>NC_136061.1:813992380-815433236 GCF_964261635.1 Lissotriton helveticus | reverse complement strand
TTTGGTTTGTTTTCAGCATTCCGTTCACCATTTGCTTGCACAGCATATAAAAATAACCAATCACAAGCTGATCAAGATACATCTAAGTGTATAATATGCCTTGTTCTTAATAAAAACCGACCTGGAATGAGAAAAGGTGAAAGATCAAAAGTACAGGTATTCAGTCATACCTGTAAACATAATGCCAATAATATTTTACACATAGGTCATGATTGCATGCTACAGCGAATCAGCCCTTAATAGTGAAGGTGCAAAAGCTGCAAGGCCTTTGAACAAGTGAAACAAACAAACTCACAAGTAGGTGACACACTTGTGGACACACCATTTCACACAAATCTAGGCACACTTGTCAATGCGCAGTCAAGGGGAGTAAGGAAAGGCAACTCACCTAATTATGGTAGGCATATGACCCCATCGGGTGATAGCAGAGGATGTACTAAGTTTGCAGGCTAAAACTGGATGAATTGTAAAGAAGTCAAACAGACCTCCCATGCTCCAAAACTATCCAGTAAGCGGGAAGAAGAACAAATACTTACGGTTACCAGCGCCCAATTAGCACGACAACCTACTCCTGTCTCTGCCATGTCGGTAGTAAAAAGTATGCAGAGAGGGTGACATTTTACGCTGGGGAATGAGTAGAAAGTGGCTACCAGCGAGAGTTCTTAACCTCTGTCAGTCACTGGAAAGCCCAGAGAAGGCTACGGGCATCTATTTACCAGTACCATATTGAGTGGGGATACACAGAATGCTGCGTATAATGCTACACCAAAATATATTGCCACTTTCATGTCATTCATAGGCGGCTACTCCCAGAGCCAAAAAGCAGAGAAACAGCATATTCGCTGAAGGACAATTTGCCAGCATAAATTTAAAGGAGGCTCTGGCAGGCCACACTCAGGGCCAGATTGGCCGTAGCAGACACCGGGCGTTTTCCCGGTGGGCCCTTTTTGACCTGGGGGCCGGTTTTGTTACTGGTGAACGATTTTGCAGCAGTGCTGCAATATCTGCCCCCTGTAACAGAAGCAGCAGCGGTGTTTGACACTTCTTAGTAGCACACTCCCCCCTCCCTCCCCCGGGGCCGATCGAGCAGAATTGCAAGAGCTGTTTTCTGTTCCCAGTCCAGCCATGGACATGCTTCACATAAGGAGGTGAAAATAAATTGCCATGCAAACCCTGACTGCCAAAAAGAAGCAAAGAGTAGTGAAGATTTTAGAAGATGCCATTTTCAAACGTGAGTGGTCCCAGGTGGCATGAAAATGTACCAGTGATTGACTGATCTTAATCATCAATATGGCCAAACACCTTGCTGAGTCTTTGAGACTCAGGATCACTATAGCAGACAATGCTTTGAAAACAGGGATTTTGATTTCTTCCTATAAGTCTAAACTTGCTGAAATCAACAACAAGATAACCAAAAAGAAAGACTATTTGATGAAACAAAAAATCTCAAACTTCAAAAAGACATTAAGAAGTTTGACAAAGAGACAAGCTACCCTTATCTGCGGGAAAACTTCCCGGTAATAGGAGGTGACACTTCATTGATGACTGTAACTACTCACCCAGAAAGAATGCATCCTACAGCAGCAAACCAAACACGGACAGCTGGGGGAGTAATGACAGTAGACGGGGTCTACCACCCCGATTGTTTAGTTACAGCATGGCCCCTCATCAGGGACCTCCACCAATATGGCCCGAGCATTACCCTATGTTACCTCAGGGTCCCTATCAGGCCTTCCCACAAACCTTTAAACCCACGTTTTATGCAGAGGATGGGGCAAAGTCAGAGAAAGAATAAAAGGGGTCCAAAAACGGGTGCAATGCCAGGAGCCACCATCAGAAATACAAACAAGGAACCAAAGGCAAAAAAAAACCTGATAGCTAATCTTTCTACCAGAACTCTCTCTAACACAAAGACAATGGCCCTGCAGAAGGGACTAGGCTTCAGCCCTACACCTGAGGATGAATAATGTTGCACTAATTGTGAACTTCATAATTTATTTCAGAGGATCGGCCTTAGGGCTTTCTTCCAAGACAAACCTGCACTTAAGGTGCTAGATTGAGGTCTACCGAGTCCTTCCAGATTTACTCCTTCAGCCGGCATGATACCCAACAAGTTACTGACCTTTGAGCAGGCAGTAATCAAGGAAGTTGAAAAATTGATTCATGGGTAAACCTTTCAAAGCATGTCTAACCTTGAATTGGTGGCGGTTAAGTCCTTGCCAATGTCAGATCACCATCAAACAAGTTGTAAAGCGAGGGGCAACAGTAAGCATGACTACGTTGCTTACAACAGGGGATGTCCCAGCCAACTTGCTGACCAGAGATTTTACACTACAATCAATCAGGGTCCCACAGGGAAACTAAGTATCCAGATCACCTCAATAGTCTCCTCTGCCGAAACACAAGAGTGGATCAGCAAAAATTAGGCAGATTTTTGGGCAAACACCAAACCAAAGAACCCCTACTTTTATATCGTCACCAAAACACACAAAGGGGTCAACCCCTCTCCAGGCAGACCTATTGTGTAGGGGATAGGTTCCCTCCTGGGACATTTATCAAACTTTTGTTACCACCTCCTACAACTACTTGTTACCAAAAGATCTCCCTTTCTTAAGAATGCAAGAGATGTGTTAAATCTAAGTGAGAAAATCCAACAACACGGGTCATGTTGACATTTCAGTGACCCTTGATGTGAAGGATCCCTACACCAACATCCCCCAAAATGCAACTTGGGATAGAGAGCACTCTATTGTTTGAAGACTAGCCATCACACACCCTGATAAACTTCAGTATAAAATCCTCCACCCTGGCTCTGGAAGAAAACTTGTTTCAGTACAGGGACCAATTTTACCACCAGACCCAGGGCATATCCATGGGAAGAGCATTTGCTCCAAGCTTGACATTTCTTTACATGGCCAATATTGAGTTGGAGAATATCCGATGTGCCAATAACCCCTTTTTTGCACACATCCTTTTATGGCATTGATATATTGATGATACAGTGATCTTCTGGTAAGGTGACAGGGTTGAATGTGACATCTTTTGTGACTGGATTAACACCCTCAACCTTATCCTAAAATTTACAAGAAGCATCTCTGATAAGGGACTTCCCCTTCTTGTTTATTTATCTCCCTCACAGAAGACAAACTGATGACTGCCGCCTACAAAAAGCCAACAAACAGCAACAGCCTGCTCTTACATGACAGTCATCATACTAAATCCCTGAAGGATAACGTTTCCTATTGCCAGTTTTTTCAGGCTCCGCCTCAACTGTAACACTGCCAAAGATTTTGATGCACAAGCATAACAATGAACTTCTAATTTAGAAGCACGCCACTATCTGCTTCACTGTTTCAAGTTGACACAGAAAAGGGCAAGAAATAATTATTGGGCAGCTTTGTTTGAACCACGCACTCACTCACAGGAGGATGCTATGAGACATGTAACAAAATGTAAAGCTAATTCATACAAAATACAAAAGATCATAAGGAAACACTGGTCAATATTACGGACAGGCACCCTAATCTTTCCCATTCCATATTTTGCCTTTAAACATATCAACAGCATTATGAACTTGATTGTGCACACTAGGCCAACCGGGCCTGACAACGTCCCCTATGGGATCTGCCCCCTCTCAGGGGACACTTCCCCTGCAGTTCCTGTGGCATATGCATTCTCGCTAAACCCTCTAAAGAAGTCAGACTTGATTAAGAACAATGTATCGATACAAAAGACTCACACTAATTGTAATTAGAATATTGCATATACATGATCACATGTCCATGTAACAAACAATACATTGGAATTACCACTAGATCAGTAAAAGTGAGGATAATGGAACACCACAGCGGTATTTGCAGTAAGGAAATCACTACAAAAATGAGTATCAATTATCTTAATCAATACCATACCCCTGATGATATACTCTGCACCATCTTGGAAGCTTACCCACACAATAGTCAATAATACTTTGTTCTAGAGGGAACAAAATTGGGTATTTCATCTAGCCACACACAAAACAGGCTTGAAAGATGATATCTCCTGGAGGGAGATGGAGAATTAATCTGCCATCTGACGTTTACATTACATTACTTTCCACTATTCTGTCACACCCCAATTAATTTATTGAGGTTGTTGCTATATTCACTGAATTCATCAGTCTTAACCGCCTGTAGAGAGGGACCAGTCAGCCGTTAACCACCCCCCTTTACTGGACCTACACACTTGGTAACTAACAATAATAGATACTCCCTATCCACATTTTAATGATCATAATTTAGGGACATTTGGCTGGCCTTATGCTGTTCCAATATGACGGACATCTCCGACTAGATCTTCTTTAGTCTTTGCTTCATTTTGGCAGTCAGGAGTCACATGCCAATTCATTATCCCCTTTGTGTGTGAAGCGCGGCCCACCCGAGCCTCCTTTAACATTTATACCAGCATATTGTCTGTTAGACCTGGCATGGTTGGGTTGGGTTTCCCCTGTATTTTGCCTTTGCCTCCTCTGTTTTTACTGTGTGTTGGGTGTTTTGCTGGTCTCGGGGCTTGGGCACTTTGCCTCTGTTGTTCAGTGCCAAAGTGCAAGTGCTCCCTTTGTAAATTGTTGTTATGGATTGGTGATTCCATGAATGGCATATTTGATTTACTAGTTAGTCCCTAGTACCGTGTACTGTATGTGCCCGGGGCCTGTAAATCAAATGCTGCTAGTGGGCATGCAGCACATAAGCAGCCTGTAAATGTAGCATAGGCCTGCCATTGCAGAGCATGTGTGCAGTCTAGAAGTGCCTTGTAGACCTGACAAGTGTACCCAGTTGCCAAGCCCTAACCTTCCCTTTTCTTACATGTTAGTCACCCCTAAGGTAGGCCCAAGGTACCCCTGTTGGCAGGGTGTAGTGTATGTGAAATGTAGGACATGCCCTTATGTGTGTGGCATGACCTGTTAGTGAAATACTGCCATTTTAGTTTTTCACTATTGTAAAGCTACCTGTTCCCATAGGATAGAATGGGAAGTTTGCCTCTAACATCTTATAAGCATAACTGGCCCGTGGGAACCAGAAAGGAAAATACAGTTTAGAATTCCTGAATTCAGAATGTTAAACTGCATCTTTTAGTGAGGGTGATTTTTACATTCTGTGTTTGGAAATACCACTTCTAAAAAGAAGGTATTTTCTTGCTGAGCCATCCAGTGTTCCTCTGCTAGGATGTGTATTGACTGTCTGGCTTTGGAGTGAAAGGGGCTGGACATGTGCAGTGGCTCCAGAGAGTCTGGATGAGTCAGCTTTAGACTGAATAGGCCTGGTCTGCATTTGGAGTGGTGGGAGGAGTAGCACCTGCACCTGAAAAGGGCTTTGCCTGTCTTACACAATGATGTATCTGCTCCCCTGTGGTGTGTCCTGAGCCAGGGCTCACACTGACAATGGAGGTTGTCGTGCACTTGCAAGGTGCCCCCCAGAACTGGTTTGGACTGGGCTCAGAGCCCTGGGCCAGGCTTTTAGATCACTTCTAGAAAATCAAGAGGAACATTTGCTAAGAAGAAGAGCTGGTGAAACTGAGGAGGAATACTGCCCCTGTGCTGATTGCTGTCTGGGGTTGGTCTGCAGTGGCTACTTTCTGCCAAGAAAAGGGAAAAGGACTTTGCTGTTTGCTGTGTCCCCTGCTTGAGGAAGATCTCCAAGGGCTTGAAGAAGAGCTTGCCTCCTGTTCTGAGGTCTCGGGGACACAAACACTTCACCCCCCAGCTCCCCTGAACTTCCTTGCTGGGAGTTCTGACCTGCTAAGAGGTGCATGCTGTTTGTTTTAGACCTCTGGAGGCTGTTTGCTGCTGGGAGCTGGAAATATAACACAACTTCGAGAAGCATGACGCATCCGCACCGGTTTCTGAAGCATCACCAAAGAAATCGTTGCAGCGCCTGCCCACAGCTCGAGAAATCACACACACGCTGCATCGAGTGCACCGGTCTCCAAAGTCTGAGATCACTGCACTGATTCCGACGCAAGCCCTACTGTGCAGCTGCAAGAACCCCCGATACATCACGGATCGTCGTATCGAGGTGCCAAGTCTGTTGTATCATTCGGAGATGTAGTTAGAAACGGAAGCATCACCTCCCCACGCAGTAAGAAACCGACGCATCACCTCCCCTGCACAGCAGTAAAGAACTGACACATTACCTCCCCCGGAGCAAGGATCTGATGCATCACTTTCCCTGAGTGTAAGCAACCAACGCATCACCTTCCCTGCGGCCCTTTTTGTTTATGTGCATGTTGCATCCAAGTTACTTTGTGTGAAAAGTGTTGCATCTGTAATTTGCATTGAACTGAACTATTTCTACCATTTGAAAGTCATATTTTTATTACTGTATTGTAGATTTTTGTTGTTTTGGTCTTGTTTGGTTTAGATAAAGATTACTTATTTTTCTAAACTGGTGTGGTGTCCATTTGTAGTGTTTTCACTATATTACTGTATGAGTTCACAAATGCTTTAAACACTGCCTGTGAGATAAGCCTGTCTACTCGTGCCAAGCTACCAAGGGAATGAGCAGGGGTAATTTTAGAGGTGTATACCCCTTACCCTCACTAGAAGCAAAGGTCTCTATTTGAACAAAGGTACCTACCTCGGTCAATTAGAGGCCCCCATTTCTAACATTGTCCAGTTACCCGGGCAAATTAAGCCTATTGGGGTAACAAACAATCTACGGGTTTTTACTCTGTCAAGGGTACCGCACACATTAAACTATTTTTTGGGAACCCATAGGCAGTTTTAACTCCTGTTGCAAGCACTACCCCACCCTCAAAAAAGACCCATCCCACACATCCACATGCATCAAACGGCTGTTCTCTAAAAAGATCTCCACCAAAGCGACCCTTCGGGGGCCGCGTAGGACATTGCAGCGCCGGCCCGACGAGGAGCAAACACCCGATGAAGAAGCATGACATCCTTCGGGTGTGTGAGGGCAACAAGAGGCAAGACTGGTTCTCCCCTCTTACAAGTGTGTCCTAATACCTAGGAGACTCTACACTTCTCCCTCTTTCCCCCACTCTATTTATCTTCCTCTTAGCGAGTGGGTGACATATTGCACCCCTCTGCTGGAACAGTGTCCCCCCCTTTTTTTACTATATGTTACATAAGGAGCACGGGCACTGCACCACAACTGGCTCCTGGTCCCACCCCTCTTTGTATTGATACATAGCATTATAGGTGACTTCCACGTTTCCCCACTCAATATGGCACTGGTCGCTACAGAAGCATAGCACTCTCTGGGCTTCCCAGTGGCTGACAGAGGTTAACAGCCCTCACTGGTAGTTACTTTTGACTCTGGCACCAGCATAAAATGCTGCCAGCTCTGCATACCTTATACCTCTGTGTTGGCAGAGACAGGAGTGCAAATCGCGCACTGGTAACCGTGAGCACTTGTTCTTCTTCCAGCATAGTGGATACGTTTGGTGCGTGAGAGGTCCCATTTGACTTATATACAATTCTTTCATTTTTAGCCGGCAAATTTAGCGCAGCGTCTGCTATCACCTGATATGGATATATTCCTACCACAATTGGGTGTGTTCCCTTTCTCTACTTCCCATGGCTACACATTGATAAGTGTGTCCTGCTGATCGCTAATTTGTGTGATATGGGTTGCCCACAAGTGTGTCACCTGTGATTTTGTTTGTTTTACTTTTTTAAATCCTTTGCGACTTTTGCACCTTCACTATTAAGGGCTGAGTCGCCGTGGCATGCATTCATGACCAAGTGCAATATCATATTGGCATTATGTTTACAGGTATGACTGAATACCTCTACTTTTGATCTTTCACACTTTTTCATTTCAGGTTAGTGTTTACTAAGACCACGGTATATTATACAATTAGATTTATCTTAATCAGATTGTGATTGGTTATTTTTATAGACACATCAACACTAACCCAATCACTTAGTAGATCAGGTCCCGGCCCTGATGAATTGCACTGATCAATAATGACTTTATATGGTAAAAAACATGTCAACCTTTTTATGCACAACTTTATGAGCTGGAACAGATAAATATTTCCCCATTCAGCAACCTACTACTTTTAACTTGGACAAGAGGACCCACATATTAAAATTGCCAGGGTACCTCTTCATTTATTTTACTTACTTTCACTATTCCACGAACGGCAAAAAATCTAAAGATCTCCTGCAAAGAGGCCCCTCGAAGCGCCTGTTGGGCATTACAGTACCGGCCCAACGTGGGGATGCCCTATGATGAAGCATAACCCTCATCTGGCTGTTTGAGGTCTTCTGCTCCTGAGCAATCAAATCCCTTCATCTGATTCCTCATTTCTCTAGCGACCCTCTTCCTAAAGGAACTGAACACTCTTTTATTAGACTTATGCTTGTTGGGAGCCCATATGCTGGACCTAGATGCACTCCTAGTCCCTCTTCTTGTATATTGACTGATAACAGAACTACCTATCCCATGAGGCCTGTTCCTGGTCCCATTGCTGACCAGCAGTAGGCATGCTTTTTTTGATCTGTATGTCTTTGGATTGCCAATGCAATAGTTAAGTAGAATTTAGGTTTTAGAGGTGGGGAATTCGATATTAACTACTCATTTCCAAATTATCAGGATAAAAAGGACTTTACGAGATTACACATATTTTTTTGAAGATGGCACTACATCAAGCAGCCGTGGTCACCCTCCAGTGACTTAATGGTGGATTTTTAAAATGTTTTTGTTTTCCCGTTTAAAAACGTCCTACCTAGTGTGGCAATGTCAACGTGTATGTAGCGCGTCTGCCTGCTTTGAAACCAACTGTCGGCTTAGGCTCCATTGCCCAGCCACCGTTGCAACCATGCACCCTAGTGTGCGCGTGCCTGACTACTCTGTCTAGTGCGCACTCTGTCAGTGTATGTTGTGCTGGGCCCAGGTTTCTCTTAGTTCTGCTGAGGAAGGAACATCTCCAGTTTGCTAATTCAATTTCTCATATGCTTCATTGAGCAAACATTTTAATGCACGCTCGACTCAACTAGATTTTCCCTCAACCAGGAGTCTCAGAAAGTCAGGATATTTCTTTATTTACAGGTTCCACATCATCCAATTTGAAGTTCTGTTTGTTAGTGACTGGAGCTTCATCTACTGGTAACTTGAAGTATTTATTCAACTGAATTGAACATTGTCCTACAGGATCGTGTCACTCTTCTTTACTAGGACCAGGTACATAATTCTGACGCTCGTGGGTCACGCAGAGTTTTTAGGTAACTCCATGGAGTTCCAAAGTGTAAAACTCTGTGGGGCATATGTAGGTAATTTCCATTTTGCGATTCCCAAAAAGCGATTTTTAAGGAATCGCTATTTGAGAATAGCAAAATGGAATGTAGGTAAAAATTCGCAATTTTTTTCCGAATCTCTAACATTCCTTAATTGCGATTAGCAAATTGCGAATCACAATTAAGGAATGAGTGTCCCATTCATTCCTATGGGCTAAGAGGCCCATAGGAATGAATGGGCATACATTCTCAAATTGCGATTTTCTATGAGAAAATCGCAATTTGAGAAGTGCAATTCCAAGGGGGCCAGGGTGTCCAAAGGACACCTGTTGCACCCCTGGAATGTGCCTCTAAGTACATGTGGCGCACATACATGCCCTAAGGGCATGTCTGTGAGCCACATGGCACTTTGAATTTAAAAAAAAATGCATTTTGAAAGGAAATTGCAAAATACCATCTACTTGGAGTATGTGGTATTTTGCGATTCCTTAAGCCAAAATTGCATTTTAAAATTCACTCCTTAATAGCATTTAAGGAATCGCAAAATTGCGATTCCTTAAATGGTTGAGCAAAATAAGGAATCGCAATTTTTGCGATTACTTATTTTGCTAATGTGCACCTACATACCAAAGCACCGTTTGCAATTCCCAAACGCCGAAATTCTGCGAATTCCGGCATTTGCGAATCGCAAACACCTACCTACATATGCCCCTGTGCAAGCTTGTCCCACCCATAGTAAGCAACACATGGCGTGGTTCACAAAGGTAAAGTTATACTTTTGCTTTATGAGTAGTAAATAAGTCCTAATGTTTTAGTTACTAATAGCATGGTACATTGCAAGAGTAAACTTTCACCAAAAGTGTAACTTTATCTTGGTGAATCAGGCCATAGTGCACACTTGCACTACATGTCCTTGGACAAACATCGTTCGAAGACTGCACTCTGAGAATGTCCTTTTCATGCCTGAGAGGATAGTAGGGCTGGTGTGGGCTATTGTTTACTTAAGAAGATCCTGTGACACTTGGCATCACTTTAACCACATCTGCCCTGCCAAGTGTGGGATCTTTTTATTGTGTATGCCATTAAGTCACAACTTAATAGATCACACATTATTGGAAGAGAGTTAGGGATTTCATGAATGGATGGGATGGGGGAGTTGGGGTAAGGTGATAGATACTAAAACAAACACAACATTCATCATGTTGATGGCATATCATCAACTCATCTGTTGTGGAAGGGAGAAGACAGTTCACTTACCAAATGCAAACAATACTTCATCTCCAGAGTACCAAGTTATCTAATTGTTGCAAAAGAAAAAATAGGGAGGACCTACACAGTTCTAAAATGTGTTCTTGTTAAGAAAAGGAAAATGATAAAAATGGCAGAATGGATGATGCATCTGCATTCTTCTTTTCTGAATATCCCTCTTGGGTGTAGGGTTGAACCGATGAAATGGAGTTTTAGCTCAGAAGAAGAAAGGGCCTGTGGAATACAAAAAGGGAAATGGCAACATTGTAGAGTCAAGGTAAGCGGCATGGTGGATGAAGATCAAGAGGGCAGAGCATAAGCTCACTGAAAAGTGAGAATAATCTCCTACCACCAATCCCAGTCTGTGACTGGCTGTGAGTGTCAGAAAAGTTTCAGCCCCCCTTCCATCATCTCCTTGTGTTTGCTTTGTTTGCCCTAAGCTGACAGGGTATGCCCAGACATGGGTCCCTTGCTCACTTTGCCACTGGATTCAAGCTAGCCTTGCCGATGAGGGGTGTTACTCCGAAACCGTTACCAGGTTGCTTGTTTCCAGTCCAGGGAAGACCTGGCTTGGCAGGTCGGGCTGGACTGTTCCCATGAGGAACTGGGTCATGAATGATTTCAATATGGCTGGGTGTGAACTGGGGTGGCGAAGTGAGCTACAGAACTATGATGGATTCAACCCAGATCAATGATTGGGAGTGAGTCTCTGAACATTATCAGCCCACTGTCCATCATCTCCTTGTGTTTGCTTTGTTTGCCCTAGGTTGGCAGGGTATACCCAGACGTGGGTGCCTTGCCCACTTTGCCAATTGATTCAAGCTAGCCTGGCCCATGAGAGGTGTTACCCTGAAACAGGTCCCAGGATGCTTGTTTCCTCAGGGAAGACCTGGCTTGGCAGTTTGAGCTGGACTGTTCCATTGAGGAAAAGGGTCAAGACTGATTTGCATATTGCTGGGTCGGAACTTGGGTGGGGAAATGAGCTAAAGAACAATGATGGATTCAACCCAGATCTGTGACTGGGGGTGAGTGTCTGAAAAGTTACAGCCTCCATCATCATCTCCTTGTCTTTGCTTTGTTCGCCTCAAGTTGGCAGAGTATGCCTAGACGTGGGTCCCTTGCGCACTTTGCCACTGGATTCAAGTTAGCCTGGCTGATGAGGGGTGTTACCACGACACTGGTCCCAGGATGCTTGTTTCCAGTCTAAGGAAGACCTGGTACGGCAGTTCGGGCTGGTCTGTTCCCATTAGGAACAGGGTCAAGACTGACTTGCATATGGCTGGATCTGTACTGGGGTGGCGAAGTGAGCTAAAGAACGATGATGGATTCAACTCAGATCTGTGACTGAGGGTGAGTGTCTGAAACATTTCAGGCCACCGTCCACCATCTCCTTGTGTTTGCAAGTAGCTACATGTACCTGGCTGATTAATCTCACAAATGTCAATTACATTTAGCTGTATGTGACATGTGTTCAATGACAGTCCCCCACATACCACAACTACTTAATTAGAGATTGACATTGGAGCCACTATTCTGCATTTTCCTAATCAATGCACTTCTCTCTAGTCTACAGGAGTAGGCTTCTTTGAGTCATGCTGTTTTCCATTGAAGTAGATAGGCATCGTCCCTAACTTCCTTCTTCTGGCGTGTTGTGGTCGTCCTGTCCCGACACCCAACCTGAATGAGATTGACCTATGGTGCTGATAAACAAGCATTTTGTGTAGATTTGGTAACTAAACTGACTGGTCTTGGAAGAACCTGGAAAAAAGAAGTACACAAAAGAACCATATAAGTAATTATAGTGAAATGTAAAAGTAAGGCAAGGATTCATGCAGAATGAAACCCCTGGCCCCAAACATTACAAAGAAAGTGTAAATATTAGTTACAAAGCCCTCCCAGCCATCACATGAATCAACAATTTCTCAATATATCACTCATTGGTGCAATAGTTGCATATTCCAAAGATGATGCACGTTTGTCTATTGTATCTCTCTTCCCATGGAAGCAATACACCCAAGGGTAGTAGTGTATAATTAATGATCTTTATTGGCAGCCCAGCTAGGGAAGGCATGGAAGGCATTGTTTTCATGTTTTTTAAGCAAATGGAGGCTTCTTGTGTGCACACTGGTCTACTCCATGCAGGTGAGTAAATGGGGCAGCGTAAGCGAGACACCAAATGTATAAATGTTCTTCTACATATTTTGTTTTCTTGAAAGCAGTTGACTCTATATGCAAGTTCTGTTATGGGCTACTCAGTCAGTGAAGTAGAGTTTGTCCAGAAGATCACCAGCTGACACACTTGAGTCAGACCAATTGCTCTCATCCTTCTCCTGTGCTATTTCAGGACCAATGTAATCTTGTGGTGAGAAGTGTCATTGTCAATCATGGTCAATCTCTCTACATTTTGAGGCAAGAGACAGGTCCTTCTTACTGTAACAACTATGCCAGCTGCACTGAACACACGCTCAGAAGACACACTGGCTACCGGACAAGCCTCATACTTTATTGTCAGCCTGCTGAGCTCTGGCTTTTGTAACATCTTCCCAAACTAATAGACCGATGGGTTTTGATCCAGGTAGAACTCTTTTGGGTCATCCAGACAGTCCTTGACCATCATCTGAATGGTCATTGGGGCTGCCACTTGCTCGACCTCTGTTGCCTTCACCTCTACACTTGACATAACCCCTGGCATTTGAAATCAAGCTATTGCAGAGGTTGGGTCAGATCCTTCTGTTGCTGGTATTGCTGGTGATGATGGCGTTGTTTGTGAGACACAATACTAATGTATTCCCTCATAGCTTATATATTTTACAAATTGAAGCTTGGTTCATAATTTTTTCTAAAGACCTTCAAAGCACAACAATTACACTTTCAGTGATTCTATTATTTTTTTGTTTTAATCCATATTTCATTTTTTCTTTGTTTTAAAAGTTGTTCAACTCTTTTTATCATTCTTCATAAATACAACACATAGAAAATCTTTCTAAAAAGTTTTTTTTAAATAATCAATGTCCTATACAATACATAAAGATATCCACAATACTTTTTAAATAACAACAAAACATTTTTTTTAGATTATTCAGAACCGACACAAAAGCAAAAAAGAACAAATGATACCCTGGTTACACCACATCAATATACCTATCATACAACACTCACACCAATTCATACACTTCCATAACATCCACTAACACCGGACTCTTGTACATAGCAAGGTAAGCCGTTAGGTAGAGGAAAACTCCACTATGATTGAAACCACAAAGTGTTTTAGTAGGGTTCCACGCCCGGTCGACGCGCGTTTCGGTGGATTCTAGTATGTAACAACCACCTTCCTCAGGACCTAAACAGATATAAACTCTTCCTTTCTATGAACCAAGGTATAAGCTAAAAAAAAGGAAAATATTTTATAGTGTGTTCATTGGTTCACTTCTGTAATTAGATTGATAGCAGACACTTATTAATGTCATCCACGAGATAATAAGTTGTTTTCCTCATATATATGAGATTATAATGGTAAAAGCAAAGAGGAATATCACACTGACGAATTCTGCCAAATTGGGTTCAATGCGAGATACTTGGTTCCTATTTTTCATCTACCCTTCTCATTGTTCTTTACAGGGTAGACAGCTTCTATTTCATTAGATCTTCATTTCTCCATTACTACATATAGTTGATTCTATCGATGTCCTCTGCCCGGTGACACCTACAGCCTTGTGAGACAACCGCACTGTCCTCTTTGGAGTTTGAAGGCTGCATGCCAGAACTTCTGCCCAGACCTCTAACTTCCAGCCATTCTTCTTCCAGGTTTCATACTTGATCGAAATTCCAAGTAAAGTTAAACATACCTTTCAGACAAAGGAATGACAGTGGCCAGTATTTTTTTGTACTGTGATCAAGTATTGTGGCACATATATACTCTTTGGAGGACACCATCTCTCTTTGCAGCCTTGGATTAATAATCAAGCAGAGCATTAAGATCTGAACCAACTCATATGCTTCTTCGTTCACAACGGCAAAGCTTTGCGCCACGTTTTTTAACTGGTCATGTAGCAGTTGCAACTACGGTATTGCTTGGCTACTGAGCTTCTTATTGACTTACTATGTGAAAACCACTTGACTAGCCCTCATTTCTCCATTGCTGTGATTTTCCCAGTTGCACCCCCTTCTCTTTAAAGGATATAGTCGGTAATTGATCTGTACTGCTGGAACAGACATTGCAGCATGTTGTACGTTGAGTTCCAACATGTTGTCACTTCCTTTTTTAGGGCTTTGACCAGTAATCTATTAGCACACTGAATGATCCTCAACTGCTTCTGGGCTTCAACAATATGACTGAAATGATGGCAAATTCTTCAGAAGGATTTCAGTATGTTGCTATGTCTTTTTTTTTTTTTAGAAAGTCCTGCACAATCAGGTTGATGCAATGAGCCAGACACATGACCCTCTTGTCTGTACATGTCCACAATAGTAGTTTGGATTTTTTTTTTCTTTTGTGGTGTCACCGACACAGGTAGACTCAATGTGTGTCCTGCAGGAATCACTGAATGCTGCGGTATTTATATCTGAGTCTCATGCATTTGTAGGTTTCAGATGCAGGTGATATTCGCACACTACAGGGGTTAAGTCTGCTTTGTGAAATACCGGCATCCTCTTCTTCCTCATGGTCACTCTCTTCTTCGGTCACTGTGAACTGACCTTATTACCCTCTCTCATCGCCACCACCAGCAGCTATCTTTTTAAGGTGCTCCTCCCACTGGATTACATTATGTTTTTTCAGATGGGATGTTTGACCTCTACTACTATAGTGTGAACCTGGCTTACCTCGATGAAAACTTGCAACCCAAATTGTGTTCCTTGGCTGTGGCAGTTGTGGATGCAGGTCTAGGCCGGAGTTTTACAAATATGGAAGCTGGCAGTGGGGGTAGTGGAACCACATCCCTCTGAGTAGGTTGAATAGAAGGGGTTGTCTTGGTGCCCTCTGGCATAGGCTTGGGTTTTGCCTTAGGTTGGGGTACTGCCGTTGATGCCTAGAGGAGGGTGCAGCAAGTACATCATGTTTCCTGAATAAGGCTGACGGTGGCACACCAGTAGTGGCAATCTTGTCCTCTTCACTGGCCACTTTCTTAGTGGGAACACCTTTCTTTGGGTCCATTTTCAAGTTCTTTCTTAGTTATGGTAGCTGCCATGTAGCAGCACAAGTGGAAGCAGAGGAGGAATCAGGCGGTGTCACTGCCGGCCTTCTGTCTGGCAGACCTATGTATGATATATCTTTTGCACACAAAAAGCAAACAGACAAGAAAAAAAAATCTATGAAATATGGCATTTGCAGTTTGAATCTACAGACAATATAATTTAGTGAGGTCATTGCAAATAATTAACAATAGTGTGTCCATTTGAAACCATTCAGAAACATAATATTTCAATAACATTCAGATTGAAAAGATTACTTTATGTGCCTCCAAGGCCAATGAGATGCTAATGGCAGGCAGGAGGTGCAGGGGACAATGGAATATTTATTTTGTATATATTTTGTTTTATTATAAACAAATCAACATTACATATCATTGTACGACATGAGCAAGAGATTATAAATTCTCCAATGTTCTGATCTGAGTTACAGTAAGTCAAACACAGATATACAAATCATGACAGTTACGGAGTTTCAAGACTCTCATGATCATTCAGTGGTACTGGTGGGATACAAATATTTCCTCTATACGAGTTCCAAGGCCCCCATACTTTGTTCCACTTCCCGGGACACCCTCTGGCCACATATACTGACTTTTCCCTGAACATGCATCAGTCCAGATCTTCCTCGCATTTATCTAGAGTTTGGGGGCCCCCCAGTTTTGCGCTATATTTCGTTTGGCTACCATTAGTGCCAGGATCGCCCATTGCTTGGTAAAAAAGGTGAGGTCCGTCGGCTCCCAAATGTTTAGGATACATCTGCGAGCTTCGGGTTGTAGGTCAACCGCGAGTACGTCCCGGAGAGTGCGATGTACTAGTTGCCAATACGATTGTATACTCACACACTCCCATATTATGTGGATAAAAGTACCCACATCCACTTCTGCACTCTCCATTATCCATTCTACCCATCCGTACTAAATCTGACCCAGTGATATATATTCTGTGCAGAATCTTTAGCTGCATCAACCGCAACCTAGCTTGGACTGCCACTTCCCTCGGGGAGGAGACTGCTGTTTGCCAGTCTTCGTCATCCAGTTCAATTCCATCTTTAATCCATTTGTCCTTGAGGGACTGGAGGGGGTCTTCCATATTGTTTATCATTTTTTTGTAAATCAATGAGATAGACTTCTGAGTAAGATGACCGTCTAGTATCCTAGTATCAAGAGGAGACTCTTCGGGGAGGGGGGGATCTACCAGCCAGATGAGTCTGAAGTGCATGTCGGACCTGCATGTATCTATAGCGCTCAGTACCAGCCATTTTAAATTGCTGTTGAAGAGCGGCAAATGAGAGGATAGTGCCCCCGACCCAGAGGTCCTTTATCTGGGAAATACCAATGAGGTCCCACCTATTAAACCCTTTAGTTTGCCGGAGATTCCCCAGCTGCTCCAAATTCCAGAGGGGAGTTACCAGTGTGAGCCTACGGTCCCATCACAGATGCTTGTTCATGTCATGCCAAACTTGCCCTGAGTGTGCGGTCAGACCCGTAAGGGGGTATCTACGGGGTTTGGACTAGAGTGCTCTACTCTAGTCCCCACCTGGGAGGAGCCACTTGTCCATGACATATCCTGGGTCATCAGTACGACCATATATCCCCTGGTTGATTGCAGCCAGATGGGCTGCCCAATAATATTTCCTAATGGATGGAATAATGATTAAAAAAAATATTGCTGGTTTGCGCCTATGGCCTTTGAGACCCCTATGACATGCATGGGGTGAAGGGAAAAATGTAATAATTCTTATAAAATGTTTGCTGGTGTGTGTCTATGGCCTATTAGACTAGACACCCATTATAGAGAGGAGGTTCAGGTAAACAATGAATAATCCTTAAAAAAGTATTACTGGTGAGTGCCTATGCCTTATAAGACACCTCTGGCAGACAGAGGGTGCAGAGAGAAATGGAATAATCCTTAAAATAATATTGCTGGTGGGCTCATTTGAGACACATATTTCAGGCAGGGGTGCAGGGGAAAATGGATGAATTCTTACAAAATTATTGCTGGTATGCACCTATGAGCTATGAGACACAGAAGGGGCAGGGAAACTCAAATAATTGAAAAAATAAATATTTGCTGGTTTCACCCTAGGGATTAAAGAGAAATCCTATGGGAGGCAGAGGGGAAATTGAAAAAATGCATAAAAACAGAATGTACTACAATTATCCTCAAACACTTTAAACTCATATCAGGAAAAATTGAAAACAATGAACAAAAACAAGAAGGCATTGCCTCTCCTATCAAGCTCCCTAGTCAAGTGGAAGAAAAGGACTTACACACTGGCTACACAAAGGAGCTGCCAGCCACATGTTCATAACAACAAGAAAGTCATGTACAAAAAAGAACACATTGGAGGTCTATGGCAAAAAGACACTTGCTGCACAAAATGACTGCCCTGCCCATGGGGCAGCAAGGGTGAAGGCATGAACAACAAAGAATAAAAGAACACATGCAGGCCTATAGCAAAAGCAAGGCACACTGGCTACACAACATAGCCTCCCTGCCACATGGTCACCAAGGGCAAAGGCATGAACAACAAAGAACACATGCAGTAGTACCGCAACAGCAAAAAACTCTGGCTACACAAAGTGGGCTCCCTGCCACTTGGTCACCAAGGACGAAGGTATGGACAACAATGAAAACACATGCAAGACTATGGCAAAAGCAAAGCACACTAACTATGCAAAACGGCTGCCCTGACACATGGCCACCTAGGGTGAAGGTATGGACAAAAAAAGAACACATGCAGGCCTACGGAAAAAGCAAAGGACACTGGCTACACAAACTATCCTCCCTGCAGCATGGCCACCAAGGGCAAAGGCATGGACAACAAAAAACACATGAAGGCCTATTGCAAAAGCAAACTTGCTACACTAAATGGCCATCCTGCCACAGAGCATAGAGAACAAAGTAGTCCTAGAACAAAGACGAAATGGCGGTCTATGACAAAAACTCACACACACACTGGCCACACATAAATGGCAACTTGGCCACCAAAGAAAATAGGTACTGTAAACAAAGAAGAAAACACTACTATTAATTCAGCAATGCCAAAAGCAAAAATTAAGTAAACTTTAAAAATTCCCAAACCACAAACATTCCAAGGCATCAAAAACTACCCGACTAAAATACACTTTAACACTTAGCAGAAAAGAGTAAAATACAAAACAACATATTTTGCATTTAGCCCAAGGCCATCCATAAATCAGTAAATGTTTTTAAAAAAACAAATAGCACAGAAAAGGTTTTTTAACATACACCTAATGCCTAGTGCGGAGGCCCTGGACTGTTTGCAGATTGGGGCAGAGACAGCAAAATAGTGCAGAATTCACAAACATCACACAATAATTGGAGATAAAATACTTTAAAACCAGACCCCAGTTGTCACAAAAATTTGAAAACTTTTTCCCTTGGAAAAACTAAAAAAGTGAATGCTAGATAAGTCCCTACTGCAACACCAGGGGACCCACAATCAAATAAAAAAAATTAAGAATAAACAAAAAAGGCAAAAAAAATACTAGTGACTGCCCTCCCTCGAACAAAAATGTATCCAAAAGGTTTTTAAACTTACTTGATTCCTCACAAATAAAATCCTGAAAATCCGATGGTTTATGCAATAGGGATTGCAGCCAAATAGAGTCATCCATTCCCCTCCAAATCCAAATGAAAAGTGACCAAGGGATGGCCAAAGCAGTTGTAATAGCCTTCTGGACAAGAAGAGTAAGTTGGAGTGTCTGTGGCACTCCCTTCCTATTTAAAAAACAGTAAAATAAAAAAAATATTTTGTTCATGTAGGATATCTTCTCAAAAAACTGGTTTTCTCGAGTAGGAAATCTACTTGCGAAGGCTTCTTCGCAACCAGAAATCGTGCTAGAGGACATCAGATCTCACTCGTTCTTGCTAGCTCACTTGCTGGAGTCTGGCTGTGTTCCCAATGTCATTGTGCTGCTTGAACGGGCAAAAAATGACACCACGCTCTGATTGACAGAAGTTGTCCAGAACTCCATGTTACAGGAGTAACACAGATTCATCAAATTCCTCCAATTCCATGAGTGGAGTTAAAATTTCCACCTCAGCCTCATTACATTGCTCAACAATAATGCCAAATAAATTAAACTGACAAAACAACTACATTGCAGGATAAGTAGCTGTGAAGATACGAAAAGTAAATACACACTTCCTCTGCAACGTAGTGGTTAGATTGATGTAGTGGACACATTATTACTGTATGTTAATATTGTAAACCTTGATATAGTGACATACAATCTGTCACATACTTTTGGAATGTTGATGTGATTGGGAGAAATAGGTTGGTAGGGTTCTAAGGTCTGATGTGCAAAAGCAGCGGCATTCCCCAACTTCGCCGCATGAAGACTCTCACAGCTTCGCCCTCTTGCAGGCGAGGAGTCCGTGCATGAATACGCCCCACACCTACATCTTTCCTGGAGCCGGGCCAACTTTAACCCAGATGAGAGACTATTATAACTCTTTACATATTCTCTTTGGGTCGTCACCTTCCCCTGGAGCATCTTCTGGCTCCAAGGAGGTGATAATAGCCATGCCGGCAGATTCGCCCACGGCATCAGTACGGGCTTGTGAGTCAATGGGTTGGCGCTGGTCGGCGTAGGCCGACTCCGTCTTGATGCTTGTGCAGAGCCCTTCGAGGTTCCCACCTTCAGTGCCTGTACTCAATCAGCTGAGTCCAGCAACAACTGTGGTGGCGACGTCTGAAGCTGTACCTCCTCCTCTTCCCGACGTCAGGGTGCCACCTACTCGGCGCTGGTCGACGTTGAATGCAGAGCCAATGGAGTCATCCATCTCAAATGCTCTTCTTCTCCGTTCTATGGACCCCTCTCATGTTTATCCTTCTGAGGGACACAATTTAGAAGGAGATAAGTAGGAGTCAGAGCTTTTTCACCCCATGTCTGAGGCTGTTCAACCCCCTATAGAGGATAGTTTATTTATTTATTTATTTTTACATTTTTAAAGCGCACTGTTACCCGAAGGTGTCCTGGCGCTGAGTGATCACTAGTATACATGCGCTGAGGATTTAGTGTGAAAAGAGCCACGTCTTCAGGGCTCTCCTGAATGACAGCAGGTCTGATGTCTGTCTGAGGCTCAATGGCAGTGCATTCCAGGCCTTCGCAGCGCTCAGGGAGAAGCTCCTGCCCCCCCACCGAGCTTTCCTGACTCTTGGGACTACAACCAACCCCTGCTCAGCCGACCTTAGTGATCTCACAGGCTTGTACCACTGGAAGAGCTGTGTCATACATTGGGGGCCTAGGCCATGCAATGCCTTGAAGATCACACAGAGCATTTTAAAAACTATTCTTTTACGTACTGGTAGCCAGTGTAGCTTCACCAGATCTTGCACTACCGACGCAAACTTGGGTGTACCCGTAATCAGTCGGGCTGCAGCGTTCTGCAAGATTTGAAGTTTGTTTAGCAGCCCCTGTTGGGATTCAGCAGCAGGCTGCTGCAGTAATCGAGTCGGGACATCACCAATCCTGTTACCACTGTCTTCCTGTGTTCATCCGCAAGAAACGGCAGGATTTTCCGAATGGTTTTTAACACATAGTGGGTTGCTGAAGACAGCGCGTTAATTTGTGGCCTAAAGGACAGAGAGTCGTCCATTAGTACACCCAAGTTTTTTACCTTTGCCACCGGTGAAGGGGGAGCCCCCATTTCCTCTGGCCACCATCGTGGGGACCAGAAGTTATCTCTGGATCCAAATAGCAAGACTTCCGTCTTTGCTGAATTGAGCTTAAGGCAGTTTTCTGCCATCCAGTTGCTGACCTCCCTCATGCAACCTCTGAACCTATCTGCCGTGCTTTCTGTTTCACCCAGAAGCAGCGACACCAGAATCTGTGTGTCGTCTGTGTATGATGTAAGGTTAAGTCCAAAGGATCTAATAACTGCCGCCAGGGTAGAAACGTACACGTTAAAAAGGATCGGACTCAGGGAGGACCCCTGGGGAACTCCGCAGGGGAGCACAAATGGGTCTGATTCAAAGTCCCCCAGGGCCACTGTCTAAGTCCTGCTGGATAGGAAGGCCTGCAAGATCTTAAGTGCCTTTCCTTGAATCCCACAGGCCTCCAACCGGTCCACCAATAACTTATGGTGGACCGTGTCGAAGGCCGCAGACAGATCCAGCAGGATCAGGGCGGCTCTACCACCTGCGTTCATCACTATTCTTATGTCTTCGGCTGACTTGATCAGTGCCGATTCCGTGCTGTGCCCCGCCCGGAATCCATGCTGAGATGGATCCAGACGTTCTCCTGTCCCCAGGAAGGTGCTCAGCTGCGTGTTTAGTATGCCCTCCATGATTTTGGCTGGGAGGGGTAACCTGGCGATCGGCCGATAGTTGTTCAGGTCGGTCACGTCAAGGTTAGATTTTTTTAGAAGGGGAGAATGGATGCTTGTTTCCACCGTGAGGGAAATTCCCCGTTATCCAGCATGACATTGAACAGTGGGGTAAGTCCTGCGGCAATGGTAGAGGGTGCTACTCTTGCAATAGTGGCTGGGCAGGGGTCATAAGGGGAGCCTGACTGTATCCTTTGTAGCCGGGTCGCTACCTCCTCCTCACTAATTGGGGTGAAATTAAGTAATTTTTCGATTTTCCTATCAGTCTCTGGGTTTATTTCTGGGGCATCAGTCCTGACTTGGTTGTCCAGGGAGTAGAAGATCTTTTCCACCTTTCCCGAGAAGAATTTGGCCAAGTTTTCACACAGTTGATGACTTAGGGGTATCTCCACCGGATTGGGGGCTGCCAGAAAGGACACTGTGCGAAATAATTCCTTTGGGGAATTACTTGCTTCCTTGATGCGTTTGGTGAAAAACGCACGTTTAGCCATTTGTATCGTCTCTTTGTACACTCTCAGCTCTGCATTGAGTAGTTGGCTCACAGACCTAGGGCACACTAGTAGAATTGAGTCTTCCCCAGCTTTGGGTCTCCTTTCCCTTCCTGGTCCTGGCCTTGCTCTGGAGGTGAGCTCCTGTTTTGTGGATATGTTAAGGGGAATTGCTATAATTTTGAATTTGACTATTCCTTCTATAGAAAAGTCTACTGATCACCTCATTGCACTCTTCACCAGGGCAAATCAGGGGTGGAGCCGATTCTTCCTTATAGTGAAGCCCTATATGACATTTTGTTGGGTGCTTGGGTTAAGCCTGATTCCGTTGCCCCTGTACATCACTCTATATCTCACAGGCACTAACCGGCCTCTGTTGATCTGCACTGCCTCCTCAGGCATCCTACTCCTCGTAGTTTTGTGGCACATGCTGCTTCAGCCTCTGCTGAGATTGATTCTCTTCCTAATGCCCCTTCGGACAGAGATTCCAGGAGACAAGACACTTGCAGCAAGCATATCTTCACTTCCACTAGTTCTGCTTTGCGGTTCATTAATACGGCTTAAACCTCATCTGTGCAAAGAACAGCCAAGAGGAAGCGGAACTCGGAATCGGAAGATTAAAAAAGGGAAAAGCCGCAGACCCAGATGGCCTCCAAAATGAGCTATATAAAGCTCTTAAAGAAGGACTAGCCCCATGTTTGACTGAACTTATAAATGGCATCTTTTTAGAAGGTAACAAGTTGCCGTGTTTGTGGGAAGAGGCAACGATTAGCATTATTTTAAAACCAGATACAATTTCTAAATTATGCGAGTCATATAGACCAATTTCTCTTTGAAACTCAGATTACAAAATATATACCCAGATACAGTGAAAACGCTTTGAGAGGGTGATGAACCACTTAATACATCCATACCAAAAGGGTTTTATAAAAGGGAGACAATTGCACAATCTAACCCAAGAACTCATTGGCTCAATTGATTTAGCAACAACGAATAACATGCCCCTGACAATCCTTACTTTTGACGCTGCTATGGCTTTCGACCGGGTTAGCTGCCCTTTCATACAATGGTTAATAAGGAAACATGAATTGAGGGAGAAATTTGTTTGAGCAGTGTCAATAATATATAAAAACCCAACAGCAAGAGCCTTAGTAAATGGGAACCCCACAGACCAGATACAAATCAAACGAGGGACTCGTCAGAGATGTCTGTTCTCACCGTTGCTTTTCAACATATATATTGAACCCTTGGCAGAGAAACTTTGAGCAAACCCCAATATTATCCCTTTCAAATACAAACATTGTGAAAAAAGGTGGGTCTGTACGCGGACGACTTGATGATTTTTACAAGTGATAAGAAGACATCTTATCCCGAGATCATTAAAACTTTGGAAGATTTTGGTATAATTTCAGGACATTTAGTTAACCAGCCAAAAACTGAAATAATGGAGTGGAATGCTAAATGCTGTGTCCTTTTGTGAAAAAGAGATCAGATATTTGGGGATTCAGGTGGTGCATAATCTTAATGATTTGGCTCACACAAATTTTGTAAAGGTCAAAAAGGAAACAACAGATCTTCTGAAAACCTGGAACAGCCTTCCATTATCCTTCATAGGTAGATCCAACCTATTAAAAATGTCCATTCTACCAAAATGGGCAAACAAAGGGGTCAGGATAGCTTGGAAAAGATATGTAGGAGGAAGATCGATTGGGGAATTGCTAGTCCTGACCTGATTGCTTATTGTCGTGCCTTCCAATTCAAAACGTTTAGAACTTTACTTCTGGAAATTGCTTACTATACCCCCTTTTAAGAGTATTAACAATGGAAGAGGACAATATGGCAAACTTTTTCTTATATAAGTTTGGTCATCCCAGATAATACAAAAAAGTAAGGTTAATGTTTGGAAGGATGCATGAGGTCTATGGTGCCAAATCAGACGTCTACTGGCGATACCATGTAACATTGCTTCTGCCCCAATATGGGAATCCTCGGAGACCCCTGCAAGTCTTGCAGACAAAATGGTAATCTCATTAAAACAAGCTAGAATAAATAAATGGGGTCAACGTTTGCAAGAAGACGGGTTAGTACCCTGGGAGGTACTAGAGAGAGCCACAGACTGGCATCTCGCTAAATTTAAGTACTATCAACTTCGTCACCACAAATTTACAAGTATCGATAACTACATTTTGGTTACCTGGGAAATGCGCATTTCTCAAGAAAAAACATCTCTTCACAGTGCGCAGAGCATATTGGACACCATGGAAGCTGTCTAAAATTGGGACTCAGGAACCAAAGAGGTGCGCGAAATGTGGAGAAGCAAGGGCAGATGATGTCCATATGTTCTGGCAGTGCCCTCTGCTCGATCTTTTCTGGCTGGAAGTGGGTCAGATGATTAAAGAAGTGATAAGTCAGGATATCAAGTTAAGCCTCCAATTGATTATTTTTGGAGTAGAAGAGAGGAGAGGAGTAAATTATCCAGGTACCAAAAATCACTGTTGTTTATACTATTATTGTTGGCAAGGAGGGATATTTGCATTAAATGGGTAGTGTCTTTACCCCGAACTAGATTAGATTGGGTATCATCAATTCGGAGAATAAGGTCTCTAGAAAGTAAGAGTTCACTGGAGAAACGTAAAAAGGCTAGATTTTGGGAAATCTAGGATAAATGGGAAGGGAAATTAGTTGGAAGCACTAGTATAAAGAGGATGAGAAACAAATTGCTCCTATGATTTAAAATATCAATAGCTAAGTCGCAAGAGTGAACAATTCACGTCGAACAAAGCCTCAGCCAGTTGGTTGTGGAGCCTGAATAAAAGTGCAATTACGAATTTCTCCCTATGGTAGGGGAAAACAACGGTGGAATTGCCTGCGTAATCTGTTAAATTTAAGCTCTGCATACCTTTATTGATGTTATATGAGGACAAAAAAAATGTACACGGCTTGTGTGCTTGGACGTTTTTCTCATACATTGTGGGATTCCTTAGCCCATGTGTTGCCATCACCTCCGGATAACTTCCTGAGCGATATTAATCAGTTGATTAGTGATGGACAGCAAGCAGCTAAATTAATCATTAGGTGTGACATGGGCACCACTGATTAGGTGGGTTAAGCCATGGCTTCCTCAGTGGCATAAAGTCTTTGTGCTTGGGTGCGTACCTCTGGATTTCTGGAGACTGTTCAAGCCACTTTTATTGATGTCACCCATCTATTTGGTGCACAGGCTGACTTAGCTTTGCTGAGTTTCCGCAATGATGGAGGGGGACAGAATCCTTCCTTTTATATGCCTCCTTATTCCCCACCCCTCCTAGGCGGGTAAGGGGAAGGTTGCTTTTTATTTCTTTCCCATTCTATGGCAGTGTCCATGGTTTTCTATTCCTCCTGTTGGTGACACCTGATGTGGTGTTCTTGCTTTTTGCATTTATTATACTTTTAACACTGTCAAGCACAGGTTATATTTCTTTTGGGGACCCTGTGTGGTCTAACACCTACCACATAGGTTTTCTCTTTCTCAGCCTATGGTCTCCATGCCCAAGAGATCTTTTTCTTATTGATACTCTTTTCCTGTACAAGAACGATTATCTGGGTTACCTCCTCTTTGGGGAGCATTTGCTGTATGCTAATAAGCATAACTTTATAACTTTTAGTGTCGCTGAGGGACCTCTTACTTATGCCCTAGAAGGCTCTTCTTTATAGCTTGTTGTACCAGATTCCACTATCTGTGAATCTCCTGTCTTTTTTCGGACTGTGTAAAGAGCCTTCTTTATGCTCTTTCCCAGCCGTTATTTTATTTTACTCCTGCCTCTGAATTTCCACAAGAGCAGTGGAAAGGGCTCTCCTCGCCACCCATGTTGATGGCCTGGCCAGTATTCACAGTTAGGACTTTCTGTTGATGTGTCCTTTGTTTACTTAGCGAACTATTCTTCAGCAGAGTGCAATTTTTCAGACACTCCTTCCTACATGGATTACATTTACTTCTTGTGAATTTTCACAAGGTGTGTTTCCCTAATGCTCTCTTACCTGATGGTCTTTTTGGTTTCATTCAAACATTTCGTGTTGAATTTCAGAATGAATGCTTTGATCCTGCATCCCTTTTATGGCTAGCACAGCACAGGTTTGATGTCTAAGCAAGTACAATGGTGTAACCCTATGGTGCAGATTCTATTACATTTTTGCTTTTCTTTTCCTTTTGGAACTAGGTCAAAGTGTACAATGAAATGCAATAAGACTTTAGTAAATCAACCTATTCACTCACACCTATCCATAACTGGGGATTTAAATATAGTGCATTTCATTAAGTGAAAACTTTCAGATCAGGGTATTCTATTTTAATTATCATTAAAATAATGATTGAACTACCTCATCTGTTAGTATCTCCCAATCTGTTAAAAATGAATCTGAAAATCCTATCATTTAAATCAGCAAAGGTAACCCCCATTCTTGCACAATAATGCATCTAGCATGTGCTGGTTTGTAAAGTTGTTTGGATGAGTCCTCTTCTGCTTTGGCCACAATGGTCAGAGAGTGTTACTCTTTTTTTACATTAGCAAAAAAAGTAAAGTGTCTTCTCTTAAAATATTTTCGTTATACACATTATCATTGAACACATTATTACACTACCTCCACTCTCTGACTCATCTCAAACCTCATTCTATTACTCTTTCCCAATGCACTACCCTATTTCTCACCTTTACCTCCCTCAATATATCCTATAACTCCACTCTCTCACTCATACCAAACCACATACTGCTACTATGATCCCCAAAATAACCATTTCTAGACTCTCACTTATTTCACGCCGTATAACTATCTCAATATATCCTCTACCTCCACTCTCTCTCTCATCCCAAACCCCATTCTACGACTAGAATCCCCAAAATAACTCTTACTAGTCTCTTCCCTCCCCTACCACTCCTTGCAGCACCTTATAACTCTTTACTATTCAGATCTCCTAAACAAGCCTTTCTAAACCCTTTCCTCTGGCACTTCCCCCTCCAACTTCCTTTTACTCATCCCACTCCTCCTACTGCTATGAGCTCCACAAAAAAACAAAATCTAAATCCTTCCGTCTTCTATCCCTCCATTATCCTTTTCAATCCAAATATTAGACTAACATGTCCACCACTCAAATTAATATCTTATTTCCCTATACTTATTCCCCCCATAATCCTGTTTGGGTTCAGGAGTAACGTGCTACCCACCAAAAATCACTTTGACACCTCATCAGGGGTAGCAAGCACTATATAAATGCAAACCCTTCCCTCTTCTATCCCTCCACTATTCTTTTTCAATCCAAATAACAGACTAACATGACCACAGCTCAAATTCATTTCATTTTCCCTATACTAATTCACCGCTAATCCTTTTTGGGTTCAGGAGTAGATTGATACCTGCCGAAAAGCACTTCAACCCCTCATCTGAGATAGCAAGTGCTATGTAAAGGCTAACCCTTTCCTCTTCTTTCTCTCCACTATCCTTTTTCAATACAAATACCAAACTTGCATGTCCACTACTCAAATCAACTTCATATTCCCATATACTCATTTCTCCACTAATCCTGTTTGGGTTCCGGAGTAGTGTACCACCCACCAAAAAGTGCTTCAACACCTCATCAGGGGTAGATCCTTTTCAAATCAAATAACATAATAACATGTCCACCGCTCAAATATATTTCATATTTCAGTATACTAATTCAACACTAATCTTTTTTGCGTTCTGGAGTAGCGTGCTGCTCGCCGAAAAAGTGATTTGACGCCTCATCAGGAGTAGTAAGCGCAATATAAATGCAATTACAATTACAATCTTTCATCATGGAACACTAACACTGAGTGTATCACAACACAATTTTAAGTGGACCAGTGTAGGACAATGCAAACAGGGCAAATACTTTTCATTTGTTGAACCGCATAATAATGTCTGAATCTTTCACCATAGAAAATTAACACAGGTAGTGGAAGGGACAATGGAGGCTGCCAGTGTGAGAGTATTGGTAAGTAGAGGAGGAAAGGAAAAAACAAAAAAGAAGAAGGTAATAGAGTGAGTGGATAACAGAATAATTGGACTGACATTAAAGAAAAAAACAGAAATGGGCCAGATAGGCAGGTGGGGCTCACAGGAAATGAAAAAGGAGAAGACGGGATGCCTTTAAAAACAGGCCAGGTGGTGAAAGAGTGGATAGTAGGGGGAATGAGGACAGATGGAGGGAAACAGAAGACAGCATTACAAAAAGAGAAGTAAGTGAGAAGAAGGGGAAGAGAGTGGAGACTGAAAGAGTAGCAAATAAGGTAAAAGAAAAGAGTGCAGGAATAGGCCAGGAGCCGGTCGTGGTAGGGAAGAGAGGCGGGGCAGGCGACTCGGTGGTGGATAGGGTACAAGAAAGATAAACACAAAAAAATAAAAAAGAACTTACCTATCGCCCTCCAGCTTCGTGTTCTGCTGTTCTGCTCCTGCCCTCTCCACTGCCGGTAGGCACAAGCTCCCAGACTGCCCTGTGGCCAATCCTGAAGCTGCTGTCATGCATGAGTGCAGCTTCAGGATTGGCCTGAGCACCTATGATTCGCACTACAGGACAGACTGGGAGCCTGTGCCTGCAATCTCCAACCCCAACAATGCAGCTGGGGTTGGGGGGAGCTTCACTGCACATGTGGGTTTGACCGGCTTGAGTTAGCCGGGGAAACCCACATGCTCAGAGGGGGGGAGGCAGTGCTCCCCCCCCCCCCCCCCAAGTCAGTGCCTGGATTCACACTGGCCGGCCCCAAGACTCGGCACAAGAAAAATAAAATGACAATAAAACGGGCTTTAAACCTGTTTTATTTTTCACATTTTTAAGGGTGCTAGCGGGGGGAGGGGGCGATGCTCCTCCATGATAAGGGAGGTGCCGCCACTAGATTACAGGCACAAAGTAAAACAGAGAGAAAAGGATGTGGGAAGAGAGGGAGAGAAGATAGAATAGAGACAGAAAAATGAGAGAGAACTAGACCAGGGACAGGATAGAACTAAAGGAAAAGACACAATGAGGAATACATAGGAAAAGAGAACAAGAAGTGTGGATAGAGAAACACAAGCAATGACATGAGAGTTGAAAGTGGGTAGAGACTGCAAGGGTAGGAGCAAGTAAATAAGGACAAAGAAAAGAAATATGATAAAGATAGAATATACAGTGAGGAAAAAGAACGAGTCAGAAGGAAAGAGAAAAAGTAGAGAAGGGGAAAGAATTGGACACAACAGAAGGCAAGAAGACAGGAAAAGTTGGTAGATGTAAATGGGTGCATTGAAAAGGTTGGCGAGAAAAAGGACAAAAATGAGAAGGAGTGGTCGAAAGAGAGAATCAGAAGAATGAAGAAAACAAGGAAAATATAATGGCAAAATAGGGCACGAAGTTGTGGAAAAGTGAGCGAACGTAGAAGATGAAACAAGGGGAAAAGGATAGCAAGAATTGAGGAAACAGAAGACAGCAGGGGAGGAAAGATAGTGAATGGAGAAAGTACATAGAATGGTGAAAGTGAGCAGAGAGACCTGGGAAGAGAGGGAGAACAAAGGAGACAATAATAGCAGAGATAGCGGGGAAGAGGATGAGTAGAGGAGCATAATGATACAATAGTTCAGAACAGAGGGGAAAAAAGAGGGCACATATGGAGGAATGGAGATGAGGAAAGAGATAAAGGAGAGAGCCCAGTAGCATGGAGAAGGAAGAACAGAGGAAGAAGAAAACATAGACATTATAACTCGACATCAAGAGTGCATAGAGAAGGGAAATCTTGAAAAATAAGGTCCAGTGTGGAGGCCCCTGGGTCCTGCTCCCACTGTACCTGCTGCACTATTTGTAGCTATACCCCTCTAGCATAACATCTACTGAAAGAAGCATGCCTATCATAATAATAGTAGGCTGTTTTGTAATTTCCCCTGCCTCTAATGTTTATAAGCTCCTGTCAAAAGTAAACCAGCACAAAAATGCACATGAAGTTATACTACCTTGGAGCAGTGATATTGGCTAGAAAGATGGGCACACCTTTTACAGAGCATGATATTTTTGTGGTCCATTAGTGTTTTTCCTTACCCTCTGCAGATTATATAGCACTTGTTATGGCAAGGTGTGCTAATTCTACCACATACATTACTTAAACATTGAGAAGCCAGTGGCTTTCTTGTTCTGAATGTAAGATGTAGATAAAGGAAAGAGCAACCTCTTTCTCCCCTTAGGGAGGAGTAGAAATAACAATGCTGTGTGTTTGTCACTCCTTCCAAGAGTTTCTTCGCCCACTGTGCAGCTCGAACATTATGTGAGGGGGAGAGAGGAGGGCAGAAAGTAAAGCCATGTGCTGCCAACAAGCAGTGCAGGTTTATCATTTCGTATTACAGTGCCTCATGCTCGCTCATTCTGAACCGCCTTTAAATATTGCAATGTAGTGTTGTTGGAAAGTGGATTATTGGTAGGGGCAAATGTAGGTCTGCCACTGGCAATAAGGCCACTAACACAGTATAGGGCTCAGAAAATTATTCCTATTCTCAACCATTGGTAACGTGGCTGCGAGCAGGCAGGCTTAACTTCAAAGACAGGTATGTAAAGCATTTAAAAACACCACCTCAGTTAATAATTATGACACAACACAAAATAATAATCCAAGACCAATTTATATAAATAGGTATTATTTATATCTTTTAAATGACACCAAAATGTAAAAAATCAACTTTAGGGAACCAGAGATATGAATTTTCTAAAGATTAGTCACTTTCTAGTGCTTAGAAGCCAACAGTGCCCCTTTCATTCATTTCGTTTTCTCTGACAGGGACACACCTTTAAAAATTGTTGTGGAGAATTTATCACCACTCTGGAGCAGCCTACTCCAGCAGGCTGGGTCCAGTTAGAACTCCTTCCTGAAGTTCTGCTTGCGGGACCCAAAGTATCCAACACACAATCCAAGGTTCTGGAATTTCCAAGAGGGTCCTTTAAAGTGTGAAACTTCAATTCCGCAATCCACTTGAACAAAACCCTTACAAATCCACTGGTACTCCAGGCTGGGAATTCTTTGGGGATGTCCAGGTGAGCTCTGTTAACCTGTAGCTTGCAGGGAGTCCACGCTCTAGTTCTTTTACAGCAAGTTGTCCACAGGGCTGTAGTTTCAGATGGTGCAGTCTTCAGAGGGCAGGCCTTAGAAAATGCACTTCAAAATTCTCAGCATGGCATCATCCTCCTTTATTAAGTTTCAAGCAGCAAAGCTGAGAGGCTCTGCTCCTTTCAGATACTTATTCCCAGTTCTCTGGGTCAAGCAGGAGGTCACTGCTGACCTATGGGAGCAGGTCAACTCCCCAAAAATATGACCAAATCCTGCAGAGTGTGGCATTATTTTGTCCCAGAGTGCACCAGATCTTCCAAATTCATAATGGCTGATTTTCCAGCAGAGAGTCAAGAGCTGGCTAAACACACCCCCTAGGATGGCTTATTTCCATAGACTTTCCCCCTACCATCTGCACATACCTTCCGTAATCCTAGGTCTGGTTGGGGTCAAAAGTGTGGAGTGGAAACTGACACTGTGGCCATCCCTCTGCCTTTGAAGACCATGGTTTATGACTCCGACCCTTGCTCTGGCATTCCTCTGTAGCAGCACACTGCCCTCCCAGCAGAGCTGGTTAACCCCAGGGGCTATTTATCACCTTTTCAGGCAGCCTGGCTAATCCACTTAACTCTGACCAATCAGGGCAGACCACTGGAAGGCTGAATTTGGGCTTACAAACAAGAAAGTCGTATAACTTCTTGTATGTACACTTTAGGAGAAATTCAACAATATGATATTGTTGGAGTAATTAATACCATTCTGGGAAGTCTTTGAATGGTATTTCTAGCTCTTCCTATCAAGAGTTATTAGTTCCTAACCTCTTCTCATGTTAACCTATGTGGGCCGGGATTTGCAATGGAGAAAATGACTTGGGCCATTTTTCTAGCACTAGGGCTTATAAAATATATTTTATAAGTAATTCACTGATTTCTACAGGACCTCCCCCCCATATGCAACTAGGGGAGACTTTAGGGGTTATGAATCTGTAGAAATATTGCAGATCCTCCCTCCACAGTGCTCCTAGCATCAAAGTTGAATTTGAACAGCACTTTACCACAACATGGGGAGGGAAATGTAAAACTCATTTTATAAGAGTGTGCCTTATAAATATCTGACCCCCCACCCCTGTGACACCTAGGGGAGACCCAGGGGGTTCATAATATGCCAAAACATTGTAGGCTATCCATTTTAAGTGCTCCAAACCCCAAAATCGAGTTTGGGCACAATTTAGTTTTTAAAAAGCAGTCCTGGCACCCAGGGCTGCTTTTAAACTGACTTTCAGGTTTCAGCAGTGCACACATGCAAGTGCAAAAAGAGCTGCTGGCCTCTAAACTGAAATGCTCTAGGGTACTAGGGACTTCTAGGTAGTTTCAATCCCTCTGCCCTATTATATACTAGGGGCTTATAGGGTAGGTTATGCCAATCACGGGGTACCCCACCATTCCATTTTGTACCCTAGTGTTTGTATGTGTTTTAATGTGTCTCTTTCAGCATAGCACTAGCCCTGGGCCTGGGCCTGGTTAGGCAGAGCCCAGGGTCAGTCAGATTCAGTTACCACCAGAATCAGTCAGCAAAATGTTGTGGGGTGCCGAGGTCACAGGATGACTTTGCAAGAAGTCTAAAATCAAAAGCAGGCTTGTGCTATGGTGAGTTGACAGATTAAATGTGCGAAACAAGTGAAAAATAAGTCAGGGCCACACTTCAAGCTTCAGAGTGTATTTGGAAATCCTTTTTTAATTTTTTTAATTTTATTTATTGAGTTTAATAAAGCGTATTCAGCAATGGTACAGCAATTGTACAATTATGAATTAGTTAGAGATACATACAAACACAAAGAAGGCAAGGCATACATATCATAAATGTCTGGACACATTGCCACATCTTCAGTTTGTGCATTGATTACTGTGTGCTTAATATGCATGTTAATCACAGTACTGGTCTGGTATCAATTAGGATACTGAGGGATAAACAGTGACACTGGTGGATTTGGAAATCCTTAGCATTTCTTTCCTTTGCTTTAAAGACAGAGACTGTGCACTGAAAGTGAAAGCTGTTAAAATGTGCACATGATATTTTCTTCAGAGTTATAGCTTTGTGAACTGTTTTTTATAAACGTTGTTGGACCAACTGCTCCAGTCGACATTTCCGTTCAGGATGCATGCAAATTCATCGGTAAAGTATAATCTCGTTGTTGGACTTGGCCCTTCCTGTGGGGATATCCTCAAACTTTTTGACTTCAAACTTCTGTTTTTTAAACTCGTTTTTGTTGGGTTTTAGGACTCTGTGCACTTTACCACTGCTAATGAATGCATCCTTGTGCTATATATATATATAGTCTTTATTCGGTTTTTAAAATACATAAAAAACCATAAAAGCTTTTCACAGTTATATAAAACATTTCACAATTAAAAAGGAAGGAACACACTACAGTACATTAATATACAATGTCCGAATCTAACAGTGGGGGTCACTAATCAATGTTATTGATTGTACATACAACTTCTTTTGCGGGTTTAACTTAATTACGCGACAATCTCGGGCCATTATCATAGATTTAGCCTATGTTTCCAAACAGATTTCAAAAATTTCACTACAAGTTTGCAAATCCATTCAGACTCTAAGAACTGTAATGCAGCATGGCTGGACGGCATCTTCTAAAGCCCATTAACTTCAACAAGGGTAAAAGCCAGCGCTTAAGGTAATCATCATAGAACTTGCAAAACATAACAGAATGGATAATAGACTGTTCTGAAGTGTCATCACAAGGGCATAAGGGGAGAGTATGGTCCCAGCAATTTTGAACCGGAAAAGTCACAGACGATGGAAAATATTAAATCGAAATCTGAGCAGAAGGAAATGCTCAAACTGCGACAAATCATACAATAAGTAGGCCTGAGTTGAAAAGGTTGTCTGGATTGCCAATGAATGTTGGACAGAGATTTTACTTCCTACTTTGGCGATTCGCAACTCCTCTAAGTGGCTTAAAGCCCTCAGTTTCAATTCCTTTTTGGATATCTTGCAGATAATAAGTCTGGTGTTACATAACAATCCCCTAAGCCCAAATCATTCAGAAAATTATTTACATATCTGAGCCAGCTAATTTTAGATGCACTATCCAATGCCATACAATCAGCGAGGATTTGTTTAGTAAATGTGTTCTTACAGGATGTCCAGATTCTGCGCCACAGCAAAATTGGTTGAATCTTTGCCAAATCCTCTAAGTGTGGAATCCCCAATTGAATATTGCAAGCAAACGTTGAGATGGATTTAGGTGCCGCTAATAGGAATCTTAAAAAAGTATTCTCCGCCACTTGCAAGGGACCAACGTTTGCATGCCCCCATACTCCGGCCCTGTACAGGGCAATTGCCTGGCACTTTGCTCTATAAATCTGCAAAAGTTCTAATGGTGGCCTTTTGCCCAACTTCTGCGAAAAAGCTATAAGCGCCATAATTGCTCGCAGCAAAAGTAATCTCGGAGCTTCTATGGCGGGTTTCCAGTTTAGCTTGTCATCTATTATAATACCTAGATAGGGGTATTGGCCCGTGCTTTAGATTTTTTCTGTGGCTAGGAAGATTTGTTTACCCCCTTTCCCTCTGCCAGCTACCATCACATATGTTTTTTTTAATATTTATTCTTAGATCTAGGCTCCCCATAAAAGTGGCATACCTATCCAGGGCCTGCTGCAGTTCTCGTGGAGTACGCGCCAGTATTACCGCGTCATCCGCGTATAGGAGAGCGGGGACCAGACGTTTTCCTATTTGTGGGAGATCCTGGGCCCCCCTCAACATTGCCTCCTCCAACCCATTGGTGTAGAGTGAAAAGAGGAAGGGGGCCAGGACACACTCCTGCCGAACACCCCGCTCTACCCCATATGACGCGGATAACTCCCCTTTCACTCCAAATCGTACCCCCGCAGAAGCATTAGAGTACAACTCCCTCAGGTAATCAATCAAAGGAGCATCAATGCCCATGGATAAAAGAACGGTCCACAGCTTTGCGTGGGACACACAATCAAAAGCAGCGGACAGGTCGACATATACCATGTACAACCTGCCCTGCTTCGCTGTGGCATATTTACCCAGGAGCATTGATAGGTTCAGGGCTTGCTCGGTCGTCCCAAATCCCTCCCTGAACCCAAACTGAAGGTCCGAAAGGATCCCACCATCATCAGCCCACTGCTGTAGGCGCTCAAGTATCACTCTCCCCACCACCTTGCCTAGTGAGTCCAGCAGTGAAATCGGACGATAGCAAGATACGTCTTGCCTATCGCCATTTTTAAAAATTGGAACCATGATGGATCTGGTCCAGGAAGCCAACAATCCCTTTTCCGTTGTTGCTCTAAGCACCCTTGTTAAAATGGGGGCCCACAGATCCATATTAGATTTGAAAAAATCTACGGGAGCCCCATCTGGGCCCGGCGCTTTCCCATTTTTGCTTGCCTTTAGAGCCAGACATACCTCGCTTATAGCGGGTTCCCACAGTATTGGATAAGCCACTGGGCATTGATTCACGCTAGGCGCTGAATCCAGGACTCCACTGTCAGGGCATAGCTGAAATATTTTTGAAAAGTGTTCCACCCAAACAGACTCCTCAATTGCGACTTCTATTATTGGGATATTATGAGAGTCTATTAAATAAGGGGATTTTACCACTCGCCAGAATGCCTCACTGTTTCCGTCCAGGGAGCTTTTATGGAGTTGATCCCATAATTCTTGTTTTAATTCAGCCTTCCTCACCTTACAGGCTGTATTGTAATTCTTTCTAAGCATTATTATTTTCTGTTGGTCTCTATTTTCTTTATTTAATGCTACTTTCAACTTTTTATGTGCTTTTATTATTAAACCAACCTGGTTTCGTACAGGCCTCTCTTTGTGACTTAACCGTTAACAATTCCTTTATCTTCCCCATAATTAACTCAAAGTTATACAGAATTTCCTCTGCTGGAGTACCCATATCTAGACATTTAACTATCAAAGGATAAACTGCACGTATCAGGGCTTTAGTTACTTCCCCCGGGTCACACTTATCCCATCTTAGGGAAAACCCATTTATTTTGGATATGTGCAGGGTATTCTGCGTTAGGACACAAACTATGTTTTGTGAGGACAGCCGAGTGCTTATTTAATGGAGATCAATACTCAAGGCACAGTGGTCACTTAAAGTGTTCACTACCACATCAAAGCTCGTAACTCTGCAATAGTAGCAATAGTATTTGAAACTAAAATGTAGTCTATTGTTGACCCACGGGCCCTCCCCCGAAAGGTTGGAGCCAATAGTCCAGAATGCACGTCGGGCTTATTAGCCATAGTAAGCCCCGGATCGAATAGGACATTGTTCAGATATAGCCCCGTGCTAGTATGACTGAAATGTGCTAATGGATCGTCATGTTCGTCCACAAAACCACATAAGTTACTATTACTGTGTGGGCAAGCGTACTGGTTAAAATCACCCCCCCCATATTATACTAGAACTAACTCTACCTCCTACTTTCTGCATCAACTTAGAAAGCCTTTCACAAATATGGGCCAAAATCTTCTCCACCTGGTCCTCCACTAGGTTATTATAAAAGTTAAGGAGAAGAAAGGTCTCTTTGTTATTTAGCGTTAAGCTAAGCAGCTGGTAGTTAGGGTCTAGATGTACTACTGTAATTTTTAGGCCCCGTATCGTGTTGGATATGAAAACTGTCAGTCCTCCTTTGGACCTACCTGAAGTAACAGGTAGTGCGGGCGTAAAATAGGTTTTATATCCTATGAGATGTAACTCTGTTCTCGCCCAAGTCTCCTGGAGACAGATTATACTATGATTCTGAACAAAGTTCAGTAAAGTACCATCTTCGACCTTTGAGCGGAGACCCGCTATATTCCACGAAATGATTTTTAATGGTTGACCTACATTTCGTTTAGTACTGTCCACCAAAATGGAATTAAGACCTTCCAGTTGTAGCTCAACCGCAGAGACAGTCTCTGTGGATATATCACCAGATATGTTGGAACAAATACCACCATTGAATTCGGCCACTATATTAGGGGATGCCTCAATTTCTTCCAAACTGGAATGGAATTGAGGGATGGAACTTCTGCTATGAATCCCGACCTTCCGTTAAAAAATTACCCATTCTTTCATTCGGAATTGTTGGACTTATATTCTGATTGATGAAAGGCGTAAGTCAATCCACGCCCTCCATCCCGTTCAACATTGAAAAGTGATTGAAAGTTGGAATGCTGTAATCATACTGTCCAATATTGTCCATATGGGGGGGCTGATTCAAAGGGAAATTGTGTGAATAACCAAAATAAGATTGATTGGGACCACGGTGTACTGTGCTGTTTCTGTATGCTACATGGTTACCCAAAGAAAAACCTATTGATGGCTGGGGGAACTTTTGAGGGTAAAAATAACTTACATAATGGGTGGAAATTTCCTCACTTCCTTTCGCACTGTACCAGTCACCGATGTATCTCACTGCTTTGTGATCTTTGAAATTAATTATAATGATATCACCTTTTCTATCCTTTGGCCTCGCTCCTACCCAATTCGCACGTCTAACATTTAGGATTTCCCCGTTAATATGGGCCGGGAGAGGTCTATTATTGCGCTGCCAATATATGACCTTATTTTTTAAGGCTACATGATGCTCTTTAACTCCCTCCGGAAGAGTTGGTACTCCAGCCATGATGATTACAAATGGAGCAGATTCCCGGGGTAGGTCGAACCTTCTCTGAGTTGGATTAATTTTATGTTGTGGGGTTGCTGGACCAATATCTGATTTATTTTGTTGGATGTCCTCTTTATCCCCCCGTCCCGCTTTTTCTCCATTTCGCGTGGTCGGTTTTAATTTTAGGGCCGCTTTTATAGTGGATAATTTTGGTATTAAGGGTAGGGTTTGAACATTCTTGGACGGCAACGGTGGTGATCTATCCTCTACACGAGTCTTTTGCTGTATACTAGACAGCGATGGATTTTTTAAGACCTCTTTTTCTATAATAACTAATTTTTCCCCTATCCTCTTCACCCTTTCTATCAACGGGGAAATTAATGATTTAATCAGTTTTTCCATGCTGGGCAATAACTCTTTGGCGAGTGTAGTTGGCAGCTGTTCCACTATAGTGTTTATTGTTGTAGTCTTTCGTGTCCCTCTCAGTTGGACTCTAGGATCTGGTTCACGTTTCTTATTCTTGTCACCCAAACAGGCATTACCCAGCTTCCTTTTTTTCGACGGTGGGGGGGATAGTGCTAGTGGTTTTGACTAGTACCTCATCTGTAGTGGGCCCGTTCATCAATGACTCAGCTTCGACATTTGATGAAGCATTTAATGAGTTTTCAATTGAGGTTACAGTTTCATTTAGCTCCTGTGTTAATAAATCCAGAAGCGGTGACTGTGACAAGTCTTTTGCATTTTGGAGATTGTGAATTTGGGCTTTAACTACCTCAGCATTCTGTTTATGAGGTGACACCGCTATCTGTATTTGGCCCAATGACGATAGTTTTTTACTCAGCTCTAGAGAGAGGCGATTTTCTGTTAATACAATCTCTTTTTCAAGGACTGAGGCAGCCCTCGTAATGAAGGTGTCTAAAGTCCCCTTAACAGAACTTCCCCCCAACGAAGGCCTACCTATACCACCACTAAGTCTACTCATAATTAAATATCCTCAAGGGAAAGGGAGAAAAGAAAATGTCAGGAAATCCCCAAAGGAAATCCTAAATTACTTCCTGAATACTTATAGGAACACCAATATAACTAGGCAAACAACTAAACAGATAAGGGCCAACAACTCACTGCACTGTATGTCCCGGTTTATAATGTTAATGGTGTGGCCCAGCCCAGCCTCGGCCAGCCCCGGACGGCCTCAGACGGCCCCGCCCTTGTCCCGGGCTTCGCCCGGGCTAGTCCCGCGCGCGCCCCGCGATACGCGGAAATAACCTTGATGATATAGGGGCGGGTAGGCGGGGCTAATTAGGGGAAGAGGCACCAGATGGCAGCAACAGAGAATGCTGGTCCTCGCAGTCCCCAACACCCGCAGTTGTCCTTTAGTTGCCCCGGTAGAACGCCAGTTCCAGCCCAGCTTCAGGGACCAGTCAATGAGGCAGCATACTTCAGGGACACACATGAACACGCAATAAAGGGCTCCAGCAGCAAAACGGCTCAGAGGAACACACAGTGAAGGGCTCCAGCAGCGAACGGCACCCGCGTAGCGGGGGCCGTGAGATGTTATGTATGCTGCGAGCGGTAGGCGGGGCTAGTTAGGGGAAGAGGCACCAGCTGGCAGCAACAGAGAATGCTGGTCCTCGCAGTCCCCAACACCCGCAGTTGTCCTTTAGTTGCCCCGGTAGAACGCCAGTTCCAGCCCAGCTTTAGGGACCTGCCAATGAGGCAGCAAAGTTCAGGGACACACAGGAACACGCAATAAAGGGCTCCAGCAGCAAAACGGCTCAGACGAAGACACAGTGAAGGGCTCCAGCAGCGAACGGCATCCTTGTGCAATGTAACTGGTGCTCATGTAAAGCTCTCCAATACCTTCGGAATGAGTTTGCTCTATAAATAACTGACACATATATATATATATATAAAAATATAATAAGTGCTAAAGTGCTTGCATTCTCTCCTTACGGTAACATTGGCTTTCACTCAATTTGCACATTTAATTTATTTTACTTTAAAGTCCCTGGTAAGGTGGTACTACATGTTCCGAGGGCGTTAATCTTTTTTATTACTTTGAAGACACTCCTAAGGTAGGCCCCTAAGCTGCTGAGAGGATCGGGTGCATTGTATTTCAAAATATGACCGTGTACTTTTAATTTTTACATGGCCCGGTCTTACATTCTCTCTTACATTCGTTCTTCACCACTGCAAGGCCTACCTCTGTAAATGTAAATGTCCAGTATTTGTAATGCGCAAACAATTACCTGAGGATGTCAAGGCACAGGGGGCTGTCCGGAAAATTAAGCGAGCTATTGCCCAGAGTCACAAAGTCCTGGATTTATTTGCCACCAGCGCCGAGGATCGAACCGTGAGCCCCCAGGTTCTGGAGTCAGTCACCCTGGCCGCTGCGCCACACCTTTTCCTTCGCCTTCCCCCTCCCCATATCCGATAGGATAACATTTGGTTACATTGTTACATTTAATAAATGATCATTTTAAATTCAGAGCAAGCAGGAATGTCGAGTTTAGTGTCTAAAGAATTGTAATTTAAAACTCTCTCTAATGGTAAAGTCGGATTTTAAGTCACAGGTCTGAAAATGTATCATGGAAAACTCCTGCTGACATCATGTTGATGCAAGAGGCAAAGGTGAAGTACTTCTACAGGGTGGTTGGCAACTGTTTGGGAATAGGCATTGTGGGGGGGGCTCTACCCATTCCTTGCAGGTTTTGTTACTCCACTGACCCATTGTGTTCCATCCTGAAGCAACACGCTATTTCTAATAGTGTTGCTTTGTGTCCCGAAAGTGAGTGGAGTTTTAGAAGGGTTCTAGTCATGTATTTTGGATGACGCCAGCCCATCTAGCCATAAGGGTATCCCTATAATTTTAAGCTGTCTAGGAAATACAAAAGTGGTTGAATGCCTAAACCAGCTCTGACTATCACCCATACAGCAAAGCAATTTAACACCAATTTAGATGCTGGGCACCAAGCAGGCCCACCAGAAACCTACTTGGAGTCAGTCTTCTAGGTATTTCTAACCCCTCTATAGCGGCGGCCATGGGAAAGGAGGTGGTGTGGCCATTATCACGAAAGAAGAATTGGACTGTGTTGCTCTCCAGCTCGAACTAATTGAGGGAGCTGAATACTTAGTTTTCTGCTGTCTCTTGTCCCCCCAGAAATTCCTAGCAGGAATTCTGATGTATAGACCCCCTGGAGCTCTTGGCAATTTCTTGTCTTCACTCAACGAAGTCATCCCCCTAACAAATAAATATGATCAGTTCCTTCTTCTGGGTGATTTTAATCTACACATGGATAAACCCACCAATCCTAAAACTATCTCTCTGTTTGAAAGCACGGCGGTGTGCAATTTGACATTGCCTATCACTACTCCCACCCATATTTTGGGACATAATCTCGATCAGATATTCTGCAGCACAGAATTAAAAACTGATCTGCAGCTTCCGACCATTTGGTCTGAGCATTTTCTGATTAACTTTAAGATACTTAATCCAGACTTTAGCTTCCCTCCTAGGCCTATTAAGACAGAACACAAATATAGATCTTTTCACAAAATATATTTGCCTTCGCTGAGTGAGGCTTTGGAATTATCCGTTCCTACGCTGGGCAGTGATCTAGAATGCGATATCACCGCTTTAGAATACTGGCTTAAGATCAACTTGGAACAGGCGTCTCCTCTGTCCTCATGGACCTCTAGGAGGGCCCTCCCGTCCCGTCCTTGGTTTAATGAACCACTAAGATCAAGTAAAAGAAAATGGTGCAAACACTACCTATCGGATGATAGGATAATCTATAAGATTACCCAGAAATCCCATTACCTTATGGTAAAAAAGATCGACACAGCTCAAAATAAAGGGAAAGTAATTTTCACCTCTCCTGAGGCAACAAAGAAAGAATCCCCTCACTCGGCGGAATGGACCCAGCAGGTTGCCCTGTCCCTCCATAATAGGATTACCTTAATTCAACAATCTTTCGTGGAATTTACAGAAGAGAACCTAGTGGCACACCAATCTTTGACTCATAAGGCCGATTCCTGGCCGACCCCAACGTTGATGGAGTTTCCTAAAATACTATTAGCCGACTCGCTCCTCCATCTTAAAGGTCTTCAGTCCGGCTCTCCTAGTGATGACTGCCCAGCTAAATTACTCGCCTCCCTTGCACCTACGATCAATGCCACAGTTAATTTGGTATTGAACTCCTCTCTCTCTGCTGATAAAGTGCCACTCAGCTGGAAACAGGCCAAAATCCTTAAAAACCCTTGGTCGACCATACCGATCCAGCCAATTACAGGCCGATATCTCTTCTTCCAGCTCTTTCCAAAGTTCTGGAAAAACATGTTAATAAAGTTATTTCAAGCCATGCAGAGAGCTATAATCTGTTGCACCCTCCCCAATCGGGCTTTAGGGACAACTTTAGCACTGAGACTGTCCTATTGGAAGTAAAGGAGTACATTAGAGGAATGCTGGATCAGGGTGGAAGGGATGTCCTGATATTGCTCAATCTGTCTGCAGCATTTGTTACTGTCTCGTACGAGAGACTATTTGACAGATTGAGGTATCTGGGAGTTGGCGGGACACTATTGTCCTGGCTGGACTCATTCCTGCAGAACACAGTTCAAGAGGTATGGCTTCCTTCTTTTCAGCCCCTATGCCAGCCAAGGGCATTGGAGTTCCCCAGGGCTACATTCTTAGCCCTACTCTTTTCAATTTGTATCTGTCCCACCTGGCGCACATAGCGGAGGCAAATGGTGCAAAGATCATATCCTATGCAGATGATACGCAACCGATTTTCACCTGCGAAAAAGGATCAGATTTTAATGGTACTAGTATCAGGGTGTGTCTCTCTAAGGTTTTTCAGTGGCTTAAGGCTAATCAGCTTAAAGGCAACTTGGATAAATCCGAGATTGTTTTCTTTTGCCAACCTGCGGTCAGTAATTGGAACGCTTGGTGGCCTGAAGAATATTGGTCACCGCACACCGAGCAGTCAATAGTACGAAATCTAGGAGTGCTGATGGATAACGCCTTGTCCATGAAGTCCCAGGTTCAAGCATTAGTGGGCTCTTGCGTCGGCATCCTGCGTATGTTGAAAAAATTCCTTCCTCTGTTGACTCTAGAGTCTAGGAAAATGGTGGTCCAGGCTTTGGTGACATCAAGATAGGACTACGCAAACGTTTTGTATCTGGTCCTTGCCTCTTACCTTGTACAGTGTTTACAGGTAGTACAAAATGCCACAGCTAGGGCGATCCTCCAACCCCAACCTAGGTCTCCTATGTCTCCCTTTTTAAGTCACTGCATTGGCTGAGACTGAAGGAGAGGATCACATTTAATGCTCTTATTGTCTTTTTGACGGCTTTCCATGGGAAAGGAGCTGGCTACCTGTGGAAAATTAGTACGGTCTGGTAAACATTATCTGCGCCATCTTGCCTTTTTCCCCTGATGCCACACTTTTTGTCGTGCGCACCCGCCATTTTAGGTGCCTCGATCAGAACAACCCTTTTTGCCTGCCACTGGCCCCCAGCATAGCCCTCCTCCCTCACAAAGCCCGCACTCTGACAACCCCCGCTCGCACATGCCTTGGGTCATAAACCCCTCTTCAGCGCAGCTCTGCCTCAGAACTCCATCCTGTCCCCAGCGCGACACCTCCCTTCCTTCCTTTCATGGTCCCAGGCCTTTTTGATACAAATCCCCTTTTCCTGTGTGCCCGTTTGTCTTCCTCGTTCCCAGGCCGACACCTAGCTCTGCCGATACTGTTTATTGCCCCCCCCCGTACAGTAGGAAGCTTCCCTCATTGAAGGACCCTCGAGTTGATCAAAGCCCCCTCCCTATGAGATCCGATCAAACCCCCCACATTCCGTGAATCGGCGGAATGTCCCGCTGCGCGATAATCATCACCTGTTGTGACCGGGGTGGGGACTTCTACTGTATATGTGTGTGGGAACGGGCTTGGAGTGGGGATTCCGAGAATGTCCTTCCGTACATCAAAGCATTGCCAAGAATGTGTTGTATGTAATAAAGCAATAAAGCTGTGTATAAGAGGCCAGGCCTCAGAAGATGCGGTTAGAGCACCTCAGAACGATACCTGCTGTTTGAACTGATGTGTTCTCCTCCGGAGAGAATAAACCTTGTTTCCTGCCTTCCCGTCTCCAGCGCCTGCCTCTTCATTGATTAATAATTCGTGGGTTAAAGAGGCGATACCGCCGGGCAAATATCGATTGTCCCTTGACCTTAGATTTAACAATTGGCGTCCCAAGCGTGGGGCCCATCAGCGACTCGTGGATCCAGTGGGAGAGGTCCTGACGACAGAGTGAACGACTGCAACGATCGGGAGAGCTCTTGCCCAATAGACCCTCGTCTGGCAGCCGATCATCCGAACTTCACTGGTTCCGAACAGACCTCTCCCGAGTGATCTACGGTCCTGACTGGGAACCATCAGGAGTGCTGCGAGGAATACAAAGAAAAGAGGACGATCGGGCGCTGGATTCGGAAGACAAGAAACTGTCCATACGGTCCGGGTAAGGTCGTGTAGACACGACGAATCACGAAATAATTGTTTAATTGTTCAGAAAATACTAGTATTACTCTTTGTTGACCTATTTGGAGATTCACTGTCTGCACACGAAGAAACAGTAGGCTCTTTCTCTTTGCAAACAGTGAAGGATAAGTAACGCAGCCAGCGTGCCTATCTTTCTCCCCCACTGATCGTTCATTTGTTCACGAATTATTTTCGGGAGATTTCCCCCTCCCACACTGATTAACGGTTTTTGACCTCGAACTACTGTTCGCGGATTGTTTTCTGGAGATTCTCTGTCTACAAACAGGAAAGAACAGGTTCCCCTTTGCAGATAGTGAAAGGGTAGAGGACGCAGACCTTTGCGGACCTACTTATTCTCCCCACTGGTCGTTTATTTATTGTTTTGATATTGGTTCATGAGGTATTCACTGCTTGCAAACAACGTAGAATAGAAATATTCTGTCCAGTCTTTGCACACAGTGATAAGATAGGCAGTGCTGACTTTTTGTCCCTCATTGTTGAGCTGTCATGTCTGTCTTCTCCCCACTGGTCGATAGCTGGTTCAGCCCGGACCGTTTATTAGAGGTGGATCATCTAGCTCCGCTGGAAGGCACCCCTAATAAAGACATGTTCATAAACTATGGATTAGTTACCATAGCCTATAGTAAACTGTGGCACAGGTATACCAAAGAAAATCAAGAGAAACAGTGGTCACTGATAGGATCCTTCGATCTTGATAAAATAGAAACGTTAGAAATAGCCCTTCGTGATAATAAGACAACGCCTATTATGCTCGACTGCCTCGGTATGTGGCGCAAAGAAGCAATGCAACGAAAGAAAAAAGACGAGGGCAGAGCAGGTAAAGGAACGTATCGACAGGACGACCCCAGGACACAACGTCCCGAAAGTAATCCCCCGACACTACGCACAGGACGGCCAGACTTAGGGCAAAACCAATGTGCTTTTTGTAGATATGCCGGGCACTGGAAAGCCCAATGCCCGACTCTACTGAACGTGAGTAGGAGCAGAGGACCGACAGGAATAACAGGCCGGCAGAAAGGGAAAAGGCGCGAGACAAAGATGAATCAGACTGACATGGACAGGCCAGATAGAACCACCACGTTCGATTATGCCCGATGGCACAGATTTCGCCAAGCCGATTTCAGCGACATGTTCGAGTCCTCATAGATCAAAACAACGATAAGACGGGAAAACCCAGTCTAGCTCTAAATTGACAGACGACAAACCCCGAAGAAACCCGAAAGAATAACGTACACACATGATCAAGCAACCTTACGTTTAGCCAAGTAGGGAAAAGTCTAGGGTATTTCGAGGTAAGGGTTACACAAGTATCCTTCGCCGAGAGGACCAGGGAGATTGCCAATGTCTGAAAACCTACTACCTCCTTTCTTCCGCATCCTTATAGGCATATAACTAAAGCCTGCCCCATTGCTCTAACAAAAAGTATGCGCAGCATATAGAAATAAGATAATTGTGGCCAATAACTGTTTTATGTTTGTCTTGGGTCTTTTTATATAATACTTGTACTGTCTCCCCGTCTGAGTTTGTGTGTACGTGATGCATGAATCTGCGTCATCCCTCTGCCTGTGTTACCGTGTTACTTAAACTTCTGTTAACAGAAGCTTTAGCATGAAACAACCTGGAAAGAAGGGAATGAGAAAACAAAATCCGTAAGCCACTGATGAACTTGAACTTTTATTTAACATGACGAACAAGAAACAAATAACAGTATGTAATAATAACAGTAAACTAGAAAATGAAAGTCAGCAGAACATTCGCCCCCCCCCCATTCTGGAACCTTCCAAAGTAGGGCAGGGTTACGGCTACGCCCAGCCGGCAGCAACCCATATAAGGCGGGTCCTGCTGCCAACAGTCGGCCAGGAAATCGTAACATAGGGTGGAGCCGGAGGAGAGACAAGGGCCAGCGGGACCCAGCCAGGGGATCACCTTGACCACACCGGAGAGTTGTAGGGGGGGGAATGTCTATGTCCTCGACCCCCCTCTCTCTCTCCCCCAGTCCGGCCACGGTGGCACGTGAGAGTTGCAGATAGTCCCGCCACATGTCTTCCCGGTCCGGCCACCAATGGCCAGGGACTGGGGCCAACTGGATCCGGCTGCAGCCGATGAGCCAAGGAACCCGTTCATGGGGCCAGAGCAAGAGGCGTCCGGCCGACATCCACCGGAAGCCCGGCCCAGAGACGGACGGGACATTTTTCCTTTTCTCCTCCGTAATGGCCGCGACAACGCGCCAGGCGCCACTTCTTTCTTTTCTCCTCCGTAATGGCGGCAGCAACACGCCAGGCGCCACTTCTTTCTTGAATAATGGCTGCGACAACTCTGGAGGGGGGATGTCTTGTACATACCTCCGCGAAAATTAGTCCAGGTCGGGCTGGGAGGGAGAGGCGACGCGGACGAGCCTCTCCCACCTCCACGGATAGGAGGTTTCCCAGCCCCCGGCCCAGCGCCGAACTCCTCCAGCCAGGCGGTGGTGCCAATACCTGCGTAGCACCGAACATACCATGGTGGCGCCCCAGTACTTGCGCAGCACCGAACATGCAACGGTGCCGATACTTGCACAGCACCGAACATGCACCGCAGGTGGCCATACTTCCGCAGCACTGGACATGGGTTCATTCCAAAAGGTCTCCTCCACTCTTGCAGACTCGACGAAGGGCGGCTGCTGCAGGCCTCAAAATGGCGTCTGGGCCCCCTGGAAGGCGGGTCTCGGCCACTAGAGTAACTGTGAACAGCAACGTAACTCGGGTGCTTGCCCACCGGAGCACGAGCCCCCACCTCCAACAGCACCCCCACAGCCTTGAAGATTCTACAAAGGTCCCAGGAGCCCTCGGCCCCTGCAGGCTTCCGGTGAGGAACAACTGCCTTGGTCGCTAACGAAATAAGCATGACATAGCCACTCCTTCTGTTAGCATGAATTCTCGAACTGCCGAAAAGGACTCTGGTCCAACTGCCGGTTGTAGGAGACATTTTTCCCTGACGCTACTTCCGGACTAACCCGGCCCCGCCCAAAATGGCGCCGGTATCAATAGGAACTCACGAACACCTCGTGGTGTTTTTTTTAGCTAAAAAGACTCGATGTTCTGAAAAATATATATGATCCTTTGTACACTTGACGGAAAAGAGGAAGGATTCACTCGACGAACATGTAAAAGGACCTCGTGAAAAATGTTTTTCAATGTACGATTCATTATGATATTATCATATCTGACATGTAACCTCGCTTATGACACACTCCCATGGTATACCTATAGGAATTTGATTACAACTAGTCCAACTGTGTTTCCAATTATGAAATGAATGCCCCTTGGTCCCTCAACTATTCGATAGACGTTTTTAGTTCCCTGCAAATGAATGAATGAACCTTTTTAAACATGTTTTTAATCCTACAAGATAGCCCCCCCCCCCTCTACTGTACGCACTTTAGCCATTGCCGTATCCGGCCAACCCCGATCACACTGTCCTATCAACATGCTGAACGATTGTGCAAATAAAGGTTTTCGAAACTATGAACTGGTATTGCATGCTTTATTTAAAATATGGGATCGGAGGGAGAGTTTTTTTCTGTGCACCCTACTCTGCTCTCTCTTTAAGGTTGATAGAAGATGGTTGCCCAGCCCCGGATGGAGGATCGAATCTAAGACATGACACTCTGCCGTCAAATATGCGACTGACTCAGGGACTCGCGCGTGGAGAAAGACCTCGATTTCTGGGGTTGGGTAAGACGAAACGGTGTAAAAGATGGAATATAAAGGATGGGTAAAGTGAAACGATGTAAATGATAGAATATTATAAAGATACGACACTCAAAGGTACTAGGGAACAGAGTTGACCGAAGAGCTGATAAACCTTAGAACATCACAGCGTTGGAAGAGATTTAAGGACCCCGACAGCTAAATACACCTACCAACTAGAAACCTCGCGCTAAGTGCTTCTGATTCTCTAACGTTTTCCTACTCACAGCCTATAAGGGCACACTGCCCCCCCCCCTTTTTGGCTCCAGAAACCACAACCCCAGGGATTCTATCCCGAGGAGATAAGACGAGTATGAGGTAAGTAAAAGACCTTCGTACCCGTGCTTTTGATGTGCTCGAATGTTGTCCCCCTCCCCTCCCCTCTTTTTTCCCCCCCTGCAGGCCACATCGGAATCACGACCAAGGTATGGTGAAGATCTGAAGCCTCGCCATGTCTGATACACGAAGCGGACTAACACTGCCTGGTGGCACCTAAACACACCCACAAACTGCTCTTGTACCAAAAGATCCAATAAATTGTATGACATGATGAAAGCGATCACCCTTAATCCGTGTTGCGTGAATGGACACCTGTCACGTATGTCTGAAACTATGAGATGATGTTTGTGTATGAGTGACGCGTTGACTTAACTGGTTAAAGGACCGAGAATGCAAGAAATGCGACACAATGTGCCCCCCTTTTTTTACTCGATGTATGTCCCCTGTTCCCGGCCTAATGCTCGTCCATCCCAAACTGCATGCTTTCAAAATTCTAACACAGACCCGTAATGTCTTATGTTATATAACGCGCTGAATAGCCTATCTTAATGCACGGTCACTCCCCATGTCGCACGTGTACTATTTAGCCTGTTGTTGCACATCTCTCTCTCTCTCTCTCTCTCTCTCTCTCTCTCTCTCTCGCTCTTCCGAGCGACTAGCACCTAAATTGGCAAACCGCCACCCCTAGTGCACCACATACCACAAGTATTTGCTCAAAATTTATCCTAAATAAAAATCACCCTGACGCCGTGTCACTACCTCTCCTTTCTGCTAAAAATTGATGAAACCGAGATTTGGCCATTAGGGAAAGGACAGGTAAGACGACTGAGGTTCCCTAATCTGACCCGAAATAAGGGAACTACATGTCAGCGGCTCCTGTGTTATAAAAAGATGCCTCAGATAACGCGACCTTCCCCGTCCCGAATTGTCGCAATACCCAAACAGTAAAGGTGATCGAAACATCCTCATGTTCCCGGAACGCCCCCTGTTTCGTATCAGCTGCCCCAGACGAGGGTTATAAAACTGTCCCTCACCCCCGGTCATAAGAGATGGGTCTACTTACGCCCTTACCACAGTTTTCTATGTCCCTAGTTGTTTCCCATAAGACCCCTGTCTTTTCTAATTAAGTAGTCAGGCCGTAAGAGGCTACGCAGGAACCAGAATGATATTGTACAAAGTTAAAAATTAGACCGAAGCGAAGAAATCATTGCAATGAACCCTGTTGAAAGCGAAAATGTTTAGGCAGGATGCATTGATAGAATGAAAAATGTTTAGCCTATGTTCGTCCCTCAGCAAGATACCTGTCAGACCATGGTGATAGCACACAGCGCCCTTTTTAAATATAAAGCCCTGGAGAACGGTATAGCTTTGTAAGGCTCGTAGTAAGAAGGTGGGTCTCCGTCAGAAGAACTGACGTAACTGAAATGCAATAACAGGTACCAGATCTCGTACCACGACCAACAAACACCAAAGTAATAGTTGTGAAGGAAAGTTATAGTAAATCCAGCAAGCCCATCATCAATCATTTATATGTTAATTGTGAACCCCAATATAACGGACGTTTCCCATTTTTGCCTGGAGCTGGGAGAGAAATAGACTTATGTGATTACCTTCCTCTGTCAATTCTCTAAAGACTGTCTTTTCAAACTCATTTAAGGGTACGACTGTCGGAGGAAAGAAGGACCGGATGTGGGAGCACGTGGCCTGACTACAGATCGTGGAACATCTGCAACATTGGCCAAGGCGAGACCGCGACAGAAAGGAGTTGCAGGACGAGGCACTGTTTCCGTCAAAGTGAGAGGAAAGGGCTGACCTGATGCCCCTGCTCAATGTTCAACGTGTGCCGGAAAGTCCCCGCTCTCTGAATTCGGTCATGAGCCTGCCTACCTGAAATTTCCGCCCCCCTGATCTGTTCCCGATTTGGCCCAGCTCCATCCCCCCCCCCCCCCTTTTCTCCGACCTACCCTATGGACTACACACTCTTCTTCCATCTGAACCTTTTTGACAATCAACTCAAAGGGCACAGGGCGAAAAGGACCTTTTTGACCAGAAGCGCGAGGAAAAGGTCGTGCCCTGCAACGCGGGACCTAGAATAGAGCTGGACCCGTAGCTCCACCGCCGGTGCTCCACAGCGCCAACAAAAGACGACAAAGAATGCTGAGAACTCATTAACTTCAAACATTGACACCCTCAATTATCGTTTCTACTACGTCTCATTTCTCTCCCAGCCACCATTGTATTAATTATGCTCCAACCAAACATGAACAGAACTCACATATGTAATGACCTATCAATTTACATTCCGAACGACTATAAGCAGCTATGAAATGTACCCAATGCTCTCACTACAGAATCATCTTTGTCTGTTATTGCATTACTATGGTTTTCCTGCAAACGAGTTTTTATCGATAGACCCGCCTCCTAAGATGAAAGATTTTAAAATGTAATGTTTATAACTCCTTCACCTGGGTACCTACTTCTTTTCCTATGACCACCACAGTCGACATGAATTGGAAATAGGCCAGCAAGATGTCTTGGATATGTTAAAGGGAGGACTGTGGAAAATTAGTACGGTCTGGTAAACATTATCTGCGCCATCTTGCCTTTTTCCCCTGATGCCACACTTTTTGTCGTGCGCACCCGCCATTTTAGGTGCCTCGATCAGAACAACCCTTTTTGCCTGCCACTGGCCCCCAGCATAGCCCTCCTCCCTCACAAAGCCCGCACTCTGACAACCCCCGCTCGCACATGCCTTGGGTCATAAACCCCTCTTCAGCGCAGCTCTGCCTCAGAACTCCATCCTGTCCCCAGCGCGACACCTCCCTTCCTTCCTTTCATGGTCCCAGGCCTTTTTGATACAAATCCCCTTTTCCTGTGTGCCCGTTTGTCTTCCTCGTTCCCAGGCCGACACCTAGCTCTGCCGATACTGTTTATTGCCCCCCCCCCCCGTACAGTAGGAAGCTTCCCTCATTGAAGGACCCTCGAGTTGATCAAAGCCCCCTCCCTATGAGATCCGATCAAACCCCCCACATTCCGTGAATCGGCGGAATGTCCCGCTGCGCGATAATCATCACCTGTTGTGACCGGGGTGGGGACTTCTACTGTATATGTGTGTGGGAACGGGCTTGGAGTGGGGATTCCGAGAATGTCCTTCCGTACATCAAAGCATTGCCAAGAATGTGTTGTATGTAATAAAGCAATAAAGCTGTGTATAAGAGGCCAGGCCTCAGAAGATGCGGTTAGAGCACCTCAGAACGATACCTGCTGTTTGAACTGATGTGTTCTCCTCCGGAGAGAATAAACCTTGTTTCCTGCCTTCCCGTCTCCAGCGCCTGCCTCTTCATTGATTAATAATTCGTGGGTTAAAGAGGCGATACCGCCGGGCAAATATCGATTGTCCCTTGACCTTAGATTTAACATACCTTAGAGTCATCCATTACACCCTGGCCTAAGATCTTCCTCCTCCCACCGCGCTTGTAATCTTAAAGTACGTCTGACTCGGATGGGTGGCAGATCCTTTGGTTTCTTGGGGGCCCAGACCTGGAACAGGCTCCCAGTCGCCTTACACTACATCTCAGATATCTCAGTTTTTAAGAAAAATCGGAAAATGTGGCTTTTCAAAACGTAGCAGTGCTTTCCATAGTTTCTACTAACTGCTTTTCTGTCTCAGCGCTGGGGCACTCTTTCTGAGTAGCCGTTTTGCGCTATTATAAATGTGTTTCATTGATTCATTCGATCATTAGGATCAGGGACTTTGTGCCCCTTGTTGGGCTCTGAAATGCTCACAGCAGAGCTGTGCCAACCTGCGCCCCTTCAGAGGTGGTGGCAATATCCTGTATTCCATAAATGTTTTCTGCATCTGATTTCCCTACATGCATTGTTCTCTTTCTTTGTTCCACAGATGTGTGCTGTCATAGGTGGTGCCATCCCTTCAGTTTTCTACTGATTCCTTTGGCGCCAGCTAGTGCATCTGTCTGTAGTGACTTTATCTTTGGTAGTGAAGCACATTCTCCCAAAGCATCTGAGACCAGTGCAGGGAATTCTGAATACATAACATAATCTGGGGGCACTGTTCATTCTGCTCCTTTTTCCGTGACTTAGGATGCCTATCTCTTTCCAGACCTAGGTAATCAATGGATGAATCCTGAGAACACTGAAAAGAAGATGCGAGGTAAGAATTTAAATCTTCTTTAATTCTATCAAGACAGGAGCAACGAAGTACAGCCACATCCGTATCCACACCAACTGTAATAATCCGCCTATAACATTCCAGAACCTCAGGGTGGAATTCTGGAAGGAAAGATTGTCATGGCTACAATCCAACAAACACCCAGAAAACAACACACTCTTGCTACAATGCAAAACAGGTGCTACTTATACAACAGTTTTATAACTAGTACTTTATTAAACACTTGAAGTGCACTTATGACTATGCAGTTCAATCTGGGATGCATTTCATTTAAATTGAAACGATGACAGGATGAGTTGATTACTGGGACCTGAAGCTGTGACGTACAGATGACTCACAAAGCTGCATGGGCAGGGCTCCATTCCCAGAGCTGTCTTAGGACCTGATTACGGGTCTGGCAGTCTGAGGATCATCAGACTTGCATTGGCGTGGCAGTGGCAGTCCATCAACAGCCGCAATGGCGGTCCAACCGCCTTATTACATCTTTGGTGGTTGGACCACCACGGGAGAACTGCGTTCCCTGGTGGTAACGCGGTGGTCAGGGGCTCACAATATGCTGATAGTGCCCATGCGGCATATTACAAGTTTCAGGATTGCCAGCACTGTCATAGAGGTTCTTCCTCCATGAAATTGCCGGCGGTCATGAAACAAAGGGGGCCTTACAGGGCCACCTCATGCCCCTGTACACTGGGATGCATGCAGGAGGGCACACAGTGTGCCCCCCTGTGTGCATGTGCACCCAGTTCCTGCACGGCATGGACTAAACAGTCCATGACATGCAGGAACTTGCTTTGTCGTTCCCATTGCGGTGCCATTATCAAAGGCATTGCCCTGGGAATGCCAAAACTCCGCCTGCCTGACCAGGAAAAAACTCCTATTCCTATTCCGATGGGTGGCTGACGGCTGACTTTAGTGGTGTGGGAGAGAGGCGGTGGCGTGCCACAGCACCCCTGTACCGCCAAAGTCATAATCAGCTCCTTAAACATGTGTACAGGGTATCAATGCTATGCTATATCCCAAATAAGACAAATACAAAAAACATAGGTTATGAGCTGTGTATACATTTCTATTTGCGTTACCATACAAAATGCTCAATAGGCGAATATTGTGAATATCAAACTGTTGGGGGTTGGAAAATACATCCATTGCCATGTTTTTTTAAAGATTTGTGCCATGAGATAAAGCAGCAGCGATGCAAGATTAGGGTATGTGCTTAGGACACCATAATGGGTTCATTTAGGCTGCTGGGTCTGAAAAGAGAAGAGGTACTTGGAAACAGGGACTGCCTGGTACAACAATCTTTTTCACCCCCCTCCCCCCCCCCCCAACACCCTGCCCCCCTCCAATTATGACCTCCTCTTCGGATTCCCTCATTACCACCCGGGCAAAAGTACCCCTCATCTCTCCATAGCCCCTCTCTCAATTACATTTCTTTTGTGTTACATCACTTGTAATGGCTGCCTTTACTAAAAATCTGATCTCTCTTTCTAGCAGGAACATCAATCGCAAGAGTTATCATCACAATTTCTTTGCTTCCTGAAAGCTAGATGCACGAGAAACTCTGCAGCAGGTGCTTTTAAATCTTATGTTATTGCAAAAGAGAACACCAGCCCACGCCGAGGACAGTGCCCCCCGCCCCTGTACCCCCAGGACAGTGCCCAGTGTGGCACCACTAGTCGCACAGCCCAAAATCCGGCCCTGCTTGGAAATATGCGAAGCCAGCAAGGTTCACAGCGAAGCTGAGCTGGTCATGGCCCTTGCATGCCATGCCATCTATATCAAGCATTATATTTTGGGTGTGCTTTCACCATTCATGGGCTGTTTCTATCAGGTGGCATTGTGACTCCTGCAGAAGACATGGGCTGGCCTGGACATTTGAAGGTCAAGGGCCGCCTGTTCAGTCTCCAGTTCCATGAGGCTTAAGGCAGCAGGCACAGCAGGGGCAAAAGGAGAGAAAAAGTGAGAGAAAGAAAGGGAGACAGAAGACAGAGAAACAGAGCGATGAAGTGATAGAAAGAATTGAAAGAGAGGGGAAGAGAGTGGGCTGCTTTGAATATTTTTGCCTTGACTGCTTTGGTGTCACAGTCCAACACTGAAGAAAACTAACCTGCAGCCAGGACAATTAGGCCTAGATTTACATACACTTTACATTGGGCTTGTTTTACTTTTTTTAAAATAAACTCAATGCAAAGTGCTGTGTTGGGATTTACAATCCAATGCAAATCGCAATTTACTTTGGATTGTAAGTAACCCTTTTTAACACAACGCTGCGCAATGCGCTGCCTTGCGTTACTTTGCATCAAGGGGCATTCCATGGTTAGTGCATGGACATATCTATATCTAAAGGGAATCGGAGATAGGGATTTGCATCAAAATCCTTTGCCTTCTTGAGGCAGGCGTAACGAGGAGAAATGTTTTCATTTCTACGTTTTTTCACACTTTGCATGTGTGATGCATTGTTCAGCAGTTATACAAAATGTGAAACACTTTAAAATATAGGGTTTGCACTAGAATGGGTGCTTTCCAGTACAAAACCTACGCTACCCACAGCACCGACATAGCGCGAGTTGCAAGGGCATTTGTGTTGGCGCATGGAAACCAAAAGTGTGCCAACTTTGGGTGAGAGCAGACAATTCCACATATCTTAGTAGATGTTATGCTTTCTCTCGTTCAAGCAGGCAGCGCAGGAACTTTACTTGCTGCCCTGTACTGCGGGACTTTTTGTATATCTAGGCTTTAATGTATTATTAGTGCAGGCACCAATTTAAGCTACATGCAAATCCTGTGGCAGTTTGCATTGTGTTTGTATTACTAAGGATTAGCAGTGTTGGGTTTTGAATGCCTGTGATTTACTGATAACTTTTCTTCCTTTCAGGCAGTCAATGTCTTACTTAAGGTAGTTGTATACATTACAAGGTGTGCATTTCCTGTTACAGTCTAGATTCCTCGAACCACTTGTGCCTGCCTGAAAAATGGAACCCGCAGCAGACCAGCTGATTCAACGCGATTGTGCCATAGTGCAGTGAGGGTTTACACAGACAAGTCTTTGCACACGCTCTCCTCTAACTGTTGCAGTGGCTTTATATTTTATGTAATTCTGTGAGAATTCCACCTAACCTATAGCAAATAGCTGCTTCTAGCTTTTTGGGTTCAGGACAAAGGGTCAAGCAATAAAACAAGTTATCTCGGTTAAAAGATATACCAATTTAATAGACAACAGACTGCACCAGCAACTTCCAGAATGCACCTGAATTTAACGGAAATTTTCTTCACCGCAGTTCACGACAAACTCCGCTGAGCTACTAAATGACTCCAGTGGAAGCAATGTTTAGCTGATCAACTGGAATTCACACCAGGGTTTCCTATGAATAATTTGCGGGCGGTGCCACTGAGACCTATCATTCTGGCGATACTCCTAAGATTTCTTTTCTGAGTTTAACAATTTGCACAAACTGAAGGGTGCATATTTACGAGGGCTTATCGCCACCAGAACGTCACTTTTTATGCTTTTCTGGTGGCAATAAGCTCTGCCTTATTTGCAAACATGGCTTAACGCCTTGTAAATAATGGCCCCTTTTCACGTAGTACTTAGCATAAATGTGGCAGCAATGGGTGTTGCTGTGGTTGCTCCGCCACAACACCCATTGCTTTTGACACTGCCCCCTATTTACAAGGGTGGCATAAATATGGGGCAGCGCCAAAAATAGGACCAGGGAAAACCTGGTCTTAACCGGGCAAAACATGGAGAAATTATTAATGTCTCCTCGTTTTTGCTGTTTCTATGTGTGCTGTATCATGCAGCTCACAGAAACAGCAAATGGCCATTAGTGATTGTTCATGTGCAGGAAAGTTTCTTTTCCTACTCCCAAACTTATTCTTGTCAGTTCTTCCCCGTTCTCCTGGGTTTGACTTCAAACTGTCTGGGGTGACAAAGGCAATGGCAGGCCTGGTGTCAGGTTCAATTGTGTGTGCTGCAGGCAGGATCCAATGATGTGTAATGAGGATAGGGCACCCTGGCCCTCTTTTGCTCCCACGTCTGGCATTAACATACAACACATCTCAGACGAGCCATTCATAGTCATGTGACCCTGGACACTAGTAGAAGGGCACATTTGGTTTACACAGGAAAATGCCAACTTTCTAAAAGTGACATTTTCAGAATTGTGCAAACACAAGGATATGATGAGCGGAGTGCTGAAACTTTTCAAACACTCACCCCCAGTCACAGACCTGGGTTGAATCCATCATCGTTCTTTAGCTCACTTTGCCACCTCAGTTCAGACCCAGCCATATGCAAATCAGTATTGACCGTGTGCATCATGGGAACAGTCCAGTCCGAACTGCCGAGCCAGGTCTTCAGAATTGTATCTTAAAATCCAATTTTACAGTTAAAGAGGATTTTAAATTATGATTCAGATGAGTGGAAAAAGTGCTCTTTATTTTTGTTCCCAAACTGAAGTTATCTCTTAGTACGTGTAATAAGGTAATCCAGTGTTGGTCTATGTGAGAGATAGGCTTTCCTCAGTGTAAAATTACTTTGGGAGTTTTTTGTTGTCGGGACATGTAAAACGTAAGTACACATGTCCCACTTTTTAGATACCATGCACCCTGCCCTTTGAACCTTTATGGCGTACTTTAAGGGTGATTTAAATGGAGGTTTAGGTTCATTTTGCCAGGTGGAAATTTCAGTTTAAAACTGCACTACAGGGGGGGCATGGCCAAGTAGCTGTGTTTCTCGGCAGCTCCGACAGCCCGACAGAGATTCTGTAATTAATCCTGGCCTTGGACACTCATTGAAAGCTTTCAGGGAACGGAATGGCTTCCCATTCTCATTGCTGCTGCAAAGGGACCTGCAAGAACCGAGGGCAGGCGAAATATAGCCCTCAAAGAACAAAACGGAGGAACAGCGAGGCCCGAGATCTCAAGATGGCAGCGATCCGCTTGGAAACACTCGGGCGGTGGAGGTGGTAAGGAGTGAGCGAGGTGAGGCCAGCTTTCACCCCCACCCGGCTACCTCCCCTTTGCTTGCAAATATAGTGGCTGTCCAGGACAGAGACGTGGAAGATGAGAGAAGGATTATCCCCGGAGGCTACGGGAGTGCCAGTGGCATTGGATTGACCGGAGGGAGAGGAGGATAAGAAATAACTTGAGCGGGGGCAGCTGCTGAGAGATGAGAGAAGCAAAGCCTGGCTGTGAGAACCCCGCTCTCCCTCGCAGCAGCAACAAGGAAAAGGCCATGAGCAAGGGAGGTGAGCGCTTACTGATGGGAGTGGCCGGGTCTGGAGATGGAGGCCAGGTCCTCGGCAACCCACAGAGGAGTAGAAGACTTCCCGGATTAAACTCGGGGGTGCCTTTCCCCTTTCTCTCTCACCCTCCTCCCCCCTCGCCCATCAGAGAATCCGGAGAGGGGAATAAGGTGGCTAGAGACGGTAGGAGGTGGTGGGGCGGAGGACCGAGAGGCCCGATAGGCCTGGCTTGCTGAGGCGACTCTGGAAAGAGACTTAGTACGCCTGCAGGAATCAGGGATTGTGGGACGCGGCGAGAGCAGGGGGCCAATAGAGTGTCATGGCAGAGAGGAGTCGACAGTGCCCTGAAGAACAATTACACCGTTACTGACTGTAAAGACGTTATTGGAGGCCAGGAGACAAACGATCCACTCCAGATCGGTGCAAGATACCAGAGCACTGAGGCATTGCTTACAGTGGATGCGCAGTGGCATAGAGATGAGGACACATGAGTGGAGGCAGAGGGGCCTGGGAGCAGCCACGGCCCGTGGAGGGAGTTTCGGTGGTGCGGAGAGGCGGGCCAGGGGAGGGGCAGGGTGGGGGGTGCTAAAAACCGGAGTATGGATAATTGAAGGTAAGTAAACAATTTAATAAATAAAACAAATTTCGTAGCACACCCTGCATCACATTTTGCGATGCAGGGCGCGCTACAAAATTAGTTTTATTAATTAAATTGTTTACTTACCTTCAATTATCCATACTCCGGTTTTTAGCACCCCCACCCTGCCCCTCCCCCGCCCCGCCTCTCAGCCCCACCGAAACTCCTTCCACGGGCCGTGGCTGCCTGGGAGGTAGAACAACGAGAATGAAGGGCCCAGACTGTCACCTGCAGAAAGCTGTACCGAGCCTGAAGACAGCTGCCCCCACCCCGAAGTGACAGATTTGAGGACACCAGAATTTGGACATACCTTCCTTGCCAGGCCCAGAGTGAGACTCCGGCAAGGGGGACTTGCATGTGAGAAGAGGGAGACATGACTAAGGGGGAGGGGGTGCAAGCGACAGGCATGGTTACCCCGATGACGCAGAAGGAAGCCCCCCCGCCCACATTTGAGCCCAAACGCACCACAGATTGCGATAAATAGCACCCAAGAGACCAAGGGGTGGGCCTGATCGGCGAGATCCACAGGGGTACGGCTCCAGCGCCTGATTGCAACAAGTATAAAACTGTTGGCAGAGGGGTCCAGAGCTACACTAATGAGCAGAACAGTGGCACTCCTAAAGCTGTGCTGGAGCTCTGTACTCTTCCATCCCCATTCGGATAGACGCGAATGGTGACCCCCCCATCTGGGAAGGACAATATAGCAGACAAGGGGCCCGGAAGGACCTGGAAGGCGCATAAGTAGAGCCTCAACACGCTGTAGAAGTAACCAGTGCCTGGCCCATATGAGCCGTCCTGAATAAATCAGTGTGGTGTCTTTTTCCAATGCCCAGGAGAATTCATCATAGCTGTCGCGGGGCTACCCCTCCCTGCTCTGGTCTACCCCCCTCCTCGGTGAGGGAAACACACAGTTTTCAACCGGCTTCATAATTAGGGCTCCCGGTTTTATGGTATTTGTTTTTTGCAATTTCTGTCTGTATTTATCCATATTTATTTGTTGGGCATTTTTTCTGTATTTATCCACATTTATTTTTGCCACAAGTAAAAGACGATGCTACAGCTAGTCTTTTTCCACATTTATTTAAATTGACAATGCACACATGCGCTCACTTAAACTAGCGATTTGTTGTGGCTTTAGCAGTGCTTTAAATTGTCCGGTACTGAGTAATTTGAAAAGGAGAGTACCTGTGCTTCTCAGTTCTGCTATAAAAACACTTTAGGATAGAGTACAAGCACTTTCAAATGTAAAAAATAGACAGAACCCCTCGGGTGAAAAAGTACCTGATGCTGGTGAACAGAGCAGATGCTGTCCTTACATAAATGCAATATTTTTCTATTATTCCGTTATTACCTCTGTCTTGGACAGTCTGACATTCCTTCCACCTCCCCTCGTTCGCCTCCCTGCCACCAGCAATCTGCCCCTCATTCTCCCTCCTTTCCCTCACAGGCATGTCCACGTACCACAGACTAGTTATGATGTGTTCCATCATTAACTATGAATTAAACCACTGAGTGATTGTTAAGGGGCTAGACCAGTTACATTGCAAAGGGTGCTATGAGACTTTTATGCCATAGAAATGTAAAGGTAATATTTATATATGTACTGCAAACAAAGTTAAGAAAATCATGGGGGTGGTAAAAAATATTAACCAGAGGAACAGCTATTGGTGGTGCAGCAGGTGCAGCGGCACCGGAGCCTTAGGGACCCACTGTACCCCACTATAGCTGCAATTCACCGCCCAAACTGTGGACTGAAAGAGTTCCAATTTCCTACTTGCTAATGGCAAATTTGCTACGCCACTCACTGCATATTCCTGTGTGGGCTCCACACGCAGACATTGTAGTGGGGGGAGATGTGGCGTAGCGTTGTTGATCTGATGCCTGACAGAGCTGTGTAGGAAAAATGCAGTGGCCGTGGAATGCTCAGCAAGGGAAGGGACCCTCCTGTCCTCTCAGGAACTGGAGCAGGCTACATAGGATAGATCTGTCACAGTATTGTTTCTCTCAGCAAACCCCTCCCCACCTAGGATTTCAATTACTGGGTGTGTCATTGACATCTGATTAGGCGATACCTCATTGTACTGAAATGTGCCCGCTCAACGCGGCATGGAAGAGCTCGCCACCCTGCCTGTGCAACATTGCATAACTGTGGAGTGAAACGGAGAGACGCACATTAAGAAATGCAAAAATACCCTCCCATCACTTTTGTGCATTGAAAATGATACAATGCCTCCTTATACGAGGAAAAATCATCTTCTTTTAGGTTTAAAAAAGCCGAGTGACAGGATGCCCTGCTGCAGCACTGTGAATCTAAGTGCTTAAAACGTGCACTGTATGGGGCCTGGGACAGGAGGAGTCATGGGCATTGGGGGAGGCTACAGCATGGGGTGAAAGAACAATAAAGCCTCATTAACAAGTAAATGGTCTTTCAAAAGACCTGTGAAGTACTCTGGTGCAGCTGGCTGTGTGTGCGCGCCCGGGAAGGAATTTCCAGCAGAAGGAAGGGGGCCTGGAGAGAACTCTGGATTTGAGTGCGGCAAAGTTTTCTAGTATTTTGCCGTTTCTAAATATAAATACAGACAAAGGAAATATAGATTTCCGTCTGTATTTATATGTAGAAATCCGTAAAAACGGAAAACCGGGAGCCCTATTCATAATTGAGTGAGCGCCCTGGATGCCAAGCTTTCAGCTACTCCCGGGAGCTCCACCGAGACCCCTGATTGCACGTTTCCTTAATTTTCAGGCTCAAGACCTTATTCTGCGGGAAATAGGACAATAAGTTGATGTTAAACACACAAATACACGGATTATGGTGTTCCAGATTACTCCTGGGAAGTGCAGAAACAGCCTTCTACTCGGTTAAGGCCAAACTACGGATTCTCAAGATCCAATATATGCTGTTATTCCCGGTGAAGCTTAAGGTTTCAGTTCCAGGTGCCCACATATCTTCCAAATGCTAGAGGTGGATGACTGCTTCACGCAGGACATATCCTAAAACACCATCCTTGGCAAGAAGACTCATACACAAAAAGACCCAAATATCAGACTCAGAAGAAGAAAAGACACAAGATAAAGAGAATCGACAACGCAACTGGTCCCGAGACAGGACCACCTCAGGTCCTTCAGACCAGGAATATTCCTCAGATCCAGACAGCGAACATCCAATCCTTCCGACTATCCACCACTTTGTAGAACATGACCAGCAAACCCCACCACAGAGACTCAACAGCAGCAACTATCTAAAAGCTGTGAAGAAGGCTGAAATACTGGAGCTGAACAGTGGCAGAGAGACAGTAAGACACTAGCTAAGTACACATAGATATTGTACGTTACGCCCAAGAGGCAATAGACTCTAATACGTACCTTCGAGTTTTTTGAGTTTGAATAGGGGTTGGGGGAGGGGGAGGAGACAGACCTCTCAAGCTTTGCCTGAGCTACAATTGTTATGTTGACCAGTTGGGGAATGGCACAGGTGGAGGGAGAGTGTGGGGAGGGAGTAGCAGAAGAACAACCACAGAGAAGTCAGCGGTTAGTGTTGGGGTTTGTTTTATTAAGTTCTACAACATGCACAGACATTTATAAATCAGAGGCACAGCTTACAGAGGACACAAAAATAAAAAGAAGTCAGAAACCAGAAGAGGCACAACATAAAATTCAGGGAGAGCATAGACGCAAGCAAAGGGCCAGGGAAACTATTCGATATTGACGTGGAACGTCAATGGACTAGGCAATAAATTTAAAAGAGGGCTGGTCAGTAAATATATCAAACGACTAAAGGCAGATATTGTTTTCTTACAAGAGACGCACTTAATGAGCTCCCACTGCTCCTTTCTGGGAGGGGTACTACACTACATTGGTACATGATGGCTTCTCGTCGGGATCAAGCAGAGTAGCGATATTAATTAAAAAGTCACCCTCTTTCAATACATCCAGAACGTGGACAGGCCCTAGAGGAATGTTCGTGGCTATACAGTTGGGACCAGAAGGAACTTAAATTGATCAGTGTATATGCCCTCCCAAGATTGCAGCAGCACAAACTAGATAACGTAGCACTGATACTCATTGACTCAGGCCCCTCCTCGCATATCATTGGTGGTGATTTTAACGAAGCATCGTACACAGACGAGGATTGGAACATTCTCCTCCACGCACCTCAAACAGTTTCAAAAACACTGGGGCTGACAGATCTCTGGTGATGCTAACAACTGGCAGACCCTACATACTCATACTTCTCAGGCACCGATAGGGTTTTCTCCAGACTAGGTTACCTATTCACTCCATCAGGAGAAGTGGAGGTGATAGAGAAGGTGGAATATATGGCATATCTGACCACTCACCTTTATGGTTGAGAGTGGGGGGGAAGGGTAGGAAGTCAGGGGGTGTGGCAGCTGCAAGCTTGAGCCTTCCAAGATAAAAAATAGTTCTCATGAGATCCGAAACAGAGTTGGAACTGTATTTCCGAGAAAGCGAGGGTACAGTGTCCTTGGCGGTGACTTTATGGGAGGCTTATAAAATGGTGATGAGAGGTAGAGCACAAAATATAGCCCATTTAAAAAAAATAGGATCAGACCTTGAAAATAGAGACCCTCATGCATAGACTCCTAGAACTAGAAAACTATATAGCTACAAATGCAGACCATCACACGCTGCGACAGACAGAGGTAACCCGGAGGGAATACAAAAGCCTAATCACCCACGAAGTGAAAAACCAACTAGGGATAGAGAGGGAAAGCTATTGACCTGGCTGAGTAAGAGGGAGAGGGAGGCGGGATGGGTTGCCTACATACAAGAACAAGACAAAATATTCACTATGTCCTCAAGCATAGCAAACGCCTTTGCCCGTTACTATACAGTTATACAGAGACAGATCACTTTCAGTCGCCACTCAAATAGACTCCTACCTGCAAACAGTAGAAAACCCACACCCTCTCCCGGGAGGATAGAGAGTTCTTGAAGGTAGATTTGACCCTAGAAGAAGTACGAGATGCAATTGGCAAAAAAAAGTCAGGGAAGGTCCCAGGCCTGAACGGGCTCCGGCAGAATTTTTTAAACACAATGCCAACCAGGTTTGCTCCATGATTAACTATCCTTTTGCTGTTTGCACATTGCTCGTACTGCTGCTTTTAAAAATTGCCTTTTAATGATTTTGATAGAAATGACTCCGTGATTGAATCTTAACAGCTGTTTTTCTGCTGTTTTTCAAAAATAACCTTTGTCAAATTTTAAAACTGTGTATTCTTGTGTGCTCTACCCACTCCCCTCAACTCATTTTCTGCCGGTCCTGCCCTGATACTGCGAATGTGCGTCAGTATTGTTAATCAATCAATCAATCACAGCATTTATATAGCGCGCTACTCACCCAGAGGGTCTCAAGGCGCTGGGGGAGGGTGGACCGCTACTGCTCGAACAGCCAGGTCTTGAGTTGCTTCCTGAAGGCGAGGTGGTCCTGGGTCAGGCGGAGGTGGGTCGGGAGGGAGTTCCATGTTTTGGCGGCGAGGTAGGAGAAGGACCGTCCCCCTGTGGTGGCTCTTTGGATGCGGGGGACGGCGGCGAGGGCGTGGCCAGTCGAACAAAGCCGGCGGTTGGGAGTGTAGAAGTTGAGGCGGCTGTTGAGGTATCCTGGGCCTTGGTTGTGTAGGGCTTTGTGTGCGTGGGTGAGGAGTCGGAAGGTGATTCTCTTGTTGATCGGGAGCCAGTGCAGGTCTCTCAGGTGTCCGGAGATGTGGCTGCGTCGGGGGATGTCCAGGATGAGTCGGGCGGAGGCGTTCTGTATGCGCTGGAGTCTTTTCTGGAGTTTGGCGGTGGTACCGGCGTAGAGGGAGTTGCCGTAGTCCAGACGGCTGGTGACGAGGGCCTGGGTGACCGTCTTCCTGGTCTCAGTGGGGATCCACCGGAAGATCTTACGTAGCATGCGCAGGATGTTGAAGCACGACGAGGAGACGGCGTTGACTTGTCTGGTCATGGAGAGGGAGGAGTCCAGGATGAAGCCCAGGTTGCGTGCGTGGTCTGTAGGTTTGGGTGCGCTGCCTAGGGCGGGGGGCCACCAGGAGTCGTCCCAGGCGGAGGGTGAGGATCCCAGGATGAGGACTTCCGTCTTGTCCGAGTTCAGTTTCAGGCGGCTGTTCTTCATCCATTCGGCTACCTCTTTCATCCCTTCGTGAAGGTTGGCTCTGGCGGTGGCGGGGTTGTTGGTGAGGGAGAGAATCAGCTGGGTGTCGTCGGCGTAGGAGATGATGTTGAGGTTGTGCTGGCGTGCGATGTCTGCGAGGGGGCTCATGTAGACGTTGAAGAGGGTTGGACTGAACGAGGAGCCTTGAGGAACGCCGCAGATGACTTCGGTGGCTACCGATTTAAACGGGGGAGGCGGACTCTCTGTGTCCTTCCGGCGAGGAAGGAGGTGATCCACTCCAGTGCCTTCTCCTGGATTCCGACGTTGCTGAGTCGCTTCACTAGTGTACGGTGGCAGACAGTGTCGAAGGCCGCGGAGAGGTCTAGGAGGATGAGGGCTGCTGTTTCTCCGTTGTCAAGCAGTGCTCGGATGTCATCAGTGGCTGCGATCAGGGCGGTCTCGGTGCTGTGGTTGGCCCGGAAGCCGGACTGCGAGAGGTCGAGGGATCCGTTCGACTCGAGGAAGGCGGCCAGCTGCTTGTTGACGGTCTTCTCGATGACTTTAGCAGGAAACGGGAGCAGCAAGATGGGGCGGTAGTTCTTGAGGTCGGTGGGGTCGGCTGATGGCTTCTTTAGTAGAGCGCTGAGTTCGGCGTGCTTCCAGCTCTCCGGGAAGGTAGCGGTGTCGAAGGAGGTGTTGATGATGGCCCGCAGGTGGGGTGCGATGGCAGCGTCGGCCTTGTTGAAGACGTGGTGAGGACAGGGGTCGGTCAGAGATCCGGAGTGGATGGAGTTCATCGTGCGGACGGTGTCTTCGGTGCTGATCGGGGTCCAGGCGCGGAGGGTGGTGGTGGGGGGCGGAGGTTCGGTCGTGGCGTGCGTTGGTTGAGTGCTGAAGCTGTTGTGTATGTCCGCGATCTTGTTGTGGAAGTAGGAGGCGAGGGAGTTGCAGAGGTCTTGCGAAGGGGTGATGTCGTTAAGGGTAGAAGCGCAATTTTGGAAGTGCGCGGTCTAGTTGTTCAGGCTGCAGGCGCATACATATGCACTCTGCGTGGACACACGCAGCGGGCGCGCCTAAGGCAAGCCCGTCTGCGCCCGTCAGCATCCCGGGAGGGGCCAGCGGCCAGCGACCAGGCATGCTGCCCATTTTACTTCTCCACACGAGGCCCCGTTATGCTACAGTCGTAACGAGCTGCTGTTGCTAAGGCCTTGCCCATGCATACCAGACACTAAATGGGATTTGTGCCTTCATCAGCTGAGAGCTTGTCAGGGTGTAAGTTCCACTTTGGTTCAGACCCGGGGGGGGGGGTAATGGGCAATCGATTGGCGCTCCCTTTGCTGCTAAATTGGGGCCTACCATTAGTGCTGAGTTGATAAACAGCCACTAGCTGGTGAAACATCACCAGGACATAATCTACCTCATCTTGGATACTCACTTTGACCTTCTGTTTATTACCGAGACCTGTTTGAATGAATCCTTCAACCAAATAGTAGAGATGCCCATCCCAGATGGATTTAAACTCTCCCGCACTGACCGTCATAATGGCAGAGGGGGTGGTGTTGCCACTGTGTACAGGGATACTTGGGAGTTCATTCGGGGGGAGAACTCCTGGGGGAGGGTGAATATTTGGATTTCACCATTGTTTTTTCAGCTCAATCCACGCTGGGAGGGACGCTATTCTACAGGCCCCCTGGTTCTGCTGGGTCCTTTCTTAGTGGATTGGAAGATGTTTTGCAATATCTCTTTCTGGGGGATCTTAACATCCACCTGGACGTGACGGAATTAGAGAATACCCGTGACCTCTTGGACTCTATGAACTTGGCACAGCTCACCCAGTGGGGTAGCTTACCCACCCATAGTGGCGGCCATATCCTAGACCCCATTTGTTCCAATTTTCCTGTCACTATCAAGGACCCGCTTCCGGTCCCTTGTTCGGACCATTGTCTATCCAGTTTTACGTGGGCAGTGGAAAGAAGCTCTATGGATCACCAGTCCAGACCTAGCCCTGCCACCGCAAAAATCAATCCAGTGGCCTTTGGCTTTGTCTTGAAAGAATCAAGACCCGTCCTCCCCTCTGTTCTGAGCGGGGCTCTGGCCAGCTTCACTGATTGGATCATGCTGGCAGTGGACAGTCTCCCACCAATCTCGCGTCGTATCCAACGCAGGGATTCCCCCTCTAAACCCTGGTTCTCAGCTGACTTGATAATACGTAAGCAACACTGTAAAAAGCTGGAACGCTGCTGGCATAAGGACTACTGTCCAGGGGCTAAGAAGACACTTAGAGAAGCCCAGAAAAGATGCTACACACCCATTAGAGAGGCCAAAGGCCTATATTATGCTGAGCGGATTGAGTCAGCCAGCAATAATTCAAGGGAAATCTTTTCCATTGTTCAGAGCTTTATGGCCCCTAAGGCAGAGACCACTAATCTCCCTACATCAGTTGCCTGGTGCGAAAAGCTTTCAAAGGTTTTCATCAATAAGATTTGGGCCATCCAGGCAACATTCGCAAACTAGAGCTCGCTTAGACTGGACGCTGCATCCTCTGTTGAGGTATTAGCTCCTGCCCCTATGCTGAAAGCCTTCTCCATCGACTTATCGGAGTCCATGAAAATCCTGAAGTCCATGAAATCCGGGTCGCCATTGGACCCGTGCGCGGCTAGGCTCCGTCGCAGAATCGGTCAACCTCGAGGTTAATACACTCGTTAATCTTTCCCTCCAAGAGGCAGTTGTCCCAGCGGAGTGGAAACAGGCGATGATCCTCCCGCTGCTAAAAAAACCATTGCTGGACTCAGGGAATTATCGCCCTATCTCTCTGCTCCCCTGTGTGGCGAAAATCTGTGAAAAGGTAGTTAATAAATAGCCCCTTGATGTGCGTGGCATCAATGGAAATTAGATCGTTTGAGTGTTTAATTGCAGTCGAGTTCAATTGCAAAGAGTGTCACTGCACAGGAGCTGTGCTTAGACGCCGACCACAGCAGCCTGGAGGGCAGAATGAACAGGAGTAACTATTACAAAAGGGTTGTATACAAAACCAGAGAGCACCCAAAGAAATAAAAAATAAAAAGTGGCTCTGGAAAAGATATCACTGCACAACTTTTAAATTGTTTGTTCAGTAGCTGGAAGGCAAGATTATGACCAAATGTGAAAGGAATCAGAGAGGAAAATACCATTTGAGAGAAAAATATGGAATGGAATTGATGCCTAACACTGTCTTTAGAACACCTTGTTGGATAATCACGTGCTTGACAAATGCTATAAATAAAAATATAAATAATTGCTTCTTTAAGTTCTCTTACCTGCAAAAAATAAAAAAATATTTTAAAAAGTAGCTCAGAGACATTAGACGTCTACATTTTGCCTCATTGAATGCTGAGTTTCAAGAATCAAAAATTAGGCGCAGGTTGAACCAGTAACTTTCGAAATAAAAGCTTATTTTCAGATCTTCCCGAAAATATGGGGAGACTTTCCTCAACTAAATAATTGATTGAATGGTGAAAACCTAATCTGTAAATTATTGTTAGTTTTTAAAACATAATTTCGTGCGATGACAATATTCCTGTTACGGAATAATTTTATATTGTGTGCTGCATTTTGTATCTGATTCCTTATTTTGTGTGTGCTATGATTGAGCTAATGGTTTCAGTGACCCTGGCACTGATCCTTTCTCGTGTTGACTATGCCAACGGATTGTACATGGGCCATCCTGATTACATTCTCAGAAAACTGCAGGTGGTCCAGGAGACAGCAGCTAGGTGTGTGTTCAACATTCCCATTAGAAAGAGCGCCAAGCAACATCTGCGAATGCTACACTGGCATCTGTCACGAAACGTGTTAAGTTCAAGGCCCTGGTCATAGCGCATCGTGCTCTGCATGCTGGAGGGCCTGAATACCTCAGGAAGCGCTTTGCTTTTTACACACCTGCCAGACACTTGAGGTCAGAATCTCAGCTGCTTGCACAGATACCCCGTGTGCGCCTACAAAGAATGGGGGCAGGTCCCTGGCCGTTAGGGCAGCCACGGCCTGGAATTCTTTGCCTTTTTCTCTGCTTAGCATCCAGGATCTGGGGTAGTTTAAGAAACAGCTCAAAACGTTTCTGTTTTAATTGCTCCCTCCACCAGCACCTCACAGGCTCGCGCCGGGACACTCCCAGGAGTAGCTGTGTGGGTTATAAAATTCAATAACATAACAGAACATAACCTATTGGTCCCACATCTTTTGAATATGTTCCAGGAATCCTTAGAAGAAAAGATACTCCCGCCAGACCTGCGAAGGGCCACGGTGGTGATGATCCATAAACCAGGAAAACCCCCAACGCAATATGGGTCCTATCGACCCATGTCTTTACTGAATGTGGAAAAAGAAATACTGGCCACTGTGTTGGCGACACGCCTCCTGACAGTAATATCATCCCTCATTTACTGGGACCAATCCGGCTTCATGCCACGACGTACCACGAGACTTAATCTTCACCGATTAGCTAATTGGATAGACACTGTAAATAATAGATCCACAGCACACGTGTTTCTCTCCTTAGATGCAGAGAAGGCCTTTGATACAGTACATTGGCCATTTCTGAGACAAAATCTTTTGAAGATTGGATTTGGCCCAGCCCTCATAGCTTCGGTGCAACTACTTTACACTAACCAGGTAGCCAGGGTCCGAGGTAATGGAATAACCTGAGAGACCTTCCAGGTCCTGAGAGGCAGCTGGCAGGGCTACCACCTGTCCCTGCTACTATTTGCACTGGTCTTGGAACCGCTGGCCTGTATAATTAGGAGACAGCCAGAAAACACTGGTTTAAAAGATAGTGTGGGCACCCTTTCAGACGAGTGCATGTTGCTTTATGCTGACGACATCCTCTTATACATCACGAACACGGACAGGACACCCTCGATAGTGTTAAACACCTTTCAGGAATATGGTCAACACGCGGTATACAGTATCAATTGGGACAAGTCCAGTTTATACTTGTAGGAGAACCAATAGACAGGAGACAGGTCCTGGGATGCTTTCAGGAAGCTCAAGAGAGATTCAAATACTTGGGTCTGTACATTACCACCAATTACATGACCAATCTAAATCAGAATATTATAGGGTGCTCACAGAATTTCACGGGGATGTTGAGCAGTGGAGGTGACTCTTGCTAACGATAATGGAAAGAGCTGCTTTATATAAAATGATTACACTTCCGAAATTGTTATATGCGTTCCAAAACACATATTGCAGAATACCCGAAGACATATTTAAGACAATAAATACAGACTTGTGCACGTTACTGTGGGACGGAAGACACCCAAGAGTTGCACTACAAACACTGCAGCGAAATCAGTACAGTGGGGGACTTGCCCTGCCAGACATAAGATCATACTATAGGATCATCCATCGTATGGTGATTAATGATTGGGGACATGCAGCGGGAGATCACCCCACCTAGGCCGTAGAACGACTACAGTTTAGAAATTATACATATCTCCATTACATATACGGAGGCAAGGGAGTTCGCCGAATTCTGCTGGCCACTCAAAGAGCAATTGAGGCCTGGAAAGAAATATATGACGTAATTCCGCAATCTATAATTCCGCATACCATGACTCCGCATTTATTACAACGCATGAGCCATTAGTCCGCAGTACCATCACTCCGCAATCTTTTACCCCGCATATAACTTTACCACGCATGCCTTTATAACGCAAAGGCATGTGTGGTGAAGTTATAAACATAGTAAATGTACTTACCATATATATATATATATATATATATATATATATATATATATATATAAATATATATATATCAAACAATACTCCTGACTTCTTTTCGAAGCGGTAACACAGCAGGCGCAGACCTCTTCTCAATAACGTAGATTAGGCTCAGAAGTAAAACGCCATCACACCATCAAATATACGCAGTGGAAGATTTATTGCAAAGAATGCAGAGCAAATGCTCTCCTTGACGCGTTTCGCTCCGCAGACGGAGCTTGATACACACACTTACTACTGCATATGTATATAAATATATATTTATTTTATTTTAATTTTTTTATAAATATTTTAAATATATATATATATATAATATATTTATTGTAATGACTCTATTCACCCTAAAAACTAATCCCACCCAAGTCCCTTAAAATACCCCAGCACCCCAAAATACTAAGCCACCCTTACTCCTTAAAATACACCAGCACCCTTAAACACTAACCCATCCTGACCCTAGAAATACCCCTGTACCCCAAACCTATCCCTGAACCCTATATTACCCCTGTACCCCTGAACCCTAAAAAAACCCTTGTACCCCAAAACCCAAACCTACCCATGCACCCTAAAAATACCCCTGTACCCCAAAACCCAAACCTACCCCTGAACCCTAAAATTCCCCTGTACCCCAAAACCCAAACCTACCCCTGCACCCTAAAAATACCCCTGTACCCCAAAACCCAAACCTACCCCTGAACCCTAAAAATACCCCTGTAACCCAAACCTACCCCTGAACCCTAAAATACCCCTGAACCCCAAAACCCAAACCTATCACTCAACCCTAAAAATACCCCTGTACCCCAAAACCCAAACCTACCCCTGAACCCCAAAAATACCCCTGTAAACCAAAACCCAAACCTAGCCCTTAACCCTAAAAATATCCCTGTACCCCAAAACCCAAACCTACCCCTGAACCCTAAAATACCCCTGTACCCCAAAACCCAAACCTACCCCTGAACCCTAAAATACCCCTAAACCCCAAAACCCAAACCTATCCTTGAACCCTAAAAATACCCCTGTACCCCAAAACCCAAACCTACCCCGAACCCTAAAAATTCCCCTGTACCCCAAAACCCAAACCTACCCCTGAACCCTAAAATACCCCTGTACCCCAAAACCAAAACCTACCCCTGAACCCTAAAATACCCCTGAACCCCAAAACCCAAACCTATCCCTCAACCCTAGAAATACCCCTGTACCCCAAAACCCAAACTTATCCCTGACCCCTAAAAATACGCCTGTACCCCAAAACCCAAACCTATCCCTGAACCCTAAAAATACCCCTGTAGCCCAAAACCCAAGCCTAGCCCAGACCCCTAAAAATACCCCTGTACCCCAAAACCCAAACCTACCCCTAAACCCTAAAATACCCCTGTACCCCAAAACCCAAACCTAGCCCTGAACCCTAAAAATACCCCTGAACCCCAAAACCCAAACCTATCCCTCAACCCTAAAATACCCCTGTACCCCAAAACCCAAAACTACCCCTGAACCCTAAAAATACCCCTGTACCCCAAAACCCAAACCTACCCCTAAACACTAAAAATACCCCATAATCCCATAACCCAAAACCCACCCTGAACCCTAAAAAAAACCCTACACCCCAAAACCTAAACCTACCCCCTTAACCCTAAAAATACCCAGCACCCCCAAAACCAAACCTATAAACTAAAAATACCATACTCTAAAAATACACTGTGCACCCCATAAACCAAACCCACCCTTAAAATACCCTTGAACCCCTAAAACATATACCCCAACCCCCCCCAAATACTTACCTTAAACTTAAATATTAAAAACATATACTTTTACCATTCATGCTTTTACAACGAATTTCGTTGTAAAAGCATGTGTGATAAAAGCATATAAGATGTAATGGTATGCGTTTTAAAAGTATTGCGGAGTAATGGTACTATTGTTGTGATGGTATGCGGAGTGAAGGTATGCGGAAAGAAAGTTTCGTTATAAAGGTGTTTTACCCTGGAAAGGGGCAGAAAGACAGATGGGATTGGACAAACAGATTACAAGAGAGACCCCGCTATGGGAGGGAACAAGGCTGCCGAAGATTGGTAAACTCCAAGAGCTCAGAAAGTGGGACTTAATCTGAATTTACTGAAATAAGTGACATCATAGAGGGAGGTTCTGTAGCTTAATTTGACATGCTTAAAAATACATATCAAATGTGTGACACTCAGAGATACTCATACCTCAGGCTGCAACATGCGTGGAAAGCAGAGCAGATAGATGCTGCAGATCTCCCAGAGTTTGCCTTGCATGTTAGACTGCTATAGGAGGAGCTCTCTCTCAAAGCTATCTCCTGGACCTCTAAAACATTAATGAACATTATGCCGGAAAAACTGGGGCCACTCAGGGCCAAGTGGGAAGTTACCACCGGGCCTCTAGAAGATATTGACTGGGAGGCAGCTCTGATGAACCCGAGGGAAGTAGCGATTAAACAGCGATGACGCATAATACAATTTAAGATTTTCCATAGAGTTTATTTCGATAGACTGCATCTCCACAGCATGGGTAGAGCACAGACACCTCAGTGCCTGCAGTGCAAAACAGAACAAGGTACATACATGCACAAGCTTTGGGATTGTAAGAGAATCCAAAGGTACTGGAGTCAGATACTGGGGGAATTGAATAAAGTGTTAGGGGTGCAACTAGAACTTGAGCCAAAATACGCCCTGTTGGGCATTCCCACCGAAATAGATTTCCCACGTAACAAACTCCTTCTATGCAACGTGGGGCTCATAGTGGCTAAGAGAAATATTGCTCGTCAATGAGGAGACCCAAACCCACCCATATGTAATGAGTGGAGGACACATATGGACTTCTACACGATAGCCAAAAAAGTGACCTACCAGGCGAGAGGATGCCCCCGAAAGTTTCGCAAGATTTGGACCCCTTGGATAAAATTTTACAGGCTAAGTGTAGAGGGGGAGGAAGAAGAATACACCATAAGGAGGCAATGCCCGAGAATCGAGGAGAGATAGGAAACCCACTTCTTTCCCCCCTTCTTCCCCCATCCTTCTAGTCCTCATGCGTCTTTGTTCCCTTGGTACCTTTCCAAGGTCCGAGCTTTTAAAACTGACTGTAAATACAGGTAATCCGGAGGTGACCAACCTCATTGCAGCCCTACTGGTGTTAATGCTGTATAGTACCATTTTACCTTCATTACTGCGCAACGTATGATGTATGTATCTGCAGTTCTGATTCTTGACTGTCCATGTATTGCATATAAACATTTTAATAAAAGTAGTTTAATTCTTTTTTTCAACTGCACAACAGGATGCAGTGTCAGGACTGGGAAATGTATTATAGAGGTACTTTAGTGGGTGGCACCATGAGTGCTGCAGCCCAATAGTAGCATTTAATTTACAGGCCCTGGGTACATGTAGTACCATTTACTCGGGGCTTGTATGTACGTGAAACGTGTCAGTCAGGTGTTAGCCTATTTTATCCAGGTATGAAAACGAGGAAGGTCATTAGTATAGTTTTTAAAACAAACTCCGACTTTAGGAGTTTGTGCTTGAAAAACAGAACATTTTAAAAATATTAGTGGATAGCTATCAAATAAGACGTCAGACATCTACCAACCCTTTTGTATCTTAAAGGGAACTACCATGACAATGGTTCTCTTGAAAGTACAGAGATGGCGAATGGGCTGGCGATCATCTATAAATTTGACGGTCTGTCAGACCATAAATCAGTCGCATGAAGTTAAAAGACTGTCCATATAACTGAAAATGTGTCTAGTTAATTACTGTATACTATACCAGGCTTGCAGGATGCACACAATTTATTTTGCACCATCACTAATTTCATACTGCCCTTTTGGCTCTTTTTTGTCTTGTCTATACAAGTGTTTATTAAGTAGGTTTACTTGCTACCGTTTGATCTAGAGAACCCATCAATTTGTAGTACTGAATATCAAAAATAACCATGCTGTGTATGAATATATTTGCTGATTGTTTGACAAATGACCTTGCATGGTTCAGTCACTCTTTCGTTTGCCACTGTTGTTGACATATGTTAATTATCCCAGGCTCTTGGTAGTTTACAGGGTAGCTCCTGCTTTTCTTTCTTTGGATAGACAAGTGAAGTGTCTGTGATGCTAGTAGCGGACAAGGCACTTCGTCTGTTTGCTGCTTTCTTTGTGAGAGGGTTTATGGAGGGGGCCCTATTGGTAAATTTGTTCTGTAGCTCAATTGTACTCAGACAGTCACAAGCTTAAAATGGACATCTTCCAGTGCACTTTAGTTAAGCATGGGCGGATTTTGCGGATCCACGATTCACGAATTTGCGGATTCACGGATCGTGGATCCGCAAAATCCGCGGATTTTGCGGATCGGCGGATTTGGGGGCGGGGCTTCCTCGAGTGTGTGGGCGGGGCCAAACGGAAGGGGCTTCCATGCGAGCGCACATGCCTCTTGTGTATACAAAAGGTCAGAGACCGATCAGAGCAGCAGATTAAGAGACAGAAGCCCCTGGTCACAGGAACAGCAGGGGGATTGCGCACGTGAAAGCCAAAGATGCAAATGCCTCTGGCCAGCATCACAGCGGATTTCCGATGGTATATTTGGGAAGAAGGCACATCTGCCCAGCCTCCCAACGCTCACGATTTTTTTTGGGCTGATGAATGAGTCACTGCATTTGCGCTTCAACTAGTTCCAGCGACCAAGTGTGTGTTCTTACTACTATGCAATCGCGCCGAAGTGCGCAGGGGTCCCTTGAGTGAAATGTCCATCATAGTGGGTAAATGGCGGGAAGACGGGCGGGTGCACACCTCGAGTGTGTGGGTGGGGCCAAACGGACGGGGCTTCCATGCGAGCGAACATGCCCCTTGTGTGTATACACCTCAGCTAGCCATGGAAGGTCCATGCCACAGCTGTCATCTGTATGGCTGCAGTTTGCACTATGTATAATGACTATGATAGTCATAGCTGTGGAACTTTTTCTTGGTAGCTTTGGGCTACTTTACTACCTGGTTTTCATGTTACCAAGGTTTTTGGTTATTATCGGCATATTGTGTGTATACAAAAGGTCAGAGACCGATCAGAGCAGCAGATTAAGAGACAGAAGCCCCTGGTCACAGGAACAGCAGGGGTATTGCGCACGTGAAAGCCAAAGATGCAAATGCCTCTGGCCAGCATCACAGCGGATTTCCCATGGTATATTTGGGAACAAGGCACACCTGCCCAGCCTCCAGAACGCTCACGATTATTTTTGGGCTAATGAATGAGTCACTGAATTTAAGCTTCAACTAGGGCACATATTTATTCAAGAAGACACACCATGTAAATAATTTACGATGGCGCCGGCAAGCTGCCAGCGCCATCCTGCAAAAGTTACTTAATTAGCTTCAACAGGAAGCTCCAACTGATAAAATAAAGCAGGCGCTCGAGCCCCTGCTTTATCTTATCTGTTAGAGCTTCCTGTCGAAGCTAATTAAGTAACCATTTGAGGATGGCGCTGGCAGCTTGCCGGCGCCATCGTAAATTATGTTAGGCTTGAACTTTTGACCGCAAAATCCGCTCCGATCGCGGATTGCGGATTCTCGGTAAATTCGCGAGAGTTCGCGGATCGCGGATTTACCGAAAATCCGCAAAATCCGCGATCGGAGCGGATTTTGCGCTCATGCATGGGCGGATTTTGCGGATCCACGATTCACGAATTTGCGGATTCACGGATCGTGGATCCGCAAAATCCGCGGATTTTGCGGATCGGCGGATTTGGGGGCGGGGCTTCCTCGAGTGTGTGGGCGGGGCCAAACGGAAGGGGCTTCCATGCGAGCGCACATGCCTCTTGTGTATACAAAAGGTCAGAGACCGATCAGAGCAGCAGATTAAGAGACAGAAGCCCCTGGTCACAGGAACAGCAGGGGGATTGCGCACGTGAAAGCCAAAGATGCAAATGCCTCTGGCCAGCATCACAGCGGATTTCCGATGGTATATTTGGGAAGAAGGCACATCTGCCCAGCCTCCCAACGCTCACGATTTTTTTTGGGCTGATGAATGAGTCACTGCATTTGCGCTTCAACTAGTTCCAGCGACCAAGTGTGTGTTCTTACTACTATGCAATCGCGCCGAAGTGCGCAGGGGTCCCTTGAGTGAAATGTCCATCATAGTGGGTAAATGGCGGGAAGACGGGCGGGTGCACACCTCGAGTGTGTGGGTGGGGCCAAACGGACGGGGCTTCCATGCGAGCGAACATGCCCCTTGTGTGTATACAAAAGGTCAGAGACCGATCAGAGCAGCAGATTAAGAGACAGAAGCCCCTGGTCACAGGAACAGCAGGGGTATTGCGCACGTGAAAGCCAAAGATGCAAATGCCTCTGGCCAGCATCACAGCGGATTTCCCATGGTATATTTGGGAACAAGGCACACCTGCCCAGCCTCCAGAACGCTCACGATTATTTTTGGGCTAATGAATGAGTCACTGAATTTAAGCTTCAACTAGGGCACATATTTATTCAAGAAGACACACCATGTAAATAATTTACGATGGCGCCGGCAAGCTGCCAGCGCCATCCTGCAAAAGTTACTTAATTAGCTTCAACAGGAAGCTCCAACTGATAAAATAAAGCAGGCGCTCGAGCCCCTGCTTTATCTTATCTGTTAGAGCTTCCTGTCGAAGCTAATTAAGTAACCATTTGAGGATGGCGCTGGCAGCTTGCCGGCGCCATCGTAAATTATGTTAGGCTTGAACTTTTGACCGCAAAATCCGCTCCGATCGCGGATTGCGGATTCTCGGTAAATTCGCGAGAGTTCGCGGATCGCGGATTTACCGAAAATCCGCAAAATCCGCGATCGGAGCGGATTTTGCGCTCATCTTAGTGGGTATCTTGAGGCACCAGCCTATCTCAGAGGAGAGCAGTGAAACGTTTAGAAGTTATAGTCACTTCAGGAGTCTTACAGGACAGTTGTGGCCACCTGAACTTCCGGTGTTGTCCAACTAATTTGCTTTAGCATCTGATAGTTGTTTGTTTTGTCGACTTCTTTTGAGTTTGTATGGGATGCCTTATATGATGTTACGCTTTGACTAGAATAACATTGAGCTCTTGTGATAGAATTCATACTGTTGAAAATGTATAAAGTTTTACAACATCTTCTCTTCATCTTCCCAGAGTAAGGAAGAAGTAGAGACTATGGGAATATGTACTTCCGAATATAGAGCTATTCAAGTAAGATTGATGTTGCATATGTGAAGGAAAAATAACAATGTATTTTGCATCCTGTAGCACACATAGAATGAGCAAAATGCCATTAATGATTGCTTATGTGAAGAAAGGGACACCTTCCTGAACATAAATAATCATTCCCTGCAATGTAGCCACAATTGCGCTATGGTGCATGGCTGACTGTGTTGGTGCTAAGCAGCTAAATTACGCACCAGCGCTCAAGAAAACACAGGGGTAAGCCGTATTCTCTAACATTTTCTCATAAATATACCCCTTGATGTGCGTGGCATCAATGGAAATTAGATCGTTTGAGTGTTTAATTGCAGTCGAGTTCAATTGCAAAGAGTGTCACTGCACACAAGCCTTGCTTAGACGCCGACCACAGCAGCCTGGAGGGCAGAATGAACAGGAGTACCTATTACAAAAGGGTTGTATACAAAACCAGAGAGCACCCAAAGAAATTTAAAAAAAAGTGTGGCTCTGGAAAAGTTATCACTGCACAACTTTTAAATTGTTTGTTCAGGAGCTGGAAGGCAAGATTATGACCAAATGTGAAAGGAATCAGAGAGGAAAATACCATTTGAGAGAAAAATATGGAATGGAAGTGATGCCTAACACTGTCTTTAGAACACCTTTTTGGATAATCACGTGCTTGACAAATGCTATAAATAAAAATATAAATAATTGCTTCTTTAAGTTCTCTTACCTGCAAAAAATAAAAAAATAATTTAAAAAGTAGCTCAGAGACATTAGACGTCTACATTTTGTCTCATTATTAAATGCTGAATTTCAAGAATCAAAAATTAGGCGCAGGTTGAAGCAGTAACTTTCGAAATAAAAGCTTTTTTTCAGATCTTCCCGAAAATATGGGGAGACTTTCCTCAACTAAATAATTGATTGAATGGTGAAACCCTAATCTGTAAATTATTGTTAGTTTTTAAGACATAATTTCGTGCGATGTCAATATTCCTGTTACGGAATAATTTTATATTGTGTGCTGCATTTTGTATCTGATTCCTTATTTTGTGTGTGCTATGATTGAACTAAAGGTTTTAGCTCTCTTACCCTTTATCTGCTTCCCAACACCATCAGGCACAATTCAAAAATTAACTTTATTTGGTTTATCACAACCTTGAAGTATACATGTATAAAAATGACCATCGGTATAAAAACAAGATAAAATTTGTGTTTTTAAAATTTTCAAATCCTAAAAAGAAGATCGCCCAAGTTTATTCTGCTTCACTTTTCGAGAGTAAAGTCTCTACCAGAGTCATGAATTTTACTCCACGGCATATAAGGATGTTGGATGACGCGCCCAACCAGCTAGTGACCGCCTGCCTGCAGGTGCGAATTCTTAAAACGTTTAGGATTGATTTCAACAAATATCATCTTTTGTTTTTTACTGTCTCGCACGTGCACATTAAATGGTACAAACTTTCTGTGTGGTACCCACAAAGGCGGCATGTCTTTTCTTGCTGTTTACTTTTCCATGTTGGAATTAGATCTTTTGAGCAATGATCACCCAGTCTATATGCCATGAATTTTATTTTTAGAGATAGCCGAAAGTGAGCTTTAAGGTAAAGTTGTGGTTTTAATCTTTTGTATGAGTTGATTGCGGACCAAGCATGACGGCATTTGGCTAAAATACTTTTGTCTTCTGACAAGGATAGTGCCTTTGCATTTAGTTTGCAAACTTTGTTGAACGATGTTCGTTCCAAATGGCTGTTCCAAACCTCCTCGATTTTTAGTGACTCCAGGGCGGTTCCCAAATAAGTGCCCCAAGTGTTTGGTTCTTTTTCTTCATATTGTTTCTTAATTTCCAGCCAGCATAGGTTGTTTAGTGATACTGTTTCTGATGCTCTCAGTTTCCAACACCACTTTGCAAAGATTGCTTTCCTCTGGTAGACTTGATTTTGTAATCCAAATTCCAGGCGTATTTGTGCTGGGGACGATCCTTTAAAAAGATTAAATACGGATTTATATACACTAATCTGTAATTTATTTAGGATGTCGATTTCTTTCCCGTGCCATATTTCCAACCCATAAGACAAAGTAGGTAACAGTTGAGCTGCCATGATCTTTAGAAGATGGCCGTATGAGGGGCATTGAATTTTCTATTGGAGTAGTTTATAGGCGAAGGTCAACGATTGTGCTTTGGCTGTGATATCTCGTTTTTGTTCCACCATGGACATGTTTCTGCACAGTTTGATACCCAAATATTTATATGTGGTTGTCTCCTCAATTTGAATGTTCTTTGCATACCATCTAAAAGTTCCTTTGCTCGGGCCCGCCAGTCTCACGACCTTTGTTTTTTTATTGTTGAGTTCCAAACCTACTAGGTCGAAGTACTCTGTTAATTTGTTTATGACCCTTTGTAGCCCTATCGGTGTGTGACTTAAAACCACAATATCATCTGCGTATTGCAGAAACTGAATTGATTCGTTTGCCAGTTTCGGGGGTGACCATTTGCCTGTAGCAGGTAACTGTTTAGGTCTGCTAGATACACATTAAATAGGCTTGGAGAGAGCACACAGCCTGTTTAAGTCCATTTCTTTTGTTTGTTTGTTGTGATATCCTTCTCCCATCTCCTAGTTTTACTTTGGCCCATGTTTCGCTGTATAAGGCGATTATTATGTCTATTAGTTTCTGTGGGAGGCCCCAAGATTCTAACTTTTTCCACAACCGGTCTCTTGGCACTCTGTCGAACGCAGATTTTAGATCGATGTAGCATGCCAGAACTCCTGCCTTCTTTTTTTCTGCTCTTTCTATTAACAACGACAGGACGGTGAGGTTTGTGGTGCATCCCATGCCTTCTCTAAAACCCGTTTGGTACTTCGGGACTATTTTGTTTTTATTTATCCATTCCTGTAGATGGCGTAATATACATGATGAAAAAAGTTTTGCCTCTACGTCGATGAGGGCTATCAGCCTGTAGTTCCCGGGTTCCTATCTGCTCCCGTTTTTGTAAATAGGGTGGAAGATGTTACCATACCAGGACCATGGTATCTTTTTATCAGTGAAGAGTTGGTTGAAGAGTGGGGTAAGATAATTTGCCCAGAAGTCGGGGTCTTGTTTAAATAGGGCGTTTGGTAGCCCATTGGGGCCAGCTGCGCCTTCGGCTTTCACTTTTTTTATCAACAGTATCGTTTGTTTCACTGTTGTCAATGGGGATGGCTCCATAGGTGTCCCGCTTGGTGTTTCTTTTTCCCATTTGTCTTTTCCGTGTGTTGTTACTTCATTTCCCACATCCTTTCCCTTGTTTGTTTCCTTCCTTAATTCTGAGCACGGGGGTTGCAACGTATGGTTGTTGTATAGGGTGTCTATGTGTTTAAACCATGAGGTTTCACTTATTCCTATGTTTTGCTGCACACCAGGTCCTTTTGATAATTTGTTGATTAGGCCCCAGAATTCACCGCTATTTGGGAGTTTACTTGCCCTTAGCAGGTCTACCCATATTTTCCCAGTATATAGCCTTTTTGCATTTCCACAATCTTTTTTATATTCTTTTCGCATTTTCTGTAACTCGCTATTGTCTATAACCACTCCCTGTCTGTTTATTGCGGTCTTTTGTCTTAATTTTTTAGCAATTTCCTTTTTTTTTGTCTCTTAGCTTTGTGGTATACCATGGCAGTTTGTGGGCATCATATGCATGTTTCGCTGTTGGCTTTACCAGAAATTTTTCTAGCAGAAGTGTATGTAGATTTTCCCAATTTTTTGCAAGCAAGTGAGGTTCCGGTGTCGGTGTATTTTCTACTTGCGTATACACTGTTTCCATTATCGTGTTTGTTATGGCGCCTCTCCATTTGAGTTTCCTTAAATTGTAAACTTCCGGGATTATAGCTAGTGACGCAATACTTGCTTTTTGTAGGTAGTTTAAGTTCAGTATAGTTTCTTGCGGGAAGTGGTCGCTTTCAGGTCGTATTGTGATGCCAAAATGATTAACCAGCTGTATGAACTCTTTACTAATCAATGTGTAGTCTATAATGTTTTTTTTATTTCCGTACATGTAAGTAATTTATGCAGGTTGGTCACCCTTTATGTTTCCATTTAGCGTCATTAGGCCCAATGATTCCAGTTCGTTCCTTATTGTTTGGATTTTGTTTTTTTTATTCTTTACTCTTGTCAAGTTACTGTTGAAATCACCTGTAATCAGCATCCCGTAGAATTGATGAGTTATTTGTAAAGTTTTTATTAAATTTAGAAGTTCTAACAGTTTATTGATTTTTGTGGTCTTCTCAGGGTGAATAAAGACATTTAAAATCAGTAACTTCCACCCAACTTCTGTTGTTGATTGATTGTTTTCTAACTTTGTGATTTGTATCCAATTTACCCCTCTGTCCATTATCTCTGACTTCCAACTGAACTTGTTTGTTATAAATGTGGACAGACCCACCCTTGGGTGACCATATTTTGCTATTTTTTCCACCATCACATGGTGTTCCTCATATCCGGCGATTTGTCTGGGGGTAACATCCCATGTTTCTTGCAAGAGAATTATGTCGAAAGAACCCAGGAAGGCAATTGTCTCACGATCTTGTTCCATGTCGTTAAAACCGTGGACATTCCAAGAACAGATTCTTATTTTCCTTTCCACTTTCTTTCGATCCACGATGTTTCTTACTTGCTTTTTTCCTTCTGAACTGCTTCCATCAGGATTGATGCGAATTCAATACTTGTGGGATCCAAGACCAGTCCTGGTCTACATCTGGTCGATGGTTTATTAGTCCTGGTTTTGTACTGGTAGACACGGGTTCTCTCCTTATATGTTGGGTGATTGTCTCATTTCTTGCTCCTCTTAAAATGGAAGATGTTTTTACTTTTATATTTGTTGCTAGGGGGGCCATGCTGTTTAATAGTGGGTATGGATACTTTATTGGAGTGGGATATTCAAGTGTTATGCCCCATGCCTCAAAGTCAGTTCTTGTGGAGAAGATGAGGTCCGTTGTCTCCTTTGATGCCCATGTGGTACTACTTATTTCACCGTCAGGATCCTTATTCGTTTGAACAAACTCTACTGCTATGAGGTCTTTGGTTGTTATGTCCCTTAGTTTCGGAATCTCTTTGAATAGCCTTAGTATATTCCCCCGATTCAGCGTGTCCATTTTACCTTTTGTCGAGTATTCTGGCCTGAATAGTAATTTACGACCTGTCTCTTTGAGAACCGTTTGGGCTTTCTGAGTCCGACTGAGTTCACTTCTTTCCTCTGTTTGGTCTCGGTGGATGTCTTGCCTTAGGAGTTTAACACTGGATATTTCTACTGGATTTGATCTTGATGTTGACTCCGCTTCTTTGTGGGACCATGGTGCTGGTTCAACTGGCCTATGCGTTGTAGTCAGCCTCTCAAAATACATTTGAGTTGCCTGCTGGGGGGCATTATGTGCCCCTTCGTGGTTTCCAACCGTGATTGTTAATTTGGTATTCATGCTCATTGATTGCTCTGATAGCTCTGTTTGAGTTTTGTGGTTAATTTCTTTTTCTGATTGAATAGATTTGATTCTGTCGAATACCCCTATAGTCAACTTTAGATTGTCTTGCGTTTTAGGTTCTTGGGGATTTTCTTGTATTTGCACTTTTACCTGTGGTATTTGTTGTTTATTTCCCAAACCTCCTTGTGGTTTTGCTGGATCGACCGCTATTCTTTTTGTTTTATTTGATGAATTTATATTTGTGATTCCATCGTCTTTTGGAGTTCGTTGGGTGTTAGGCATTGTCTTTGCATACTTTGAGTTTTTTGGCTGTTCAGTGTTTTCTTCTGTGTCAGCCTCTTGGTTTATAACTTCTATTATGTCTGATTCTTCTCTCTGATCTATTGAACTCTTAATCCTTCGTGGTGCAAATATAGGATAATTTTGACTTTCTTGTTTGGTTTTGGAAACATTCTTCCTGGCTTTCCGTCCTCGTTTACGTTGTCTTTTTGATTGAGTTTCAGTTATGACCGCTGACGTATGTGTTTTACTTTCGTCTTGACCTTTTTCGTTTGTTTCCCTTTCTTCAGGTAACGTTTCTTTTTCAATGAATGAACTTTTACCTTTTTGCTTTTTAATCTTTAAAACTTCGCTCTTTGTTTCTTGGAATGAGGTTTCTCCAAATGGCCTTGTTGTGCGTGTCACGCGTAGGATTTCTGACAAGATTGCTGGTAAAGTGGCCAGTTTATCTATTATTTTCCCACAGTCGCAGTTTGGTACCATTGATTTACCCTTTGTTTGCATTTCCTTTATTGTTTCTCTTGCAATGTGATCTGAGATTATTTCCAATTTGCTGTTTATTCCTGCCATATGCGTTGCGATTATATTCATTAGATCCACCTGAACGTCCAGCTTGTCGGATTGGAAATTTAAGACATCGATTGCTTGCTGTAAACTTTTTAGTAGTGATTCGCTCCAGGGGACCATCTGTGTAGTTGTTGGATGCATCGGGGCCCCTGTTGTGGACTCGAAGCCACTGGCGGAGGAAATAGTAATGGGTGAGTGTTTTTTTGCATTTCCATGTTGAAGGCCACTTTTCTCAGATTTACAATCCTTCCTACTGATTGGGCTGGGTATAGATTTGTTGGGAGTTGAGGTAATTTCCCGTTTTTCTCCCTTTTCTATTATTATCGATCGCTCTATATAATTTTTTTCCTCTTGCTTTTTACCCCCTAATTCCTCTGATTTTTGTGTGTTTACCTTTAGCATCTTCAGCAGTTCTTCTTCCTCGAAAATTGAGAAAGATCTTGTCCAGTTTATCTTGTATGTATTCCCTTGGGGATTCACTTGGCATCCAATTTGGCTTTGGTCGTTTTTTAAAGTTAGGCTATTTCCTTTTTCTTCCATGTTTATCTTGTCCGGTGTGGATATAAGTTGACAGATTGGTGCATGGATCTGAGCTGTTGTTTTTAACAACCAGTTTTTAATTGTTGATTTTTCTCGGGGCTGTGTACCCTTGCTGCCTTCCAATTCATTGCTTTGTTATGTATAGACTGATTTTCTCGCTGTACCTGCCCTTTTCCTTCCCCTTTACTTGGTGTGATTACGTTTATTGGTTTTAATGGGCTTTGTAAGCTTTTTTCTTCTTCTGGTTTCACGTATATTGCCGCCATTTGATCTTTTAGAAAATGAAATTTGTGCCTTAAGTTTTTCTCCCCGAACTTAAAAGGTTCTGGGGTGGGGACTGGAATCAGGCTCTTTGGCTCCTTCCCGGCAGTCTCCTTTGTTTTGTTTTTGTTTACTTGCTTACTTTGATCTTTAGTAGCAGCTCTTTTGTTATGTTTGTGTATTGGTGCCTGTCGAATTTTTCCTGACCTCATGGTCTTATTGCAGTTACTCAAAATGATTTCCTACTAGTTGGCTAACTTGGGTTCCTAAATTCAAAACTTGAGCGTATTTTGGGTTTTCCTTCCTGTGTGAGCGATATCTTGGCTGGCTCTAGCGTTTAGGCGGTCTGGGAGTCTGGCTAGCAAATGCCGATTTTCTTAAGTGTCTCTCTAACGATGACTTTTCTGATACCTCCTGATCTTTAGGTGATTTAAAACCCTGTTGTTTGCTTGCTCTGACCCACCGGCGCTGGGTGGAATCACACTGCCCCTACTCTCTCTTCCACTCCACTTCTTCTGCCAGTACTGCAGTGGCTCCTTTGCCTCCCGAAAAAACTTTTTTTCCCTTGTCTCTTGTCCTTACGCCCTGTTCCCTGTGTTCTACTCAGGGAGACCTTTTCCCCTTCTCCTCTTAGCCAACAAACACACCAGACAAAACACCACGGCTTACCTCCAAGCCTGTCTGCTCTTCAGGACACCAGCCCACCGACTGTCGCAGGCTAGCTGTTCAGTGTGGCATCGGATGCGTGGCAGTGTGACGGTGACCTAATTTGAGCAGCTGCCGTCAGGAAAGATAGCCGTTTCGGTAATGGTGGTGGACGTGGCTGAGGTGATGGCGAAAGGTCAACTTTAGTGGTCGGACAATTTGGTAGGCAGAGATGGCGAGGGAGGCAAAGTAGCCGGCTCCAGATGTGCGCCTCTCCAATAAATAGGTGATCCTTCCCAATGGGGATACTCCTTGTGTTTGTTTTGTTTTTTTGGCTTCTCTGCCCTCGTTTATTTTCGTTTGCCTCCTCTTGGGGGTCAGCTCAGCTGACTGCTCTGGGCTGTGTCCGCGGTTCCGCGGACTCTGTTTCTGCTCCGCCCTGATTCCACGGGGGCGCTCACCGGAGTTCAAGCCAGTTGCCCTCCTGCCCTCTTGCCGCCGCAGACCGCAGACCCGCCGCAACTCCTTCCGGGCGAGCTCCCAGTCTCTGGGCTCCCCCCGCAGCAGCCTAGCCTGGCCAAGCTCCCAGCACCGCAGCACCACAGACCAGAGCTCCGCTCCTGCTCAGCCCAGTTGAATACAGCACGGCACACCACAGATGAAGAGCACGGTCAGACGTGCATGCGGGAGGTCAAGCAGTGGCAAAAACGGGGCCAGACAAAAGGACCTGGCGTGGGGTGAGCTTACGCGGACTTCTCTAGGCTACGGCGGGCTTCCCATCAAGGGCTGACGGGGCAGGCGCGGCTTTGACTGACAGAGAGCCGGCAAGAAGGTGAGCAGGTGGCCCGTTTCTGCTCAACCCGCTCGGCTTTTCGGTGGGCTTCCCGACAGACAGGGCAGGGCAAACACGGCTTTAGGAGTCAGTAAGCCGGTGCGCCGGTAGCCCGATTCTGCAGCCCGTTTTCTGTGGCAGCGGCTCGACCCGCTCACTGTTCGGCGTTCTGTCGTTTCTGGTGGCTGGCGATTGCAACCCTCTGGCTCCTTCTAGCGGCGTCTCATTCACGATCTCCTACACCATCAGGCACATGCATCAACCATTTTTGCGAGTGAAAACGGTGTGATTCGCAAAAATTGTCCGTTTGCACCCGCAAAAAGGGCATTTGCGATGCATCAAGGTTCAAGGCACTCGCAATTTGAGAATTCGCAATTTTTTGAGATTTCACGAATTGTGATTCCATTTAAGGAATCGCAATTTGCAATTCCTTAAATGCAATGCAAGAACCTCTTTAGAATAGCGATTTCGCTAATAGGGGGCGCAAATTACCATGAAGTTGAACTCGAAGGTAATTTGCAAAATACTTTGAAAAATACACTTTAGTGCATTTTACATCACTATTTTAGGGTTGCAACAGGGTGTCATTTTGACACCCTTGCACCCTTGAAATTGCATGCGCAATATGCGAGTACCTATTGGTACTCGCAAATTGCGCATGCATTCTCCTATTCATTCCTATGGGTCTGTAGGCCCATAGGAATGAATAGGAAGACATTCCTTAATTGCGACTCGCAATATGTGAGTCGTAATTAAGGAATTTGTAGGAATCGCTATTTTCTCAGCAATTCCTAAATGCATAGGTATTTGGGCTTCCTTATTAGCAAATCCTTATTTTTTGCTAATAAGGAATCACAAATGGCATGTTTGATGCTTGCGCCTGCATGTTACTAAAGCAGATGAATATTAAGAATTACAATTTATCATTTTTGTATTGTTATCATTATTTGTCACTTCCAAATATTTGTGCCAGACCTTGTTCAGGAGGCCACGGGGAAGGTAGGGGTTACTGGGTCACAAAAGTGGAGGTTGGGGTCTTTTTCCATTGCTGTCCAGTGGCGGGCATATTGCGCATCAGTGGTCAGGCACACACATGCACACTATCTTCCACGTGCACACGCACATACTCACATCCAGCCACATGCACATTCAATCACACTAATTCCTAAGCACGCAAACATACTTTCACCATTCACAAGCGCACGCACACACCTATTCACAGCACACACATGCACATACAGATACATTCATAAATACACGCATGCATTCAACATTCATTAAGGACTACCAGTAGTGGTGATAACATCAGGTGACGGGAGAGAGCAGCAGAAGCCATGGCTGTTTACTGGAGAATTCTAGTAAGGAAGGGACAGGAAGGAAAATCTTGCCACCTCTTCTCATTGGCTGACCTTGTCATGTATCAGCCAATGAGAGGAGGACTTTTCTTACCTCGTCACAGAGTGTGGGATGAGGTCAGTAAAAGCTGCTGACCCCACCCGATTCTGTGATGAGCATCGCTGATGGACAATCAGCCGTGGGCACTTCAGGTCTTAAAACTGAAGCTCTCAGGTCTGAGTCTACCAGGGACATTCCCCCTTGTCATAAGCAGGAGGCTCACAGAAGACTTTGTCAGGCTAAGGAGGCCACGCTATCCGAGCTGTGAAGTTTTCCGCCCTATAAATTTTGACTCAGGCAGCGAGAAGATTGCGATTTAGTGCATGTACAGTGCCTGGCTGTCTGACCCTAACATGAAGAGTGTCTGTCAGGTTGACCTTTTCTCAGCCTGACAGGCACTCTTTGGGCCACATGTATCATTATCACAAGTAGCTATTACCTAATTGCGATTTTCCCCGAATAGCAATTAGGTAATCACTAATCCTAATGTATGAAACTGTTAACAGTTTCACTAGCGATTCTTACTGGGTCGCAAATAGGCCTACCTCATGCATATTAATGAGGTAGGTCACAATTTGGACCCTTTAGGAATCTACGCCATCACAGGGATGGTGGCCTGCTGAGGTCAGCAGACTACCATGTCTGTGATTGTTTTTAAATGAAGCAGTTTTTTTTCATGCAGCCTGTTTTCCTTAAAGGAAAACGGGATAAATGAAACTTTGTAGTTTCATTTTTTTAAGAGTAGGCAGTGGTCTGTGGGACCACTGCCTGCTATTAAAAATGCTTTCACAATCATTCACAAAGGGGAAGGGGTCCCTAGTGGACCCCGTCACTTTTGCGAATGGGTTACCACCTACTTGAAGTAGGTGGTAATATGCAAATGTTTTGCGACCGCATTCACGGTCACAAAACATTCATGCATACCGTTAGGATTCGGTATTTGGAAAGGACGCCCTAAACATGCCCCATCCAAATTCCGAATCGCAAACCCATTTTGCGATTCACCGCAAATTAGGGTTTGCTGCATCTAAAAAGCATTTTTTGTGTTCGCAAACAGGCCGATTCTTAGAATAGGCCCGTTTGCGAAGGCAATAATGCTTGATGCATGAGGCCCTTTGTGCATTGGAAAAAGGTGGAAGGGATGCCTTTGTACGCTTTAACGATGGGCCTCAGCAACTACTGTCCTGACAGCCCACTATGGCTCTGCAAACTGGTCCAAGTACAACCCAGTCCGCACATGACTTTCAGTGGTAGTGTTGGTTGAGCAATCACAGGTTTTGCAAGGAGGTTACTGTAGGGGTTACTCAGGCTCAAGATTCAATATCACCCCCCCAGTAATGCAATAGCATCAATGAAAGTCCAATTGGTCGCACACTGCTTGTCCTATCAGCGTGTTGCCCCAAAGCATTGTGGTCCATGAAGTAAGCATCAGCGGGTGCGCCTCTGCCAGGGTCTTGAGCAAAATATCACTGTTGCGTTGGCCATCCCTGGACACGTGTTTCGAGGTTGTTACCTCTCGTCAGCAGGGAATAGGCATGTATGTAGGGGTGCTGCGTAGGCTGCCAAAAAATATCCTCAGGTCCGGTACCACTCGTGGCACGCAGGTGCGTAACCCGGGCTCGTCAGCCCCACCAGCTCAAGGGAGCTTGAATATAAAAGAAAGTCCAATTGGTCGCACACTGCTTGTCCTATCAGCGTGTTGCCCCAAAGCATTGTGGTCCATGAAGTAAGCATCAGCGGGTGCGCCTCTGCCAGGGTCTTGAGCAAAATATCACTGTCCCGTTGGCCATCCCTGGACACGTGTTTCGAGGTTGTTACCTCTCATCAGCAGGGAATAGGCATGTATGTAGGGGTGCTGCGTAGGCTCAAAATATAAAGGGATAGGGGGGTCTGAATGGGTTGGTTTAATGACCATAGTGCCTCACAACCCTAGACATAGCAATATAAACAAAAGGAGGCACACAGTCAAACAAGGGTGTGTGCTGTCTTGAAAGCAAGTTATGTGGCAATGAAATTACACTGGGCTGAAAATTCCCATCAGCCCACCAATGTGGCGGAGAATCGTCATGTGGGATACGGATGGTATATTCCAAATCTCACCCAACCCATCTGTTGATGGTGCAGAGACAGGAAGACCGTGATCGCCTTCTAGCCACAGTGTATTTCAAAGATGGTGCTGATGAATGTGCAGTGCTCAGTGAAAAAAGTGTGAAAAAGGATATATTAAGAATAACTACGAGAACAGAAAATATGTTTATTAGGCACTGTTCTAGTGTTATGATTAAAACAAGCGCTATATAGTCTATAAATATAACTATAATGCAGCGCAGTGCAGTGTGGTCAACATGTTTCAGCCGTTAAGGATGTAGTATCCAGCTTTCGTCAGGACCGTGGTAACAAAAGGCAACTGCTTAATTATGGAATGGCAATTCAAAACAACAAAAAGTACTCCTACCAGGAACTTGGAGCCCCAATATTATCTGGAGTTCCCTCGCTGATACGGACCACATCGACCATCATGCTCCGGGGTCACACGCTGATGGGACAAGCAGTGTGCGACCTCATTCGGACTTACTATTTATACAGGCTCCCTTGAGCCGGTGGAGGTGACGACCTCGAGACAACGCACCTGCGCGCCATAAGAGGTATCTGGACCTATGAATATTTTCGGCAGCCCACGCAGCAACCCCGTGCACACGTCTAATCCCTGCTGATGAGCGTTAATGAACGCGAAACACGTGTCCAGGGATGGCAAGCACACCAGTGAACACCCTCAAGACTCTAAACTCGGGTAGAAGCGCACCCGCTGATACCGACCACATCTACCATCATGCTCCGGGGTCACACGCTGATGGGACGAGCAGGGTGCGACCTCATTCGGACTTACTATTTATACAGGCTCCCTTGAGCCTGTGGAGGTGACGACCTCGAGACAACGCACCTGCGCGCCATAAGAGGTATCTGGACCTATGAATATTTTCGGCAGCCCACGCAGCAACCCCGTGCACACGTCTAATCCCTGCTGATGAGCGTTAATGAACGCGAAACACGTGTCCAGGGATGGCAAGCACACCAGTGAACACCCTCAAGACTCTAAACTCGGGTAGAGGCGCACCCGCTGATACCTACCACATCGACCATCATGCTCCTGGGTCACACGCTGATGGGACGAGCAGTGTGCGACCTCATTCGGACTTACTATTTATACAGGCTCCCTTGAGCCGGTGGAGGTGACGACCTCGAGACAACGCACCTGAGCGCCATAAGAGGTATCTGGACCTATGAATATTTTCGGCAGCCCACGCATCAACCCCGTGCACACTTCTAATCCCTGCTGAGGAGCGTTAATGAACCCGAAACACGTGTCCAGGGATGGCAAGCACACCAGTGAACACCTCAAGACTCTAAACTCGGGTAGAAGCGCACCCGCTGATACCGACCACATCAACCATCATGCTCCGGGGTCACACGCTGATGGGACGAGCAGTGTGCGACCTCATTCGGACTTACTATTTATACAGGCTCCCTTGAGCCGGTGGAGGTGACGACCTCGAGACAACGCACCTGCGCGCCATAAGAGGTATCTGGACCTATGAATATTTTCGGCAGCCCACGCAGCAACCCCGTGCACACGTCTAATCCCTGCTGATGAGCGTTAATGAACGCGAAACACGTGTCCAGGGATGGCAAGAACACCAGTGAACACCCTCAAGACTCTAAACTCGGGTAGAAGCGCACCCGCTGATACCGACCACATCAACCATCATGCTCCGGGGTCACACGCTGATGGGACGAGCAGTGTGCGACCTCATTCGGACTTACTATTTATACAGGCTCCCTTAAGCCGGTGGAGGTGACGACCTCGAGACAACGCACCTGCGCGCCATAAGAGGTATGTGGACCTATGAATATTTTCGGCAGCCCACGCAGCAACCCCGGGCACACGTCTAATCCCTGCTGATGAGCGTTAATGAACGCGAAACACGTGTCCAGGGATGGCAAGAACACCAGTGAACACCCTCAAGACTCTAAACTCGGGTAGAAGCGCACCCGCTGATACCGACCACATCGACCATCATGCTCCGGGGTCACACGCTGATGGGACGAGCAGTGTGCGACCTCATTCGGACTTACTATTTATACAGGCTCCCTTGAGCCGGTGGAGGTGACGACCTCGAGACAACGCACCTGCGCGCCATAAGAGGTATCTGGACCTATGAATATTTTCGGCAGCCCACGCAGCAACCCCGTGCACACGTCTAATCCCTGCTGATGAGCGTTAATGAACGCGAAACACGTGTCCAGGGATGGCAAGCACACCAGTGAACACCCTCAAGAGTCTAAACTCGGGTAGAAGCACACCCGCTGATACCGACCACATCGACCATCATGCTCCGGGGTCACACGCTGATGGGACGAGCAGTGTGCGACCTCATTCGGACTTACTATTTATACAGGCTCCCATGAGCCGGTGGAGGTGACGACCTCGAGACAACGCACCTGCGCGCCATAAGAGGTATCTGGACCTATGAATATTTTCGGCAGCCCACGCAGCAACCCCGTGCACACGTCTAATCCCTGCTGATGAGCATTAATGAACGCCAAACACGTGTCCAGGGATGGCAAGCACACCAGTGAACACCCTCAAGACTCTAAACTCGGGTAGAAGCGCACCCGCTGATACCGACCACATCGACCATCATGCTCCGGGGTCACACGCTGATGGGACGAGCAGTGTGCGACCTCATTCGGACTTACTATTTATACAGGCTCCCTTGAGCCGGTGGAGGTGACGACCTCGAGACAACGCACCTGCGCGCCATAAGAGGTATCTCGACCTATGAATATTTTCGGAAGCCCACGCAGCAACCCCGTGCACACGTCTAATCCCTGCTGATGAGCGTTAATGAACGCGAAACACGTGTCCAGGGATGGCAAGCACAGCAGTGAACACCCTCAAGACTCTAAACTCGGGTAGAAGCGCACCCGCTGATACCGACCACATCGACCATCATGCTCCGGGGTCACACGCTGATGGGACAAGCAGTGTGCGACCTCATTCGGACTTACTATTTATACAGGCTCCCTTGAGCCGGTGGAGGTGACGACCTTCCAGACAACGCACCTGCGCGCCATTAGAGGTATCTGGACCTATGAATATTTTCGGCAGCCCACGCAGCAACCCCGTGCACACGTCTAATCCCTGCTGATGAGCGTTAATGAACGCGAAACATGTGTCCAGGGATGGCAAGCACACCAGTGAACACCCTCAAGACTCTAAACTCGGGTAGAAGCGCACCCGCTGATACCGACCACATCGACCATCATGCTCAGGGGTCACACGCTGATGGGACGAGCAGTGTGCGACCTCATTCGGACTTACTATTTATACAGGCTCCCTTAAGCCGGTGGAGGTGACGACCTCGAGACAACGCACCTGCGCGCCATAAGAGGTATGTGGACCTATGAATATTTTCGGCAGCCCACACAGCAACCCCGGGCACACGTCTAATCCCTGCTGATGAGCGTTAATGAACGCGAAACACGTGTCCAGGGATGGCAAGAACACCAGTGAACACCCTCAAGACTCTAAACTCGGGTAGAAGCGCACCCGCTGATACCGACCACATCGACCATCATGCTCCGGGGTCACACGCTGATGGGACGAGCAGTGTGCGACCTCATTCGGACTTACTATTTATACAGGCTCCCTTGAGCCGGTGGAGGTGACGACCTCGAGACAACGCACCTGCGCGCCATAAGGTGTATCTGGACCTATGAATATTTTCGGCAGCCCACGCAGCAACCCCGTGCACACGTCTAATCCCTGCTGATGAGCGTTAATGAACGCGAAACACGTGTCCAGGGATGGCAAGCACACCAGTGAACACCCTCAAGAGTCTAAACTCGGGTAGAAGCGCACCCGCTGATACCGACCACATCGACCATCATGCTCCGGGGTCACACGCTGATGGGACGAGCAGTGTGCGACCTCATTCGGACTTACTATTTATACAGGCTCCCATGAGCCGGTGGAGGTGACGACCTCGAGACAACGCACCTGCGCGCCATAAGAGGTATCTGGACCTATGAATATTTTCGGCAGCCCACGCAGCAACCCCGTGCACACGTCTAATCCCTGCTGATGAGCATTAATGAACGCCAAACACGTGTCCAGGGATGGCAAGCACACCAGTGAACACCCTCAAGACTCTAAACTCGGGTAGAAGCGCACCCGCTGATACCGACCACATCGACCATCATGCTCCGGGGTCACACGCTGATGGGACGAGCAGTGTGCGACCTCATTCGGACTTACTATTTATACAGGCTCCCTTGAGCCGGTGGAGGTGACGACCTCGAGACAACGCACCTGCGCGCCATAAGAGGTATCTCGACCTATGAATATTTTCGGAAGCCCACGCAGCAACCCCGTGCACACGTCTAATCCCTGCTGATGAGCGTTAATGAACGCGAAACACGTGTCCAGGGATGGCAAGCACAGCAGTGAACACCCTCAAGACTCTAAACTCGGGTAGAAGCGCACCCGCTGATACCGACCACATCGACCATCATGCTCCGGGGTCACACGCTGATGGGACAAGCAGTGTGCGACCTCATTCGGACTTACTATTTATACAGGCTCCCTTGAGCCGGTGGAGGTGACGACCTTCCAGACAACGCACCTGCGCGCCATTAGAGGTATCTGGACCTATGAATATTTTCGGCAGCCCACGCAGCAACCCCGTGCACACGTCTAATCCCTGCTGATGAGCGTTAATGAACGCGAAACATGTGTCCAGGGATGGCAAGCACACCAGTGAGCACCCTCAAGACTCTAAACTCGGGTAGAAGCGCACCCGCTGATACCGACCACATCGACCATCATGCTCAGGGGTCACACGCTGATGGGACGAGCAGTGTGCGACCTCATTCGGACTTACTATTTATACAGGCTCCCTTGATCCGGTGAAGGTTACGACCTCGAGACAACGCACCTGCGCGCCATAAGAGGTATCTGGACCTATGAATATTTTCGGCAGCCCACGCAGCATCCCCGTGCACACGTCTAATCCCTGCTGATAAGCGTTAATGAACGTGAAACACGTGTCCAGGGATGGCAAGCACACCAGTGAACACCCTCAAGACTCCAAACTCGGGTAGAAGCGCACCCGCTGATACCGACCACATCGACCATCATGCTCCGGGGTCACACACTGATGGGACGAGCAGTGTGCGACCTCATTCGGACTTTCTATTTATACAGGTTCCCTTGAGCCGGTGGAGGTGACGACCTCGAGATAACGCACCTGCGCGCCATAAGAGGTATCTGGACCTATGAATATTTTCGGCAGCCCACGCAGCAACCCCGTGCACACGTCTAATCCCTGCTGATGAGCGTTAATGAACACGAAACACGTGTCCAGGGATGGCAAGCACACCAGTGAACACCCTCAAGACTCTAAACTCGGGTAGAAGCGCACCCACTGATACCGACCACATCGACCATCATGCTCCGGGGTCACACGCTGATGGGACGAGCAGTGTGCGACCTCATTCGGACTTACTATTTATACAGGCTCCCTTGAGCCGGTGGAGGTGACGACCTCGAGACAACGCACCTGCGCGCCATAAGAGGTATCTGGACCTATGAATATTTTTGGCAGCCCACGCAGCAACCCCGTGCACACGTCTAATCCCTGCTGATGAGCGTTATTGAACGCGAAACACGTGTCCAGGGATGGCAAGCACACCAGTGAACACCCTCAAGACTCTAAACTCGGGTAGAAGCGCACCCGCTGATACCGACCACATCGACCATCATGCTCCAGGGTCACACGCTGATGGGACGAGCAGTGTGCGACCTCATTCGGACTTACTATTTATACAGGCTCCCTTGAGCCGGTGGAGGTGACGACCTCGAGACAACGCACCTGCGCGCCATAAGAGGTATCTGGACCTATGAATATTTTCGGCAGCCCACACAGCAACCCCGTGCACATGTCTAATCCCTGCTGATGAGCGTTAATGAACGCGAAACACGTGTCCAGGGATGGCAAGCACACCAGTGAACACCCTCAAGACTCTAAACTCGGGTAGAAGCGCACCCGCTGATACCGACCACATCGACCATCATGCTCCGGGGTCACACGCTGATGGGACGAGCAGTGTGCGACCTCATTCGGACTTACTATTTATACAGGCTCCCTTGAGCCGGTGGAGGTGACGACCTCGAGACAACGCACCTGCGCGACATAAGAGGTATCTGGACCTATGAATATTTTCGGCAGCCCACGCAGCAACCCCGTGCACACGTCTAATCCCTGCTGATGAGCGTTAATGAACGCGAAACACGTGTCCAGGGATGGCAAGCACACCAGTGAACACCCTCAAGACTCTAAACTCGGGTAGAAGCGCACCCGCTGATACCGACCACATCGACCATCATGCTCCGGGGTCACACGCTGATGGGACGAGCAGTGTGCGACCTCATTCGGACTTACTATTTATACAGGCTCCCTTGAGCCGGTGGAGGTGACGACCTCGAGACAACGCACCTGCGCGCCATAAGAGGTACCTGGACCTATGAATATTTTCGGCAGCCCACGCAGCAACCCCGTGCACACGTCTAATCCCTGCTGATGAGCGTTAATGAACGTGAAACACGTGTCCAGGGATGGCAAGCACACCAGTGAACACCCTCAAGACTCTAAACTCGGGTAGAAGCGCACCCGCTGATACCGACCACATCGACCATCATGCTCCGGGGTCACACGCTGATGGGACGAGCAGTGTGCGACCTCATTGGGACTTACTATTTATACAGGCTCCCTTGAGCCGGTGGAGGTGACGACCTCTAGACAACGCACCTGCGAGCCATAAGAGGTATCTGGACCTATGAATATTTTCCGCAGCCCACGCAGTAAGCCCGTGCACACGTCTAATCCCTGCTGATGAGCGTTAATGAACCCGAAACACGTGTCCAGGGATGGCAAGCCCACCAGTGAACACCCTCAAGGCTCTAAACTCGGGTAGAAGCGCACCCGCTGATACCGACCACATCGACCATCATGCTCCGGGGTCACACGCTGATGGGACGAGCAGTGTGCGACCTCATTCAGACTTACTATTTATACAGGCTCCCTTGAGCCGGTGGAGGTGATGACCTCGAGATAACGCACCTGCGCGCCATAAGAGGTATCTGGACCTATGAATATTTTTGGCAGCCCACGCAGCAACTCCGTGCACACATCTAATCCCTGCTGATGAGCGTTAATGAACGCGAAACACGTGTCCAGGGATGGCAAGCACACCAGTGAACACCCTCAAGACTCTAAACTCGGGTAGAAGCGCACCCGCTGATACCGACCACATCGACCATCATGCTCCGGGGTCACACGCTGATGGGACGAGCAGTGTGCGACCTCATTCGGACATGCAATAGCATCAATGTCCAGCCCTGTATTTGTCCTTGTAGAAAAGACAAGGAACTTCATTAAACATAAATTTACTAGACAGTCAATTATAAGCAAATACCTGATTCACAGGTGTGAACTTTGTACTTCACGGGGGTCTCTGCCGCATGGTCCTTCACCAGGCACTAGTGCGTACACTCCCCCACTCTGGGATTGGGTTCCAACGCCCCCTCCCCAGAAGCAGGTTCTGGGTTTCACAGGCAGTGGTGTGTGCAGCTCTTGCTTCTCCTCATCCCCATTCTAGAGTTATCACATAGCTCCCCCAGACCTAGACCCATCAGTCGCTCACCATGTTTGATCAGAAGCTCTAGGCCACACTTTGAGTCTCTCACCAGTTCGTAGTCTCTGGACCAGGCCCAGTTTGGCCTTTGCGCAGCTCCAGATCTCACCACCAGCAGCCAGGATCGTTCAGTGGTGCATGGCAATCCGGGAGAGGTCCAAGGCTTTGTTTGGTTCTCTCACAGCATTGGGATCTCACCAGTGGCAGGGAAGAGCCTCTCCTCTGGGCAGCACACAACAATCCTCTTTGGGTGATGCGCCAGCTAGCCACACAGTGCGTTGCTCATAGCGTCATTGCAGGAGCATAGGCCTCTGACAGTGGCTCTATTGCAAGTGGTGACAGCAGATTTAGGGTAACACTAAGCCTCCGGTGAATTTTTGGTGGTTCTTCTTTGATGGACTGGACACACGCCCGCAGATGACAGTTTCTTCATTGTGGCAGTCGCCATGTGCTATATTCATCACAGTGCCTCGAGGTGGCACTCTCAAATCTTCAAGAGTCTCTCCCAATTTCCCCGGGGTACCTCTAAGGTCACTTACACTTTGGGACTGGTCTCAATTCTAACAACTCACTTGGCAGTGCTGCAATCCCACGGTTAACTTACTTCAGGATTAGTCCTGACCCAACGACACAATTGGGAGTGTCACCGCCACACAGTCCACTTAACAAGCACACAGGTTTCCAGCAGGAGCCTACCCCATCTTCTTCAGTCGTGCCTACTACACAGGCACACCACTCCAGGGGCCTGGCGGCTCTGACGAGGATTAGTGACAAAGGTCACCATGCGCAACCCAGCAGTACAGCAATTTGTTTAACATTTTTCCTTCACAAGTGTCTGTCGGATGGACACTATTTCAGAGGTCAGTTACAGCAATCTTTCCACTTTACCTCTTCCTGCCGGGGTTAGGCCTTCCTTCCGTCACTTACAGGTAGGATATTGGTGGTTCTCAGGGCAGTTAGTAATTCATTCTTCAGATCAGATTGTGGGCAATGTTCCCTCACCTTTGGGGAGTTGGTGTCTGGGTGACACAAACCTTTGCTTGCTTTGTAATCCATACGTACCATGCAGAGTACCCCTTCCTCTGAAGAAGAGACCACACAAGGAACAATGGTTGATCTTGGGCTCCCATCTTTATGCTGCTTTTAAGGACAGAGGATGTGTATTCTAGGTATGCTCCTTGGACCAATTTGCAATGGCTCCCCTTTGATGTGCCCTGACCATGCCTGCTGCCAGACCTGGCCTCTCTGTCTGCAAATATGCTGTGCCCAGCAGGCAGTCTCTAGGTACCCACCGCAAAAATGCAAAGAGGTGAGAACAGCCTGCCCCCAGCGTTCAACGATCCCTGCTCACAGAGATCAGGAAGAGTCAAAATATTGACAGAGGCAAGATGGCGGCCGCTCACTAGCGGCTGTAGCAGCGCTGCGGTGAGGACGCTGTAGACCGGAGCTCTGAAGGATCAGACATGTGGCGGGACCTGTTGCGTTAATTGTCACTATTTTGAACTTTAAATGAGCCTGCCAGTTTTGGGATTATGAAGTAAATCCTTACCAGAGCATTACCGGGCTGTGGCTGGCGATACTGGCGATACTGACAGCTCGATAATCACAGCCGGAATCACTGGCTGAATCACCGCTTGGAGTTTGGAGCATGCGCTGAGGGAGTGTGAAATTAATGCAATCTATGCTCGCCTGCCGCGGGTCCGCAAGACAGATTCTGCGGGACCTGCGTGACCTGTCAAACATTCTTTCTGTTGTACTCCCGAGGTGGAAGCGGCTCGATACCGCTGGGAGGTGGAGCAAAGGAAAGAGCTGTAAGCGCTCTCAGCTGAGGAATGCTGGTGCTGCTGCAGACGCCGCAGACGCCGAGAGCAACCTCGATCTGAAGCCGGCAAGGAGAGACGGCGTTCGGCAGGTATTGGGGAGAAACCTCATCTCTCACAACGATATGGCCCCCAAATTGAATCCCGCCGAAAAACCTCTGGGTGCCAGGAAGAAACAGAAAGATAAAGCACTGAGGGAGGAAGAATTGGTTGAGTCTGGAGAGGCTCATACACCCCATGCTGATGAGCGAAGCAAGAGGAAGCAGCTAGAGACACAGCAGCAGCCAGCGGGGGTACGGACACGGTTAGCAACATCGTCAATTGCAGAACTTTTTGCTAAAGTGGGTAAGGAGAAGGGAGCTGCAGAGGCTGTAAGGGGAAGGATGAAGAGCTTATGTCAGGCTGTCTCCCACTAGGAACCACGCTGCAGGAGCGACGATATTCCCCTCTCTCTACCCCCGCACAGGCTGCAGGCCAAGTTGTTATTACTAATGCACTCTACAGCCTGGGCCAGGAGAGAGGGAAGGGTAAAAATAACAACCAGGGGGCGAGGGGGGTGAAGAAGACTGGTAACCCCAGGAATTCTCCCGACAGCTCTCCTAAGCTTCCTGAACATACAATGAACCTCCCAACCTGCAGAGGAAATATAAGCAAAGAAGAGCACCTATGAAAAACCACTTCATATGTCTATCTCTCAATGCACATACAAATACCAACATTAAACCACAACCTCTTCCAACCTTCTTACCCGAGTAGTGTGTCAGCCTGGCAGCATAGGAGATCCCTCTTTACTGCTAGTAGTGCAGAAGTCTTCAGAGTTAATCACCCCTCTGGGTTAGTTGTCCTCGCGGGGATTTGTACTTTAGGGGAAAAAAGTCCGTGGACTGAAAAAACCCCGTTTTCTTTTCCTGTACTGTGCAAAACAAAATCACCGCAACCCCACTTCCCGAAAATCCCGTGGCCACAAAGAAGAAAAAACGTAAACGAACAGCCGGTTCGTTACTAAGCCCAAAACGTCACACACAAGGACGCCGAGGGTTACTAAACACCCGGAACTAAATGCACCTCAGCCAAAGCAATGTTCGTGCGCAGCCGCGCACCGGAATCCAAAGTCCCAGTTTTTCGAGCAAGTTAAGATGCACTTGCAAGTCCAATATCCAGTATCCAGAATCCCACAGAAGACGTTCAGGTCAGAACGAAGCCTCGCTCTGATTCTCGCCAACTCCGTCCATGGGGAACAAAAAGCACGAACTCAGCCAAAAACGATCACAGGTACACGGACCCAGAAAGACAACGTGACCGGAAATAAAACCAAGCACCGACCTCCCGGTTCCACTGCCTTAAATGCGATCACATGGGCAGAAAGTGGGAGGGGTGTACCTTACCATATGTGCATAGAGAGAGGACTGAGCGCAGCCCGTGCTAGATCCCAACAGTACCTCCCCGCAAAGGCCTCCCCACAGGACGGGGTTTTGAAGGGTGACGTGCATGAAAAAGTCTCACTAATCTAGGGGCATGTACCCCACTTGCTGCCTCCCAGGTGCGATCCTCAGGGGGATATCCCTTCCAGTCTATTAGATACATCAGTTTCCCATTCCTTCTCCTGGAGTCCAAAATAGCACTAACCTCAAACTCCTCTTCCTCTCCAATCATCACAGGGGGAGGAGGGGGCAAAACCTGAGTGGTTTCAACATAGGGCTTCAACAGGGAGGTGTGAAAGACAGGATGAATCCCATACTCGTCTGGTAACCCCAACTTCATAGCTACAGGATTGATCACCTTGAGTACAGGAAATGGACCCACAAACCTTGGCTGTAATTTACGTGACCCCCCTATCCGTAGGTTCTTGGTGGAAAGCCACACCTTATCCCCCACCCGATAGGAAGGAGCAGGGGCCCTATGTTTGTCTGCCTGCCTCTTCATGTCGACCTTTGCTTTCTCCAGATGTTCCAACGCCGTGTTCCAAATCTGAACCAAGGAGAGACCTAAGGCGGTTACAGCCGGTACCTGGCCTGAAGGCTGAATGGGGATCGCGCGGGGGTGGAACCCCATGGAACAAAAGAAAGGGGTCATTCCTACTGCTGAATGCACACTGTTGTTATAGGCAAATTCAGCCAGCGGGAGAGCCATAACCCAACTACAGGCTAATGATGTACCCAAACACCTCAAATACTGCTCCATGATCTGATTGGTGCGCTCCGTCTGGCCATCCGACTGAGGATGATAAGCGGAGGACAGACATAGATTCATCTTTAATGCAGCACACAATTCCTTCCAGAAATGTGAGATGAATTGAGCCCCCCTATCGGAAACAATGGCCAGGGGCAGTCCATGCAGGCGTACCACTGATGACAAAAAGATTGTAGCCAATTCCCCCGCAGTAGGCAACTTAGCCAAAGGTATGAAATGTGCCATTTTAGTGAAGGAATCGACCACAACTAAAATGGCTGTAAAACCAGACTCCAGAGGCAAGTCCGTCACAAAATCCATACTTATTGTTTGCCAGGGAGCCCCAGGAACCGGGAGAGGATGTAACAATCCTGAAGGCTTAGCATGTGTTGGTTTATTCACTGCACACACAGGACAGGCCTTTACATACGACTGCACGTCTCTTGCAACAGACTCCCACCAGAACCACCGCAAACAGAATTCCATGGTCTTGGTGGAACCTGGATGCCCAGCCAGAGATGAGGAATGACACCATTCCAATACCATATCCCGAAGATCAGGGGGAATAAACAATTTGTCCTCATGATACAACAACCCCGCTCTTAAGGACATCAAAGGTTGTGCCATCCAAGATGTGAGATCATTCTTTGCCAGTTCTACCCGAACCAATTCATTAAAGTCATTAATGGAAATACTACCCACTATTCTCTCTGGAGCTATAAAGGAACACCTCACTTTCTCGACTGCCAAGTCAGTGTGTTTCACATGGATACGGGACAACGCATCCGATTTTAACTGCTGTACCGCGGGCCTATAAGTGATGATAAAATCATACTCATTGAAGAATGAGACCCATCTCATCTGACGAGGGGTCAAGGCACGTGCTGACCGAAAGAACTCCAAGTTCTTATGGTCAGTGAAGATGGTTATCGGATGCCGAGCACCCCACAAATAGTGGCGCCACTCCTCAAAGGACAATTTGATGGCCAGCAATTCCCGCTCCGCCACGGTGTAGTTCCTCTCAGCGGGCAGCAAGGTCTTTGAAAAAAAGGCGATCGGGTGCATGTGTCCGTTCTCCATGTCTCTCTGAGACAACACCCCTCCCACTGCGCCCAAAGAAGCATCGGCTTCCACAAAAAAAGGCAATGTAGGGTCAGGATGGACCAAAACAGGTGCCGTTGTGAACCTTTCGATTAACAGATTCAAGGACGATTGTGCATGATCGGACCACACAAATGGCACCCCTTTCCTTAACAAAACTGTCATGGGGGCTATGATCTCTGAAAAGTGAGAAATAAACCGCCGATAGAAATTGGCGAATCCAAGTAGGACTTGAATATCTCTCACACAAGTGGGTGATGGCCAAGAAGTGATAGCTTCTATTTTCTTTGGATCCATCATGATCCCCTGTTCGGAAATCACGAATCCCAAAAACTCCACCTTAGGCGAGTGAAAGCTACACTTTTCCAGCCGGACATATAACTGATGTTCCTTCAAGCGCTGCAAGACCTGACCCACATGGACTACGTGTTCCTCAACAGTGGTAGAGAACACAAGGATATCATCGATGTAGACTATGACGCTCAAATCCAAATATTCCCTCAACACCTCATTGATAAAAAACTGAAAAGCAGCCGGAGCGTTGCAAAGCCCAAAGGGCATAACGCAATAATCATAAAGGCCGAATTTGGTCCGGAAGGCAGTTTTCCATTCATCGCCTTCACGGACCCGAATGAGATGGTAGGCACCCCTGAGATCTAATTTGGTGAAAACCGTTGCATGCTTCAGTTGATCGAGCAACACAGGTATCAAGGGAAGAGGGTACTTGTTCTTGATCGTACCCTTGTTGAGCGCTCTATAGTCCACACACGCCCTAAGTCCACCCTCCTTCTTCGGAATAAAGAAGATAGCCGATGACACTGGCGAGGAAGAGGGACGAATGAACCCCATCCCCTGCATCTCCTCTAAATATTCCTTCAAATGCTGTTCCTCAGGGCCCGACAAGGCATAAACACGGCTACAAGGCAACGTAGCCCCAGGCATCAGGTCTATCCGACAATCGAAAGAGCGATGTGGTGGAAGTACCCTAGCCTTCCCTTTATCAAACACATCGCTATAGGCCAAATAAGGGTCAGGGACTCCCAATGCTTCCCCAGTTCCGCCTGAACTTGCAGCACATGTCAAGGGAGTTATCCAATCCGTAGCGACCTTATAACAATGCTGCAAACAATGAACAGAGTCAAGGGTCACTGTTCTCCTTATCCAATCTATCTTGGGGTTATGAGTTTGCAACCATGGTACACCCAAAACTACACCAAAAGAAGGGGCATCAATCAAGTCAAATCCTATTTCCTCCGAATGACCATTATCTCCTATCATATATAGAGGTTCGGTCTGACGTGTGATTGTACCAGATGACAATTCGGTACCGTCGATGGCCCTTACAGGTTCTGGTTGTTCCTTGTAAATCCATGGAACCCCAATTCTCTCAGCCAACTTGATGTCCATGAAATTCCCCGTAGCACCGGAGTCCAATAGAGCCGACACCGGAGCCCTGTGGTTGTTTGATATCACCAAACAGACAGTGATAGTAAAATGTCTGGGGACCCTCTTCACTATGCCTGATATTTGATACGGGGTACAAGGAACCATCGCATCCACATGCGAGGCGTCCCTATGCACACAAGCCACCGCCTTACGTGATGGTTCCCTAGAAGGCTTCACCGGACAATCCCTTGCATAATGTCCCGCATGACCACAATATAAACACAGGTTGTTAGTTCTACGCCTTTCTTTTTCTACCGAGGTCAGCGGCCCTCTAACTCCACCTATCTCCATCGGCTCAGGGGTCTGTTTTGAGTCCCCCCCGATTCCCCGTGACTCACTCCGAAAAGGCAGAGGGCGTGACAGAAAGGGTCTAGTTCTTTCTCCCTTCCTTTCCAGTAACCGGTGGTTCAACTTCACTACCAAATCAATAAACTCTGTACAATCAGAAGGAGGATTGACCACCTGGGAAACCACATCCTTTAGTTCCTCACATAACCCCTGATAGAAAATGGAGGTACGTTTCTCGGCAGGCCAATGGGTTTCAGAAACTAACCTATTAAAGGTGGAAACATAAGTAAGTAGATCTTGTTTACCTTGCCGTAATTTCAACAATTCGGCGTCACTGGCCTGCATAAACGCATGTTTGGCAAACAAGGCATGCATCATTTCTTTGAATGCATCATAATGATTCAAAACGGGATCATCGTTCTCCACCAAAGGCACAGCCCACGTAGCGGCTGTCCCTGCTAAATAAGAGATCACAAACGCCCCTTGGCGGAGTCATTAGGGAAAGCAGCGGGTCTGCATAAAAAGTGGAGATGACACTGATTCATGAAAACAGCGAACTTGTTCGAATCACCCGAAAAGCGTTCAGGGACCGCTAAAGGGACAGGAGTAGGGGTGGTAACATTCACTGTCAAGGGAGCGGTGCTAGTACTGGCCCCCCTGTCATACTGAAAAGTGGCCGGTTGTATCACAGACTTTCCTACACCCCAACTCCCCTGTTCCCGGGACCTAACCACATCCAATTCCCTACGCAATCCCTGATTCTCATGTTTCACATCCTGTAATTGTGATTGTAAAGCAGTAATGGCCCCCATTAGCTCCTGCATAGTGGGAACCCTCTCTTCCTGCCCGTCATCCTCATTCCTTTCCACATCCATCCTCGCTCGGGCAGCGTAACTATTCGTGGGCTTGGTTTTTTGTCAGGCTGTCTCCCACTAGGAACCACGCTGCAGGAGCGACGATATTCCCCTCTCTCTACCCCCGCACAGGCTGCAGGCCAAGTTGTTATTACTAATGCACTCTACAGCCTGGGCCAGGAGAGAGGGAAGGGTAAAAATAACAACCAGGGGGCGAGGGGGGTGAAGAAGACTGGTAACCCCAGGAATTCTCCCGACAGCTCTCCTAAGCTTCCTGAACATACAATGAACCTCCCAACCTGCAGAGGAAATATAAGCAAAGAAGAGCACCTATGAAAAACCACTTCATATGTCTATCTCTCAATGCACATACAAATACCAACATTAAACCACAACCTCTTCCAACCTTCTTACCCGAGTAGTGTGTCAGCCTGGCAGCATAGGAGATCCCTCTTTACTGCTAGTAGTGCAGAAGTCTTCAGAGTTAATCACCCCTCTGGGTTAGTTGTCCTCGCGGGGATTTGTACTTTAGGGGAAAAAAGTCCGTGGACTGAAAAAACCCCGTTTTCTTTTCCTGTACTGTGCAAAACAAAATCACCGCAACCCCACTTCCCGAAAATCCCGTGGCCACAAAGAAGAAAAAACGTAAACGAACAGCCGGTTCGTTACTAAGCCCAAAACGTCACACACAAGGACGCCGAGGGTTACTAAACACCCGGAACTAAATGCACCTCAGCCAAAGCAATGTTCGTACGCAGCCGCGCACCGGAATCCAAAGTCCCAGTTTTTCGAGCAAGTTAAGATGCACTTGCAAGTCCAATATCCAGTATCCAGAATCCCACAGAAGACGTTCAGGTCAGAACGAAGCCTCGCTCTGATTCTCGCCAACTCCGTCCATGGGGAACAAAAAGCACGAACTCAGCCAAAAACGATCACAGGTACACGGACCCAGAAAGACAACGTGACCGGAAATAAAACCAAGCACCGACCTCCCGGTTCCACTGCCTTAAATGCGATCACATGGGCAGAAAGTGGGAGGGGTGTACCTTACCATATGTGCATAGAGAGAGGACTGAGCGCAGCCCGTGCTAGATCCCAACAGCTTACAGTAACTGAAATGAAAACTGTCAGCGAGGCTGTGATGGTGTGTCCCCAGGATTGTTTAGTGCCTAATAAGGGTATTACCCCCACTAAAGACTCCTCAGAATTTGAAAATGAAGTAAAGGAGGGAGAAATACAAATAGCGGTGGACTGTACAAATACGAGTATAGCTATCAACATGGGCTCAAGTATAAAGGAGGCACATCAGGCGGATATTGAGCTACCTCCAAGTAATACATTAAATTCAATCCCCTCTGAATTGAAAAAATGTTTGGGGGCCACAAAAGATTCAGCAAACTTGTTAACTTCTGCCGCAGATGTAATAGGTGGTACAGATGTTTTGCGTGAAGGAGAGTGCCCAAAGTGAGGCTTTCTACTCCGCTTCTGATGGCCAAGAATGGTCTGAGGATGAAGAAGCTGGCTCTTCCTATTTAGGCTCTGAAAGCGACCCAGAACAAGAGCAACCATCAACAGTTCTAAAGATTTCAGGTGCTATTAATAAGGGGGGGCATCCTCTGCTCAATACGAGTCAAGCTGGGGTCAGCCTATGGATAACTCTCTACAGGATGGCTCTGGCCTGGAATCCGCCCAGATGTCACTTTTAGAGAGAATACACCAAGAGATTATTGCCCATAGGGAGGAAACTCGCAGGGACAATCAGAAAGCCCATACCGCAATGAAAAAAATGCAGGGGGTAGTTAGAAAATTATCAAAAGTCTGTGCTACTACTGGTGATAGAGTGGCGAACTTAGAAGACAGGATTGTCTCTACAGAAACTGAAGTGGCTGCAGCTGTTTCTAAAGTTGGCTCATATGGTGCTCAAATTACTGATATCCATTGGAAACTCGAGGAAATGGAAAATAGACTTAGCAGGAACAATCTGCGTGTGTTGGGAATTCCTGAGGGAATGGAAGGGTCTGACATCAGAACATATATAATCAAGTTATTTACTCAGGCTTTTCCCAAGCTTAATGGATGGAATTGGTCTACTGAAATTCAAAGAGTTCTCCGTATCCCTTTTACTTTGAAAAGGAATACTAAGGAGGGGGCCTACCCAAGAGCGGTACTGATATACATTGGAAAATTTATCCTACAGCAAGCTATAGCAGATCTGGCAAGACCAAACGCGAAAAGAAATGCAGAAGGGATATCCTTCTTTGTTAGGCCAGACTTCTGCCACACTGCGGTAGAGAGGCGGTGGCGGTTGAGAGGAATGATCAAGCCGTGTCAGGACAAGAACTTGCAGGCCTTTTTGCTAAACCCTGCACAGTTGAAGATTATGAACAAGGGCAAGACTCTATTTTTTTCCTCAGAGATTAAGGTGCAAGAGTATCTGGATTCACTGTGACTATTGATTGTTGATTGTTGATTATTGATGCCTAAAATATGTTGCAGGGGCTAGCTGATTTAAGCGGCAGTGGCGTGGGTCCGAGTAATGCTTGATATTCTCATTTTTTTTCCAGATCTTTTCAATTGTCAACTGTTAAGGAGTTGAATATTTGTTTTGTTTTGGGCTCCACAATTTTGTTAGATAATTATATTAGCTTACAAGTGTCCTCTCTGTAACCACTGCGCTCCATCACTTACACAGACAAGGTCTGTGTGCCTCACGAAGAGGGGAGAGTAGGGGGGGTGGAGGGGTGGGTGGGAGGGGGTAGCTGGTAGAAGGGGAGAGGAGTGGGACGAGGGTTGGGTTTGGGGGGTGAGTGGGTGGAAAAAGGGGGAAAAAGGGAAGCGGTACAGCCCAGGACAAAGATATGATGAGAAGGACAATAACATGGTAAAGGATTTAGGTGTCGAGATACAAGCACAAATAAATGACAAACATTAGAATATGTACTATCAATGCGGAAGGCTTGAACGATTGGAGGAAGAGGCAGAGGCTGGCATTTTTAATAAGGCATGAAAGAATAGATATCATCTGTATACAGGAGGCCCATCTCCCATGGACTAAACGTGAACAACTTTGTCTGAGTGGCTATGAATTAGCTGTATGTTCTACACAGACGTCCACAATTCGGGGGTAGCTATATTAATTTGTGGCTCCCTAGGTAAAGTTAAAAAAGTGAAAGCAGATAGTAACGGGAGATAGGCAGTTGCCGAGTTAGATCTGGGCTTCACGCTTTGTGTAACCTATGGTTCAAACCAGGATGAGCCCGAGATATTTGATGTTCTAGAAACTGAACTGGTGGGGTGGTCCACCCCGTTGATAATAGCAGGGGATCTCAATATCTCGGCTGACTGGGCTGACTCTACACTATATGCGGGCCGCAACCCCAAGGTTTTCCAATCTATTCAATCATTATTAGGTTCCCATGGGATGCAGGATGTCTGGGGGACTAAATATCCTTTGGATTATGGATTTACGTATTTCCCTAACCCAGTGCAAAGATATACAAAGCTAGATTATTTCCTTATCACTTCATCTGAAATACCCAAAGTTGATCATTAAACTCCCCAGAGTGGTCTCCGACCATAATCCCCTAATTTTATTATATAACCTAGGTTATAGGGAAAGAAAAATATATTTTTGGTCCTTTGAGAAAAAGCTACTCAGCGATACTAGATTTACAGATCATCTGAAAAAATGGGTGCCACAGTTTTTTGCGGCAAACAGGTATAGCACCTCTAGAAATATGGTTTGGGAAACTTTTAAGGCAGCGCTGAGGGGCGAAACCATCAGCTGTTCAGCTAGACTGAGAAGGGAAGATAGGAGTAAGATCGAGGCTTTAATGACAGAATTAGTTAAAGCAGAAGAGCTTGTGAAGGATATAGCCATAGGGGCAAATACCACTGTAAGCCAGGAAGCGCTTTTGGTGATTAAAGCCGCACTTCAGAAATAGGTAGCTATAAAAGCCGTAGGAGAATACCAGTCGAATAGGGTAAAAAGATATGAGACTGGGGAGCAGGCAGGGAGAGCGCTTGCCCTCCAGTTAAGGCAGGAAAAGTCGAGGAATACCATTGTTCGTATTGAAGAGGATGGGGTCGGGTTCACAGAAAGTAAGGATATCCTAAGGGTATTTGAAAATTTTTATCAGCGGCTTTATGAGCATGAAGAACCTAGTAAAAAACCAGGGGAAGGATTTCGAGATCTTGTCCCTTTATTAGAGGAATCAACCAAAAAAGAACTGGATGAGGATATTACATTAGCAGAGGTAACATCAGCATTGCGGGAATTAGCTTCTGGGAAGGCCTCCGGTCCCGATGGGATTCCCCTTGAAGTATACAAAGTTATTGAAGCAGAAATTGCCCCGCTCCTATTAGATTTGTTTAACGGGGTCATGTGTTCAGGATCGATACCCGACTCATGGAAAGAGACGAATATCGTGATTTTTCATAAAAAGGGGAAAACAGTGGAAATGACAGGATCCTACCGCCCCATATCATTGATAAATTATGATACAAAACTCTATTAGAAAATTTGGGCAAAGAGGTTGGGCAGGGTCATTGGTAGTCTCGTATCCCCGTGGCAGCATGGGTTTGTCCCCGGTCGTGGTACAACCGACCACACGTGTAGGGCAATATCATTGTTCGACGCCCAGGCTGCCACGGGGGAGAGATGGCCATGATCCTGCTCGACGCAGAGAAGGCTTTCGATCGCGTGGATTGGAGCTTTCTCCAGAGCATTCTAGCGGCAAGGGGATTTGGCCCCAATATAATAGGAGCCCTTAAAGCTATGTATGTAGAGCCGGTAGCTAGGGTGACTGCCATGGGTGAGAAATCAGGGGTAATTTACATCAAGAGGGGAACACGTCAGGGGTGTCCCTGCTCCCCTATCCTCTTTGCCTTGTACATTGATCCCCTCATATAGGGTATACTCGATTGTCCCGGAATAACTCCAGTAATTTGTAACGGTTATTCAAACAAAATTTTGGCGTATGCTGATGACCTTGCTGTTATAACAAATAATCCACAACAAACCCTCCCTATTCTGGTTCAGATGGCTAAAGAGTTTGGTGATGAGTCAGGGTACCTACTGAATGAAACAAAATTGCAGGTCATCTGCTCCAAAAACATTATTAAAACTGATTATAGATTTGTCAATTCTGCCATGTATCTAGGGGTCAAAATCAATGCTAATGTGGAAAAGATTGTTACTGAGAACTACTTGCCGCTCATTAAGAACATCGAGACGGAGCTAAAAAGAATAGACGTATTACATCTCTCACTAGTAGGTAGGGTGAATGCAGTAAAAATGTCTATGTTTCCTAGAGTACTGTACCTGTTTCGCGCTATCCCCTTATTAATTGAAACATCTCGAACCTATGTTTATTAGATTTGTCTGGCAATACGGAAGAGTAAGGCGCTCAACAAACTTAATGTCGCTACCTAGAGAAAGAGGCGGGATGGCACTCCCGAATTTAAGATTATATCACTGGGCCTGTCTTTTGGCTCAAATGACCACCTTATTTCCATCTGAACCCCTAAATGATACAGGACTTGGGACTGTAGATGGCCAGCAGCCCCCCCCCAGATCTACAGGATGCTATTGGGTAGTAAGGCTACAGACATACTGCAGTGTAAACTAGAACAACGTTTTTATAAAAAAACGAGATTGAAGACCCTGTATGGGGCATGGCAGGCATGGAAAGCTATCATGAAATTTTTCAATATTCCGAAAGTAAATCCCTATGTACAATTGTATAATTCGTCTCTTTTTTCCCATCTGAAAAATGATAGACATTTGCAGGTTTGGAAGGAATGGGAATTAGATCTCTGGGAGATTTATTGGAAGGAGGTGAAATCTTGGGTTCGAGATTTTGCAGGAAAGATTCGGCATCCCAGCCAATCATTGGCTGGGATACGGCCAAGTTACCCGTACGATTAGATCACTCAGGCCAAGGATTTCAGCAATAGCCGACTTTCCAATGATTGAGATACTTCACAGAGGTTGTAAGAAGATCAAGATTATTTATAATTGTCTATTGGAGCGAATTCAGGACGATATTGAGAAGGTTGAGTCTAATTGGGCTTTAAAACTGGGGGATCCTGATGTTGATGTGGATCTTGCTCTTTTATTGAACAAAAAGATATTCCGGGCATCTAATCTTCGCGCACAACACTATAAGACCATTTTTAATTTATATCACACACCAACGAAGTTACATGCCTGGGGGATAAGTGAAAATGATAGCTGCCCTAGATATAATGAAAGCCATGCTGATATCATACATATGTTCTTTTCTTGTAACCGGTTGGACATTGTTAAAAACGAGATAATGAAATTTTGGGAGGGGCTGCTAGGTCATTCCATCGACCTATCCCCTACTTTAATGTTGCTTGGTATAGACTCCAAGCTGGGCCTGGGGGAAGATGAAAGAGACTTAGTGTTTTTATCTGTTGCAGTACTTCGAATTTTAATTTCCGCTGCATGGAAGGATGTGAATCCTCCCTTCCAGATGTGGCTGTCCAGATTGTTGGGAATCCATAATATAGAATCATGCCTCTATGAATTTAAAGGTAATAGGGAGCGCAAGAAGGGTGTGTGCCAATGGGCTCCTGTAACAAACTGGAGAGCTGTTAGAACAGGATAACAGGCACTCTCTTTTAAGCCCCCGAAATTGTCTTCCTCTCGTAACTTATTTCCACTCTTTCTTAGGCCTCATTGCAAACTGTCTGTAAATATATTAATTGTTTGACTCATGTTTTTTATCATGTATGTATTAATTCATGAATTATGTCCTTGTATGTACCATGTTTCCCAATAAAAAAATTTTTGGAAAAAAAGGAGATCAGGAAGAGTCAAGAATTTTAGGCTTATTGCCTTGTTTCACCTTTTTTCGCTTCCTTATCTCCAGCCTGATGGTGTCTTAGCTACGAGTATGCCAAGAGCTGACAGAGATGGTGAGCTGGTCTCTCAGATCGACAAGAGTGCTGGTCGTGATGGCTTTGTAAATGATGCAGCTGGTCTTGACAATAGTGTGGGCTTGCATGCAGCGAGCAGTCCAGAAGCTATGAGTATATGTTTAGGGGGCGTGGGATGCCTCCTTGGAAATGGCAACATAAAGAGATGAAAGTTTGTTTTACAGTGTGTTACTCTCTCCTGGTGACCTTTCCCCTTAAGGATCTCGCATTTCCTTGTCTCTCTGGACCATCTTTAACTCCAAGTCCCCTTCATATTTGCTTTCATTGTGGATTTCTTCTCACTTTTTGCCCTGCTGTATGCATTTCTGTGTCTAATACCTGCAACTGCTAACCCTCTTATCTCACTAGTCAGTCAGAGTTAAACAGATTAATTTCTTAGCCTACTAATTGAAACTGTGGACCATACCATCTCACAATTAATAGTTTTAGCCTTTTGTACCTGCACTCCTGTTCCAGAGGATATGTCTATATAAGTGATTTGTAAAGCGCAACAGTTACTCCAAAAAGTGTCCTGGCGCTATTGCAGAAGGACCATCAGCAGGAAAGAAGGAAGTTCAGGCCTAGGAGCAAGAAAAAAAGCCAGTTCTTACATTTTTTTCGAAACACGGGTGTCGCCTTGATGCACCTGTGAGTCAGTGAATGTTTGTTCTAGAGAGAGGGGCCAGGAAGGAGAACGATCTGCCCCCTAACCTTGTCTTTCTAATCCGCTGAACTTTGGCTAGACAGGGATTTTCGGAACGGAGATTTCTCCTGGGAGCATAGAACTTAATTCTATCTATGATATGATACCTGATACATACTGTACTGATTTCTAGTTTACATATGGTGACCACCTCGCTGCAGGTAATTATGGAGAGTAAGTGCTGATATTTTCACCTACAAATCATTAAATGTAGGTGAGCTAGTCTAATTAGTTCAATAGAAGCAAAACAAGAACCACAATGCATCATGCTATCATACTTATGTCCAGGACTGGAAACAGTGTCCATAATGACAAGGAGAGGTAATTGTCCTAATTCTTCAGTGTATCATCTCTAGCTCTGCTTTTGGATTTATCTGCTCTGTTGTAGCTAAATAATGCTTTTGAATGCAGTAGGCCAAATACCTACAGTTCTCCTTTCACAGTTACTAAATTGAAGATTTTATTGATTTGATTTGGCAATTTATAAAGCGTGAACAAATGCCAGATGGCGTCAAGGGGCTAATGCAGTTAGTCTACTCTGAAAAGAGAAGAATTGCATGGTCCCAGCACCAAAGGAGGCATTACAAGGAAATGAGCCAGGTCTTCAAAGCCTTACGAAAAGGGGAGTGGGCTTCCAGGCAACAAATGGAATAGGGAAGGGTATTCCAGAGCTTGGATGTGGAACATGGTATATGGACAGGGCTAGGGTAGGTGGTAGCAGCTCCTATTCGGACCCGTTTGCTCTGCAGAGGCATCATTTGCTACATTTATGCTTTAAACTTTTTAACATTGTGTTTTAAATGACGCTGTGCTCGAGTCTTGTGCAGAGGCGCTCACGCTCTTTTTTTCTTTTTCACTTGCTGATCCCTACTGTGTGACATCGCATACCTGATTTGTCATCTCGGGGGTGCTGTGGTGTGCCTTTCCTGCCTCGTTCCACCGCGGCTTGCTGTGCCGATTGTGTGGAGGGCAGACGGCCATCTTAGTTGTAGTGCCGGACCCCGGCTGGACTAGTGGCAGCGCTCTAGCTGGGGGAGGGAGGTTCACACATAAATTGCGTATGCCTTTCTGGACGCGCAGCAGAGCGCGCTGCTGGCGCGCAGAAGGTAAGTCAAAGGTAAGCCCGTCTGCGCCTGTCTGCTCCCCGGGCGTGCCTAGCTCTGGCCATGCTGCCCGATTTTCTTCTAAGCTGACGGCTGACTTGAAGAGGTATTCTCTGGAGGAGCTACTGGCACTTAATACTGCTGAATGCAGAGGCGTTTTGCCGTGGGATATCTCAGATTGCTCTCCTAGAATCTGTCCCTTATGCAACGTCTGCTCCCCCGACTCCCCGGCTGCTCTCGCCCCTATAACTAATAACGAACAAATGATTTCAGCGGCACTAATAAACGCTCGAGTCATGGCTAAACATTCTGCCGACATTTTTGAGCTTTTGTCCGATTGCCGTCTTGATATCTTGTTCATCACAGAGACATGGTTAAACAACTCCTGTGCCCCGGTGGTAGAACTCGCCATCCCGAGAGGCTTCAAAATGATTAGGGCTGATCGTGCAACAGGGAGAGGAGGGGGGTCTGCTGTGATTTTTAGGGACACTTGGTCCTTCCACAGTGAGGCCTCCAGTGAATTGGGCGATAGGGAGGTTCTTCACTTCTCTCTCGTCCTTTCACCTCATTTCACGCTGGGAGGCACGCTGGTCTATCGTCCCCCAGGCCCTCCTGGGCCCTTCCTTAAAGCATTGGAGGACGTTATTGTGCCTCGGGCCCTGAGGTTCCCTAAGTTTCTTCTTTTGGGTGACCTCAACATTCATGTAGATATGGCTGAGTCGCCGGACTCAAAAAGTCTGTTGGAATCCTTAAACCTAGCCCAGTTAACACAGTGGGTTACACTGCCTACGCATTTCGTGGGCCATCTACTGGATGTAGTCTGTTCCAACTATGCCTTAACGCTATCAGATCCCGAAGCTCTCACATCGTCTGATCATTTGCTGATTAGGTTCTCCTGGCCTTTAGAAAAGCCATCTTGCGACACTTTGCCTAACACCTGCCAATCTTTTTGCTCTGTCCAATGCTCTACATCAAGGGCGCCCAATACTAGGTTCTGAGTTTTCTGTGGCCGTGCAGAGTTTTAACACCTAGATTAGCTCAGGGGTGGGGGCCTCCGCGAAAGGGGGCGTCTGCTCCAATAAACGCTCTGCGCCCTCCAAGCCCTGTTTCTCGCATGCCCTGAGAGAGCTGAAGCTTGCTGTAAAAAACTGGAGCGATGCTGGAGACTCGCCTATTGTCCAACTGCTAAGGGGGCTCTGCGTGCGGCTCAGAGGGAATATTATGCTGCCATTAGGGAGGCTAAGAGCGAATACTATGCGGACAGGATTACTAGGGCCAATAACAACAGCAGGGAAATCTTGCTATTGTTAAGAGCTTTCTTTCCCCTTGTGCCGAGCAACCTTCGTTGCCATCCTCTGCGCAATGGTGCGAGGATCTGTCCTCCTTTTTCGCAGATAAAATAGCTAGGATTCAGGACAGCCTGCGCACCGCCTGTCTTAGTCAGAGTATTCCTGCCTTGACTCCTTCCCCACCGCTTACCTCCACTACTCACGTCTTCAAGGAACTCTCTCCACCAACTGAAGCTGATATTCTAGCTGTCTTGAAATCTATGACGTCTGGGTCACCCACCGACCCCTGCCCCGCCCGTGTTCTAGGAGGGGTGGCGGAGGTGGTCTGCTCTGAGGTCTCCGAGATTATTAGTCTCTCCTTTCGGACTGTAACCGTTCCCGGCTGTTGGAAGCAGGCTAAACTTCTGCCGCTTCTTAAAAAATCGGGATTGGATTCTTCAGTTCCAGCTAATTATCGTCCCATCTACCTGCTGCCGGTGTTGGACAAAGTATGTGAGAAGATCGCATTTCGCCAGCTGGATGCTTTTGTTGAAGCTTCCCATGCTCTCCACTCTGCTCAATCTGGGTTCCGTGCTGCTTACAGCACTGAAGCAGCCCTGGTTAAAATGTCTGAGGCCAACAGGGAGTGCCTGGATTCCGGCGGCAGAGCAGCTCTGATATTATTAGACCTCTATGCCGCTTTCGACACGGTACCCCATCAGCTTCTTCTCACCCGGCTGTCATCCATTGGCATCACTGTTTCTGCCTTAGAGTGGTTGACTTTGTTTCTCAGCAGGTGTGGCTGCCTCCCTATTCGTCCTCGGCCAAGCTTCTTTCCACCGGAGTGCCACAGGGGTCTACTTTAAGCCCACTGTTCTTTAATATCTACCTGACCCCCCTGATATTCTTAGCCGAAGAACTGGGCGCTAAAATAATAGCCTATGCAGACGGCATGCAGCTGCTGTTCACTTGGCCGGGTACGGATCTGGACACTTCATCTATCCAGACCTGCCTCTCTTCAGTCTTCAACTGGCTTGCACTTGCCCAGTTGAAGTGCAACGAAGATAAATCGGAAATTCTTCTCTACGGACAGTTCCCGTCCAACTTCAGAGAATCTCTATGGCCCTCTGATGTCCCACACCCTAGTTCTGTGGGCAAACCGGCAAACAATTTGGGGGTATGGTCTGGGAAAACTTAAAATTTTAAGAGCACATAAAAAAACGTACCTGCGGCTGCTTAGGTACCCTTAAAGCTCTTCACAGATTTTTTCCCCTGCTCCCGAGGATGGCCAACGAAACAGTGGCGAGGGCTCTCATTCTTTCCCGCCTAGACTACGCCAATGCCTTGTTCATTGGCATTCCGGCCTACCTGACCAACCGCCTTCAGATCATACAGAACGCGGTGGCTAGACTTCTCTTTAACATCTCGCGGAAGTCTAGCGTCCAACAATATCTGCGCAGCTTGCATTGGCTCCCAGTCGCTCAACGGGGTATGTTCAAGACCCTCACTTTTGCTCATAGAGCCATCCATGACCAGGGGCCACTGTACTTGAGAAAACGTTTCTCCCTGTACATACCTAACCGTCCCCTCCGGTCAACCACTCAATACCGGCTGGTTGTTCCACGCTTCAAACGTACACGTCTTGGTGGGCACTCAATCGCCATGAAAGCAACAGTTGCCTGGAATACCCTTCCACCGAAGCTACGCGCCACTCAGAATTTCAATCTTTTTAATAAAGCACTCAAAACCCATCTTTTTAAAATGACGGTCTAATACTTCAAGTTCTTCTGTTCACCACTTATCTGCATCTTTACGTGCCAGGACACTTCTGAGTAATTGAGCGCGCTATAAAACCACCCATAACATATATCATTGGAACAGAAACTTAATTCCCTCAGGGCCTGTATTGGAAGGCGCCTTGTGGACAATGGATATAGCTATGAAAGTCTTTGTTTATTAACCGGAAACCAATGCAATTTACGAGTCGCAGCAGGGGACTGAATGGGATTTGGGAAGCTCAAGAATGAGTCTTGCCACAGCATTCTGGGCAAGCTGTAGCTTGGCTAGAGCCGTCTTATTAATGTCCAGATAGAGTGCATTGCAGTGATCCAACCTGGAGATAATCAATGCCAAGTGGAGGGGAGAGATGGACTTGGAGGGAACCATACCCACCATTGTCACCGTGACTGCAAAATTGGAGAGTGATGCTACAGATATAAATATGATGTAAATAGCTGAATTCAAAGACAATCTGGAAAGAGGGTGAAATGCATCAATTGCCCATGGAGAGCACCCACCAGTTACTGTGGCATTTTATTTGAAATAAACACTCGTTGTACAGCACAGATTTGGGATAGTGAGACACGAGCATTTAGACAATGAAGATTTCTTCAACATTCATACCACTTGAAATTGTTTAGTTGATGTTATTTATATGTATCGATTACCTATTGTTTGCAATTGAATTGGTTTGTACTACACATTTAGTTCATGGTCTTTTTTATCATTTGTTCATAAAACATATTTAGGTTCACGTTAATTGCATGACACGGCTAACACAATAAGTTTGAAGTATTTCGTTTATTTTTTTGTTATTATTTGCTTCACTCGGGTCACATGTAATGGGTGAACCAAATAGCACTATTTAAAAGCGCATGGCACTCTTCGTTGTGATTCAATTAATTTTTGCCGAAAAAATGATGAGTTCCTGTTTCTCCGACTCTGGTAAGTAAAGGAGTACAAACAGCGTTGACATGGGCGGGATTTGTCAAAAATGTTTTTGCAACGGAGTAGGGTGTATACTTTTGGGTGTATCTAATTTCAGCATGCAGCACGTTTTTTTTAGCGAAATTCTATTAATGTATCATTATTATTGACTCGTCAAAGGAGGTGTGTTGGGATTAAGGTTTTACACTGTAGAATAACACAACTCGTTGGATTTATACGGGGTTCATTTAATGGACATTACTTAAATTACCGTTTGATAAAGATATAGTTTGAAGAATGTTTCTCTTACTAGTTATCCCTGGCGAAGGGCAAAACTGCCCGAAATACATGGGGTAGACATATTTGCGTCGATTCATGGAGAATTGTAACCCGCCTCATGCTGTTAGAAGCCAGTTAGCAACTCGTTGAATGTATAGTATGAACATGCTGCTTGAAGATGAAGAAATGAATACATTGCATTAAAATTATGGAATACAATATGAAAAAGAAACGTTCCATACAAGAGTTTGTTCAATGGTAGTGCACCCCGGGACTGACAAACCTGACGAGGTTCCAGCATGTCTTGTAAGCTTTTATCCACTTATCCACTTTTATCCACTCTGCTCTCAGACATATATATACATTGTAGTACGGCCCAGCACTTGGTTCTACCCGCCTATGAGCGGCACTTGGTTTGACCTGCGCACGGCGCGTGAGCCTTAATAGAAGACACGGCTGCCGAGGAGTTACGTAGTACGGAAAGCAACCCAGTCTCTGTGACGTATGTAGGTGCGCGCCGCATGTTGGCCTTGTGCTGGAGCTAAACACCACACACGTGTCAATTCTGTTTAGTCTGAGAGAGCTTTTCTGTCCATTGTCAGAGTTGTTCTGAGTCATTTGATGTACAACTTTGCTCAGGGTTGCCATAACGATGTCTTTGCTGCCTTCAGTCAAACCGGTACTTTCTATATCATTTCAAGAAAAGATCTGCTGTGTGAGGTTTGGCTCTGTCCAGTTTGTGAAACCCGATACGCACCTCCTATCAAAAAGCCAATGCCTTTAAAATATGTGTAGCCTTACTTATTTGAAGCCTGCAGGATCACTCAAGAGCAGTGGTCTTCACATTTTCTAATGCTGTGCCCCCCCAGTATAAAAAAATTATAATTGGGGTCCCCACCCAGAATTTTTCACATTTCTATTAAATTTGCAATGTTTAAAGATGTCTAAACTTGAACGTTACAATTGTGTTAAACCTTTTAAAAATGCAATCTAATACATGCTTGCCAAACATGACAGAAAGTGGTAGGGACATGTTTTGGTCTCCTGAGAGCCCTTAGAAAGATGATTAAATGGTTCCCTGTGAATACTTGGAGAGTAGTGGTTCAAGGACATGTACTCCCATGTTTAGACTATGGTGACTCTTTACCTAGACGGCCCTGCCTATGTTATTCGGAAATTGCAAATTATCCACAATGCTGCATCCCAAATTCTTCTTGCCTAAAATAAACACAATCTGCGTGTCCGGCTTTAGCACGCTTTCACTGGTTGCCAGTAAACAAAAGAATTGAATCAAGGCCTTCTGCATTGCATTGCACACAAGATAAAATATGCTCACAGTCCACATATCCTCAGTCACCTCGTTACATCATACAACAGCACAAGACAGTTAAGATCTAACAGTCCCAACTTGTCTGCACTGTGAAGGAGTAGTTGAAAGCATTCCACATTTCCTGTTTGCATGCCCAGCTTATTATAAACCAAGAACTAACCAATTTGTTGGCAATTAGGAACCAGGAACCACCACGAAGCACTTAGAATTTTGCGAGCAGAAACCAATACAACTTTTGCTTGCGGTGTGGCCAAATTCCTTAGCTGGGCCTGAGTGATAAGATTAAAAGCACTATGACCAAGCTCAAGATTCTTATTACATTTGTTTTGAAGTTCCATCAAAGCTGAGATAGTTTAATTCACTTTTAACTTCCCTTGTGGGTTTTTATCCTTTTGAGCTGTTATTTATTGATGGAATGTTTATGTCAAGTGAATTTCTCAGGAATGTAACTTACGAATTGTCCTAAACTTAAAATAGGTATTCCACTGTTCTGTAAAGTAATTTGCATCCTTTGAGAGATGTCAAAGCTTTGAAACTCCCTGCCTAGTTACCTCAGATCTAATGGGAATCTGTTAAGCTTCAGGAAGCAACTGAAGACCTGCCTACCTCTTCACTTAATCAACGCACTCACGTCCTCACGATTACAGTCAGGACTGGGAAGTCCTTTTCTGGGTAGCCACGTTTTTTACCAGAAGTTGTAACATAACATATCATACTATTCTGGTTAGCTAGGCCTTACCAACATGTAAAGGTAGCCACAGTGTGATTACCTGAAATATGGGTGAGGAGATTTTAAGAATATTTGGAGTCCCTTGCTTTTTGTCTTATACTCCCAGCCACTCCAGATATAAATGACAAAAGATGTTAGTAATGGCCTATTACAGAGTGGCTTACTGCTGATCATTTGTTTTAAACATAAACAAAGCACTGCTATCAGCCTAATGCTTCTTTTAAGCAGAGCCTGGCTCCCAAGCAACTCGGATCAGTTAATGTCCCCCAAGGGATGCCCGCCCCCATGTTTCAACACCTCTGCTCTAGAGTGCGATACTTAAAGGTTTGCATCCTGTGGAATAGTTGTGGTTTTTACAGTGGCGGCTCGCACTGGTAATGTTGCGGGGCGGGGGTGGTTGGGGGTAGTGTAGTGTGACATACGACTGGAGAGTAAATACATAAATAAATAAAATCACTCACTTTGCGCTCTCCACTTTCCCGTCATATGTCACACTCCACTGCCCGACCGCCTTGCCCTACCGCCCACAACGTTACCTGTGCGAGCCGCCACTGGCCTTTTAACATCCTATCCCGTAGATCTGCGTAGCCTGCTGGGATGTTCTGCAATGTGTGTGCCTGGTAGTTCTTTACCCTCATAATCAATTATTTGAAACCACTTTAGCGGGAACACAGCAAAGCTCCCTCAATACTATTCCTTTAACAGTGGTATCCCTGAAAGTAATCCTTGTAGTGAACAAGTGTCCTATCTTTTATGTTGAAATGGGGTATTCAAATGAAACATGTTACGTGAATTGCAGTTCCTCCAAAGTCGTAGAACTGTGATTGTAGTTAAATAATTATTTTGCAGACTTTTGTGTTTAAATCGTTATGATTGATTGCATCTTAACATCATAGTAAAGTTTAAACTTTTGTTTCACAAGTACATATACATGGAACATGCCTATGCAATATGGGTAACAGTTTTGACATTAATTTTTGTGTCCTATATCTATGTTTAGAATTGCGGAAGTAACTGTATTTAATGCAGATTATGCACAACGCCATTTGTCGTGAACTAGGCTTATACGAGCTGAAACGCATTGATTGCATCTTTTGCTTGAAAAAATCATCCTGAATATGCTGTCAAAATGCCAATTTCTTGTGTGAAAAGGAAAGCGTTTTGAAGGATCTATACACCCATACATGCAAACTAATTTAAGCATTTTTAGTGGACTGTGAAATAAACATTATTATGATCTGTGAAATGGGGTAGTGGTCTTTGGAATGTCTTAATTGCTCCTGCTTTCCTCTTCACACCATTCTCTTCTCTCGGTGAAAAATGCTCTTTCTTCTCATATCTGTCAGAATCTCTTCCTTGCAAATCACACACCTCACTTCTTTCCTCTCAGCACCTTCTTCTCACTTTCTTTTGCATGTGCTTAGTTGCTTCTCCTTCATTTCACCACAAACACCCAGTGCACCCACTCAATTGTAAGAAAAGAATTTTCTTTAACTTTCACTCTGTGAATATATTTTGACTCCTCTGTATCTCCTTCACACGCTAGGGCAATTACGGATGGGGCACCAGTCCCATTTGGCCCACCCCTAGTGACACCACTATCATTTAATATCACAACCTCGCCTCGTAAAAATAATGCTTTTGCGCTTGACTGTAAGACCAGCCTTCAGCACCTGAACTCTGTAGCCAGGATACACTGATAGTCCATGAAATTGTGAGTTGTGAACGCTTTGACAATGTGAGAATATACTCTGGACTCACTTTGCGACGGTGCTTAATTTGTAAAAAACAAAGTTCCAGGGCGCCCGTCAGGAGGCCACTGCAGCTTGCACCACTCATAGTCTCTGCCAGATCTCCCAATGATAGTACCAACACATAACCGTCACACTCCTACACACACGTGTGACAATTCAGACTATTCCACGCCCCGCAAAGTGATAACAATGGCTTAGTCAGTAAGTATTAGTCTTTGGTAATGTATATTGTAATATTAAACAACTGTTAATGTCCTTGTCTCAAAATAAGATGAACAACGCTACCTTGTGGCAGATTTTTATAAGTGCCGGTGTGGAAAATGAACTGCCTGTGCCAAGCACTGGAAACCACCAGCTCCAATTAAGCACTGCTTTGCGATAAAGCTCCATCACATGCTCCAGTGCTCCCAGAGTAGAATACATGCCTCAAGTCATGACGGGCATGTCCTGCCCTCAATTCAGGTTGTAGCTTTTCTGCACAGAAGCAGCACAACTTAGGGTCAGTCTTAGGGAAGTTCAGGATTTTTTAGTGATCGCGTGCCTGAGCACTTGCACAATGCAGGGCCACTTTCATCATCATCATCATCATCAAAAAACTTTATTTCAGCCAAAATGGCCATAAAAGCACAAATAGAACAACATTACATTTAGTTAAAAAGAGGGCTAAAAAGGTAACATTTCATTCATAGCGTTGTCATAACAAATGAACACCAACCATACAAATAAAAACATGTATTATGATCAAAATCCATTGCCATATCTTTAGGCCTTCTGGCTCACATCACAGCCCCACATTATTATTTAAGTGAGGCATTTAATGAAGTGCTTATGCATCATGCGGCCACTCTAGATGATCATAGCTCCATTTACCTTCTGCCTCAGGCCGCAGACCCTCGTTATTAGATTAGAACAGTCATAAAGTGCTTGTACATCATGTAGAAAAACTACAAAATATTTAAGTGCTTGTACATACTACGGCAATCTTGGAGGTTAATACATTATCTGAAGTATTAAATTCATAAAGGGCCCATTTGTGGGCGGATCGTGGACATAATCTACCCTAGCAACAATAGACAATCGTGGATAGTAGCAATGGTCAAAATCTATTTTAGATAAAGATAGCACCCACACTGTTGGTATGGGTGTCTCCTGGGGCACAGAAATGTGCGACAATTCTGCTAACAGGTTCAATCAGTAGAAACGAGCATTTAAAGCTTCAAAGTATTTTATTCATACTTCATAGAATGTTCAAATGAATTTTTTAAGTTCAATGCTTCAACATCTGTATTTATGGTCAAATGCAAATTAGATATGTGTCATTCCATAGTTTGACTGCATGAATTTAATTATTCCAATGCATTTCGGCATAATTATGCCTTCATCAGGGAAATCTACAAGAAAAAATAAACATACGTTCTAATATTCCACATCTAGAATTCAAACTGTGACATATACATGTTACTGTTTGGGGATTATACATGGCAGTTAGTATTATCAATCTCTGCGCTACGGTATTCTCAAATTGGGGTCACTAATTGATGGTGAAAAACATACGTGGAGGGTCAACTGAAATACAACAGAGTGTACGGTTGTCAAGTACTAACTTATGTGCTATGATCAGGTTAATAACATATAACAGTGGCTTATTAGCGTGGCTTCTCCACCATCGTTATATTCTATGGTTTACTCATGTTGCATAAATCCAAGGTTAACGCCCTGGTCTGCTGTGTGGTGCCTAGCTGCAGATTACACGTAGTTCATTAACGTTTACCGCATGGGTGAATGCTAAGCTTCCAATACGCTTGGCGTAATGCCGAGCGCGATACCTAATGCTGCGCGGTACTGATTATTCTCCCATGCGGTAAGCGTTCACGAACCACCACTTCGAATCGGTAACTTAGTACCGCGCAGAATTATGTAACGCGCTCAGCATTACGCCAAGCGTATTGGAAGCTTAGCCTTCACCCATGCGGTAAACGTTAATGAACTACGTGTAATCGGCAGCTAGGCACCACGCAGCAGACCAGGGCGTTAACCTTGGATTTATGCAACATGAGTAAACCATAGAATATAACGATGGTGGAGAAGCCACGCTAATAAGCCACTGTTATATGTTATTAACCTGATCATAGCACATAAGTTAGTACTTGACAACCGTACACTCTGTTGTATTTCAGTTGACCCTCCACGTATGTTTTTCACCATCAATTAGTGACCCCAATTTGAGAATACCGTAGCGCAGAGATTGATAATACTAACTGCCATGTATAATCCCCAAACAGTAACATGTATATGTCACAGTTTGAATTCTAGATGTGGAATATTAGAACGTATGTTTATTTTTTCTTGTAGATTTCCCTGATGAAGGCATAATTATGCCGAAATGCATTGGAATAATTAAATTCATGCGGTCAAACTATGGAATGACACATATCTAATTTGCATTTGACCATAAATACAGATGTTGAAGCATTGAACTTAAAAAATTCATTTGAACATTCTATGAAGTATGAATAAAATACTTTGAAGCTTTAAATGCTCGTTTCTACTGATTGAACCTGTTAGCAGAATTGTGGCACATTTCTGTGCCCCAGGAGACACCCATACCGAAGTGTGGGTGCTATCTTTATCTATTCAAGTTTCAACTCCAGAGCAGGGAGTTCACCTGAGGAGCACGTATAAGCTTATTCATAAAGTTTTCTAAGACACGTAGTGCGCAGTCAAAACAAAGAATCTTCCAAAATCTATTTTAGACAATATGGTTAAAAAGTTTTCTTGAAATAATTACACAATGGTTGCTTACAATTTACAAAGATACCAGTGGGGAACTAGAAACAGGGGCCCGTGCGGAAAGTGTGATACAGTGTGTTGGCCCAGGCTAGGGCAATAACTTTAAAATGGCACTATGAACACACCATATTGAAAATAAAAAACGTGAGACAGAGAAGACAATAGGTGGATGTGTATCATATTTCAATAACCGGTATGCCTCTCTACAGTGACTTACCCCCAAATTTCAGCATATCTGGCGGAGCCAGCATGCCCGTACCTTTTTATAACCGTGGCAAATAAAAAATACATGAATGTCTGTCTCCTCTATATTACTACAAGCTGGGCAACCCCCATCAGATGTGTCCGCCCATTTACTAGTAAATGCGTGCAATGGGAGCACCTCGTGTCTGAACTGAAGATATAATTTTTGGGCCAGAAATGGCTGGATGTCATCCAAGACTGGTTCTAAACTGTATTGTTCTTTTACTTGTAGAAACTCGAGTGTTAAATGACCAACTGAGGGATTCCCTGTGGACTGAATTCGTTTGTATTCCCTGTAGCTCTCCACTAGGGTATTCCTGTGCGTGGCAAGGCAAGTTTCTTCTGCGTTGGCCCACAGATTACCTCTCCCCATTGCTGCACAGGTATTCCTAATATGTACCAGCCAGGCAAGTTTACCCGCTCCCTGGAGCCTCAGCACTTCAGCCAGCTCTTCTCTATAGGCTGATAGTTCAGGGGTGCTCCACAGACGGCGCCAGAACAAAAGAGGTCTAAGGGTGGCTTCATCAGATATTGGTCTAATACCCAGATCCATTCTGAGTGGTATAAGAGGAGAGCTGGTGGGAAGACCAAGGAGTTGCCTAGCGAAAGAGTTCTCAGCGTTTACCAAGGAGCCCAGTGGGAAATGGCTCCAGATTTCGGCACCGTACAAAGCAGCACCCCTGGCCTGTACTTTATAGATTTCAACTGCTGGGCTAGTTTTTTTTTTGGGAGAAACTCCTATATACCTTAGGTAGCCCCCGTAGATTGTGCTAGCTTTAGGCTTGCCCTCTGAATTTGCTCTTCCTAGTCTAGTTTTTCTGTGAGCCTAATGCCAAGATACTCAAAGATGGAAACCCTCTCTAGAGGTTTTCCATCTAAACAGGGATTAGGACAAGTACTAGTACTAGCATTGAAGACCATATATTTAGTTTTTTGTAAGTGTATCTCCAAGCCTCGGTTTCTACAGAAAGAACTAAAATTGTTAAGAGCGCGCCGTCTATACTATAGACATATTGACAAAGTTATGATGGCCAGCGTTCGCTAATTAACAAATGTAATACAAGTTGTAAACATTGAGGATGCCTAAATATGATGTTTATATGTACGAAAGCGAATTTTACGTGTACTGTTACACTGAAAAGCCAATAAAAATGTTTTAAATAAATAAAATTGTTAAGAGCCTTCTGGATATCCATGGGTGATTTAGATAAAAGCAGGGTATCGTCCGCGAACATCATTGCTGGAGTTTTGCGGTTCGCAAGTTTAGAGGCGTTAATGTTTAGCTCTGCAGTTAGTGACTCAACTAAGCCATTGATAAATAGACAGAAGAGTGTCAGGGCCAGAACGCCTCCTTGGTGTATGCCTCTTTCTACCGGCAATGGAGCAGATAGGTCGCCATTTTTTCCATACCTAATATGGGCATAATTCTCTTGGTGGCGACATTCCAGCAAATGACAAAGATAGGGTGGGACGCCCAAATCCCACAGCAGTGCCCACAATCTCCTCCTCGGGACCAGATGAAATGCAGACTTAAGGTCCACAAAAATCAGGTAGAGGCTGCCACCCACTAATAGTACACACTTCCAATATAACATTTTAAGCCTAATGATTTGATCAATTGTTGAAATCTTGGCTCTAAACCCAGCTTGGAGGGGGCTGAGTACCTTGAGCTCATCCATCCAGCTCTGTAGCCATCCAAGAAGGACGCGGGCAAATAGTTTTTGACTTACATCAATTAAACTAATTGGGCGGTAATTTGCGGGTAGAAGTGGCGATCCATTTTTGAAAATGGGTATAATTTCAGACCCAGCCCAGGTAGTAGGTATCTCCATTCCACAGATTATGGCATTGAACAAGGAGCACAAGTAAGGGACACAGTTGGCAGGTTCGGAGCGAAAAACATAACCTGGGATCTTGTCCATCCTAGGGACCTTGGAGGGTAGAATCTTATCTACTGCTTCTGATGTCTCTTTTAGGGTAATGGATGGGGAATGTATCTTGTGTGGCATAGAAATGGTGCCCAGTAGAACGTCTGCATCCACTTCCCTAACATATAATGATTGGAAATGTAACATCCATTCCCTCTCAGCTATGTTGGGTTCTATTGCGCTTTTGGATACCTGAGATCCCGTGTTCACTATGTTGAAGAAGGTTCGCATGTCATGCACACTTAGGGCGTTGTTTAGGGTTTCCCGTTTCTAATTTTCCAATCTTTTGTTTGCTTGCAGGATGGCTTTAGTATGTAGCACCCTTTTCTCTCTAATCAAGGGCCCATCATTTGTTTTAATGAAAGCAATCAGATCTGACTTGGCCTTACGGCAGCTTGCATGGATGTCTTAAATTTCCACCCCTTTTCATTATTTTGATTGGGTTAAATATATTGGCCAAACTGTTTACTAAGTTTTGATGGTTATTAGATATTTTGGAAAGGAAGTCTGGTGTCCAATCAGCCCCAGTTAAATGTTCTGCTGTTAAAAGAAAGGGAATAGATGTTTGATATACTAGAGCCATCCCTGCTTCATATTGGCAAAAATCGCCCCAGCGCACTCTCCTCCTGCAATTGCTCAGTTTTAGCCTGTGATCTACTGGTGTTGATACTACCAATTCATTCTTATCACAGGGTGAAATTACCTCTAGTATAAGATACGGGGCTCAATATTGAAATCTAGCACCCTGTGCCATAATTTAGAGTCTACCAAGATGTAATCAATGATAGATGTTTGCGCTGGTCTATTAAAGGTATGATGCCCTGATGTATCTGATTTAGTGTGTCCATTGCAAGCTCTCAAAGAATGTTTAAATGTAAGAGTATTCATTTGGAACACTAGAGAGGACCTTGCACGTACTGGGGGGATGTCTGGCCCCGGGATAGCCCAGTGAAGGTATTCATCACTTAGATTTTCAGTAGTCCATCCATTTAGTGGTTCATACTGACAATTAAAATCCCCGCCCAATATAACCCAAACATTTTCAGGAATTGATGGAAGAAAGTGTTAGTTGTTCAAGGGTTGGTGACTCTGAGCCATAGCGAACTGGACAGCAATATACATTATTCAAAGCGACTCTGATCTTCGTGGGGAGGGTTAAGAAAATGCAAAGAATGTCCCTGGATGATGTCTCTATCTGTTTGGCGACACATCCCAAGTGCACACCAACCCAGGTACATAATCCCACTTTGGCCATCCCCTGCCTGTACTGGATGCGTTTATGCTAAATGTAGCTTAGCCATCCCTGTGGATTTCCGTCCTAGCCCAGGTTTACTGGAACATTCAGAACTCATGTTGGTCAATAAATGAACCCCATTCAAGATTATCCAGTTTGGGGGCGAGACCTGCTATGTTCCAGGAAATACATTTTAACCTGGGTGGACCCTTACAAGCTTCAGGATTTAGGAGGCATTCGCCCTGTTTGGCTATTAGGCTTTGTGGTGCTAAACTTATTGCCTTTGGTCTAGCTAGATATGGGCATGGGTCATCAGTGTTCTCTATGTTGTTTACAGTCACACACTGTTGTACTGTGGCTGAACATGAGGTCTCCAGGGGATGATCAGATGTAGTTAGTTTGTTAACAGGCACCTTCCGCCCTTTTTTATCTGCTCCTCTCTCTACCCCCTTCTGTTTTCCTGGTCCCTGCCCTAGTGTCATCAGCCCCCGACCAAATGTGCCCCTCCTGTTTTCCCCTATTATGACAGAATTCCCGTGTGGGAACCCCCTGCACACGGGCCAATCCACCATCTCCAGTGAATCAAATCTGTTTGGGAGTGACAGATTATTGAAAAGTGGGCTAGGGTGGTGTGTACCCCTAATGGTACGATGCTTGATCTGTTCCCACAACCCCGTCTCAGGACCATCCTGTCTTGTACATACCGGTACAGTGCTGGGTGGATAGAAATAACCCAGAAGTAAAAACCCTATACCCCCCATTGTATGGTTCCGCTCTAAGATTGTTTGGACTATGTTTGGCAACCTAAAATTGATCACAACACAGTCCCCTGTAGCATTTTTGGCCTCCAGCCTACCCATCCCACTCTACGGGTCATGAGTATATCATCTGAGTTTTTGTAAGAAAAATTTCGATGCCTGGCCAACCAAAAAAGACATTTGTTTTTAAGTGCCAAAGGAGATTCCCTAGATCCCTTGTTCAGCCCTGGAACACCAGTTAGAATTATTATATATGTGGGAGAGGGTGGTGGGAGGTTAATAGATGGCAAGTCTGGGCCAACTTCAACACTTCCCAAACATTGAGCGGAATTTACTCCAGCTTTGGGTCTTGTCGCCTGTCTGAGATTTTTATGTACCTGGGACCTTGCTGTGTGGGGCCTACTATCTCTTCTTGTCGTTTGGCCCTGTGTTTGTTCCGGTCAGTCAGGTGAATCATTAATCCTTGGCCTAACTAGGTGACTCAGCCGTTTGTTCCCTCCCTCCTGGCTGATATGGTTTTGTATAGGGGTAAGAGGCATGGCACTTGTAGTTAAACGCTCTATCATGGTAACGGGAGGATCTTGATGTGAACCTAGATGTCTAGGATGATCATTCTTCCTTACCAGGGCCTCAGTCTTACCCGCCCATTTAAGACACAAGCTTATCTACCCTTTCCAGGAGGAAGTTAAGTTTGTCCTTTACAATGGCCCTCATTTGGGCCTGCTTGTCCTTGACCAGCATATGAACCCATGGTGGCTGTGCCATGCCTTCCTGCAGAGCGGACCCATCTCCATTGTTCCAAGATCGTCAGGCACCAGGAATTCTGTGGGGGGCTTCTTGCGTCTGGACCCAGTGTTTCCCTTTGTCTGAAGTTAACTTGTTCGTGGTAGAACAGGGCGAGTTTGTTCCGTGGTCACTTTGGGACCAAGTGACCTGCAGACTTTAGTACATGGGGTTGGGTGATGGGCAGGCGGACTTATGACCAGAGCTGGTAAAACAGATGGGTTGTTCTGATCAGGACAAAGTACAACAAGTTCTGTGCCCAGCTATAAACACCTTTCTGTTAATTCGATTTCCGTTGCCACTACACCTATTGCCCTTTGGAGCATCCTGTCAATGGAAGTTTGGTTGCGGGGTGTTGCGTTTTTGGGGTGATTGGATTTGGGATTTACCCTCACCAGTTCTCTTTCCCATGATTTTTAATGCGCCTTTACGAAGGACTTGTAGCAGGTATTTAAGCCACGCCTTCCCTTCACTTCAAGAATATTAAAAAAGGGACCCGGTCTCAGGCGGCTTGAGGTGAGCAATTTAGTCTGAGGCCCCCAATACACGAAGGCGCTCCTAAGTGAAAGTCAGTGCAATTCGGATTCTGTACAATGAAGAAATAACACAAGCAAGACTGACCTTAGCTCCAATAGTCCGGGAGTCCAGGCTTAGAGGAATTGCCCAGTCTCTTCCAGGCTCTGACGGGTGCAGACGGGCCAGCCCTTAGCCCGGGCTTGGCACTGACTGGGCACACCCGCACGTGTCACGCGCTGCGGGAGCCCTCTCTGTCTTTTAAAAGCACCTCCGGGCACGTGTGTGCAGCGTTGGTGGCGGCTGGTTGCCGCGAGGGAGCCTGCGATGTGTGGTCCTGTCCCTGTCCCCTCCGTATCCTGCCCGTTGGATTGTACTGGTGTTGGAGCAGAGATAAAGGCGTCCCGCGCTGCAGGGACCATCTGTGTCTTTTAAAAGTGCTTCCGAGCGCGTGTGTGCAGCGTTGGTGGCGGCTGGTTGCCACGAGGGAGCCTGGGACGTGTGGTCCTGTCCTGCTCCCCTCTGTATCCCGCCCCCGTGATGGTACTGGTGCTGGAGCAGAGGTAAGGGCGTCCCGCGCTGCAGGGACCATCTGTGTCTTTTAAAAGCACCTCCGGGTGCATGTTAGCAGCATCAGTGGTGGCTGGTTGACACAAGGGAGCCTGGGACGTGTGGTCCTGTCCCGCTCCCCTTTGTATCCCGCCCGCTTGATGGTACTGGTGCTGGAGCAGAGGTTAGGGCGTCCCGCGCTGCAGCAACCCTCAGTGTCTTTTAAAAGCGCCTCTGGGCGTGTGTGTGCAGCGTCTGTGGCGGCTGGTTGCCGCAAGGGAGCTTGGGACGTGTGGTCCTGTCCCGCTCTCCTCCGTATCCCGCCTGCGTAATGGTACTGGTACTGGTGCTGGAGCAGAGGTAAGGGCGTTCACAGGACCACTTTCACCTTTGGTCCATCATGCCCCAACAATCTAGTCATTAGTTGTAATTTTCAATATTTATTCGCAGCCTTTGAGTTTGCCATCTCAAGAAATGATGATGAGCAGGCTCTGTTGGCATGCATGCTGGGAAAAAAGGAATGATTTTTAAATATAGTGTTGTCCTTGTACCAGCTGAAAAGCCCAGCATCTTTCTCCTTTCCACATTTACTATTGTTTTACTTCTTTTGTCAGAGGCTCCTCCTTTCCTTCTCCGAACTACAGCTAGCAGCAGTGACACATTTTTGCTTTGAAAAATTAGCCTATCCGCTGCGCCAATTTACAGCCATGTTTAGGTTTTTTAGGAACACAAGTGTACCTTGTTCCACATAGAGGTGGATGAGCAACTGAAGGCTCAAGCATGCTGGAAAGAAATGTCTGGCTCAGTCCGATGATTCTCAAACCTAAAACAAGAGTTTCCATATGGCTTTTGCAGGGTTGTCATTCTCTCAGTTCACACCCTACCCTGACTCCCACCACCTGTACAATGGGTGTGGTGCTTGACACCACAGACTTTTTTCATGTTTGACAACGGGTTAGCATTGTTCAAATGGAATGATCATTGAACCCTATGGAGTGCCGAAACATGTTCTGAATGAGACCTTATAAAGTGTTTTCTCAAAACGTTTGACCACAAAAAAGTGTTATCTAGTGGCGGCTGGTGATATTTGAAAGTGGTGCTGCGTAAAAGTTTGGTATGACTTTTATGTAGTGAGCGACACGGGTAAGCTTAATGGACAAACGTGGGGGCCAACCTGGGTTTTCATACAGAAGAAAAAATTGAAAAAAAGATCTGAACATCTTCAACCACCTCTTTCCTTTTCCCCACCTTCTTTTCAGTTCCTGGCTTCTCCCTCACTACACCATGTCCAAACATACACTGCACTCACTCACATTTAAGCTTTTTATTTTAAATGTTGCTTTTGCCCTGTAAATAGTTTACCATCAGTGCACCCCCTTCACACACATTTTCACAAAATTGCAATTACAACTGGAATGTATGACCATTGTTCTGTGTGCTCTGCAGAGAGGCCAACCCACTGACAGGCACTTTGCTTTGGCTTCAGGGTCAGTGTCAGAGCTCTCAATTAAAGCCTCTCATAAAGATCTGCACAGCTCAAAGTATGCACGGAAGCAATTACAGAAAGAAACGCAAAATGATTAAATAGCTAACTCTCGAGGGAGGCAAGATTAGTTAAAACTTGAAATAAGAGAGGAACTAAATCGCTGACCTGCATTGCCTTAACGTTTTTAACACTGTTTGTTCATAAATCAATCCATGTTTTTGTCATTAATGTTGTTAAGGGCATGAAGATCAGTCCAGTTTGAATGTCATATAGCAGATAACTGTCTATTGTAAGCACATATCTAGTCTTTGCCCTTGAATTGGATATTTGTATCAACTTCACAAGGGAACAAGACACTGGCCTACTCGTCTTTTGCATCCATATCATGGAGGAAGAAAGGCTGTAGCTCCACTTGTAAGGGAGCAAGCGACCTCCAGACAAGACCTGGGTTGTAACAGTGGGGGAGGTTAGCGTGGCGTGGGGTCTCAGAACAAAATACCTAATAGAAGATTAGCATTCAAACACTTACCATTATGGAGTACAAGGCACCAAAACACACATGAGGTGCTTGTAACCACTCCTACGTTTGACGAATGGGAAAGGGTGGGATCTATGCCGGTGAATGATGGATGGCTCCTCTAACGCAGGGAGATACCAACACCCCAAAACATGACTGACTGCGTGACTGGCCTATAGAAAATACTGCCACAGACTCCAATGGCAATGATTCATTATGAAGGGCTTTAGAACAGTACGGATGTATGACGTTACAACGCATACTTTTACAACGCCTACCATTACCACGCAATTTTTACAACGCAGGATCCATTACAACGAAGTACCATTACAACGCATGTATTTACAACGCAGATACCTTTACAACGCATACAATTACAGTATTGGTAAGTTTATAATATTTTTTTTAATGTAAATTAATTAAAATTAATATAATTTAATTTAGTTTAATATAATTTAATTTAATTTAATTAATTTAATTTAATTTAATTTAATCAATTTATTTTAATGTAATTTAAATTTAATTGTACTTAATTTTTACCCTGTACCCCTTTACCCAAAAACCCAAAACTGACCCTGAACCCTAAAAATACCCCTTTACCCAAAACCCCAAACTGACCCTGAACCCTAAAAATACCCCTTTACCCAAAAACCCAAAACTGACCCTGAACCCTAAAAATACCCCTTTCCCCAAAAACCCAAAACTGACCCTGAACCCTAAAAATACCCCTTTACCCAAAAACCCAAAACTGACCCTGAACCCTAAAAATACCCCTTTGCCCAAAGACCCAAAACTGACCCTGAACCCTAAAAATACCCCTTTACCCAAAAACCCAAAACTGACCCTGAACCCTAAAAATACCCCTTTACCCAAAAACACAAAACTGACCTTGAACCCTAAAAATACCCCTTTTCCCAAAAACCCAAAACTGACCGTGAACCCTAAAAATACCCCTTTACCCAAAAACCCAAAACTGACCCTGAACCTTAAAAATACCACTTTACCCAAAAACACAAAACTGACCCTAAACCCTAAAAATAACCCTTTACCCAAAAACTCAAAACTGACCCTGAACACTAAAAATACCCCTTTACCCAAAAACCCAAAACTGACCCTGAACACTAAAAATACCCCTTTACCCAAAAACCCAAACTTATAATATTTTTGATAAAATTATATACTTACCAATACTTACGTTGTAATGGTATGCGTTGTAAAGGTACCTGCGTTGTAAATACATGCGTTGTAATGGTACTTCGTTGTAATGGATCCTGTGTTGTAAAAATTGCGTGGTAATGGTAGGTCGTTGTAAAAGTTGCGTGGTAAAGGTTGTATACCGAACAGTACGCCCTGAGTTGTGCCTCCCAGTTCAGAAAGTTGATTTACTGCCTGGATTCTGTATCCTGACTCAGAGCGAGGCAGGGCAGGCAGCCTGGGATACACAGTCCAGACTTAAATATATAGATTTGTTTACAGATAGGATCATATTTCTAAATAAATCGATTTATTTATTATTTGTACAGGAATGTGAAATAATTTGAGGGGGGCACAGCCCCAGGGCTCTAATGGAGAATCCTCCCCTGGAAGCTAGACACCAGTGCCACCAGATGTGCAAGCAACAGATTACTCGGTGCATGCACTTCTCTCTCACAGAGCTCTGAAGTTTCCCGGGTCCTGGTCTGAAAAGCTCATCCTGTTCATGATTTTACTTTGCATTCTGGGATCGGCAGTTCTGTTTATCCAATTACGAAAAAAGAACTGCAATTTCCAGAGTGCAAATATAAATAGGCCTGGGCACATTTTTAATTAAAGCTGCGTAATTTGAGGAATTTTATGTTAAACTTAAATTTCATTAATACACCATATTGTGTAATTACACCACTGTTCATGGCAAACGTATAGTACGGGAGCTCAGGAACAATGTGAACAACCAAAACTCAAGTGGCTTTTGTTTGCGACAATCATATTTTTGCATTATTTATGTTAGCGTGAAATACGTCCTCACGTCAAAAATTAATGCAAGGACACATTTAGCGCTGAAATCTAAATGTCAGATTTGCATTTCACATCATTACTCATAATTTTGCTTAAAGAAGACCATAAATCAAACCCTCCTCAAGTTGACAACACTGGTGCAGAACGGAAAATTCTCATGAGGGGCCTTCAGATTTAAGGGGGAGATAATATGGCGGGCCCTGGCCTTGCTGAACCCCTTTGTAGCTACAGCCCTAGGGGAGCTGGTTCCATCAAGAAGGGTGTGATGCAATCACATTTATTCAGGCTCTGGTTAAGAATGCCGCGGCATGTAGGATGTCCTTAAATCTGGTTTATTCCCTATTAGTCTTTCAAACTTCATATGTGTATGGTGAGCTGCAAAGCAGCTTCCACATAAAGGGGCAGTTTTACGTAGCCTCTGCGACGCCGTTGCATCACGCAAGTCAGCGCAGGGCAAAACAAAGGCTTATTTGGCATTTACAAAGCCATGCAAGGCTTGATATGCTTGGCCTTGTGTGGTTTCTGCTGCACTGTTTGATTTCTTAGTGGTAGGCAGTCCATGAGTGGAGCATGGATGTTCTCCTGCATCCACCCAAGAATTTCATGACATTCTAGATTTACAAATTTTTGTAAAGTTGAAATTGCAAGAAATTAGTGCGCATCCGTACACCTACCAAAGAGGTGTAAGGAAGATACATTTTTTTCTCCTCATTATTTCCTCTTTGGATTGTTTTTATGCAGAAAGGTATCCTTTCCTGCTCTAAATCAATTCTGCCTGTAACACAGGCACCCTTTCACCATGGTGTAAGGGCGCCTGTGTTGGCTCTAGACAGCCTCAAGAATGCCTCAGAGACAATACAATACAATACAATACAATAATACATTTGTAAAGCGCGCTACATACCCGTGAGGGTCTCAAGGCGGCGTGGTAGGAGAAGGATCTACTGCCGGCGGTGGTTTTCCGGATGCCGAATGCGAGGAGCTGTGGCGAGGGCGTGGCTGGCCGAGTGGAGGCTGCGTGTGGGGTTGTAGAAGCTGAGTCGGTCGTTGAGGTATGTAGGTCCGGTGTTGTGGAGGGCCTTGTGTGCGTGGATGAAGAGCTTGAAGCTGATCCTCTTGTCGACGGGGAGACAGTGCAGGTCTCTCAGGTGGGGTGTGATGTGGCTGCGTCGTGGGACGTCGAGGATCAGTCGGGTCGCGGCGTTCTGGATGCGTTGGAGCAGTCTCAGGAGCTTGGTTGTTGTTCCTGCGTAGAGGGCATTCCCGTAGTCCAGTCTGCTGGTGACGAGGGCGTGGGTGACGGTCTTTCTCGTGTCGGAGGGGATCCATTTGAAGATTCTGCGGAGTATTCGGAGGGTGTTGACTTGCTTGGTCATGGAGAGGGTGGAGTCGACGATGATCTCCAGGTTGCGTGCGTGTTCGGTGGGTTCTGGCGGTGTTCCTAGCGAAGTGGGCCACCATGAGTCGTCCCAGACTGAAGGGGTGGAGCTGAGGATGAGGACCTCCGTCTTGTCTGAGTTCAGTTTCAGTTTGCTCTCCATCATCCATTCGGCGACGGCCTTCATTCCTCTGTGGAGATTGTCTTTGGCGGTGTGGTGGTCTTCGGTGAGGGATATGATCAGCTGGGTGTCGTCGGCGTAAGGGATGATGATGAGGTTATGTTGTCGTGCGACCTGGGCGAGCGGTGCCGTGTAGATATTGAACAGCGTTGGGCTGAGGGAGGATCCCTGTGGGACGCCGCAGATTATCTCGGTGGTCTTAGAGCGGAAGGGTGGGAGGCGGACGCTCTGGGTTCTTCCGGAGAGGAAGGATGTGGTCCATGCCAGGGCCTTCTCTTGGATTCCGGCGTCGTGGAGGCGTGCTGTCAGGATGCGGTGGCAGACCGTGTCGAAGGCTGCTGATAGGTGCAGAAGGATGAGGGCGGCTGTTTCTCCTTTGTCCATCAGGATCCTGATGTCGTCGGTGGCGGCAATGAGGGTGGTCTCGGTGCTGTGGTTGCTGCGGAAGCCGGACTGGGATGGGTCAAGAATGTTGTTGTCTTCGAGGTAGTGGGTCAGCTGTCTGTTGACGATTTTCTCTGTGACTTTCTCCGGGAAGGGGAGCAGGGAGATGGGCCAGAAGTTCTTGAAATCCTTGGGGTCTGCCTTGGGTTTCTTCAGTAGGGCGTTGATCTCGGCGTGTTTCTAGCTCTCCGGGAAGGTAGCTGTCTCGAAGGAAGTGTTGATGGTTTTCCGGAGATGGGGTGCGATGACTGTGCCGGCTTTGTTGAAGACGTGATGGGGGCATGGGACCGATGGGGATCCGGAGTGGATGGAGTTCATGGTCTTGATGGTGTCTTCCTCGCTGACGTTGGATCAGGTGGTCAGGCGACTGGTGCAGGTGGAGGTCGCGGGGGCGGTGTCGGCGGTGGGTGTGGGGGTGTCGGAGTTGAAGCTGTCGTGGATGTCCGCGATCTTGCGGTGAAAGAAGGTGGCCAGTGAATCGCACAGGTCTTGTGAAGGTGGGATGTCGTTGGTGTTGGAGCTGGGGTTGGAGAGTTCTTTCACGATGCTGAAGAGCTCTTTGGAGTTGTGTGCGTTGTTGTCCAGGCGGTTCTTGAAGGCGGTCCTCTTGGCGGTCCTGATGAGTTGGTGGTGTCTTTGGGTGGCGTTATTGTGGGCTGTGTGGTTGTCTGGAGTTTGGTCGCAAAGCCATCTCTTCTCCAGCTGGAGTGTTTGGAGGTCCGGAGGTCTTCGGTGAACCATGCGGCTTTCTTGTTGGTGCGATGGGTTGTGGAGGTCTTGAGGGGGGCGAGGGTCTCGGTGCAGTTGATGGCAGTGGTGTCGGGGTCGGTGGGGTCGTCGGGTGGACTGAGGGCGAGGGTGGTGATCAGTTGGTCCTCGGTGACCTTGCCCCAGCGGCGGCGTGGCAACTGTTGGGTGCGGTGGTGTGTGGTGGGTTTCCTGAAGGTGAAGTGGACGCATCTGTGGTCGGTCCAGTGGGGTTCGGTGGTATGGTTGAAGGAGACGTGGGGACTTGCGGAGAAGATGGGGTCCAGTGTGTTTCCGGCGGCGTGGGTGGGTGTCGTCACGAGCTGTTTGAGTCCGAGGTTGGCGAGGTTGTCAATTAGGGCGGTGGTGTTGGCGTCGTTGTTGTTCTCGAGGTGGAAGTTCAGGTCCCCGAGGAGGATGTAGTCCGTAGATCCGAGGGCATGGGTGCTGACGAGGTCGGCGATAGTGTCGCTGAACTGTGGTCGTGGTCCGGGTAGTCTGTAGACGAGTGTTCCTCTGAGGGTGGTGTTGGGGTGGATCTGGAAGTGCATGTGCTCGGCGGTGGTGAGGGTGCCGTCGGCGTTGGTCGTGACTCTGAGGGTGTCCTTGTGGATGATGGCGATTCCCCCTCCAATCCGTTGGTGCGGTCTCTGCGGGAGATTGTGTAGCCCTCAGGGATGGCTATGGCGATGGCTGGTGCCGAGGTGGCGTTCAGCCAGGTCTCCGTCAGGAAGGCGACGTCCAGGGTGGTTGAGTCTAGGAGGTCCCAGAGTTCGATGGCGTGCTTGCACGCGGAGCGGGTGTTGAGGAGGATGCATCGGAGGTGGTTGGGTTCTCTGGTTGATGGTTTGGCGGGCCGGATGCTGGTGAAGCTGCAGTTCCGGCAGGAGAAGGGCCCTTGGGTGTTCTTCGGGCTGCCCGGTGGCAAGAGTGAGCTGGTCCGACGTTGAGTGCGTGGAGGGTGTTGGAGTTGTAGTGCAGTCTGGTGTTGCGGTGGCCTCGGGGTCCAGGGGTTCTGGCGCTGGGCACGGTCCAGGCGCGGACTGGCGCAGACGGGCTTGCCGTTGGCGTGCCTGCGGCGCGCACGCTGCGCTTCCGCGCGGCGTCCACCATAAAAGGCGAAGTGGGAGGGAGGAGCAGCTGGGAGGCGGGAGCGGGCGGCCAATGGGCGAAGGGGGACAGTACGGGACACAGAAGGCAAAAGAGGCTGGGCCACAGGGGTGCAGCGGCGGGAAGTGGGGAGCGGGGGGTACAGAGCGCAGGGGCACTAAGGGCGACAACAGATGCAATACGAATGCAATACAAATGCAATACAGATGAAAGAAGTAAAATAAATTACAGGAAAAGAGGCACAAAGTAGTCAACAAAAGCACAAAGCAGTCACCAGGACAAGACCATGGGAGCATGTCAGCGGCGTACTCTCTGCAGTGGCAGCAGGGGTCAAGGGAGCACAGTGGGAGCCGTGCGGCGTGGGGAGCGACCTGACCCGCAAACAGGGTCAGGTCGCTCCCCACGAGAGGTAGCTGAAAAGTTCCATATCTTAGTAGAGATGACGCTTTTCAACTCTCTCTCATTTATGCAGCGAAGTGCAGCAACATGCCACGCTGCGTGAGTTCTTTATAAATCCGCCCCAAAGAGTTTATATCATAGTGCCCTGGGAAACTTTTGTTTGATTTCTGTGGTTTTCATGAGTATTTACCCCACATCTGGCTACTCAGGAAAGCTGATATTTATCCAACAAACTCCCGCCCCTTCATGCTGCCAATCTATGATTACAATTGTGGTGATGATCAGCATAAAAAAGACTTGGTGATACAGCAGTGTGAGGTAGCTTTCACTCAACATATTCCAACATTCTCTGCAGGCACTACCCAGCCTTCACCTTGAGAGAGGCAGGCCCAGCTGAGGAATGGTGAACACTCTGAATCAGTAAAAGACTTGGGGCTCGACGTAGTCACTGCTTTCATTCACCCTTTGGTTCCTGAGAGGGTCCTTCACTGTTAGGTTTACTTTGAAGACGGCCAGGACATGGAAAATGGTAAGTAGTGGACTTATTTATTAGTTCTTAAGCATACATTACCAGCCCTTTGGCCTTAAGCTATTTCACTCTTTTAAGGCCACTATACACAATACATAGTCCCAAGCCCCAGACAAGCTCTATAACTTAGGTCAGGGCCTTCAACAAACTGGTATAGCTCTAGGTAGAAGGGCTGTAATGCTATTAGAATATTCCACCCACTGTGCGCAGACTGTTCTAAATTATACAGAGAGAAAGAGTGTCTGCCATTGAACTGTTGAAGTAGGTCTATCCCAGCCTGTATTGGCCCTTTGCCACTCCATTGACTTCGGTGAGCTCTCAACATTTCAGGGTTCTAATTAAGCAATGTTGTGCAAGGGGAGGCACTTTCAGGTTATTGTTGACTGGGTAGGAGTCAGAGAGCCTGATGTGAAACCAAGGGCCCTAAACTACACCAGCCCTTAACTACAAATAGGAATAACCACCCACTTGGATAATATTACTATTCTAAATCAGGCCCTTGAAATGTGCGATGAATTTCACAAAATTGTTTATTGATGGTGTGCAGTTAATTTAGATGAAACAGTAGGTGTTGGATATGTACTAGATTTGTTTGGTTATGCCATTTTTGCCCTATTAAAGTGCATTGCCCGTTATAAGTCACAGAAAGTAGCATATGGAATGGGTAATAACATATTTGTGTCACAGTATATATTATTTATTGTTTGCATGACACTAATTGTAGGAATTGTGGGGAGTTCTAAGGTAAATTCACCCAATACAAAATCGTGATCCTCTGCTGGGATTTGATGGCCTATCTATGAGATAAAATGGTATTCTTTAATGATTCTCGTTGAAATTTTGGATAGTGCTTCATTAGCTAAAATGAGAGCACATTTTCTATAAATCCACACATGTTCCTCGTCCATGTGAGGAAGAATAGTTGTGAGTAAAACTTGCAATAGAAGTAGCAGTGTTTCAGTTGATTCCCTGGTGTTCTGCTGTAGCATCAGTAGAAATTTGTGATGGACAATCAGAGTCCTAACTTTCTATGTTCATCAAAAATTACAGGCTCACCGGAACACAGTATTGCTGTAATATGAACTGTATCAATTAGGCTGTTTTCTATGGAGGAGACTGCAGTAAATGATAAGGAACAAAGTGAGGGGTTTAGTTTGACCATGGAAGTTATACTTAGTGCTGCAGGATGCTAACATGAGGACGCATTTTTCAAATATGCTCCTCATCCATATAAGAAAAAATGTTTGGCATGCTGAATGAAACCTAACACAACAGCAGCAGCCATCTTAGTTGATTCCCAGTATTAATTTTAGAATTATAGATTGGTAACCATGAATTACAGGTATGTTTTTTCACCCAGGGGTTCTGAGAGACCTCAAATAGACAACAAGAGCGAAGCACGAGTTGTCTATGATATCACTAGGAATCCCGAGGGGGGGGGGGAGGGAACATTCCAGTAAATCCCCTTTTTTTTTTTACAGAGCCATAACTTTATGGCCTCCAAAATCATCGGAGTGGTAATGGGGGAGCCGTACTTACATTGCCTCAGCTCCCTGATCCAATTGTGAAAAAGTTCCAATCTTGCACGCTTAAACAACCTCCTTCACCTTCCCAGCCTTACTTCACCCTGCTGCAACCGTGCTGTCGTCCTTAGGCAAGGCAGAGATGCACTGACATGCTCTAAGAGAGCCCTGTCAGCCTGGCCTGGAAGGCCTTGATGACATTACGACCGTGGGTAACCTGTTTTGTCATCAACTGTTGCTACAAGGCAGCAGTGAGTTACCACCTTTAGAATCTGGCGTAAGGTATTACGTTTTTTATGGTTATCATCAACACGAAACAATGAGATTTAAATGCATACGTTTATTTGAGCAGGAAATGACAGGGAAACCAACCGAGCTGCACCTTCTAACCGTACACTCTGATCACAAACTCACCACAATTCAAATGTTAACAGTCCATTGAATGTCAGCTCCACACCAACCTTCCGCAAATGAGTGTCACAAGGCGATACAGAGCACAGACCAAAATACTACATGGGTCTTTCCCTTTACAACCAACATAATCAATGTGTAATATTCTTCATAAAATGGTTACAAATGCAGCTGTCCAATATATCAAAAACAGTGATGGTCAGAAGGGCAAACCAAACAATAAATAATAAATAACTATAAATAAAAAAACGAACAAAATACATATTATAATGTATAACAACATAAAAAAACAACAGGAGCAGAACAGATATAACAAACAAAAACTACCTGTATCGCACTGGAATCATATGTTACCTTACACTCCTCCTTATAAGAAAAACAAATATTACCTTTACCTCACTGGAATTGTACATTCCCTCACACTCCTCCGCACAGGTTGAGACACATTCAAACCTGACTCATGCAGTTTTTGTGAACTAGACCCATGGAGACACATTTTTTTCCCCCCAAACAACATTTTGAGCGTTGTTCTGGTTGGGTAACACATAGCCAACGTTGGCGATATTCCACCAATCGTGACTATCAACACATACCGCACTACCACATATTTTCTCAACCCTAACTGGTTCCGAAAACTTGGTCTCTCCCTTCTTAACAAACATGGACTTTTTTAAACATACATAGTCCTCAACAACAACTGGGTTAACGCGCACACTCTTCTTATCATAGTATTCTTTTTACCTAGGTTGAGCACTGGTAACCTTTGCACGTACACCAGTGTCTAATTCCTCGAGAGACACTTTTATATTATTATTATTATTTATTTTTTGGCCACCTTGGCATCCAAGCAGATCTGAATTGGGTCATGGGTTTCCTACCCCTTAGTAGCTCAAAAGGGGAAACATTTGTTGTTGAGGGGGCATGATCCTTTAAAACCACAATATTGTTTGAATAGCTGTGCTCACCCATATCTGTTTGACAAAACCATTGCACACACACTGCCAAAACATGGTTAAACTGCTCAACCAGACCATTGGATTTGGGGTGATTGAAGAAACTTTTGGGATGTTTGATACTACTGGTCTTTAGGAAATCTTCCCCATCTGATAAAAATTGAACCCCATTGTCTGAAACCAGAACCTCTGGGTAACCTTCTCACACAAATATATCTTTCTGGAAATTCAATACAGCTTTAGAATCAGTTTCTATGATCTGGCTGCCGGGCATTCGGAATAATAATCAGAGTACTAAGACATTTCGTGAGTGGCTGGGAAGTGAATTGAACTGTCTCCCTAAGTCAATACCCCACTTTAGCCATGGATTAGCGGGACATTCAGTCGGTATTAAAGGGGATTTGGCTGTCTTCAGTCATGCCACTAGTAGAGCACACAACCCAGTCCTTAACAATCAAATCAACTTCCCTGTCCATTTGCGCCCACCAAAATGCTGAACTCACTCTGCGTTCTATAAATGTGGCCCTTAAATGTCCCATCACTTAGGTTTTTTTTCTAAAATCAGCATCCTGAGTTTCTCTGGAGGGATCACTGTATCAGATATCATCACTAATCCATCTTCCAGAGACAATTCCTCAAACACTTTACTGAATGGTTGGATACAAGGGCAAATTCTTCTTCTCTTTTTTATTTTGTATTTTGATGTACTTGGATACTAATTTGAGATCAACATCTTCACTAGTGGCAGCCTTTCACTCCACTTCAGAAAACGGATCAATTTTCTCCACCTCCACAGCAGCAACCAAACAACTGTCATTGTAAACATCATTCTCAGAGACACTTCCCTTGCTGGGAAAACGTGATAGTTTCCCACAGGAATGTGTTTTACATCAAATTTAAACTGTAGTAGTCTCGAGGAAAACCTGGCCAACCTAAGTGTGTTTTTGGAGTTGGTGGCTCCTAGAATGAGCACTAAAGGCTTATGATCAGTCTGTACCACAAAAGGCTTCCTATAGATAACACTGAAAGGTCTCAGAGGCCCACCAACAAGTCAACAACTCTTTCTCATTGACTGAATAGTGCAATTCGGCATTGCGAAGAACTCTTGACACAAATATTTTTTTTATCCTACTGTTATTCCATTGGTAGCTGCTTGAAGCCCAAATCAGTCTGCCTCGTTTCCGTGCCCTCCTCTCTTTTTGTTCGTAAAGATCATTCTCCATATTATACATAACCAAAAATCGTGAACTCCACTCCAGAAATGTTGGGGGATCCTGCCTGACCCATCCAGATGCCAGGCAAATTTGTGCCTTGGCCATTGCAACAAAAATAAATAGAATCTCCCCCCTCTCCCCCAGCTAATCCTTCGTCTTCACTAACCCCCCAGGAAAATTGCTTGGGGCTTTTAATTCACCCGCTGATTCAAAATCTGGCCAACGAAGAGTGCTACCTCTTGTATAAAATTCGCCAGCTGGGGGCAAGTACTATACATGTGTACTAGATAGGCTCCTTCCGTGACACCTCTATGGCATTTTGAGTCTGCCCTCTTTCCCCATTTAAATAACTTCTTGGGTGTATAATATAGATCAAAAACAAACACTGTCTTAAAATGTTGGCTCCTAATACTTGCGGTAAAGATGACCTCATTACACAGATCTAAAGAAGTCTACAGCCTCTTAACCCCCAGCCTGGACTCCGACTTATCATTCTGTAATTCCATATCATCTGGAAGCTCCTCCATCAGGGCCTAATATATCTGCCCAATTCAGCCCACCTGATCTACTATATCTACTACTTGGTATTTGACAACTGACAATTGATTTTCATCTAGCTTGCCAAATCCAGAATCTGCAGGTATTTATAAAAGTACTCCTCTGTTAACCCACATTTTTCCTGCATCTGTACAAAGGAGCACACTTGGCCGTTATCAAAAAAATATTCCAGTCTCAATGCACCACAGGCTTTATGTCGATTGCACATACCATTATGAAATATGCCCGAAAGGAAAGGGGAATCCCACAGGGGGATATACCAATTTATTTTAGTGATAGGAAGTTTCTTTTAAATCTGAACCCAAATCTTAAAGGCCCCTTCAAATGTCTTAAACTTAGTCTTTTTATAGTAATTTTTCCCTGGATTCCTTAAACACCTTCACACCATAGCCTAACATAAGTTAATATAGAGATGGTACTATGGTCGTTTTCCCTTCTTGCGTTTCACCAGTTAATAATACTGCGAAATATTGTAACATACATGCCCAATAATATAATACTGGGAGCCCCTGGGCTCCTCATGCTATTTTCTTCTCATTCTTTTTGGTAAAATCATACATTTTGAGCTCCGTCTAGGTCTTGTAAACTGCCACATGAAGCTATTACATAAACTATCCAGTTTAGTCAGCCAGCTCTTATGTATGTAAGGTCCTTTTCAATACATACATCTCCCATCTCTTTCTTTTAATTTTTTTAATTATTTTTAGATTTTTCATACGTAATGACAATTGTTTATGACAAATTTGACAGCATACTATACAACGAATACTCTTCTATAGAATTAACAAAACAATATAATGAAGGGAGGACATGAAGAAGGAAAGAAAATTATATGATGAACACCATGCCACTGTTCACTAAACAAAATCAGCTTATCTTTCGAAACTGAGAAAAAAGAAGCGAAATAATTATTCCTCAATCCATTTAGTCAATGGCATCCAGACCTTCTTGCCCCATTCCTGTTTCCTCCGCCCTTTAAGTCTATAGACTGCTAGGTCCAGACTATATATAGCCAGTAGTCTTGCTCTCCAATTAATGAACGTTGGAGGATCGGGACTAATCCAATGAGATGTGATGTTAGCTCTCACAATGGACATTGCTATAAATATGAATCCAGTTTCCGACCTAGTCATACCAGTTTGAGCTTGATCCATCCCCAGAATCACTAGGCTAACTGTAACAGACAAGGGCTTACCCAATAGCTATACGTATTAGGAAAGCCCGATATCACGTAAAAATTCGAGCAGCTTGGGACAGTTAAAAAACATGTGTATCGTTGCAGCTGCTAATAGTTCGCCCCTACTGCATGAATTACCCCGTAGTCCTGACCACTTGGCGATCTTTCTCCGGGGTGTAATAAAGGTCACAAATGGCCATATAATGTTGTGCTCTCAAGCTGCCAGTTATTAACAATTGATTGGCTAAAGCAATAGAACCTTCCATATCCGTCCAGCCCTGTCCCATTTTACTCTCCCATCTAAGAACCTGGTTAGACAAATCATCAGGTAGCGTTGCGAGCATTGTTTGGTAAATTCTCCCGAGTCTAGATTTGGAAGCCAGAACCTCAAATAGCGGTACCTTTACAAAATTACCTCTCCCCTGTGTCATTGTTTTCGTCAAGAAACGTCTAATTTGTAAAAACCTAAAAAAATGATTTGTAGGGAGTCCAAATTTTCCCTGTATTTCGGAAAAGGACAGCATTTGCACATCAGAAAAAAAATCTCCCAAAACTTTGATTCCCGAAACGCCCCACCCCCTACCTATCAAATCCTGAAATATCGGCGGCAGAAGACCATAAGAAGGTAAAGGAGTATATCCATGTAGATTCAAAATCCCTAACTGTCGCCTCATTTTCCTCCATATTGAAAATGCTGATTGAATTATCTTGTAATAGCAAGGCTCTATATTTCGAACCAAGGAGTTTTGTGCTTCCTTACCTAATAAAAGCTCATATATTGTAGGTTTAAAAGGATCCGGTACTACCAACTTATCTCCGGCGAACAATATCCCCATGTGCTGCAATAAAGCCGCCCAGTGGTACAGTCAGAGAGATGGGAGTCCCCAGCCCCCCTAGATTTAGGAAGAATTAACCATTTCACTGCCCTTCTGGCTTTATGACAACTCCACAGGAATCTTACACAGATTCCCTCCGCTTTCATCGTACAGGAGACCGGGAATTCAAGCGGAATAGTCAGGAACAAGTATAGAAATTTTGGGAAGATGGACATCTTTATAACCTTACATGTAAAGAAAGATGAAGATGATCTAATCTTGACAATACTTGATCAGAGCTTTTTATTATAGGTAGCATATTCAATTCGGGAATCGGTTCTACCTCATCAGTAAGTTTTATACCAAAGTAAGTTGCCACTGTAACTAAGGGAATTTCCTGCAGTCTGGCAGTGTCAGAATGTATAACCTGAGTTTTATCTGCATTTAACTTATAACCAGATATAAGGCCAAATTATTTCGCTAAATCATACACCGCGGGTAATGCCGATCTTACATTTTCCTTAAATATGGCTTCATCATCAGCGTACGAGGTACCATTTACCATGACAGCTTCAATCTGTTGATCAGCATCCAGCTTGCTCAGCAACGGGTCTATATACAGGGCAAACAGTAATGGAGAGCAGGGGCACCCCTGACGAGTTTCTTCCCTGATGGATAATAGACTAGATTCCTGCCCAGATATCCGAACTCGGGTCTTAGGTGAGACGTATAGAGCTAGTACAGCTGTAACAAATTCCGGCGGGAATCCTTTGATCCTCAGTACCCGCCAAAGAAACCCCCAGGAGACCCTGTTGAATGCTTTCTCCCATCTCTAACATCAAATGAAGATGATCTATTCTATGCAAATCCAATTTAATTTTAGTAAAGAGTGGGGCTAAATTTAATTCCACTATCTTCCCAATGTTGGGTGTGATAACCACGCCGAGATAGGTCGCCCCCTTCACCAAGCCGTGGTCACCAGAATCGGTGCCGTCAGTGTTTATCACTTGGGTCTCCCCCTCATTGAGATGATATCCTAAGACGCCCCAAATCCCTGTGCTTCCTCCTCGATCGTTTTTGAAGCATTTTTTTGCATCTAGGGTTATAATGGCTGCATCGTGAACATATGCCAATACCTTATATTGTGCTTGGGACACAGCTACTGGTTCAATCCTATTACGTTCCAATCGCATTAAAAATGGATTGATATATAGGGCAAATAATAAAGGAGAGCCAAGGCACCCCAGTCTTGTTCCTAGGGTGATACTAATTTGATTACACCTCTTGTCCATTATTTGCAACCTCGCTTTAGGAGCCTGGTACAGAGCCCTGATTGATTTAATAAAGCCCTGACCGATTCTCTTCTACCTCAATACCTCCTAGAGATAATCACAAGAGACGAGGTCAAAGGCTTTCTGCATCCAAAAACACCACCCCAGCGATGATTTATCAACTTCTGCTATATCCAATAGCGTGATCACTCTACGCACGTTTTCATAAGTACCCCTCCCTGGAATATAGCTGTGCTGGTAGGGAGATACACCGTGCTGAGTCTCATTGCTGGAACTTTTGAATACATTTTAGCACAGCATTTATCAGCGATATTGGTCTATAAGACCATGGTTTCAGAGGGGGTTTACCCTTTTTTAAATATCACAATATTAGTTTCCTCCCACGATGGTGGAACTACCCCTTCTATCTGTGTTGCTAAAATGATATAGGCAACATAGCCGCTTGAAGCTCCACTCACACATATGGACCAGGTAGTGCTCATGCTTTAATAGGCCTTGAAAGAAAGAAAGCTTACACCCTGGACATTCGACAGGAAGCTGTCAATACACATTCTAATATAAGAGGGTTATGATCTGACGTCACCCTTGGGAAAGATTGCATCCCAATTTGTCCGCCTAATGAGGCAGTGATAAAAAATAATCCAGATGGGCTAGTTTATTGTGAGGGTGAGAGAAAGTATAGCCCAGATATGGATATTTAAATTCCCCCCATACATCAATCGGACCATGATCCATAACAAGTTTTTGCACAGCCTTGTAGACTAGCTGCTTCCTACCAGAATATGGGTCTGTCCACCCCCATCTCTTTCCTACTCCTAGATGTATATTAAAATCCCCACAAAAAATAAGAGGGGTTGGCCAAGTTGATAATTCCACATTAAGTAGATTATAAATCTCGGGGTCATCCAGATTGGGGCCGTATATAGAGCATATTGTGGCCCTCCCTGTACCTGTATACATCTGCAATAGCCCACCTTCCCGCCTCATCTTGTTTAGTTTTAATTATCGAACGCACAGACTGGTTGGCCAGTTTAGCAACCCCTTTCGTAGTAGTCCCCTGCATCGCAAAACTTAATAATGTATATCCTAGTTCTTTTAATATTTTCCTTTTATCCCACAGGACATGTGTCTCTTGTAGGCATATAACATCTGGTCTCATAACTTTTAGCCCCCTTGCCATTCTACCTCTTTTGCCCTTGTCTTTCAGGCCACAGACATTTATTGTACAAATGCGAATGTTACCCTGCATCATAATCGTCACTGATTGTATTCCAAATTACATAGACTGCTTTTTTAACACTTAAAAACTATTCAAGTTCTTCTCTGCTTTCTTACCTTTACACTCCGGTTGGGTGTCTAAAAATATGTATTCCGTACCTTCTTGACTCTCCCCCTCCCCTCCACCACCCCACCTCCGGCCCCTTCCCCGCCCCTCATCCGGCAAACCCCCCTACCTCCCCTCCTTCCTCGCTAGGACAGTTGGACCACTCCAGGTCAATTGATGGAATTGGATTCCCTCCTTCATCCTACCCCAATATACAAAATCATAATAAAGAAAAAAATGTGCATCATTGTTCTCTTAATTATCACCTACAACCTCTCCCCCCAACTAATAAATAATATATATCCATAATTGCAAAGCGATGCAATTCCAAAAACTGCCTCCAGTTTACCAGGACATCAAATATCTTGCTTTGCACCTTCCTCTCGTTTTCCCCCTTCCCTTTCCCTCTTTCCCCCTTCCCTTTCCCTCCTCTTTCATAATAACAAACCTTATTGTGTCCAAATGCTACCAAAAATAAAAATGTATTTCCTTTAGATGTCCCCTGCCTTGACCTCCTGTAAAATCCAAGATCAACCTAATCCATCAAGAAACTCTTTTGCTTTAATTTCTGATGTGAAATAATACGTATGGGTATTTGAAATGACTTAAGTTTGGCCGGGTTGAGTAGATATGCTTGTGCCCCCTTAGACTGCATAGGTTGTATTAACTGTCACAGTCGCCACCGCCTCTCCACTGAGGCGTGGCAAAACTCGTCCACCACCCGCTTCGCATCAGGTCGAGCTTTATCAGAAATAGCCTGACGCAGAAGATATTTGCCATAATACACCATGATGGCCCTAGGTCTTCTCCCTTCTGTGTCCTGACGGCGGTGTTGCTTAAAAGGGAATCTGTGTGCCAGCTGAATCTCTGCTTCCCAGTTCCAATTCTGTCATTCTGGGAAAGCTCTTAAACATATTGACAACACTTCTGCCATCTTTTACTAGCTAAGAACTCTAAGGTTATTTGGTCTTAACCTATTCTTAAACTCTACAAGCTTCCACTTTGTATACACTAAGCGTGCCTGATAATCTTCGACCAACTGACCTTCCGTTTCAGACATTTTGGTTGCAAACTCAGTACAGGTCTTTGCCACCTTGTGGACGGACCCTTATAGCTCCTCCGAGACTCCAGCCTAGTCTCCTTGCGATGGGCCATAACTCCTTGGTAGATAGTCTCCAATGTAACCACATCTGGTTGAGCCTCTGCACTAATACTACTACTGCTGGGGATTGCTCCTTCTGGTCTGGGCATTGATGAGTAATCCCACATGAGAGCACTGTGGTTCGCCCCTCTGTTGGATGTGTTAGCAGATTTTCGAGTCTCTTGACTTCTACCCACATCGCCACCATCGCTTAACCCACTGGAACAGCTTGTTAGACTATCCTTCAAGTGTTCTTTTAATTCCAAGTCTTCTACAGACCAATCAGATTGATCCAACAATGAGAAGCAGTGCTCCACCATTTCAGTGGCTTCTGTGTGGCCAGCTGACTTCGACCTGACACCTCTTGGGGTTCTGATGTTAGGCACTTTCCCTTTCTTTCCCATAACGTTCGCTGGTGGAAGACTGGCTACTTCTGACCTGGTGCCACTCTGAAGTCCTTTCCCTAGCCCACCAATTCTTAAACCAGTAATTCCTATAATGTCATATGTGGCTCATGAGACTAATATATTCCTAGGTACATCAGAGCACATTGAGGTAGACACTAGTCACATCCCCATCCATATTTACCATATCCATTACTGTGGGGGTAAGATTAGTCATACTCACATTTGTTGGCTCTTTAAATCCTCCACTGTTTGGTAATCCATATCATCATGTGCTGCATCTGTTTCACAAAGTTCCTCTCCTGACCCGAAGGTATTTGCCCCTGATTCCATGACTGCTCATTGGTCCGTTTAAAAAAAAAAAATCATATAGTTTACAGGTATTTTTAGTCTAGTTAGCACCAGGACCATCCTTTTCACATGCCTCTCTGGTACTCCCTTTCTTCCCACGGATTTTACTTTTACTTTTCCCAGCTGCAGTTCCAATTCCTGTGCCGCTCATCACCTGCGGTGTCAAGGCTGATTTAGGGCCCATCCTTAATCCTGGTCGTTTGTACCAAGGCCACCCGGTAACTGCCTTTAACCTCTATTCTAGCCAGCATATTTCGGAGGACTCTCCCCCTGTGACACTTCCACCATTGAATTGCTGCGTGGCCAGGCAACATCGTTTGTTGGGGGAGGAGATCCTACCCCCGCGTTACTGCATGTCCACGGCAGGGGAGGTGTGAGGGAGGGATCCATATGGCCACAACTACGATGTCTCCATCCTCCGTCCCTCTTGACACAGATCAAATGGTATATTCCTCCTTTCCTAAACCTAGGTTGCTGGTATCAACTTTCTAGACACTTATGAGAGCAGGATCATAAGGTTAAAGAGTCTCAATCAACTTAAACACTGTTTCACAGTCCTCTCCCCACAAAAAAATCTACCTTACTGTTCAGCAGAAATGGAGATGGGGTCTAACCTTGGGACACAAAAACCGGGATAAACCGGGAGTAAAATTCAGAGTCCTAAAAAAGAGGTGGTGCCTCTATAATGGCACTGATCAAACCTCGCTTTGTACAAACACCATCACTAGAATTAACATGGCCTAAGTATTCAATTTCTTTTTTATATTGACACTTATTCCTTTTTAAGACGACACCCTGATCTTGGAAAATTGTGAGAACTTGATTAAGTACTGCAGCATATGTTTGGTGATCATGGGCAAAGATCAACGCATCCTCTCGTAATATGGCTATGTTACTAATTCCTATGAGTATGGTAGACCTCACCCATTGTAATAATGAAGCAGCTGGTGCCAGGCCAAACTGTATGCAACAGTACTGATGGGTACCCCACAGGGAGGCAAAATCAGTGAAATGTTGGGATTCCAGATCCAACTCTGTTTGTCGAATCCATTGTGCTTTGCATGCGTGGGTTCGAATCCATCCTCATTGCCTCATATGGCGAGCATCAACATAAGCCAATGAGATTCAAAGGTGTAAGATTACTCAAGCAGGAAATGACAGAAACCGCTCAGACCCCAACCTTCCGCAAGGAGTGTCATGAGGCGATGCAGAGTACAGACCAGAATATTACAGTGTCCTATAGAAGGCATGAACAATTAGAGTCCTAAAGTTATATATTCATGACAAAAATGAGGCACTCCTGAAAGATGTTTTGCTCCAAGCTTTTGAATTTAAACCAGGGTTGACTTTAGCACTGGCGGTGCACGGTGCATTTATCTTTTTTTTGCGCCCCCCCGCCCCCCTCTAATGATCGCCTTCTTCGCTGATTCCCTCACTTCCACCCTCTCGCTTTTTTTAATTTTTAATTTCTGTATATAACCTCCATGGACTAAGCATCCTCTCTGACTTTTTGTTTTTGTGCTCTTTCTGCCAATCCTCTTCTTGACAATACTCCATTCCCATTGCTAGGGTATCCAGGCAGGGATAGAGTCATTCCATCCAACAAAATATAGCTGCTTCCATTTCCAACCCTTCACTGGCGTGCCCGTAGCAAAGAAGGGGCCTGGACTGAGAGTAATTCTTTGGCTTAATCATTGACACCAGGTTTTTGACTCCAATCAACCACCATAGCCCATACTTTCTCCTGACTGCTAGGATCACATGCTATATCAGATTGGCTTATAGATATAATATTCTTCTTACACTCTGAGAAGTGAGGTGGGGCTCCTGATTTCCAAGACCTGCAGATCTCCCGTTTCCCCTATATAATTACATAAAAAATAAATCTTGAGATGAGATTATTAAGTCGAGTGACATTGTCCTGACGTACTCCAAAAAATACTAGTTCACCTGTATGCCTGTTACTTCAGTCAGAAATTTACACTACTCAATCCAATACTTTGTGATCATGGGGCATGTTAAAAACATATGTATGTCGTCTGCCGAAGGGTACAAACATCTTGGGCATGTATACTGTATTCCTGAAATTTTTGATAATCTTGCTGGGAATCAATATACCCTATAGACAGTAAAAAGATGATTACGTTTGAGAAAGGCGGGTTTTACCATCTGCAGAAGCATTACAAATGAACCAAACCAAGCCTCACTCAGGTTTAAGTTTGCTAGGTCTTCTCCCCAGAGCTTTTGAATGTCTCTGTCCAATTCTACCAAAGTACGATACCACAGAGAGACCTCCTTTTTGATAGTGCCAATTTTTATCGCCTGATCCAACCAGGAATCATCTTCTTCCTCATCCCATACTTGTCGTGTCGACCATGCGGAAACTTGATAGTACTTGAATTTAGTTAATTGACCCCTTGTGCATAAACTCAAAGTTTCCCAGCTAACTAACACGGACTCCGACTTAAGATCCCCCATCGGGAAATCCCCACAGTTTTCAATGGAAGACTAAGCAGATCCTTTAAACACTCCGGGGTTCCTGGTGCATCCCATATCAGGGCCCTAGAGGAATGGTGGGGTATTCCTATTTTTTTCCGAGTGAAAACCCACATTCTCAGTGCCCCAAACAAAATCTTCAGTCTCACTTTTTTTTTAAACTTCGGGTCTCCATATTTAAATAAAAACTGATCTTGTCCATCCATCAGTCCGCTCAGCATTGCCCCAAAGAGTATTCCTAGTGATGACCCATCCACTTTATTTAACAACATATGAAAGTTCTTAAAATGGAATGAATGCCTGTATATCGTCAGATCAGGAAGCGCCAACCACCCCTTCTCCAACCTCCTCCTTAATTTTTTCCAGGATATTAGGGGACCCTTTGAGACCCAGATAAAGCTGCCTATCTTCCCCTGCAATTTAGCAATCTCTCCTTTATCAAACGGTAAGGGTATAGAGTTAAAAAGAAAAGTAACCTTAGGGAGAACAATCATTTTAATAAGATTTACCCTGTCATATAAATTTAGGGGTAAATTCGCCCACCTAACCAACAGTCTTCCTACCTCCTGACGTATCTTCCTCCAGTTGACAGTAGGCACTAATTTCTGTGTAATTATTATACCCAAGTAACGCATATGCGATTTCACCCCCAGGGTTTGCCTAGGCTGATTCCATTCCATAATTTCCGTCTTTTCTCTGTTTACCTTGTACCCCGATATCTTCCCAAGTGCTACCGCCTTAGCCATTAAGTTGGGAATAGCCATCTCAGGGTTGACCGTATACAGTATAAGATCATCGGCGTACAAGGCTAGTTTTGCTTCTAAGCCTGCATACCTAAACAGAACAATGGAATCATCATTTCTAATCCAGGAAACTAATGGTTCAATATCAAGATTGAATAAAAGCGGGGACAGGGGGCACCCCTGCCTAGTTCCCCGCATTATATTAAACCAATCTTTTAGCTCCCCATTAACTAGGACCCTAGCTCTAGGCGAACAATATAAATGTTGAACTGCCCCTATAATATTCTCAGGGAACTCAAAGATCTTTAGAGCCTCCCAGAGATAAGGCCAATGAACTTGATCAAATGCCTTAGCGGCGTCAACTGCCACTACTGTTACGGGTAAATTATAAGCTTCTGCCAAATCCATGACCCAAAGCATCCCGAAAGTGAGTACATTGGGCTGTCTCCCGGGCATAAATCCTCTCTGATCTTGGTGTATAACACTTTTAATGATCTTAGCAACTCTGGCGGCCAATATCCATGAAAAAACCTTGTAATCAGTGTTCAACAACAATATTGGCCTGTAGGAATCTACTGCCAGGGGTTCTTTGTTGGGTTTCAAAATCAGGGTTACTGTAGCTTCTTTCCAAGACAGTGGAGCATCTTCCCCTTCCAACAATATAGTGTTAAATAACCCTTTCAGCACTGGTACAATAGAGTCCAGAAGTTTAAGATATATTTCAACCTGAACGTCATCCGTACTTGCCGCCTTCCCTCTATCCATCTTTCTCAGCTGAGCTCAGACTTCCTCCTCCGTTATCTCAGCCATTAGGGTCCTCCTATGGTCTTTGTTTAAATTCGGGAGTTGGATTTTCTTTAGCCAAACCTCTATATTCTCTCTCCCAGGGGAGATCTCCTCTTTATATAGCTGACTCATTTATCTACAGGGGAGATCTCCTCTTTATATAGCTGACTCATTTATCTACAGACTCCCAAGCCAATTTGTATGTTGGCATCTAACATGGCACTTGTTACATCCTCTCTTAAGCTACCTATTAAGTTTCAGGCTTTATCTACTTTAGCTTTCCAAGCTAAAAGTGAGCCACTCTTCTTCCCGTATGCCAAATGTTGCAATTTACTGACCCTCCATCTATCCAAAAGCATCTTATCTAGGGCTCCTTGATACTCTTCTTGAAGCTTTTCTAATTCTTTGCCCACCAAAGAAACTTTACTAGAGCCCTCCAATGATGCCTTTTGGAGCTCCTGTTCTTTACTTTTGATTTTCTTGGAGAGTTCTTCCGCTTGTTGTTTCATGCTCCGCCTCTTACCCACCATTATAGAGGTGCCATATCTGTCCTATACTGGAATAATCACCCGAACAACTTACACACACAAGCTTTAATGTCTGAGCCTTCAGAGTATTCAGGAATACTCAATAGATGAACGTTATTCCGCCTAGCTTGAATTTCAAGTCTCTCCAAGTCTTCGTGTAAGGTCTTGTTTTGCTCTGTGAGCCCCACTATTTCACTAGTGTTTGCCGCAGTTACTGCTTCCAACGGCTTCACCTCCTCCTCCAGTACCGCAGTTGGATATCGTTCTGATGGACCAGGTCTTTCGTTTTTTTGCTATCTATTGGAAGGCAGTGACCATCAAGAAAGGTAGTTTATATATGGCCTTCATAGATCTCAAAACAGCTTTCGACCTGGTCCCTCGTGCAAAATTATGGAAAATCCTAGGGGAGATGGGTTTTCCCAGTGGACTCCTTAAACTAATCGTAAGGCTCCACGAGGGGAATTACGCGAGGGTTAGATGGGGATCCCAGGGACAGTTAACAGATAGGGTCCCTGTGAAGAGAGGAGTACGCCAGGGCTGCGTTATGGCTCCGACACTTTTCTCCCTATTCGTGAATGGAGTGGTGGACCATCTGAAGGGAGAGGAGGCGGATGCCCCATCCCTGGCGGGGGAAAAAATCCCCACTCTACTCTTCGCTGATGATACCTTATTAATCTCCAAATCCCCTGTGGGCCTGCAAAAACTCTTGAACCGGTTTAGCTCCTTCTGTACCAACCGAGGCTTAACCATTAACACATCAAAAACTAAACTGATGGCACTCTCCCCCTCCAAGAGATTCAAAAACAATCTTCTACTTAATGGTGTTCCTTTGGAGTTGGTTGAATCCTCTGATTACCTTGGTGTCCGGTTAAACAGTCGTATGTCCTGGAAGAATCATTTGGCCAAAATGCTACTCAGTCACCAAAGAGTATCCGGGGTGACTTTGAGGGAGCTCCGTGAATCAAGCAGCAAGCCTGTCTCTCCTGCTATGGCTATTTACGAGGGCCAGATTCTCCCTGCGGCATTATATGGCTCTGAACTTTGGGGGTTCGAAAATGTGTCTGATTTATCGACAGCGGAAAATAACTTCCTAAGGAAGGTGGTGGCTCTCCCTACTTCCACCCCATTGATCCCCCTGAGACTAGATCTGGGTAGAAGAGCATTAAAGGACTTGGTAAGGCTTCGCCCGTTGCTCTTTTGGACTCGTTTGAGAAGAACTGCCGAGCTTGCAAAATACGCTGAAGGGCTTGATGATCTTCTGCTATTGGACACGGGCAAAAAAATAGTATGGCTAAATAAACTGAAAGATCTGGTTCTTAACCTGGGGTTAAGAGATGCATGGGAGTCACAATTGCCACCGCCCAAGGAAGTGATCAAAAAACTATATTGGGACTGGGTCCAGAATAATGCGCTGAGGGCTGCGGATGGGGGCCCACTCACGGATCAATTTTTGTTATTTAAGTGTGTGAGGAAATGGGAGCCCTTCCTCGATCTGATAACTAAACCCCTGGATCGTGCATTATACCTAAAACTGCGATATGGGACGCTTCCAGTGCATGAGTTCACGGCGAGGTGGTTAAACCCTGGTGCCCCCCAGCGTGTATGCCCAGGTTGTGTGGCACCAAAGGAGTCTGTGGCCCATTTGTTTTTTGCTTGCCCAGCTTATAAAGGAGCACGGAATCTTTGGCTGAAACCAGTCTGCAGGGAACTCGGGTTGAGGTGCCACAATCAGGCACTTCGTGTTCTCTCTACGGACAGTTCATCTTCCATCATGATTTGTGGGGTTGCAAAATTCTTGGGTAGTGTGTGGTTGACGCGCTCCAGATTATTGAAACTGCGTCCGGGGGTTTTAACGGTCTAATGCTGAATGTGTTGGTAGTAAATTGAGTCTGCTGTGCATCCTCTTTTAGTGTTTTAATAATTTTATGGAGATTTGATAAATGTAATATGTACTGTATTTCTTTTATGGTGATTAATTTGCCGAATAAAGAGTATGCTGATGATATCGTTCTGGTTATGCTCAGAGATCTCAAATTTAACCAGGATGTCTTGTCTCAGACTATATAGCAAATCTGCCAACTGAATTTCTGAGGAGGACTTTCACTGTGGGCTATGGTCTGATCCAGGGCTCTCACCATTACTTGGGATGAAAAGTTACCTCTTTTATTTTTATCTGCCACACCCTTTTGAATTATTTCTGTACCAGGTGTACTTTCTTCTCGGTTGTCTGCTAGAGGGGAGAAACGGTTTTCCAACCTCAATGGATCTGCCCAGCTTAATTGCTGCCCAGCTGCACTCCCCGCACTCCCCACACCCCCTTCCGAACCTGCAACCTTCTCCATGATTTTAAAATAGGACCTAAGGGAGGGGGGAGCTTAGGAAAAGAGCACGTTTCCCTTGACCCACACCTTTTAGCTTTACCACCACCTCTAGTTGCTTGTTTTACAGGAGTTACAGCTTGAGGTTCTTTAACCGCATGCGCGCTAGCGGTTTTCCCGCTGTGCGCTGCGTTTTTTTAAAAGCCGCGTTACATGACGAGCTCAGCTCGTCATGAGCGTACGAGCGTCGTCATTCATGACGAGCTGAGCTCGTCATGAGCGCCGAAGTGGTTAACTGTTTGAGCTTTCGCTCTTCCAACTGCACTCTTCTTTTCTGGGGAAGAGCGTAAGAGATATCAGCTCCTCACTTGTGGAAGTTGCACCCTCTTACGCGTATCTACAGCGACCCCAGGGGCCTTCTCCTCCCCTGTAGATTCTTAATTTACACTATCACAACCAGCACAACTCACCGAATCCTTATTCATCAAACACAGGTCGCTCACACCGGAGGGTAAGGCCTGGGGGGGGTCACTTTCCATCCACCTCGCCTTATTTTGGCTTTGGCTTTAGCACTGTATCTCAGTACCCGTTGCTCAGACCCTTCTGGGAAATGATGCGATGCTCACCCGCCGCCCGCTACCAGTAGGCTAAAACTGAAATGGGGCTCTCATGTTGTGTCACAAGCTCGCAGGGGTCTATTGGAGCTCTCCCCCAGTTACTGCCAATCCTTGTTACAGCCGCCCGGAATCTCCGAAGAAGCACGGCCGCCCAGCTCCAGCTCCCTTGGGGGGCGGAGCCGCGTCCCGTGGCCGCGGCCGAGACAGTGTCCAAGCCCATACACAATCTGCCCGTTTTACTCTACATAAGCTAGTCGTACCATCACCTATACCAAAACTGTTACAGCTACGTTGATTTCGCCGAATTCACCACATCACCGCACGGAGGTTCTCCTAACTAGCGTTAGCCAGCCGCCATGTTCCTCGATCAAGGGACACCAGACTTGCAGCATCCTCTCAGTCTTAACCATCCCATTTGCTTATAACTTGGGGTCTGGTCTCAGCTGATGTTCATGCGAGACACAATCCGCGCTACACATCATGAGCTGACCAAGAGGTGTAATCATTGGTCCCATTATTCAAAATACAACCTACTATTCAGAGTGTTATAATTTCCAAAATAGACCAAGCTCTGTTCTTTTCCTGAGACAATTAACCTTTTGATCCAAGTCTCTAAAGAATCTCACAGAATTCTACCCGCCTCTCCATGTTGGAGGGGCCGCCTGGCGCCTGTTCTTGCATATTTCCCTTCTTGCTAAAAGAATCGGATAGAAAATAAGTTTACTCTGTAATCCTGAAAGGGCATCCGTGTCCGCTGAAGACTGCACAATGCCAAACAGGATTAAAGAAGAGCTTACCTCAACTTCTTTGCCCAATGCATCTGAGAGGGTCTTACCCACATTATCCCAAAACTCTGCAGTGGGCAGGTAGTAAACATGTGGATGTCGTCCGCCTCCTGGGAACCACATCTTGTACATCTGGCTTTTCCACCACCTCTCACTTTGGACAACTTAAGTGGGGACCAATAAATTCTGTGAAGTGTGAAACAGTGATTTCTCCCACATCTTGTACATCTGGCTTTTCCACCACCTCTCACTTTGGACAACTTAAGTGGGGACCAATAAATTCTGTGAAGTGTGAAACAGTGATTTCTCCTTAGTGCAGCAGATTTAATGGGTAAAGCATGTTGAAAGATACTTGCCATATGTTTTTCAGCTGCTCATCAGGCACGCAATTCTTCCAGACTAGGTGAAAAGGATCCAACTTCCTGTGCGATACGGTGAGTAGATCATCATACCAAAGTGATACTTCCTTTTTCTTTAATTTTGAGTCTTGTAGGTCCTCCTCAATTAAATTATCAGAGGAATAGGGCCACTGCTGGCTCTTGCACCATTTTGAGATTTGATAATATTTAAAACTAGATAGCATACCATTAGTTACGTTTCTCCAAGTATCCCAAGGCAAGCAGTTATTTCCTTCCACTATGTCCCCCCAGGGTGTGACACCCGCCAGTTTCAGTGGCTTTGCTAGAGCATCCAAAAGGCACTCGGGTGTTCCCGGGGAGGCCCACACTGGGCCCATTAACTGTAGAACTGCAGTCAATCCATAGTTTAGCAGCAGCATATAGAACCTTCAGGCAAACTTTTTAAAAGAATTTGGGGGCACCAAATTTATACATAAATCCCTCATCTGAACTGTTCGCCAGCATAGCCTTAAACATGCGCCAGATCAAAGTGTTGTCTGGCCTAAGAAGGAGGATCCTGCAGTTTTTATTTGATAATCCCAGCAATATAGTTGGAGGTCTGGTAGACCCAAACTGCCGTGTGCGAACTTGGGTCTTAACTTTTTCCAAGATAACCTGATTCCCTTGCCAGCCCATACAAATGCAGAGATCCTTCCCCGAATTTTAACAAGGGAGCTCTTATCAAACACCAAGGGTATATTGTTAAACAGATAAGCAAACTTAGGCAAGACACACATTCTAACCAAATGTGTTCGCCCGTACTGTGTAAGGGAGAAACTTTGCCATCTCTTCAACAACGTTAACTTCCTTAGAGACTCTCATTTAGTTTATCTTAGGCATTTCTTTTAGATTTTGTGCTATGATTACCCCAGATATCTAATCTCCTTTGAAAACCTAACCCCCTGAACTTCCAAATTCCAGGCCATAACTTCCGTCTTGTCACTGTTAACCTCATAACCTGACATTTTCCCAAATGACTGAACTTCGGTGAAAAATTCTGGGAGGACTTGGTTAATATTAGGCGTAAACATGATCAGGTCATTGGCATATAAGGCTAGCTTCCTGGAGAAGCAGCTTGTGATAAAAGGAGGTGTGTCCTTATTTTGTGTTAAACTTTGGGCCAGGGGCTCGATGAATGAATCAAAAAGAATAGGAGACCCTTGCCTGGTGCCGCGCCCTATTAATACAGGGGCTGTAAGGCTGCCATCAACTACAATTTGAGCTTGGGGAGCTTTCAGAGAATTTTTTAAGAACCTCCCTGAAGGTCTCATCGAAACCAAAAGCCTTCAATGCTCTACCCAGACAGTACCAGTTAACCAGATCGAAGGCTTTTGCAGCATCTAAGGTGATTATTGATAATGGGGTACTATGAGTCGTTGCCAGATCTATTGAGCCAGGTAAAGTGTGTACTAGGTCTTTCATCTGCCTCCCCTGGAGGAAGCCCTTCTGATCTTTGTGAATTATCGGTCCCATTTTATAATCACAGTTCAATAATGATATTGGGCGATAGGACTGGCATTGTGTGGGGTCTTTCCCAGACTTTAAGAATAATGGAATAACAGCCATGTTCCATGAATCCAGTAGTGGAGAGCTGCCCCTCAATATTTCATTAAACAGTTTTATCCAAATGGGGATGATTTCTTTTGCCAATAGAACATACATCTTGTTGGGGATCAAATCCGGACCTGCTGCTTTCCATATCTTGATTTTGTTAAGAGCGGGCAGGATTTAATTTCCTGATATATCCTGGTTAAAGTATAGTAAACTGTCAATACTCAGCCTTGGAAGCTGTTTTTTTAGAAGCCACTAGTCCAGGGCGTCCTCATCTACTACTAAGTCTTCCTGGTACAAGTCCTGAAAAAAGGTAATGAAAGCCAAATCGATGCCTTCTTTATCTTCAGCATACTGATCCCCCCACTTTCCAATTTGATCTTCCCAATGTAGTTCTGAGACCTATCCATTCTGCTCTTCATTGCTAGCAATTTTCCACAGTTTTCCCCTGATCGAAATCTCTCATTTTGCTGACCTTCCATTTCTGTAGCATGATCCTTTCCATCATGAGTCTACATTCCCGTTGCACATCTTCAACTTTCCCTACTAAGTTTTCTTTCTCCACCCCCTGAAGGTGCCCGACCTTTAAGCTTTCTTCCACTGTTAATCGCTCTTCTAGAGAGGCAATTTTTCCTTTTTTCTGATCTAACCCAGACCGCCGCGGCACCCTTCAAGGCCCCTCTTAACCAGGCCTTAAAAGCATCCAAAATGACGTGTCGTTGGGCAGAGGCTAAGTTTAGGTTGAAAAAATTGGCTTTCTCCCTTTTTTATCTTACCCATGATATCTGGTTGCAAAAGTAGCCTTCTATTCAAGGTCCAGCTTCTAGGCGATGTTCCCGAAGGGAGCTTGATTTTTAAGCCTATTGCTCTGTGATCTGATAAGTGGATGGGTAAATAGTCTATTTTTTCAACCTTTCAAACTTCTGGGAGTTCCATAAATATATATTCAATCCTACAATATTGACCATTCTTCTTGCTAAAGAAGGAGTAATCCCTTAAGTCACCATGTTTCTTTTGCCATACATCACAAAGATTTAAATTGTCTAACATAGCAAGAAGGTAAGCTTTAACTCGTGGTGCGGTGATTTGGGTACAGGACGAAGATCTATCTAATCTATCGGTTAATAGGATATTAAAATCCCCACCAATTATCTAAGGGGCTTTAAAGTCAAGCAGAGAGGAACAAAGATTATTCAGGGGTGTGGTATCGTCTTCGTTCGGGCCGTAGTAACTGGCCAGTGTGTACAAAGTATTACCGCTTTTACTTTCCGCTTTCATCGACTTGTGATTTCGATAGTTCTATTCCAGACTTTCCTTTAAATATTATGGCAACTCCCTTAGAACCAAATTGTTGGTCTGTGGCTATAACCCTATCTACCCACCTTTGCCTGTTGAATAATGCTAGGCATTCAGCCTTTAAAAGGTGTGTCTCTTGGAGCATAAGAACCCTAGTGGAGCTATCCTTCCAATATTGAAGGACCAAACGCTGTCTCCTTATGACCCTTTAACCGTTCACATTCCAACACAATATCTCCTGGAATTATCCTCCTGATGGTCCTACCCTATCCCCCATCATCATTATTTCAGATCAGACCGCATCTATTAACATCAGTTATGCTAAATGAGGACAATTTGTCTTTTTTCCCTTTTTACCCCTATGCTCCCCACCTCTTCTCATGCTCCCCTCCCCCCGCTCCCGCATCCTCCCTCCCCTCCCTGGGAACCCTCTCTGTCTACTTATTGGCAAATAATAATTCGAGCTGCTGTCCACTGTCTTCACAAAATTCACGTTTAAAAAATAAATAAAAAACAAAAAACCCTAGCTCTCACCACACAAAGAAAGTATGAATACTTTGACTATCTGCTGGCTTTATTTAGTGCCAAAAATTGTCTGCCTCCTCTGGTGTTTGAAAATTGTAGATTTTGTTGGCCTACATCACTTTAAGCAATGCAGGAAACCTTAACTGAACTTGGGCGCCTATTTCTTTTAGAGGGTCTATCCGCTTACCCATCTCCCACCTTCTGTCACCATTGAAATGTCAGACCTTATTTTAAAGGATGGGCCTGGACCTGGGTGATTTTTCGTTTAAGGGCCGCCCCCATATCTTTTCCATAAGGGTGTATGATTCAATGTTCATCAGATTTTCCTGGGATTCTTCCGACCAGGGTTCAATTTAAAGGGGTCACTGTGTACCCGTTGCATTTCAGTTTTCAGAATTGAGGTAGAGACAACTTGCGGAAAGGCTTTGGTCAGAACGTCTATTACAAAAGCTTTAACATTATCCCCTTCCTCCCCCTCCTTGACATCCAGAATCCTGATGTTGTTCCTTCTGGAATTATTTTCAAACCTTTCTAACCTTTCCAACCTATCTGATAAGTCATTCTCTTTCAGTTTGAGCCTAACCACTTCCTGAGTGTTGTCTTTCACATCCAATGCTAAATCTAGAACTTTATTTCCCAGGACCTCCATACTTTGTGTTAACGCTGATACATTCTCCTCCAGACTACTGCAAGGGTCTTGGATTCTCCTCTGATTAGTTTCTGAGGTGGAAAAACGTTATTTAATTTCTAGTGATAACTGACTCAGCAACCCCTGCACCAAGTCCAGGCCTGATGTGTCTTTAGTAACCTCCTTGGCAGATTTACTTGGTGTTGGATCTTTCCCTCCCATCTGTTTGATAGACCCAGGTGCCGGGACAGAGTCTTTTAATTTCGAAAATCTATTCGTAACAGGGATTGTTGGAATCAATAGAAGAACATTCACTGGCGAGGCAGCTGTCCCCTATGAGGTTTCCTTATTGAGCTGTGGGTTCAATTTAAAATATGACCCGAGAGAGGGAGTCAAACTCGGACCTACTGGGGCTAATCTCTTTTTCCCTTCGTTTATGGGGATAGCTTTTCCTTGTTTAACAGAGTGACTTTTACTCTTATTCTTGCCCAGCGGGGGAACTGAGAGTTGCTTAGCTTGTAGTTCAGATTGTGGATTATGCTCCTTGCAGAGAAAGGTGTTAGATCTCAGTTTATATTGTTTGCCAAGTACTAGCTCACTGTCAGGGTTAACCGTTGAATGCCTACCCTTATATTGAGTTGGTAACCCAGTCCCTTTAGTTACATGCTCCTTCGCCCTCTACTTTATGGGATAGAAGATCCATATGCATGGAGCCCACACCATACTTCTGCCTTGCTTTCTTTACCTGCTCTCCCTGGTTCAAGGCTCCAGGATGTAGGTCTGCATCCACAGGGAAGACTCCTCCTCGAGGCAAAGCGGGCAGGTCAGGCAAACCGCTACCGGCAAGTTCCACAGAGCCTCCCTGGGTTTCCTCCTGGAAACTGTGCATGCTGACTCTACCGAAATTGACCATGGAACAGAAACCAGGGCTTCCAGATCTCGGGAGGGTGCGAAGCGCTTTTTGAGACTCACCGAGCACACAGGCCTTGAAAAACGCCAAGCCGACACACATCAGCGGGACCCCAGCAGGGGTGCCAAAATTACAAACCGCTGTGTCTTTGGCGAAGAAAGATCGAGCGGGAAGCAACCACTCACACGGGAGGCAGTTACAAGTAATAAGGTAAGGGAAAGCAAGCGAGTAATGTAGAGCGCTAACTCATTTTCCTGCTCGGTGGTGAGATTTGCGGTCAGTGGAGAGCAGCTCCTGGCTGGCTTCCTAGTGGGTCGCCATGTTCCCTAGTCCTATCGTCTCCATAGTCTCTCTCTCACATGCATTTCGTTTGTTTTATAGTACTACCCATACCAGTGTAGGTTGTCAGAGCACTTTAGATCACACACATTGTATACCAAGACATTGAATCGTGCATTGGTAAATCAGTCTATAGGAAAAGTTACATCCGACAATGTGCATTACAAAGTGTCTGAATCGCATGCCATCCATACTAGTAGGCTGTGTATTTTAAGGGTGTTTGGTTCGTAAAAGCACAAACTCAGGATTTAACATAATCCATTGTGGTTCAGGTTGGCTTTACTAATAAAATTGTATTTCTTACCAAACAAACCCTTTATTGCAACAAAAGGATAATGAAATACTGTGGAAAAACGTAAGGTTCTAACCTATACTATGCTGTTTGCATGCAGTTCTTTGATGACAGTTCATAGGTCATTGTGCTATTTTAGGATTATAACATATGAACTGCAAGTACCAAAATGATCTCTTTACAAAAGCAGTAACCCACTAAGTTATCCACATAAAATGAAATTCTGTTGTCTGCATAGTGCACATTCTTTGCAGCAGGCATATTAACCTTTCCGAGCTACTTGTGTCAAAACTGCCATTAGACAAACTCTGATCTTTCTCCAGCAGGAACATTATTCACTAGAGATAGCTTCACATTTTTATTGTCGCTGGAAAACTACTAGACACAAAGAGGCATATTTACAAGTAACTCACGCATCTGTATACATGGTCAGTTTCCCTGCGCCTGCGTGAAAAACACTTGCGCCACCATAGATTCGCCATATTTACAATACGGCGCACTATGGCGCAAGGATTGAAAGATGCGTCCGAAATTCTGATGCATTTGTGCATGGAAAAGTCACGCATTGTTGGAGTGGTGTCGCAAGCACGACGCAACTACAGCAATGCCTGTTGCGGCCTATACCCAATACACTGTGTCAGTCCGTACGCCTGCTTCAAGCAGGCGTAAGGTTATGACGCAGTGGTGTCCTAAAAGTCACACAAGGAAATCTTGTACATTTCACTGCGTCACTTTTACAAGGCTTTACTGCGTGGGAACGCCTACCCTGCATACATTATACCCGACGCAGTTATAATGTCACGCAGGGCTTTACAACGTGACGCATCTCCCTATATGCCTCACTTAGTAAATTTCACGCATTTTTTACGCCGCCGCTGCGTCACAAAAGTGACTCTACTGCAGTGTAAAAGTGACGCAAGGGGGTTGTAAATCTGCCCCAAAATGAGCTCTGCAGCGGATGCTTTTAAGCCCATAAGTTATTTTTAAACACAGCATCGCCTCAACAACCCTCAAGGATCCCATACCCCCAGGCCAGCGTCTGGTCCAGTTGCACTAGTGGCACTGTCCTAAAGCCAGTCCTGATTTAAACCTTCCATCGGTGTGAAGAAATGGGCACTGAGGTGTTAATGTGGATATGAAATAGCGTTCTTAAATAATGTGAGGGAAAGTATGACTTTTTTAGTTCTGTAATTAAATTAGGAATTCCCTTTCTATATGTGTTGTCTCAGACTATCCATCCTCTCTCTTGCTTAACTACATGCGCGCTGCGGGTTTTCCCGCTGTGCGCTGACATTTGCGAAAACCCGCGTATCCTGACGAGCTCAGCTCGTCATGAGCGTACGACAGGCGTAACTCATGACAAGCTGAGCTCGTCATGAGCGTCGAAGGGGTTAATACCTGCTTAACCTGAACATACTAACATTTTGGAAGCCATAGAAGGTTTTCTGATCTTCTATTTAAGTGCTTGGAAGTGGATTTTTGAATGTGCAGAAAGCTATTTGCAGCTATCCCATATTTAAATCTACGTATGGGTTCCTGTTTCAGCATTTCCTTTTTATTTTTATTTTCTCAGTGCCTTTTGTAGCATGTGCATTTCTCTGCATGAATGAACACTTGCTTCCAATACTTTTTCTGTGAGTTTAATATAAGCAAATGATAAAACATATTTAAAATATGCACATTAATTGTTTTATGACTACATTGAAAGGTAATTGACTAAAACCTATTCAAAAATAAGTCTCGCTGTAAATCAGACAGAACAATAAGGCAACAATTAAAAAAAAATTCAAATGCAATGGAAAAAGGCTTATCATCACTATTGGTGCGTATGCATGGAGTCAAATCAATTGTCTGTTCTTTCTGCATTTTCTTAAACCAGTTTAAATTGCTCACTCAAAAATATAAAAAAAGGCATATTTCACAGGGGGGTGGTGATTTGTTTTCAATTTCATGTTGTGTATAAAACCTTTGACACAACACCAGGGGTGGTTGGTGTTCGTGGGCAAAAGGAGCGTCGCCCTGCTACACTCGGGAAGAGACAAGAACAAGGAAATTAAACCCAGAGCAGCTGAAAAGAAATTAGTCCTCTGAGGCGGTGTGCTTGCTCTCCTTGGTGAACGCTAGTGAACTTTGCACATGTCCTACTGCGCAAGCGGGCTATGTTTTCTTCGACCTGTAGGCACAAGCTACAACAGTGACATCACATGAGAGGAGTGCTGAATTATAATTAGGGCTCCCGGTTTTATGGTATATATTTTTTGGCCATTTCCGTCTGTATTTATCCATATTTATTTTTGGGCCATTTTATCTGTATTTATCCATATTTATTTTGTGTTTGTGTGTAAATGAAGTTGTAAAACGGTACATTTCCATATCTATTTAACTGACAGACGCGCACTCATACTTTGATGTCTGTCGTGTTTTAGCTATTTAGGCTGCCAAATATTACACAATACAAACACTGGTAGATATTAGCACTATACCATAAATATATGTTAACATATTTCGTTATTTAAAGACATTTCATCCTGTTTTTTAATTTTCCATTCTGTCCATCTGCTCAGCTGCTGGGCTATAATTCATGAAAGAGAGCACGGAGAGTCACTTAAAAGAAGCACAATTTTCTGTATGTATCCACTTTTAAAGATAAATGCCGACAGAAAACACATTGTTTTCTGTCTGTATTTATCTGTAAAAATCCATAAAAACGGAAAACCCGGAGCCTTAATTATAATGCCCTTGCTATTGGGGCGCATGAACAGAGGCCCTGGGAGGAGTTATAAAACTCCATGCACTTTCATTGGCTGGGGTTGGGGGCAGGTTGATGAGGACCAGGAGGGAGGAAGTTGGTGGTAACAGTTTGTTGGTTAACTCAGAGGGGCAGGTTATAGGAGGGGTGCAGGTGGCTGCTCTCCTGGCAGTAACACAATTTTAGTACTGCATTTGGTTTCACTTTGCAAAAATCGTTATGGAGCTGAGCAAACCAAGTGCTCCTTATCTCGCCTCCTTGGAGGCCTAAGAAACCAGCTGCGGACAACAATTGCACTAGTGGACTAAGAGGTAAGTGTGCAGTTCAGCCTCTCTGCATCAGTGGCATCGTCGCCCTCCAACCTGCCCCCTCCCTGCTTTAGAGGGAGAGGGGTTCTTGATAGGTGTCTTCTGTCTGCAACCTGGCAGACAAAGGCTCATAACGTGTGAGGGTGAGTGAGTGAAAGGAAGGATGGGTGGGTGGATGCATGGATGATTGATGGATGGATGTAAGAATGGAAGAGTGCAAGGGAGAGAGGGTGTATGAGTGAAAGGGAGGGTGGATAGATGACTGGATGGATGGATAGGTGAAAGGGTGGATGGTGGAGTGAATGGATGGATGGAAGTTTTGAAATGATGGATGACTGGAATGGAGGAAAGTATGGTTGAGCGAAAGGATGTATTTAAAGGTGGATGTCCGGTTGGATGAGTGAAACAGTGGATGGATGGATAAATGGATAGATAGATGGATGAATAAGTGAAAGGGTGAATGGAGGGCTGTATGAATGGATGGATGAGATGTAGGGTGGATGGATGGATGTAAGGATGGATGACTGAGTGAAAGGGTGGATAGATGGATGATGCCAAGTGGAGGATGATGTATGGAGTGAAAAGTTGGCTAGATGGAGTAAAAGAATGGTTAATCGAAAGGGATGAATGATTAAGTGGATGGATGGGTTTGATGGATGTGTCTCCCCAGACCAGTGGCAGCTCTACATGATGGGCTCCACACCTACACTACACCCTCCTTATTTTGTGGTCCATTTTTTTTAACAACAGATTTGATTGATTTTCCGTAGTACCAGATGGTCCAAGCCCGGCAAGCAACGTACATTTGTAAAAACCAGAAACAAAACCCCTCTTTCCTCCCCCAACCACGTACCATACTACCATAAAAAACATGATATAAACACATCAAATGAGTTTCCGTCTACATCTGTAAAATTCTATCACATTAAACTGGCAAGTCGTTCACCACTAGCCGTTCAAGAGGGTCTCGGGGGACTGGCTGCGTTATTAAGGACAAGTCGATACCTCGGTATTTGGCCCACCTGGCCCAGATCTTCCCATGCTTCTGTGGACAGCCCATTGGCTGAAACACTGCAATCTCCGCAGACATGCGCCTATCCATGGCCTTTTTCCCATTTGCGAGACATTGCAAGCCTTCAAGTGGTGTGCAATGTCTCGCTTTGCCAATGTGAGGCCCAAGAACAGAAGGTGTCTTTTATATCTGTTCCCCACAATGTCTTCTGTGTTGTGTAGGAGTGTCAATCTAGGTGCTGCTGTAATGTCCCATGCTAATACCTGCCCCAAGCAGGACAAAACACCTGACCAGGAGTGTTGCAGTACCCCACAACTCCACACCGTATGGAGAAACGACCCTTTGTCTGAGTCACAGCAGAGGAATGCGGGGGACTGAATAGCCCCCATCTTCCAGAGGAAGAGGCGTGTGTAATATATTCTGTGGAGATATTAAAATTGGATCAGTCGGTATCTAGGGTAAACAGCTGAGTACCTGGGGCTAGCCAGCGCCTCGGCCCAATCGTCGTCCGTCAAGGCGGGTAAGACAGGCTCCTACGCCCGTCGGGTCCGATGTATTGTTGTTTTTTTGTGTTTCGCCTGCCGAAAGGCTGCGCTCTGCGCAGCCTTTCAGCGCAGGTGAAATCCTATGTCGACACTAAGCACTTCGGGAACGTCCCCCGGCTCTCATTGGCTAGCTCCATAAATGGAGGCTAGCCATTGGGTGCCGGATCTGTCCGTCAAGGCCGGACCAGATTCGGGGGCGTTCCCGAGATTTTTTCCCAGGGCGGAGTTACGTTTTTCCCCGTTCCCTCCCCTTTCACTGAAAGTGAATTCAGATCCGCTGTCCATTCCCGCCCCCTCCGTGTGCCTTTCCGCCCCCCTCGCTGTCCTGTGCACGTTTCCCGCCGTCCGTGTCCTCTCCCACCCCCTCCCGCCGTCCATGTCCTCTCCCGCCCCCTCCCGCCCTCCTCCCGCCGTTCGTGTCCTCTCCCGCCCCCCTGCCTCCTGCCGCTCCTCTTGGTGCCGGGGCTCTCCCTGCCCGACACACCGGCTAACTGCAGCTTCCAGGACCTCCAGGGCTCCTGGCTCTTCAGCGTGTATAAGGGGGCGGGGGAGACCCCGGACCGAGGCATCGACTGCTCCAGTCTAGGTGAGTGAGTAGGGGCAGGGGCCATCATTGACTGCGCATGGGGAAGGGCGGGGGCAGCGGGCCGCGGCGCGGTTTCACCGTCCGAGCGTGTCACACAGCAGAAATCCGGCAAAACAAAGACTGAGTCGCCCGACTAGCACCGAGCCTGCATGATCCGCATGGCGGGACTTTGATTCCCAGCTGGAAGTAGTGCCCGTTCCTACCGCTAACCTCCCCTCTGACTCCCTTGTTTCCTCTTTATCACCAGTTCACGTTTTCGTATCCGTATTTTGGAAACAGAGGGAAAGAAGCATTCGGCTGCACTGAGGCACTCTGCCTAGGTGACCTTTCTTCGGTTCCCACTCTTCCACCCGACTAGAATAAGCTGTCAAGTGATCGTTGCAGCTTGGGGGAGGAGCTACATCTTCACCCTGAGGGGCAAACAACAGACCACCAAAGACGACATGCATCCACAACTTGTCTCTTTGTGACATGTAAGTGGCAAAAATTCATTAAAGGATATTTTATTCACATTTATCGAGAAAGGAATGAAACTTGAAATGTGTGCCTTGCATACTCTTTTTCTGTCTTTCTCCCTGCCTGCCTCTGCTCTATTTCCATTTTCGTTCTCTGTCTCCTTCCTCGCTTTCGTTTTTCCCTTCCCCTATCTCTCTTCTGCTCCGTGTCTATCCCCTCTCGGTGCTGTCTTTGTTGCTTCTCTCTCTCCCTTTTTCTGTCACCCTTCCCTCTCTTCTCCCTCTCTCTAGCTGTCTTTCTTTCATTTCCCCCTCCCTCTCATCCACACACTCCCCATCTCTCCTCTTTTTTTGCTACTCTTTCGCTCCTCTCGCTCTTTTCACTTTTCTCTCTCCCCTTCTTACCCTTCTTCCCCATTTTTACTTTTTTCCCTTTTTAATTTTATCTCTCCTCCTCCTCACTTTCTCTGGCCTCACATTCTCTCTTCTCCTCCTTTCCCCTCCTTTCCCCTCCTACCTACTCTCTTTCCTCTTAATTTCACTCTATTTGAGAGTTCTCTCTCTCCCTCAATCTCCTCGTCTCATCATCCCCCTCTAGCTTTCCTCTCCCTCGCTCTCTCTTTTTCCTCTCTTTTTTACTACCCTCCCTTTGTTTCTCACTCTTTCCCTTCCTATCTTTCGGTGTCTCCACTTCCTTCCTTGCCCCCTCTTGCCCCCTCTATTTCTCTCTTTCTCAATTAAAATCATTCTTTCTGATTTTTTTTTGTCACACAGCAGCTGTATCAAAACAATTAGTGGAGCCGCCCTTGTATTTTTCATCACATTTCTAATTTCCAGTTAAAGAGAGGAACATTACATTTATTACAACTGCAAAAACACACCCTACAAATAAATTACACTTTAAAGCATACCCACTTTTCGATTGTGCCAAAGCAGTTCCATCACTCTGATTTCAAAAATGTTATTTGGGCTTCAAAGTTCACATTGTATCCTGTACATGCCTAATTTTGGGGCCAAATTCACACAATCTTGTAAACATTGTCCATAACATACTCCTGCGTATCTCGTCCTCGTTTGGAGCAAATGTTTAATGTTAATTTGATCCACAAACATCCAGTGTGGCACTGCTTAAGTTGTATTGTGCATTTATACTTTTGTGCATTATTAACAACATGCAGAATGTGGTTTTATGGTCGATTTTGTATGTATATTCTGATTTTGACCTATTGCAGTGAAACCAATTTCCTATGACATGTAGAATGTTTTCTAGACTCTTGTTAACTAGTCCTCAGTTTGGACCTGGCAGCTGAGTAGTTGCGGTACTTGGAATTGTGGCAGAGCAGGGCAGAATTCCTAGGTGCTATGGTATGTTATGTTTGTGCAATTTGCCAAGCGCATGCCTACCATTTGTAGGGCACAGTAACGCTGTTTGGGGTCTGCACATCCATTGCATTCAGTCCCACGGTTTTCACTGACTGACCAGGTGTGTTTGGTTGTGTTTGCTCACTAAAGACTGCTTTGTCCAGAGTCTTACATAATAATGGCTCAATTTGGTACAAATGTGCCCGTTAGGGATGTTCATTGAGTACTAAGTGAATACATGTGTGTCCTGAAGGATTTTGTCATTTATTTAGTTCTACTCGGGAAAACAGATATCTATTAACTGTCTTGAACAGCTGTTCTGTATGTTTGCTTCCCTGCCCCCTCGCTGTGCTTGCTTCCCTGCCCCCTCGCTGTGCTTGCTTCCCTGCCCCCTCGCTGTGCTTGCTTCCCTTCCCCCTGGCTGTGCTTGCTTCCCTGCCCCCTCGCTGTGCTTGCTTCCCTTCCCCCTGGCTGTGCTTGCTTCCCTGCCCCCTGGCTGTGCTTGCTTCCCTGCCCCCTGGCTGTGCTTGCTTCCCTGCCCCCTGGCTGTGCTTGCTTCCCTGCCCCCTGGCTGTGCTTGCTTCCCTGCCCCCTCGCTGTGCTTGCTTCCCTGCACCCTCGCTGTGCTTGCTTCCCTGCCCCCTCGCTGTGCTTGCTTCCCTGCCCCCTCGCTGTGCTTGCTTCCCTTCCCCCTGGCTGTGCTTGCTTCCCTGCCCCCTGGCTGTCCTTGCTTCCCTGCCTGTGCTTGCTTCCCTGCCCCCTGGCTGTGCTTGCTACCCTGCCCCCTGGCTGTGCTTGCTTGTCTGCTCCCTGGCTGTGCTTGCTATTGGCAATGTAAAATAATAATGGCTCAATTTGGTACAAATGTGCCCGTTAGGGATGTTCATTGAGTACTAAGTGAATACATGTGTGTCCTGAAGGATTTTGTCATTTATTTAGTTCTACTCGGGAAAACAGATATCTATTAACTGTCTTGAACAGCTGTTCTGTATGTTTGCTTCCCTGCCCCCTCGCTGTGCTTGCTTCCCTGCCCCCTCGCTGTGCTTGCTTCCCTGCCCCCTCGCTGTGCTTGCTTCCCTTCCCCCTGGCTGTGCTTGCTTCCCTGCCCCCTGGCTGTGCTTGCTTCCCTGCCCCCTGGCTGTGCTTGCTTCCCTGCCCCCTCGCTGTGCTTGCTTCCCTGCCCCCTCGCTGTGCTTGCTTCCCTGCCCCCTCGCTGTGCTTGCTTCCCTGCCCCCTCGCTGTGCTTGCTTCCCTTCCCCCTGGCTGTGCTTGCTTCCCTGCCCCCTGGCTGTCCTTGCTTCCCTGCCTGTGCTTGCTTCCCTGCCCCCTGGCTGTGCTTGCTACCCTGCCCCCTGGCTGTGCTTGCTTGTCTGCTCCCTGGCTGTGCTTGCTATTGGCAATGTAAATGACAAGGCCATTTATTTATCTGTTTTCAAAACCAAGACATAAACAAAAAAATTGTCATTTACAATGCCAATAGCTCTAACTTTTGAAAAGGCGAAACCGTTGCATTGTAAATGCTTGTTAATATGTAGTGAGGGTTTGATGAATTTGCAAAAAACAAAAGGGAGAGCTAGGACCGAGGGACAACCGTCCACGTCCCGACAATAATTAGTAAACCATCTGAGAAGGCCGTATTTTGAAAAGAGTGTGTATAACGGACCTAGTTGGTGTCATGCTTCATCATCGGGTCCCAGCTGAGTAGCTGAATGCTACTCAGCTGTGCTGCGACACCTGAATACAGTGGAGCAGGTTTTGAGGTGTATGTGGGTGTGATGAAGTGAAATGTGAATGTTAAAAATACCTCCGGATTACACGAGTTAATTTTATTCGTAGTGATCCTGGGTATATTAAAAAGCGAGAGTGGATAAGCAGTACTATGTGTGACTGTATTTATTATCCAATGATGGTCAACATGTTTCAGCCCTCAATAAAAAATTAAGCGGGGCTTTCGTCAGGACCTCTCAATCAAGTGAAAGTGAGTGGTAAACATATCACCACGTGTGATGCATGTTTAGTACTCACTCTAAGGAGCACAGAATGCAAAAAGATTAAAACGAAGGACTGACCGTATTATGGGTCTTTGTATAAGCAGATGCTTTGATCATAAGTTAGGCTCGGAAATCTGCTTCTGGGCGGAGGGAGGGAGAGCCATTACACCCCCAACTTTTACGTTGTGGTTGCTCCTGCCGGACATCTACGGTGATCCTCCAGGGCAGGCTGGCTGGAGGATCCAAGCTTCATTAGGACACCGTGGGATATATACCCTGAGGTACTTGAAACCCGCGTCAGTGACGATAGGTTGCGAGGCCCAAGTCTGACTCCTCTGCTTGCCGCAAATCGGGAACAGGATAGATTTGGACGGGTTAGCGTATAGCCTGGAAGTCTTCCCAAAAATCTGCAGGATTTGGAGCACACGTGCCCTGGAGGTCCAAGGATCTGAAGAACAGGGCATCATCCTCATATAGAGCGATCCTGTCTGAGCACTCCGGCAACGAGTCCAGTCACCGGAAGACAGAGTCCAGGCGCACCCATGCGGCTAATGGCTCGATCGCTAAGGCGAATAAAAGAGGGGATAGGGGGCACCCCTGTCTTGTGCCCCAGCGAATGTGAAAAGGAGACGAGCAATATACGGCCGCACGAACCGATGCGGTGTTATGGTCCATTTTTATTGTATCCAGAATTAATAATGATTCACTCTTGGTACAATAGAAACAAAATGCAGACAATCTTCGGGTACAGGAACAAACGGAGGCAGCTAGCGACATTGTTTGATTGCTGACACAGGTGCGTGAAGGTGCCTGCGCCATTACAGCACTGTAAGCATGTCTGTGTGACTATGTGTGGGAGTTAAAGTGAGAGAGAGTCAGTGAAGTAGTAAGTCAGAGTGAGTGAGAATGAGTGACTGTAAGGACGACTATGTGTGAATGTGAGTGAGGGAGAATGACAGTGAGTGTAACTGAGTGTTACTGTTTGTGAGGCACTGTAAGACTGAGTAATTCAGAATGCGTAGGACTGAGTAAGTCAGAGTAGAATGAGGGAAACTGCATGAATTTGTGAGACTGAGTGAGTCAGTAAGACAGTCAACTTAGGGGGTCACTTACAAGGGGCCTGTGCCGCCATAGCATCACCTTTTTTAGTTGCTCCGGTGGGGCAGGCCTCTCAATCATATCTATGAGGCGACTCAAATCAACCCTGTGTGGCTTTGCATGGCCTCAAATATATGGAGTAAGACAAGGCTGAGAAAAGTGCTGCATGCCTTACTCTGTATCAAGGAGACGTTCCATGGGCATTGCAGCGTGTGTTCGCAAGCAACACCCATGTATTTTGACGCGGCCCTAGACTTACATAGTCATGTAAAGCTGGGGCAGAACCAAAACATTACTCTTCCCAGAGCATCCGTAACGAGGAGAAATGTTTTCATTTCTCCTAGTTTTTACCTCTTTCCATTTATGCTGCACTTTGCAGCACACATAGAATAGGGACAATGCCTCCATGGATTGTTTTTGTGCAGGAAAGTGTTCCTTCCTGCACAAAAACAATCCTGCCACCAATGCAGAACAAGGGTGCCTGTTTTGGCTCTAGGCACCAAATTGTGACACAGTGCTGGCTGAAAGTGCAGGAATGCACTGTGTCTCTTATATATGATGCATTCCTGCCCATTTGATTTGGCGTGGGCAGCACAGCAAAAAGACTTGTGGCGCTGCCCTACGCCAAATCTTTGTAAATGAGGCCCTTAGTGCAAGAAAGTATGAGGGAACCCTTCAAGAAGAAGCTAATTGGAATTTGAACCAAGGATTACGCCCCATCACCTTTGAAGGGCCCCAGCCGCCACTGCACACCCCCCACTGCCATTGAAGAGTTTGCTGTATTTATGAATAGTTCGTCATCATTACGATACATAATAAAAGCAATAGGATTTCACACGGCCGTTTAGCCCACACCCCGAAGGTCGGGCGGCGGTTAACTGCATTGCGCTGGAGATACAAACTCACAAGCAATCATATGCATTCAGGAACCACTCTGGGTATCCGCTTTTCTCTTTATGTAACCCCTCCCACCCCCCAACATTGCAGTGCAGCAAGAACTGAACAAAATAGTCAAGAATCGGCAGTACAAACACACCCCTGTCTCGCTCTATCCATCTCATAGGCGCCAAAAAAGAAAAAACGTCCATCACAGTGTCACACAGTTTCGAAGGAGCCCCTCCCGACATGGCATCGAGTAAATGTAACCCCTCCCACCCGACGTCGCTCCCTCCGCCTTTCAACAGTGAAAATGCCCATTCCCAATGGACAGGGCTGTCACAATCCCCCATCCAACCCATGATAGTGCCGCCATTTGGTCCACACCTTTCTAAATTTTTTCGGGAACCCCCTTGCTTTATATGTCACTCTCTCGGCTGCCATATACAGGTCCAACCCTCTTCTCCATTCCTCCAGTCCCGGTGGATCGGGTGACCCCCAGTATTTTGCAATGTCCCTTTTAGCCACTACTAGTGCAGGTACTAAGAAAATGAGGAGTGGGCGCGGTAAATCTACCTCGGTGGTCATGCCCAGCAGCGCCAGCCTGGATTCACACTGGAGCGGGATCTCCAAAACCTCTCCTAGTTCTGTAAAGATATGCATCCAGTACGTCTGGATCTTGTCACATGTCCAAATAGTGTGAAAAACGTCCCCATCCTGCTGGCAGCCCCTAAGACAGCGTGCATCTTCCACTTTCCCCATTCTATGAAGTCTCCTCCTGTCATAATAGGTTCTGTGGAGCACGTTGAATTGAATGAGGCGTAGTCTGGATTTAAATGCCACTTCCCGGGGATGCATTAACACTATCTCCCAGTCTAGGTCCTCCATGTCTCCCAATTCACCCTCCCAAGTGCGTCGAAGCTTCACCAGGTCGCCCAACATATGGTTAGTTAAGGTACGTGAGGGAAACCGCCTTCCCCAGGATCTGCTCCTGAAGGAGCCGCCCCTCTAAAGGCGCATATTCAGGGATATCAGTGAGTGGGACTTTCTGTGCTCGCCAGGCATGTCGTGGCTGTGTATATTTAAAGAGTTGGGAATGGTGAAGCCCGAATTCTGTCCTTAGGGCTTGAAAAGATTTCAATTCCCCGTTGGCGATCACATCCCTTATTGTGGAGATGCCTATGTCATCCCATCCCCGGAAGCCCCGTAGCTTGTGGAGTTCCGGTAACCATTGGCAATGCCACAGCGGCGTCTGCCGAGTAGGCTTCTTTTCCCACCCCATGCGTCGCGTGGCCCTGGTCCACGCGTCTAGCGTGAGATTAGTGGCAGGCAGTAGTAGTGCCCGCCTAGAGCCTCCGTATAAGTAGTACATTAACAGCCTGATTCATGAAAAACGGGATTTGCGAGTCTCAAATAGCGATAAAATGCGAACCGCTATTGAGAACTCGCAAATCTGAATTCATGAAGATTACCGGAAAAAAAAAGCGGCTCGCACGCGGGCGCAAAATCCGTTAGCGACTAACGATAATTGCAGAATAATCGCTATTTCCGGCTACCTGCGTCGGGAATGCGAATCGCAATCACGCGCGATCGGGAATGCGAATCGCAATCTCGCGCGATCGGGTCGCGAATCGCAATCTCGCGCGATCGGGAAAACGGGAAGTCGCTTTTCGAGCACAGTGATGACATCACAACCAGGAAGCAGGCAGTTCCCACCCCCATTCACCACAGTGAGGCAGACCTCGAGGGAGCAAGTTGGAAAGCAGCAGCTATTCTGGTGATTGCGAAATTGCTACTACTCTGCTGCCATGTCAGAGGAACCTGTTCCTGGCCCCAGCAACAGCACAGGGCGGAAGAGGAAGCTAAAGTTTTCAGAGCAGGAGCTCGAAAATTTGATAGACGGGGTGGTGGCCAACCACGACAAACTCTTTGGGATAAACTCCAGGAAGGTCCCGGAGCAAGACAAAAGGAGGATCTGGCTGGGAATAGCCTCCAGTGTGAACTCAGTGGGTGTGGCCGATAGGTCACTGGAGGAGCTCAAGAAACGATGGTATGACCTCCGAGGTCGTGCCAAGGAGAGGGTGGCGGAGCGCCTTGGAGAGTCATCGGGCACTGGAGGTGGCGGACCTACAGTCCCTCCCAACACACCCTTGGAGGACCAGGTGGAGAACACCCTTGAGAGGGAGGCGTGCGTTGGCGTCACACTTCTGGACTCCTCCCGCCCCACCCAAGACACCCAAGGTAAGTGGCATGCGACTGCGACCCTGTCCCCTATGACCGTCCCTGACCAAATAGGCTCACATAATGTCCCTTAGTCATGCCTTTGTTGCGCATCAGGAAATGCCCTGAAGCATTGTGGTATTTAAATTTTACAAGGGAACCCACTTAGTGGCTTTGGACCATGGGTATCAACTATTTCAAAAGAACAAGGGTCCACAGCTTAGAACAATTTCAAAAAGAACAAGATAACATAGAGACCACAATCGGACAATATGTACAATTCTTCTTCTACCCAGCCGGGCAAAGAATTTATTTTAAGAATGTTTGACAAGGAGTCAATTCAAATGTTACAATATCATATCAAACATAATAGTGTTTGAAGTAAGACACAAGCCTGTGCCGTACTCATTAAGATAGAGAGAAGTTGTGAAAAAGGGTGCAGGAGAGAGAATAGTTTACATCAGGCAAAGGAAGAGTTGAGCAAAACAGTGGTACTGCTTTCGAATTTAGATTTGCAGTATTCCCTTTAGTAGAACACACAATAATGATTCACAATAGTAGAAATGTATGTCTACATAGCAGTGTCAAATTGTTAGACACTGCTATGTAGACATACATTTCTACTATTGTGAATCATTATTGTGTGTTCTACTAAAGGGAATACTGCAAATCTAAATTCGAAAGCAGTACCACTGTTTTGCTCAACTCTTCCTTTGCCTGATGTAAACTATTCTCTCTCCTGCACCCTTTTTCACAACTTCTCTCTATCTTAATGAGTACGGCACAGGCTTGTGTCTTACTTCAAACACTATTATGTTTGATATGATATTGTAACATTTGAATTTACTCCTTGTCAAACATTCTTAAAATAAATTCTTTGCCCGGCTGGGTAGAAGAAGAATTGTACATATTGTCCGATTGTGGTCTCTATGTTATCTTGTTCTTTTTGAAATTGTTCTAAGCTGTGGACCCTTGTTCTTTTAAAACTGAAGCATTGTGGGAGATGTAGTTTGTCCACAATGTAGTAGTACCACAATGCAGCCAGACAGGTTCCAAAGTACGCAAATCCACAGCCATCCAGGGAATGTCACCCAGCATGCATGTAACATCAGCACGTCTGACAGTCACATGCAACTAATGAGTATCCACTTACCCTCACAGGTGGCGCAGAAAGCAGCGACAGTGAAAGGCTGCAAATAGATGAGGAGGCCCAGGAGGAGGATTTTCCACCGCAAACCCAGGCACCAGCCCCTGCCGCTGCAACAACACCAGCAGCCAGGCCCCCCACCGTTGTGGCCCCTGCATCTGGCGGTCCACCCACAGCCAAAGCCAGGCCCCCCACCGTTGTGGCCCCTGCATCTGGCGGTCCACCCACAGCCAAAGCCAGGACCCCCACCGTTGTACCCCCTGCATCTGGCGGACCACCCACAGCCAAAGCCAGGACCCCCCACCGTTGTACCCCCTGCATCTGGCGGACCACCCACAGCCAAAGCCAGGACCCCCACCGTTGTACCCCCTGCATCTGGCGGACCACCCACAGCCAAAGCCAGGACCCCCACCGTTGTACCCCCTGCATCTGGCGGACCACCCACAGCCAAAGCCAGGCACGCCACTAATGTGCCTCCAGTCCCTGCCGCACCAGCAACGCCTGCTGTGACACCACCTGCAGCTGGTGCTACGACATCTGGGCCTGCGACAGTGCCAACACAGCGGCCAGCCACAGTGACAGGCCAGCAGAGCAGGCGTGGGAGGTCTCGCCATCACACCACTGCTGCAATCAGCAGGAGGGGCAATGGACAGAGACATGCCTGTTTGAGCGTCGAAAGACGCATGTTGAGGATCCATCAGCGCCAGTCACAGCAGCAAGGTGCCATTCAGCTCCAGCTACACAAGATTGGGCGCAATGTGGCGGAGTGGGAGACCGCATGACGGCGGCCATGGGCCGCATGACTGCAGCCATGGAGGCCAACACTGCTGCGATGATTAAGCAGCGCAGTGCAGCAAGCCGGCGCCACCACCAGCTCATGAGCCGGCTGTCCTCCTACAGCAGGTCCAATTATGTGGCTGCAAATGCCACCTCACAGTTGTCGCGGCGGTCACTAACACAGCAGCACCAACTTGTACAGTGCTGTGAGGACATCACCAGGGTCCTGGAGCACCTCACCACGGCGGTTACGGCACTACACCCTCCTGCTCTACCTGCCACTGTAGGGGGTGACGATGGCAGTGAGGGGGCTTCCAGCATCAGCAGCCAATCTGCCACACTAGTCCCGCCACTTAGGCGCAGCACCAGGGCAACGCCAGGTACAGGTGCCCCGGAAGAGGAAGAGCCTCAGAGGCGCTTGGGCATAACGCGCAGGAGGCGCAATTGACTCTTTCAGACAATCACTGGCACAGGCTGACTATAAGCCTGCCCTGTCCTTTGACACTGCAGTATGAAGGAATACTGTTAGTAGTAAATAGTTGTACTGATTACCTTTTTTTTTGTGAATGAAACAAATATATTTATTTTGCAGCACACATTAGCGTTGTGTAATCATTACATTTTGCATGCAATTGTGATTTGTGGGGTGAGGGAAGAGGGTGGGCTAGAAATTGTTCTCTGTGATGTGGTTGCGACGTCTGTGGCCTTCAGCTGGGTTCTCCCCGCGTGCATGGTGCGCATGTGCTGGTGGCCGGTCGTCCCCTTCTGAGTCACTGCCTGAGATGTCAACAGGTATCCGGCGCTTGGTTGCAATGTTATGAAGCATTGCACAGACAGCCACAATGCGGCAGCACACAGCAGGACTGTAATACATGGCCCCACCTGTCTTGTGCAGTATACGGAACCTGCTCTTGAGCAGGCCAAATGTCCTTTCTATACAGTTCCTTGTCCGGATGTGCGCAACATTGTAGCGCCGTTGCTGAGGTGTGGCAGGGTTGAGGTAAGTGGTCAGGAGGTATTCCCGTAGGGCGTAGCCACTGTCACCTGAATGAGAGGAGCAGATGTTGATTGCCTGTGCAGCGCAGTTACTTCATAGCAATGTGACATTGTCGACAAAGTGTACTTACCAAGTAGGTGTCCTTCCCCAAACTCTCCCCTGAGCAGTCGTGTGTGGAGTCCGCTGTGCCTGAAGATAAAGGAGTCATGGGTACTCCCTGGGTACTGGGCGACAATGTCAGTGATGATGGTCTTGGCATTGCAGACCATCTGTATGTTGAGGGAGTGGTAGGACTTTCTGTTGCGGAACATATACTCCGTGGCAGCTGGTGGGCAGATGGCGACGTGGGTACAGTCTATGCAGCCGAGGACATGGGGAAAATGGGCTACATTGTAAAATTGTAGTTTTGTCAAGTCCAATTCCTGTTGGCTCGTGGGAAATGTGATGTGACGGTGGAGCTGGGTGAGCATGGCGTCAACGAAAGTGTGGAGGCAGCGTGACATGGTGGGCTGGGATATCCCCCCAGCAGCCGCTACTATGCCCTGGAAACTCCCGGAGGCCAGGAGGTGCAGGCTACACAATACCTGCACATGTGTAGGCACCGAATTGTTTCGCCTTGTTGGGTGCTGCATGAGGGGGTCAAGTTCATGTATCAGCCAGATGATCATTTCCCCATTCAGCCTGTATTTAGCAAATATCTGTTCTCTGGTTTGGCCCAGCAAGGTGACCCGCTGCCGGTAAATCCTTTCCTGCCTCATGCGTCTCCTCCGTGCTGCTCGCTGTAGCCTTCGCCGCCTCACCACCATGTACATTCCTGGCATTGTGGAACGCCTAATGCTGCTGCTGAATGTCCTTATGTGTGATTGGTCAGGCCTGAACCTGTTGGTGATTGGCCAACGGTTTTTCAAATTTTACTTATTCATGGCTTTTATGGTTACCACCTGCTTTGAGTTGTCCTTAATTTGTGCCGCGCAAACTGCGATTTTGGGGTTTTTCGCAATTGTAGATTTTTCATGAATGCCGATTGAGAATATATTGCGTTTCGCTATTTATTTCGCAGATTCCGTGGTTGGTCGCTATTTCCGTATCGCTAATGCTCGACTACCGGGAATCTGCGACTATTATAGCGTAATCGCTATTATGTGTTAGCGTATTCGCTATTATGTGTTAGCGAATTCGCTATTTTGTTCTTGAATGCCAATTCCGTAAATTGCACCCGCAATTGCATTTTCGCTGCGATTGCGGGCGCTATTTCGCTTCATGAATCAGGCTGTAAGTTTCTTGACGACAGTTTCAGCCTTTCCAGGGCATAGGTTGGGTGATCCGCCGGGGCATGTAGCCATTCATTAATCGGTGTCATCTGTTCCGCCCAGTAATACGCCTCCAAATTAGGAAGCGAAATCCCCCCATTATATTGATGCCTTTGGAGTGTAGTCAAGGCCACACTAGGATGCTTGCCCAACCACAGGAAGGTTCTCAGGTCAGAGTGTATTTTGGTAAGTACCGATGTAGGAAGCGGGTAATATTCATTCTGTAGTGCGTAAAGAAATTTTGGCAGAATGATCATCTTATACATCGCCGCTCGACCTAATAATGTAAGTGGGAGCTGCCTCCAGCGGTCCATGTCTGCCACCGAGCTCACGATAATCCGTTTCATATTCTTTCGGAACGATATAGTCCTATCCAACGTGATATATATCCCGAGGTATTGAAAACCCTCAGTGGTCGTCAATAGTTGTTCAGGCAACGCAACCCAGCGTCCCCCTCCCCCGGGTCATAGAGAATAGATTTGTGCCAGTTAATGGTGTGTCCCGCCCTTCTGCCATAATGTCCCAGCTCCCGGAATAGTTCCGGTACCGTAGTCTCCGGTTTCGTGATGTATAGAAGGACATCGTCTGCATAGAGTGATATCTTCTCTTGAGCGCTGTCTGTGTCGGTCCTTTTAAAACCTGAGATGCCCTCATTCTGACATATCTTGGCTGCCAGGACCTCAATAGTGAGTGTGAAGAGGAGGGGGGACAGTGGGCAGCCCTGACGGGTCCCCCGCCGGATCGGGAATTCGCGGGACAGCGTATCATTGACCCAAACCCTAGCACTCGGAGTAGTGTAAAGGAGCCGGACCCACCTCTGGAAGTTAGGACCGAATCCGAATTTGTGGAGCACAGCATTAAGGAATGGCCAGTGAACCGCATCAAAGGCCTTCTCGGCATCAAGGGAGAGAAACCAGTGCGGCTCTCCCCGCCCCCTCACTTCCTGCAGCCAATTGTGGGTGCGTCAAAGATTCAGTTTGGTGGCCCTGTCCGGCAAAAAACCTGATTGGTCCAGGTGGACAAGGTCCAGGATAACTGACCTCAGGCGTCGCGCCAGGATGGTCGGCAAAAGTTTAACCTCCGTATTGAGGCGGGAGATGGGGCGGTAGGAAGCACATTCCTCCTTTGGTTTACCCTCTTTGTGTATCGGGACAATCGTGGTCACGGAGAGGTCTGGGGGAAGCCCTCCGTCCTGATAGGCCCCGATGAAGAGCCCCTTAAGATGTCGGCCCAAAAGGTCTGCTGTACGCTTAAAAAACTCGGCCGGGAAACCATTCGGCCCGGAGTTTTCCCCGGTCTCAGTTTGGCTATAGCTTCTGAGATATCGTCAGCCGTGATATCCGCCTCCAAGACCTGGAGTGCCTCAGGAGACAATGTGGGCAGGTCCGTCTGTGCCATGTAATGGCCTGCCTCCTCTCAGGTCCCTAAACCCCTAGCTGCGTAGAAAAGTTCATAATGTGCGGCGAAAGTGTCAGCAATTGCCTCATCAGAGGTAACGAGCGCCCCTTCCGTGTTCCTTATGGCCTCGACCCATCTGGCCGCCTGCTCCTTTCGACTGAGCCACGCTAGAAGTTTGCCCGACTTATCCCCTACATCGTATAAACGGTGAAGAGTAGCAAGGGATTGGGTTTTCGCCTCATTAGTGACCAATTCTCTATATTGCCGTTGGGTATCCAGTAATCTCCTAAGGATCCCAGTATCCTTCCGGCACTGGTAATCCCTTTCCAGCGCTAGGATAGTCTGTTCCAAGGCTGTGACCCCGGCTAGGAGCTTACGACGTTCGTCTCCCTTTCTGCTCTGCAGTCTGTCCCGCAGGACCGGCTTCATGGCTTCCCAGAAGGTGGCCGGTGATTCCACGGTTCCCTCATTTTCTGCCACATAGACCTTGATGTCCGCCCTCAGACCGCGCAGAATAGCTGCGTTCTGAAGGTCCCAGGCCGCAAGGCGCCAGAAGGCTCTCGAAGTGCCCCGGAAGCGCCCCGTCTGCACCCATAGTGGTGAATGATCCGATATCCCTATGGCCTTATATTCCGCAATATCGTCCCCTTTCAGGTACTGCCTGGACATGAATATGTAATCTAACCTTGAGAATGTCTTGTGGACCCCCGAGTAGTAGGAGTAAGCACACTGGGTAGGGTGCAGCCACCGCCAGATGTCTGTGAGACCCAAATTAGCTATCTGATGGGCCAGGGCGGTCCGAGACCCTCCCCTACCTCCCTCTCCTGAACGGTCCCGTCCCATATCCATCACATCATTGAAATCACCTCCCATAACTTGGATGGTGTCAGCCGTGTCTAGGAGAATGCCAGCAAGAGCCTTGAGCGTACGTGCCTGTAGCTTAGGCGGTGCATAGACCGAAAGTATTGTGTATGTACGTCTATTCCAAGTCCCCTGAACTCCAGCATATGTCCCCAGTGGGTCTATCCAGGTGCGTGAGATGGAAAATGGGGAAGAATTTTTGATAATGACCGCTACCCCCCTAGAATCGGACGTGTAGCCCGCATGTGCCAGTACTTTGAAATGCCCCCTGGCTATAAAAGCGCAGTGTGTGCCCTTAAGATGGGTTTCCTGGAGTAGGGTGATATCTGGATCTAATCCTTTAAGGTAGGAGTTCACTAGCCCTCTTTTAACTTTTGAGCCCAATCCGTTCACGTTCCACGTCAAAACACTAACTCCCCTGTTGCCCACATGCGGTGTCGTTAAGGCACTGGCCATTCGCGGATGGGATATATCAGCGTGGTAGAGCTCCGTTGTGAAAATGTGGTGTAGAACAAAATAGTGTATAACTGCCTCTTCCTGGGTGCTGCCCTGCCCCCCAACTCCCTCCACCCTGTCCCCATCCCAAATAAACGTGAGGCCCCCCTTTCCCCTCCCCCACCCCACCTCCCTCCCCTTCCAGTCCCATCCCATCATAAGATAGAACTGTCCGTAGGAGAAGGCCTGTCGCCCTCCCACTCATCCCTCCCTTTAAGCTATCCTAGCTCTTCCCTCCACTACCTGGCAAGGAGAGAGGACAGAAACAAAAACGTATACAAACAATGAACGTAATTAACAAAAAGGGGCGTGTCAACTTGCGTGCTTCCCATCACCGAGCTGCATACTCAAGCGCCCGATCCACGAGTGTTCATGATCTGGAGTCCTGAGTCTCCGATTCGGGCGCGCTGTGTTGCCCCGACATGTCCTGCTCCAACACTCGGATTGCATCAACCAGCATGTGGACAGATCATCCCTCTTCCTCCCCCCCTCCCCTCCAGAAGTGCGGCTTTCAAGTTCATCCTCGTCGTCTCCTTCCGAGCGAGCAGTGGTCCGTAGACAGGTAAATCTCGAGCCCGTCTCTGCAGCTCCTCTCGGGGATGCCGATCGGCCTGCCCTCATGGTCTCCAAACCACGGATGAATAGTTAGTTTTAACTCTCCTCTAGTTAAAGTAGACTCCTGATGATCTGATGTAGGAAACGGGCTCTCTATCTAGTGTATTAAAAAGAAGTACACTGTGAAGAGTCCAGAGAATCCCCAAATGGTATTCCGAGGTAAAAGCAGATAATACTGACGCTCTTGTTGTACTCACAGAGACAATACATGAGACACACACAAATAAATCTGAGACCAATTTGTAAAAATGAAGTCCATTTGATGTATTTTTTTAAGACCAAGAAAACAGTTCTACGAGGAGTACTCGCAAAGTTACAATTACTCAAAGTTCGGAAAATATATCACTTTTGTGTGCAATTACTCACCATAGGAAACAATGGGGAGAAAGGGGAAAAATGCATATAAAATCAGGCAACTCTTTTACGAAGTTCACCTTTTTTTAGGTCAGTGTCTGGACCAGGTACAAAGTACCAGCAGAAGAAGTTTGGGAGCATCCCGGATCGGGCGGGAGCAGACTGCTGAGGGTCTTGGAAACTGGTGCACAAAGACAAAAGGGGCCACTTGAAAATGCACTGCACAGGTGGGCTTACTGGTAAGTCCGGTCGGTCTTCAGGATGGGAGGAGGTTGCAAGGGCATGGGGCCCACGTGAGCAGAGCAGGGGCCCCGGCTGGGGCCGGTGGGGTGGGTGCAGAGTGAACAGGTCAGCCAGGCATCGTGCACCTTCAAGGTCCTTGCAGTCAGGAGCAGGCAACTTGGAGAATCAATCTCGGGACAGCTGGGCCACTGAGGAAGTGGGTTTTAAGTGTCTCGACATCCCTTGATGGGTGCTTGATTCTGGTGCTTTGGGAGTCCGGAGTGGACATTCCTTCTTGGTTGTTACTTTTGGGGGTCCTGTACCCCGGGTATTGGTACGTCGTGGCTCTGGTAGCTCCACATTTGGAGAGGCAGATCTGACCCTCCGGAGCTGGTGTATCTCTTCTTGCTTTGGTGCTGCATCGAGGTCATCAGGGAGCAGCAGTTCGACAAACCATACTTCACGGGATCGGTGCCTGCAGTGTGCAGGGGAGTGATACCTTCATTCCAAGGGAGCTTCCTTGCGATTTCTCGAAGGTTGTAGGTGCTTCGGGGTTCTTGGATTCCTTGCAGGTTCAGGACAACACAACAGGCCATGACTGTCGAGTCTTTGGAGCAGCTGGAAAGGTTTTGTGCCTTTTTCCTCTGCAGCAGGGCTTCAGTTCTCCTGCAGTATGTCTTCTTTGTCCTGATCTTTTTTGATCCGAAGAACCTGAGGTTAAAGTCTCAGGTAGCCATCTAAATACTGAATTAAGGTGCATTACAAGGGGGGAAACGATAATAGCCAATGGGCTATCTACCTTAGGGGTACCTACACCCTTGAGTGACCACTTCCTGTGGGAATGGGCACTACCCTAGTCCTGATTGGAGGTTTTCACTCCATATCAATATGGTGGAATTTCAGGAGAGGACTTCACCTCGCCTGCCCCCATCCTAAGGGTTGAGCAGACAGAGGTCGGACCCTCATCTAACTAATTGTCCCGCCAAAAGTGGAGCAGGAAAGGGGGCTTGGCCTCGCACACTATCTGGGGGTTCATGGGTTGGATTTCAAAGGCTGCATTGTCTCCGAAGCTTCCAGCCTGGGAAGGCCATCCTGTCCTGTAGGAAGTGTGAAACACCCCTGCCCAGAGCAGGTCTTATTTCTGTCCTCAGAGCACTTGCTCTCACCCTATGAGGTTAGAAATATCTTAGAAATCAGTGAAGCCATTATGGAGCTAGAAAACTTGTGTTGACAAGTATCCACCCCATGTACTCTTCATGACTTCCCTGTTCTCTTACAACATCACAGAATGGACAGGACATTGTAGGGGCATATCTGCTCGTGCTAATATGCCCACACATATTATATAGTTCACCCTGTCTTAGGGCGATAGGCCTGCAGTAGGGGTGACTTACATGTATCTTATGCAGTGCATGGGAGGCATGGTGTTGACTCTTCTGGCTCTTTCGGGCCACTGTCGATTGTTTTTGCCTGACGTCAGCTCAGCCAAGCCCAGACACCGGCTCACCCGCAGCTCACCTGCAGCCACGTCCTGCGTTTCCTCCTGAGCCTGGGGGCACGGGCCTGGCATGTGGAATCCAGCCCAGCCCTAGGTTTTCAGCGTGGTTGGGCTTATCCTTGGAGACCGCAGCCCCCGGTTCCACCTCAGCCTGATACTGAGTGCACACGCGAGTGCAACAGCTGTAGTCAGCGGCTGCGGAGAGTAAGCACCGGGCACTCGCGGAGGCGGTTCGGTCAGATGGAGTACAGCATCCTGCCCACCGAAGTGTCCCCACTCGCAAAGGGCCCAGAAAAACTGGTGGCACACCAGGCTACCATTAAGCAGTACCAGGCAGCACCAGCTGCTCAACCAGATCCTGAGCTCCAGCATCCGCAACATCAGAACCGGAGCCCTGGAAGTAAAGGGGTAACAGAAGCAGAGGAGCAAAAAATTTAAAAAGCGCACTGAGTTTATCGAGCATATTGCTGTATTGCTGTGCTGAGCTTGGAGGTTGGGATGCAGGGGTGCAGAGGAAGAGTAGAGCGATCAACGACTGGGGCTGGGGCAACCCCAATAGTTGTACAATTAAAACCCCTGTAGGAGCCAGGAGGCCAGGTTAACTCTTCACGTCACCCCCTCCGCTTCTTCCGCAGGTAGTCCATTATCTCTCCGCCCCAATTGGCTTGTGGCCAACTGAGCCCTCAACATAAACTAGGTCCCTAAGGTGCAAACTCGACCCAGTCTCCAGCTTGCCGGACTTACCCTAACACTGCTCTGTGTGGCAGTTGGAGTGGCAGCTGGAGGGACTTTTCTTTTTGCACCCACACCAGGCCCTGCAGCCCATCCAACACCCCCCGTCCCACTCCCCCCCTCCTGCTGTAAGGACCAAAAGTGATGATTAACAGTTAAGGAGCCAAGGAGTTAAAGGGAGTGTTTACTCCCCAACAATCTAGACAAGCTCCTTTAAAAACCGCCTGGGAATCACCGAGGAATATTGGAGGAGCACCAGATGGTCAGAGGACAGTAGCAGCAGGCAGGTTTCATCTTCAGTTGAGTCCTCTATAGTTAAGAGAGTGACAGGCCTCCGGACTCAATTTACACTGTAGTTTCGCATTAGGGCACAAGTACTCTAATTTAACTAAGGAGACCCTTAATCACCTAGGACTCACCCCAGCTCCAAGCAGTCACCAGTTAGCCACCTACATTGCTCCCATAGCCCACTAAGTAGGAGACTTATCTTTTACACCAAGAGCCACTCTACTAGGAATCAAAGGCTGTATTAAGGGCAGTACTAAGAACAGCATCAAGGGCACCCGGGTCTGTACAGCGCTTGCTCTCTGTCAGAGGGCTCCAAGCGAGAGCAAGAGCAAGCGGGAGAAGTAGGCACAACCAGTCATAGTTATAGCCACAACTACTGCACGATGAGGTCAGGAAGAGTAAGGAAAGAATCAGCAAAACACTGCAAGAAACCCATTATGGAACCCTCTACAGAATCCCCGGATGTAGGGGTGGTTTTAATCCCCTTCACCCCAATGCAACACTCCTCGCCTCCCAGGCATTTAGCATCCCCACTCCAGCTCTTTGACCAGGACAGGACCCCTCATACCCATCAGAAACCTTAAAATCATTGGATGAACAAAATACCCAAGACAGGAGTCACAGCATAACAGCAGACGCCGCACAAAAGAGGACCCTGAGAGACTATTTTAAGAAAGACATCACAAAAACTGACACATACATGTCGGCACCAAACTACCACAGAAAAGTGACCCTACCGCTTAGCTACTCCCCCCCCCCCCCATTCGACCTTGCCCGAAAGTAGAACCAGCGCAAATAAGAGTACAGGCCCACGAGAGACCCAGCGGGCAGGGTATCTGCCTACCCTTAGATGGCCTCCCAGAAATGGAAGTACATTCAACACAAAAAACTCTCAAATCAAGACTACCTTCTCAGACAAGTGATGAATCTACGGGCCCGATTCACAGAACTAACTTACAACAAAATCCTAAACTTACTACTCATGGTATTCACAGAATGCACTTACGACTGTCCTAAGTTTACGTCTGCACTCGGGTCGGAATTTCTGCACCCGGAGTGTAAGCTCCGTACCCGGAGTGTGAGCTCCACACCCGGAGCGGAATTTCCACCGTCGGGCCGGAATCTCCGCTTCCGGGCTGGAATACCCACAATCTGGTGTTAATTGACTATACCTGATGCATTGTGGGTATTCCGGCCTGGAAGCAGAGATTCCGGCCCGATGGTGGAAATTCCACTCCGGATGTGGAGCTTACACTCCGGGTGCGGAAATTCCGGTCCGAGTGTGGACGTACACTTAGGACAGTCGTAAGTGCATTCTGTGAATATCATGAGTAGTAAGTTTAGGATTTTGTCGTAAGTTAATTCTGTGAATCGGGCCCAGTGTGAGTCAACAACTCTACAAATCCACAACACACAAGGTTCCTCCCCAATCACCATATCAAGTGAGGATGCTCATTCTAACTTGAAGTTATCAATACACAAACTATTATCACAGAACCAGCTGGGAGCCAGAATACCCCAGCCCTCAAGCAGCGCAATGGATCAGGTCTTCGCCAGGTAACATAAAATTATTGATCCCAATAAATCCTTTAGACGCTGGTTGTCAGGACCGCCCCGAAACAATGCATGGTGAGCGTAACGACTGCTCACCACTGGATCCATCCTTCTTTCAGGCTGACCTCAATAGGATCTCGGATTCACAAGAAGGCCACGATCTGGCTACGACCGAACTTAACACACATTGGCCTCAACTTTTGCAAACTCTCCAATACACAGTACGCACGCTAAACTATCATTCGGACAAATTTGTCGACCTTCTAAACACACTTGCTGTGTACACTGCAGGGATTGACCATAAACTGGAAGCTCTTAACAAACTAATCACAAAAGCTTAATCCAATGTCAATCTTGTTCAAACAGAATACTGTTGTTCCCCATTTATTACCGGTCTGTCCTTTCTTCCTCAGTTTCTTACTGCAGTCCTAACAGAGATCAAGAAATCACCAACACCCAGTCAGGACCGACCTCAGCAACAGCATTTCCATCCAACGACTTCAGCTGTGCCGACAGGCTCCAAAGAGTACAACCTAAAACAAGCAATGAGCACAGGTATTATGATCTCTGGTGCAACCTCACCTGCTCCGAAAACAGTCATCTGAGCGGCCGACCCATTGCCCGATAACCAAACTGTCATTCCAAAGTGTAGGACTAATCATCAAGACAAACAAGACAACAGTGACCTAATGATACCATGGATAGACCTACAGACCTCTTCAAAGACAACACTCCTAACAGGCAATGGGGACTCAGTGTGTATCAGCCCAGACAATGGTACAGTGAACAACCCACCACAAACACAACAGCTAAGCAAAAGGGGGAAAAAATAAATGCATTGGGAATTATTTAACCATCGTGGGAATTGTTAAACCACCATTCAGTCTATACTGAACAGCTTTTCCTCGTGATGGACTTGTATTTGCACAATAAACTATTGAGCAACATTCAGCACTCCAGTGATGATTGCATGATGGACATTTCGCATTGTGATTGTTGCTTCTGTATTTAGTCCATGGTCACACAGTGTTGAAGTCTGTTTACCAATTCAATTTGAATGGTTTACATTACTTCCGTTAATGTCAGAAGCGCATCCTGTGTCTAGGACACTTGTCTTAGTTTTCTCTTTCATTTTGAACAGGGTGGCCGGGCAGAGTCTCTTCACAGGGTGCACACTTTAAAAAACTTTCTTTGTTTTATATTTTGCTATATTTTTGTCTACTCTGAGTGCAACCCAGCTGTCTTTTAGTTTTTCTACATTTTTATATATGTGACATTTTTCTGCTACAGCCATTTAGTGCCTGTATCTGTCTCTGGGTCACATGACTGGGTGTAGCTGGTAGTTGGGCGGCTTTGTGTATTCCTGCTCGACAGCCACACACAATAGAGAGCTTAGGTGTGCCTAGATGGGCCATCACTGGCAGGACGAGAGGATGGAGATGAGCACAGCCCTGCTTACACTTGAATAGACTGTGTCCTGCCTCCACACAGACGGTTGCATACTCCTTGTAGTTAGCCTGGAGCCAGGACCCGGGAGGGCAGGATGCCTGGGTACTTAAAAGGGAAACCTCTAGAAACTTCTCCCCCACTTCAAAGGCGCAACTGGCTATAAATACTGGACCTCAGGCGCCAATTTTTTCAGTAAACTTCAGCACCTGTGGATATTCTGCCAGGAAGAAGGGCCGCTCTGCTGCCTTGCTGGACTGCTGCCTTGATGTGCTGACCAGCTCCCTGCTCCCCTCTTGCCTGGGTGAGAAGGACTGGATCTGTATCTATTGAACCCAGAACTCCAGAGTGACTCCCAGGGCTAGTTGACAGGCCTCCTGAACTGAAGCCTCAGGGACATAAGAGGCTATTCGATAAACATGCACCTGGACTCTTCCATCTGTGAGCCTGCCCTGCCAAGTGATGCCACCCCTGTCCCTAGACCCTTGGACGTGGGCTTATGGTGCTCTGCCATCCTCTGTGGATCCAGCAGAAATGACGCATATCCTCTACTGCGTGGTGCAACCTCTAGCAGAACTGATGCTTTGTCACTGCTACGTGGATCAGAACCATCGCAAAGTCCGTTGCCACAACGGAACCACCGCTGCTCAACACAATCTTGGGCTGGCCCAACTATCCCTAGTTGACTGGAGCCTCGACACCGGACTTCGCATTGCAGCTCCTGGGAACCAATGCATCGCCCGACTCCGCAACACATCCTCTATGATGGACTTTGCATTCCAAGCCCTTGTCAGTGGGAACCTCGACGACACGGGACCTCACACCATTGCCTCACTGCATCTCTAAACCAATGCATCGCTTCAGCTGCATCTTCCACACAAATCTTCACATCACGCTACAAACCAGGATTTAAAGTGCTTTGTTCAGCTGGCCTAATTGGGTCCTTGTTGCCGGCCCACACTCTCTCTCTCTCTCTCTCTCTCTCTCTCTCTCTCTCTCTCTCTCTCTCTCTCTCTCTCTCTCTCTCGGTCAGCCAGAACAGGTGACTTTATCCTCGCCCGGCGCAACCATATATCCACAGCTGGCGCTTTGCGCCTTTAGGCGCTGTTTTAGCTAAAATATTTATAATAGGATATCTCTGGTTCTACTGATTGGATTTTTGTTGTTTTGGTCTTGTTTTTTTCAGTAAACATTACACTGTTTTTCTAAACTGGTGTGGAATTCTGTTGTGGAGAAATTTTACTGTGTTACTATTTGAAGTGTTGCACAAATACTTGCCACATTGCCTCTGTGTTAAGCCTGACTGCTATGTTCCAAGCTACCCGAGGGTTGAGCACAGGTTAATTGAGGGTGTGCTTGTTACTTTACCCTGAGTGAAATTTGGTTGCTGCTTGAAAAGGGTTTCATACCCCTCATCCAGTAACCCAGTTTCTTACAAAGCATGAATTCTGATTCCTGTGCAAACTGGAGTTTCTGAATGGTGCTATAAATATGGAACACTGTTTTCGTGTGACTTATTTAACACAAAGCCTGATGAAATATGTTGGTGCTGGGGGGGAAAGCCTACTAACGAGGCAAAACATATGTATTTCATTGAGATGCAGTGAATTTGGAATTATTGGTATTAACTTAGCACGAGGTATCACTGTTTGTCAGGTGATGTAAAAAGCCTACCCTCTTTTGCCTTACCCATAATAACGTTTTTATTATAGAATCAGTGTCTATCTATTACAGTGACTTTAATGTCCACAAAGTGACTTTCCAACCTCATTCCAGCATACTAAGGCTCTTTTCAATCTCCATCACTTTCTTTGGGTGCAACATCAAATAGGTTGTAAATATAACTTGCGTTTAGTACCAGCAGCATTGGTTGTTGTGAAAGTGGGGTTGCTTAAATTTCAAAAATTTCAATGCTTAGAGTGTGAGAATTCATGTTTTGCCTAATTTAGGACAACTTACGCCTCATCGTCCATCCTTTTTTGTGATCTTGCTGTCTAATACATGACCTGAATTGCTGTTCATTCTATGTCATAACAAAGACTCTTAGATTTCACTAGCTGAGAAAAAGTTTTCCATAGTCGCATAAGTATAGTCTACTTTTCCAAGGACAGAGCAACTGTCCCAGACTGAATAACATGCTATGTAACATTTCATGTACTGAGAACAGATGTTGTGAACACTAGAACTCCAACACTAGAACTCTCTCCCGGCCACCTCAGATCTTGCCCTCAATACACACTCTTCCGTAAGGCCCTAAAAACTTTTCTCTTTTCTCAAGCTTTTTCCCCATAAACCGCTTCTCCCCAATCTCCTTTGCTTTCTGCCCTCTTGGGCTCAGCACCTTATAGCGCCATGAAACCGCCAGGTGTACGTGCGCTTTATAAATAATTTTAAACTCAAATTCAAGTATTAGATTAGTGAGAATACATCCGAATGTATTGCTGAAACTGTTGCTTTTTGCTTAATTTCTATTAGCTATGAGCATGTGAACTATATACTAATGAAGTGAATGTAGGAAGTTTTTACCTATACCCTATAAAAGAGTGTAAATTCTAAATGTGAGGAGGAGATGCTTTGTCACAGACTTTGAATTGTGCTATGGTGTGGCTTTGACTCTCAGATTCATAGGGACGGTGGTTATTGTTTCTTTAATGTTTTTTAATTTTTGAAGATTATGCTTTATAAATTGCTTGTTGTGTCTTTACTTGGGTAAGAGGTACCTTAAGTATAATTCGGAGTTAACAGGTTATCACATTGTCTGCTAAGGTGAAGTATACTGTGAAGCGCAATCAGTCACATCAAGTGCGCCCCCGAGGTACACCGAACCAGGAAGCACACAAACCCCATCAGCCCGAGTACCCTTTCAACTATAATTCAAGTTAGCATGAGCCCCCTTTTCGTCCCTATAACTGTGAGTACCCCTCAAGCTCAGCCGGACCAAACAGTCAATGAGCTGCAGTGCCCATAAATGTCTTAGATACTGGAGATCTGACAGACAGGAGGAACCATAGGGACCCCTGTACAGGCCACAGTTCCCAGAATAACCCCAGCACCCAGTGGATCAATTCCATAGAGAATAGACATTGCCCAACTGAAAACTGAACTCAGATTGTCAAGGTAAATGTGGGATTAGATTTTCAACAAAACTACATTGGGAACAAGTTTATCTACTTGGGTAAGGAAACTGCCGTAGTGAACGGCGCACGAAAATACATTTTAGGAAGCTGCGCTTCACGTCTGGGACCCACCAGAGGGTTTACAAACGCAAATTGCACGAACCCCACCAGCGGGGGAGAAATGAACTACAGCTTCCAGCATGCTCTCACTGGGGAGCGCATGCACTTAATGAAGATTGATGACTGCAGTTACCGTCATTTGCCAACTGCCACCCCATGAGGAAGGAGCCAGTGGGCTCCAAAACGCGTCGGGGGACGCTAGATATAGCTGTTATATGCAGCTTCCTAAAAATAAAGGTTGGTGAACCATTTTCATTGCGGAGTGGCGTCCTTAATACAAGAGGCAACCTTGATGAATATATATATATATATATATATATATATACATATATATATATATATATATATATGTACACATCAGTTTGTGTAGGTATCCAGTCTACTTTTGCCATTGGCCTGCATGTTTTCTTATCTCTGTTCCCATTCCCAATGTCTATTAGCTCTGTGTTCTTGTTGACCATGTGACAAATGCAGGCAGCCATTGTGGGTGGCCCTTTGCCATATGCTTTCATCAATGTTTGAGCATGAGATAGCAGTTTAAAAAATTAAAACAAATTATATGCTTGAGGATAATGTCACTTATACTTTTTTCATTTTATTTTCAATTTTAGTTTATATTAATTTTTTTTTTAAAGATTATTTTTGGTTTACCATTTTCATAACATCTGGCATTAAAAAATTAACCCCATGTCTGCTTTAGGTGCACAACAGCAGTCACTGTGTAAGGATTATTTGACAGTCAGTGCATTTGTCAACTGCACCTCCCTGTGTGCCACATCCCACGTGATGCATTGTACATAAAGCAAATAGTTACAGTTGGATTGTGTTGTTGCGCTTTCTAATCCTTCCTGAGTGTACGCTATGAAAGTTTATGTTGGTGTAGTTTTCCATTTTATGAATGAACACTGTACACTATTGTTAATTATAATTACTTAAGTAACCACACTAAATGATATTGTTTGTACTACTACTTGAACTGCAACAATGCCACGTTCCATTGATGTTTTTCTTGCTTGTTTGCTTTTAGGTTCACAAGCGAAGAGACATCACCCACAGTACAACCAGACAGAAGGCCTCTGCAAAACGTGATGCATGACAGACTATGCAACGCTGTCCTCTTTTTCAGCTTGTTGTGAAGCTAAGTGCTATTGCCAAATGACAGCTTCAGGATGGCCCCAAAGATAGGTGCTGCCAAGAAAGAGGCTAGTGGGAAGCAGAAGAAGCAGATTTCCACCATTAGTGTGCTGACCGCAACCCTTTTCAGGAAAGTTGTGCCTGCCTCACTTGTCTCCGGCGAGTAAGCTGAGATCAGCACTCCTGCATCAATGGCACCACCTCCCCACCCTTAGCCCAGGGCCATGTCTGTCAGTGAGGTAGCTCGTGCAATCATGTTGACGCCAACGAGTAGCGATGTTGAATTGGATTTGTCCCTTTTGCAAAGTAGTACACAATCGTTTCAGGAAACACATCAAAGTGGACAGCCTCAGCCAGCAGCACAGGAGGTTGCGCTTCCTTCAGAGGAAGAAGTTGAACCTCCTCTTTTAGAATCAATGGCTCTCACCTCTCCAGCAAGGAAAAAGAAGAGTACTATAGCACCATGTTCTGCAAGCACCACTTCTAATGCTGATGATAGGGACATGGAGTGGATCCCGACAGAGACTAGGAGAGTCAAGGGAAAAGAAAAGTTCCAGAAAGACTTCAATTTATGGGAGGGGATCAATCAATCAATCAGATAATTTGTAAAGCGCACTACATACCCCCGAGGGTTTCAAGGCGCTGAAGGGAGGGGAGGATGGGGGTGCTGTAGCTACTAGCCGAACAGCCAGGTCTTGAGTAGTTTCCTGAAGGATAGAATGTCATTGGTTTGTGGTAGGATGAGGGGGAGGGTGTTTCAGGTCTTGGCGGCGCACTGGGAGAAGTATTTGCCTCCCGCTGTGGTTTTACTGATGCATGGGACGGTAGCCAGGGAGAGGTCTGCGGAGCAGAGTTTCCTGTTGGGTACGTAGAAGAAGAGTCGGCTGTTGAGATAGGCTGGGCCGGTTCTGTGGAGTGCATTTTTTGCGTGGATCAGGAGTGTGAAGGAGATTCTTTTATTGACAGGGAGCCAGTGCAGATTCCTCAGGTGGGGGGTGATGTGGTCGCGGTGCGGGACGTCGAGGATCAGGCGTGCCGAGGCATTCTGGATTCTTTGCAGTCTGTTGATGAGCTTGGACGGGGCTCCGGCATAGAGGGCGTTTCTGTAATCGAGTCTGCTGCTGACTAGGGCCTGGGTAACTGTTTTCCTTGTGCCTGTGGGGATCCATTTGTAGATCTTGCGGAGCATACGGAGAGTGTTGAAACAAATGGAGGAGACAGCTTTGACTTGTTTGGTCATGGTGAGTTTCGAGTCGAGGATGACTCCCAGATTGCGTGTGTGGGTGGTGGGTGCGGGGGTGTCCCCAGTGATGCGGACCACCAGGAGTCGTCCCATGCAGAGGGGTTGGGCCCAAGGATGAGGATCTCCGTCTTGTCTGCGTTCAGTTTGAGGCGGCTATGCTCCATCCATTCGGCGACGGCCTTCATTCCCCGGTGGAGGTTAGATTTAGCAGTGAGGGGGTTCCTTGGTAATGGAGAGGATCAGTTGCGTGTCGTCGGCGTAAGAGATTATGTTGAGGTTGTGCTGTCGGGCGATGCGAGAGGTGCCATGTAGACGTTGAACAGCGTTGGGCTGAGGGAGGATCCCTGCTGGACGCCGCAGATGATCTCGGAGGCTTCGGATCAGAACGGGGAGAGTCCCGGAGAGGAAGAAGGAGGTCCAGTCCAGGGCCTTGTCCCCGATCCCTGCGCCGTGGAGTTGTGTGCGAAGTGTGCTGTGGCAGACGGTGTCGAAGGAGGCGGAGAGGTCGAGAAGGATGAGGACCGCCGTCTCGCCGTTGTCCAATAGGGCCCTGATGTCGTCTTTGGCGGCGATGAGGGCGGTCTCGGTGCTGTGGTTGCTGCGGAAACCTGACTGGGAGGGGTCCAGAATGATGTTGTCTTCAAGGTAGCGGGTGAGCTGGATGTTGACTATCTTCTCGATGACCTTGGCTGGGAACGGAAGCAGGGAGATGGGCCGGAAGTTTTTCAGTTCACTTGGGTCTGCCTTGGGTTTCTTCAGTAGGGTGTTGATCTCTGCGTGTTTCCAGCTCTCAGGGAATGTTGTGGTCTCGAAGGAGAGGTTGATGATGTTGCGTAGGTGGGGTGCGATGGAGCTGCCAGCTTTGTTGAAGATGTGGTGTGGAAAAGGGTCAGACGGTGAGCCGGAGTGGATTGTACCCATGGTCTTGATTGTGTCTTCGATGCTCACGTTGGCCCAGGTTGTCAGGGGGTCATAGTCGGTGGGGTGTGGATGGTTCCTTCGTGTTGGGTCCGTAGGGGTCATCCGGGGGTTGAAGCTGTTGTGGATGTCAGCGATCTTGTGGTGGAAGAAGGTGGCGAGGGAGTCGCACAGGGCTTGCGACGGCGGGATGTCGTTGGAGTTAGAGCTGGGGTTGGAGAGTTCCTTCACGATGTTGAAGAGCTCCTTGCTGTTGTGTGCGTTGTTGTTGAGGCAGTCTTTGAAGGAGGACCTCTTGGCGGTCCTGATGAGGTGGTGGTGGTTGCGGATGGCGTCATTGTGGGCTGCGCGGCTGCCAAGCGACTTCTCACTATGCCATATGTTCTCCAACTTCCGGCAGGTGCGCTTGGATGCTAGGAGTTCTGGGGTGAACCAGTTGGCTCTCTTGCTGGTGTCTTTGAGGGTTTGTTTTTTCAGCGGCGCTAGGGTGTTGGCGCATTCCTCCATCCATCGTCTGAGGGCGCGCGCGCCAACGTTGGGGTTGGAGGGGTTGGTCGGTGGGTTGAGTGCGAGGTTTGTCTGTAGTTCTACTTCGGTGATTCTGCCCCAGCAGCGACGGGGGATCTGTAGGGTGCGGTGACATGCAACTGGTTTCCAGAAGGTGAAGTGGATGCAGTGGTGGTCGGTCCAGGAGGGTTCGGAGACGTGGCTGAAGGAGACGAGTGGGCTTGAGGAGAAGATGGCGTCAAGTGTGTGTCCGGCGATGTGGGTCGGCGACAAGACGAGCTGTTCCGGTCCGAGGTTGGCGAGGTTGTCTATCAGGGTGAAGGAGCTGCTGTCGTTGTTGTTCTCCAGATGGAAGTTCAGGTCTCTGAGGAGGATGTAGTTGGTGGAGGTCAGTGCGTGCACGCTGACGAAGTCGGCGGTAGTATAGCAGAATTGTGGTCGGGGTCCGGGTGGTCTGTAGATGAGGGTGCCTCTAAGGGTGGTCTTGGAGTCCGTGTGGATCTGGAAGTGCATGTGTTCGGCGGTGCTGAGAGTGTCGTGGGTGTTTTTTGAGACCCTGATTGTCTTCTTGTGGATGATGGCGATTCCTCCTCCGACTCCGTTGGTGCGGTCTCTGCGGGCGATCTTGTATCCGTCGGGGATGGCTATTGTGATGTCAAGGGAGGAGGCTTCGTTCATCTTGGTCTCGGTCAGGAAGGTGACGTCTGGAGATGCGGTGTCGAGTAGGTCCCAGAGCTCAACGGTGTGTTTGCATGCGGAGCGGGTGTTAATCAGGATGCAACGGAGCTGGTTGTGTGTAGTTGTGGCGGGTTTCTCTGCATCTTTGATACAGGAGAAGCTGCAGTTCTGGCAGGTGAAGGAACCGTGGGTGCGCTTCGGGGTGAGCCAGCAGCAGGTGGGGGTTCATCCTGGGTTGAGAGTGATGAGGGTGCTGGCATCGTATCGGAGGCGGTCATCACGGCTAGTGCGGGGGCCAGGGGTTCTGGCTCTGGGCGCACAGTGGCCGCCATTTTATGGGGAGGTGGGAGGGAGGAGCAGCTGGGAGGCGGGTGGCAGGGCCGAGCGAATTGGCACGGGGACGGGGCCGCAGGGGCAGCAGCGGCGGGAACTGCCGCTGGGAGCAGGGAAAAGAGGGGAAAAGAGTGGGCACCAGGAGCAGCTGAGGCAAGGGGCACTCAAGCGCTGGCGGAGCTGCAGCAGGGGGGAGCGACCTACCAGGCAAGGTCAAGGGTCGCTCTCCTCACCGCGCAGCGGCTGCCACTTTATGGGGAGGTGGGAGGGAGGAGCACCTGGGAGGCGGGAGGCGGGTGCGAGGGGCGAGCGAATGGGCATGGAGGGTGGGGCCGCAGGGGCAGCAGCGGCGGGAACTGCGGCTGGGAGCAGGGAACAGAGGGTAAAAGAGTGGGCACCAGGAGAGGCTGAGGCAAGGGGCACTGAAGCACTGGCGGACCTGCAGCGGGGGGGAGCGAACTACCTGGCAAGGTCAAGGGTCGCTCTCGGGATGAAGAGTAGGATGACAATGACGAGGTAGTCATGGTGGAAGGTGACACAGAGGAATCTGACAATGCTATTCATCCAGTCCCGAGGGATGTGGCACAGGTAGCAACACCACCAGCTCTGATATTTGTAAAGCCCCAGCTGAGACCTGGACCAACCCGTGCCTCAGGAGAAGCAGAGAGGCAATCAATGACATGCCCACCTACCTCCAGTTCGTCTTCAGGCATTGGCCCGGAAACAAAAGCACTCCTCCCTAGTTTGGGACTTTTTTACAGTTACCAAGAGGGGGAGCACATTGCAGTATGCACCATTTGCCACAAAATATTTGAGGTAAGCCTGGTACACATTATGGTACTGGAGGCCAGACGACCCATATGAAAAAACACCACAAAATCAAGTGGAAGGAGCATCTCCAAAAAATTGCTGAAAGTAGTTGTGGTGGAGGGGAGAGCCGGGGAACATCCTCTACAAGTCCAATCAAGGCAGAAGGTGATGATGAGAAGAAGAGGGTGACATCTTCATGCAAAGCAGCCCTGTCCCCAGCAGTGCACCTGCAGAGTCACCTACCTCAGCGACTTCATAATGGCACAAGAAGACTCAAAGTGAGATGATGGAGACACTGTGGCATACAGTGACTGCCCCACCACAACCACGACGCACATGGAGTCTACCACTATCATCTACTTCTCAAAAGACTCCTGCGTCAGTGCCCCAAGAAAAGAAAATCCAGGCTTCTATTACGGGCATGTTTAGACAGGAGTGGCCCTATGAGCGAAACCACCCAACCACACGTTTGTACAATGGTAAGCTGGCAGAAATGTTAGCGCTGGACCTCCTCCCTTTTTCATTTGTGGAAGGAGTGGATTTTTTTTAATTTGAGCCGGCCATCTTCCCAGAATGGAAGGTACCAAGTAGAACCTATTTTTCCAGAGTAGCTAGTCCAGCACTGCATCATGATGTGCTGCAGTTGGTTGGACACACTTTTCAGCAAGGTGTTGTTCACACCATCCACCTGACAACAGACATGTAGCCCAGTTGTCAGGCGACTGATTACATGTGCATCACTGCACACTGGATCTTTTTTGCAGGGTAAAGCAAAATATATCTTCAGGTCGTGTTCCTGAATAAAGATTTAAGAGCGTTCAAAATCACATACAGCTGTAATCATCTTGGAGGGATTTGACAGCAAATAGCATGAATGGCTGCGACCCATAGGTCTTAGAATTGGATTTGTTGCCATGGACAATGGCTGTAACATAGTCAAGGCCATGTCAGACAGAGGCTATTTCAGGGTCTTGGGTTTGGCCCATTGTATCAACCTGGTGGTGCAAGACTTCCTCAAAAAGGAAGACCTAGCAACATACTGACCACCTGAAGAAGAATTTGCACCCATTTCAGCCATTCTTTTAAAGCCCGGAAATAGCTGCGGATTATTCAGGATATTAATACAGCACCAGTTAAAGCCCTGATACAGAAGGTGCCAACACGTTGGAACTCAACCTTTTACATTCTGCAACGTCTGTCTGGGCAGTACAAACAGATCAAAGACTATGTCATTCAACAAGGAGGGAATGCAGTTGGCAACGCTATGACCATGGATATGGACAAATGATGCCTAGTCAAATGCCTGACACTGATGCTACAATCTTTTGAGGTTTTCAAGCGTGGAGTTAGCAAGGAGGACAGTACAATGGGCCAAGCTATCCTGTTGCTGCATCTCCTACAGACCTGGCAAAGAAGGGGTCGGAAAGGTCCGCCCCTGCAGGTGTGAATGAAAATACAGAAGCACATGCCTTGGTTAAGAGCTTAGTCCTGTGCTTGGCTTCTTATATAAGGCTGCAACATGACATCATCAAGTACATATGTGCCAATCAACAAAAAACAACGAAGTGGGTAGGGGCTTAAGGGAAAAAGTTTAAAGACCAAACATAGATACATTCCCTATATACTCAATAACAAACACATAAGTATCTATGGGTCAGCGCAACAAAGGGACTAAATGATGCCATAATGACCCATCAACTACAAAAACAAACTAAAGGAAAGTAAAATCTAACAATCCTAAGCTCCCCTCAATAAATGAGGATGCCCATCAGTCACCACTCGGTACCGCCCTTCATCATTTGAGACTCCTCAGGGACCTGCTAACATAAGGACTATAGGTGATATATGAGGATAAGTTGAAAGAAATCCTTCACAAACCAAATAGCCCGTAGTGCGGTCCTTAAATAGTGATTTAGTAAAGTTCTTATAATGGGTGATGGGATTGCAGTGCTAGTGTGTAGTGAAAAAAGTGTAATGGATGATGTATTGGTATGGGAAGATGCGCCAATGGCCAGAACTCAGCAGGCCTGCAATAAAGTATCTGGCTTGTCCTGTCGCCAGTGTGTCTGCTGAACGTGTGTTAAGTGCAACGGATGCGGTCGTCACCGTGAGAAGGACCAGTCTCTCGCCTCAAAATGTGGAGAGATTGACTATGACCAAAATGAACCAACATTTAGTACCACACAATTACACCGTTCATGAAACAGCAGCACAGGAGGAGGAAGAGGGTAATTGTTCTGAAACTGAATCCAGTGTGTAGGCTGACCAACTTCTGGGTGAACCACCTGAGTTTGAGAACAAACTCTAATTCCCAGACTTAAGGGCCGATTAGGATGGCGGACGGACTTGCGTCCGTCCGCCACCCTTGAGGAGGAGGGAACGTCCGCAGGGGCTGCGGCGTTCCCTCCGTGCTGATTAGGATGTGACCGCCAGGGTGGCGGTCACATCCTCTATATTTAACATTGCGGCGGGTGCAGCTTCAAGCTGCACCTGCCGCAATGTTAAAAAAGCATGTTTTACATTTACATGCACAAAGCGGCCGGCACCGCACGGTGCCTGCTGCTTTGTGCACGCAAATGCAGGGGGGTACCATAGGTACCCCCCATGTGCACCCCCCACCCCCCATTCACCCAGGGGGCCCGCAACGGGCCCCCAAAGTGAATGTCCGTATGCTTTTCCATGGCGGAAAAGCCGCCGTGGAAAAGCATGTATTCACGAACATCCTAATATGGCGGACGGTGTCTCATAGACACCGCCTGCCATGTTATAGCTTTTCCGCCACGGTCGGAAGCCGACCGCGGCGGAAAAGCGGCGGACGGAATTCCAGACCCACCAGCCATCCTAATTTGGCGGTGGGTCTTTGGAGGCTCCGCAGCGTTTTTTCCGCATCCTCCAGGCCGGCGGACACTTCCGCCGGCCCGGAGGATGCGGAAAAACCGCCATCCTAATCGGCCCCTAAGTATGCCAGTGCCCCATATAACTTTTTTAAATGTTCTTGTTTAAATTAGTTCTTTCTTTGCAAGTTAAAAAAAAAATTAGCTAGAGGAACATTAATAGTTTTATGCTGCTCCACATTTTTTTTATTAGTTGCACATATATTGCCGGATTGCAGTTGAATCAGTGTGCATTGAAGAAGCCTCCACTATTCCTTCATGACATTGAGGACAATACCTGCCCCACTCGAATGCCTATTGCCTATCCCTTTTTGCATCACTTAGTACTAGAACGGCTGCCCCAATAAATCCTTTATTATGTACAGGACTGGCTGCCAATACCAAATTCCAAAGTGTTTCCTGCATCAAAGATGACTGAATACCCAATACCTGAACTACCCGTGGTTGCCTTGGATTGGATGAGTTAACTTAATCTATTGCACAGTGAGTGACTGATTGTGTGAGTGATGATTTAAGTTGATTGATTCATGTGGTGGCAGACACTCAGGGAGGGTATGTGTATAACTGTAATATGGGAAATTTCTTGAGATGATTATTGATTTACATTGATTGGGGCTTGAGTGATGGGTCCCTATTTATTTTTTCCCTCTAGGTGATGATCAGTCCTTTCACACTTAGCTAGATTTAATTAATTGCAAGGGTGTTGTCCTTTTTTCTGGTTCATCAGACACCAAACTTTATTTATCAAACAAAAACCTATGCAAAGTACTGCATTTATGTTTCATTCTCTGCTTGTTCTTCAACAGCAGTGCACTGCACTCCACGTCTATCTTGCTTGGGTCCTCGTGATTTATGATGATGACTGATCTGGTATGGGGTTACTCAGAGTCACTCAGGACTGAAGGCGTATCATGTAAGAACTCAGGGCGGGACTTGGAGCTGCAGGACTTCTTCATCAAAAGCAAGAAGTTATCGTGTATCGACTTCAGTTCAAAGGTAAACCAAGAGTCTGTGGCCTAGTATTACTCCTCTATTTGGAATAGAGGGGTGTGTGTGTGTGTGTTGTTTTTGCTCTGCCTCCAAGTCTTCTTATCTTGAAACACTCATCATGAAGCGTACCTTCCTTCTGTCCTTCTCCTTGACTCTAAAATAAAGTTTTTTTTACAATCCACAGGCCTTCTTCTAGTCTCCTTCACGAACAAAAGGCGAAAGTTAGATGACCTCAATAATACTCCTGCTTACCTACTGGACCAGCACAGAGAGGCTAAAAAGAGGGGACATTCCCAAGGAGAATGCAGAAGCACGGCCCAATTTTGCAATACAGTATCATTTGTCTTTTAACAATCATATAAATTAAGATATGTGGGTAGATTCACTCCCTAACCTAGAAGACAGAACATTTAGATATAAGGTAAATTGGGTCTTGGCGGCAGAAGGACTGTTTGCAGTGCAAAGTGAAGTTGTAATGCCTCCCCAGTTATTGCTGCATTTATAGTCAGGTAAGACAACTAGTATGGATGTAAGTCGTAAGTTCAGCAAGGCAGCATAAAAAGATAAAGCAGCCCGAAGATCGGGGCATGACAAGTGACCAGGACATAACTTGTATTCAAGCGCACTGCGTATGATTCAGGATTCGAGTAGGTTCATTTTACAATATAGAAAGAAAATCCAGAAGCAACGCCATATGGTCATACATGTTCCTACAATAGCAAGCATGAAGCGGGAATCCGCAAAGAGTGCGATTACAGTTGAAGATACAGAGGTAAGGCACACGAGTCAGGATAAATGTAAAAAACACATACACTTCGTGGCGAACCGCACCCCACCCCTCAAAACGAGACAGACTGTAGGAAACATGGAAAACAGCGACACCAAAAAGAAAAAGGTCAAAGGGCCATAGAGACAAAGAAGGAACACCACCCTACCCCCCACCCTGCACCCCTGCAGAAGGCTACGGCCTACCCCCCCCCAGCAGCGTGCCTATCGCCCTACATGAGAGACCCGAAATACAGAAGAAGAGAAAAAGGAAAAAGAAGGAAAAATGCGGAGAAGGGCCATCGATCTAGCTACCCGACCCCCCCTCACCCACCACGCACAGTAGACAAACTAAAAGCAGGATCCGAACAGCCGCAGTACACAATAATCATCAATAGCGCGAGCACTAACATCCCCTCTGAGTGTCCCCCTAAGCACCATCAGCCAACAATGAGTTCCACTATGTCCCAGACAATCTCACCCCTGGCCTTTTCTATCAATAGCACCAACAGACGTCCAGTTATCAATCGGCATAGTAAGCAGTGTGGAGGGTCCAACCGATCCGGGCGGGCCGGGCAGCGCCGTCACTCCATGGGACTGTAACACCCAAAACCCAGCCGAATATGCATGGCGGAAGTCCATCTGTGTCAGTATCGACACCGGAGACAACCTCCGGTCCGCGCACCATCTCACCAGCCAGGAAGAGAGAGTCACACAAAGCAGTAAGCGTTGAAACGCCGCCGGAGCAGTCCAAACCATAGATCGACGCCGTCTCCTCAGCCGCCGAACAAACAAGGGCCCGACGAGTCACTCACACATACAACAGGTCTATCCAAAGCGGTATCATGAACCGGGTCTATTGGCGTCTCCACAAACGTAGGCGTAGCTGGAGCATTCAGTACTGACGCAGAAGCGAGCACATCGGCACTTCCTTGAGATCGAATCACGCCGATGTGGAGCGGTGGGACAACAATGGCGGCCATCCTGCTTCCCAGATCCCTGGCGTCCCGGATCAGGGTCATTTGCAGAGTTGTTAACGCAGCCAATATATCTCTGGACGTGGGCTCTTTCTCGTGGTGCCAGGCCCCAGGATTCTCACACACAGCGGCTTCTCTACCCGGATGAGGTGCGCGTAAGAGGGTGCCATCCGCCATCTTAGCTGATCCGGCCTCGTCCTTCTCCACCGCACCCCGGGACCGGGCCCCACACCAGGGAGGAACAGGATTCACCACGGGAATCCCGAAAGTCAAGGCAGGCTTCTCAGCGGAGGGTCACCAAAGGGCTAAACAAAATCTCCGCCGCTCCCCGGGAGCTGCCCGCCGACACCGGGAAAAGTCGGAAGTATGCCCGGACAAAACACTGGAATGGGGGGCCAAGTGTCGTGCACACCCCTCGACCCTGCTGTATCGCACTGCCCACAGGGCTCTCCGCTAATCGCACTGGGTCGGCACTGTCGCCATCGGCCATCAAGTCTTCGGTTCCCACCGGCCGACTCCTCACCATCACCAGAGGCCGCTGTTGTCGCAGTCGCGGCCGGCCACTCTCCTCACTCGAGACCCCGGTCCCAACTGCGTGAAGGCCGCTAAACAGTCGGGGACATTACAACGGATCTGCCGCACGTAAAAGCCTCTGGATCAAACGGTAAGTGAAAGTCGTCCTTCGCCTACTTAAATATGCCGTTGCGGCTCAGGATGGTTGCCAGGATATACGCGTGGGGTGAGAAGGCTCACGGAGCCGAGCGTTTACGCAGCCATCTCGGTCGCCATCTTGGCTCCTCCTCCTGCGACTGTGTTTTTTTATATAAAAAGTACATACATCTGTACTCTGTCACAATCATTCCTTTGTTTCCTTCTAACAACAGATTGATGGGGAATGATGTGCTGCTGTTTATTGCCCAGGTGAATGTTGGCCTTGTGTTGTAGTGTTTGTCTTTTTCAAACCTTTCCGCAAATCCTATTACCCATCCATTCATAAAACCGCTAACCCTCTTCCTCTGAGCTGTGCTATTTATTGAGCTGTGGCTTAAATTACACCGTCAATGGATCACACCCTCGGTGGGGTGGATGTGGTGAAATCAACACCAACTTACTGTAGAATCTTTGAAGCAGTAGCCCACACCAGCCCATTACCAACCTGCGCATTAAAAATGATCCATAACTTTTTTAGATATAGAATGAAGAACATCTGTCGTCAGCATCATCATTAAGACCTTGTGTTGCCTAACTGTAAACACCTAGCCTAAGCTTGTCAACTTCAGACTTTGAGTCCATTTTCCATAACTTATGGATTTCACAAATAATACTGCTTGCTCCACATTAGCCAAAACTTACTAGTATTGCTATTTTTTCTTTTTTAGCACAATCCGGTATTCTCATTGTGTCCCGTAGTACTCGGGTGGTGTCAGTTGTTTGTAAATCTTTGATAACTATATAACCCACTTACTTAGTCTTTCTATTTCCATTTAGTTGCCTATGATGGATAATTGTCAATCATTCAGAGCAATCCTACAGTTGAAGCTTAACTGTGTGGAACTGTTTGTCCCAGACCTCGCTTGTGAAGTTGTAATCCCTCCCCAGTTATTGCTGCATTTATAGTCAGGTAAGACAACTAGTATGGATGTAATTTAACTTAGTAAGAAATTAACTGCGACTGTGTTTTTTATATAAAAAGTACAGACCTTCAACACAATATAGCCTAGGCCATCTCACTATGGCAGCATTCCCCATAATGGTCAAGATAGTTAGAGAAGTATAAGCCTTGACTCTATAACTAAGTGCTGTGCTATCTCTAGTCTTAACTTACACGCACATAAACACGCTGCATAAAAATACTTTAAGGCAGGAGTGCTAAGTAAAATAAACTATTTCAGGCATAAATTTAGATTAGAAAAATAGTTTTTCCCTTTATTTACAAAGCAACCCACCTTCAACACCCAGAAAAATGCTCACCCATCTCCCAAACAAAACTGACACAAGTCCCAAAATGCAAAATGTTCAAGAAAGTCTCTTGAGTCCCACTCCAAACTCCAACTCCCTTTCGACTCTCTCTTCCCAGCCCCAACAAACAACAAATCCCTCCCACCAAAACAAAATATTTAAAAAGGGGTTAGAAGAGGGCATTATGGACATTGGTCCAGAGCTGGTCCATGCTGTGCTCACCTGAGGTGAGCCGGCCCTGGTGCGGGGTGGCAGCAGTTGGCTGGCGATGGCACCGGCGATGGGATGGCAGGGAGGCTGGAAGCTGAGGGGGACCCGCTGCACTGGGGCCTGGGAGCTGTGCATTGATTTACTCTTCCTCCTCAGCCAGGGCCCCCAACTGCTGGTATGCTGGATATGCTCCAGCCTCTGCTACTGCAAACAGGCCTCTCTCCTGCCTGTCGGGTGGTCCAGCTGGACCAGCAGGAGCAGCTATATTGAGAAAAACAAAAAAGGCAAATTGTAAATCCTCTGTGCAAACAATTGGTTTAAAAAACAACGTGACCCTGTAACAGTACACTGCTGGTCCCATAGGTCCATTAGAGTTTATTTGATGTAATGAGTAGGAGAATCACAAGGCCAGTTTTGTTCTCTTTTACCCACACATGTTGCCCAACACAGAGCAGTGTCTGTGTGGCATCACAGGATTAAAAAACAGCGATTCTTCTAAAGCCTTTTCAAGTAACTATAAACAGTCAGATGCTTTGAGTTGAAAAATAAATGACTTTTACGGCATTATGCACTATTATGGAGTACAAGTTGTGTGTGGTGCTAAAATAATGAAGCCATGCTCATTGCTAGCCAGCGCCTCTGCTAGTTTTCTACTGGCTGCAGCTGTAGTTGACAATTATCTAATTCCAATGGCCCTGCTCTTCGCCAAATGCATTTCTCTTTCTAGTCTGTCTCCAAAGAGGCTGATGAATAAGATACGTCAGTCAAACACCTAGTGTATGAAATGCGGATATTAATATATCCTGTCTGCTGTAAAGTAGAAGTTGAGGAAAATTTATCTAATGGGCTGCATTACAGGAAAAGGATAGATTATGTAGATTGTATTTGGCACATTTGTCACTGTGTATCCATATGCCAAACTAGAACCAAGGAGAGGAAATGTGATTCTTTTCTACTGCAGAGGGTAGGTTAGAGGGATTAGACCAGTGGGGTAGAACTTTTTTTATATATATAATAGAGGGGCCACTACACTGATCATTGATTCATCATCTTTGGCTTATTTAGTTACGGTTCAATTCACAAGGGAAAAATCAGAACATATCCCCCAACACGTTTGAGAGTGCGATTGATATGGAAGAGGCTCAGTGACTGGGCCTGAGGTAGAGAAGAATTGACTACTTGGCACAGTTATGGCAGTGGATCAGATTGGCCCCTATGTAAGTTAATGGTCACTGCGTGTCCTTTTTGATCAACACTCTTGCAATTGTGAGGACAGTTGATCTCCCGAACCTACCCCTCTTGGGAAAAGAGGAGCAAGTTGTAGGCATTTCAAATCAGCAAAACACCAATCCGGTTTCAGCTCCTGTCCCAGAAAAGATGGGGTCTATATGAGATCAGCACCAATTTGTCATTTTTGACTTGAGCCCCATACATCTTTTTGGGAGTGACTTCTTGTGCAGGCTCAACTGTGACCTATATTGCACACCTGACAAAGGCAAGCTAGAGATCCACGAAGCAGATGGCAAGTATACATTAAAATTACAAAAGTCATTAGTCTGATTGTTCCCCGTTCTTACCACATAGGATTTGACCATTGAGTTAAGGAGAATAGTCAAGGAGCAAGTATGGGATTTCACAGGGAAGGAAATTGGCCTAATCAAAGATGCCACCCTTTTAAAGATCACTCTTAGTGTGGTGTTGCACTCCTCAAGGGTATACAGAGAACCCCCCATACTTCAACCAGGTCCTGAAGAAAAAGACTGCAACTACTGTGGAGTTACACACTCGTGCAGTATATCAATGCCTTGCTTGTTGCACTGATAACAAAAGAAGCTTGCAGACAAGACTACAAAGCCCTGCTCAACCACCTTGCTGAGAACAGACACAAGGTTTCCCCAGAGAAATTAGATTACTGCCTAAGAGAAGTCAAATACCTGGGGCACCAGATTGAGAAGGGATCCAGGAGGGTATCCCATGAGTGCATTGAGGTTGTTCTTAAGATGACATTCCTGACCACACAGAGAGGTGTGCATGTGTTTGGTCATGGTTTTCTTCTCCGGTCAGTGGTTTCCCAATTTTTCCCGTGTGGCAAAGCCTCTACAGCAGTTTACACACACCGATGTCAGTGACCCTATACCAAATGATGAGAAGAGAATGAAAGCTTTCCAGGAGCTCAAAAATTTACTCTGTATTGCGGTAGTCAGACAAAATATCGAAATTAAAATATCGATATACAATAATATCGATGTTTTAATATCGATGGTATAGTATATCGATGTGCCATAATATCGACAGACAGAATATCGAGATTAAGGTATGTATGTTAGTAATATCGAAATTTTGTTGTTTAGTGTTATGTATTTTATTATGTTGTTTATATGTTTGCTAAATATGTTTAGAAATGTATGTTTGAAAATTAGTAATTATGTTTACATTTTGCGTTTTAGTATTAGAGCGGGTTGTGGGTTTATAGGGGAATAGGGTGGGAAGTAATTTAATAATAATTAAATAATTAATATATATTTTTAAATATTTTTTAATTAATAATTAATTTGTAATTAATTGAAACTAATTAGTTAATTACATTAATTAGATTTAATGTGGTAATATATTTAATTTAGTGTTATTGTTAATTAATAATTAATTGGTAATTAATTAATATTAATTAATTAATTAAATTAATTAGATTTAATGTGCTAAGATATATAATTTATTGTTATTGTTAATTAATAATTAATTGGTAATTAAATAATGTTAATTAGTTAATTACATTAATTAGATTTATTGTGCTAATATATTTAATTTAGTGTTATTGTTAATTAATAATTAATTTGTAAAGAAATAATATTAAGTAGTAAATTAAATTAATTAGAGTTAATGTGTTAATATTTTTAATTTATTAATTTTTGATATTGTTATTTAATAATTAATTGGTAATTAATAATTATTAAGTGATTAAATGATTTCATTTATTTATGTGTAGTGGGTTGTGTGTTTATAGGGAAACAACCATTACAATGCAACTTTTACAACACACTACCATTACAACAAAACTTTTACAACGCAAAAACTATTACAACGCATGCATTTACAACGCATGTTTTTACAACGCAGATACCTTTACAACGCATACCATTACAACGTAAGTATTGGTAAGTATATAATTATATTTAAAATGTTATAGTTTTGGGTTTTTGGGTCAAGGGGTATTTTTAGGGTTCAGGGTCAGTTTTTAGTTTTTGGGTAAAGGGGTATTTTTAGGGTTCAGGGTCAGTTTTTAGTTTTTGGGTAAAGGGGTATTTTTAGGGTTCAGGGTCAGTTTTTAGTTTTTGGGTAAAGGGGTATTTTTAGGGTTCAGGGTCAGTTTTTAGTTTGGGTAAAGGGGTATTTTTAGGGCACAGGGTCAGTTTTTAGTTTTTGGGTAAAGGGGTATTTTTAGGGTTTAGGGTCAGTTTTTGGTTTTTGGGTAAAGGGGTATTTTTAGGGTTCAGGGTCAGTTTTTAGTTTTTGGGTAAAGGGGTATTTTTAGGGTTCAGGGTCAGTTTTTAGTTTTTGGGTAAAGGGGTATTTTTAGGGTTCAGGGTCAGTTTTTAGTTTTTTGGTAAAGGGGTATTTTTAGGGTTCAGGGTCAGTTTTGGGTTTTTGGGGTACAGGGGTACAGTGTAAAAATTAAAGTAAAATTAAATTTAAATTAAATTAATTACATTAAATTAAATTATATTATATTAATTTTAATTAATTTACATAAAAAAATTATTATATACTTACCAATACTTACGTTGTAATGGTATGCGTTGTAAAAGTATCTGCGTTGTAAAAACATGCGTTAATATTTGTAAAATTATATGTATTTTTAAATTAATTTTAAATTATTATTAATACATTTAAAAAACGATATTTTTAATTTCGATATTTTTGTACAACGATAATATTTTTTCGATATTTTTGTACTTACCATTATGTAGATATAATTTCGATATTTTTGATTTAGATATTTTGTGTCGATATTTTTGTATGTAGATATTCTGTCTGTCGATATTATGTCATACATTCCTGTATTGCACCTGGTCTTGGAATGCCAGACTATACCAAACACTTTGTGCTTTTTTGTCGTGAATGCAATGGGTGTGCACACACCCATGGTGATTCAAAAAGGCCTGTGGCCTATCTGTTAGGGACTCTGGACTTTGTAGCTGCAGTATTACCTGGTTGTCTCAAAGTGGTTGTAGTGGCTAGTTTGACCCATCAAAATGCCTTCAGTTTGCTGTATACTCAGTCGTTAATTGTTATGGACCCACATTCTATTTAGATTCTCTTGGCCCATACACGTGCAAAGCATCTCACAAATAGCTATCCTAACTTGCTATGAGAGAATAATTCTGGCTGCAGGAAATGTGTCCTTACTGTATTGTGTGCACAAGGCCGAGACCAGACAAATTTGATGTGCCCCGAAGCAGACCAGATATTTGTTGATGACCCATGTTTAAGATACTGGTGTGGTATTTTAAGAGCAGCGGTGTTGTGGAATTGTCCCACTTGTGTCATGAACTCTTGCTTCAAGTGATCGAATTCATTGTCCTTACGAGAGCTTGTTGTACCTCTGATGGGCTGAGAGTCACCATCTACACCGATAGCCAGTTTGGTACACAACTTCAGCAAATTGTGGTCCCAGAGAGCTTTCCTAACTTTATCTGGCTGTTGATTATAAACTATTTGTACATCCTGAATCTGTTAAATGCACTATCATTGTAACAGCATGTCAGAGTGGTGTAATGTGCTGTGCATAGGAGCAATGAGGACTTGGTCACCCAAGTGAACAAATATGCAGGCGAAATGGCCTGCTATTGCACTCTGGAGACCAGCATATTCCACTTCAGCAAAGCATGTAGAGAGCGAGAGACGCTTGTGAATACGCTCCTAAACATGGTGCAAACTTTGCATGAATTGAGGAAGTTACAAAATGATGCTCCTCTTAAAGAACAATAGAAATGGGAAAAGTCAGGATGTAAGAAAGATCCTGGTGACCTTTTGGTGTCAAGTGATGGCAAACCTGTATTGCCCATGTTACTTGCCATGGTGAGTCTCATGCATGGCCCGGCTATGTAGGTTTAGGTTGAGACAGTATGGTTCTGCCCTTCAAACATTATTGGTTCAATCGCCATTTCCAAATTTTGTCCCAGAGCCTGTGCCAATGATGGGCCATGTGCTAGACACAAAATGTTGGCAGCAAGATTGTGGTGACCATAAATCAAATGGGTAAATCTGATGGCCCTTTCAATCGTCTCCAGATTGACTTCTTGGCGATGCCCCAGTGCAACCAGTTATGGCATATATTGGTTATATTTCTAAACAATGGCAGTAAATGGAATACCCTACCACACCAGTATACCTGGTGTATTCAATCCACTTGGGTGCTCACACCGAGGTTCCACTGCTGAACACCCCCCCGAATAGTTTATAGTCCACAGTACAAAGAAGGGGGAAGTGCTCCAAAATCTATTACAATTCAAAAACTTCTTGTTAATCCCCATAAAGTAATCTCATATTCTCAAATATCCTAGTTGTTATATTTTCATAACAATATTAAGTCCATCCAACAGATTTAGATCCAGTGAATCATTAACATTAAAATCAGAAGTTATTCTTCAGTCTTTTTGACCAATCACAATCTGTTGGATGGACTTAATATTGTTCTTATTTAATATTTACCATACAAATTACTTAAATGCAAGACCAGATACATATTTGAGATGAAGCTGATGTAGCTTTGGAAAGATAATGACTAACATTGTTGGCGCATTAATACCTTAAGTAGGCGTAGCACTCAACGATAAGATTAGGGAACTATCGACTCTAGTGGATAGATCTGCAACTACTTAAGCAGGCACTCTAACTGTAACTAACAAAGAGCTGCTTTCAGTGTGATCTATGATAATTCAGAACTGCCTTGCGCTTGATATGCTTCTAACAAAACAAGGCAGAGTTTGAAACATTACCCTTACAAAGGAAGGTTGTGCACCCCCAGCCACCATTTTGTGTTAACAAGTCAGCGAAACCAGCCCTCCTCCTACCCCACCCCCCACACCCCAGCCACAGGGATAGTCTACATCAGAGGGTGCTCTGAGGCAGCAGTAATCTTCTGTGAGCGGTTTAATCTGTGTTTAATAGGGACTGTGCACTTTGTTTTTTGGCCAGTAGAGGGAGTCATGTTTTATACAAACACTATTGTCAGAGGACAAGTTAGTTAGGCACTTACCTGCAGAAGTCCAAAGTGTAGATTGAACCTGTCTGTCTCCTAGTGGATTCCTGAACAAGAGAAGCAGCTCCCAACTCCCAACTCCCTGGCCAGCAAACCTTCTCTGGGGTCGGTGGGACCTTATATAATATAGTCTGCTGGTGGTTGGTACATGTGTACACTGATTGGTGTTTGTATCTGGTATTTCAATTGGATTAGGGTTAGTGTCCTGATTGGTTGGGTATTTTAGTGTTCTGATTGGTTTCTTGGTCTGTGACTCAGTCAATGTAGGGTTGGGACTAGGGCTAGGATTTCTATTGAAAGTACGGACTAGCGATTCCTGTGTGATTGGTTGTTGGGACTAGAGGGGCTAGGGTTAGGCCTTTATTTGGAAGTAGCAATTAGGGCTTCTGGTGTTATTGGCTGCTGGTCTAGGTGTGGGACTAAGTGTAGGGTTGGGCTTTCTATTGGAAGCAGGGACTAGGGCTTCCTGTGCCATTGGTTGCTTGGACTTGGTTGGGAGTGGGACTACTGGTAGGGCTAGGGCCTCTATTGGACGTAGAGATCAGGGTTTTTGAAAGTTATTGGATGCTTGTACTAGGGCTAAGTTGGCTGTAAGGACCTGGTCTCCTATTGATTCTAGATTTCAGAGCTACTGTTGTGTCTGGATAGGGTTGGGGCTAGGGTTCCCATTGGCTGAAGGGTTCACCTGATTACTAGGGCTATAAAACACCGAGGCTGAGGGCGTCTCTGCCCGGGCATCGAGGCTAAGGACGGAGAGGATAACGGTAATTGCCTGTTTTAGCCTGTTAAGGGCGGAGGGGACAAGGGCATTTGCCTGTTTGAGGCTGTTAAGGGCAGAGAGGACAAGGGCAGTTGCCTGTTTGAGCCTTTTAAGGGCGAAGAGGACAAGTGCAGTTGCCTGTTTCAGCCTGTTCGAGACTGGTTGGGACCAGGGCCAGAAATGCTGCCCATGTTCCCATTCAGTAATACCCACCCCACACCATCCACAAATATAGTAACTAACTCACACCAAATGTACACCACACACAACCCTATGCACAGATCAATTTACCAGCATGCACTACAAAACCGACCAAAACACATCTATACAACCTTCTATCCAAACTACCACACGTACCCACCATCACCTACAAACAGTACACAACTCTATCTTATACCACTATCCAATCCACTCATCACTAACACAACCCCATTCATCACCATACATACCTACACCCCATCCAGACACACCCTCCCTGCTCTAATTACACCTAACAGACCACCTTCTATCACTAACTATCATATAATCAGCCTTCCATCATTTGTCCAACCAACACCCTCCTCTCCCTACTACCATAATAACACTAACGCACGACACACACTGCACACCACCACACTTTTTAACTCTTGCAACAAACCAGTCTAAGACAAACACTCTTACCCCTACTTCATTCCCTCCTACACACAACATACACTTTACTCATAAACACATCACCACCCCCTCTACCCCTCTACCTTACAACCTCCTCTCACAAACAATACTATAGAACAATCATTTGCATAAACAAATACACCAGCACCCCTTTTCACTACTCTTCAAAAACAAAACATATCACACACACCAGCATAACAAGATTTTCAAAGTGCAACACCTAAAAATACTTACCATCACAAAATCCCTATCTTTGTTATATCCCTGTTAGCGACAGTCACTCTATCGGAAAAGAACGCCCAAGAGTAACAGGATATTTTCGTTTTCGTTTCTACCTTAACTCGGACACCGGAGGGGACGAACGGCCGGACGCCACTGGCGAGACGGATTATCGTTGGGCAGGCTAGACAGACCACCAGATTATAGCAAGCCTCGGAGACTCCAGGTGGAACCTGCAACGAATCCATTGCGTACTGTGATTATTACGGAGCGAGACTCTGGATCCAGATCTGGCCGCTCCTAGTTGCGACCTTGGTGTGCTCCTGCGACCCCCCGGACGAGGCTGTGCAGCGGGACCATCACACACTGGACCTCCACGGACCAGCACGCATGTAGGGGTCAGTTCAGACTGATCGCCGTTGTGGCTGTAGCAAGCCCTGTGACCCTGGATGCAGTGGCAGCGGATCTATCATGCTCTGCAGTTGCAGTTTCTACGCGGCGAAGGATTAGGATTTAGGTCAGCTGATCCACTCCCTGCGGCTTCAGGAAGGAAACTACTCCAGCCCTGCTACCCATCCGGATTAGCACACAATAACGCCGATATCACGTTGGCTTAGACTCATATGGCGGAAGCTTTCTTATGCAAGGTTTTTCATATGGCGATCATGGCAGCATAACCCCAGTTCATCAAAGGGTTGACATGAGCTGAACTACAACTCGATCGGACGATTAGGAGAACGAGTGCAGCGGCGACTGGCTTAACGGTACTAGTGCTTTTGTATTTTGCTGTTATCCTGTCCCTATTTTTATTTTTATTTTTGATAGAACTTTACACTTAATAGGAGGGCAGTGGAACTAGATATTACACCACAAAATGGCTGATTGCATGTTACAACAGGGACAAATGGGCCACGTCCATTCATTGGCCTCTGCCCAAAGTGATTAGCAGCAACAACTACAACTGAAATAGGACTTCTCCCTGGTCAATCCCAGCTCCCTCGCTGTCCCCCTACCACTACAACAGATTTAGGACACTTCATTGAAACAAATAAAGGACTACAATGCCTTTACCTTCTCCCCATCAGAAGTAGGTCCGGCCTTTGAAACAAACATAGGACTATGCCGCCACTACATTTTCCTCTCTAAACTGTCGGCCATCTTGGACTAGTCTTCTGACTATTCTTTTCCTCTCTAAACTGTCGGCCATCTTGGACTAGTCTTCTGACTATTCTTTGACTAACCTCTTGGCAGACAAGCTCGGAACGTTCTCTTCAGCTGCTAGTCTCCCTCTTCCCTCCTTATAGTATCGGCCCTCTACATCATCTATTTCTTGACTAGTCTTAGTTAACCACTCCAGATACCTCAATCACACTCCCCCAGCTGCCCCCCCACCTCCACAGTTCTACACACTCACAGCACCCTCACCCACACCATACTTACCACCATGGAACTCTCCGGCACTCACACATACATTATCATCTAGCCCCCCAAGCTCTCAAAAAAATCTGCCAAAAACTTCAAACACAACTTTCTGAAATCCCACCCAGAAACACCCTTTGCAGATCCCTATTTTTCACCCCGTATTGGACGCATGACCACCGACATCATCTTCTACACTAAACGCAGAGCACAATGGAGGAAAGCCTTCCATGCCCTTCTCACGGTCTCCTCTTCGAGGAAGTCCGCACATGGTCTTATGATGACCATTACCCCATCACAACTCTTCCAAGCAACAACAACCATTACTATTTACAACAATGGCACTATTCTCATCCAGTCCACAGATCTTAACCTTAACCTATTTGATACTCTATTTCCCACCATTAAAGATAATGTGGCCAATTCACTGACTCCCTCCCAACCCACCCCTACTCCCAACACCCAATCCACTGCTTCTCCCACTCAGTCCCACACCCTCCCACCCCCTACATTCTTGACTCCTCGATCCCCAGAACCGCACGCCATCCTGAACCACTCTATCCCACCCCACAACACGCACACCCTCTCTACATCTATCCACACTGGTTTCCCCACCCCCCTCCGCCTCGCACACCACCTCACATTCAGCTCCAACGCCCCACACCCTCAACACCTGGGTGCCCAGAGTCTGACGCAACCCTTAAGCCCTCTACTCCTCCTCACAACATAAATCTCCTCTCCCCTTGTAGCCCCCTCGCCTCCATCACCACCCCCCCACCTCTCACATCCAGCCCCCTCCCGTCTATCATAACCCCCATACCTCCCACACGATCATACCTTCATCCTGTCACTTCCCCTCCCCGCCACCTCCCACACCCAGCTCACCTCCTCCTCTCACACCACCAACGCTCCCCCTCACTACACTTGCTCCCCCCCTTCCTCATCACCCCTCCTCCTCTCACACCTTAGCTCCTCTCCCCCGCTCACATCAACACACGCCTGCCCTCCACACCGTGCCCCCCCTCCACCCCCACCCCGCCTTCCTACACCATCCCAAGCTCCCCCTCTTCCTATACCACCTCAAGTCTCCCGTCCTCCTTTACCACCCTCCCCTACCGCATCACTCCCCGCTCTCCCCATCTCGATAATCACCCACGCACCTACCAGGGAAATTCCCACCCCTACCCCTCCTCCTCCTCCCCCTCCACCCACCCTAACATCCCCCACACCTACGTCTAACCCACACCCATCATTCTACCCTCCCCCCCATACCTTTCCCATGTACCCATTGAACCGAATCAACTCTCCTCAACCTACCCTTGGCTCTCCCACTACCCCCACTTCTACTGTCCCTAACCACACTCTTGACAAGATCATGTCCACCCTTCACCAAATCAAAGACGAGCTTCAAACATTCAAATTACTTTTCGCAAGCCATCTTAGGCTCCCCTCTCCACCTAGTACCGTGTTATCCCGCAAGCACCCCAACCATCCCACACTCTTTCACAAACTCAACCCCCCTTACTGGACTTCTATCCCTGCACCTAATTCTTCCAACCGCCCTCTCCGCTGCACCAATCCATGGACACGATATGACATACGTACCCTACTACATTCCTACAAATCCGCTCCCACCACCCACATAGCCTCTACGCATCTACCCATCCCCACCAATCAGTTCAACCCTCACATGCACCCCCCCAAAATAGCTCACCTCTGTCCACTCACCTTCCTATCCCCAACATCCTCTCCAACCCCCACAGGCCCCCCTCTCAAATTATTAGAGGCACCATCTCTAACAATCCAAAAACAGTCACCCTCACATTGGACCCCGCCACCTCCCTTCTTAGCCCACGGCTCAAATGCACACTACTTAACTGCAGATCTGCCCCCAGACACGCATCTGACATAGCCGACCTCATTATCGCACATGACCTAGACCTTACCATACTCACCGAAACCTGGTTAACTGAATCCTCATCCCCCCTCATCGACATTCTAGTTCCCCCTAACTATCACATCATCAGATTAGATAGGACCGGCAAAACAGGAGGTGGGATAGCATGTATTTTTCGCAGTAGCCTTTCAGTAACCAAAGCCATCTCCCCTACATTCTCCTCTTGTGAACACTTCTGCCTCGATGTCAACAGTGAGAGCAATCCAGTGTGCTCTCTACATATTATCTACCACCCACCAGGTGACAACCTCGTCTTCACTGAACACCTCATGGACATGATCACAACTAATTCGGATCGACAAAACACACAAATATTCCTTGGTGACTTCAACCTTCATTGGAATGATCAGAACGACTCAGTGGTTAACAGTTTTAAAAACTTCCTCAAAACCTTAGACGTAACCCAAATCTGCAACAGCCCTACCCATGACAAAGGCTCTATCCTTGACCTCATTATCTCCAAAGATCACACGACCCGACTTGACTCAATCCAACCTTGTGACTGGTCCGACCACCACATTATCACATTCTTCATCAATGAACTGGTGAAACTTCACCCAGCCCAATCCACCAAACCCAAGGTATGGAAAAGAGACTTGAGGAATCTCAATCCCATCTCCTCACCCTCCCCCAGCTACAACCTACTCATACCCCCCTTTGGCAACGACGACGTCCAGACCCTTACCGAGCACTACCTCAACTCAATGACTACGATAATCAACGAGGTTGCCCCCCCTCAGCTAAAGGGAATCTCTTCCAAAAGCTCAAAGCCGTGGTATGACAGTCTGCTTAACAAGGGCAGGCAAGACATGAGACTAGCAGAACGCAATTGGAGATCCACCCCATCAGCTATGCACCTCAACACTCTGAAGAAAAAAAGAAATGCCTACTTCAGAAAAATCAAACGAACAAAAGCAAACTTCTTTAGCCAGCAACTAGACCAAGCAAAAAACCGACCAAAAAAGCTATTTGAACTAATCAAAACCCAATCCAAAGATGAACCACATCGAGTGCATAGTACAACCAGCACGCTCCCATCCTGTGAAGAATTTTCTACCTTCTTAAACAAAAAAACAGACAACATCAAGAAAGATCTCCTCACTGATCTAAACCTATTCTCTAACCCCAGCAGCAAAACACCCACCAAACTAAAAAACAATGCTACTTGGGAATCCTTTGAGACTTACACGGAAGTTTCTATAGGCAAGATTCTAAGTACCCTGAAGCCCTCTAACCACCTCTACCTGCAAACGTCGTAAAGGACCTCAGCCCATGGCTTCTCCCGCTCTGGACCAAAATCATTAACAGTTCTCTTCAACAAGGATCTATCCCAGACTCCCTCAAAGTGGGACAAGTATCACCCATTCTTAAGAAACCCACAGCTGACCCTACTGACCTCAACAACTATCGCCCCATCACTAATATCCCCACCTTAGCCAAACTGTTAGAAAAATGTGTCCACCTCCAACTGACTAAGCACATCACTCATTTTGACCTCCTCAACCAACACCAATCCGGCTTCTGTGCAGGACACAGCACAGAATCAGCCATGACTCACATTATTGATGACACACTCCAAATTCTAGACCAAAACGGCACCTGCCTCCTCATCCTACTTGACCTCTCATCTGCATTCGACACGGTCAAACACGAGAACCTTCTCGATCTCTTGAATATCAGAATGGGCATCTCTGGGACAGTACTCAAATGGTTCACCTCCTTCCTTCATAACCGGACCCAGAAATTCTAAATTAATAACGCCATGTCCACACCTGTTCCAGTTACACTTGGTGTCCCGCAAGGTTCCTCCCTATCACCGACTTTGTTCAACTTAGTCATGGAGCCACTCACCGCACTGCTTCATGCCTCTAATGTGCAATTCCACATATATGCGGATGATACCCAACTCTACCTAAAACTACAACTGAAGACCTCAAACTTCTCAACTCATCACTTAAAGACACACAATCATGGCTGGCAGAGAACCATCTCAAACTTAATGCCTTAAAAACGAATTCCTCCCAATAGCACCCCCCGCCAAAATCCCCATCGCCCAGGACTGGCTAAAACACCTCACTGCCTTCAACATCCAACCTATCATTGTGGACTCAGCCAAATCCTTAGGCATCACCCTCGACTCCAATCTCAATATGCAACAACATATTAGCAATGCAACCAAGGGAGCTAATTTCCAAATCAATACTCTGAGAAAGCTGAAACCCTTCCTCCCAGCCAACGACTTTAGAACTGCTGTTCAAGCACTAGTAATCCCTCGGATTGACTATGGAAATACCGCCCTCTGCGGCCTCCCACTATCAACAACCACACCATTAAGAGCCTCCATCAATGCTGCAGCTAGGCTCATAACCGGATCAAAAAAACGCTGCCATATCTCTCCAGACTTAAAATCTCTGAATTGGCTACCGCTCGAAGCCAGAATTCACCTGAAAATCGCATGCATCACTCACAAAGCCTTACATCACAGCTCGCCCAGCTACATTGCTCAAAAATTGACAATCTCAGGAGGCTCAAGAACCACAAGAAGCATAGACACTCTCCTTTTGAAACCACAAAAATTCCACAAGAAAAAAACCTACAAACGTTCCTTCTCAGGGATGGCCCCCAGGATCTGGAATGCCCTGTCGCACGAAACGAGACTCATCTAATCCACTGCCTCCTTCAAAAAAGAAGTCAAAGCTATCCTCATGGCTAAATTCACCTGAACGTTAACTTAGCATTTTCTGTTTGCCGTTTGCCTCCCCCTTGTATTTCAGTGCCTCAATCGACCGCACAATCACACCCTACTACCTGGCATTGTGCGCTCGCTGAACTAATCGCCTACTTATTCCCTTTTTTTGTGTTCTCCTCTCCTGTGTATTTACGATTTGCCTTATTTATTTTTCTTTACTGCACTCTCCTTTCATATGTATGTAAAGCGCTCTGATATCTGCAAGGATCTTGTTCGCGCTATACAAAACTTTGAAAATAAATAAATAAAATAAATCTATTGGACAATTTAGAACCTTACTACATGACCCACATGCTGCACCACCTCCTGACTCATTCACCCTTCTGCCATAAACACACACAAACAATATAAGCGACGTGCCACACCTCACAACTTCGCTTCTCCATGTCGGAGTGGTGGTCTCTGACTGACTTCGGCGAAAGCCCTGGCCAGCCAGGGATCCCATTTGTAACATTGGCGGCAGCGAGTGGGATAAGGATTTGTGTTTGCGTTGTACCACAGTAGCAGCTGGCCGCACTTCAAAGCTCTACATTTTTAGATAACCACATTTTGGGGATTATTGTTTTTGGTGAAGTTCCATTATTTCTTCTCCTGAAGAGTGTCATTTTATAATTGTGTTCAGTACATTTGTCCCCCGCCCTGCTTCCAGAGTTTGTTACCTGTGTCGCTTTTGGTCAGGTTGAGAAGTCAGGGGTGGTAGAAACTGCCTTACCTATCCGAGGGGAGGGTGTGTGTGGATGAATGGTGTGTTGTCCTGGACGCATGAGTATGAGGTCTCTTTGATAAGGAGATTGTTGAAGTCTTGGAATTGTGTACTTTTACTTCAGACTGCTAAGGTCCCTTGTGTTGCACGTGTCTGTGAGCATCCTGTTAAGATGAAATCTCCTTTTAACCTCTGTGGCCTGTTTAAGTACAGTGTGCATGAGTTGGTACAGTTTTGTGAGGAGAGAGACATCCCAGTGAGTGAGTCAGACACCCAGTCCAAGCTTAGGGATAACATGATCCTATGGCAGAAGGATGACTGGGAGCGTGAGCACAGTGAGAGAGAGAGGGCCCGGGCCGCACACCATGAGGGTGGTGGGTCTGAGGGGAGCCCTGAAGAGTCTGAAGTGGAGAGTGAGTTTGACAGTGACTGGGCGCCAGCAGAGAGCGAGTACCCCCTAGATAGTGAGTCCCTTGCTGGGTCCAGTGTCCGATGCAGCACCCCATCCCTTTCCCTGTCCCCAGAGGAGTGGTTGGATAGGAGAGAAGAGAGGGAGCACCAGCTGGCTATGGAGAAGCTCCGGTTAGAGCATGCCAGAGAGATGGCGCAGCTGGGTGTGCAGGAGCAGATTGCAGAGGCTGAGAGGGCCTTGGCCAGGGAGAAGATAGCCCTAGAGGGTAGGTTATCCCAGTCATGATTTTCTGGACTCCCCAGGGAGGGCTGAGTCCAGTGGTGGCAGCTATTTTAATTTCATTGTAGGGAGTTCCCCCTACAGTTCCCCCAGTCTGGTACCTGTTTCTCTGGAAGAGGAGTATAGGTTGAAGTTCAGGGACAGTAGGAAACTGTCTCACCAGTCTTGGGTAGATTTTGAGGATGAATGTCATGGAGCACTGTGGGCTTGGGTAGAGGTTCACACTGACTCTGATTTTAAGAAACTGTTTGATATGATTGTCAAAGAGCAGGTGCTCAGTGGTTGTTGTCCAGAGTTGCGCCAACACCTGTTGGAATATGGGTCTCCTTGTTCAGAGCAGCTTGCCGCGGAAGCAGACCGCTGGGAGAGGGCCAGAGGTTCTCTAGAGGCATTGGTGAGTGACTCCAACAGTAGTGGTTCAGGTATCTTCCAGCCCAGCGTGGTGGAAGAGGCTCAGTGTAGCCCAGCTAGGTCCCAGGATAGCGAGGAGGGTGTAGGGGCTTACTGCCTGGCTCAGTGGAGCAGGAGTGAGGGGGAGACCGAGGGTCCCCAGACGCCCAAAGCCCTGCCTCAGGACTTGGATGGTTTCTTTAGGGAACACCAGGTTGGGGACCTAGGCTGTCCTGTTAGCCCATTTGAGGAAGATCTCCTAGTGAGTAGAGGACCTGGAGCGTCTGTAACCCGAGCTCCTGTGGTTCTAGAGTCTGGCAGTACCGCTCCGGTAGGGAGGGTACAGGAGTCCAGCGTGAGGAGTGATTGGGGGATGAGTTTCCCAGTGGATGCACCAGTGGACCAGGGACTAGCCAGTTGGGCTAGATCTTCTTGGGGGGACCCGGGTGGTGCCACTTCTGGTCTGGGGGATCTCCGCGCACTGTCAGGTGGACAGGGGACGGGAGATCTGCGCCAGACAGACAGTCACACAACAGATGTGTCATTTGTTAGCCTCAGGGGGAGGGTGTGTGAATCCCCAGAAGTCCTGGAGTGCCAGGCAATTGTTCCACCAAAGGTTTTAGACCGGAGGTTGGGAGGCCAGGTTCAGGGTCAGCCTGACCTGAAGGGTAGGACGACTGTAACCAGTGTCCTGACCGGTTCTTCTTCCAGAGGAACTTCTCCAGTTGGGAGAGGGCAGACCTCTGGAAGGGGGTGCAGAGGGTGGGAGAGCCCACCACTGACCCCGGTGCAACCTGAGGGGTTAAACCCTGGGTTGGAATGGCGTTCTAGGTGTCCCCCTCGCAGGGGGAGGAGGAACCCTAGAAGAAGAGGTAGGGAGAGGAGAGCCTTCCCTGAGACTCCTGGTCCGCCTGAGGTTAGACCCTAGGCTGGAGAACCAGTGGCAGTCTGGCCCTGTCTTGCAGACAGGAAGGGTGGAGAGTGGCTATTATGTGCCTGGGGTTACTACCCCCCACTTTGTGAGTAGGCAGGATCCAGTGGCACCTGGGTGGCCTAGGGCCTGGTCCTGGCCGAGGGCAGCTGGAGAGTACCAGTGGGGTAGCCCAGTTAGTCCCTACAGTAGTTTTAGAAGAAACCCCAGGGGTTCACCGTGGTGTAAAACAGGAGGGTGTCCCTGCAGTTGCGGGCCCGCGTCCGTGTTTTATCGCCCCGCAGGGAAGCCCATCACGGTGGTGATTGGTCTGCCCTGCGTTTTGGCTGGAAGGGGGTTGTGTTGGACTTGGCCCTTAGGGCAGGTTCACCCCTAAACTTTTTGCTTTTATTTGTGACCCTGTGTTAGCACTTTTTCCCTGTGTCCCAGAGTAAAGTGCGTGCGTGTAGTATGGCTGGCCTGCCATCCCATAGGAATGCATGGGGAATGTGTGTGTCCCTGGTAGTTCCTGATGCGTGGGGAGTGCAGGCTCGAGTTTAGTATGTGTGAACTCGTGAGAGTGAATGCTGCGAGATGGTGTATGCGGCATGTATGTGTCTAGTAGGGAAGTGCCACTTCCAGACATTGATATGTTAATCAATCAATCATGCCATTTGTATAGCGCACTCCTCACCCGGGAGGGTCTCAAGGCGCTTGGGGGGAGGGGTATGCTACTGCTCGAACAGCCAGGTCTTGAGTTGTTTCCTGAAGGCGAGATGGTCCTGGGTCAGCCGAAGGTGGATGGGGAGGGAGTACCAAGTCTTGGCAGCCAGGTAAGAGAAGGATCTTCCTCCGGCGGTGGCTCTTCGGATGCGTGGTACGGCTGCGAGGGCGAGGCTGGTGGACCGTAGCTGGCGGGTGGGCGTGTAGAAGGTCAGGCGGTCGTTGAGGTACTTGGGGCCCAGGTCGTGGAGAGACTTGTGTGCGTGGGTAAGGAGCCGGAACGTGATCCTCTTGTCGACGGGGAGCCAGTGCAGGTTCCTCAGGTGGCTGGAGATGTGGCTGCGTCGGGGGACATCCAGGATGAGTCGGGCGGAGGCGTTCTGGATGCGCTGGAGTCTTTTCTGATGCTTGGCTGTGGTTCCGGCGTAGAGGGCGTTTCCGTAGTCCAGTCGGCTGGTGACGAGTGCCTGGGTGACAGTCTTCCTGGTCTCGGTCGAGATCCAGCGGAAGATCTTGCGAAGCATACGCAGGGTGTTGAAGCACGATGAGGAGACGGCGTTGACTTGTCTGGTCATCGAGAGGGAGGGGTCCAGGATGAAGCCCACATTGCGTGCGTGGTCGGTTGGCTTGGGTGCGGTGCCCAGGGCTGGGGGCCACCAGGAGTCGTCCCAGGCGGAGGGCGAAGATCCCAGGATGAGGACTTCCGTCTTGTCCGAGTTCAGTTTCAGGCGGCTGTCCTTCATCCACTCGGCGACGTCTTTCATCCCTTCGTGTAGGCAGGTTCTGGCGGTGTCGGGGTCTCTGGTGAGGGAGAGGATCAGCTGGGTGTCGTCGGCGTAAGAGATGATGTTGAGGTTGTGCTGGCGTGCGATGGCTGCGAGAGGTTTCATGTAGATGTTGAAGAGGGTGGGGCTGAGTGAAGATCCTTGCGGGACGCCGCAGATGACTTCGGTGGCCTCGGAGCGAAACGGGGGGAGGCGGACTCTTTGTGTTCTTCCGGCGAGGAACGAGATGATCCAATCCAGTGCCTTCTCTTGGATACCGATGTTGCTGAGGCGCTGGACTAGGGTGCGGTGGCAGACCGTGTCGAACGCAGTGGAGAGGTCCAGGAGGATGAGGGCCACTGTTTCCCCCTTGTCGAGCAGGGTCCGGATGTCGTCGGTGGCTGCGATGAGGGCGGTCTCGGTGCTGTGGTTGGCTCTGAAGCCGGACTGCGAGGGGTCGAGGGATCCGTTCTTCTCGAGGAAGGCGGTCAGCTGTCTGTTGACGATCTTCTCAATGACTTTAGCAGGAAAAGGGAGGAGCGAGATGGGGCGGAAGTTTTTGAGATCGTGGGGTCCGCTGTAGGTTTCTTCAGGAGGGCGCTGATCTCGGCGTGCTTCCAGCTCTCCGGGAAGGTGGCGTGTTGAAGGAGGCGTTGATGATGTTCCGGAGTTGGGGTGCGATGGTGGAGTCGGCCTTGTTGAAGACGTGGTGTGGGCAGGGGTCGGTCGGTGATCCGGAGTGGATGGTGTTCATCGTGCGGGCTGTGTCTTCGGTGGTCACCGTGGTCCAGGTGCGAAGGGTGGCGGTGGGGGGCGTTGGTTCGACGGTTGGGTGCGTGGGTGGGGCGCCGAAGCTGTTGTGGATGTTGGCGATCTTGCGGTGGAAGAACGAGGCGAGGGAGTCGCAGAGGTCTTGTGACGGAGTGATGTCGTTGGTGCCGGTGCTGGGGTTGAAGAACTCCTTGACGATAGTGAAGAGCTCTTTGCTGTCGTGGGCGTTGTTGTCCAGTCGTTCCTTCAGGGATTTCTTCTTGGTGGTGCGGATGAGCTGGTGGTGCTTGCGGGTAGCGTGTTTGAGGGCGGTCATGTTGTCGGTGGTCCGGTCGAGGAGCCAGGCTTTCTCGAGGGTGCGGCAGGTCTTCTTGGAGTCCTTGAGGTCGTCGGCGAACCAGGATGCCTTCTTGCTTCTGGGTCTGCTGGGAGGGTTCTTTAGTGGCGCAAGGCCGTCGGCGCAGGCGGTCAGCCACTGTGTGAAGTTGCGGGCTGCTTTGTTGGGGTCCGTTGTGTTGGCGGGTGGGCTCTGGCTGAGGGAGGTGGTGAGCTGGTCTGCGGTGATCTTGCTCCAATTCCTGTGAGGTACCTGTTGCGGGTGGTGGTGGGTCGTGGATCTTTTGAAGCTGAAGTGGACGCAGCTGTGGTCGGTCCAGTGGAGTCCGGTGGCGTGGCTGAAGGTGATGTACTTGCTGGAAGAGAAGACGGGATCAAGCGTGTGGCCGGCGTAGTGGGTGGGGGTGTTGACCAGTTGCTTGAGTCCGAGGTTGGCGAGGTTTTCCAGCAGGGCGGTGGTGTTGCGGTCCTTGTTATTCTCCAGGTGGAAGTTGAGGTCCCCGAGGAGGATGTAGTCAGTGGAGGGGAGGGCGTGCGGGCTGATGATTTCTGTGATGTCTTCGCTGAATTGTGTGCGTGGTCCCGGGGGTCTGTAGACGAGGGTGCCTCTGAGGGTCGTCTTAGGGTCGGTGTGAATCTGGAAGTGGAGATGTTCGGCTGCGGCGAAGGAGTCGTTGGCGTCGGTCGTGATGCGGATGGTGTTCCTGTGGACGATGGCGATGCCACCTCCGGTCTGGTTGAAGCGGTCCCTCCTGATGATCTTGTACCCGTCCGGGATGGCGATGGCGATGTCGGGTGCAGAGGAGGCGTTCATCCAGGTTTCCGTGAGGAAGGCGACGTCCAGTGATGTAGCGTCGAGGAGGTTCCAGAGTTCCACGGCGTGTCTGTGGACGGAGCGGGTGTTGATCAGGATGCACTTGAGGTGGTTGCTGCTGGTGTTTGTCTTGGCGGGTGCGGGGCAGGTTCGTAGGCAGGTGAACTTGCAGGTGCAGCAGGTGAAGGGTCCGTGGGTGCGTCTCGGGTGGCTCGGCAGCAGGCGTGGGTCCGGCCGGCATTGAGTGCGTTGAGAGTGGCGGCGGCGTAGGTCAGTCGGGTCGTCTTGCCTCGGCGGGGGGGGCCAGGGGTCCTGGCGCTGGGCGCGGGCCAGGCGCAGACGGGCGCAGACGGGCTTACCTTTGGCGCACCTTCGGCGCTCAATCGGCGCTCCCGCTGCGCGCGTCCGCAGCGCGGTCGCTCTGGGGGCGTCATAGGTAAGGAGCCGGGAGGGAGGAGCAGCTGGGTGGCGGGAGCGGGGCGGCGAATGGAATCACAGGGGGGCGGGGCCGCAGGGAGGCAGCTGCGGGAAATTCCAAGAAGCAGCGGGCAGCGGGAAATTCCCAGGAGCAGCGCGAAATTCCCAGGAGCAGCGGGCAGCGAGCGAAGGAATCTGCAGGCAGGAGGCTGTGTGTGCAGTGAGGGTGCTGGAGCGTGATTGGCTGGAGCTGGCTGGCATGCCAGGCTCCAGGAAGTCTGGATGGGTCTGCCCGGTGGTGAGTGTGAGATTAGCCTGCTGATGGCTGGGGAGGAGTGCACCTGGTTCCTGATGGGCTGGGTTTTTCCCCACACAATGCTGGCTCCGCCCCCCTGTGGTGTGTCTAACAACCCTAGCCTCCCCAGTGAATGAAAGGGGTGGTTGGGCCATCAAGGGTGCTCCAAGACCAGCTGCGACTGGTCTCCCCCCACCCTGCACCTACAAACAAAGGAGTTATGAGTATAAGAAGGGGCTGTGTCCCCATGAAAGAGGTTCTCTTCCAGGATCCTGCCAGAGGGGGCTGTTGCTTCTGCTGGGCGAGGAGGACCGCCACTTGGACTGTCTCCCAGCCTGGAAACCCAGTGTGCTGGCTCTGGGCCCAGCCTTGCCCCCCCTGCCTGCTTCCAGCCCCTGCTGGAGTTTGTGCTGTGCCTACAGCCCTGAGAGCGCTGCTCTCTGCCCTTCAGCGCTGGGGAGCGCTGAGATCCCCTTGCCTAGCGCTTGAGAGCGCTTTATTTGGCTCCTAGCGCTGTGAGCGCTTTATCTTGTCCTGTGGCGCTTGAGAGCGCCTTTCCTTCGTTGCTAGCGCTTTGAGTGCCCAGCCGGTGCCCACCCGGCTCCTGCTGATTTGGTGGTGCCCACCGTTTGATGTCCGAGTGCCCACCTCGGATTATTGCCCTTTTGGAGGACGGTGCCCACCCGGCATTGTCCAGTCTTGGGATTGTAATTTATCGCGAGGGAGCCCACTCCTCGGATAATGGGACCCCGCCTGCCTGTCTGAAGCGAGCCGCCACGCTGCCCGCGGCGACCCGGAAGTGATCGTGGGCCTGGCCAATCGCTGCGCGGCCCGGGAGGGGCGAACCGGAAGTCCCGCAGCCGAGCAGCAAAGCAGAGACGCAGCCGGCCGTGTTCGAGGCTCCCCGAGGGACGAGGAGCCCCGCGCTGCCCAGAGAGGTGAGCCAGCAGTGTTCCTGCCCCCGCAGCACCAGCGAGGACCCGGTGAGTGCGGTTGCAGGTTCTTTTAGTTCTTCGAGCGGCCCCGTTGGGAGAGGGCCGCTCCAACGAGTGGGGCCAGTTCTTTGTTCGTGAGCCCTAGAGGCTCGAGAGGCCCATGGTGATTTGAGAGCCCCGAGGCTCTGAGGGGCCATTTCGTTCGCGAGCCTGCGAGGCTCCCAGCCCCCCTTTGTTGCAGAGTCCCCCGAGGAGGGACTCCAACGTGCCAGTACCTGTTCTTGAGCCCAGAGAGGCTCTTTGTCCGCATTTGTTCTTGTCCAGAGCCCAGAGAGGCCCAGCAGTGCCACAGTAGTGGTTCTTGAGCCCACGAGGCTCCAACGTTGCCCTAACTTTCCCTGCACCAGTTGCCCAGAACTTTGTGGGCAACTGCCACGTTTAGGCCCCCTGACTTTGGGACACAGGGCGTCATAGCCCTAGAGAGGCCAGTTGGCCTAGGGACAGTCACAGATGGTGACTTATGTGAGTTTGGCGCAATTGTTCTTGTTCTGCACCTCTGAATGTGTTTTTATGCGTCATGTGCCTTGTTCTTACACCTCTGAATGTATTGTTGATGCATCATGTGTTTTCCTTCCTTACACCTCTGAATGAATGTTATGCATTGCATCATGTGTTATGTTCTTACACCCCTACAGGTATTGTGATACTTAGGTGGTTGTTTTTCTCCTAGTGCAGGTGGTGCTAGTGAGGTCCTGGTTACCAGTGATTACTGGTTGTGTGCTCTATTTTTATATTGTGTGCTACAGTGATTTTACATTCTAAAAGTATTCTTTCTACAAGTGCTAAGTTCTAAAAGTGCATACCCTTGACAGTGGTCCAGGTGGCCCTGTCCTGTACATAATCCCTTGTAAATTCCGCCCGTGCCGGTTGGCACAGTGTAACAAGATGTGTGTTTTATCTAATGTATGTTGATTATAATACAAAGGCTATTTTCATATAACCTTGTGTGGAGTTTCCTTTGTGGTGGGCCTTGGGAGTTGTTGCTGGGGGTGCGCGCGCAAACACTTAACTTACATCGCCTCCAAGTTTAGCCTTGCTGCTCGCGCCACGTTACCTAGAGGGTGAGCAGGGGTTATCTTGTTGTGTGACTCCCTTGCCCTGACTTGGGAATGGGGATCTCTGACTGACTTTGGCGAAAGCCCTGGCCAGCCGGGGGTCCCGTTTCCAACATTGGCAGCAGCGAGAGTGTGTAGTAGAGTGTGTAGGAGAGTGTGTAGAAGAGTGTGTAGTAGAGAGTAGGAGAGAGTGTGTAGTATAGAGTCAATAGTGGAGAATAGTAGAGAGTAGTGAGTGTGTAGTAGAGAGTAGGAGAGTGTGTAGTAGAGAGTGTGTAGTATAGAGTGAGTAGTAGAGAATAGTAGAGTAGTGAGTGTGTAGTAGAGAGTGTGTAGTAGAGAGTGTGACGTAGAGTGAGTAGTAGAGAGTAGTAGAGTGAGTAGTAGAGAGTGTGTAGTAGAGTGAGTAGTAGAGAGTAGTGAGTGTGTAGTAGTGTGTAATAGTGTGTAGTAGTGAGTGTGCAGTAGTGTGTAGTAGAGAGTAGTAGAGTGAGTAGTAGAGAGTGTGTAGTAGTGAGTGTGTAGTAGAGTGTGTAGAAGAGTGTGTAGTAGAGAGTAGGAGCGAGTGTGTAGAATAGAGTGAGTAGTGGAGAATAGTAATGTATTGTATTGTAATTGCATTCATATAGCGCTTACTACCCCTGACAAGGCGTCAAATCGCTTTTTCGGCGGGTAGCACGCTACTCCGGAACCCATAGAGGATTAGTGTTGAATTAGTATAGTGAAACATGCAAGTACATTTTAAGTGGTGGATAGGTTAGTCAGTAATTTGGATTTGGAATGATAGCAGAAGGATAGAGGAGGACAAAGGTATGTATTTATATATCGCTCGCTTGTTGACGCATGCTATTCAGGAAGCCTAAAAAGGATTAGTGGTGAATTAATATGGTGAAATGAGGTAATTTCAGTGGTGGATATTAGTCTGTTACTTGGAGTGAGAAGGATAGCGGATGGATAAAAAGGGAAGAAAGATTTGCATTCATATAGCACTTGTTACACCTGATGGGTGTTGAAGCGCTTTTCTGGCGAGTAGCACGCCACTCCGGAACCCATAAAGGATTAGTGTTGAAAATTAGTATAGTATAAATATGAAGTAATTTGAGTAGTAGATATGTTATTCAGTTATTTGGGCAGTATATTAGTATAGTTGAATATGGAATTTGAGAAGTGAACATGTTAGTCTGTTAATTTTGATTGAAAAGGATAGTGAAGGGATAAAAGAGTGAAGGAAATTTTTTTTTTTAAGGTCTTAGCAGTAGGAAGAGGCTTTTGGATGAGTAAAAAGAAGTTTTGGAGGGAAGGAGTCAGTGTGGAGAGTTTAGAAAGGTTTGTTTTAGGGGATCGGTGTAGTAAAAAGAGGTGTCAGATGATGCAAGGAGGGGTAGAGCAGGAGAGAGTCTAGAAAGGGTTATTTTGGCGATCATAGTAGTGGTATGGGGTTTGGGATAAATGAGAGAGTGGATGTAGAGGATATATTGATAGATGTATAGGATGAGAGATAGGGTAGTGCATTAGAAGGAGTAGTAGAAAGAAGTTTGAGATGAGACAGAAGGTTGGGCTAGAAGATATATAGAGCGAAGTATAGGCTGAGAAATAGGCTAGTGCATTGGACATGCTAAATTAGAAGAAAGTGATAAGTATATAGATCCATAAGTATATTGAAAGTATATAGATACATAAAGGAAGTAAGTATATTTAGATTAAATATATTGATAGAGGCACAGAATGAGAAATAGGGTAGTGCATTGGATATGCTTTTTCAGGAGAAAAGTAACAGACACACAGATCCAAGTACATGGAAGGTACATAGATGCACAATGGAAGTATGTACATATAGACCACAGATGATTTTTTATTTATTGATGAATATTATTATTTTTATTTTTTATTTTTTATTTTCTCCTAACAACATAATTATTACATGTTTTATAAAGTAATACACAAAGATAGGTACATATCTATGGTGAAAACAAATGCTTATATATAGAGGGATATGCTGTAAATTTCTTTTTCCTTATGGTGCTTGTTAGATCTGGGGGTCTCTAGTTGGCAATGGTTATCACCTTTGTCCAAATAGGGACCCTTACTTCTAAGTCAGGACAAGGGAATTACTCTCTTTAATAACCCCTGCTCACCCCCGTGGTAGCTTGGCACGAGCAGACAGGCTTATCTCAGAGGCAGTTTGTTAAGCATTTGTGAATATACACAGTAATACAGTGATAGCACTACAGATGGACACAACACAAAATAGGTATTCTTTATATAGACTTAAACACAAGACCACAAACGACAAAAATCCACAATACTATACTAAAGGTTACTTAAAAGATGATGAAAGTCTCTTAATTCAAGCTGATGGTAAATGCGACAAAGTTCTCAACAAAGTTCTGGGATGCGGCACGCAACGTAAACAAAAAGGCTCGCAGAAGGGGAGATGCGTCGGTTCCGTGACCCGGGGGAACGGTTGCGTCCTTCCTAAATGCTTGCGCAGATTAGGGGACTCGTCGTGAGCCTTACCGGTGCGGAGGTGATGCGTAGATTCTCGACCTGTTGCGGTGCGCAAGATGGCGCCTTGATGCGATGTGATGACGATGCGATGATCCAGTTGCGATGTGAGAAGATGGCGCCCTTGATGCGTCGATGCGATGATGATGCGGTGATGCCCTGGCAGCCTTGCGACGACTCTGTACTTTGGAGCCGCGACAGGCCCTGCGAAGCGCTTCTCTGGTGATGCGATGACAGCTCTCTCGATGCGTCGCGCTTCTCCGGCGATACGACAGCAGACAGCTTAGATGAACACACGCTTCCAGGGAGATGCGACGAACTCTCGCTTCTCCGGCGTTGCGATGATTTCAGCTGCGGCGGCGACACGCTTCTTCTCGATGCGTCGCGCTTCCAGCTCCCAGCGGCACTCAAGTGACTGGAGTCAGAATTCCCAGCAAGGAAATTCAAGAGGGAGCTGGAGGTGAAGTCTTTTGGCCCTGAGACTTCAGCAGGAGGCAAGCACAGTTCAAGCCCTTGGGGAATATTCTGTAGATGAAAGTCCTTACAAAGTTCCTTCTCCTTTCCCTTGGCAATGAAGCAACCACTGCAGGCCAACCCAGCAAACAGCACACTGGCAGAGGGGCAGTCCAAACTCCTGCAGCTTCCTTGGTTCTTCTCCTTGACAGAAAGGTTTCTTGTTCCAGAAGTGATCTAAAGTCTGTGGGACTGGGTCCCAATATTTATACCAAAAAATCCTTTGTTCTCTGAAGGCAGAGAGGCCTCTGCCTAGTTTAAACCAGTTTCCTGAGCACTGTGTTTACAGGACTTTTCTCTTCCTTTCACTGTACAGGGCAGAACGATCAGACTTCCCACAGGAGGTGGAGCCAGCACAGGGGAGGGAAGATGCAGCTCTGGAGTACTCTGTTGACAGGATTCCCCTTCTCCTTTCACTGTGCAGGGCAGAGACATCAGACAAAGCCACACGGGGTAGAGCCAGCATTGTGGAGGGAAGGCCTAGCCCTATTCAGGTCCCAGGTGCACTCTCCCCCTCCCATCTTGAGGTAAATCTCCCTATTCACCACTGGCCTGTCCCAGACTATCTCCTGGAATTTCCCCAGCCCTGTCACACACAAACCCAGACGAGGAATACACAAGTCAGCAGAGGCGGGCTCAAATGGTTAGGCAAGCAAATGCCTACTTTCTAAAAGTGGCATTTGCAAACACAGAATACTAAAATAAACTTTACTAAAAGATGTATTTTATTATTCTGAGTTCAGGCATTCTAAACTCTAATTCCTACCATGTTCCCTGAGTCAGTTAGGATTGTAGGGATGTAACAATCTTCACTGCCCATTCTAATCTATGAGAACAGGTAGCCTTCAATTTTGAAAAACGAAAATGGCTGTAATTCACTACTAGAACATGCTACACACATCAGAGCATCTCTTACCTTATATGTACAATGCACCCTGCCCTTGGGCCTACCATAGGGGTGTCTAATATGAAGCAATGGGAAGGTTTAGGGACCGGCAAGTGGGTGCACTTGGCCAAGTCGACATGGTAGTCACAGACTACACACAGGCCTTGCAATGGCAGGCCTGAGACACACTTTATGAGCTGCTTCTGTGGGTGGCACAACCAGTGCTGCAAGCCCACCAGCAGCATTTGCCCTACAAGCCCTGGGCACACATGGTGCACTGTACTAGGGTGCTGACAGTAGGTCAAATAAGCCAATCATGGAATAACCAATTAGTATATCAATTTAACATAGGGAGCACTTGCACTGTGGCACTGATTAGCAGTGGTACAGTGCCCAAAACATACAACCAGCAAAAATATGTCAAAACAGAGGAGGCAATCCGTCAAAAATGGAAGGGAGACTCACGCCAATGATGTCCGGTCTAACAGTGCGTATGTGGGGAAGAGCCAGATCTTGAGTAGTTTTCTGAAGATAAGGTGGTTGTCGTGGATCTTATGTTGGGGGTAAAGAGTTCCATAGTTTGGCTGCTTGAACAGAGAAGGATGTGCCACCCATGTTTTTTTTCTTGTATGGTGGGATTTTGAGGCGAGATGCTCCTTTAGAGCGGAGGTTCCTTTGTTGAATGTGTTTGGTACCTTCACCTGTCCTGGCCCTAGCTCCCACCCTGTTTATCCCCTCGCTCTACTCCTCTCCAGTTTCCTGCTGCTGACCTCTGCCTTCACCTGTCCTGACCCTTAGTCCCCATCTCGTCTATCTGTGAATTTTCCCCCGTCATTTGAGATCTAGCTTTTTTGTCTGATGCCCGATGGAGCTACCTGGTTTAGCTATAGGAGAGACAGGTCGGGGATTCCCTCCTTAGACGTCACCTACCCAGTCGGTCTTCAGCCAGACTTCCTTTCGTCTCTCCTGTTGTCTCGTCCTGCATCCTCCCTCTATTTTACCTCTCCTCTCTCAATGTATTGAGACTGAACTATTTTGTCGAATACCCGATGGAGCTACCAGGTTTAGCTATAGGGAGATGGGCCGTGGACTCCCTCCTTGGTCGTCACCTACCCAGTCGGCTGTTAGACAGACTTCACTTCGTCTCTCCCTGTTGTCTCTTCCCCATCCCCCCTTTCTCTCCTTCATGCCCCCTCCCCTCTACGCTCCATTTACTTTGCCCCCTATATTTCTTTAATTGTTTTTCCCATTGAGACCGAGCTATTTGGCCAATGCCCGGTGGAGCTACCTGATAGCTATAGAGGAGATGGGTTTTGGGTCTGCCCCTCGACCGTCACCTACCCAGCCGGACTTCGGACAGACTTTCTTTTCGTCTCCCTGCCATATCTCCCTAATATCCCTTTACCCTTACCCCCTGCCCCTATACACTTCAATCATCTCGTCTTCTATGCTCTTGCATTTGTTTGTCTAGCGTCTGATGTTAAATTGAAACTGATGTAATCTTGTAATGTAATTTTTGTGGAACCTCATGTAAAGCGCTCTGATACCTTCGGGTCTAGCCAGCGCTATAAAAAACTCTTGAATAAAAGAATAAATAAATAAATAAACAATGTTACACCACGAAAACAACACAGCACACCAACTCACTCTCAACCACCATCTCCATCACATATACACGCAGACCCATCAAAATGCCTTTTTAGCATGCTGGATGAGGAACATGATACAGAACAGCTACACAATTGCTATCCTAATACAGCTAATGCCAGCACTATATACACACCTGCTACAAACCCACACAATACTGATCACTCTTCTACAAAACAAAGTCTCACTATCACCAAAGACCATTCTCTAAACTGTCTACTAATAAATGTTCGATCCCTCTCTAGAAAGCAAACATCACATCTACGACCTTCTCACAGATGCAAAACCAGACATACTGTTCATAACTGAATCATGGTTGGGAGATGATATGGCTCCAGTCCTGCATGAAGCCATTCCTCTAGGCTATCAAACGGTCACCCAAAATCGTATAGGCGAAAAAAGAGGTGTTCTAACTGTTGTGTTCAGGCAAACATTACATATCGCTAAAGTTGACAACATCTCTATAAAGAATTGGAAGGCTCTTCTAACAAGATGCAATACTACACTGTCTTCATCCTGTAACTTCCTGCTCCTTTACAGACCTCCACCTAGCAAGGCGACATTTCCAGACGCACTTCTAGACACAGTTTCAAACCTGATAACAATACACTGCAACCTATGCATTCTGGGTGACCTCAACATTTGGTTTGACAAACCCAATATGACCCATCCAAAAACAATAATCACTGGGCTAGATGCACTGAACCTGCATCAGATTGTCCACAAACCCACACACATCCCTGGACATACCCTAGATGCCATTTTGCTAATACTGAACTAGTTACCTTTCAAATTATAACTCCAGTCACATGGTCAGACCACCACTTGCCAAGTTTCCAACACAAAACAACAATAAGGTACTCACCTAAAACTACCTTACATCCATCTACCTATCGGCCGTGAAACAAACTCAATTTGGAACACTTAAAAACACAACTAACATCAAGTACAAATCTGGAAACAACAACTTCAGTACAAAATCCATACAAGTGGCTACAGGATGCTTTTCACATCCTGATTCCACTCAAATCACACAACAGCACAAAATAAAAAAGCGCCTTGGAGAACAGAAATAAAAGACATAAAACAACAAATTAGAAAGCTGCAACGTTACTGGGTCAAAACAAATGCCAAACCAGACAAATTTCACCTGCAAAAAACTAACAGATTCTACAAGTCAGCTATAAAAAAAAAGCTAATAAAAGGTACTATTCAGACAGAAAAAATGCTAAATGTGCAAATAAAGAATACTATAAAATACTCAATGAATTTCGCAAACCAAATTGCCTAGAAGGAACTCATCCTGTTACTCAAGATGTCACAAACAAACTGGCAAATCATTACACAGACAAAGCAGACACATTGGACTCGTACTTAAAACAGAAACAAAGCACCAGCACTAACCCTTGTACAAAACAACAATCCAAGAATACTCTAACCCAGCCTCTCCGTTTCTTCCAACACATCTCACACGATGAATTAATAGACCTGGTCAAAGCAAGCAGGCCTGCCGGCAGCCCTTCTGACCTCTGTCCACCACAAAGTTTCAAGACAATTATTTTAACATTCTCTGCTGCCACTCCAGTAAGAAGAATCATCAACAATTGCTTAACTACTGGAATATTTCCAGAAGAACTAAAAAAATCACATATACGCCCTTTACTGAAGAAAACAAACTTGGACCCGCTGAACCCTGACAACTACAGACCCATTACAAATGGACCCATCCTGGGCAAACTAATAGAAAGAGCAGCGTTCGCCCAGATGTCACAATTCATTGAAGAGAATGACATACTATCAGACTTCCAAACAGGATTCGGTCCGGGAAGAGGCACTGCATCTGCCCTCCTTGCCATCTGGGATTACCTGAAGAATACAGTTGACCGCAACATGGTTGCTGCGCTACTCCTCTTGGACCTCTCAGCTGCCTTTGACACGGTTGACTATGACACTGAAACAAAGACTCTATGAAGCCGGCATAGAGGGAACTGCTCTAGACTGGATCGCGTCCTACCTTCAAAACAGGACTAATGTTATTCATACCCCACAAAAGCAGGGGTCCCTCATGATCGATCATCTCGCACATGCTTTTCAACATCTACATGAAGTCATTACCGGTACTGATCAATCAATTTCACCTCATGTGCTATAACTATGCAGATAACATGCAAATACTCCTTCAACTGGAATGCCCCAAAGACTTTGGAAAATCCCCAATTTCCAGTTGTCTCAGAGCTGTGGATCAGTGGATGACTTGGAGCCATCTCAAATTGAATGCTTCAAAAACGGAAATACACAAGTGTGGCAATTGGAAACATTACGACCCGCTTGCCACCTGTCCTGATGAACCGGGATCACCACCTAAAGTATCAAAGGAAGTAAGAAACCTCGGAATGACCATGGAATCCAAGCTGTCGATGAATGCCCAAGTGGACAATCTAGCAAGATCAAGCTTTGTCACTATAAAAACACTGTGACTAATTTTCCCTCATTTGGGATTTCCACGCAAGGTCCAAGCTACCATCTTCCTTGTTCTGTCCAAACTTGATTACGCCAATAGCCTCTATCACGAATCACCTTTAACAACCATGAAAAGACTACAACGGATTCAGAACTCGGCTGCCAGACTACTCCTGCATATAAAATCGCGAGACCACATCTCACCTGCCTTGAAAGCCCTGCATTAGTTACCGGATGCCAGAAGATCCACATTCAAGCTACTTTGAATCACCCACAAAGCAATACATGGAATGGGACCGCTCTTCATCAGGAAGAAAATCACCAAACAATCAACAAAGGCACCTACGCTCTAAAGGGGCATCTCGCCTCAAAATCCCAAGATACAATTAAAAACCATGGGTGGTACATCCTTCTCTGTTCAAACAGCCAAACTATGGAACTCTTTACTCCCCAACATAGGATCTACCTACAACCACCTGATCTTCATAAAAGTACTCAAGAATTGGCTCTTTCCCACATAAGCACCATACACAAACAGAAATTTACAGCATATTCCTATGTATATAAGCATTTATTTTTACTATAGATATATACCTATATTTGTGTAATGCTGTGTATAAACATGTAGAATAATTATGTTGTTGAAAATAAATAAATAAATAAAAATCATCTTTGGTCTACATGCACTTACTTCCATTGTGCATCTATGTACTTTCCATGTACTTGGATCTGTGTGTCTGTTACTTTTCTCCTGAAAAAGCATATTCAATGCACTACCCTATTTCTCATCCTGTACCTCTATCAATGTCTTTAATGTACATATACTTACCTCCTTTATGCATCTATATACTTTCAATGTACTTATGGATCTATATGTTTATCACTTTCTTCTAATTTAGTATTTCAAAAGCACTACCCTATTTCTCAGCCTATACTTCTCTGAATATATCTTCTAGCCCAACCTTCTGACTACTCTCAAACTTCTTTCTACTACTCTTTCCAATGCACTACCCTATCTCTCACCCTATACATCTATCAATATATCCTCTACATCCACTCTCTCATTTATCCCAAACCCCATACCACTACAAGGATCCCCAAAATAACCCTTTCTAGACTCTCTCCTACTCTATCACTCCTTGCTTCATCTGATACCTCTTTTACTATACTGATCCCCTAAAACAAACCTTTCTAAACTCTTCCCTCTGACTCTTCCCCTCAAAAACCCTTTTACTCATCCAAAAGCCTCCTCCTACTGCTATGCCCTCAAACAAAAAAATCCTTCACTCTTCTATCACTCCACTATCATTTTCAATCAAAAATACAGACTAATATGTTCACTTCTCAAATTCTATGTTCCACTATACTAATTCACCACTAATCCTTTGTGGGTTCCAGAGTAGTGTGCTACTCGCCAATATAGCATTTCAACACCCCATCAGGGTTACCAGCGCTATATAAATGCAAACATTTTTCCCTTTTCTACCCCTCCCCAACCCTTCTCAATCCAAATAACTGACTTACATATCCACCACTTAAATTACTTTAATGTTTCACCATACTAATTCAACACTAATCCTTATGGGTTCCAGAGTAGTGTGCTGCTCGCCAATAAAGTGCTTCAAAACCCCATCAAGGGGTAGCAAGCGATATATAAATACATACCTCTTTTCCTCTTCTATCCCGCAACCTACCCTTCTCTATCCAAATAACTAAATAACATATCCACCGCTCAAATTACTTCATCTTTCACTATACTATTTTTCAACACTAATCCTTTATGGGTACCAGAGTAGCGTCCTATTCGCCAGAAAAGCGCTTCAACACCCATCAAAGGTAACAGGTGCTACATGAATGCAAACCTTTCTTCTCCTTTTATCCCTTCGCTATCCTTCTCACTTCAAATAACTGACTAATATCCACCACTCAAATTACTTTCTATTTCACCATACTAATTCAGTACTAATCCTTTATGGGTTTCTGGAATAGCATGTTTCAACACCCCATCAGGGGTAACAAGCGCTATATAAATACAAACCTTTTTTTTCCTCTTCTATCCTTCCAAATCCAAACAACTGACTAACCAGTCCACCACTTAAAATGTACTTGCATGTTTCACTATATTAATTCAACACTAATCCTCTATGGGTCCCGAAGTAGCGTGCTACTCGCCGAAAAAGCGATTCAATGCCTCGTCAGGTGTAGTAAGCGCTATATAAATGCAATTACAATACAATACAATATTCCCAAAGTAGATAACCAGCTTGAAAACTCTATCGCTAATATCACTATTATAACTTGTGAACTGAAGGAACTAGAAGAGATTGGTGCATGAGAAGGAGTAGGCTCAGTATTTAGCTCTGAAAGGGATTTGCCAAAGTCAGAGAATGGCTAGATAGTGTAGAAGTTGGAATACTAACCTTTCTACTAACCCCTCTCTTGGTTATACTAATTAGGTGCTGCATGCATACTTCTCTTCTTTAAACTTTGCTGAATAATTTCATTAAAAGGTGGGTTAAATTGTGGGTAAAAAAACTGAAAACAACAACCAGAAAAAAAAGAGTAAGAACCGATGTCAAATTTGAAGCTTTACAAAGGAACACTTATGATGACACTTAATGATGACACAAAGGAGCTAGAAGGATCTAAATACAAGATCCTGAAACTGATGATAACTGTCCTGTGATGACCACGATGAACAGAAAGTGATGATTTCAAGAATCATCAGAGATGGCTTGTGAACATGGTTTACTTAAGAAAAACATAAGAGTGTGAGATTTTTTTTCGTTAACTTATAGCAATGTAGGCCTCATGGTCCATCATTTTCGTGACATTGCTGTCTTAACAAGTAATTTGAACTGCTGTTTATTCTGTGTCATAATAAATAGTTGTAGATTTCACTAGCTGAAAATAAATAATTCCCCTTAGCAACCTGAGCAAAGTGTACTTTTCCAAGGACAGAGCAACTGTCCCAGACTTAACATACTATGTAACATTTTATGTACTGAGAACAGATGTTGTGAGCACTAGAATACCAAGTATTAGAATAGTGAGAAAATCTTTGATTGTGTTTAATGTTAGAAACGGGGTCTCTAGATGGCAGTGCTTTGCACCCTGTCCAAGTAGGGACCATCACTCTATTCAGGGTAAGGTAATCACACAGCTAAGATAACCCCTGCTCACCCCCTCTGTAGCTTGGCACAAACAGTCAGGCTTATCTCAGAAGCAATGTGTAAAGCATTTGTACATACACACACAGTAACACAGAGAAAACACCGCAAAATGAGGCCAAACCAGTTCAGAAAAATACCCAATCTTTGACAAAAACAAGACCAAAATTACAAACATCCAATATACACAAGTAAAGATATCACTTTTCAAAGGTTAAATATTTTCAATCCATAGAAATCAAGGGATGCTTTTCTTTTAGCACAAAGTACCATTGATGTGTCAAAACTCAAGACTGCGAGGCGCCGGAAGAGCAAAGGGCGTTTTGCCTTTTGCTGCGCTTAAGTTCCTTACTCCCAGGGGAGGTGATGTGTTGGTTCCTTATTTTCAGGGGAGTTGATGGATTGGTTCCTTACTGGAAGGGGAAGTGATACATCGCTCTCGGGACACACGGCCATGGTTCCTTACTGCTGGGCAACGTCTATGAAGAAATTGGCATCCATTGACAATGCGTCAAAAATCCAGAAGGTCTGTGTTGATTCCACAGTTGGGAAGCAGGTGCTTCGATGGAAAGCTAGTGTCTGTGGTGAACTCTGTGGTTGATGCGCTGATTGAGAACCCCGCTCCCGTGCGGGCAGCAGTGATGCACTGAAGTTTGTAGCGGGGAGTACCTGCTCCGAGGAGTACATTTAATGTATGGGTTTGTGCGCTGACAACACATTTGAGAAGTAAATTTAATGTATGGGTTTGTGCGCTGACAAAACATTGGACTATTTCTGTTCCCATGTCAAAATCCTTACTGCCCACAGTAACCAGGAGGTGTATTACACTAGGTTCCTTTGGTATTACAGAACGGGTAGCAGACGGTTGCATGTACCCATCTGGAATAAACTGCTAAATGTGCTTCATGAAATCTCAAGACAGCATTCCCTCATTCTCATGGGTACATGGCCCTATGCAAATGAGGAGATTATTTGCCCCTACACCGCACTACAAACATTGGCACAGAGGCAAAGGAGTTTGAGAGGCTTACTGACCGGACCAGAGTGATGAGGTGTACAGTCGGGGCACCCCATGAGTGCGACCCTTGAAAGGGGAGAAAAGGTGTCCCAAGTACCCTCCAAACATCTGCCTGTAGGCAGGTGTAGTTACTCATTGCAGCCGCCTGTAGGGAGAGTTATTCCCCCTTCCAAAATCAGACTGCGTTGCTGCCTCACTGTGAAAGGAGAAAATGCTGCTTTAAACAGTTGGTCCACCTCTGACTAATACGCTGCTCCAGGACAAGCACTAGTTCAGAGCTGTGCTGGGGGCAAAACATTAACTTTAATAGAGCACAACGACCTGGTCTGTGCCTGGCACACCCAGTAAAAGATTATTTGTGGCATAGACAAAGGCAGTGCACCCTATATATGAGAAGTCAGGTAAATATTAGCAGCCATGACAATGTTTCTCCTTTTCACTGATGCTTTTCCCGAGATTTACAAGAAAATTGGTGAGCTTATGTTTTGTATGTTTGCAGGTGTTAAATAATATCTCATAATATTTAAAAATGCCAAGGGATATCCTGACATCAATTTACCAGGACCAGTGTCTATCACACATGCCATTCGGTCCCCTGCAGGCTCTGTGTTTTGGTGCATAGAAAAGTGAAGAGTCGATGTGGAACACATCTCTGTATGCCATGCCTGAAATCCACTGCTTGAGGCCTAGGTAAGTCACCCATCTGGCAGGGTGCACTAGCCCCAAGGTAAGGGTACAGAGGCATGAACCGTGTACCCGTATGGTGTCTAGGTCCATTCTTAGACATTGTAAGTGTAGTAAATCCATAAAGACTATATGGTCTGGGAGATGGTCATGACGAACTCCACAGCTCCATAATGGCTTTACTAAAAACTGGGAAGTTTGGTAGCAAGCCTCTCAGCTCATTAATCCCACGCTTATGCCAGTGTGGGATTTAATGTAAAATGCACCCAGAGGGCCTCTTAGAGATGCCCCCTGAAAATCGAACAGCCCTGGTGTAGTTTCTGAATGGTGGTAACAAATGGCAGGCAGCCAGACAGGTTTCTATGCCCCTGTGTAGATGGCCCCGCTCTCTGGGTCCAGAAACAAAGCCCATCCAGGGCAGAGGAGTGATGCCTCCACCCCCAAGATGGGCTGGGTCCACGAAGGGGCAAGCTTCAAAGCCTTGCTGGCTTTGGATGCTGTCCCAGCCTTTTGCTGTCCCCAGCAACTGGCTCCCACAGGTTCTGGCCCCCACTTTGGGTGGGAGAATCAGTGGGAAATCCAAGCTAGGAAGAGAGGTGTTCCCCCCTTTGCCAACCCCACCTTTCAGTTGGGGGAGGCGAGGTGAAGCTCACATCTCAGTGCCCTCCATCCTGAAGATGAGGGGACTCAGCCAGTTGGGAAGAGGCTCATGCCCCCTCCCACTGGAGGGTGGCATTTTAGGGGGTGTACCCACCCCAAGGAAGGGGCCCATTGGTTCCGGCCTGCACAGCCCTTTAACACCCCATAATTTAGTATTTAGGGGTGACCCTGAAACTTGCCTCCTCAGATTTGAGAAAGAATGAAGGAAGGAGAAGAGGACACCAGCTGCCTTGTCCCGAGCCCTACCAGCTAGGGCCAGTCTGCCTTGGCCCCAGCCCTACCAGCTGGGGCCAGCTGGTAGGGCCCCAGCTGGCCCTACCCGCGAGCCCAGCAGCCACTAACCCCCAGAGCTCGGAGGACCTGCCCTGCAACCTTCCCATAGACTCTGTCTCCCGTGAGCACCGGTTTTGCTCAGCCAAAGACTCTCCTCCAGAATCCAGATACCGGTGTCTCTGCAATTCTGCACCCGACGCCCACGGCCCAAGTTCAGGTGGCCCAACACTCCAAGGAGTTAACCCCTGCGATCCTGGCCTGGCATCGGGTAATCTCTGACCTCCCTCAAGCAGTCACCTGCAGCCTTAACCTGAAGGGTCCCTGTGACTGGAGCTGGTAAGAAAACTTAACGCCAGAGGACACCCCTGCACCCAACGCCCCACGGGTTTGGGTGGCCCAACCAACTGCATCCAAGCATTCCCAAAGATCCCAACTTTCGTCTCCAGCTGGTGGTTGCCTTCCAGAAACTTACTGCCCGAGCTTGCAGCAACTTTGTGAAACTGAAAGTCTCCATTGGGAAACACAGGGCCCCCAATGTCCATTTTTCACCGGCCACCCCAGTGCCGCTGGTGGTACAGCTCCTGTATTGGTCGTTGGCCCCTGCAGTGCTGACCTTAACCCTAGGAGCTTTGCTCCCACATCTGAGTGGCCTGCTTGTCAGCAGTCCCTAAACAAATGTCTCCTTAGCCCCATTGGACAACATTGGGCCGCTACCCTCTGCAGCCTTCTGCCCCAGTGCTGCTGGTGGTGCAACTTGATTGTCCCTAGAGACTAAGCCTGGGGGGAGTTCGAGTAGCAGCGCTACACTGAACTCGTCGAAGCTGTTAAACTCTGTTGCGCTACGCCGAGGTCCTCTGTGGGAGTTGCTTGTCCCGCCTGTTCGCGTGAAGTTTCCTGTTGTACGGCAACGCATATTGCTTGTTCAGGGAGGGATCAAGCGAACTGCACCACGCAGTCGTGCATAGGTGCGGTCATCTTGTTTTCTTCTGTTATGGTGCTGGAGCCTACTTTTCAATCCGGCCTTAATCTTTTCAATCCTTCTTTCCCTTCTTTTTTTATTATTTTTCACTCTGTCTTCTTAAGTGTGTATTTTATGTTTTTTTCTACTTTTCTGTGTTTTGTTTAGTGAGCTTTTGTACTGTTTTTCTATATTACTTTCTATTTTTATTTTTACTTCCTCTCTTCCCCCTTTGAATTCCTATTTTCTACATGTTCTCCCCCCACCACACCACCCAGCCTCATGGCTGAGATTGTGACCTGAGCAAAAAAGAGCCTCTTTCCTTGCGGGAGGCGGTGCCAGGAAGGGGTCAGCTCCGGGACATGTTTTCTGAGGTGGCAGTAGTTTTTATGTTTGTACAACACCACCTCCCCTCCACCCTGGCGGCAGGCCTGGGTCCGGGTTCGGGCTCCAGGAGTGGCAGCAGCGGTGAATGGCAGTGTATCGCTGCTCTGGGGTCTGTCGTACCCACAACCAGCTGACTCACCGGTGGTCTGTAATCCAGGACCGAGAGCAGGACCTGCCGAACCTGCCAGGGGTTGGGGTCGTGGGACTTGGTAAGTAGCTTATTATCATTGTTATTGTGCTTTCTATGTTATTCCTAATATTGTTTTCCCCAAACACCTGCATGTGATCAGCAGCATGTTTGCTAAGTTACCTTTAAAAATCTTATATTATGTGATTGTTATTCTAGAAAGGAGCTCTGCGCTACCTAATCGTACTTGTTTGCAACTTTGCGCTCGCTTGGGCTGATTATGTAAGAGAACTTAAGTTAGGTAATGCAGACTAGAGAGACTCCTTTCCTTTGTCCTGTCACTAAGATAGTGGTAATTAGGACGTGGGACGCTAATTTCTGATACTATATAACTCTCACTTCAGTGCTTAGTAGAACCTTTTTTGTAGTTCGCATAGTGAATAAATAGCAACCAACCAATTTGGTGTATGCAATATGCATGCATCCATCTGGGCATTTAAGACTAAATGGAGACTTAGTGAAATGGCCAGTCAAAGGAGGTTGAGATGATTGCGAATGAGATCGGAACTTAGAAGTTAATATCATTTTTTTGCAATTTATTCCAAAGTCTTTGCAATAGGCGGGCACCAGAAGCACTGAAAACACGCTCAGCGGAGACACTGGTTACGGGGCAAGCCTGATAGTTATCGGCAGCCTGCTGAGCACTGCCCATTGGCGCCTCTTCTCATACCAATACAGCAATGGGTTTTGATTAAAGTAGACCTCTGCTGGGTCATCCAGATATGCCTGAACCATCTGCTTGAAGTTCATGGGTGCTCCGCCTTGCTCGGCCTCTTTTGCCTCAGCACTTGACTTAAGCCTGCCAGTAAAAACCATTCCTTTGCCGATTTTGGGGCTGATGCTCCTATTCTTGTTGTTCTTGCTGTTGGTGGTTTTGGCTTCTGTGAGCCAACCGCAACGTCCTCAGGTTCTGAACTTGAAGGCTGCCCTGCTGTACTTGTTGTGCCCTGGAGAAGTGGGAATTAAATTCACAGCTGTTCTTTTTTTAGCTGACTTGCTTGCACAGCTATCCAAGTTTTGTAGTTGGCAACATCCCTATCTGAAAATAGGATGAAAGTGGCCAGTAATGGTTAGTGCAGTGGATCAAGAATTGTGGCACAAATGTAATAGTTGGATGCGCCCTTGTATTTGCAGGTAACCGAAGGAGTACGTTCTCCACCAACTCGTATGCTTCTTTTCCTCCACTCCTGCCTACATTGCAGACTCGTCCTTTAGTTGTTTCCTGTAGCATGCGCAACAGTGAGATAGCTTGGCCCATGCACAACAGCAAAAAGGGGTGATAGAGGATAATTTGCGCTGGGAAGAGAAAATATTAGTACAATCACAGTATTTGATAAGCTCAAAAGGATCAGATTCTGGTCACCCCACCAGAGTCAAAACCTGCGACAACAAGGGGCCACAGTTAATCGTAAACACATGCAATAGATCCTGAGCTGAAAGAGTTAAAGTCAGTTCAAAGTATCAAGTCCCAATATTTCAGGTGCTCTTCATTTTATTCTTCATAAAAAATGTATTTGTGTTCAGTTGATAGAATCCAATCTTCACACATTAGGAAGAGAAACAACCGCTGCTAACACGTGTTTCGTCTAGGTCGTTAAGACCACTAGACTTCATCAGGGCAAATGTCTACTGAGACAATCCAATAGATAAGTATAGGCGTATTGTCCTAGCTACAGATTTAGTTCCAAGTAAGCGTCTTGCTCCAAGTACATATCCAAAAAGGGAAGAACGTCCAATCCTTCAAATCGTTAGACAGTGTCCACCCAATCCATAAAAAATATTCAAAATATTTCCTCCGAGTACGGGTCCTGATAGGAAGCAGTGTGTTCCTTAGCGTGTGCCAATACGCCTATACTTATCTATTGGATTGTCTCAGTAGACATTTGCCCTGATGAAGTCTAGTGGTCTTAACGACCTAGACGAAACACGTGTTGGCAGCGGTTGTTTCTCTTCCTAATGTGTGAAGATTGGATTCTATCAACTGAACACAAATAAATTTTTTATGAAGAATAAAATGAAGAGCACCTGAAATATTGGGACTTGATACTTTGAACTGACTTTAACTCTTTCAGCTCAGGATCTATTGCATGTGTTTAGCTTGGCCCATGCTACTGCCCTCCTTGCTGACTTCATGTGTGAATACCTCGAAAGGAAAAGGCATCTCTATCAGGCATTTAACTAGGCCCCATTGGTCCATTTCAATGATCATTCCTCTCACAGTTGCATCCCTGCTTTTATGACATATTCATTGATTGGTCTGTACTGTTCAAACAGACATTCACGCATGTAATAAGTCGTGTTGGCACCTTATGTATGAGTGCTTTACCTGGCTTTCTATTATCCTGTTGAATGATCCTCAGCTGCTTTAAAAGAATTGCTGAAATGTGTGCAGATTCTTCTGCGGGTGGTCAGTAAGTTGCTGACTCGGTCTTCCTTTTTGAGAAAGTCTTGAACAATGATGTTAATGCCGTGCGCCAAACCCAGGACCCTGAAATAGCCACCACTGGCCATGGCCTTAACTATATTACTGCCATTGTCTGTGGCAGCAAAACCAATGTTAAGCCCTCTTGGTCGCAGCCATTCAAAGACCTTAGTGTTAAAGTCTTCCAAAATGTTTGCAGCAGTATGGGATTTCTCCATGGTGAACATTCCTACTGTCACATGCTTCCGAGCGCCATTAAAAATCTCAGCAGTGTCACCACCTATCTTTTCTCTAACCCCCACAAAAGAAATCTAGTGTGCAGTGATGCACATGTGATTAGTGGCGTGGCAACTGGTCCACATGTCTGTCGTCAGGGGCATAGTCTGAACGACACTCTGCTGCAAAGCTTGTGCAAGCAATTGTAGCACGTTGTGATGTAGCGCTGGAACAGCAACTCTGGCGAAATAGGACCAGATGGGAACCTTCCAGTTTAGGCAGGGGACTGCCACAAATTCAATAAAATCCACCCCTTCCACAAAAGAAAAAGGGAGGAGGTCCAGCGCTAACATTTTAGCCAGCTTCACGTTGCACAAATGTGCCGTTGGGTAGTTGAGTTTGTTCTGCCCCTCTGGCCTAAACATGCTGAGAATGGTAGTCTGGATTTTTTTTCTTTTCTGGTGCCACTGATGCAGGTGACTTCTTGAGAGCAGAGATTGGTAGACTTAATGCACGTTTCAGTGCGGCAGTCACTGTACTCTCTTGGCTTGGACCCCTTGGTGTCACGACCTGGCTGGTGCCATTGCAATGTTGCTGATGATCTGGGCGATACTACTGCACTGCTGGGGGCAGGGCTGCTGTGTTTACCAGAGAAAATGTCTTCTTCACCTTCCACCGTGATTGTTTCTGATTCCCTGCTCAGCCTTTCACCCCCTCCACCAACACTTGCAATTTTTGGCTGCTAAGGTGCCCCTCCCACTGGATCACGTGGCGTTTTCTCAGATGGGTTGTTTGGCCTCAGGGACCATAGATTGTACCAAGCTTACCCCAACTAACACTTTACATATCGAGCATTAAACAATCTTCACCTCTTTCGTGCTAACCCAAAAGAAGTCCCAAACTGGTAAGGTCATCTTTCTGATGCTGCTGGTGCCAATTGCAATGTCGGATGAACTGGTAGGTGGCGTGATATTTGACTTTCTGCTGACTTCTACTGAGGTGGTTATGGTAGTTGCAGGTCACTGCCAGGACTTTGTAAATATGGCAGCTGAAGGTGGTGTTGGTGGCATCTGTGGTGCCACATCTGTCACAGCAATTTGGGATAGGGTAATGTCGGTCTCCACTGGGGCGGGGCTAACGCCCATGATGACTGGCTCATCATCATCATCCTCCTCTTCTACATCTACCTCCATAACTCTAAGGCTTTCAGGAACCTTCCTTTTCCCTTGCCTTGTCTCGTGGCATGTCTCATTCTCAGATCCAAGTGGTATCTAGATCATCAGAAGGGGGCTTAGAGAAGTTGATGGACTAACCCTCCTTTTTCTTGCTGGGAATCTCGAAGACAATGGATCTTCTGAAAGAGTGGCTAGCTTTTCTTCCTCAGCAAGAAGCTCAATCTCCTGAACTGCCCCTACTTTTGGAGGAACTTCTATTGGTGGTTGTGGCTGTTGTTGTCCTCTTATCTGAATTTCCTGCATTGATTATGTACGACTTTGTGATAACAATAAGTCAATTTCAACTTCACTACTTGTCGGTGTTACCGTGATTAGACTGGCTGCCTCTAAGACAGACATGGCCTTGGGCCTAGGTTGGTGGGGTGGGTCCGCTGATGCGGGGGTGCTGCTCCAAGCTTGCTCCCCCGGACACCCTTGCTGCAGGCGCAATTTTTAGTTTCCCAAAAAGGGCTTGGGCAACATACCGTTGGTGGTAAGTGCCTTCCAATGGAACAATTTCGGTACTGTTGTGCACGTCATATAGCAGACAAGAGGTTAATGGTTCATTGATGCCAAATTATGTTACGTATGAACCTGGGGAAAAATTGAACAAATATATAAAAGAATTGAAAATATAAAAAAAGAAAAGTTAAACAAATTGGAAAACTTAGAAAATGACATGAAAAAAATTAATATAAACAATAAATAATTATAAATAATTGAAAAATAAAAATTACCCTCAAGCGTAAGCTGCTATTATCTCACTGATCAACCATCCATGCAAGCATATGGCAAAGGGACACACTGGCTGAATGCACAAAATGGCTGCCAGGCAGTGCAGCATGGTATATTATATTGTAATTGCATTTATATAGCACTTACTACCCCTGACGAAGCGGCGAAGAGTTTTTTCGGCGAGTAGCACGCTACTCCAGGACCCTTAGAAGATTAGTGTTGAATTAGTATAGTGAAGCATGCCAGTACATTTTAAGTGGTGGATAGGTTAGTCAGTTATTTGGATTTGAAATGATAGCAGAAGGATAAAGGAGTAAAAGAAGGTTTGTATTTATATAGTGCTTGTTACCCCTGATGGGGTGTTGAAGCACGCTACTCAGGAAGCCCTATAAAGGATTAGTGGAGAATTAATATGGTAAAATATGACAGTAATTTCAGTGATGGATATTAGTCAGTTATTTGGAGTGAGAAGGATAGCGGAGGGATAAAAGGGGAAGAAAGGTTTACATTCATATAGCACTTGGTACCCCTGATGGGTGTTGAAGCGCTTTTCTGGCGAGTAGCATGCCACTCCGGAACCCATAAAGGATTAGTGTTGAAAATTAGTATAGTAAAATATGAAGTAATTTGCGTAGTGGATATGTTATTCAGTTATTTGGGTAGAGAAGGGTAGGTGGCGGGATAGAAGGGGGAAAGATGTTTGTATTTATATAGCGCTTGCTACCCCTGATGGGGTTTTGAAGCGCAAGTAGCGCGCTAATCTGGAACCCATAAGGATTAGTGTTGAATTAGTATGGTGAAACATGAAAGTAATTTTATTGGTGGATGTTAGCCAGTTATTTGGATTCAGAAGGGTTGGGGAGGGGTAGAAAAGGTTTGCATTTAAATAGCGCTTGTTACCCTGATGGGGTGTTGAGACGCTTTATTGGCGAGTAGCACGCTACTCTGGAACCCATAAAGGATTAGTGGTGAATTAGTATAGTTGAATATGGAATTCAAGAAGTGAACATGTTAGTCTGTTAATTTTAAATTAAAAGGATGGTAGAGGGATAAAAGAGCGAAGGATTTTATTTTTAGGTCCTAGCAGTAGGAGGAGGCTTTTGGATGAGTAAAAAGGAGTATTGGAGGGGCGGAGTCAGAGGGAAGAGTTTAGAAAGGTTTGTTTTAGGGGATCAGTATAGTAAAAGAGGTGTCAGATGGTGCAAGGAGGGGTAGAGTAGGAGAGAGTCTAGAAAGGGTTATTTTGGGGATCATAGTAGTTGTATGGGGTTTGGGATACATGAGAGTGGATGTAGAGGATTGATAGATGTATAGGATGAGAGATAGGGTAGTGCATTGGAAAGAGTAGCAAAAAGAAGTTTGAGATGAGTGAGAAGGTTGGGCTAGAAGATATATTGAGAGAAGTATAGGCTGAGAAATAGGGTAGTGCAATGGAAATGCTAAATTAGAAGAAAGTAATAAATATATAGCTCCATAAGTACATTGAAAGTATATAGGTACATAAAGGAGGTAAGTATGTAGATTAAAGATATTGATAGAGGCACACGATGAGAAATAGGGTAGTGTATTGGATATGCTCTTTCAGGAGAAAAGTAACAGACACACAGATCCAAGTACTTGGACGGTACATAGATGCATAATGGAAGTAAGTACATGTGGACCAAAGATGATTTTTTTAAAAATTATTATTATTATTATTTTTCTCTCAACAACATAATTATTCTACATGTTTATAGAAAGCAATACACAAAGATAGTTATATATCTATAGTGAAACCAAATGCTTATATACAGAGGTATATGCTGTAAATTTCTGTTTGCGTATGGTGCTTATGTGGGGAAGATCCAATTCTTGAGTAGTTTTCTGAAGATAAGGTGGTTGTCGGTGGATTTTATGTTGGGGTAAAGAGTTTCATAGTTTGGCTGCTTGAACAGAGAAGGATGTGCCACCCATGTTTTTTTTCTTGTATATTGGGATTTTGAGGTGAGATGCTCCTTTAGAGCGGAGGTTCCTCTGTTGAATGCGTTTAGTGATTTTATTCCTGATGAAGAGCGGTCCCTTCCATGTATTGCTTTGTGGGTGATACAAATCAGCTTGAACTTGGATCTTCTGGCAACCGGTAACCAATGCAGGGCTTTCAAGGCAGGGGAGATGTGGTCGCGCAGTTTGATATGCAAGAGTGGTCTGGCAGCCGAGTTCTGAATCCGTTGTAGTCCTTTCATGGTCGTTAAAGGTGGTCCGTGGTAGAGGCTATTGGCATAATCGAGTTTGGACAGAACAAGGGAGATGGTAGGTTGGACCTGGTGTGGAAATCCCAAATGAGGGAAAATTTGTTGCAGCGTTTTTATAGTGACAAAGCTTGATCTTGCTAGTTTGTCCACTTGGGCATTCATCGACAGCTTGGAGTCCATGATCATTCCGAGGTTTCTTACTTCCTTCTATACTGTAGGTGGTGATCCCAGTTCATTAGGCCATGTGGCAAGCGGGTCGTAATGTTTCCAATCGCCACACGTGAGTATTTTCATTTTTGAAGCATTCAATTTGAGATGGCTCCAAGTCATCCACTGATCCACAGCTCTGAGACAGCTGAAAATTGGTGATTTTCCAATGTCTTTGGGGCATACCAGTTGAAGGAGTATTTGCGTGTCATCTGCATAGTTATAGCACATATGGTGAAATGTATTGATCCTTACTGGTTATGACTTCATATAGATGTTGAAAAGCATGGGCGAGAACCTTGAGGGACCCCTGCTTTTGTGGAGTATGGTTTGGACGAGAAAGGTGGGGTATGGCTCACATTAGTTCTGTTTCAAAGGTAGGATGTAATCCAGTCTAGAGCAGTTCTCTCTATGACGGTTTCATAGAGTCTTTGTTTCAGAGTGTCACGGTCAACCGTGTCAAAGGCAGCTGAGAGGTCCAAGAGCAGTAGCGCAGCAACCCCCGTTGCGGTTAACTGTATTCTTCAGGTCATCCCAGATGGCAAGGAGGGCCGATTCAGTGCCTCTTCCCGGACGGAATCCTGTTTCAAAGTCTGAAAGTATGTCATTCTCTTCAATGAATTGTGACATCTGGGCCAACGCTGCTCTTTCTATCAGTATGCCCAGGAAAGATCCATTTGTTACGGGTCTGTAGTTGTCAGTGTTCAGCGGGTCCAAGTTTGTTTTCGTCAGTAAAGGGTGTATGTGTGATTTTTTTAGTTCTTCTGGAAATATTCTGGTAGTGAAGGAATTGTTAATGATTCTTCATACTGGAGTGGCAGCAGAGGATGTTAAAAGAATTGTCTTGAAAGTTTGTGGTGGACAGGGGTCAGAAGGGCTGCCGGCAGGCCTGCTTCTATTGACCAGGTCCATAAACTCTTCGTGTGCGATGTGTTGGACGGAATGGAGAGGCTTGGTTAGAGTATTCTTGGATTGTTGTTTTGTACAAGGGTTAGTGCTGGTGCTTTGTTTCTGTTTTAAGTATGAGTCTACCGTGTCTGCTTTGTCCGTGTAATGATTCGCCAGTTTGTCTGTGAAATCTTGAGTAACAGGATGAGTTCCTTCTAGGCAATTTAGTTTGCGAAATTCATTGAGTATTTTATAGAATTCTTCATTTGCACATTTAGCATTTGCATTCTGTCTGAATAGTACCTTGTCTTAGCTTTTTTGATAGCCAACTTGTATAATCTGTTAATTTTCTGTAGGTGAAGTTTGTCTTGTTTGGCGTTTGTTTTGAGCCAGGTACGTTGGAGCTTTCTAATTTGTTGTTTTATGTCTTTTATTTCTATGTTTCTCCAAGGCGCTTTTTTCTTTTCTTCTGTTGTGTGGTTTTGAGTAGTACCAGGAAGTCAAAAGTTTCCCGTAGCCACTCATATAAATTTTGAACAGAATGTATTGTTTCCAGATTCGTACTTGATGTTAGTTGTGTTTCTAAGTGTTCCAAAATTTTGTTTGTTCCATGGCCGATAGGTGGATGGATGTAAGGTAGTTTTAGGTGAGTCGCTTAGTGTTGTTTCATGTTGGAAAGAAAGCAAGTGGTGGTCTGACCATGTGACAGTAGTTATAGTTTAAAAGGTAACTAGTTCAGTATTAGCAAAAATGACATCTAGGATATGTCCAGTGGTGTGTGTTGGTTTGTGGACAATCTGATGCAGGTTCAGTGCGTGTAGGCCAGTGATTATTGTTTTTGGATGGGTCATGTTGGGTTTGTCAAACCAAATGTTGAGGTCACCCAGAACGCATAGGTTTGAATGTATCGTTATCAGGTTTGAAACTGTGTCTAGAAGTGCGTCTGGGAATATTGCCTTGCTAGGTTGAGGTCTGTAAAGGAGTAGGAAGTTACAGGAGGAAGACAGTGTAGGATTGCATCTTGTTAGAAGAGCCTCACAATTCTTTATGGAGATGTCGTCAATTTTAGTGATATGTATTGTTTGCCTGAATACAAAAGTTAGACCACCTCCTTTTTTGGCTATACGATTTTGGGTGATTGTTTGATAGCCTATTTGAATGGCTTCATGCAGGACTGGAACCATATCCTCTCCCAACCATGATTTGGTTATGAATAGTATGTCTGGTTTTGCATCTGTGAGAAGGCCGTAGATGTGATGCTAGTTTTTAGAGAGGGATCGAGCATTTATTAGTAGACAGTTTAGAGAGTGGTCTTTCGTGATAGTGGGACTTTGTTTTTTTAGAAGAGTGATCATTATTGTGTGGGTTTGTAGCAGGTGCATTTTTAGTGCTGGCATTAGCTGTATTCGGATAGCAATTGTGTAGCTGTTCTGTATTATGTTCCTCATCCAGCATGCTAAGAAGGCATTTTGAAGGGTCTGCGTGTGTATGTGGTGAAGATGGTGTTTGAGAGTGAGTTAGAGTGCTGTGTTGTTTTCGTGGTGTAACATTTTTGTGAAGTAGACATGGGGAAGCAAAGTTGTGAGGTGTGGCATGTTGCTTATATTGTTTGAGTGTGTTTAAGGCGGAAAGTGTATGAGTCAGGTGTAGTGGTGCAGCATGTGGGCCATGTAGTAAGGTTCTAAATTGTCCAATGGATGAGAGGCGGTTAGAAGAGAGTTGCTGTGTTGCTGTATCTGTGTTAGGTGTGGTGGAAGAGAGAAAGCTTAGCATTGGAGTTTGTTCCTTTGTGTGGTTTGAAAGGTGGGTGTATGTTTGTATTTTGTGATAAGTATTATGGTAAGTATTATGAGGTGTTGCGCTTTGAAGATCTTGTTGTGCTGGTGTGTGTGATATGTTTTGTTTTTGAGGAGTAGTGAAAAGGTGCTGATGTATATGTTTCATGCAATGGATTGTGTTGTATAGTATTGTTTGTGAGAGGAGTTTGTATGGTAGAGGGGGTGGTGATGTGTTTATGAGTAGAGTGTATGTTGTGTGTAGGAAGGAATGAAGTAGAGGTAAGAGTGCTTGCCTTAGACTGGTCTGTTGCAAGAGTTAAAAAGTGTGGTGGTGTGCTGTGTGTGTGTGTTATTGTGGTAGAAGGGAGAGGAGGGTGTTTGTTGGACAAATGATGGAATGATGATTATATGTTTGTTAGTGATAAAAGGTGGTCTGTTAGGTGTAATTACAGTAGGGAGCGTGTGTCTGGATGGGATGTAGTTATGTATGGTGTTGATTGGCATTGTGTTAGTGGTGAGTGTATTGGTTAGTGGTATAGGATAGAGTTGTGTACTGTTTGTAGGTGATGGTGGATATGTGTGGTAGTTGGGATAGGGTGTATAGATGTGGTTTAGTTGGGTTTGTAGGGCATGCATGTACATTAATCTATGCATATTGTTGTGCGTGGTGTACATTTGTTGTGAGTGTGTTGCTCTTTTTGTGGATGTGGATGTGGATGGTGTGGGCTGGAAGAAGGCATTTGAGAACAATGAGAAGACATGCAGGCCTATGGCAAAAGCACACTGGCTAGCTGTCTGGTTGCCTTTACAAAATGGCCACCAACCACAAGGGCAAACCACAAGAAGAAGCATTAAGCCAAGGGGAACAAAGGGAAAGCATGCACGCCTATGGCAAAGGCACACAGGCTGGCTGCCTTCACAAAATGGTCACAAGCCACTTGCTCACAACAACAACAATCAGGAGGCCTGGAAAACACTGAACACAGGCGTATGGACACAGACTTTACAAAATGACCCCTGCCACATGGAGAACTAAGGCAAATGAATTGCTGGCCTACTATTGCAATGCAAACACACTCACACACTGGCCAGACAAAGGAGGCATGCTAAACAATACATCTTTAATGCAACAATGCCAAAAACGGAAATCCACAGGGCTAAAAGAAGTTGGCAAGTTACAACCACACACATCCAACAAAGGCAATAACACACATGAAAATAATACTTTTGTGAAATACCACACATTTTCTATTTCAATCCAATGCCATACATTTACTAAATGTTGTTAAATTCAAAAGACACCACAGAAACAGTTGTTTCATGTACACTTGAGTAGTTCTGGACATACTGGCTGGAAAACTCATTGGCAGACTAGGCCACATAGTGAATCAATTCAAATCGATATTTATTTTAAAAAAGAACATAGAGATAATGTAGTTAACTGTGATTCATTTTTGCTTAATAAAGGAAAAAAATTCCATGCAAAACAACAACCAGCAAGAAGACATGGCCACAACCAAGAATGCATGCAGGCCTATGGCAAAAGCATACTGACTGGCTACCTTCACAAAATGGCCGCCAGCCACATGGCCAGTCCACAACCAGAAACAATACGCCTAGGGGAACAAAGGGAAGACATGCAGGCCTTTGGCAAAAGCACACTGACTGTCTTTACAAAATGGCCGACAGCCACATGGCCAGGCCACAACAAGAAGCAGTAAGCCAAGGGGAACAAAGGGAAGACATGCCGGCCTATGGCAAAAGCAAACTGACAGCCTTCACAAAATGGCAGCTAGCCACATAGTCCGCTAGGACTAAAGACAATGGGGATGGATACATTATGAAACACAAATGGAGACAATTCTCCAAAGAAAACTTTGCAGGTGCCATCCAGAAAGCTCAACTAATAAGTGCCCTGGATAGTGATCAGGCAAACAAGGAATTTAACCTTCTTGTTACCGCCACTCTGGATGAGCTAGCTCCCATGTGTAAAGGTAAAGTCAGAGATGGTAGACAACGCACTGCCCCATGGTTCACTACCGAACTCCAGCAAATTAAATCGAAATGCAAATAGCTAGAAAGGACCTGGAGAAGGAACCCGAGTGAGCAAGCAAAAAATAGTTATAGCTCAGCACACCGGAGCTATCAATATGCGGTGCGTAGAGCAAAAGCCAAACATTTTCAGACTCGTATTGAGGATGCCGAGAGCTCCTCGCGGGAACTGTTTAAAATATATAAAGAAATATCGTTGGTCTCTAGCTCCAATACCCCCATAAAATCTTCCAAGGAGGGATGCAATAAAGTCGCTGACTTTTTCTCTAGTAAAGTTAAGAAGATTTATGCCTCATTTTCTCAGATACCAGAGAAGGGCACTGATTTCAGAGCAGACAGCTCATTGGCAGCCCCGGATTCTTCACTCCTAACCTTTGAGGTTCCGGCAGCTGACAAGCTAATAAACATCTGTCGGAGCGTGAAGTCCGGCTCCCCTAATGATCCGGCCCCTGCCTGGGTCATATCAGAAGGCCTGACAGCCTTGGAACCTCATATCAGACACGTCCTACAAACCTCCTTTTCCACTCAGCAAGTCCCTAGGGAGTGGAAGAAGGCTATAGTACTGCCAATAAGGAAAAAACCCAATGTCAGCTTGGAGGTACTAGAAAACCTTAGACCTATTTCCTTATTGCCGTACGTGGCGAAGGTAGCCGAGAAGGTGGTTAATGCTCAGCTCACGGAGCACCTGGAAAAATGTAACTTACTACATCCCTCGCAATCAGGATTTAGGGCGGGCTACTCTACGGAGACGGCCCTCCTAAGAGCCACTGAGACTCTAAGAGCAGGGGCAGATGCTGGTCACACAATGGCTCTGATCATGCTTGACCTAAGCGCGGCTTTTGACACCGTGGCGCACTCCATCTTGCTACGGTGTCTGAACGAAGCTGGGGTCGCTGGTCCTGCGCTGGGCTGGCTGCAATCTTTCCTTACTGAGAGATGTTTCCAGGTTCAGCAGGGGACCTGCCGCTCAGGGGAGTTGTCATTAGACCAGGGAGTGCCTCAGGGCTCTGCTTTGAGCCCCACTCTTTTTAACTTATACATGGCCTCTCTGGCGAAAGTTGTACACTCGTTTGGGGTGGAATTAGTGTCGTACGCTGACGACACTCAGCTGCTGATCTCCCTATCACAGAGTACCTCCAACACCCCAAAAAAAAAAAATGTTAAATCCTGTATGCAGGCATTAGCAGAGTGGATGGATGCCCATTGTCTAAAACTCAATGGCTCGAAAACAGAGGTGATGGTGGTAGGGGGTAAAAGCGAAAAATGGTCGGATGAGTGGTGGCCTTCATGTCTGGGCCCTACCCCCATACCATGTCAGGAGGCAAAGAATCTGGGAATTTGGATGAACCCCTCGCTCTCATATGAAGGCCACATAAGGCGCCTTGTGGGCAAATGTTTCGGAGTCCTAAAGACCCTAAATAAAACCTTAGACCTCCTCCCTTTATCGGCCAGAAGAACACTAACGCAGGCACTAGTGACCTCTCGGTTAGATTATGGCAACATTCTGTTCCTTGGGGCAACCGAGGGCAGCATAGGTCGCCTACAAGTCATCCAGAACTCTGCCGCCAGACTGGTGTTAAGAAGACCCAGGAGAGCTAGCTCGAAACTGGCGCTGGATGCGCTTCATTGGCTGCCGGTGAAGAAGCGTGTGCTATTTAAGTGCCTCCTTTTTTGCCATCGGATTGTCTGGGACAAGTCACCGACATATCTGAAGGAGCTAGTCAGCCGCTATGAACCTACCAGGACCCTCCGTTCAGAGGGTTCTGGTTTGCTGACAGTCCCCAGGATCAGGAAGGCGAGAATAGGTGGACGTTCCTTCGCGCTACTAGCAGCTCAAAATTGGAACAAACTACCTCCTGTGTTGCGACTGGAGGGTAATGAACTGCGGTTCAGGGCTCTGCTCAAAACACACCTATATACGGCATAGAGTCTGGGTTTTCTATGCTGGTTTCACTGGTAGCTTAGCGCGGGGACACGCCGTGATGGCGTTACTGAGCGCTCTATAAGCTCTTGAAAAAAAAAAAAAAAAAAAATAGTCACAACAACAACAAGCAGGTGGCCTGGAAAACAATGAACACAAGCAGGCCTATGTACACAGACTTTATAGAAAGGCTCCTGGCCACATGGGGAACCAAGGCAAATGCTGGCCTACTATTGCAATGCAAACACACTCACACACTAGACAGACTAAGGAGGCATGCTAAACTACAACACATCTTTAATGCAACAATGCCAAAAACGAACGTCTACAGGGCTAAATAGGTTTACAAGTTAAAGCCACACACATCCAACAAAGGCATTAACACAGATGAGAAAAAGTGAAATACCACAAAAAAAAACATTTTGCATTTCAATCCAATGCCATCCATGGTCTAAATGATGTTTAAATTCAACAGACAACACAGAAACATTGTTTCATGCACCCATGAGTAGCTTTGGGCCTACTGGCTGAAAGGCCTATTGGCAGACTGTTATGCTACATAGTGAATTAAAACAATATAGCCAATTGATTTCAAAACATGGAGAAAATGTAGTGAACAGTGCATGTTTACTTTGTAAAAGGAGAAACATTAGTTACAAAGAAACAACTAGGCCCCTCCTGAAACTACAGGCCACCCACCACAATATATTTTAGAATTCGATGAAAAGTACAAATAAACCTAGGTGCATGGCCCCAATCAAACTCTTCCGGGTTGTCGCACAAGCAGAACGGACCCATCACCCTCGATACCGCGAGTTATTTACTTCCATGTCAGACTCATTCCCCCTGAAGAAGTGCTGTTTAGCACGAAATGCATCGGGGCTTTAAACTACCATGGAACTATAAACTGTCATGGAACTATGAATTGAAATATATACTTGATCAATAAGATATTCTTTTCATCAAATCGTTATGAACATATGAAGTAATATGTTAAAATAAGACGGTTTTGATCACCATTTGGAGTACACCAATAAACAACCTATTGATAATTCTTCGATATACATTGGAACTACTTATTTATGCACTGTTGTGCATTAAGAGTGCCCAGGGATAGTCCTTACCTCCCGTAAGGCTTTCTATGTTCTGATACTATGTTGCACCTTTCCTGAACCAGAAGGTGATCTCCCGGAGCGCCTAAAATATTGTTACCTCTTGACCTTTTGATTTACATCACACTATAATTTGGGAGTGCAGCGGTTCCTACTACATTGACCCAATCAAACTAACACATGTTTTCGACCTTGTGAAATTTCAAATTCAAATTCCTCAAATCCAATGTTATATTATGCAGCAGACAGAAAAAGTGATCCTTCCAGCTCCAAATCCAAATGAAAATTGACCAGGAGATGGACAAAGCACTGGGAGGAGCCTGCTGGACAGGAACAGGATGTTGGAGACTCTGGGGACTTCCTTTTGGAAAAAATGTAAAAAGAGAAAAGGGACTCCTTGCACACAAAAAAAATAGCAAAATGTCAATTTGAGGAGTTTTTTTTATTCCAGATTGTCATTTCAAGAAGGTTTTGATGCTGCTCGGGGAAAGAACCCTCTCCAGATTGCAGTTGCGGTGGATTCTGCGGATTCGGGATCCCGTTTGTCACAAACACCCCGCCAGAACTCCACTGGTACTCGCAAATGATGTGCTGGCGACGGCAAACTCTCGTGGGACCATGCAGCCACATAGCAAATCTCGGGGGGTGCTCATGAAAGGCTCAGAAATCTCATTAGTGATTGCGGGCACCTGGTAAGTCGCTCGCGAAGAAGCATTTCGGGCACGCCAACACAAATAAAATCTCCGCTCCGTTGCGGAGTATATCGGCATCTCTGCGTTCTATACAGAACACAGAGTTGTCAAAACTCCGCGAGCTAAGTTTTACGCCCATGGTTAATTTAGACCTGAGGAAACCTTGGTCCTAACCCCCAAAACTCACCCTTGTAAGCTGAGTACTTACCTTTAAAACCGATAACCATTTTTTCTCATAGGAACCCATGTTATATAAACGTTGGGCCTAAAAGGTGACTAAGAAGCCGATTACAATGGTATAGATTCAGAATATCGAGTTTCAAATGTCGACTTACACTAATATCGACTTTGAAATATGGAGGAACAGAAATATCAACAGCAACAACACCGTGGTCCAGAATATCGAGTTTAAGGTAAGAAACATTGGGTTTTAAAATATCGAAGTCATTAATATAGTTTGCAAATATATACTTGTTAAAATATTGTTATTTTAGTTAGTGTTATATATTTTAGCATGTATTTTAAATGTATGTGCTCTGTTTTTTGTTTAAGTATTGCTTTTGTTTTTTAATATATGTGTTCATTTTTTAGTACTTATTTATTTTATTTTAATTTAATTTTGCGTTTTAGTTCAGTAGCGGGTTGTGGATTTATAGGGGAATAGGGTGGGAAGTAATTTCATTATAATAAATTGAATATTCATTTTTATTAATTAACATTTATTTAATTTATATTGTTAATTGTGGGAATTAATTTATTATTAATGATTTATTAATTGGTAGTTTATTATTAATTAATTGGTAATTATGTTAATTGTGTCATTTTTTTAGGAGCGGGTTGTGGGTTGATAGGGGAGTAGGGTGGGAAGTAATTTAATTATAATTTATTTATTTATATATTTTATTAATTAATATTTAGTTAATTTCTATTTTATATTGTTAATTGTGGAACTTCATTTTTTTATTAATTATTTATTAATTGGTTGTTAATTATTATAGGACATTTTTACAGGGTGTCAAAAAGTTTGGCCTGTCCTGTGACCGAGGGCCGCATTGATGCCATCAGAGTGCCAGATGTTGTCCAGCAACCCACGTCAGTCAGACAGTAGACATAACAACCGACTTACCTCTTAGTTCACTATTTGCGTTGTTGCCAGGGTTGGCAGAAGCATTAATGTTTGCAAACTATCACTTAAGAAAATACATCGCAGTGCCACTGGCGTAAAGAAAAGTGAGGGGGCCTCCCTGCACAGTACTTAGAGGGGCCCCCTCCGGGCTCAATCAGGAGCTCTCCGGCCACAGTGCAGTGCCGAGGGAGCTAGAGACTCCCCCGCACTGCGGGGGCTGCGTCGGCCTGTGTTACACCCCTGCGCAGTGCACTGAATACTTAGGTGAAGCGCCTGTGTATGTTAAAGAAATACCCTTTTGGGAATTTTTGTAGAGACTATCACATTATTTTCACATTTGTTGCACGATATCTTAAAAAAACAAAGTGTTCCTAAAATTAAGTGGTGCAGGACACCTTTACTTCTTGTCTTTTACTTTAGTTAATACGTTTTTTTAGTAGGATTTAAATGCTTGCCCCTTTAATTAACTTCTTTGGGAATATTAGTTCTCCCTCAAGTAAACAGCTGCTCTGTGCTGATATTCAAAACAAATACAAGGAGACGTTGGACTGAGCGCTGGAACTTTTCAGACGCTCACCCTCGTCACTGATCTGGGTTGAATCCATCACCAGGGGCCATATGTAAAGGTCAGGAGGGCCGCACTTTGAGTATCACTGCGTTTAGCACATTGGTGTTTTGAGTAAATTGGCATTTTGAACTTGGCCGTCGACACACGTTATGGCATGTGGTTTGTGTCTTGGCCTTGGGCTGTGTGCAACAAGAGTTGTGACAAGGTCCACCCCTAAGCTCCTGCCCCCGCTCATGGTTTTTTGGCAGTGCACAGCAGTGCTTTCCTACTAGGCCTGGCGTGTGGCCCACCCTGACACGTACCTCCTGCGGTCCTGCCATCAAATAGTTCTGGCTGCCTACACTAGTGATAGGGAACATGGCTTGCATCCATACCCCTCAGACACTCCTTGTAGTGTCTGACTTTGATTGTGTGTTTATTTTACATTTTCTGAAAGTTTGAATCAGAAGTGATTCTCACAAGTCGCTCACGAGATGTCGGTAAATTCTGGCACCTAAAATGGGTGCTCTCTATTCCCTTATGACTCACTAGTCACAAGACGTTTTCTGTTGTGTTACTTTAGTTTTACACTTCTCGAACTACCCTGTGGCATTTCTCTGGGGCCTGTCACTACCTCTTGGAGTGGCACCCCGTGGGTGTGTATTTGTTTTCCTACAGTGCGAAACTCACGAGCCAGTTCCAATATTAGATGTTCAAGATGGTTTCAAAAATAATTTTAAGAGCCCGTATCCATCCAATCACATTTACTTAAAACATTTGAAATGTTATCGACAAGATTTGTGATTCTTGACTCGCGAGTTACAATGTCAGAACTGCCTGCTCAGCAACTAGTTGATGGATTTATACCAAACAAAAGCACAATCTCAGTAAAGTTCTAGTTACATGCCAAGTTTGGTGTACATCTGTGCAGCAGTACAGGCTGAGGCCTGTGGGCATGAGAAAAATTCCCTATGGGAGGCAAAATGAAAAATATTTTTTTCCCCTCCCTCCCTCCCTTTTATCCCGTGCAAAAAATCTGCTGCACTTTTGGCATTTTGGCATTCCAGTCTTAACCCAAATAAGCTCAATTTCTTTCAGATCCATCAACAGGGTCAAAAGGTATTGGCAAGCCAAAAAATGCCCTTTCAATGGAAAGTGCCTCAGAACCATAACTACTTAGTGGCAACTGCCACCGTGTAATACAAGAAGAGAACTGGGACTTTTTAACTGCATTTCGTCCAACAGGTGTCAATAATTGGTTTCATTAAAGGTCGAGTTGTTTTGCAGTCACTAGCTGGCTTAATGAATACATGTAACATGAAATCCAACTGAGTGGATTCGCATGGAAAGCTTCTGGAACTATAACCTAGATCATACATATCATGGTAAAAGAATGCTCAATAAGGCAGTTGTAAATATTGATGAAGAGCTAAACAGACATTGCCGGCAGGTAAACACCGCCAGCATCATAGGCCTAAATATTCCCCAACCTACTGCAATACCATAAGCTTAGTTAAGTCTGTGGCTCCAGCTTTGCTCTTGTACTTTACTTTAAATATGGAATTAAGTGATGTGTTAGTTATGGACCAAGCCTCCAAAAACAGTGTATCACTAACCACAGGGGTACAGCAGAACAAAATAGTTGGGGTTGGAGCTTGCTGAGAGTTAAATTGGCGAGACAGGTTGGATGAGGAACTTCAGTGATGGGCAAATTGTATTGCCATTTGTATGGCACTTTCAAGTCTTGAATCGCTTTCTACGCTGACTAGTAAGTAGGAACTCTTCTTTTCGTATTTTATCTTTATTAGTGTGCGGGTCTGTAGACGGAGTCAATAGAAGTTCATCAAGGTTAGGGCGGGGTGATCATGTTTTTGTTTCATGAGTAGTACAGCAGCGTGGTATGTCGACATTTGGGTGGTTGAAATGCGGTAAACTTGCGAGGAAGGGTTTGCCACAATAAATTTGTGATACTAATAGACCTACATTGTGAATGTGATGAAGATGTTTATCATGCAATTCTTTTTATCTTGCGATGGGGGGTTCGGCGGTGGGATGGAGTTGCATTTACATTTTGCACTTGAAATCTCTTTATATTTTTTTATTGTAAATTTTAGGTAAATCCATACACAATATTACCCTGGCGCTGCAGGTTTATATTTTGTTTTGGTTTTATTATGTCGGTGAATTTTTAATGGGGATGAAATTGATGTGAAAACAAAGAGGCTTTTGGGTGGCATAGTCATCACTAAATCAGACCCAGGTCTGTAAGGACACATGTGGACCCGCTTGCACACATCCCAGACTTCCCTCGCACCATAAGGGCAGTGCTAATGGTCAGAAGTGTGGTTTATGAATGTTCATAACATAAGCCATAGTATCCTTCCAGTTATGGCACATTAAAGATTTCTCTAGGGTTCCTTGGTGTCTGAATGTTTGAGTTGCAGGGTGTTTTTTTTCATTTGTTTGTATTTATTTCAGGTGCCACCACAACTCCTCCTCCCTCGCTGGCTCCACACTGCACCTGGACTGTGTACGGATGCTGTTCAGACAATGTGACCGCTACGCTCGGCGTTGGCCAAGCAGGCTGTCCAAGTAAGTTGTGATCTTTACCTCTTCCTGGTAATATCAAACACCTTCTTTCAGGGCAAAGTTCATGCCAGGGGCACCTGGATTATTCAGTGTTTTTTGTAAACCCAGAAGTGCCATGTGTCAGTATTCTTTTTTGCGAGGGGTGGCCCGCGTAAATGTGTTCATTTGGGGCATCGACAAGGTAAGACTTTTCAGTATCAGACGCAGAAGTAGGACTAAAGTTGCCATAACAGAGTCTTGTATTTTGAGGTTTGATCGCAAAAGAGTGTTGGCTTAAGTCAGTCTGAGAATGCCACACTGTACATTCTGCCATGGCAGCTTCACGGGTTAGGCCTGCAGTCGAAGATGATCGGATGTTATACAGGAAATACTGGCGGGCAGCGGCATCCGGTTCCTTTTCAGTTATTGTAGACCTACTGTCGATCGGCTTGGTGGAAATATACTGCCCCTACCACCTTCCTAGTATGTGTATCATCCTAAACTTCTATAAGATACAAAGGCAGATGGTTCTACAACCTTGTGCACTGAACATGGCCTCTAGAACCAAGGGTGTATGTCAGAGTATCGACAACAAAACTATCAACCCCTGAATATCGACTGACACAATGGAGGTAAGGGAACTATATATAGATACCAATTTACTGTTCTTAACTCCACATCTACGTACCTTGACGATGTATATACTTCCAAATGTGGTACTCAATTTATTTTTTCCGGCGATAATTTGACACAACTTCAGGAGGGAAAGTCGTTGCAATTCAGAGCAACACATTCCTAGACCTTGAGATATCTTCAAGGTATATAGATTTGGAGTACAGAATAGTAGATCTCTACTTACCTGTATATACTTATCTTCTCGTTTTTTTAATAGTCCTTATTCTTTATACAACACTCTTATAGAGAAATGTTTAAAGCTTAATTATTATAGTAGTACCCCTCTCCTGACTTAACTATCTTAATTCTCAGTGACAACGTTGCTGGATTAAGGCTGAAAGGATTGTTTTGCAAAGGAACTTTTCTTGAGGCCTTTCATCCTAATCTACATTATGAACAAGTGTGAGGATCTTAAACTTGGTCCTTTGTGGCACCAGAAGGCAATGCAGTGGTGGAGGTTGCAGTTGATTTTGTACCTAGAGCTGATTTAGAGAATTAGCTTCACCCCTGGGTCCAGCACCCTCTGGAGTTGTTTTCAGCAAAGAGGAGGCCCGCCAAGTTCACACTGTCCAAAGGCTACTTTGTAAAATGTTTCACTAGGATAACTGTGTTTTGGTTTGAGAGAAAGTGTGTAATGTTTCTGTATGAAGCTAGGTTACCAAGATGGAGAAAAGATGCTCTCCACTGTGATGAACTAGCTCAAAATCAAGCAAGCACTGCTGGTCTCAGATTACTGTTAAAGTTTGTATATTTATATAGCGCGGCTTATCACGCATGAGGGTATCCAGGCAATGTGCATGTTATCAGCTCCTGTTGCTCAAAAGCAATGCTGGTTTCCGTAGGAGTCAGGAGCCGGTGGACCCATGGGGACATTGGGGCTGCCTCGGTCCCCAACAGAGTGGGCAGGCCCTGGTGGATGGGGTCCCCGGTGCCAGAAATGGTCTGGGAGGGGGGCCATGCAGCGCCTTCCCCCTTTTAAAAAGAATTTATTGAAAATTAATGAAAATTAATGTTACTGTTGTTTGGAGTGGTGACCTCCACCCCCGTCCACCCCTACACACATAAATGTGATTGCAATCTTTTGAAATGTGTAAGGTAGCACATCGGCTGATGTCGTACAATTATAAAATTCAAGATGCATGTGAGGTTGGAAAAATGAGAATCATAGTCATCTATGGATTTACATATAAAACATTTTATTTACACAAAACAACAAAATAAAAGTAGGTACAGCCATGGTGTGTCATCATCCCTTGCCAATCTGTAAATCACAACCTGGAAGACAAAAAGTAAGATAAGATTGTGTGTTATGCTCTCAAAAGAATGAGAGAGAAAGAGTGAGAGAGAGAGAGGAAGAGAGGGAGAAAGGGTGAGAGAGGAAGAGAGAAAGTGTGTGAGAGAGGAACAGAGAGAGAAGAAGAGAGAGAAAAAGTGTGAGAGAGAGAAAGGAAGAGATGGAGAAGGAGAATAAGTTCCGACACTGCAGACAAAACCCTCAGAGCTCACCTTTCCGCCACCGGTGTGTTTCCAACCACGTGCCGGAACATACTGCCGCCCTCCAGCTCACTCATCTGTAACATAGTATAGAGTTAGTAATGGTACAGTGCATACGACCTCACATGCTTTTATCGCTGTCCCGCCCCTGCGCACCGAGGCTGCTGCACACCATCCACTCCCACAGCCCAGAGGTGACTGCACGCCCCTGCGCACCAAGGCCTCACTGCTCACCTTTCGCCCCCGCCGTGTGTCGAAGAGGGTCCACCACGTGCTGAAGCAACCACCTCAGCAATGGCGTACAAGCGGTCTAGCTGAGTGAGCTCACAATTCAAATGGGGTCTTGATTGCTAGGATGGTGTATCGAGGCCACGCATCTTCGCAGCCTGTACACCCGCTGAGCTCTGGTGGCACTAACTCAGTGGAACTGAAGTCAACACCACATGGCGGGAGGCCTGTTTCTGGTGGGGTCTGCAATCTGTGAATCACAGCCTGCAAGACAAAAAGCAAGATAAGATTGTGCGCTATGCGCCCATCAAAGGAGAGAGAGAGAGAAATAGAGAAAGAGGAAGAGAAAGATAAAGAAAGAAAGAGTGAGTGAGGAAGACAGAGAGAAAGAGAGAGAGATGAAGAGAGAGAGAGAAAGAGTGAGAGAGAGGAAGAGACAAAGAAAAAAAGAGAGAGAGGGAGAAAGAAAGAAAGAAAGAGTGAGGGAGAGGAAGAAAGAGAAAGAGTGAGAGAGAGGAAGAGAGATAGAAAGTGTGAGAGAGAGAAAGGAAGGGATGGGGAAGGAGAGTGAGTGCAGACACTCCGGACAAAACCTTCACGGCTCACCTTTCCGCCACTGGTGTGTCTCCAACCACGTACCGGGACAGACAGCAGCCGTCAAGCTCACTCATCTGAAACATAGTATAGAATCAGTAATGGCAGAGTACGTACAAATGCACATGCCTTCATTGCTGTCCCGCCCCTGTGTCCCCAGGCTGCTGCACACCATCCACTCCCACCGCCCAAAGGTGACTGCCCTCCCCTCCGCACCCAGGCCTCACTGCTCACCTTTCCGCCACCGGTGTGTCTCCAACCGCGTGCCGGGACATACTGCCACCCTCCAGCTCACTCATCTGAAACATAGTATAGAATCAGTAATGGCAGAGTACATACGACTGCACACGCTTTAATCGCTGTCCCGCCCCTGCGCACTCAAGCTGCTGCATACCATCCACTCCCACCGCCTAGAGGTGACTGGCCGCCCCTGCGCAACCAGGCCTTACTGCTCACTTTTCGCCACCGCCGTGTGTCGAAGAGGGTCCACCACGTGCCGAAGCAACCTCCTCAGCCGTGGCGTACACGCGGTCTAGCCGAGCTTACAATTTAAATGGGGTCTTGATTGCTAGGATGGTGTATTGAGACCACGCATCATTGCAGCCTGCACACCTGCTCAGCTCTTGCGGTGGCACTCTGTGACCAGCGAGACCACGCCACATGGCGGTAGGCCCTAACTGTTTGATGGCTTAGGCCTAATTAGCAGGGCACACACAAGCTGACCTGTCCGGACTGCCGGGAACGGGGCATCATCGCAGGCTGCCCAGCACTTACGGTGCCCCTACCTCAGTAGCCCAAAAGTCACCATCCTGTGGCGGTGTGCCTCTGCCCTTTGCAGTGTTTCCGGTGCCAGGAAGTCTGAAATTGCTTAGAGCACGTGCGCCCAGTGTTTTTTATTGGCAGGGTCACGTGTCCTGTGACACCTGTGCTGGATGGGTGTGGTGTGGGTGTGTACCAGCCGTGAGGGAGTGGCTGTGGTGTACTGACAACTAGGCCTGTGACCAGCAGATCACTGCAATGAAAACGTGGGCCATGTAGCATTGTCGACCCTTCCTGTAAGCGTAAGCTGAGTGGGCTGCCTGGCTTATGCCAGTGCTGCGTGAGGTTGTGAAGAATGACTCCGGAGCTATGGGCGTGGTTCCGTCCTGGGTTGTATGAGGAATCAACTGATGAGGGTGTCCCTGTTGTAGTGCTGCCGTCACCTGGGTCGCAAGCGCCAATGTGTCACTCTGTGACACAAGTCCCACAATGTGGCCAACATGGAATCACTGACCCTACATTCATCCATACTTCCCCACAGGAAAGATGGTCGACATGACACATCTGTTTGGATATGAATGTTTATTGCACATTCAGTGGAGTGTTGCATCTGTAGCAATACAGGGCCATGCAGAGTTGACGTTTCAGTTTTTGTACATGGAGGGCAGGCAATTAGAGCCGAGCTTGTGCTCGGGGATTAGGCTGCGCCAACATATGTACTTATACAATCACTCCGCCAATCCCCACGCACTTATAAATTCACTATACACTCTTGTTGCAGTACTCTAATTATCAAGTCTCTACCTACGTACTTATACAATGACCGAGACAAAGTTAAATAACCAAAGTTTCAACACTGCCAGAGGTAACATGGTTGCATACGCTGTCCACAGCACAATGTAATGTGGTGGGGCCCGGGGGCAGCTTCATGCATACATAATGAACACACAGACACAGTTAGATAGATAGTGGAACTGGGTACAGACACGTGCGCTCGACTCCTTTTTATTACCAGGGTCACATATCCAGTGATGTCTGTGCTGGATGCGTGTGGGGTGAGTGTAAGCCAGCCCTCAGGGAATGGTTGGTGCTGGCAACAAGTACAACAGTAATCATCGGATTACACACAGAGGGGCACCAGATGTGAAGTAACACAGAAAAGATTCTATCGAAAGGGTTGTGGTGCACTGAGGTAGGGGCAGCAGATCTGAAATCATACACAAACAATTGTATTATAAAGGGTCCATTAGTTGTGGTGCACTGAGGTAGGAGCATCAGAAGCATTCAGCGTGTCCGCAGCAATCGATGATGCGTGGTGTGGCGGGCCGCACTGGGAGCAATGTCTCTTGCCTACTGGACTGCAACATCTGCAATCGCGTCTCGATGTGAATTGTGAGCCCATCTGTCCGCAGTGTAGATCGAAGGCAGTAGTCAGCACAGACATCGAGTAATGATTTTTGTCACTTCCTCTTGAGAAAATTCAACGACATAGAGTACAGTTCACCCTGCAATAAATAAATCAAAACTGTATTTGAACTGTGAGCTCTGTTGTCCGCAGTGTAGACTGCCATTCAGAGTTCCTTCGGACTTGCAAGATATATTTGGTCATTGTACCAAAGCTATAATTGATATCAAAAAAGGTTTTGAAGCAAGGATACTAAAAGAATAGTATGTAGGTTTTAGGGATGTTATACTTAGTTGCCTACTGTACTCTGCAATGAACCAATCAAGACTCAATTTTAATTGTGAGCCCTGATGATGGCAGTGTAGGCAGGAGGCAGCGGCCAGCAAGGGCCCACAGCCACGTGGCGTTGAGTTGAGCTGCACAGTTAGTGGCACCTGAAGCAACCAGTGTGTGCGCAGGGAGCGATGATGCGTGGTCCGGGCGGACAGCACTGGTAGCAATGTCTTTTTTCTAATGAATTCTGCCTTAATAAGGCTATGTGGCGATGACTTGTGGTGCGCTGAGTTAGTGGCACGTGAAGCAACCAGCGTGTGCGCAGCCTGCGATGATGCGTGGTCCGAGCGGGACGCACTGGCAGCAATGTCTCTTGCCTATTGGACTGTGTCATCTGCAGATGAGACTCGATGTGAATTGTGAGCCCTGCTGTCCGCAGTGTACATCGAAGGCAGTAGTCTGTACAGACATACCTCTGCAGTGCTGTGCCGCTGGGTTCACAAGGGTCCTGTGTCGAGGAGGCCGATGGTCATTGTGGTGGCCTCGTGGCAAGGTGTGGGCCGACGCTCTGGCAGACCCGTTGGCCTTTCCAGAAGTGAACCACACCCAGAGCCCCGGCCTATTTATTCACACTCCTATGCTGGAGTGGCGTACGTTGGAACAGCCCACTCCTCTTCCTCTCCCGCTTACGGGGGGGGACACACTGCTACATGATCAATATCTTCCCCACTGCCTGAGGTAACATGGTTGTGTCCACTGTCCACAACACTACAAGCACACATGGAGGAGTCTGTGCTCTGCATAGTGAGGTCTGTCTAGCACATCACTGCTACACTTGGCATTGTGTGCATTGTTATTGATGGGTGACTTGGGTCCTTCACACATACTTGGTTCCCACATATCCCAACATTCAGCTATTGTGCGGCTGAGGGGCCATATCGGTTTGGGAAGGTCCGCTGTCTTGTTCTGCACTGCCTCGGTGGTAGTGGGGTGGGTGTGGCCCAGTGGGGGGGTCCTGGGGTTGGTAGCGGTGGGTATTATGGGCCTTCTTGGGTGTCAGAGTTGCATGATCAGTAGCTCTATGACGTGTTGTTCTTTAGATGTGTCTCTGGGCTAGGCCCCCTTTTATACTGTAGGTAGTCGTCCTGCTTTACACCAGTAAAAGGCAGATGTTAAATTCTTACTGCTAATGCGGCTTTTTGCCCGGTTTTGGATCGCATCGCAGATTTGACTGGTCATTGAAAATATTGAGAAGTGGTTTTTTCAGGTTATTTTTGCATGGGAACGCCTGCTGTGCATATCATTAGCGTTAGTTGTTGCTCTCATTTGTGGCGATTTGTTTTGCGGAAGCTATCGATGGAAATCTGGCGATATCGGCAGTTTTCACCAGGTTGGGAATGGAATGATAATTTAAAATCACTGAAAAAACTGTAGGTTTAATGAAAATTATAATGAGGAATTAGCATTTAAAAAACAATTGAAATTCACTGAAAAAACCAAAGGTTTCAGGGACGTTGTAGTTAGTTGGACATTTCACTCGTACAAAACCAGAGAAATTCCAACGTTATAGTTAGTAGAGCTAACTATAACTCGCGCCCCCGCAATGCACTGCTGATGACGTCACATATTACATCAATCATTACATGGTCAGTGACATCACTGATGACATCTCAAATGATATCACTGATCACATCATCAATGTGATAATCTGATGCACCTCCTCACACCCTAATATAACCTTTGATACACCCACTCTAAAATACAGACTACTATTTTTGAAACCATAGAGAAACCAATAGCAGTTACTATATACCCACTGACTAATTCCTAGCTATACACACACATGCATTCATTCACCCAAACAGTTACTCATGCATGCCGTCACTCAAAAAATACAGCACTATTATATGTACTCATACACCTATACAAACACTCATACACCGTCACTCATCCATAGAGTTATTGACATATCTAGCTAGTCATGTAAAGAATCAATAACACTGCCATTTACTCAACTATACAGTTATACATTCATTATCTAGCCTATTCATACAGATACTAACATATACTTACTGTCTTATACAATAACTGACAGAAGCACACACTCATTTATACAGCCACTCTCACAATTGCTCACTCTCACATATAGCCATTTATATACTGCAACACTCACATATACTGCCTTTCACATATGTAGTTACTCGCTCATATACCACTGAGACATACATTCACTCACCAACATACTGATACATACACTCACACATCTATACAGCTATTTCCACTTGCACTATTGAATCCATACACCCAGTAAATTATCCACTCACACATGTAGGCAGAAAGTCACAAACACCCCACCCACCCACACACACAAACACTGAGGTACCCATACAGATACTCTTTCAACCAAAAGTAACTCACATAGACAGTCATGTACCTACTCATCAACCCATGCAGCAGCTTACACAACAACAGAGAGACTATACAGCCATTCACACAGTATAGTCACTAACCCATGCATTCAGTAAGACACAATTAATCACTCACTTATACACACCTATTAAATCCTCCACCCAGACACTTATGCACCAATTCATTCTTCAATACACCTTGGCATTAACATATATAAAATATATTTAAAGTTTATAGAAACACCATTCACTGGATGATGTCATCAGTGATGTCATTTGAGATGTCATCAGTGATATCATCAGTGATGTCACTGACCATGTCATGAGTGATGTAATATGTGACGTCATCAGCAGTGCATTGTGGGGGCGCAAGTTATAGTTAGCTCTACTAACTATAACGTTCGAAATTCTCTGGTTTTGTACGAGTGAAATGTCCAACTAACTATAACGTCCCCGAAACCTTTGTTTTTTTAGTGTATATATGACTTTGTGGCTACAGATAATTTGATGCAAATAGAAGACAGAAGAGCTTGGCAAACACCTTTCAAACCTAAATCGATTTTCAATCCTACCATGTTGCATGATAATTTAGATGTTTATCACGAATTGGTCACACAAGATTTGAAAAAAAACTATACAACTGTTAACAAAACGTACCATGTGACTAGCAAACTGAACCTATGCTACAAGAATTTGATGAAGAAATCGGGGGCGGATGCTAATATTATTGTAAGACAGGCCGACAAGGGGGGCAACGTGGTCCTATGGCCACGGCAGCTCTACATGTCAGAGTCAGAAATACAATTATCGGATCAGGCATGTTACAGGAAAAGCAATATACATGTAGTAAAAACGGCATGGAATGAACACTATTCAAAACTCCTGGCCTGGAAGAGTGGAGGATTATTGAGTGACGCGAAGTATCATTTTTTGAAAAAAGAACATCCAGTGATCCCCACATTTTATTTGATTCCAAATATACAAATATGCGCTGCCAAACCACCGGGAAGACCGATAATATCAGCTTTTAACAGCATCATGGAGAACACCTCAAAATATATTGATTATTTCTTGCAGGAATGGGTTCAAGGCTTAAATTCTTTTCTCCAAGATACCTCTGATTTTTTTAGAAAGATTGAGAAAGTAGATTGGTGTTCAGACATGTTGTTGATGACATTGGACGGGACTTCTTTGTACACCTCAATAAGACACAGTGATGGCATAAGAGCTGTAGAGCATTTTTTGAACCTAAGACCTATGAATTGTGCGCCCCATAACAAAATGTTAGTGGCCATGGTAAAAGGATGTTTATAACAGAACTATTTACTGTTTAACAATCAGATCTATCACCAGGTGAAAGGCGTGGCAATGGGGGCCTGCTTCTCCCCCAGTTACTCCTGTCTTCACATGGGGCTGTGGGAGGAGCAGATCCTAAAGGGAGAGCACAGGAAAATGATGGATGATCATGTTGTGATCTATTTAAGATTTATTGATGATCTATTCTTCATTTGGAGAGGCTCAGAGACAAGTGCCAGGCAGTTTGTGAAGAAGCTTAACACTAACTGTTTAAATCTGAATTTTACATCTACAGTTAGTACACAGACAGTTTGCTTTCTTGATGTGGAGGTGTACGTAGAGAGTAACACTTTGGCAACCCGACTGTATAGAAAGTCCACAGCGGGCAATACGGTACTGCATGTGTCGAGTCACCATCCGCAGCATCTGATACGCAGCATCCCGTTTGGGGAGATGCTACGTATCAGACGCATTTGCAGCTCGGAGGTGGAGTGCCAGATTTCCCAACAGGCCAGTAAGAGACGCTTCTTAGCAAGAGGCTATGCACCTGGGGTTATAGACGAAGCAATAAACAAGACCAAGCGTTTAACCAGGAGCGAGGCACTTGTACCCAAGTCACAGAGTGAGAATCTAGTTACAACAAAATCTGATGTCCAAACTAGAATAATCCTCACGTTCAGTAGACAACATCAGGAATTGCGGAGGATATTTACTCGCAATTGGAGTCTGGTACAAAGGGACCGTGTGATTGGTGGGTTAGTATCGACCAAACCTGCTCTTACTTTTAGAAAATCTCAGTCAATGGGCAACAGTTTGGTAAAGAACGATCCTGAAGTAGCCTGAGAACAGAGTAGGTAGAACAGAGTCACAAGAAAACAGTACAACAAAGTTGAAAAAAAAGGAAAGGGGGCAGTGTAGAAAGATCCTGACCTTCTAGGCCTGCTCAGGGGGTCTGACATGGATCTTTAGGCTCCCAATTTAAAAAAAAGCAAAAAAAGAAATTGCGGCGGTACGCGTATAGGTAAAAAAAACTGTTTTATTCTTAATTAGCCTCCCGGGGGGCCAAATCTCGGGGGGAATTTTTATCCATAAAGGGGGGCTTCTAAGGCCCCCCACAGTCCCGGGGACCGCCACCCCCTCAGGGTTTTAAAAATAAAAAAAAGTATGTTTTCAGCTCCCCCTCCCCCTGTACACGCCCCTGGGGCAGTGATATGTAAAATGACCTTTCAGTCCCGGGGACCTGCACCCCCCGGGGCTTTTTAATGTTGGGAGGGGGTCTCTTGATGTCCATGGGGACCACCGCTTCCCAGGGCCGGCTCCTGCAGTGTCTCGGGGTGCCTACCCCCTGGACACTGCTGTTTGCTGTGGTAGGGCGGGTGCGTCGCTGTTCCCACTTTACCACAACAAACCGCTTTCCTATTTGAAAGAGAGAGCAAGTTAATCTGCTCTCTCTTTCAAGTAGGAAAGCAGATTTGTTTTTGATAGTGAGAGCAGCATGTAAGTTGCTCTTTCTGACAAAGCAATGCCGGCTCTCGATGGACGCGGGGAGGATCGTGGGGGTATTGGGGCTAAAAAAACAGGGCCATATTATCAAGCCTGGGCGATAAAATTATCGCCGCTTTATCAGCAGGAAACTGCCGATAAAGTGGCGATAATGGGCTTGATAATCCGCCCTTGTTAATTCCATACAAGCCCATGTTCTGACGTTAACATGGGCTTCTATGGGAATTAACAAGGGCGTATTATCAAGCCCATTATCACCGTTTTATCGGCAGTTTCCTGCTGATAAAACGGCGATAATTTTAACACCGGTCCTTGATAATATACCCCTATATTTCTATGATAGTATGTGAAACTTTCCGGTTTTTTTTGTGCACCAGTTGTACTCTCTATGCATGAGCAGCCTTGTTTCCAAGACCATGTTTCTTTCTTTTTCTTTAAGTTCGCCAAGCAAAGCTGTCCTCATTTCAGGTATTAAATTTGCCGCTTTATTTTCCCGGGCCGTGTGTGTCAATCACTGCTATACTTTTGTAATATATTAATAATCATATTGCGGAGGCGCCAAACATTGATTACATACTCCATCCTCCGCTATTTTAGTAGTTTTACTCCATTTTTTTTTATACCTGTTACTTTCATTTTACCCTCCGCCTATCTTGTCTATGATCGATGAGATGTCCTGTGTTTGTCTTTGGCCTCCGATGTTATCAGACTTGGTCACACGTATACGTAAAAAGTAATTTGAAGCACGTAAGCCACAGCCATTACGACTGGTGTCTGTCACCAGAAAGCCATTATTATGCTTATGCCTTTATCATGGGTGGTAAATCTATATGGCTAACGACATACTCGTGCTCCCATCATTATCATTGCAGGTTGTTCTCCCGCTCAGTGCTTTGGGCAGCACTAACTCAGTGAGCAAAGAGGCCATGCATGTAGTAGTGGGCCCCTTGTTCGGTACTTTGGGAACAACTCTAAAATGGCGTAGAACACGTGCGCCCCGTCTTTTTTATACATAGGGTCACGTGTGTAGTGACGGATGTGCTGGATAGGTTGGTGTGGGTGTATACCAGCCATGAGAGAGTGTGTGTCGATCTGACAATGAGACCTGCAACTAAGAAATTACTACAATGGAAATCTGGGCTTTGTACTGTTGTTGTGTTTTCCTGGTAGCGTAGGCACAGTAGGCTGTACTAACGTATTGAGTCTCGATTAATTTACCACCTCCCCTAGGGGCTTTTAAATGTTGGGAGAGGGGGTCAATAATTGTGTTGACTTTTCTTCTTTAGTGTGCAGTGCTATATTGTTTTATAAAATGTATGAGTCTTCAAACTATCTTTACTCTTACGACGTACGAGCGATATTTCCGTAATAGATTTTAAAAGTAATATTTGCTTTTTTAAAGTTTAAAAAAACTATTTTTATGATTATCCCAGATACTGTCTTCTCTTAATATGTACATTAAATACATAAATATATGTTTTTGAACAATTAGAATCTTACGTGGAGTACGTGTACGGGGCGCCATATATGATGTCACACGGGATATATATATATATTTTTTTTTTAAACGCAGGGTATGCGTTTTGGGCGAAAAAGAAAAAAAACGCGAAGCCCGCTTTTTGTTATTTAGCCTCCAGGGGGGGGGGGTTAATTCTCTGGGGCAATTTATTTTTCATAATGGGGGGCCTAGAGGGTCTCCCCTGTGCGGGGATTGCTACCCCCCGGATCTTTAACTATATGTATGTGGGGGGCTCATGGCCCCCCGGAGTTCCGGGGACCACTTTCTCCTCCACTCGGTTTCCACCCCCCCCCCCCCCAACCAGGGGCCTCTTTTTATTTAAAAAAACTGTGCAAAGGGGTTGCAAATGTGGTATTTTGGTTTCGTTTCTGTCTTGTAGATGATCCAAGGTAAATATAACGGTTTTTTGTACAGCCACTACTTTTCTGCCTGTTACCATAATAACAGTTCATGAATCACTTGCGTGAGTACAGAGGTTAGAAGTTCATCACAATTTGTTGCTAATTGAAATACTTACGGTGCTGGAGATTTATATATATTTTTTTCATAGGAACCGTTAGTCGTAGAAGAAGTTCGTGGAAAAGTTTTATTAAGGATTCCTTCCTGTTCGGGGAGTATTAGGGTAACGTGCTCCAAACTGGACTTTACGAAGTTTAATGTTCATTGGCTGTAAAGTATTAAAAGTAGAAGGCTTAGCAGTCATTCCTTGCTCGTCTTTGGAACAAGATGGACATTTTATTGGCTAAAGTGTTCCGAACACAAGTTTGCTCCTTATTGGGTGGGCACGGTTCATTGTTATCAGTGATATTGTGATGCATTTTGCAAAGGAGTATGGGGAAAGAAAGTAGTAGAGGGCAGGTTAGGAAAACTATTAACTGTGTACAGTGCCCATAAGGTGGTTCAGAGGAATTATGAGGTAAACAATTTTTTATAATTGTTTCAAGGGCCATTTATATAATTGCCGTGTGGTGTATAAATCACAGCGGAAAATTAACAGTGTCTTGCGCTGTTTTCTTTTAACAAGTTTGTAGGTGACATACTTCTTAGTAGTACTATTTACTTATAATGTGGTGTTTACTGTCATGATGGGGAGGTGTGGTTGCGCAGCAAAAAATTCAGTCTAGGTTTGAAACAGTTTTTATTAAGCAAATACAAATAAACTTTCTTCAGAAACTGTCGCAGTATATATGAAAGGGGTGACAATTAAAAATGGAATTTCATAAAATATCAGTTAAGCGTGGCTATATAGTTCATTTTTGTGCTACAGTTTGTAAAACTGTTGCCCCACATTCTTGTTGATGTAAGAGGGCATCAGTTACTTTTAGATAAAGTAGAATAGAAGTGCCACAGCAAACACTCCCGCACTACATTATCTCAGATCAAGAGAACAAATAAAACAGTAAAATCTAAATAGAAATGCATGAATTATTATTTTCAAAATTTGCATTCTGTACAATTCAGAAACGTGCTGTCGTAGTGTTTACAAGTTGCATGCTGTTCCGCTAATAAATCACATACTCACCACAGAAGATATAGAATGTTACTCTTATAATATAAGGTACAGGTCTTATATATTCTTTAGGGAGAAGGTGAATAGGAATCGCAAATAAGAATAGAAATTAGAAAATAACATTCAGAAATGTAGGGTTTATTAAATATTTAAAGTAACAAAGTATGCATGATACCTATATTTTAGTATATATAAAAATATCTGATCAAGTTTTTATAAATATTTGATAATTATATTACAGATGGCGCTCCCATTCCTCTTCTGCAGCAATAGGACAATCTATTATAATATAACGATTGATACCATTGTTACAGTAAAAAGAAAAGGAAAATAAAGTTATGTATTTAACAGAACATCCATAATAAAATAGTTTGGAGCGGTAATTATTTACTGAACTTCTTTTCTCCGGAAGGTGAAAAAATTAGAACTTCGTGGCGACGGGTCATAAACTCCTCTGAGATCATGACGGTGAAAATAATAATATGTATATATTCTCACAGCTTATGATCACAAGGGGAAAATAGACTGAAAGCCGCAAGCCGGTAATGTTGCTTACTTATCGTTATTGTTTGTGACGACGGATTGTGAATTCCGCTAGGATCACTAAGACTGTTAATGTTATAATATACATATTAACAGTATGTGATCTCTAGGGGAAAACATAATAACAAGTGTATCATTGTCACGTTGATTGTAAATGTTTAGGGTTTACGTCGACGGGTTAGCAACACTACTCGAGCGAAGTACAGTATCAATATTATAATATAAATAGTCACTATATATAAGGTAAAAGGAGCCAGAAAAGGAGTAATATTTGTTATAATATATCTGTTTCTAAGAACAAGCTGCTGACGTTACAGAGAAAAAGCAAAAAACATGCAATACATTTTTTTTCTACATATAAATGTTTAAATATTGACAAATAGTCACAATTTATAACTAAGTACTATGCCTATGCCATCTTGAAATAACTTACAACTCCGGAATATGTTTGTTGACGCAAAAAGAGAATCCAATGCTAGAGAACCAAACCTGCAACAGAGATTGGCGAGTCAGAAATAACTCAGGAAAACGAAACTAATTGCACAGTAGGTGTAGTTTATATAGTTTTTTGTTGTTTAGTAGTCTATGGAAGGAAGATGTGGCTCCGCCTATGTAGATGGCACGTTTTGCAGTTTATACGTTTTAACTGTTTTTCGTCTACACGTGTTCGTAAAAGTTTCAAACTGTGAAGCTGTAAAGGTTTCGATTTTGATAGTAACACATATAAGGTATTATTATGTACATACGTTGGAGAGTTTAAAAAGTGTTACTCGGTAAAATGTGTTCTTTGCATTTTCACGATTAAAAGCATCTAAATAGAAGACGTATAAAACAAATATCGTTATCATTAGAAGAAAAAAAAGGTTTAATATTTGTTATTTTTATGGTTCTTAATTTAAAAAATGCTAGCATTTGTAAATCGTAATCCTACCCTCGGAAAGGTGCGCTGGCGCTTGGGGCTTTGGGAAGGTTATTAAATAATAAATGTCCTTTTCTATGCACCTGTAGACTTGGCTTTTAAACTTTCAATTGCCTAGTCTGTATATTTACACTTTCCTCCAAACATTTTGGTACTGCTATTTGAGTATTGTAGTGAGCCATTCAGTAGTATGTGTTTATGTATACACTGTTCTAAACGTGAAGCTGCTGTACATTTTGCCAGACACTCTCCTTGCAGAATTGTAATAATTCAGCCAGTACCCAAGTAGTCATGGTGTAAAGTAGGACTTAGGCCATGTACTAATTTCAACCTGTATAGAGTATGCATGCACTCTTCTATGTAGCTGCACATTTGTTTTTTATACATTCAATTGTCCAGTCTGTATCATTAGATATTCACAATCACTCTCACTCTACTGTTTCAATATTGTAGTGAGCCATTCAGCAGTATTTCCTTATATATGTACTATGGTAAGACTGAACCTTTTATAAATTCAGTCATGCACTCTCTTTGCAGAACTGAAATCATGCAGTCAGTACCCAAGTAATTATGGAGCAAAGTATGCCTTAGTATATGGACTGCTTCAAACTCCTATTTACTATGCATGTACTGTTCTATGCACCTGCAAATTTACCTTTTATATTTTGAATTCCCCAGTCTCTATCCTTACACTTCCACCAACTCTGTCATTCCTGTTATAGTTTTGAAGTGACTCATTGATTAGTGTGTAGTAATGCACTCACTAGATTCAAACAGTAATCAGCAGATGTACAATAAGATGTACATTCCCAGAGATATGGCAGTTATTGTGCACTGTGATATCAGCACAATGGATGCACCGTATTTACAATGTAGTGTATTATGGAGCAAAAACGGCACAGATATGTGATGTATTGGTGTTGTGAAGGTGGTACATTGCTTGACTTGCGTTCCAAGTGCAACGCAGCTCCAGCAATGCTCTTGGGGTTCTATGCTCACAAAGCTGTGTCAATCCTTACACCTGTTTCAAGCAGGTGCAGGGTTTTGACGTAGCATAGGCCTAAAAGTGACTGAATGAAATATTATAGATTTCACTCAGTCACTTTTAGGAGGTGTTCCTATGCTAGAACACCTCCACTCCCCCCCCCTCTCTGTGCAGGAAAGTCTCTTTCTAGCACAGGGCTTTAGAATGTGATGCACCTTACATATGCATTACATTGTAAATATCAGGTACTATGGTACATCTTTTGCAACACCGCTTCATCACAAAAGTGACGGAAAAGAGGTGTAAAAGAGGTACAAGGGGGGTGTAAATTCGCTCCTAACACATACAAATTCACCCAGGCAGTTCCACTAGCAGTGCAAATTGAAGTATAGACTTCTAACATATTTATATGGATATGTTACACTGAAGTGCTTTGGAGGTACTACAGTATAGTATAGGTAAACAACTTATACATTTATGCTGTAGCACTCTCTTATAGTTTTGCCCTTTCACATTCACCATACACTACTAATTCATTCGTTTTAACCCAGTGGAGGTAGATTTGAAAAGAAGTGTTTTTTTCTTTTTAGTTTTCTATTTTTTTTGTATTTTTTCAGCAAGTTTGTAGTTGTTTTTTTTTTAAACCTAAAAAATGAAACTAGAAACAAAATAACTGTGAAACAGGAAGAAAAAAGAAAAAAATATATTATTGTTTTGGGCAACGGTGCTCTTCACAATGAGGTGAATAGACTGCTCACTGTCACAAAGGAGTTCTCTGCAAAATTAACAATGAATTGTAAGATCTGCAAACTGAGGCACAATAATAGGATGCGGACTGCTCGTAGGAGGTGGTGGTGCAGTTGAGGTAGAAGGAACTGCAGGTTGAGGGTTCTCCTGGAACCTTTGTGTTGCCATCCTTCCATAGTTATTTGGATGCAAATTTTTGACATGACGAACCATTGAGGCTGTCCCGAAAGAGTACTTTTTAGTGGGGTCAGCCCTGGAAAGTGTAACCTCACAGATCTTGCATGTTACTTTCGTTACATTCACCTTTTTCTGTCCCTCCGGAAATGAAGAAAACTTCCAAATGAAAGCTTCTTTTCTCTTTTTCTGAGGTGGCTCAGTAACAAAATCTACCTTAGAGGAATGTACTGATGAAGTCTCAAAAAGAGCAGCCATTGTAGAGTTTGGTTGTAAAAGACTACAGCTCCACAAAATAGATGTTTTTCCTGGGAAAGTCGAAGTAGGATGATCAAAATGAGAGGGGTCTTTCAACAGGTGGAATAGGAAGTATTATGAACCAATCAAAACTCTCCTTTTATGGTCACATGACTTTGCGTACGCTTACAGTGCTCTTACGGTGCTCTTAAGATGCGAGTACGTACGACGTACCTCTGCGATTTGCGTAATTGCTTTTAGAAATAATAATTGCTTATTAAAAGTAAAAAAAAACTATTTTCATGATTGTCCTAGATACTGTCTTCCCTTAAAATGTACATTAAATACATAAATATATGTTTTTGAACAATTAAAAAATGTTGCGCCGTACGCTTATGGGGCACCGTATATGACGTCACGCAGAAGCGTTGATGCGATGCGCAAGGTCAAAGCGTATCCGTAACGAGTGCGCGGCTACACGCAGAGGACCATTTGCCGTACAAAGTGTGGTGCGATCACTGTACTCGTACGGTGCGATTACCCAAAAAAATATGAAAAAGGAATTATACAGATTTTAATTGTAAGAAATGAAGAACAGTTTTTTTATATATAAAAAATGTGGGATTTAGTTTTGTTATTATTTTACATTAAGAATATGAAATATAATTTAAAATATAAAATAAATATAAATAGTTGTAATAAAAATGTAAGAAATTAGTATAAAAAGAAAGAAATGTAATAATACATTTAAAAATTATCATTTACTATACCTTTGAAATTCACTGAAAAAACCATAGGTTTCAGCCACGTTATATTAGGAATTAGCATTTAAAAAACCTTGCAAATTCACTGAAAAAACCATATGTTTCACACATGTTATAGTTAGCTGGAGATTTGACTCATGATATCAGTGATGTAATTTGAGATGTCATCAGTGATGTCATGAGTGATGTCACTGACCATGTCATGAGTGATGTAGTATGTGATGTCATCAGCAGTGCATTGTGGGCGCGCGAGTTATAGTTAGCTGAACTAACTATAACGGGGCAATTTCAATGGTTTTGTATGAGTGAAATCTCCAGCTAACTATAACATGTGTGAAACCTATGTTTTTTTCAGTGAATATATATATATATATATATATAAACATTTTTTTCCAATGAAAAAAACAAATGTTAAAGCTTCAGCTTCGCTATAGTTACCAAAACGTTTTTACCCCATGCGAAACAAGTTTAAACTACACAAACTGTAGAGTGTTGTAGAGCCTAGTGTTATAGAGTGGAGTTTTTTACAGTAGAATAGAGTAGAGTTGAGTAGAGTAGAGTGACATAGCGTACAGTGTCGTAAAGGGTTATATAGGAGAGTGGAGTGGCATGGTGTTATGTATCCTGGAGTATCGTACAGTGGAGTGGCGTGTTGTACAGTGTAGTGTGGCATGTCACACATTAGAGCTCAGTGTTGTACAGTGGAGTGTCATCAACTGGAGTGCTGTGAAATGGAATGTGGTGTAGTGGAATGTGATGAAGTATAGTGGCACAGAGTGTAGCAGAGTGTTGTGGCTTGTAGTAGCATAGAGTGGAGTTCAGTGGAGTAGAGTGTCGTATAGTTCAGTGTTGTCGAGTGTAGTGCTGTGCAGTAGAGTGGCGGAGAGTCTTGAAGAGTGTAGTGTTGTATAGTGGAGTATCATTATTTGTAAGAACATGCTGCACCTTTAAAGTGGCAAGTTATAGTTAGTGTTGTCTGGTTAGCGAGCTGAAAAGAGTGTGTAACGATGTCCACTACTTATAGTAATTTGAAGGTGGTGGATAAATAATAAACTATAACTTTAGAATTTTGTATGTTTGTATTTAAACTTGGTTTATATAGGGGGGAAAGGTTTTGGTAACTATAACTAAGCTTTAACCTTTTTTCTATTGAATTTCAGTGTTTTTATGCTTAAAATGGTAGAGTCCAGTGTTGCAAGTGGAGAGGTGTTATGTGAAGCTTCCTACAGTGCAGTGGAGGAGAGTGTTTTAAAGTCTGTTGCCATATAGTGGAGTATTGCAGATTGGAATGGAGTGGAGTAGAGTAGAGTGTAGTAGTGTATAGTACAGTGTGGTAAAGTGTTATTTAGTATAGTGGCATGATGTCTCATACTGGAATCTCATACTGGAATCTCATACTGGAATCTCTTTTTATAGACTGGAGCAGTGAGTTATACAGTGGAATGGCTTGTCAAACAGTAGAGTACAGTGTCGCAGAGTGGAGTAGAGTGTTTTAGAGTGGAATAGGGTGAAGTAGTCATAGAGTGGAATATCATCAAGCAGAGTGTTGTAGAGTAGAAAGGAGTGCCATGTCATATAGTAGATCCAGTGGCATATCGTAGAGAGAAGTTGAGTGGCATGTCGTCTAGTGTCTTACAGTGTAGGACAGTGGGGTAGAGTAGATGGGCATAAGGTAGAGTAGGGTGGCATAGGGCGTAGTACAGTGTTGCGGAGTGGAGTTGCATAGAGTGAAGTAGTGTCAGACAGTGGAGAAGCATAGAGTGGAGTAATATAGCACAATGGCGTAGAGTGGGATACAGTCTGATAGAGTGGAGTACAGTGGAGAGAAGTGCACTGGAGTGGGGTAGTGTGAGTGGAGTAAAGTGTCGGAGTTGAGTGGCTTGTCAGAGTATAGTTGTGTGGAGTACGGTGGAGTGACGTACTATAAAATCATGTAAAGTGTCAAAAATTGGAGTACCATTTTGTACAGTAGAGTGGAGTGGGGTATCGCACAGTATTGGAAAGTGGTGTAGACTGCAGTAGATTAGAGTGGCATACAGTCTAGTTAATTTTCCTAAAGTGGAGTAGTGTACAGTATAGTGTTGTAGAGTGAATTGGCATACAGTGTTATAAAGAACAAAAGCATAGAGTGGAGTTTAGTGGAGTGATTGTCAGTAGGGTGGATTAAAGTGGAGTGTTGTGCCATACAAAGAGTTGTGCACAGTGTCTTATAGTGGACTAGAATATTGTAGAATAGATTGTAGTAGAGTGTTGCAGAGTAAGTATATACAGGACTAAAGTGTTGGATAGTGGCATACAGTGCAGTAGAGTGTTATATAGTGGAGTTGCATAGAGTCCAAATGTTGTGAAACAGTGGAGCTGTGAAGAGTGGACTGTTGTATAATAGTGCAGAGTCAGGTAAAGTCTCATACAGTAGAGAAGAGTCGAGTGGAGTGGTGTCAAGTAGTGTGAAGTAAAGTATAATAGAATGTATTGGTGTGCTGTAGAGTGTAGTGGAAGGTACTGGCAAAGCATAGGTAGTAAACAGTTATAAATTGGAGTGAGGTCTCTTACAGTAGAGCGGAGTGCTGTGTCGTATAGAAAAGTGTTGTATTGTGGAATAGAGTGTTGTACTTTGGAGTGTACGTGTATAGAATGGGGTAGAATGTCTTAGAATGCCATGAACTGTGGTAGACTTTTATAGAGTGGAGTTATATAGAGTGTCATACGATGGAGCAGCATAGAGTGGAGTAACGAACATTGTAGTGGCGTAAAGTGGATTAACGTGAAGTGGAGTAGCATACAGCTAAATACAGTACAGTGAAATACTGTACATTGTAGTGTAGAAGAGTGGAATGGTGTAGAATGCAGAGTTGTACAGTGGAGTGGCATAGAGTGGAGTAGGGTACAGTTGATTATCATCGAGTGGGGTGACACACATCCAAATGGCATAGCGTAGTGTCAAGGAAACTGTTATCAATTGGAGGGGCATCACATATAGTAGAGTGGAATGCTGTGTCGCACAGTGTTGGAAACTGTTGTAGAATAGACAAGTGTTGTACAATAGAGTGTAAAGGCATAGAGTTGAGTGCAAATTTTGACAGAGGAGTATGTGGGGATGAACTTGAGAAAAATCTGCATAGAGTGTACAAGAGTTTGTGTAGAGTGAAGTTTTATAGATTGGAGGAGAGTACGCTGGAAAGGTGTAGAGTGGAGTAGCATATAGTGGAGTGGAATAATGTAGACTGGAGTAGTATATAGTGTAGTGGCATACAGTGGAGTGGCGTAAAGAATATTAGCATGTAGTGTAGTAGCCTGGAGTGGCACATAGTTTAATAGTGTAGTAGCATACAGTGGAGTGAAGTAGACTGGAGTGGTGTACTGTAGGGTGGGGTAGAGTGTAATAGTGTACAATGGAGTAGCGTACAGTGGAGTGGTGTAGAGTGGAATACTGTAACTATGCAGTAGAGGGGCAAAGATTGAAGTTGCATTGAGTGGCATGGTGTATAGTGAAATAGGGTAGAGTATAGTGACAGAGTAGAATAGCATATAGTAGAGTGGTGTACAATTGAGTAGTGTAGGCTGGAGTGGTGAACAGTGCAGTGACTAGAGTGAAATTGCCCACAGTGGAGTGGCAGAGAGTGGATTGGTGTCCAGTGGACTAGTGTACAATGGAGCAGTGTAGAATGGCATACATTGTAATGGCGTAAAGTGGAGTAGCATAGTAGAATGGTGTCCAGCGGACTAGTGTAGAATGGAGTGCCGTAGAGTGTAGTGGGATACAATGGAATAGCGTAGAGCAGAGTAGTGTACAGTAGAGTGGCATAGACTTGTATAGCATATAGTGGATTAGCGTACAGTGCAGTGACATTCCGGGATGTGGTGTCGCTTGGAGTGCCGTGTACTGGAATGGGTTTGAGTGTAATACCATATAGTGAAGTTGCGTACAGTGGAGTGGTGTCCAGTGGAATAGAGTTGAATGAAGTGGGGTAGAGTGGAGGGGCATACACTGGAGTGGTGTAGAGTGGAGTGGCATACAGTGGAATAGCATTCTGGAGTAGCGTATAGTGGAGTGGCATACACTGAAGGGCCATAGTGGAGTCGCATACAGTATAATAGCGTAGATTGGACTGGTGTAGAGTGGAGTTGTGTACAGTGTACAGTGTAATAGTGTAATAGCTTAGAGTGTGGAGTGGCGTAGAGCGGACTGTTGTACAGTCAAGTGGCGTAGGATGTAATAGTGTATAGTGGAGTATTGTACAGTGGAGTGACGTATAATGGAGGATTGTAGACTGGAATGGCATACATATGTGTAGGGTAGAGTGTAATAGCATACAGTGGAGTGGCATCACATTAATTAGTGTTGAATGAAGTGGCGTGGAGTGCGATACACTGGAGTAGTATAGAGGGAAGTAGCGTACAATGGAGTGGCATATAGTGGAATAGCATACAGTGGAGTGTTATGGATTGGCTTATAGTAGAATAGAGTAGAGTGGAGTACAGTAGAATGGCATAGTGGATAGCATACAGTGGAGTAGCATCCAGTGGAGTGATGCAGACTGAAGTGGCATAGAGTACAGGTGAGTACAGTGTAAGAGTATAGTGGCATAGAGTGGCGTTGCATACATATAATAGCATAGAGTGGAGTGGCTTAGAGTAGAGTCTCGTACAGTGAAATGGCATAGAGTGGAATAACTTAAAGCGGAGTTGCTGCAGTGAGGTGATGTATGTGAAATTTAGCATAAATGTAGATTATCATGTGCAGAATAATGCATAACAGTGAATTGCACTGCCTTGAGTTTCTCCAGATTTACCAATCAATGCAGGGCCAGGCATGGTGGCCTTGCGTCTTTTTGTACATCTGACTTAACTGTTAGTTTGCCCATGTGACACCATGCATGACACAAGTGTACAGCAATCCAGTCATACAGCTAGGACTTAGTTATGCAGTATACCATGATACATGGCGATGACAAGCCAGTATATAAATGGGTATTGGCTGTTTTTAGAGAATTAAGAGGCAGCCATACAATACTTTTGATGTGTTCAGTGTTAAGGCCTTAGATATAGTTAAATAGTGAGTCCCTACCTATTACCACTTTACCAAAGTGGTAATAGGTAGGGAAATGTATTTATATTTTGTTACATATTTTTGAATAAGCCTACGGCCACGTACCATCACAGTTTAACAAAGGTTTGTGAAATTCCGTGAAAGTACATCGGTAACAGATATCACTAAGTTTAAATGTCAAATACTTCCTCTACTTAACAGCAGTACCCAAAAAGCATCATCTCTTTACCATAACGAATATTTCTACCAATTTTCATGTTAATCCATTGTCATTTTTGCGCAACATCAAATACTATAGTATATGGAAAATGCATTGGTGGATAAATGCTTTTTGGGACCCCCTTTTATCTTTGCACCCTTTTAACGATACGCCGCAAACATTTACATCATCTCAAAATGTAGAAAATGGTATAGGTCTGGAAAGATTAGTGCGGATTCATTTAGCAGGTGGAAAGTTATTTGGGAGCTAATATCCAAGGAATTCCTATCTTTGTGAATACTAACTAGAACTACAGAGTGGCAATCAGATTTAATGTGAATTCTTTCTTTTTATCTACTGGATTTGTTTGTTGGTTTACATAATCATGTGACAATAAATGTGTCTTTTATAGAGGTGGGTGGAATTATTAAATCTGCAGTTCGAATTTGGGTAATTTGGTAATTCTGCGTTACTCCTGTAACACATAATTACGGATAAATTCTGCGGCGCCACCTGCAAAATTAAATCAAGAAGCACTCATTTTGACTGTGACATCCTGCTTCATTGTGTTCTAGTTGTTTGGAGTCTGTTTTTGGAGATATCGTCATGGGACATTGGTACTTTGGATGGAAGCATAGACGGTGACTCTACTCTATGGTTCTAGTTTCTAGTGGCGCGGTGGGCTTAGACTTGGCGGTTGTACCGGATCTACTGCAGACATCTAATTTACGTGCTGCTCTCGGTTGTTGCCTACCAAAAGTCGCAGTGGTCACACCGCTGTGGAAGCCTCTGCAGACATGCCTTCACAGGGCAATAACGGGCTGCCTCTGGCACCGTATCCGTCTAAAGTGCACAAGAAAGCCCGCAGGAAAAGTTGGGTGCCCCTTTCAGCTTCAAGGATCAGATGGAAGGTCAGGCTGTGGTGATGTCTTTCTGGGAGAGGACTACATCAGCAAGGTGATGCAGAGTATTAATTTAAGGGAGGCGGAGGTGAGTGTGGGAAGGAGGGCTGGGCAGAAATTGAGGCTGTATCGTGTGGATGGTTTGAGGTTAGTCAGATAGATGGATTTAAAATGACTGGGATACATGTTAGCTGAGTGGGATGCGCTCGAAGGATTCCCTTTGAATAGAAACTCATACACTCAAGTAGCATGGCACACACCTTTTACGCCATCTCTGTGTCACACACAGGTACAGTTCACAGCCCATATATGTGCCACACAGCGGTACAGTTCACAGCCCCGATGTGTGTCTCACAGAGACATCTAAGCACTGGTATATTACTTATAATAGGAGAGTACTCACACAGTTTTGCTGAGAGAATAGGTACATGGTAATGCTTGGAATTTATTTCTAGCTAAGCAGTACACTAGAAGTTACAGTAATGGCAATCTATAACGCAGTCTTAGCCTGCCTTTCTGTCGGGAATGCTTGGTTTTCTTAATGTTTAATGTGTTAAGTCTGTGACCGATGATGTCAGGGCTCATTAGCCTCTAATAATCTGTATATGTGTTGTCAATGCTGAAGTTTTACTTTCTGCTTAATGAGTGCTGCCCCGCCTATGTGTATATGTTGCTGTGCACTTCATCCCCATAATTTCTGGTAGCAATTACAAACCCCTGACTGCCATAGGCCCACCTGAACCTTCCAGGCTGCACGTTTGCTGGATGCTCTTATCAATGTTGACCTACACCGGCTACGCTTCGTATCACTTTAATGCTTCTATGCTCCTAAGTTATTTTGCCATCATTACTGGGCACATTGGTCTGGCCTTGCTGACTGCGAAACATCACATACTGCAGTGGGCGGCATGGGACTGACTACATCTGAAACAGGCCAAGCGTTGCCCCCACCGCGCCCCATGTGAATTTTTTGGTGACTTGGTATAATTTGTGTTTAATTAAACATGTCAAGGATGAAACATTGCATAAACAAAGGTTCTGAATCCTGTAATATTGGCACGTTTGCCACAGCAATATGATTTTGGCTAGACCGCTCTGTGTGATAATATCTTTGGGTGGGGAACCGGCGGCACACTGAGTGTTGGATTCAGACCTAACTGTGCCGTCATGATGTGATGTTCATGGGGAATGGGGTTATAATTGCATACAACCCTCAGACCCCTGACACTGTTCTTATGAAATTGTAAAAAACGGCACCATGTAAGACAGATTATTTACAGCCCACCCACATGCACCAGTTGCATGTCTCAGTTTTTAGGTCGAGCAGAGTCTGCTCGAGACCTATTGCCGCCCATATTTGGGAATGTAGACACGAGAGGGGCACGAGCGCAGATTTCATCTCGTGGGCGCGCACGGCGCCGTGCCCCTCTCGTGCCTCATATTCCCATGCGCAAACACACTCACACAGCCACACTCACGCATGCGCACATACACAGCCACACGCATACACAGGCACACACACACACTGCATACACACACGCACCCCCCCTTAAACAGACCCACGCGCACACAGACAGACACACGCACAGACACACTCAAACACACACAGACACACGCGCGTACCCCCCCCCCTCACCGGGCTCTTTCCGCATGTCCCTCGGCAGCCAGCATTCAGCGTGCAGGGTTCCAGGACGTTCTCCTGGCAGTTCCTTCCTGTGTCTTTGCGGGCCCCGCCCACGTCCCAACTAAGGCTGCCTGACTTCCGCTAGCTCTTTGCCGACTGGTAAGGAGACGTGATGGCGCGATGTGACTGGGAGGCACTTTCTTCGTGGAGGTCTTGCCCTTGGCATTGAGATTCATACTTATGCGGTGCAGCCGAGTCGATAGGGGGGTTGGGCGGCACTATTTTTGGGCGGCGGCACTAGTGGCCCGTGGCTGCGGCCTTTACAATTGATTTGGGGACACTCAAGTGTCATTACAGTAACTTCACTGTCTACAAATAAATTATAACGGCCGACGGTGCCGCGCGGCCCCCGTATCAAGGCAGCACATCTACTAAGTTATATATGCTGCCTGCTGCATTGCACGTACGGCGCGTGACGTACCGCGTTTGTGGGTCCCGTGACCGTCCCAGGGCCGTCAATCTCTTAGCGCACGAAAGCGCTACCAATGACGGCTCTGGGCACAATGTTTGGACAGCCCTCGCGCCTAAATTGCAGTGCCAAGGAAGGGAAGGTCCGTGCTGTAGACCCGGTTCGGTACTGTGACTTCTCGCAAACTAATGGGATAAGTGGCACGTCTGCCATGTGGAGACTGCAGCGTGGGTCAGGCTCCCGCAGCCCGCGCGTGGTAAAATTGCACAGAAGAAGCTGCCAAGGAACAGATGCAGGCATGTGAGGCGCGGTGTCACAGGTGCAGCCAATGTTGCCCCCTCCTGACCGTGTGTCATTAGCGGAAGCAATCGTGAGTCACGAGACATCTAGTAAATCTGCAGCTGGGTCATCGAGGGTGCCTGACATATTCCTGAAGTAAGGCTTTGATATGTTTATAGTCTATTGACCCGCGTGCCACTTATTGACTTTCTAGCAACTTCCAGCAGTAGTAGCAATAAGGGCTCATTACCTCAAACACACCCTCTCTGCGGTATTTAGGGACATAATTTTGGAAACAACGAGAAAGAACAAGAGACATCAACAGCCCGCCCGCAGCTCCCGCCAACCACCATCTCCCCAGCCCACCAGGCAGCGACGCCTCCTACATCAAGAATCCAACTGTACTGTACCAAGTAAGTGAGCGGCGGTAATTTTTACTAACGCACTCTGGCTTAATGGTAACCATATTTTGATTTCTTGGAGAGCCATGCACACTCTCACTCAGCCTTGTTAATAACGGGTAGCATCGCATGCTTGACGACATCGGGGTCGGTGTGCTCAGCTAATCACTTTTAATTATAAATCTGCTCAGTATTGTCACGTAAGTGACAGGCCTGAGTGAGCGGCTGTATTTGTCCTAAAGCAGCGCACTTGAGTCATGCTAACTTTAACCGTAATTGCTTAGAGAGCTAGCCCTTGCAACATGTAGTTTGAACACTTACACTTTTAAGGAGGATGAGTGAAAGTGCATGTGGGCGTACCCCAGGGCCGGTGTGCTCACTGCTAATTGATTTTAATTATTTATATTAGTGCTCAGTACTGTGTCTTCACTTAATTTGAAGTAATGCAGCCTCCGGACTGACTATCTGCTGCGCAGTAAAGGCGTATGGCAGCTGTGAGCTCCGTGTTGGGGCCTCTCAATCGCATCCTGTTTGACTCCTCGGCCCGGGTGTCCCATGTGGCCTCAGCGATGTTCCTGTGCATGATTGCCAAGGAGGAGCCCGGGGGGGCCCAGCAGTCGATTTTACTCACCTGGTTAAACAGTACAATCAGGTTACAAGGTCACTAGGTTAGTGAATTGTCTTTCCGTCTCTGATACTTTGTAGCATTTGTTTAAAGATCTTAGTTTCTCATTGCTCAGATGGGTTTAATTTCTGATATTTATGTTTCACTCGTCTTCATTTCGTGATTTTGTTTGCAAGAAAGTGTCATTCGTAGTCGTTCAAATGTCACTCATAATAACACTGAAAATATAAAAATGTCACACATTGCAATCTGAAATATTAGCAGCTATGAGAGAACTGTTAATCGGTATTCACAGAGAGCGGTGTGTCTACTCTGTGTTCGACAGGTCGGTGTAACATTCTCTGTGAAACGAGCCCTTAGCCTGACAAACTTCCCCACCACAAAGCAGCCCCCTGAACCCTGATTGCGGGGGTTTGATTTAGAAAAGTCATGTATACTAAGACCTATTCTAAAGTTACACCAGGCAAGTCTGTGCGTAGATTGTTTTATCTGAATGCACAGATTTAATCCCTTAGGTTCATTTAAAAAAAATATTTACGCTGTTTGTTGCCTCAAAGTAGAATACTTTTTTTCTGTGTTAGGCATATTAGGTATGTATACGTGAATGTTATATATGCACTTATTATTACCCAAAGCCACAGCCTCCCACATCCCCCTGTCAGTCAGCACATTAGGTACAGGGGTATAGTTGCCAAATAAAGTGGCTGCTAGGGAGGTTGGTATCCTCAATCAACAGGACCACTCATATTCCAAATCTAGCACTCCTCAGACTCCAGAATTGTGACCCTTCTGTTGCTCTGTAGTCTGTGCATGGCATTTCTCCATAACCCTTTTGCTGAAAGTTGCTGGCTTGTGGCAGTGGTTGTGGGCATACAGCATATCTGTACCCTGACTCCCCAGTAGAAGTCCAGCTATACTTGCAATGGGCCCGTTCTTGCATCTTCTTTCCAAGTGCACAAGGATCCTGACTGTGAGGTTTGAATGTTTCTTGTAAAACATAAATGCGTGTGTAGTCGGGTATTCAGTCCACCCTGCATTTCTGTTTAAAACCTGCAGCACAGCAAGTGTTGAAAGACCCCGTAAATCCAACACCCCACCTTCAGATCCAGATACACGCAGGTAAGTGCAAAAGTAGTCTGTCTCGAGTGACAGTCACGACGCACGCCGATGAGAGTACCTGTCTGTGAACATGTGGCTTTGCAGCTGTTTAGAAAGAGCTCAAATAATAAACCAGGAGAGAAGAATCACTAAACTCCATGCTGCTCTCTCTGTCCCACATGGGACCCGGACCCCAGACTATAACAGGGTGTGAGAGGCCCTAACACAAATCTCAATTGCCTCAGGCCTATACCATAAATTCATTAGAGTAAGCTGACTCATGGACTCCGGCCACCGCAGTGAGCATGTGCGTGATAACATGATTGCTATGCAAGCTTCAGTAGAGCCTGTGAGACACCATAGCGGTCCAAGTCAGGCAGGCTGACAAATATGTTTAAAAGTATTTTTAAAAAATCACACCAGAATAATGAAGCAAGTGGCCCCGGGGTGCTGTACGCAGCCCTCTACAACTGCGAGTTCAAATAGTTAACACTAACTTGCACTAGTTAATATACCAATGTAAAACTAGCATTCCAATGATACATGTGAGAAATATTTGTGCGCAAAATTTAAGAGTGAGGTGAGATTCAAAATTCCTCACACAGTCACAGGACTGCTGATGCCATGGGCGGCAATCTAAGGGATAGCCCCGGGCGCCACAAGCTCTAGCTACGCCCCTGATGCGGTTTGTACTGCGCATTGTGCACTTGTAAACAGAATTAAGATCACGCAAAATAAACTGGGCACGGCGTTTTGTTCTCCCGAACGCTGGCTCCCCCGGAGCGCAGACAGGCGTTCATGAGAATGAGTAACGCGGGAACGAAAGTCATGGGCGAGGCACGCGGAGCCCAGCGCGAGCGCTCCCCAGGGCTGACATCATCAGACGATGAGTAGGTGTCTGGCAATATCAGTCTCCGTCGGGTCGCGCCCCGAGCATCTGGCTTCCATTTCCATTCTTCTGGAATCCGGCGCTTCCGAAAGGACTGCAGCCTCCTCGCCAGAAAGCAACCGCATGGCAGACACATGCACACGCAGAACGCAGAAGCCGTCCCGGGATCCTGTTCATGGACTTAACTTACTTTCTTTCGGCTGTCGATCTCAAACAACTCTTTAGATGCTTTTGATTTAAACAGTGCAGTGTATTCTGATTCTTTAGACTAGGAAGAGTCTCCAGCAGTGGCAAAGCAAAGGTGTCACGTGCCCTCATGCAAGCAGAAATTATGTCCCTGAGTCCAGTTGGACCCGTTCTGCCCCACGTCCCCCTCTGTTGCACTATTTATTTATTTTTTTAATTTCAAAAGATTTTATTGGAATTCTTTTTTTACATATACGGTACAGAGATAGTGAAGGCAATACTGGTCTTGTTTTAAAAAGCAGGTTCGATGTGCTGGCTATAAGACACTATAGTAGAACGTTATTAGGTCATCAAAACAAGTTTCAAAAAGGCTGCCTGGTGCCTATGCACAGCTAAAGGCTCATCCCTCATCAGCTACTTCCAGCTCCTGGCACCTTAATCTTTGTCTTCTTTCTTCTCATCTTGACATTCTTCACAAGGCTTGTAGTTTGTACAGTCTGAAACTTCCTTTGGTCCTCCTCCTTGGGTTCGCAAGTTTTTGTTCTTCCATTGTGCTTATGGCATTAGTGGGCAGTTTCAAATGATACCACTTGTATCAACTGCTATTTTCTGAAGTAAACGCACTTTGTTTGTGCCTTCTGTGAGTGCAAGCTTAGCAGTGGCGGCTGGTGACATTTGAAAGTGGTAGGGCGTAACAAAACAGCATAGCATAACAAAACAGAATAAAAGCCATTGTTATTTGTAATATCAATACATTGAAGTAACGTAAATACAACACCTATTGCATTACAAATGCTATAGGTGTCACATTCGCGAAAGTTATAACTATTAGCATTGTAAATAACAAAGCTATTAATTTAGCTATTTTCAAAAACAAAACATAAATAAAAAATCTGTCATTTACAATACCAATAGCTCAAACTTTCCTAATGCGAGACCTATTGCATTGTAAATGCTTGTTCCATTTTCTCTTCGTATGCTTGCTGTGGGCGGAACTCCACAGAATCTCACAAGTTTTTATGTAACTCTGCGGAATTCCACGGAGTGAATCTCGGAGTTCTTCCTACCGCAACTCTTTTAGTTGTTCATTTAGTAATATTGTAACTTTACATATGCATTCTAGTTTATTATTTGGGTTTCCTTCCTTCTTTTAGTAGGATTGTGCTACATATGCACCCCAAAATGAATAAAAGCTAATCATTGTTATGAAAATTAAGATTATTATTTTTTTCCTAGTGGCCAATTATCATGTCTTCCAAATAGTAGTTTATGTGTCTCTTTGCTCGGTCAATTTTTCATTTTGTTGCACAGGGTTGCATAAGAAGGATGGTTTTTGTTAGGCTTGTTGGGCAACTGTTATCTTGTGAACCAGAAAGCGTCCAAAGAAAACGTATTTAGATTAAGGTGTATTCATTTGGTATGCCTTCGTTTATATATTTCCATTAGCACATGACCATACATGGGTCTTTCAGTTGTTTGTGTAGTAATCTGAAACTTTACATATGCAGTCTAGTTATTTTTTGGGCTTTATTGCTACTTTAAGTTGTGTTGTGATTCAAGATATCACTAAGTTGTTGGCCCTTAGACCTTCACAATCACTTAATAACATCAGTTAACTGCAAGAATCATCTACATAGTCTAATGTGCATTGATGTGAAATCTCATTACAATTGGTTGAGACGTTTTGCCGCGAAGTGAAATGCAAAAATTAACATAAAAAGCATTGGATTTCAAGCATCTTTTGGTATACCCTTTTTTCTTTGCACCCCCTTGACCAAAGCTGTTAAACTTTCAATCCTCCAACAATGTAACTGGTGCAACAGGACTGCAAAGTTTTGCAGAGATTCGTATAACGTGTGCAAAGTTATTAAGGTACAAAAATCCTAGAAATCCCTATCTATGGTAACCCTAACTATATCTATAGAGAGTAATGGTAGCACCATTTGACTTATTGTCCGGAAATTTCTAAAATAGTTAGCCGCTCACTTCAGCTACTGTCTGGAAAGTTCTAGGGTAATTTATCAGGTGTGATCCAAGAAAATTTTCTCCATGCAATTTTCAGTACGGATTTTAGACATGACTACATCCCGAACTGCTTAACAGAATTAGAACAAATTTGTCAGAAAGCTACGTCTAGGTCCAGAAAGTGCACTTTTTGTAATTTGGTGTAGATCTATTCAGTAGTTTTGGAGTTATTAAAGAAAAAATCTGTACGTATGTCTAAAGACGTGGATCGATCTGCAGATCCATACGACTAGACCAATGCCGTGATTGGTTGGCCACAACCCAAGAGAAAAGTTGTGACCACCATTTTGTGCATCAAGGCATAGTTCCGCTGGGAAATAGGATATAAAGGTTCAGGATAGAGGTATCCCGACCCCACGGGACAGATAGAAAAGTCTTTGAAGGATCCCTAATGGGCACAAAATTGTCCAAACTCGTTTTTTCTTGGTGTGTGAGGATCTGCAGATCCACCAGGGCACTCAGCGTGGCCCACTGTGTAAAGCTGTGTCAGATCCATACATCCAGATCCCAATTTAAAAAAGAATAAACCCACTCACAGACTCACACATTTTACATGAACACAGGGCTTTTTCTAAAGTTGCTTTCATTTGTCACATCGACTTGTGACACTTTGGGTTAGTTTCCTAGAAACATCAACCTTGCTTACACAAGTCAACTTTTCAAGCACACTATCATATTGCCTTGTCACTATGTACAAGGTCGACACCTACATTGTGCAAAAGTGTTTATTTTTGTCCATATGGCGACACAGCTATCTGAAGCACACAAACAATGGCAGCCTGATCACAATATCAGCCAAAGGCAAGGATGTCTTTTTCTGTATATAAACTTCTGTTTCTGGGTGTAGTCAGAGGAGACACTTCTGCTGACATCGAGAGTTCTCTGCAGGCTGGTGCTTTTGCCCGCTAACATCTACGTGAGGGGTGTCCAGCTTGTGACCAAGACTGGGTTCTACATTCTTGCTCTCGTGGTAATGGGGTTGGATCATCCAGTAAAGGGATTCTTGGCAGAACATATACCATAGACACATAGGTTAGGGTTCGCATAGTAGGAATGAGCTAGAATATTATACTTTTTTGTATGCTTGTATATATACGTTGTTTCAGCACAATGGTGGAACTTTTCGTATTGTTCAGTGTCCTGATACTACTTATAGCTTTCATCCGCTTTTGCCTATTGATCATTGCAGTACAAATATTCTGTACAAAAATCATGTTGGTTCAATAAACATTGAAAACGTCCCTCTGTGTATTCTCTGTATATTTCTCTGAGTAAAAGAGTACGAGTGTATACATGAGAGGTTCTAGATTTATCACCACAGTTCCCTGAAGGAACAGAGTTGTCATGTTCAGTGGTTGGGAGAACTGTTCGCTCCCTGTCTAGGTTTAGGAGGGCTTATGGTGCCACTGTGAGCTGAGCTAAGCAGTCTATGGGACCACATATCCTGTTGGGGGGTGCACGGAATCAGTCTGACGCCATCCCAAAGTTTGTTGTCCACAAACGCACAGTTCCTACTGATTAGTGGAAACTACAGAACACACTCACACACCCAGTCAGAGACCCAGAAATCCACTTACACACCCAAATAACCACTCACACACCTAGTCAGAGACCCAGAATGCTACTCATACACTCACCTACATACTCATACTGCCACTCTCACACTGACTTAGAGAGCCACTCACACACCCACTCAGACCCACAAGCCAGTCACACATGGCCCGCACACCCAGTATACAATCACACATCCACTTCTCGCCATCACTCACAAACCAAGGAGACAGGGCTGATATAGTTAGGAAATAGGAGTCAGTTACAGGGGCATGATACTTAGGAAGCAGCATTAAAAACATAGAAACTGACCGAAAAAACAAAGGTTACAAGGACGTTATAGTTTGGAAATAGAATTTAAATTTTTTTAGATATTCACTAAAAAAACAAAGATTACAGGAACGTTATAGTTAGGTTCAGATGCCAATTAAAAATATACCCACTCACTCACCAACTCACTCATCCATGCAGCCACTCACACACCCACTCACAGACCCACAAAGGGACTTAAACACCAATGCGGCCACTCATACATCCATGCAGCCACTCATACACCTGTACAGTCACTCCTGCACCCACTCAGAGACCCAGAAAACCACTCAGAGACCCACACAGCCAGTCTTACACACCCACTCAGCCACTCACCCTCTCAGACCCAGAAAACCACTCATAGACCCACACAGCCAGCCACACACGCTTACACCCACACACCCACTCAGGCAACCATATATCCACTCACTCAGACCAAAAAACACTCATACATACACTTGCATACCCATACAGCTGCTCACACGCCCACTAAGAGACTCAGAGAACCACTCAAACACCCATTCACTGACCCACACAGCCACCAACGCAACCATGTTACATGGACGTCATAGTTAGGAAATAGCATTAAAAAACCATTGAAATTCACTGAAAAAAACAAAGGTTACAGGGACATTATAGTTAGGAAACAACTTTGAAAAACAGTAGAAATACACTGAAAAAACAAATATTACAGGTACTTTATAGTTAGGTTCAGATTTTACACACACAACACCATAGAAATTCCCAGACTGGAGGATCGAGTGTGCAAGCCCCGAGATGCAGCACTCAGAGGTGGGAGATGGCTCGCCTCCTTAGTTGGAGCTCCTTGCCAGAGTGGAGAGCATTGTGGCTCCACAAGGCTTGTCGCTAGAGGAGCTGGCGGACAGGAAAACGGAGAAGGAATCCCGCTGTAGAAGGCTAGACTAAAAATGGAGTAGAAGCTGGCTCTAGAGCGACTGGCTCATGAGAGAAGCCTCAATGTGTTGGAACTCAAAGCAACCATATTCTAGTATTTATGGTGGCAGCATGCCTATGGGGAACAGCCTTTACAACGCGGTATTACCCCGCATTGCCATTACTACGCTGCTTTTACAACGCAAGTCGTTTCAGCGACTTGCGCTGGAGGGTCTGTTGGCAAAGGAATAGTTTAATTTTCTATTCCAACACCTTCCCTACTGTCAACGTGGGCTGGAGTTGGAATAGAAAATTAAACTATTCCCCTATCCAGCCCTTACAGCGCAAGTCGTTGTAACAACTTGCGCTGTAAAAACAGCGTTGTAATGGCACGCGTGGTAATAACCCGCGTTGTAGTGACATACGTCCCATGCCTATAGTGTATGAGGGGGAGAAGAACTGTTGCATCCCTAAAGTTCTGGGTTTATGTGGTAGGTTAAGATATAGTGGTTTTTGGCCTATGAGTTGACTCGTGATGGAGATGGAGAGGGTCAAAGAAGAGTTTTAGAAGGCATCACTACGGAGACACATGCCTACAGAGGATACCTTGCTTACACTGGAGGTCGGGGACCAAAGGAAGTACATCACAATGAAAGTCATCCTTATCAACCCCAGAGAACTACTGCATATGTTTCAGGGATAGCCAATAGATGCAGAACCAGTCTTGGGACGGTTTTTCTTGATAATGCTGCAAGGCACTGAATGATTGTGTGCGAGGCAGCAAAGTTGAAGATTTTAATGGGTTGTTTAATCTGATAGTGAGAGAGCACTCATTCAATATTTGTTTTACAGCACTGCGCTACACCTAATTGATATTAAGCTCCCTGATCCAAAGAGCGTGCTAAGGAGGAGGACCTCTGGGTCAGCACCAGAGTGTCTGAAAATCTATCTCTAGGGTATTTCCAGAAGGGTGGTCAAGGGTTTCACCAGAAGAAAGCAAGAGGAGGTAAATGTCCAAGAGTGCACAGCCCCCCCACCGATGGCCAGAGACCTGGGTTGACCAGTGTAGCGCATGGTGAGGAGGTGGTGACAGTTAGCATGGGAGAGACAAGAGAAGATTCCTTAGTGTCCCTATGTGATAAAGAGATTGTTTCGAAAGCCCATAAGCCTGCAAATATTTCTAAGTATAGACAGTTGTTTACCAGAAGGGGAAGGCTCTGAGAGACACAAGAGCTAGTATGACTACTGTGCGGTGTCATCAGGTGTCCTCGGAGGAGGTCATTCCTAATATATTCCATCAGGTTGTAGTTGTCGACAACTGTGAGAGCTACTACCTAGTGGCTTCCCTTTCAGTGGGTGGGGGGGGGATTAGTTTCTCTAAGAGTAGCTGTAAGCCCTGCCATGCCTGTAGATTTTCTGTCTGGAAGGAAGTGAGACTCCAGTCGCAGCGGGAGATGTTAGGCTTGCCGTAATGGGTCCGTATTACCACAAGGTCCATGTCAGCCTAAAAGGGGAGTCAAGTTAGCTTGGGGTCTGGAAAAATGGCCCAGGCTGCTGCCAAGAAGGGTTCAGGCAGGAGGGTGTAGAAACCGGCTCCTGAAGTTCCCATGGTTGAGGGTGACATGGTCCCTAAGGGAGCCACCCCTGAGCCTGCCCGAGAGGACATTGTCACCATAGGAGACTTGCCCGAGCTTGCCAGGTGGCATATTGAGAGTGGGTCCACCAGGAAGGAATTCTGCAAGGCGTAGAAATGGTATGCAACTCCAGAGTGCTTGAGTCAGCAAGCAAACTTGAGGCCCAGGGAGCAGGTGATATCCTCTGGAGATCACCTTATCTGTTGGGCGAATAACCTCCTATACATCGAGCCTAAGGTTCTTGGACCTGGGGCAGCCCATGTGCTGGTGGCCACTCTGTGTTTCAGGACCTTTCTACTGAGGGTGGCTCATGAAATATTCCTGCCAGGACATCTCTGGAAGGAAATGAACTTGGTCCACTCAGGGGCCCCAATTGGCTCATGCCTTCACGCCATCTTCAACCTAGGCTAGCAAGAATCGGCCATGTACTCACCACCTTGTTCAACACCTCAATTACCACGGCCACCTTCCCCGAGGACTGAAAACATGCAGAAGTCCATGCCCTACTAAAGAAACCATCAGCAGACCCCAGCGAACTCAACAACTACCGACTGATTTCCCAGCTCTTGTTCCCGACCAAAGTAGTAGATAATGTCATCAACCAACAACTCTCCTCAGATCTGGAACGGAACCTCCTACTCAACTCCTCCGAGTCCGGAGTCGCAGCAACCACAGCACCAAGACAGCCCTCATTACGGTTACTGACAATGTCCTACTCGACCAAGGAGAGACTGCAGCTGTGATCCTCCTAGACCTTGCAGCAACTTTTGATATGGTCTCCCACCACACACTCATGGAAGAGGTGTGGCGCCGCGGCCAGGGCAACTGACGCTGGAATCTGGGGATCACGGTTCGATCCCTGGCTCCGGCGGCAGGTTAGCCCAGCACCATGTGACTCTGGGCAATAGCTTGCTTAATCTTCCCGACGGCCCCCAGCGCCTAAAGACCCTAACGGGTGATTGTGCGCTTTACAAATGTGGATTATTATTATTATTATTACTCATCACAAAGCTGCACAACATAGGCATCCAAGAAGCTGCTCTCAAATGGATCTCTTTTTTCCTCACCCTGAGAATGCAAAAAGTCTGACATCCCCTCCCTTTCAACCCTGAACCCAAGGAAATAATCTATGGAGTTCCCATAGGATCCTGGCTCAGTCCCGCGCTCTTCAACACTTATGACACCTCTAGCCTGCAACGCTAAAATCCATGGACTCAACATCATATCCGACACTGAAAACACAGAACTCATCCTCTCCACTCCGGACACCACTAAGACCAACTTCCACAACAGATATTACCAACTGGATAAAGAACAACTGCCTGAAGCTCAACTTGGACAAGACAGAGGTACTAATTTATGTAAGCAAAAGCTCCCAGTGGATGCATCCTCATGGCCCTCAGAACCCAGACCTACTCCTACCCCACTGACCACACTAGTAACCTACGCATCATTCTGGACAACAAGCTAACCATGATGACTCAGGTCAACTCATCTCCTTCTCCTGCTTCTTTATACTCTGCATGCTTCGTAAGATATTCAAATGGCTACCCCAAAGCTCAAGACTAGGCCTGGGTGGAGTTTGCAGAGTTCTGCAATGCGTAACTAGCAGAACTCATCGAATTGACAAACTCAGTGGAGTTCTTCAAGTGACGGAGTGCAGTGCAAACTGCCGTTCGAGCTGATCTTTCTGCTGCTTGAGTAGAAATTCTACCCAAGCAGCAGCTCGCACTCGCCAACTTATCGTTGGCGAGCACGAGCAGGGAACAAATTCTCCTGCACTATGCGGACCAGAGTTTTCTGCACTCCACAAGCTGAGCGGAGTGCAGAAAACTCTGCAAACACCGACCAGGCCTACTCAAGACACACCATCAATCAGGCCCTCATCTCCAGCCGGCTGGACTACATCAATGCTTTCTACGCAGGGAATCGGAGGCCACCTCCTCTGGCGACTATAGACCATACAGAATGCTGCAGCCACACTCGTCGTGAATCTCCCTAGATGAACCGTCATCACCCCCTACCTCAGGGAAACTCCACTGGCTTCCTGTACAGAAAAGATTCCAGTTCAAGCTCCTGACCCATACATACACGGCCTACACATCTGTGCACCTACCTACTTGAACTACCTTCTTAACTTCAGCATGGCAATCTTGAAGCCAGTCAAGAGGTAATGAAACTCTAGTACGGCTAGACGGCCACTCTGGGGGAATTTCAGCCTGGCCAGAAGGTGTTGATCATAGAACCCATGGAACTCAGGGTTCTCCAACATTGTTAGACAGGTACATATGACATGAAGGAGGGGAAGGGGGAGACCATGTACCTAGTGGATCTCAAGAACCATAGGAACCGCCTAAGGGTGCACCACATAAACCGTCTCAAACTGCATGTTGAGAGGTCGGAAGTCACCATGCTGTTGGTGAAAGATGACAGAGAGGGAAAGGAGAGTGACTCTCTCCCTGACCTCTTGCTTACCCAGCAGCACGATGGGTCAGTAGAGGACGTTAACCTCTCCCCTACTCTGACCCCAGAACAGCAGAATAACTGTTGCCAGTTTGTGGGGCAATTTTCTTCTCTGTTCTCCCTTACACCTGTGTGCTCACAGTTGTGTCCCCACTACTTTGATACTGGGGACAGTATGCCTATCAAAAACACATTTTACAGGCTATCTGATAAGGTGAGGGCCAGTGTCCAGGAGGAAGTCACCAAGATGCTGGTGTTAGGGATGATTGAGTCCTCCAACAGTCCCTGGCCCAGCCTAGTTTTGCTGGTATCCAAGGCTGCCCCACCAGGCTCCACCCCAGATCTTAGGTTCTGTGTGGACTACCAAGGACACTCAATTCTGTCAGTAAGACTTATGCTCACCTCATCCCCGAGCTGATGAGCTCATAAACAGGTTGAGCGATGCCAAATTCCTCAGTATTTTTGATCCACATCAGCGTACTGGCGGATTGCATTGATTGAGGGGGCAAAAGAGAAGTCCGCATTCTTGAATCGAGAGGGCCACTTCCAATTCCAGGTAATGCCCTTTGGATTAAAGAATGCCCTAGCCACTTTCCAGAGGTTGGTGAACAGGATCTTGACTGGGATGGAGGATTTCTGTGCCACCTACCTAGACGACATAGCTGTCTTCAGTTCCAGCTGGCCGGAACACCAGGACAGACTCCAAGAGGTTCTGCAGACTCTGCAGCAGGCACACAGGACTATCAAGACAGATAGGATACGGTGGTGTATTTGGGCACATGTTTAACAGAGGCAAAATGCAGCCCCTTCAGGACAAGATTGAGATATATCAAAAGATCGAGGCCAAAAGTGTTATAGGTTCAGCATATGAGCTCCTTATCATCTAAATTTTAAACAAAGGTATACAGTACCTAGTGGAAAATAGGAGGAAGGACTGTCCAAGATGTTTTTTTTAAGGGAGGAATATGCTCCAATAGGAGCAAGGGCCCTCATACACCCGAATGGGTGTCATGCTTAATCATTGGGCTAGCTCCTCTTCGGGCTAGTGCAGCATTGCCAGACAGGCACCCACAAGGGGTCACCTTGCCAGACAGCTTTTTAGAAAAGCCATTTGATGAAGTGAGGGTGTGTGGGCTAATAGTGTAGTGTAGATTGGTCAAAAACAAGAAATTTTAATGATTGAGTTCACTAGCCCAGTTAAAATGGTGATCGCTGCCACATGATATAACGGTCCGAGATAGCTTAGTGGATTATGAGTTTAAAAGGTCTACATGTTTCTTGCCATGTAAAAAATGATAATGTGGCAGTTCTTCAGGACCTAAAAACTACTCTAATCTACACAGTGACCGGATTCTCTGGGTGTGAATTCTCAAAGCGAGATAACCAGTCACTCAACCAATTTATGGTAAATATTGAAACTCAAGTTTGATGAAAACCATCCCAATTCAGAAAATTAACATAAAATTGTGTGTTTGTCAATTACAAATCGTTTTATTTTGAGTGAGGCAGGAGAAGCAAGTGTCAACTACATGCCCCAAGGCAACGTGAACATAAAAGAACATGAATACAAATGACACCACCATATATACAAAAAAAAATTGACAATTGTAAAGTCACAATATGAGGTAAACTTTCATATTGAGGTATAAGTAAATAATAACAGGGACTCACCCAATTAGGGTAATGGTGCATCCCCTGCAGGTAAATTAGCTTTTGTCCTGAGTGTAGAGAGCATTCAGATTAAAATTGGCTCCATTTACAGTGTAAGTACAAAGTGTTCTGGTCTCGTAGATTGGAGATACTTACGCGGACGCGGAACGGCTTCCACCTTGAGACCTTCCCCCGGCTCTGCTGCCTTGGAAGAAGGAAGAACGGAAGGGGGGTGGGCGGGCTGTCTTTTATTATTAACAGTCCAATCAATGCCAAGGAGCTGTTTAGTGGAACACTGAAGCCAAGCGGCTTACAGTGTGGCACTCAGAGATTAACGGGCCCCATGTTGGAAGTATAAATGGAAAGACTAGCTAAGTAAGCAAACTAATGTGTGGACTACCAAGGACACTCAATTCTGTCACTAAGACTTATGCTCACCCCATCCTCGAGCTGATGAGCTCATAAACAGGTTGAGCGATGCCAAATTCCTCAGTATTTTTGATCCACATCAGCGTACTGGCGGATTGCTTTGATTGAGGGGGCAAAAGAGAAGTCCGCATTCTTGAACCCAGAGGGCCACTTCCAATTCTGGGTAATGCCCTTTGGATTAAAGAATGCTTCAGCCACTTTCCAGAGGTTGGTGAACAGGATCTTGACTGGGATGGAGGATTTCTGTGCCACCTACCTAGACGACATAGCTGTCTTCAGTTCCAGCTGACAGGAACACCTGGACCGACTCCAAGAGGTTCTTCAGACCCTGCAGCAGGCACACAGGACTATCAAGACAGATAGGACATGGTGGTGTATTTGGGGAACATGTTTAACAGAGGCAAAATGCAGCCCCTCCAAGCCAAGATTGAAATATGTCAAAAGATCGAGGCCAAGTGTTATAGGTTCAGCATATGAGCTCCTTATCACATCTACATTTTAAACAAAGGTATACTGTACCCAGTGGAAAATAGGAGGAAGGACTGTCCAAGATGATTTTTTAAGGGAGGAATATGCTCCAATAGGAGCTAGGGCCCTCATACACCCGAATGGGTGTCATGCTTAATCATTGGGCTAGCTCCTCTTCAGGCTAGTGCAGCATTGCCAGACAGGCACCCACAAGGGGTCACTTTGCCAGACAGCTTTTTAGAAAAGCCATTTGATGAAGTGAGGGTGTGTGGGCTAATAGTGTAGTGTGGATTGGTCAAAAACAAGAAATTCTAATGATTGAGTTCACTAGCCCAGTTAAAATGGTGATCGCCTCCACATGATATGACGGTCCGAGATGGCTTAGTGGATTATGAGTTTAAAAGGTCTACATGTTTCTCGCCATGTAAAAAATGATAATGTGGCAGTTCTTCAGGACCTAAAAACTACTCTAATCTACACAGTGACCGGATTCTCTGGGTGTCAATTCTCAAAGCGAGATAACCAGTCACTCAACCAATTTATGGTAAATATTGTAACTCAAGTTTGATGAAAACCATCCCAATTCAGAAAATTAACATAAAATTGTGCGTTTGTCAATCACAAATCGTTTTATTTTGAGTGAGGCAGTAGAAGCAAGTGTCAACTACATGCCCCAAGACAACGTGAACATAAAAGAACATGAATACAAATGGCACCACCATATATACAAAAACATGTGACAATTGTAAAGTCACAATCTGAGGTAAACTTTCATATTGAGGTATAAGTAAATAATAACAGGGACTCACCCAATTAGGGTAATGGTGCATCCCCTGTAGGTAAATTAGCTTTTGTCCTGAGTGTAGAGAGCATTGAGATTAAAATTGGGTCCTTTTACCGTGTAAGTACAAAGTGTTCTGGTCTCGTAGATTGGAGATACTTACGCAGACGCGGAACGGCTTCCAGCGTGAGACCTACCCCGGCTCTGCTGCCTTGGAAGAAGGAAGAATGGAAGGGGGGGTGTCTTTTATTATTAGCAGTCCAATCAACACTAAGGAGCTGTTTAATGGAACACTGAAGCCAAGCGGCTTACAGTGTGGCACTCGGAGATTAACGGGCCAAATGTTGGAAGTATAAATGGAAAGACTAGCTAAGAAAGCAAACTAATATGGGGTTTGTTATACTCAAGCAGTCTCTGTTGCCGTGCAACAGTACGGGCAGTAGTATTTAGGCGATGAGTTACCAGCGCCATGTCAACACATGGACGAGGAAAGTTGGAATATTCACACCATCTTCATTTAAAGACCTCAACGTACATATGAGTCTTTCCTATGAACTCCCAAAAATAATTTGGTGGGGGAGTTCTTATGATGACCAGAAGACACTGAAGCAGGCCACAGTGTCTTCAAGGACGGTGGCGCAGAAAGGTCTAAGGCCTCCCATTGTGAAGGCTAATAAAGACATATACCTGTAATGATTCGGATACAGGGCGATGCATAGTGCTCAGTGTAATAGGTTATTAGGTAGCACACAGGGGGCAAAATGAGAGCCACATGGCAACAGTAGAGTGTGCATCTTGCAGGTGTCATCAGTAAGACATGTGGTAATTGTATACTTTGCCCTTGTGGTGTGTATGGTGGAAAACGTATACTGTGTCCCTTCTGAACTTAGAGCAAAGGTAATTAGGGGCGGTGTTGCCCATGTCATATTTCGGGTTCAACCTGCTGTTTTCAACAAGACATAAGTGGGGGGGGGGTGTTAGTTGTTCAATTCGCCCCATGGAATATCATCATTTAGGCCATTGATGTGTGGATAAACTGAAAATTCTGGGGCATATTATCAAGAACGGCATTAAAATTATCGCCGGTTTAGCGGCAGTAACCTGCCGCTAAAGCGGCAATAATGGGCTTGATAATATGCCCTGGAGAATTCCAACAGAAGCCCATGTTCACACCAGAACATGGACTTCTATTGGAATTCTCAAGGGCATATTATCAAGCCCATTATCGCCGCTTTAGCGGCAGTTTTCTGCCGCTATACCGGCGATAATTTTTAACGCTGTTCTTGATAATATGCCCCTCTGTTTTTTACCTTCCTGAACAGAGTGTCCCTTGCTCCTATTGGACCATATTCCTCTCTGTAAAAAACATCCTGCATAGTCTTTCCTTTCTATTATCCACTGGGAACTGCAAGACTGAGATTATCCTGGCCTAGCAACTCCCCAAAACATAGACTGAGTTGAGGGTCTTCCTGGGTCCCAACAGATATTACAGGAGGTTTGATAAGGAATATGGTAGCACCACTGTTGTCTCCTTTACTGAGCTGGCTTCTAAGAAGCAGCCCTAAAAGGTGATCTGGATGGTGGCCTGCCAGAAAGCCTTGGACTCCCACAAGGTAGCCAACTATAACTCATGCTCTAAGATAACCAAAACTTGCACCCCTGCCATTCAAAGTTTTCTCATCAATAATTTCATTGCCAATGTTGCAGTGATATTATCAATGAGGTCACAGAAGATGTCACGGGTGATGCAATTTGTGGGGTAATTAGCAGTGCATGGCGAGGGCGCAAATTATACTTACCTTAGGGCACGAGTTATAGTTATTTGGGATAACTATAACTTGTGAATGTCAGTGGTATTATACATTTAAAAGAGCATGTGTTAACTGACATCTTCACTTAACTATGATGTAACCTTAATCTTTGGTTTATTCAGTGAATTGCTAGGATTGTTTTAACATGAAGAAAAATGTTATTCCCATACTTAAAGCCAACCCCCTGTAAATCACAGCCTTTGGCAATGTAGAGTGGGGGTCGGCTGCAGGGTATGGTATGCGGCCAGACTCGGTGGCTAAACCCTCTCCTTCTCCACACCCCAGCACCCCTTTCCTCCTCCTCTCCCGGTGATTATCACTTAATTGTCTGGCGACTGCTCCACTTTCGAGCCAAACAATTATAAAAATCATCTCCTTTCGTTGAGAAGACCTCCTAACATACTTTGTCCTCAAATATTAAGAATCCTCCTTCATTCCTGCCTCCAGGAATTAAAGAAAACAAAAACAGCTGATCAGCACGCTTAAGGCTACGAAATCGTCCAGTGAAACATAGGCAAGGTACCTTAACCTCCTGACCCAGTTAGACACCCTGTCTGATTCTACCTGCATTTCATCAGTTAGTGAAAAAATATTTATTTAATGATTAATCATAATTATTGCAAACCATAAAGCTCTCAGAAACCCTAAAAATATATTAGTTGCCACAGTTTACAAAATTTTGCAGAAAAAAACATACATATTTGAAAATAAATTAATGTTGTTCCTAGTTAGGAACGTTTAACGTGATTTCTTATTGGCGGTTTTCAATCTGCCCAATGCCATTTTAAAGAACTACACAGAATGGGTTGATGTTTAAGAAGTACTTCCACGGAGCGCAAAATTCACAGATTCTTTACATGGCCACCAGGAAATAAACAAGCATTTGCAATGCATCGGTCTCGCTTTTGGGACAGTATGTATTTAGCAATGCAGTATATTAGCCTGGATTCTGAAACGTCTACTATTTTTTTTAACATGGAGGGAAAGTAAGCACCAAACTGCGTAACAAGCCAGGTATGGGAACACATGTAGAGAAATATTGCCTTTTAGCGGGGAATGGGATAGTCCAAAGCTCTGTTTTTAATATAAAATCAGGGCCTTCGATGGTAATATCACTGAAAATACAAGACTTGAAAACATTTCTATTGTTTATTTGTGCTTTGGGGATAAGCCTGTCCGCTCGTGCCAACATGGAGCAAACGTTTAGTCTATTTATTCAAACGAAAAGGTTTTGTACAACAGAAATGCTGTACTCACATATTTGAAGACGCACTCATGTGAAAATGAAGACCAAACTGACTGTAAATTAAAATATATGCCAATCATCACACAATTTGAGATGGGTTCAAAGGTCAAGAAAATGACAGGTCGAGTATGCTAGATGTCCCCTCACTCCACAAAATGAATTTCACGCTCACTGCCTCTTCCACCCTAATCCAGGTTCATTGCTTGCTGTAGAAATCTTTATCTGAAAAAATGTGTGCCTTGTACCCATTTGGAACCAAAAAACAAGAAACTATCCCGTCTACCAGGGCCGTTTCTAGGGGCCAGATGTAGGTAGGGAAAATTTACCGATTCTTATTTACCGAATTTTACCGATTCGGTAAATAAGAATCGGTAAATAAGAAGGGGGGAGATGTAGGAACATCCAGATGTTCCTTTTACCGAATCGGTAAAAATCGGTATTTACCGATTCGGTAAATACCGACCGGTAATGCCCATTCATTCCTATGGGCTTTGAAGCCCATAGGAATGAATGGGCATTACCGGTCGGTATTTACCGATTTTGACAAGGGTGCAGGGGGTGTCACTTTGACACCCTCTAGCACCCCCAAAAAAGGTTTGGGGGCCATGTGGCAGGCATACCTGAATCGGTATTTTACCATCAAATTGAATTTGATGGTAAAATACCGAATTTGTAGGGCTTGTGGGACCCAGAAGAGTCCCACCTACATCTCAATTTTACCGATTCTGTAAAAATACCGGTCGGTAAATTTACCGACCGGTATATTTACCAATTCGGTAAAATTACCGAATTGGCCTGTTTCCTTCCCCCTACATGTCAAAAGCCAAATACCGGTCGGTAACGGCCGAATTCGGCCGTTACCGACCGGTATTTGGCTACCCACATCTGGCCCTAGGTTTTTTGCCGCCCTAGGCGAGAATTGAAAAATGCCGCCCCTCCCATTTGCTACCATCACTCTCTCCCCTGCCATCCAGGCTAGAAACATTAAATACCACTGAAATTCACAACAAAATAAACACTGAAAACTGGACAGGCTGATGGATGGCTCAGCTTGTGCTCTGATTGATAACCAGACTCTTCATTGCCTATCCTCATTAATTTTCTGACCTCTCTCACCCAAGACTGAATGGGTGAAAAAAAGGATGGATTTGGATGATGCACCATTTAGTTACCAGTAGCTGAATTTAATAGAAAGATCCCACCCGTGCCTTTTTTGTTTTTCCATGTGAGATGTTCTGAGTATGATGGGTATTCCCAGAATTAGAACTCGTGCTCTGGTTACAGTATGACTTAAGCTGCTTTTCACTGAGCAAGGAGGCCCTTTAAAGACGACACCAGTTTGGGTTTACTTGTGCTCTCATATAGGTGGGATCTAACCTATTAGTTCAGACTGGACTGCTCCTATTAGAACATGACTATGTATGTTTTGAATATGTCCGGCCTCAATCTGTAAAAGCATTTTGGGCTATTTGATCAATTGGTTTGAAACTCAGATTTGTTTCCAGCGGCTGAGAATAATTCAAACATTTCCTTCATAAACTTTTTCTTTAATGATGTCTTGGCTATGATGAAATAAATATAGTCTTGAAAACTGGGTAACGTTTCTGCTGGAAGCAGAATTGCTTTGTTGGATGTCTATATTTTTAAAGGCATTATTAGTACCTGTGGAGAGTGAAAAATTGTTACCTGAGGAAATTGCCTTTATGAAGACAGTGCAGAAAACAAGTTCCTCTTAGTACTTGCTCCTCGAGGCCTAAATGTCCACCAAGGTACAACGATTCGGAATACAGATTGTCACTTCCACACACGACTTCCAGTCTACCTTAATGAGATTATAAGGAAAAGGTTTCAAAGACATTTTTCTCCTTTACTAGACAAAAGTGAATAATTAACCCAGGTTGGTATTTAAGCGATTTGTGTTCACTTTTATCATACACTTACGTATTTATCAAATGCAATTACTTGTAAAAGCAAATTTGTACTCAGAATTATGCCCACGTCTGAAATGCTTTCACAGGTGTGTGCCTTTAATATACTTGCTGTTGTTTATTTTCGTTTTCATTTTTAGATTGATATTATATATTTTTTAGAATGTGAATTATGGAAGTATTTTCAAAGAAAATGTCACGTCTAGATTCAACAAAAGACCAGGAGAACATCACACTCTCTGTGACACCAATAGCATCACTGGGTTGATCTCTTGTCCAACTCTTCACCCCCTATTGGCTACAGAGTGGCTAAAGTAAGTGTAATGGCTGGAAACTATAGAAAGTAAACAAGATTCTTGGGGCGGTATTAGGACTGTTCATTCGAAAGGGGCTTGCAATTCCTGTTACTGTCAAGTCCACTGGGAGGTCCTCTGTGCCTCAGGATTGGTTGGCTTCTAGACGAGTCAGGGGTGCCTGAAGGTATCCTTGACTCGGCTAGCTATTAAAGCTCAGAGTTGGTACCACGGAGGCCTGATACAAGGAAGGTAACAGGGAAAGGTCAGGTGGAAGGAGACTTGAAATAATTAGTTTGTAAGTTACGTCCAGCACATCTCCAGCTCCCAAGAACTTCTGCATATTATGTGCTACAAAGTCCATATTTTCCTCAGCGACTGACGTAAACTTATAAATAGCAGGTTCTGCATGTTCAAAGGGCACCCTCGCTTATGAATTAAACAGAATTAAAAATAAATGTATGCTGTTTGTCCCTCACAGCACTGCCATCATTAATTAGATTGAGAGCTTGCTTTATTGGATTGCATCTAACGATAAACGTGTTTTTAAGCAGTGCACATATATTATAGAGTCGTTGGTGGTTTGAGGCTGTCGATCTAGTACTTCTTATTTCAACATGCAGCCCTGACTCTCTATGTATAAGCAAACCCACGCTGACTGTATCAAGTAAAACAGCTGTGCAATCTGCTGGCTTGAGAGCAATTAGCGCATGCTGAAGTAGGAAAACGTTAATGCCTGCAGGACAGGGCCGGACTGGCTACCGGGCAGTTGTGTGTGCTGCCGTGCTGGGGACTAATTTCTGCGTGCGCAAAACGAAATTCGTTTTGCTTTTTTTATTTCAAATCGCACGCAGGTCCCCATCAACGAAATAAGCCCCCACCACAGAGAAATTAGCCCCTAGCTCGGCAGCACACACAACTGCCCGGTAGCCAGCCTGGCCCTGCTGCAGGAACACATAGGTGACGGGGTCATGTTTTATCTGCGATGGTATTCTGTTGCCAGGGTATCTCTGTTAATTGAAAAAACAACTGTGATATGAGGGTCAAGGGGACAATATTTACCGACCTCTCTAGTCCGCACCCCCACTTGGAACAGTAAACAACAAGAAAGAAACTAGGAGGTCTGTTAAATGAAGGAAAAGTGAAAGAGACCACAATGAATTGACCGACACTACTATCACAACTAACGGTGAGGGTCCATCAGTGATGAAAGAGTCCTATCAGCCCACCCATTTGGCGGAACCTCGTCATCTAGGACCTTATCAGCAGGTGCTCATATGGCCAAGCTCAGTTGTGTTTGCTTGGTGCCAACAGTTCCCATGCTGAAAGAAGATGAGTCCTCACTGCGAGTGGTACTGATAGGGTGCAGTGCTCAAGAAAAAAGTGCGTGGTTAAAATGGCGGTCAAGGTAGACAAAATTATTTATTGGTATCTCCCTGGACGTCAGATTAAAACAGATGTGGCAACAGTGTGACAATATCACTGTCAAGTAAGCATCTATAAATTAGGCCAACATGTTTCTGCCTTTCATGTATAGTTTTACAGGCATTCGTCAGGGCCAAGCTGTGAAATCGGCTACTGCAACATCTAATAAGTTCTCAATATAGAAATTTAGAGAAAACAAAACAAGCTGTAAGGCATGGTTGGGATGGTAAGTTAAGTCTTGTGGCTAAGTCAGCCACCCTACCGTCTCTGGTAAGCCAACCATGCAGAATACAATCCTTTCCTGCAAAAAATGAAGAAAGAAAGAACAAACTGATATTGCATACATTATACAATTCTAAATATCAAAATGGTGTGGAGGTCAAAGTTCTTGTGGTCTACAAACACTTCTAGTGACTGCTCTAGTGAGAGCCAAACAGTGTCATGACTAAAAGAGAGTAAAAAAACAGATAATCTGATAAATAATGTGGTATTAGAAAAGAGTAACAACTCACCCAACACTGTGTGGGAGTCAAGCCTCACCTCACCCGGCAGCGGCTCGGATAGAGAGGCCCCGCTCTATGAAACATACAGAGAAAGACAATTTCGGCAATGATAAATGTCAAGCTCGATGTATGTGCTGTTATGTAAATAAACACAAAACTTGGTTTTTAATCTCACTGGCTTCAAGTCCCAACTCAACAACGGCACGAAAACAGCGAGAGAGCCATTCGGCTGAGGTATCAGATATGTAGTGCCTCAGATCTAGAATTGCTGAAGAAAAGCAGTTTTAAGATGGAATTTCTTAGCTAGCAATTTTACAAGTATCAAAAAGATACTACTGGCCTGGTTGTAAGCTCAGCCCAGGGGAGAAGAGAGGGACAAGCTGTATTCTGCCACCTCCGTCTATAAAAAGCTAATTATATAAAGCGGGGAAAATACTCCTTGTACTCGCCTAGGCTGAAGATGTAATTACAATAAAGGAAATAACCCCGCATGCCCGAAAATAGCAGCACAAGGACTAGAGCTGCCACAAGGATTACCTTACCTGTCCGTCGGTACCTCCGTGTGTGTCCGGAACCGATGGGGAGGCGCCGACGGACAGAAAGCCGGAAGTTTAAATACCCATGTCAATTGGGAAATTAAATGTTAATGATCTGCACCTGCGAGATGATGGATGCGTTTACACAGCGTGCATCAGTCGTCACCTCGCATGACGTGAAAGAAGTGTCACCATATCGCGCATGCGCATGGAACCGGAGTTCGGAACCACCCTGCCCAGAGAACCAACGCTGCTGTGCGCATGCGGCAGTGTGTAGGGAACCATACAGCTTGTTTCCTTTCCAGTGTAAGAATTGGCTTTGTAGTTTGGTTTGCCCTGTTCCCATCATGCACTGGGACAGGAACAGACTAATTTGCATACAGCCAGGTTCTGAAACTGGGATGATGCAGTGAGCTAAAAAACGGTGTTGGATCTAGCCCTGATCTCTTGACTGGGTGAGAGTTTTCTGCTTAATTCAGAGACTCTGTCCATCACCACCCCTTGTTGTTAATTATTTTGTCCACCCTAAGCGTGGAAGGGTATGCTCAGACATGAGTCCCTTGCTCACTGCACCATCAGGATTCAAGCAAGCCGGGCCGAAGAGGCTGAAATGCCAGAAACCGGTCCCCGGTAGCTTGTTTCCTTTCCAGTGTAAGAATTGGCTTTGTAGTTTGGTTTGCCCTGTTCCCATCATGCACTGGGACAGGAACAGACTAATTTGCATACAGCCAGGTTCTGAAACTGGGATGATGCAGTGAGCTAAAAAACGGTGTTGGATCTAGCCCTGATCTCTTGACTGGGTGAGAGTTTTCTGCTTAATTCAGAGACTCTGTCCATCACCACCCCTTGTTGTTAATTATTTTGTCCACCCTAAGCGTGGAAGGGTATGCTCAGACATGAGTCCCTTGCTCACTGCACCATCAGGATTCAAGCAAGCCGGGCCGAAGAGGCTGAAATGCCAGAAACCGGTCCCCGGTAGCTTGTTTCCTTTCCAGTGTAAGAATTGGCTTTGTAGTTTGGTTTGCCCTGTTCCCATCATGCACTGGGACAGGAACAGACTAATTTGCATACAGCCAGGTTCTGAAACTGGGATGATGCAGTGAGCTAAAAAACGGTGTTGGATCTAGCCCTGATCTCTTGACTGGGTGAGAGTTTTCTGCTTAATTCAGAGACTCTGTCCATCACCACCCTTTGTTGTTAATTATTTTGTCCACCCTAAGCGTGGAAGGGTATGCTCAGACATGAGTCCCTTGCTCACTGCACCATCAGGATTCAAGCAAGCCGGGCCGAAGAGGCTGAAATGCCAGAAACCGGTCCCCGGTAGCTTGTTTCCTTTCCAGTGTAAGAATTGGCTTTGTAGTTTGGTTTGCCCTGTTCCCATCATGCACTGGGACAGGAACAGACTAATTTGCATACAGCCAGGTTCTGAAACTGGGATGATGCAGTGAGCTAAAAAACGGTGTTGGATCTAGCCCTGATCTCTTGACTGGGTGAGAGTTTTCTGCTTAATTCAGAGACTCTGTCCATCGCCACCCCTTGTTGTTAATTATTTTGTCCACCCTAAGCGTGGAAGGGTATGCTCAGACATGAGTCCCTTGCTCACTGCACCATCAGGATTCAAGCAAGCCGGGCCGAAGAGGCTGAAATGCCAGAAACCGGTCCCCGGTAGCTTGTTTCCTTTCCAGTGTAAGAATTGGCTTTGTAGTTTGGTTTGCCCTGTTCCCATCATGCACTGGGACAGGAACAGACTAATTTGCATACAGCCAGGTTCTGAAACTGGGATGATGCAGTGAGCTAAAAAACGGTGTTGGATCTAGCCCTGATCTCTTGACTGGGTGAGAGTTTTCTGCTTAATTCAGAGACTCTGTCCATCACCACCCCTTGTTGTTAATTATTTTGTCCACCCTAAGCGTGGAAGGGTATGCTCAGACATGAGTCCCTTGCTCACTGCACCATCAGGATTCAAGCAAGCTGGGCCGAAGAGGCTGAAATGCCAGAAACCGGTCCCCGGTAGCTTGTTTCCTTTCCAGTGTAAGAATTGGCTTTGTAGTTTGGTTTGCCCTGTTCCCATCATGCACTGGGACAGGAACAGACTAATTTGCATACAGCCAGGTTCTGAAACTGGGATGATGCAGTGAGCTAAAAACGGTGTTGGATCTAGCCCTGATCTCTTGACTGGGTGAGAGTTTTCTGCTTAATTCAGAGACTCTGTCCATCACCACCCCTTGTTGTTAATTATTTTGTCCACCCTAAGCGTGGAAGGGTATGCTCAGACATGAGTCCCTTGCTCACTGCACCATCAGGATTCAAGCAAGCCGGGCCGAAGAGGTTGAAATGCCAGAAACCGGTCCCCGGTAGCTTGTTTCCTTTCTAGTGTAAGAATTGGCTTTGTAGTTTGGTTTGCCCTGTTCCCATCATGCACTGGGACAGGAACAGACTAATTTGCATACAGCCAGGTTCTGAAACTGGGATGATGCAGTGAGCTAAAAAACGGTGTTGGATCTAGCCCTGATCTCTTGACTGGGTGAGAGTTTTCTGCTTAATTCAGAGACTCTGTCCATCACCACCCCTTGTTGTTAATTAGCATTTGAAGAGGAGCATGTCTACCATAACCCCATTTGGAATCAGCACATAACTATGTATGTAAGATTCATAGATGACATTTTTTGCATATGGAGTGGCACGAAAGAAGCTTTGGCAAATGAACTAACACTGTTGGATACCAGAGTAGATCAAATAGGTTTCACATGGAACATCAACGAAACCATAGTACAATACCTAGATGTGGAAATCACTAAAACAAGTAACAAATTTTCAACTAACTTGTATCGTAAGAGCACGGATAGAAACAACCTACTAATGTACAACAGCCATCATCCCCCAGCTCTTAAGACACACCTACCATATTCGCAGATGCTACGGGTGAAAAGAGTTGTATCAGAGGCCACACAATGTACAACACAACTCAATAACATGAGACAGAGATTCAGCGACAGGGGATACCCCAATGATATCACTCAAAACGCTTTAACTAGGGCACAATTAAAATCGAGGCAGGACCTCTTAAAAAGAAACGACAAAAAATCCAGTAATCGAATCACATGCGTAAGCAAATACTCTACAGTGAGTACCCACTTCAAACGGATCATCCAAAAACATTGGCAAATGCTCAAATTGGAACCTGATTTTGGTGGAATTTTTTTGGAAGAACCAATTTTCGCATATACTCGTTCAAAAAACCTGGCAGATTTTCTCAAACCAAAACCCAAAGAAAAACCCATCTCTTTCCGAGGCACAGTACCATGTCATAACTGCAACACATGCCATAACATCATTAAAGGAGCCACTATAACACATCCTCAAAAGGGGTACCCCATTTCATTAAAAGTAAATGCAACTTGTGACTCAACCAATTTGATTTATATGATAAAGTGCCCATGTGGTGATGTTTACGTGGGTCATACAGAAAGAAAACTTAAAATACGCATGAACGAACATAAAAGTACCATCAGATTGAAATCATCCAAGACCAGCATAGCAGAACACTTCACACAAAAACAACATAATGTCAGCCAACTTAGAACCTGCGTGTTGGAAATCTTACCAAAAAAAGATGGATCTGCAAACAAAACGAGCCTCCTCAAGCAGGAGAACTACTGGATTTATAAATTGTGCAGTTTGAAACCGGGCGGATTAAATGAACGGACAGAATTTCTTTGTTACCTATGAACTCAGAAATGACATTAACCAGCTGTTACCTTTTTCACACAGTACGTTATTTATAAAATGTTTTGGAACATTAGGACATTATGTTAATGTCCCTTGAATCATATAGGAAGCGAGCGCTAGGGTAGATCACCTCCTGATACTCCACTGCTGATAAAGTTGTCTACTAAACAAAAAAGAAAAAAAACGAGAAGGTATGAATAGTGCGCATGCGCATACTTCTGAGTATCCATACCGGAAGAGAAAGGAACCTGCGGGAGGACCGCAGAACAGGGCGCCATACACGCGAAGGTAAGCGTGAGCAACAGAGAGGCATAGCGCATGAAAGCGTGTAGTTAGTTCTTTTTCCTTAGTTGCATTTAACCAAGTGAGCTTTACGACTTGCCACCCAGCGCATACAGCGAGGCAGATAATCTAGGATAGTCTTTAAAGACTCCGCTACCATGAAGCCCGTTTTCAGTTAAACGTGAGAGAAACAAACGAGCATGGTCTTATAAGACGCCGCCACAATGAAGGCCGCATTTTTTTAAGCGCGAAAAAAGTTCAGAACCTAATCAAGGAAAGTGTATAAACAATTAATCGTACTTCTTGCGCACTATGTAACTTGAATTTAAGTCGAATGTATATAAAAATTTTTGCATTACTATCAAATAAGTCATGAATTTAATGAAACTATTGATGCTGATTATTGTTTATGGTTTGATTTTTGTAGAAAATATTTCCCTGATGAAGGCAGCATGAACTGCCGAAATGCATTGGAACAGAAATGAATTAAAATGAAAGTATGGCATAACTAATGACTGAGAAGAAGCATCATTTGTTAACCATTGGATTTACAACTTTGAATTTAAAAACCCGGAGCAGGTTATTCAGCACAAAACTGGTGCCCAGGGGGACAGAAATACCCGTATAGGTATTTCTGCTACTTGTGGATTATCACAGAGTTCTCCATTTTTGATTCTTCTGCTATTGTACTGCCGCCATCAGTGAACTCTCCACGCCTTTATTTGTCTATGGTTCTTTTCAGGTCTCTCCTGGCGAACGCAGCGCGAAAGCGCTGTCGCCAGCGAGATCTATTGTTGCTGACTTGCCTCGGAAGTGGGACAGGAGATGGGCACATGCAGGGCTTTTGGCGATTTGAGCCTGTGTACGTGCTTCTGAAGACGCGCATGCACCAGGGCGAATGGAGATCGTGAACGCGCGCGTGAACACGCACCCACAGCCACACGGTGTGCACATCTCCTGTCCCCCTTCCGTCCTCACGGCGTGAAATACACAAAATGCCCAAGACGTGGCAGCGCACTGGCGATTAAAATAAAATATGCCCCCGATGGAGTGGCCCGCAATGGCCGGACCGCTCAGGACATGCACTCACTAGTGCCAGCATGCAGCCCCACTCACCGGGCTGCTGTGCAGAGACTCTGTTTCCTCTCTTTTCAGCAGCCTGCACGGGGTTCCCATGCGACGCCCTGCAGGAGCTCCCTCAGCATACGGGAGCCCTGCAGAAACAGACCCCGCCTCTCCACTTCACCCGGGCCCCCTCCTGGGACCTGGGACTTCTCAGGACTTCGACCGCGGGGCTCTCCCTTCCTCATGGGAGCCCTGCCCCGGATCAACGAGCCACACCGGCCTCTTCCGGCCGCGTCACAGGCCCCGCCCATGTCACGGGCAAGGATGCCTGACTTCCTGGTTCTCCCCCCACCCTCCCGGGCCGCAACGGGGATTTTCAGAAGGCAGAACGCAGGAGTAGGTACCCGCCTAAAAATACATTAATGTGGCCGTGGCGCGGGGTGGACACCCACTATAAACGCGGTCACAGCGAGGGAATACCAACGGAGCCGCTGCCCAGCCAAGAACCGTACCCAGGTAAGCAGCGCTTAGAGGGGCGTGAGGACTCACCGCAGGAGCCTGGAGGGGGTGAAGGGAGCAGGAGCCAAGTACTGCTGCGCATGTGTGCAAGTGTCTAGCGCCCAGAGGCTATGTATGCACTGGGAGCCTCCATTGTGATACTGCCGACAGCAGCGGGAGGAGTGTTTCACACATTGCTTTGTTATTGTATTTGCATTTGTATAGCGCTTCCTACCTCTGACGAGGCGCCAAAAAGCATTACACTTCCCAGTGTCGCACTTCCCTAAGGATCCAGCTTAGCAAGTTTCCCGATTTCAACAGCTAGAATCGCTCAAGTACTGTTTCTTTTCTCTTGTCGTCCAAACTTCGCTTGTTCTGGTTCTCTCATATCTCCACTTTCCCTCTTTAGCAACAGACATGCCTGGTGCGTGTTAGTGTTCCGCGTTCGGGAGCATTGCCCGAGAGCAGACTGCACTTGAAGGCGGGGCCGGTGCGGCGCCAGTGGAGCTGTGGTTGGGACATGCCCGAGTGCCTTATTATTGCAGACTGTGCCCGAGTGCGGTGCTGCTATGGAGAGAGATGCGCAGCTCTCCTTTCCTTGCCCTCCCCCAAACCCCCTTGGGCGCGGGCTCTGCATTCCGCGTGCTTCCATCAGAGCAAGGTGTTCCCGGTGATGGTCCTTGCGGCCCCCACCGTAGAACTGACATTTACTATTAACTAAACTGCTGTGGGGTTACCTTCGGGCACCGGTTGCGTTGCAGACAACCCCTTGTCCAGTCCCGTAGCAACTATGTCTTGAGCCCTGGTGTTAGCAAGGAAAATGGTGTGGACCCTTTGACGGCTCTTGGGGCAGTAAGATACAGCAATTATCGGGGCTCAGTGGGCTCCTCAGGGCTGTTTGCACTGATGCCACTGCACCCGCGGCACCAATTGTGGTCACTCCCCTTCTCTTTTGCCCCCCCACCCCCAACCCAAAAGACTTGTTTTCCCACTGCCCTGTCTCCAGAGTTCCAGCATGGCACATCCTTTATAAACGGGAATATTACGGTTGGAATTAAGTAAAATATAAGTTGTTTCACTGAACTCTGCTGCAACTTCCCACGGTTACTTTACAGGTTTTTTTCAAAGGTTCCACCGAAAACTGAAAACAATATATTCCTCAGACGGTACTCTACTTGAAAGTGCCTTAAATGCGCCCTCCCCTCCAGGCCGCCGAGCCGTCAGTCACCCTGCAGCAGAAACGAGAGCCCGCGTGACCCAGGGGCTGTGTGCCTTTTAATTTCCCCTGGCATGAAACAACCAAGTCAGCCAAGAGAATGGCTTTCATGGGGAAGGCCGGGGTTTGGTTAATGTAACTCCAGCTGATGTCGCCTTTGAGCCCTGTGGTTGTCTGGCAGCAATGCACCCGCCCGTCCCTGACACCTCAGCTGGCTCTTCACACCCTTCTGTACTCTCCAAGCCCCCTTTGCAAATGTGCCCCAGTGCCGGCCCAGCGCTGTCACAAAAGCTGTTGCTCGGAAAACAAGCATTTGCAATGCAATAGGTCTCACATTTACGCAAGTTTGAGCTATTGGCATTGTAAATTTCATTGCCTTTTATTTACATAGATAAAAGGCATTGTCATTTACAATGCTAATAGCTGAAACTCTTACAAATGCGAGACCTATTGCATTGCAAATGCTTGTTATCCTGAGAAGGGGTGTTCATCTTCCGGGCATGCATTATACTGTAATGGAACACTGACCCACTCCACAACAAAAATGACTTGGGGGAAGAGGAGGGTGGGGACATGTCATTGTCAAACTGTATTTCTTTGCTGGCGTTCATTTTTATTTCTGACAGGGGTCAACTAATAAAAGCTCAGAAACGGAAACACGGTCATCTAGAGCCAACGTACAGCAGGAATTGCTGTCTGTCTTCCGTTTTGGATGTAACTCGCAAAAATAACTGGATAGTGAAAAAATTGACACACAGATTCTTCATCCCCTATGAATGCAATAAACTTTGTGATGTGACTGTGAAGTTGGGCCTCAGGCCCACATGGTGATGAGAGACATATACAGACACTCGGTATTATTGTGCATTAACTGGCCACGGGCACGTGCGCCCGGGCCCACGTCACTTGTGACACCCGTGATGGATGGGTGTGGGGGTGCAGTGTGTCCAGCCCTCAAAGGAGTGGCTGGGATTACAGCTTCCTGCGGAACACTAGAACGTGTCCCGCAGGACACTACATTCCTTCCCAACATCTTTTGAAGAACAAACAAAACGTTAGTTCAACCTGTGGGGACAAACAAACAATTAACTAAACGCCACAGGGACCATCAGTCTTCTGAGACAGGTGGCAGGGAGACGTCGGATGTGGGCTGATGACTCTGCCTGCAGCAGTCTTGTATGAACCACAGGAGCAAAATCCCATCAACTGCGTTGGGATTGGGGTAAGTAATATACTATAAACATATGGTATCCCAACTGGTATTATTTCAAGACAATTACAATGGATATGTTAAAAACATTATCAGAGAGGAAAAAGGAGACTCACACGTAGTTATGAATGTGCTCATGGCATCATGTTTATCCAAAACAAAACAAAGTTACAGTTGTAACAGCACTGTAAACAAATTAATTAGTACAACCCAAATTGTACTTGGTGCTCAAGAGGTGCAGGTGATGTGCACGGAGGCGACGCAAGTGACAATGTGCACAGCAAGGACGGCGCAAGGTGACTAGTGCAAGAATATATACAGTGATTAAAGGCAACAATATGGTTCCAGCGGAATTGTGGTCTATTTGGTTCTACTGTGGGCTGGCTATAGTTTTAGATGAACCACATTGTATGTTCGCGCCTTCTATTGCGCTGCGTGGTCGACGGCGTTTCGATCCTCTTAACTCGGGATCTTCATCGGGACTGGGTTGATTGAAAGACAGTGCTGGTCGTTAAGTTTGCAGGGGAATGCTTCGTGGGGGTCCTGTAGAGTGAGGACAGTCGTTTGAATCAAAGCGGTCCCGTCAGGCGGGAATCCGAGTCGCGATCCATCAATGATCAGCGTGAGGTGAAATGAATCTGGATGCTAAGGGAGCAAGGGAGTCTCGGGCGGTCGGAGACCGAGGCTCCGATCCAGCTGACACGATCGGTGATTGGCAGAGAATCAATCTCTTGCAGGGTCTGCTACGGAATCAATCCAATTGATTCCGTAGCAGACCCTGCAAGAGATTGGTTCTCTGCCTCCCGCCGATCACTTGTGGATCGACGCCCTAACCACGCCAGACGGGACTCTCTTGAATCACCGATCTTGTCAAGCTGGATCGGAGCCTCGGTCTCCGACCGCCCGAGACTCCCTTGCTCCCTTAGCCTCCAGATTAATTTCACCTCGCGCCGATCATTGATGGATCGCGACTCGGATTCCCGCCCGACGGGACCCCTTTGATTCACTCTACAGGACCCTCAGAAGCATTCCCCTGCAAACTTAACGACCAGCACTGTCTTTCAATCAACCCAGTCCTGATGAAGATCCTAAGTTAAGAGTATCGAAACGCCGTCGACCACGCAGAGCAATCGAAGGCGGGAACATACAATGTGGTTCATCTAAAACTATAGCCAGCCCACAGTAGAACAAAATAGACAACAATTTAGCTGGAACCATATTGTTGCCTTTAATCACTGTATATATTCTTGCACTAGTCACCTTGCGCCGTCCTTGCTGTGCACATTGTCACTTGCGTCGCCTCCGTGCACATCACCTGCACCTCTTGAGCACCAAGTACAATTTGGGTTGTACTAATTAATTTGTTTACAGTGCTGTTACAACTGTAACTCTTTGTTTTGTTTTTGATAAACATGATGCCATGCGCACATTCATAACTACGTATGAGTCTCCTTTTTCCTCTCTGATAATGTTTTTAACATATCCACTGTAATTGTCTTGAAATAATACCAGTTGGGATACCATATGTTTATAGTATCTGCCTGCAGCAGGGCCTTCTCGGCTGGCACTCGTAGTTTAACCTGAAGGGTTCAGGACACGACTGCTGGCGTGGAGACGTCAGCTGCATACCATGAGTTAATTTGTGATGACATGTCTTGCATGGCTTTCCCTTTGTTGACGTTGGTGATGGTCTGTGGTGAATTCTAACAGTTCTTTCATTGGGATGCGTCATGAGCATGGATGGAGTTCATGGTGACGGTTCGTGGACGTGTTGCCTGATCCATTGTCTCTGTGGAACCTTTTGGTTGCAACCAATGACCTGTTGGTGGGGCAAAGTCTCTTTTCACTCTCCCGCCTGGGGAGGCCCGTTGTCGGGGTTGCTGCAGGACTGCAGGAAGGCTACGCTGGGGCCACTTGTGTGCCGACTGGGGGCAGCTGCAGGACCACTGAGTAGCCTTTACTTGGTTGCACGCACAACCCTCTAGGGTGGAGATGTCTTGGCAAATGCTTGCTCTCGCTACCGCGGTTCTGGGGTGTGCCCGGTTCACAGGCAGCCTCTGGTCTCTTTTCTTGGCTGGTGTGGCAACAGCGTGGGACTCCAGTCCATCGATACTCTGGGAGAGGTGTTTGACGCATGTGCTGATGGCTGGCGTGATGGTGGTTGCCAGCCATGGGGTGACTCAGGATGACAGTTGATGGTGACTTGCTGGGAGAGTTCGATGTAAGGAGGGACTTGTCAGCCAGGTGCCTCTGCCTTGCCGAGGTTGAGTATCAGTGGTGGCGTGACAAGTAGAGTGTGTGTATCTTCTCTTGCCTGGCTTGGGGCCACTGCCGGCTCCGTCTTAAGACGGTGTGTGGAAAGACACTCGGTGCTTGTCTTCACCCTTGGCATCTGTAGTCAGGAGCAGGGATGCCGTTTGACTTAGACTGCTGACACTCTGGGGTGGTGGACGGTCTCCTGGGGAAGCGTTGGGATGATACACGGTTTGCACTTGCTACGGCTTATGTTTGGTTCTCCCGTGAGGCTGTATCCAGGGACGCCGGTTGGCGCTCACCTGGGGAAGCTTTGGGATGAGACTCAGTTTGCCCTTGCTGCGGCTTACTCTTGGTTCTCCCTTGAGGCTGTATCCAGGGATGCAGATTGACGCTCACCTGGGGAATCGTTGGGATGAGACTCGGTTGGCGCTTGCTGCGGCTTACTCTTGGTTCTTCCATGGTGCTGTCTCCAGGGCCATCGGTCCGGCTTGTTGGCTGTCTGTTGTGTCAGAGTGTGCTCTTGGCTTGCTGTACAAGTCCTCGGTCTTATCCCTTTGTTGTTCTGTTCGGCCCACCTGTGTTCATCCGGTTTTTGGGGTGACAGGGCTGTCACTCTCTTTTTTTCTGCGAGGGCATTGCGCTTGGACCTCGAGGTGGCGCCGGCTTCTGCCTTCGTTTCGGGGTGCTTGTCCCGACTGGTCTGTTGGGTGACGTGCTCCTTGCTTGCTGGGCGACGTGATGTCCGGGCACTTGTTGGCAGTTGTCGGAGCGCCTGCTGCTGTGGTGGCCTGCCACATGGAGTGTGTGACTCCTCTCTTGCCTGTCGCAAGTAACTGCCGACTCCGTCTTGAGGCAGTGCCAGGGAGGACACTCTGTGTTTTCTTCGGCCCGCTGTGGGGCGTTGCTGGCATGGTGGAGATGTAGAGGATCTCTCTTCTGTCTTCTGCAGTGCATCTGTGTGGAGATGTCTTTCTCTTCTGGGCGCTTGACTGTGTTGTCAGGTTTCTGGGTGCATCTGTCGCACACCTCAGACTCCGCGTTCTTGGTCCCTCTTCTGGCATTGGTGTGCCCGTTCTTCTGGCTTGCGGTGGTGACCATTCACCTTTTTTGCGTGTGGTGGAGTTTCCTCTCTTGTGGTGGCATCAGTAGCCACTGGGGTTTGGGTGTGGGCAGTGCACATTCTCCTTGTGCCCTTTGTGGGCTTGCTACCATTAGGTTTGCTGCTTGGGTCTAGCTTAGCTCTTGGGAGTTCTTAATCATTGGTGCTTTGTTTTGGGCTAGGGCAGCTTAGGGCTGCTTTGTGCCTGGGTGGGGGTAGCAGTCTCTTTCCTCGAAAATGACCTGGAGCCAGCAACTGGTGTGTGTAACCTTTTTGTCTCATCTTTGCTGGTGCTGCCATGATCGCAGAACGCAGGAAACCCTCTTTCGTTTCACAGGTAAAAGTCCCAGTGTCTGCGGCAGAGCTCATGCAGTGGGGGAGGTAGTGGCAAGTTCAGGCCAGCTATGGATGCTGTGCTGCTTCTATTTTTATGGTGATCTCTCTAGGATAGTTTTCGCTGGACTACTAGTCCTGTTACCAGCATTGTAGCTCTTGTTCAGATCTGTCTCTGCTGGCTGGCTGGCAATGGCTGGGAACAACGATGAATCCCCTACACACTCAGTGGCCTCACCTGTTACTGCTTACAGTGTCCAGGCGCAGTGCTACAAAGGAGGACTGCTAGGAGGCACTGCAGCCACAGTTCATATACAGGCAGTTTTGTTCTGGCTGGGACATGTGTCTAAGTCCTGTGGTATGGGGCATTGCAGAATGTCACTGTGGGCCCTTCTTTACTTTCAAACTTGGGCCTCGGTGTGGGGTTAAAGTTGCAGGGGCATTGTCACTCCTTCCACGTAAGGCGGCATGGTTTCTTTTTGCCTGAACTACCATCGCCATGTGCGGTGTGGCCAAGCGGCAGCTTGATGGCGCTGCAGGTGCTTCTATGCTGATCTCCACGCAGCTCGCCCTCCTGTGCAGAGCAGGTGAGTCATGCCTTTCCCGTTTGCTGCAGGCCTCGGGGTACTGGAGGGGCTGGTGCGGGGCTATGTGTCACAGTGGAGCTACTTACTTGTGGGCAGGGGATGGCACTGATGCTGTGCTGGTACTCTGCTTTTTTCCACCAGCTGTGGCAGCCTTCTCAATTCCGCGGGCCTCGCTACAGTCTCTACGGCTGTCTCGGGAGGGGCACGGGAGTACTACCAGCTTTTTGTGACCAGCGGAGGCGGGCCTTTTATTAATGAATGTTATTCCGCCCCTGGGTCTCCACGTGTTTGTGCCGATTTGGACCCTGGGTGCAGCGCAATGAACCACCACTGAGCGGCGCCACAGTAGTGTATCTCAGGCTGAGGTCCTGCGACCGCTGTCGCATCAGGTGCGGGGGCTTCCACCCCAGTTGGTGATTCAGCTCACAGCTCTTACTCTCGTGTGACACAATGGCAGCTGCTAGTAATTACCTCAGTGGGCATCGACAGCCCGTCACTCCCACTCCGACCTGCAGGATCTGACGCCGTGTGCAGTCTAGACAGTATTCCTCCCTTGTTTTACCGGACAGGTGCGGGCAGGCAGTGACTCTGAGAGGCACTTCAGCAGGTAGTGGGGAGCACTTTATGTAATAGTGGTGTGTGTATTCTGCGCTTGGGTAGCGGCGCGGCAGCCAGGACACTCAGAGCTGGTCCGAGGTCTATCTTTCAGCGAACATGGATGGCATATTACCCCTCATCAGGCTGCCATTTTCGTGTTCTTCACCGCTGCTTACCAGTAGGTCCGTGGGGACCACGTTTGTACATCTGCTGTCAGACTCCGTTGCAAGAGCACTCCTCTGTCGTGACCGTGACTGCGGTGCGTGCTGCACCTCTTCTCCTCACTATAAAGTTCAAATGCTCCACAGCGCACGCGGGGAATGACCCCCTCATCACCAGTGTGAAGTTGGGCCTCAGGCCCACATGGTGATGAGAGACAGATACGGACACTTGGTATTATGGTGCATTAACTGGCAACAAGCACGTGCACTCTAGGCCCTTTTATTGCCAGGCCTACGTCACTCGTGACACCCGTGATGGATGGGTGTGGGGGTGCAGTGTGTCCAGCCCTCAAAGGAGTGGCTGGGATTATAGCTTCCTGCAGAACACTAGAACGTCTCCCGCAGGACACTACAGTGACTAAGCAGGGAATCTCCATAAAGCTAAAGAGAGTTAAATTGGGAAATCCACACACAGGTTTGAAAGTGAACACCGTGGTTAGCCTCACAGCTATACTGTAACTTGTATTTTAACTGAAACAAGATACTCAAAATATAAATATTAAAAGCCTCACTGATAGCATGCATGCCTTAGCTCTGCAGTTGAGATCTATTTAACGCAGTGTTTCTGAGCTTACAAACATCGTGCTCCGCTTATTATCGGGTAAATCTTAAGTATTTAGGTGGCAGTGAGGTAAGCAGTCTCCGGGGGATGAAAGCTACGGTGTACATTATGAACACAGACGTTTCTACACTGCAATCTTTAACCTCTAATCAAGTCTCTACTAACGCCCTTGTGATTGGTCACCCTCATACCGGAAAGGCAAGGGAGTTCCACTCGTCCGATTCCCTACAGGGAAAAGACTGATAGCCTGCCCCTTCCTACCCGATCGCAGTGTAATACTCTCGTAACCTACGCTCCCTAATATAATCAGAGCTTTCGGATTACAAACTGTAAGAGGAGCAGAGAAGCGGGAGCTTTCCCTTCTCTTGGCGTCTTTCTCTCTGTGGTTGCAGGGGTAACGTGTTGGGGCCACAGTCAGGCTCCACGCGGCTCCCGCAGCAGCACGATCACCTCACACAGGAAAGGGAAACCTCTTCTGGTCTAAGGCATGATCGGATGCAGCACGGAGCAAAGTCTCCTGTTTAAACAGGACAGGCGGCACAGCTCCACTCACTGAGCCCCGCCCACCAGAGAGGCACTGTTCCTTTGCAGCTTCCTGGATCGTCGGGGCCTCAGGATGGCCCGCGAAACAGAACAGGTGCTGTTTCTGCCACAACAGCAGCCGTGACGTCCGGATCGGAGCCCTTGCGCTTGGGGTTTTTCAGGCTAAGCAGGGCCAATGACCAAAATCCCGTACAAACAGCGGAAACACCTTCATCATGGTCCACACACACTGTAGAATCCCGCAAACAATTACATTTGACTCGATAAACTTCCTTCCAGTGCAACTAATATTAACAATCTTGTCAACATACCACTCTTTAGCACACAAACATACATCACCTACAGTACAAACATTACATATCATGCTTATTAATGTACTCTTTGCAGTCACCCGCGCAGATGACATACTTGAACATCATCACATCCCAAAACCTAGATGCGTTATTCTTCACAACAATGTAGCTGACCCCCATCTCCACACAGACACTTGACGTCATCTTCTTTGTATGACACAGCATACAGCAGAGTAGAGGGGGCTCAGTAGCTCACAACTCATTCTGGGCCAGCACACCAAATCACCCAGCATCACTGAAGCCTTTTAAACACCACATCTGTCAATTCCCTTTCTCCATGTCTCAGATTGCCTCCTACCATGTGCTCTACAGACCCCGGAGTCCACCAAGAACGTGATATAAGAAATCTCTGATCTGATCATCTCTACCTACATCCAGCAGACCCTATTTTATTCAGGCACTTCAAGCTAACATAACTGATCATAATCGAACCACCCCACTCTAAAAGTGGCACACCTGACCTAATTCAATCAGCCTATACCTTAATCCATTGCAAGGCTTCAATATATCTGGAATGGATGTACCAATTTACCATTCCTTTCTCCATCAATTACACCAACCTCTGCATTTGAGGGCCACCCAAAAGAGGAAAACAAATATTCCGCTCCTTCAAAGACTTCTATAATGACACCCTCCAAAAAGAACTTCTCACCCTTCTAATCTCCCTTTAACATTCATCCGATGTCAAGACACTCCTGAGCATCTGCAATACAACTCAGAGAAACCAAATTTAACGTAATGCTCCACTGAACATATGTACCTCCAAACGAAAAGACAAGCACAGTATTGATCCCAAGAACTCTTGAAGAACAAGTAGATCATATGTCGGCAAGAAATAAGAGGGATGAACAATCTCCATGACAATTCACCTAGCTTGAAGCACTTGCTCGGTATGAAGAGCCCTCATCAATTTCAGTACAACTAAAACACCTTCCACAAGAATATTATCAGTAAAGCATCATGCAGAAGCAAAGCATTTTTTAAGGTCTTGATGCATTGAATCAGTTCAGCCCAGGACCCTTCTGTCCTTATCAGTTGACAAATTCAACCTCATGAGTCACTTTTTCACAAAAATCAATAACATCAGATCCTCCACTGACAGCTAAACAGACATCCACAATACTTACACCCTAAAGCTCCACTTCATAAAATCTCTTAAGGCCCCATAAACCTGGAGGTGGTCTCACCATCAACCACAGAGACACCATCAAGTGTTCCTCTTACACTGGCCCAGAAGCCACTTTTATGGAACAAATGCACTTTGAGCTTCAGACAGAAAATAAAACAGTTATCAAATGCATCCTCTCATACCGACCTCCAGGACCTCACACCCACTTCAGCAACCTCCTCACTGACCTCACTGTAACCCTCACCATGGGCATCAAAGACTTCATACTCTTAGACAATCTCAACTTTTATCTCAACGACCCCATGGATGCTAACTCCATGGACTTGCTCGAAAGTCCACAGAACATCAGCCTCATCCAGCTCGTATAAGGCCCTACCCACATCTCTGGGCAAACTCTGGAGCCCATTTTCTCCTCCAGCGACAAGGTTAAGTCGGCCACAACACTCCACTTATGTGGATGGACCACTCTATCTTCCATTTCCACATAACAGGGTCACTAGGTAGCCTTACAGTGTCTAGCAACACTCCAAGCTCCTGCTGGAAAAAAGTTTCAATTAACGGAATGGGTCAGTGCTCTTTAACTACACTACCCAGACCCCACCATTGAGCGCATGCACAGCACAAACAACTTCAACAACTGGATCACAATCTGCACCAATACCCAATCCAAACATCAATCCCAAAGATCCAAGAAACAAGCTTGCTTGTATAACACTGATATCAGAGAGTCCAAAAAAGTTTGCAAATGTTTCTAAAGGAAATGTAGAACCTCCAGAAGAACAACCGCAAGAAAGATCTACGAGGTCACACTTAAACACTATCACCATTAAGTGAAAGAGACAGAGAAAAAGGACCTATTGCATTATTTATATGATTTATTTTCATACTGCAGAAAATATGTAATTATGGCTTTATTAGCCTATGGGTTATGTTGGGCTGCATTTTATTGGTTATACATATATATGTGTATAATTTGTTTAGTACTGTGTACTACTATTATATGTATTTACACATATATATATATATAATATATATATTATTATATGTTCCGGGTTTCCGCTCATGGGCAGAGATTATTCAGTGCTTATGACTTTAATGAGTATACCCCTGGAAGAGAACTAGAATTACAGGTAAGTAACTAATCCTTATGACCTAACATAACATTTGTTTCGAAGTATAATCAGCTGCTCTTAGGGCCTCTCTTGCTCTTGCTATTTTCTGCCATTCCGCAATTTGTTTCCTGGGTTATTTTTCCCAAACGTTTGTCTACCAAGGGAAGTGCCTTCTGTTTCATAAGTAAGGAATAGCAATTCCCCACTCCCTTCAAGTTTTTTTTTTGTCCTCATATTGCGAAGCTCTATGTATTTGGAGTTTAAGGTTTCTGCCTCTGGTTTCTTGGGTTTCCTTGGCGGAACTGCCCCTTGGTCTCTCTTGTCTGGGGAGTTTGTCATCTGCCCGATGAATTTAGAGGAGTACCCATAAGCCATTACATATTAACAGTTCTGGTCTGGGAAAGTGGGGAGGAGCTAGCCACCTTGGCTACTCAACAAGTATCATACTCGTCTACCAGAAGTTGTTTCGCATTAATCATGGGACCGTATGTGCCAACCCTATATTTAAGCTCAAGTGATCTTCCAAAATTTCCCAAAATTTAAATTTCTTACAGGTATTTCCCTTCCTATCTAGTTTGTTAATCCTTAAGACAGAGTTCATCCAGTCTCTATGTGCTGGAGGGGTGGGCCCAACCCAGTTGATACAAATCTCCCTCCTTGCAAGTACAATTAACACAAAGAGTAGGTTTTCCTGACATTTGGTTAATCCCCCTCCATCTATTGTATCTTCAATCCCAAAAAGGGTAAGGGTTGTACTTACAGTTAGCTGTTTCTTCATGATCATGCTCATGGTCTTACCAACTTCGTTCCAATATTCTTCCAGTTGGGGGCAGTTTCTGAACATATGGACGTCGTCTGCCCTTTCTTCCCCACACTTCGGGCATTTTTTTACACCTGCGTTTTTAAATTTCGACAGCTTCTTCGGTGTCCAGTATGCTCGGTGTATTGTGTATAGATGATTTCTTTTCAAAGCCGCAGACTTTAGAGTTGACCAACATTTTCCCACAGATTTTTCCCAAATTCTGTCCAAGTCAGCTATGTGGGTGTCTCTCCCCCAAATTTGATCTTCGATTTTAATGTCTCATCACCTGCAGTTACAAAAGCCCAGTACCACTTTGCCACCTATTTGGTTATGGGTGAGTTTTTTACCATTTCCTTTTCCAATTTCTCGTTCTCTTGAGTGTTTGTGGGGATAGTTTTTGCCCAGCTTGAGATTTGGTAGTATTTAAATTTGGAGACTGAATCGTTAGTCATTATTTGAAGTTCTTCCCATGTAGTCAGAGTTGATCCTTTTAATATTTGACCCCAATAGTTGATGTTGGCTATTTTCAAGGGGGTTGCCAATGAGTCTTTTAGGCATTCTGGGGTTCCTGGTGATTCCCATATAGGGGCCATTGTGCTGTAGTATTGGATGTTTAGAATTGCTCTGATTTGTACCCACAATTTTGCTGCCTCCCTTAAGGTCTTCAATTTTATTTTTTTGAAATATTTCGGATGACCGAATTTGAAAAGAAAGTGATCTACTGAGTCTGTCATTGCTTGTAGATATTTTGGGTAGTATTGGTGACTTTTTAGCAGTGTCCGAATGTTTTTGAACTGAAATGCCTTGTGATACTCCACCAGATCTGGGCTTGCTAGTCCTCCGTCTTGCTTTCCCCTCCTAAGTTTCTTCCAAGAAATCCTCGTTCCCTTCGAGGCCCATATAAAGCTGGTGATGTCTCCCTGCGGTTTTTTTAAAAGGGATTTTCCAAATTCTAGAGAAATGGTATTGAAAAGATATGTATACTTGGGCAGGATTGACATTTTAACGATGTTCGATCATCCTATAAGACTTAATGGTAAACTGGACCAAACTTTAAGCAGCTTTCTCACCTCTCCTGCCACCTTGTTGAGATTACGTTGCGGGATCTTCTCTAAGTCATGATTCACTAAAATTCCTAAGTATTTTATTTCGTTCTTGATGTTCGGGCTTTTGAACTGAGTATTCCAGGTCATAATTTCGGTTTTTGTATGATTTACCAAGTAACCTGAGACCTTCCCAAACGCACTTATGATCTCTTCAATAGCTGACTTGGAGTTGACATAATTATCCGTAAAAATCATCAGGTCGTCTGCGTATAGTGCGATCTTTTTTTCCCACATTTGATATTTGAATGGTGTAACTTCTTTAGCCCTTCTTAATTTATTCGCCAGCGGCTCAATATATAGGTTGAAGAGCAAAGGTGAGAGAGGGCATCCCTGCCTAGTTCCTCTTCGTATGTTCACATCGTCTGTAAGACTACCATTAACTAGGATTTTAGATCTTGGTGTCTTGTAGATTTGTTTCACGACGTGCATGAAGGGTTGGCCTATGTTGTTTTTAGCCATGGTTTTTTCTAGAAAGGCCCAGTTTACTCTGTCAAATGCCTTAGCGGTATCGACAGTAAGTATGGTAAGGGGGACTTTATTTTGCGTGGCTATATCAATGGAGCTCAAAAGTTGGTGTGTGACCTCATGCAGTTGTCTCCCCTTGACAAATCCTTTTTGGTCCGGGTTTATAAGTTTAGCCATTACTCTTCCTAGTCAGGCTGCCATGATCTTAGTGAAGATTTTATAGTCTGAACTGAGTAGTGATATGGGACGGTATGACTTGCACCTAGTAGGGTCCTTACCGGGTTTTAAAATGATGGTGATTATTGCGTCGTTCCAGTAGTCGGGTATATTGTTTTGTTGCTTAAGAATCAAGTTTGCCAACTCCGTAATGTGTGGTAGCAGGGTGTCTTTTAGAGTCATATATATTTCGTTTAGTAATGCATCCGGGCCTGCTGCCTTTCCTTTTTTTAAACTTCTAATTACCTCCTCTACTTCAGTTATTAAGATCTCTTCATTTAGTTCTTCTTTTTCTTCCTCCGTTAATGCTAGGGATGGGGCATCTTGTAGGTATGCGTTGATTTGGCTTTCTTGTGGGTTTGTGTCTTCCATATACAGCTCAGCAAAAAAACTCTTGAACTCTTGTCTAATTGTATTTTCGTCAGTGCCTTGGTTTACCTGACCTTCCAGATATATTCTCTTTACCCTATTTCTAGCCTTATCTGTTTTTAATTTCCAGGAAAGCCATTTTCCACAACCTTCGCCATATTCATGATTTGCTAATTTACTTGATTCCCACTTTATGCGTACTCTCTCTTCCAGGATGTCTTCAAGTTTTTCTTTTTGATGTTTTCTTTCTATTCCTAGATATTTTTTCCTGGTTATGTCTTGTTCCACTATTATTTGGGCATCGAGGAAATTAATACTTTTTTCCAAGTCTGTAATCTCTTGTTTCATTTTTTTATTTTTATATGCTCCCAGGCTTAATAACTTCCCCCTTAACACAGCTTTATAAGTGTCCCAGGTGACCTGTTTTGTCGTACCGATTTTGTTATTGTCGAAAAAGTTTTTTGTTTCCAGTTCAATTTCCTTCACAATAAGCTGGTCTAGTAATATCGCCCTCTCCACCGTAAATCTTCTTTGAGTTCCTGTTGACTTTACCTGAAGAGTTAGTTGAACAGCCGAATGATCTGATAAATGAGCTGGGAGGTCTGCTAGATTTTTAACTCTTCCTGATAGGTCTCGGTCAATAAGGAAGTATTCGATTCTCGACCTGTGCCCCAGTTTTTTGTTATGTAGCGTAAAGGGTTGGTTCTTTTCTCCTTTGTCTCTCCAGATGTCTACCAGCTCTAAGTCTCTTTTATAGATACTAATCCACTCCCTCATTTTTGGTAAGTTTGCCTGTCTACCTGGTGGGAACCTGTCAATGCTGGGGTCCATTATTAAGTTAAAGTCGCCTCCCAATATTATTGGGGAGGTGGCTAATAGTAAATGAGAGTAAAGTTTCCGTAGAGGGTCTGCATCATCTAAGTTAGGGCCATAGTAACCTGCTATTGTGAATGGGTTATTTCCTATCTTTACTATGGCTATTGCCCATCTTCCCATACAGTCTACTTTTGCTGATTCCAGGGTAACCTTGAGTGATTTCTTAATAATTATCACTATCCCTTTAATATTGCATTCTTGTGTGGTGCACACATATGTATCTATCCATCTTAAGGTTTTTGTTATTTGTGCCCATTCTTCTTTCATTAGGTGAGTCTCTTGTAATATTATTATTTCACTTTCTGAAGTTCTGAGGTACTCAAGGATTTTATTCCTCCTGCTTTTCGTCCTCATACCGTTTACATTCCAAGCGAGTATTTTAACTTCTTTACTAGTGCTCCCCATCTGTCTTGTTTACCTTCGACACCTTCCGCTCCGGTCTAATAATTAAATTATTGATCATGATATGAGACTCCTTCTCGATTTTTCATCTTCTCCAACTTATGAGTCTTTTTTTTTTTTTTCCCTATTTTGCTCCCCACCCTTTTTCTGTTCCGTGTAGTTTTTATGTTTTCTTTTTTGTGCGTAGTCGTTACCCTCCCTGGGGAAGCCTCCTTCTTCTTTTCCTTGGGTTATCTTCGTAACCCTTTGTAGCTCCTAATCTCGTGACTCTTGACCTTTGTGTATGTAAAGCTATTGCAAAGCCTTGCACTTTTATACTGCCATTCTTCTACCACTCCTACGATTCTAAGAAGATTTCTTTTTTAACTTAGTGGCTCTTCCGACAAACATTGCTCCCGCATTAGTTCCATGAGGGATTTAACATCCTCCGGATCTCTAATGTTTCTCATTTTGTTCCGCCACATTATTCTCAGTGACGGAGGAAATTTCATCTGTACAGTGGCACCAAGTTGTTGTAGTTCTGACATTAACTTTCCTAGTTCCCATTGCCTGGTTTGGGAGGCCTTCGACATGTCAGATCTAATTCTGAAGGTCCAGTTATCTTTGTTGAAATTTCCCTTTTTCAACGCCTCACCCAGGATTTTTTCTTTTAGCACATAGGTCTTAAAATTAATAAGTATTTTCCTTGGTGCTTTCCTTTCTTTATTTTTACCAAACGGATCTCTGTGTGCTCTCTGTATGTCTTCCTCTAGTAATGTTTTGTCGGCCCAGGGAAAATATTCTGCCAGGAGTTCTACCACATATTTCTTAATGTCTGACCCTTCTTGATTTTCTGGAACGTTTAGTATCCTTATATTGTTTTTTCTTGCTTGATTTTCAAGCGACTCCATCTTTTCGTTCATTATTTTACCCTCCTGTCTCAGGGAGTTTATCTCCTTCCGATTCTTTTCCACCTTTTTATTCAAAGCGCCGACTTCACTTTCCATGGCCGTGACTCTGTCTCCCAGAGCATTTAGCTTTTTGTCCAAATTCTCACACACTTCCTGTATCTTATCCTGCTTAGCCTTCAAGTTTACTTTAAATAACGCATTAGCTATGGGAGCTGGAGCCCCACTTTCCGGTATTATATATTTTTTTATAAAATGTATAATCTGTATATATTCTAAAATCCCTGGCTTCATTCGGCTCCCTACCCTGCCCATTACTCCTTCCCAGGGTATTATTTTCCTACCGATAAGAAATTGGCCGAAATACTCAAGGCCAATATATTTCCATATCTTAACATGGCTTGAATGAAAATGCAGTCCAAACCCCTTGCATTCATCTAGTTTTAGAAAAGCAAATCCAGAAACAGTAGCTTGTTTAAGCAACAATTGAAGTCGATTAGGATAATCACGCACAGTCTTATAGCGCAATTTTTTCGATAGTTTAGATGTTTTTAGAAACGCGGGGATCTGTGTGCCGGACTCAGCAATCATCTTCTTAAAAAAATTATGTGTCCATCTGATCATTCGGTTCCAACAATCGTGCCGTAAGATCTAATAGCGCAGCTTCATAATATGTGCGAATGTTTGGTAGGGCTAAACCCCCATGAATAATCTCTAACTGTAGTGTAGGCAGTTTGACCCTAGCCGTCTTTTTACTCCAGACAAATTCCCTAAACATAGTGTCGATTTCCTTAAAATATTTAGCATTTATTTTTAAGGGTGCATTAACAAATAAAAATATTAATAAAGGAAGAGTTGACATTTTTAATAGTGCAACACGCCCAATCAATGTCAAGGGCAAAAGAGACCAATTATCTAGTAAAGTTTTAATTTTAATTTGCCAAGCTGAATAGTTTAGGTTGAATAATTGGTCTATATGGCGTGAGACATTAATGCCCAGATATATGATTGCCTCATCTTTCTGAGCCTGAGTTCTCAAAATCGTGGGAAGACAGTCACAATTCACAATTAAGTAATAACACCTCCGTTTTCTTTTGGTTTATCTTGTAGCCTCCTATCTGTTCGAATTTGCTAAATTCTGAAAAGGCTTCTTCCACGTTCTGTTTTTCTGGGGGGAGGTACAAAATTATATCATCCGCAAATAATTTTATTTTTCATATCCTTTCGCATGGAGCTTTAATAAGGGCATTTCCACGAATTCTTACCGCAAGGGGTTCAATGAAAAAAGTAAATAAAAGAGCGGACATCGGGCACACTTGTCTGGTGCTGCAATTTATTTCCATGGTCCCTACTGAATCTCCATTGACTATCACCCGAGCTTGAGCACCCTGGTAGATATTTTTTAACATATTTAGCACTTGAACCGGAAAACCAAATTTACCCAAACCAAAATAAAGTGCATCCCAATTAACAAGGTCGAATGCTTTTTCGGCATCGACCATAGTAATGAGAGTAGGTATTTTATTATTTGTTGCGTAGTCGAGTGCTTGAATTAAAAATCCAGTATTTGTAGACATGTACCTCCCTGCAGCGAACCCAGTGTGATCACAATGGATAAGCTCCTGGGCAATCAGCATAAAGCATTGTGCCTGGATTATTATTAATATTTTAAATCAGCATTGAGGAGACTAATAGGCCTATATGAATTTACATCCTTTCCATTTTTGCCCTTTTTTCCAAAACTAACCAATATAGATTTCTTAAAGTTTGAGGAAACACGACCGCCTTGGGTGTTGACATTGAAAAGACTTGCCAAGCACGGGACCAGCTATTTGGAGAAAGTTTTTAAAAATTCTATAGGAAAGCCATCAGCTCTGCAGGCCTTTGCACCTGAAATAGACTTAATAGCCCTTAAAATCTCTTCTTCAGAGATATCTAGCAAAACCTGCTCGACCCTGGGCCTAGAGAGGGAGGGAAGCTCGACTCCATCGTGGTAATTGCTAATTTGGCTTGCTCCAGCCTTATATTTAGTTATATATAGCTGGGAGCAATGATCTAAGAAGACTTGAGCTATCTCCTATTTATCTGTTACAGACATACTGGTTTTGGGATCTATAATTTCTGTGATAGTGGAGGCCTCCTGTTTAGTTTTCACAGACCCTGCGAGTAGCTTACCAATCATCTGGCTCTCCTCATATACCCGCTGTAAGTAGGTTCTCGAGCTAGCAATCTCTTCCAGAGTAAAGAACTCTTTTAACTCAAGTTTGGCCCTGTCTAACTTTGCTTTAGCATTCCCCCGACCTGCGGACTGAGATTATCTATTTTTTGTTGCGTCTGCTACGGCCTGCTGGAGTTTAAAACATTTCTCTTTTCTTTTTTTAACAAGAGAGGCGGATAATGCAATCATACGCCCACGAAGGGCAGCCTTGAATGCCCCCAAACAGAGAAAATTTCTGCCGTATTCAGGTTTATCTTAAAAAATTCAACAATCCATTCTTTGGTATCTGTCACCCATTGATGATCCTGTAGAAGGAGCCGATCCATCTGCCACCTGGATCTTGACTTCTTGTTCACCCCAATTTCTATACTAAGTTTGATGAGAGAATGTAGATATCCAACCTATGCAAGGAAGGAAAAAAATCATAAAATACTGTTGTGATTGCATATATCTGTTTAATGTCATGATTGCATTTGCAGCCGATAATAAAGAGATTTACAAAAAAAAGTTTGATGAGAAAATGGTCAGAACATGGATTACTTTCTATATCAGAGGTTATACAACCCAGAGATTGTGAAATTAAAAAAGAAATCGATTCGGGAGGCCATATGAAATTGACTGGAATAGCATGAGAATTCCGCTTCTGATGGGTTGGCGATTTGCCACGGGTCAATCAAAATATGTTCCTGTTTTAAGGCCTCAATCACCTTTTTAGTTTTTAGTTTAAGCTCCTTTTTACTTTTGTTCGAGGTATCTTTTTTCAGGTACTGAATGAAATTAAAATCCCCTCCCATAATCAATTTCCCAGGTACCCCTCTTGCCAATTTACTAATTTTACACAAGGCAATCGTGTCATCCACAATAGGGCCGTAATAATGAATGAAATGCAGACTTGTACCATTCAATTTATATCTCAACCCATATCCATCTGCCCTGAGGATCTCGCTTCACCTGACCAAACTCCCTAGGGAGATCCCTACAAAAATAAATCAGCAAATTTTTTCTATCTCAGACAACACCACCAAGGCAACTACAAACCGTGCTTGACCAGCGTTGCCAATTTGATGAAAGAGAAATGCCTCAAGCTCAACATTGAAGTGCTGCTCTTCGGGAATAGAAGCTCACCTTGGGACTCCACCTGGTAGCCCGCCAAACTCGGACCCACAACCACCCCTGCAGACCATGCTAGAAACTTAGGTCTCATCCTGGAAACCAACCACACCATTAAGTCCCAGGTCAACACAGTCAGCTTCACGTGCTTTCACATCCTCCGAATGCTATGTCAAATTTTCATGTGGCTCCTACTGGACACCAGAAGTACCATCACGTAGGCCCTAATCACAAGCAGATTGGACTATGGCAACACACTCTACACCAGCATCCCAACCCATCTTCTTCAGAGACTTCAGAATGCCATTGAAAGACTCGTCCTTGACCTCCCGTGCCAATCCCACACCACACCACTCCTCAGAGAGCTCCACTGGCTCCCCATCCAAAAGCGCTGCCAGTTTAAACTTTTCACACATGTATTCAAGTCACTACACAACACAAGACCTGAATGCCTCAATCCCTGGCCTCACTTCCACTAAACCCACTAACAACTTGGTTCAGCATCACTCTCACTTGCTCACACACACACACGCCATATCCACAGAACCAGAACGGAGGTTGATCATTCTCCTATCAAGCTGCCAAATCCCAGAACGACCTACCCCAACACATCAGGGACTCTTCCTCATTTCATGAATTCCGCAAGAAGCTGAAGATCTGACTTTTCAATTAGTCTTCTGCTGCAACCATTGAGACTGCCTGTACTCAGGCCCAGCCTCACCACTTGTCTATCCTCTCCTACTCTCACTGGTGAAAAGCAGCGCTCTACAAATCCACCTAACATCACATTACAAGGCCATTTTCTATGAAGACAACATTCTACCGTCATTCATTGCATATTGTTTAGTTTGCTTCAATAGTGAAGTATAATTTCCCTTGTGTGCATGGTAAAGGAAAGGGTAGGGTATTAACACTTATTCACGATGAAGGCGTTTCCTAAAGTAACTTATTTCATGTTGCACAATTTCTACATTGTTGATTGGTTCATGTTATGTATCTTTGGGACATGTGGAATACCTATAGCCCGACGCACAGGACATATTGTTTGGGGTCGAGGGCAACAAGTTTTCATGTGTATTTTGTCCTTGGGAGAAGTAGGCCCAACCCCCTGCAGCACAATGTTTTGGCAGCCAGTTTGCAGTACCACAATATTGATCAGGGAAGGGCACTGTCTGCAGTTAAGGTAATATTTTTGCACATATGTTAATGCTGTTCAAACTTGTATTCATGGTTCATTATATGAAAGCCTTTATTATTAGAGTGAGTGCTCTAAGTAAATGTTGTAAACTCCGACTACATTACTGACAGTTGTTCCAGTTACAAATGTGTACACACGTTTTCAACGTTTAGCAATATGAGGCTATGTGTAATGCTCCCATAATGCTGTCTGATTTGAAGCAAATATTCGCAGAAGCTTGAAAGCAAGATTGATGATTCTTTTCTTTCAAAATAAAATGTTCATAAAAAAATGAACTAGTACAAAAGGGGGTGGTGATGGACGGAGCATCAGAACCAATCAAACACTCACACCCAGTCAAAAGATCTGGGTTTGATCCATCACCGTTCTTTAGCCCACTCTGCCACCCCAGTTCAGTTCAGTTTTGCTGAAAGCCCGAAACCGGTCCTTGGATGCTTGTTTCCAGTCCAGTGAGGACCTGGCTTGGCAATTCGGGCTGGACTGTTCCCGTGGGGCACAGGGTCAAGACTGATTTGCATATTGCTGGGTTCAAACTGGAATGGCATGGTGAGCAAAAAAACGATAGATTTTGGCCCAGATCTCTGTACTGGGGTGAATGTATGACATTGTTCTGCATTCTGTCCATCACCTGTTATTTTGCATAAAAAAATGAAGGCAGGAAAAAAAAGATATTTAGGAAGCAACCTGCCCCATGGACAAGTAGATATTTTATTAAATTCAATACCCCTGCGGTCTCAAACGGGCCGATTCACAAAATCCGCCCCTTTGCGACCGGTATTTAGCCTATTGGGATGCATCAAGCGCAAACCCAATCACAAAATAGGTAATCGCAAAATCTGCGTACCTATTTTGCGAACGCATTTAGGGAAGCTCAATTTTCAATTCCTTAAATGCAATGCAAGAAGCAATCTGAGATTGCGAACTTAGCATTAAGGAATCGCAAATTACCAACAACTTCAAGTTGGTGGTAATCTGCAATTCCTTAGAAAAATGCTGGAAATTAAATTTTTCTAAGTGCCATGTGACGCACCACATGCCCCTAGGGCATGTGTGCGCGCCACATCTGCACAAATGCCATCTTGGGGGTGAATCAGGGCGGACTTTTGGCCCCCATCTCCCTTGAAATTTGTGATTATCTTTTGGTAATCACAAATTGCGAATGGTTTCCCATTCATTCCTATGGGCCTCAAGGCCCATAGGAATGAACAGGAAGGCATTCCCTATTAGTGAATCGCAATTTGCGATTCGGCAATAGGGAATGTGTAGGAATCGCAATTTATTTAGCGATTCCTACATTCAAAGGAAATTGCAATTCCTTGAAAATCACTATTAAGGAATCGCAATTCCTTACATTGATGCATGTGCCTTTTTGTTAGTACAGCCCTATGATACCATTTCTCTGTTAGTAAAGTGCGTTCTTTTTCACTTCTGTGAAAATGTAAAATGTGTCCTTTCTGGGATGTGTGTCAGGCTTTACTAGCCTAGACTCGCCAAAGACTTTCTCAAGACTTTTTTTCTCATTTATTTTATACATGCTTAGAGACCTTTCCTTTATTTTAATGCCAAGCAGTCACCATGTTAGACTCTCGAGACTTTTTGCTCATTTATTTGATACATGCTTAGAGACTTTTCCCTTACTTTAATGCCAAGAAGTCACCATGTTAGACTGTAATCTGACTTCATATTTAGACTTTTCTTTACTTTTAAAGTTAGCAAGCTCTAAGTTAGACTGTCTGCTGATTTTTTTCCTTTCTCTGATGCCAACCATGCCAGTCCTCTTGTTGATTGCTCTTGCTTGACTTGCGAAAGGAGTAGATTTATGCTATTACTTTGCAGAACATTATATGACTATGGATGTTGTTCTTATTTTATGACTTCTAGCAATTGGCTTTACTTTGATGCATTGTTGGTGCTGATTTGAAATCTGACTAACTATTTTATGCCTTCTGTAAGGATTCTTAATTTTGATTACATTTGTATAGTTTCAGAATTTCTATTATGTCCTGCAAATGTTTTCTATATTGGTTCAGGGTCTCCCCACATATGGGACTCAAGTGGCCCGATCCTGAGCATCGTCCCTTTAGATTTATGAAATCGCCAACCTAATTATGGTGAAGTAATACAGGCAATGGTAGAAGAAACAAAAGGATAGAATTAGAATAGAATTTTGGTACCAATATTGGAGCAAATTAGTAGGTGCTTTTAAAAAAATATATATTTTTATTTAAAAAAACACAGCTTTTTACAGCATTTATTCCCCCCCCCCTACCCTCCCCGCACAGGACAAGTTAACACACATACGGACATGTTGAAAATACTATATACATACTAGTATTCTATAATGCATCATTAACACTAAACGAAAAGAATGTGAGATGAAATTAAATTAAATCAAAACAAATCAAAACAAAACGGGGACTTTGGAGGTTTCCTATGATCTCTCTGTCCTCTCCTTCCACTGTATAATTGGTTTCCATATACGCAAACCCAGTGCTTTTCCCTTTTTCCCCTTTCTGGCATATATCGGCTTTTCCAAATTATGCATGTGTAACAACCTTGCCATCCATTGCTGTTTGGTGGGTGGGAGCCTATCACGCCATGCAGAGGCGATAAATAAACGGAGCACCGCCATAGCTACAAATTCAAAATATTCAAATTGCGGTTGTACCATGCCCTGTCCCACCCCTAATAAAATCACATCCGGTGTTAATTTGAGTTAACAGTTCAGAAGTTTGTCCAGAAACGCTTCGATAGCTCCTATCAGAGGGTGCAAGTTCGTACACTCAGCAAATATGTGCGTTATATCTCCTTCCGTGCTATTGCATCGTGGGCAGGTAATTCCCTGTGTACCCCCCCATTGTGCAATTCTGGCTTGCGTGTAGTATAGTTTGTAAAGGGATTTATTGTGTTGGGCTTGTAGAGCTGCCGAGCAGAGAACCTCCTGACCGAACTGTAATGATTTCCCAAAGACCCCCTGTGAAACCCCTAATTTATTCATCCATTTTATTCACTATAAGTTCACTATAAGTTCCGCATATAGTCTTTTAATTGAATAAGTAGGTGCTAATGTTGGTGAGAAATGTAATTAAAACTTTGCTCCTCAAGACTTCTTATTTAGGTTAGAACCAGGGAATTTTGGAATCACATAGATTAATGCTGGTGTAGCTGAATTTGTCAGGAGCTGCATCATAGATAGGGATTTTGTGAAATGAGTTGTCTTGCATGGGGATTTGTCTTATGTGAATTGCGGATAGTAACAATGTGTTAGAAATGGAGTCTCTAGTTGCCTGAGGCACGCACCCTGTCCAAGTAGGGGCCATCCCTCTAGTCAGGGTAAGTGTAGTACGCACTAAAAGTTAAGCTGTGCTCACCCTCTAGTAGCTTGGCATGGAGCAGTGAAGCTCAATAAAGGGCAATGTTTAAAGTATTTCTTCACACACACAGTAACACAGTGAAAACACCACAAAAGTACTCCACACCAAATAGCAAATATTTATCTGAGTAAAGCAAGACCAAAATGACAAAAATCCAACATACACATGTCAAGGTATGAATTTTACAAGAGTAAATGAAAATGCAGTGCTTAGAAATCAATAGCTCCAACGGGGGCTATCTGGTAGCGCTTGACAGGGGCAAATCTAAAAGTTCAGTACAACTGTGAAGGAGTGCAGCCCGAATACAAGAGTCTCGCACACCCGCTGACAGTACCTTGGATGCGTTGGAAATCTTAGACAATGCGGTGCGCAGAAGAGGTCAGGCCTTGCGGATGCAGGTGATGCATTGACTTCTCGAAGTGGGGCTTGAGGTGGTTCATGTGCAGGACCTTCAAAGGGTTCCTAGGAGTTTTCTAGTCCACCAGGCAGGTGACATCACTCTTGCGCTCCTTCACCTGAAATGGGCCAGTCCAGAGGTCTTGCAGAGCACAAGGCTCTAGGGGCACCATCACCCACACCTTTTAACAAGGCTGAAACTCAACCAGAATCATATTCTGGTCATATCAGCGTTTCATGTCCTCCTGGTTAGCTTCCAGATTCTCCTGGGTGAGTTTACAGAAGTGGGCTGTCTGGTTGTGGAAGGCCAGCATGTAACTGAAGACATCCTGAGGTGGCTTCCTGGGAGCATGCTCCCAGCTCTCCTTCACCAAACTGAGAGATCCTCCCAAAGTGTGCCCATACAGAAGTTCAACAGGGCTGAAGCCAACCCCTTCTGCATTTCCTCCCTGTAGGCGAATAAAAGACATGGCAAAGGGACATCCCACTTGCCTCAAGGGTTTAGAGAGACCCATAATCATGCCTTTCAGGGTACGGTTGAACCTTTCAACCAACCCAATGCTTTTGGGGTGGTAAGTAGTGGAGAACTTGTAGATTACTCGACATCCTTCCACATGGCCTTCATGTACAAGGACATGAAGTTGGTACAGTGGTCAGATACCACCTCCTTTGGGAAACCCATGCAGGTAAAGATCCCCATAAGTGCCCTGGCCATGGCGGGTGCAGTCGCCGTCCTCAGAGGGGTAACTTCCTAGCACCGGGTGGCTGGGTGCATCAAGACCAGTAGGAACTTGTTGCACATGGTTGTCTTGGGATCCAGAGGCCCAACAATGTCAGTACCCACCCGCTCAAAAGGGGTGCTCATGACAGGAAAATATTGCAGGGGAGCATTGCATTTCCCCCTGTTTTTTTTTAAATTGTTTTTATTGGTTGTAAAACAAGTATCAGAAAGACAGTTGGCATGCGTAAATTTCAAGGTTACAATCAGTAATACACACTTAAAACAGTAAATCCTATCATCCCCTGCCCCACCCACTTCAGTCACAATGCAATCCACATAGCACCCCACCCATCCCGACTCTTCAATCATCCCCGGAAACATCATCTGAGCTTTCATTGTCTGACTCAGGAATGGGGTCGCAAATGTCTCCCCTGTAAGTATTCCAGTCAGTCCAGATTTTGGTCCACTTTCGGGGGCATTTCCTATTCAGATAAACAGCCCTCTCAGTAATCATAACAACATCCATGTCCCTGCACCAAGCCTCCAATGAGGGCAGATCAGCGGATCCCCACCTCTGCGCCACATTCCTTTTGGCTACCATGAGGCCTAATGTCGCCCACGTTTGCCCGTGATAAGTCGTTTGGTTCCCAAACATTTAGGAGGCATCGTCTTGGTTCAGGCAACAGTGAAACATGCAGTGTCTGGGACATTGTTCGTAAGACTTTGCGCCAATAGTCTGCGAATGGTGGGCAATCCCAGAGTGTGTGGAAAAAGGAGCCCTCGTTCCCACATCCCCTAAGGCAGTATGGATGCTGCGCCTTGCCTATTCTGTGGAGTGTACTTCTAGTGAGATAAGCGCAATGTAAAATTTTAAGCTGAACGAGTCTGAGCCTGGCCGGAATTCCCACCTCTCTGGGCGAAGCGAGTGCCACCTGCCACTCCGCCTCATCCATGGCACCAATGTCCGCAGCCTACCTCTCGTGCAAGGTTGCCGTGGGATCTGACAGATTATTAATCAATTTGCGGTATGTGAATGAGGTGGCACGTTTAGGCATAAAATCTGTGAGTAGCCTATCTTCTAGGGGGGAAGCCTCTTGCAGTCCACGTTCTGGGGTATTGCTGCTAGTAGTGCATGTCTAATTTGTATGTAACGGAATGTCTCAGTAGGCGCAAGCTTGTATTGTTGTCTAAGATGACCGTCCCCCTGTCCCTCAGGTCGCCCACTGTGGATATACTAATGCTGTCCCAGTGACCAAATCCCCTGCTGTTCCTAAGTGACCCTAGCTGATAAGTGTCCCAAAGAGGCGTGAGTTTGGTGATGGTGTCCTTCCACCCCAAATGTACCTGAGCTGTGTAGCAAAGCGTGACAGTGTGTTTCGTTGGGCCCTCCAGCTTCAGCACCCGTCTCCTGTTATACAAGGCCGCCAGCATATTATCCGTTCCCAGCTGCGCCCTATCCACCTTGTATGCAGGGTCTGTCTGAGGGGCATGTAGCCATTGATTTATGACTTTGAGGTGTGTTGCCCAATAGTAAAGGCATATGTTAGGGAGTGCTATGCCGCCATCGTACCAGCTGCGGTGCAATTTGGCCTGAGCAATGCGCGCCGGTCTGTGGCCCCAGAGGAGTGTGGACACCATGCTGCTATCTGCGTAAAATAGCGCAAGGGTACCGGATACGGCGTGTTTTCCAGCGCATACAAGAATCGGGGCAGGGCGATCATTTTGAATAAAGCTGCTTTCCCCAGCAGCGTTAGGGGTAGTGACCCCCAGTGCGTCACATCTCTACGTAATCGCTCCATTGGGGGTGCCAGATTCGCGGAGAAGAAGGTTGCAGGGTCCTTAGTTATGTATATACCTTGATACTTGAATGAGTCTTGGGACACCGCCAGTGGGCAGTGAGGGGGGAGTCGCGGCACCGGTCCTTTAAGAGGATATAGAATCGACTTAGTCCAATTTATGGTGTAACCCGAAATCGTCCCAAAAGCGTCGCAGATCTCAAATAAGAACGACATAACGCCTTCCCGGTTTGTAAGGTACACCAAAATATCGTCCGCGTAGAGGGATATATGGTCTTCCCAAACCTCCGCCCATTTAATACCTCGTAAAAGAGGGGTTTAACGAATTCGCGCCACCAGGGGCTCCAACACCAGCGCAAAAAGAAATGGCGACAGAGGGCAACCCTTTCGAGTCCCTCTTGTCAATGGTATAGTATCTGAAAGTCGTCCGCTCACTGCCACGCTTGCCACTGGATTCGCGTAAAGGAGCCGGACCTTGCACAAAATTTAGGGCTGAAGCCCAATCGCGGAAGGACGGCAAAAAGGTAGGTCCATTCCACCATGTCAAAGGCCATTCTTGCGTCTAGAGAAAGGATCGCTGACGTCTCAGACAGGACATGGCCTCGCGCTAGTACGCTATGTAGGCGCCTAAGATTGAGTGCAATGTTTCTGTTTGGCATGAAGCCGGACTGGTCCAGGTGAATTATGTTGGGAAGGTGCGCTTGTAATCTATTCGCAATCAATTTGGCCAAAATTTTGGACTCTGCGCTGAGCAGCAATATTGGGCAGTAGGAGAGACATTCCGACGGGGGCTTCCCTGGTTTCAGAATAGCCACAATCGTGGCCACTCTCTGGTCCAGAGGCAATAGTCCCTGCTCTAGACTGTCGTTGTACATAGCAAGTAAGCGGGGGCAGAGAGTGTGCGCCATTGAACCTACCCTGATCGTCATGCTTGGTCTGCAAAACTATAAAGGGTGAGTTCTTTCGTAATAGAATACCTGTCCCTCTAGACCCTGTGGAGAACTCGGAGTGCACCACCATTTTGAACCCCCATCTGTCCATCGCTTTACATGCCGCGCTCGTGAGGTGAGTCTCCTGCCGAAGTACTAGTGCAGGGGCCTGGCGTTTCAGGGCCCGTATTACCAACCCTCTTTTCATTTTATCTCCCAGCCCGTGAACGTTCCACATGATCAGTGTGAGTGGGGCTACGGGGACTACCGGGGCCTCTGTCCGGGCGTTAGCGTGGGTCGTGACTGTCACCATGACTGTGTGGAGTGATTAACGGATAGTGTAACCCTGTCATGTCATGTAAGGATTTAATACGCAGTAAATAGCCTGCTCTGAGGTCTGTTCCGATATGAACCACAACTAAAAAACAAGAAATCTGAACTTCTCCACCCCACAATTCCACCCGCCTCCCTGCCCGACGGACTTCGAACTGCCCGCCACCCCAACTTAGCAGAGTGCTCCATCCCAACCCACAACAGCGTACTTGCGTGTAGGGGGTACGAAGTCCAGTGAGAGTGTGACCCCTCCTTTCCGGCCGGGCCCACTTCCGCCCAGTGTCCAGATCCGGCTTACAGTGAATGTCATGTTTTCACCAAAGGTGTCCTAGTTACAATTTGTGCCTCATCGGTCCGGTTCATCCCATGCCAAGGTCCTCCGCTTCCGTTCTTTGTGAGTTGTCCTCTTCAGGTGGAAAGAGTTCTGGGCTGCCCACTTCCACAACGTCGGTTCGGCGACGGTGCTCTTTATTTCCACGACGGGGTCCATCCTTTTTTCGCCAACCCTCAAGCCAATCATAAGCCTCCTCAGGAGTCTCGAAGAACCATGTCTTCCCTTCACCCACTACTCTCAGCCGTGCTGGAAACAGCATCGAGTAGGGCACCTCACGGGCTCGCAAAGCCTTTTTGACTTCCAGAAAGTTGCAACGCCATTTTGAAACCGCCGCCGTGTAGTCAGGGAAGAAGGATATCGAGGAGTTCTGCAGGCGGATATGCGGGGAGACTCGCGCCGTTTGGAGAATAACATCTCTATCTCGGAAATTGAATAGGCGCGCGAGCACCGGCCTGGGGGGCGCCCCTGGCTTGGCCCTTCCACCCAGTACCCTATGTGCCCGCTCCACCGAAAAGAACGTGGAGAGTCCCTTCGGCTGCAGTCTGGTTTTTATCAATTCTTCTACATATAAGTCCATTGCCTGAGTACCTTCACTCTCCGGAATGCCTAAAATGCGAATGTTGTTCCTGCGTGATCGCCCTTCCTGGTCGTCCAGCTTTTCGGCCAGCATTTTGTTTTCCGATTCGAGTCGTGAAACAGCTTTCTTCAATACTGCTGTGTCGCTCGCCAGAGACTTTGTGGTGTCCTCCACCTACGCAACTCTGGTAGTCCACACGAAGTAGCGACACATCTGCAGAGATGTAACCCACCGTGGTCTGCACATTGGCCAATGCTGCCATTATGTCTTCCAAAGTTACATTTTTGGCGGTGCCCTCTCCTTGTGCTCCACTCGTTGAGTTTCTCCCCTCCGGCAGTGGGGGAAAGTCCTTGTATATGCATATTTATCCAACTTGACTGGTGTTGTTAGATTCCTGGGGCCTCTGCCCGACATGATGGCACCCCGGGTCATCAGCGGGACCGCCTCGGCACAGTTATAATTGAGAAGCAATCCCCAAATGCGCTTCGGTCTTCCCCGTGCCGCGCTCCGCTTCACGCCGGGTCCTCAGTGTGCTCGCCGAACAAGGGGGGGGAGGGGGTGAGAAGGTGCTATAGTGTTCCACTGTGTCCCCAGCACGTTTACTTATGAGGATCTAGGTGTCCCTCACGAGTGTGCTCCGACAGAGGCAATGATTTCCACCTCCAGGGTCGCGCGTGGGGCGGGGGCAAACAGCAGGTGGGCCACACTGTAGATATCCTCGATCCACCTCAGCCCTTCTGATTGGGTCCACCCAGTAGTCCAAAGTCCGCGTGGCTGGCCCCCGGCGGTACGTGCAACCAGCCGCAATTCAGACACCCCAGCTGTGTCCCAGTCTCTCCCCGCGTCCCCACGTGGAAGTGGTCCGGCGAGTGCCGTCAATCTAGGCCCTGATCTCACACACAGTCAGGCCTCTCCGCCCCTTGCCTTAGGCCCTACGTTCTTACTTCAGTGGCCCCTCTGAATGTTGGAAGCCCTCCTCCTTCTCTCTGTAAATGGGCCCTTTGCGGCCCCGCCGCTTCCACCGACGCTGCACTTCTCCCGGAGCCCGCCCCGGGCAGGTGGTTCACTCGAGGCCCCGGCTTCTTCCGAGGTAGAAGGCCGCCGGTCCGTGGTCGCAGCTGACCCTGGTTATCTTCGTCGGATTTTTTTTTTTTTCACAACAAAATTTTTATTATGCAATGGAAGGGAGGCAGAGCAATAGCTGTGGTTCCCCACAATCAGGAGAGTGCCACCAAACTTTATAACACATTGTACGTTTGCCATTGTGATGTCAAGGAAAATGAGAATAAGACAAAATAGACCACCCTTCCCTACATCCCTACCCCACCCAACATCCCCAAACGCCCAACTACCCCACTACCCACCCCTTATCCTTCCCTAACCCATGCACGTGTCAAAGGAAATACAGTTTTTAATATTCGTGAGGTGTGACACAGTAACGAGGCCCCCTCGGAACCTTTGTATATAACTCCTCCTCATTTGCTGCAGGGGCATCAAGCGGCAACCCCCTATACTCCGCCCATCTCTTCCAGATCTTAAAATGCTTACGGGGGCAGCCTCTCGCTTCAAAAACAGGCCGCTCCAGTCCCATATAATAGTCCAAGGCAGCCTTCCATGCACTCAGGGGGGGGGCGCGGACTCCCTTCCACGCTCCGGCCAGGTCTCTCTTGGCCACCACCAGTCCCAGCAGCAATAAGTGGCGCTTATATACGTTCCCACCAACCCCTTCAAGTACGTGGAGTAAACCCAGACGGTGAGTGCGTGGGAGATCCCAACCCAAAACCTCAGACATGCAATCCCATACACCCCTCCAGAATCCAATCAGTCGAGGGCATGACCACACAGTATGTATCAGCGTACCCACAGCCGCTCCGCACCGCAGACAGTCCGAGGAGCTAATCAGTCCCGCTCTCCAGAGCCGCTCCCGGGTATAATAAGATCGATGGAGATATTTGAATTGGATCAGGCGAAGCCGCATCGCTACCGCAGTACCGCGTGGGGATTCCAAGGCCTCCCTCCAGTCATCCTCATCCAGGGGACCAACGTCAACCTCCCAGGCCGCTTTCAGAGGGAGCAGGGTGGAAGAGCAGTGGGTCACCATCGACTGGTAGATGCGAGAGACCTTTTTAGTACCAAGGTCTCCCATGAACACCTTCGCCTCAATGGGGCTAAACTCCGGGAGTGAGTCTAGATCCGCTATGCTTGGTGTAAGTGCATGCCGGAATTGTAAGTAACGAAAGAACTGAGTTTGGGGCATACTGAACTCAGTGCTGAGCTCCTGAAAGGACTTAAGGGGTAGTACCTGACATAACATGTCCCAACATTGATATACCTATGGCGTCCCAGCCATCAAACCCGGAGAGTGTCATCAGTTCGGGAAGGCGTCCATTGTGCCATAGCGGTGTCTCAGCTGTCAGTTTACCCCACCAACCCATTCGTCGTAAGGCCTGGCGCCACACCGCAAAGACCACCTTCGTAACGCACGGCAGCCCCCGCCGCAGTCGGGCCGAGTAGAGAATCGTGTGTAACGTATGATCCCCCATCAAGTAGTGCTCCAGGGCATACGTCGGATCCCCCCTGTCGCCATACCACCACTCATTGAGGACGAGCAGTTGCGAGGCCTGATAATAAGATAACAGATCGGGGGTGGCCAATCCACCACAATATGTGGAAAGGAAACAAGTCTTTAGTGCTACACGAGCCGCGCCACCAGCCCACAGAAAGTGTCTCAGGGCGGAATTAGCCTGCCGAAACCACCGGGGAGGAATAGGATGAGGGTAATTCTGTAATTGGTACAAAAGACGTGGGAGAGCTACCATCTTAAATATCGCTGACCTACCAAAGATGGTGAGGGGCATCCGGGACCAAGTCTTGACATCTTCTTGAACTTTATCCCACACGGGCACAATATTGCGCTCCCACGTGACTTGGGTGGATTCGGAAAGGAACACCCCTAAATATTTCAGACCGTCCGTAGCATGCTGCAAGTCCATCGCCCAGGGATCTATCTCCGCCTCGCCTCCCAGCACCCAAAGGGTGGATTTGCCCAAGTTTAAGCAGAGACCCGAGACCTCTCCGAATATGCGCATGATTTCTAACACTCGGGGCCCGGAGCGTCGCAGATCTGTGAGAAAAAAGAGGACGTCGTCCGCATACAAGGCAATCCTGTCGAAAAGGGTCTCAGACCAGACAAAGCCCCGGAGTTGAGCATCTATGCGCACCCATAAGCTAGAGGCTCCATGGCCAACGCAAATAGGTACGGGGACAAGGGGCATCCTTGACGGGTCCCCCGTCCAATGGAGAATACCTCCGAAATGGCCCCAGCAACCCTGACAGACGCCGTGATATCAGTATAAAGCAACGAAATATAGGACAGATACACTGGGCCCAGGTTGAGGCGGGACAGAAGAGCAAAAAGGTACGTCCAGCTAACAGAGTCAAACGCCTTATGGATGTCTGCTAAGAGCAAGGCCGCTCTGTCCCCAAGCGACCCCATCGCGTCAACCGCCGCCTGTGCCCGTCGAATGTTGTGACGTGTCGCACGATGTGGCATGAAACCTGCCTGGTCCGGATGGACCAGTTCCACCATATGTGGGAGTAAGCGGTTCGCTAGTGCCTTTGCTAGTATTTTGGCTTCCACATTAAGCAGTGAGATAGGGCGATACGAGTCGTGTCTGTCGGGGGGTTTGCCAGGTTTCTGGAAGACCACGATCTCGGCATGTCGCCAGTCCGGAGGCAGTCTGCCCCGCTCTCGTGCGATCTCCAGAGTGTTCCGATAGTGGGATCCCAGGAGGAGCTGGAATTTCTTAAAAAACTCACAAGGGTAGCCATTGGGACCCGGTGCCTTCCCTACATTAAGTTGGCCCAGCGCCTCCCCAAGTTCCTCGGCCGTGAGGGGAGCATCAAGTGTCTTCCTGGCCTCGTCAGACACCGCCCGGGGCGGTAAGTCGTCAATGAATTTAGCTACTTCGTCAGCGTGGAGACTATCATGAGGGGCATATTGGGACTGGAAATAATCCGCAAAACTCGCTGCAAGCACAGCTGGGTCCGTAATCGTCACTCCGTCGTCGGCAGTGAGGCCCGGCAACGTAACCGGTTGGAGACGGCGCTGACACAGCCTATGGAGCATGGTACTGGACTTGTCCCCCCATTGATATATTCTGCTCCGCGTGGCCAGCCACGCCAGTTTAGCCTCGTCAATCAAGATAGAGGCGTATGACTGTTGTGCCTGGAGGAGCAACCGTATCGCCACCTCATCACCCCCTCCCCTACTCCGACGTTCTAGGTCTTCGACGAGTTTGGCAGCTACAGTGGCCGATTCCCGTCGTCTACGGCGGGCCTCGGCACACCATGCAATATCCACCCCCCGTATAGTAGGTTTCATGGCCTCCCATACCACCTCAACATCTATATCACCCACCAGATTTTCCTGCCAGTAGTGTGCGATAGCCTCTCGTAGGTGTTGGACATAAGTGGGCTGCTGTAGATGCCACGACGACATCCTCCACCGAAAGGGTTGTCTTGTCGTGAGTAGTTCTATCGTGACTGACACTGGAGAGTGGTCCGAGAGCCCCCTCGGATGTATCGCAGCCTCTCGCACCCTACTCAGATACATTCCAGGAATAAACACATAATCTAATCTCGAGAACGAGCCGTGCACCGCAGAAACATATGTGTACTCGCGTACAGTTGGATGCATATGTCGCCACACATCCACCCAACCTAGACCTTCAGCCGTGGCCCGTAATCGAGTAGGGGAATTAGGGGAAGGGGCCGCCAGCACTCCCTGCCGCCTCTGACGGTCCACACAAACATCCATCACCTCATTCCAGTCCCCTCCAATCACCGCCAAGGACTCCGGGATATCCTCCCACACCTTAAACAACTTCTCGGACAGGGCCCACTGCAGTGGGGGGGGAGCATAAACACTTCCAAACACCATCGGTTCTGTGCCCACCTTCCCCTTAATAAAGACATATCGGCCCTGAGGATCCACCCACTGCTTCTCATGAGTGTAGGCCACCCTGCGGTGCACCAGAATAGCAACCCCTCTAGAGCCCCTGGTGAATCCAGCATGAAAGACTTGATGGTATCCAAATCTCTGTAAGCTAAGTACTTTCGTGCCCAACATGTGAGTTTCCTGGAGCAAGAGAACATCTGCCGCCTCCCTCTTCCCCCAACGCAGAACAGCCCCCCTTTTAACGGCATCCAGCATCCCCCTGACATTCCAAGTGATTATCCGTAGGGACTCGCCGGGGAGTCCATGAGTCAAATCAGCCATAGTCAATCGAGGTCCAATACGCATGCCTCCTGTGCCACTTCCACCCACTTCGCATTGTCTTCAGATCAATCCTAATCGGCACGTGCATTACCCCCCCCCGCCCCTCCCAGACCCTCCCAACATCAACAAAAACTACTCCAACGGATCTATCATTTCCAGTCATCACTGCGCCTACATGTCCTATCCCTAACCCCTGCTGCCAACACCCCCCATCCCCATACTCCAGAAAACAGTGAAGTACCTGTCGCGGCATGGGCCACCCCGGGTCCAAAACAGAGGGCCCAAGGCTAACCATACCAATGGATCCCAACACCCCTTAAGAACAGCCACACCCACCCCTCCCTCAGCCAACAACCACTGCGCGTGGCAGTCGAAGGCCCTAGTAAGTCCCTTCCCAACCCCTTCACCACCACCCAAATTGCAACGAAACCTCACCAAGAGCTAGCAACAAAATTCAGTGCCCACACTTCTAGGGAGGAAGCCCAACCGTGGGTCCCCCCGTCACACGAGACAGCCGCAGCAGTGGAATTACACCCACGGACTCAAGAGTTATCTTCAGATTGGTCGGATGCAGCAGTCCCTATATCTTGAGTCGCACCAGCAGAGGCAGACCTCTTCCTCGACCGGGATCTCCGCTGACGGCCATGTCGGGCCGGCTGGCCCTGTCGATCCTGCGTCGAGCCTCCCGGGGCACCAGGATTCAGACCTGGCTGAGCATGTGGCCCGATCGGCACCGACTCGTCAGTCCACTGGAAGACCTCCTCCGGGGTATCGAAAAAGTGGGTTCGGGACTGATAGACAACCCGCAGGCGGGCCGGGTACAGCAGGGAATATTGAATCTTCAATCCTCGCAACTTGGCCTTAGCGTCCAGGAAGGAGCGACGCTGCTGCTGCACCAGCCTGGTATAGTCAGGAAAGATCATGATCTTCCGGTTTTCGTACATGATGATGCCTCTGGCTCTTGCCTCACGGAGAACCACATCCCGATCATGATAATTCAGTAATCTGGCGATGACCGCCCGGGGTCGTTCCCCCTCCGGCGGCCGCTGAGTTAAGGCGCGATGTGCACGCTCAATCACAAAGCAAGTGGAAAGGGCCCCCGTGGGGAGCCAGCTCTCCAGCCATTGGGTCAGAAACAGCTCCATATTGTCCTTCTCGCACCGCTCCGGAAAGCCAACGAAGCGTAGGTTGTTCCTACGTGCGCGACCTTCCGCATCCTCCACTCTGGACGCGAGGTTCTTTTGGATATGTTCCATCGCCGCCATCTTGCGTTTGAGGGTCCCCACATCGTCCTCCACCACCGAGATCCTCGACTCCGTTTCCGTAATCCGCTCCACAGCATTCCGGAGATCTTGTCGCAGCAGGGTCACGTCTGCACCTACTGCACCAATCTTCGCGTCCAGCATATCTCTGGACTGGGTGATCGCCGCCATAAGTGCCTCATTATCTGGCCCAGTTCCACCGCCACCGCCGGGCGCTCCAGAGCCCCCACTGGGCCCCGTGAACTTGTCGATGGGCCCCTGTTTGGCCGGGCCACCACCCCCCCTGGTCATGATTGCGTGGATCCGTGAAGCACAGGATCAAGAGGGTCCACAGAGGGGGCGGGGGGGGGGGGGGCACCCACACCAATACGTGGTCCTGTCCGTGGTCCCGCAGCCCCCGAAGATACAGCGGCTCCCTACCTGGTCCGGGCAGCGCCGGCGGGCAGCGTGAATCAGGCGCCAGGCAGCCTCCCCAGCTCCCCCCCGGCCAGGCAAACCGTATGTCCCTCAGTGGTCTGCTCCGAATCCACAGGGCCCTTAAGTCCTCAGACGCTCCGCCAGTACCAATTCTGCCTCCTGCAAGGACAGCACCAGGGGGGGACCAAAGGAGTTCGTCGGCTGCCCCAAGCAAGCCCACTGCCAGGTCGTGAATTGGCCAGGGGGGGGGGGACCGCACCAGAGAGTAGTGCAGCTGAGTATCTCTCTGCCGGCCGCAATCGCCACGTCCACGAGGGCCCCAGACACCACCTATGCCAGCATCAAACCCCCGGGCACTCGAGAGTCCAGGTCTGGGCTTACCGACCAGGATATGGGCCACCGCTCCTCACAGGACCTCCAAGCCAGTGTCCAGTTCAGTGAGGTCGGCAGGCACCCATCCACAGCTCCGCGGCGCCGCCGCCACCCAGGGTCAGGTCGCCAGTCGATCAATCCGCCGGCCCAGGCCAGCCCCGGCAATCACTCCACCGTTGGTGCTCCCCGAGGCCTCCGAAAATCGAGGTCCCGGTCTCCCGGCCCCGAGGTAGGCCGCGTCCTCCTGCAGCCCTCCCCAGACGCCGGAGCAGACCCCCCTCGCCACCGGAGGGTCCCCGCAGCTGCACAGTGTTCCGTCAGGAAGGGGAGTTCCGCCAGCCCCGGGGAAGCGGATATGGACGGGCCGGCGCGGAGAGCCCCCAGCCGGGGAGCGCCAAACTTGAGGCCCCGGCTTCTCCTACGGGGACTAGGCCGCGGACGGACGCCGCCGAGCACGGCTCCGCCAGCGGTCCGGGAGCTCCTGAGGATACTGGGGGCGGCTCCGCCTGCCTTCCGCTCTGCTTGTCGGTGGTGCGGGTGACGAGTTTGGGTCAGGAAGTAAGGATAAATGCACGGATAAAGAACGGGCCGGTGGGAGCTTTAGCAAGCTGCGTCCACCATCTTCGCCCGCGTAGCCACGCCCCCCATCTTCGTCGGATTTTTACCTGAACCGCGGCAATCAGCGCCGCTCGGTCACGGACGTCTGCGGGAGCCCCTGCCTCCCATCAGCTATCAGGATTGACGTTCGGATCTGTGAGGAAGGGCACCTCGTCTCCGGAGCTTCCTCAGCAAGCAGCCATCTTGCCGGCCGCTAGCCACGCCCCATTTCCCCCTGTTTTGCCACATGCCTGGCAGGTATGATGAGATCTGCAGAACACATCTGAGTTCTTCCTCATTTGGGGCCAGTAAAAGTGAGTGAACTCTGTCAAAGCACTTGTACTGCTCCAAATGACCTGCCAGCAGCACACCATGAGCCAAACACAATAGAAAGGCGCTAAAGTGCTGGGGTACATTCAGCACACATGCTGCCCCAGGCACATCTACCGTTGGCTCACTAAACAGCAGATCACTCTCCCAGTAAATCAGGTGACCCACAAGAGTAAGGCACTCTTTCTGCGGTTCACAGAATTCCTCTCTGGGGGGACCTCAATCCTGCAGCCACTGGGTCAACTCGGGTAGGTTTACCAGTTCGGTCACATCTTCCCCTGTAGGTTCCCGGGACATCCCCTTCAGATTCAGCCACCTCCTGGACCGTTGGAATTTCAGGAGCGGGTTTCCAGCACCCCTTGCCCTTCCTCTTTTTGGCAAGCACTTCATCCACTCTTTCAGGCTCCAGATCCTTCTGACCACCCTCATGTGCTGCCAGAGGTTGTGTGGTCAGATACAACCATTCAGGCACTCCGACATCTCCAAGTGCTACCTTTGCACCACCTCCTTCCAGGCGGTATGCTCCCTCCAGGTCGTTGCCCAGCAGACCCTTAAGGAACCTGAGAACCTCCCCCCCCAATTCAAAGGGAACCTGATCCACCAAACATTGGCACTCACTGTTCTTTACAGCAACTACTTGATGGACCTCATTAGGGACTACCTACTCTGAAGTTACGTGATGACACTGGACAGTTGTCATGCTGGCTGGTGATCCCTCATCGCTCCTGCCCTGAGTGGTCGCTCCCCTGTCTCTCTGCCGAGACGCGGTATCGTTACACTGTGCTGCATTGTGCTTAACTTGGATTATTTTCGCCTGTAACTTAATTGCATTGACCCCGCTTGGTTGCTGCATAGCTGGCGTGCTGCATTGTGATTAACTTTGATTATTTTTGCCTGGAACTCAATTGCATTTACCTCGCTTGGTTGCTGCATAGCTGGCGTGCTGCATTGTGATTAACTTTGATTATTATTTTTGCCTGGAACCTATTTGCATTTACCTCGCTTGGTTGCTGCTTAGCCGGCTTGCTCTATATCTGACTTGTAGTTCATTGCGCGATATCCCCCGGCGCCCTGCTCTGCTCCCCCCTCCATTTTGTTGCTGTTGTTGTTGTGCTCCGTGTGCGTTCACTTGAGCCCGCCCCGCCTCCCAGCTGAGCCGCCCTCCCACTATCTACTTACAGCGCTCCCGGACCTAGAAGCGCTGTGATCCCTCATCGCTCCTGCCCTGAGTGGTCGCTCCCCTGTCTCTCTGCGGAGACGCGGTATCGTTACACTGTGCTGCATTGTGCTTAACTTGGATTATTTTCGCCTGTAACTTAATTGCATTGACCCCGCTTGGTTGCTGCATAGCTGGCGTGCTGCATTGTGATTAACTTTGATTATTTTTGCCTGGAACTCAATTGCATTTACCTCGCTTGGTTGCTGCATAGCTGGCGTGCTGCATTGTGATTAACTTTGATTATTATTTTTGCCTGGAACCTATTTGCATTTACCTCGCTTGGTTGCTGCTTAGCCGGCTTGCTCTATATCTGACTTGTAGTTCATTGCGCGATATCCCCCGGCGCCCTGCTCTGCTCCCCCCTCCATTTTGTTGCTGTTGTTGTTGTGCTCCGTGTGCGTTCACTTGAGCCCGCCCGCCTCCCAGCTGAGCCGCCCTCGCCCCTCCCCCTTTCCACTATCCTTATATGACCGTTGCAATCGCGCGCAGCGTTCACGCGCAGCGTTCGCGCCCCTTGCGCGCCGAAGGTGCGCCAAAGGTAAGCCCATCTACGCCCGTCCGCGCCTGGACCGCGCCCAGCGCCGGACCCCCTGGTCCTCGTAATGCCCTCCCCTCCCGCATTACTTACGATGCCACCACCCTCCTAGCCCTTAACCCCGGCCGCTCCCCCAACTGCGTCCAAGCCGCTCCTGGACACACCCATGGACCCTTCTCTTGCAACTCCTGCAAAGTCGACGGCACCAAGAACAACTCCTCATCTACCAACACTCAACGGATATCCGACCCCACCCACCTACAATGCATCCTGCTCAACACCCGCTCGGTCCACAAGCACGCCATCGACCTCTGGAATCTACTAGACACCATCTCTCCGGACGTCGCCTTCCTAACAGAAACATGGATGAATGCCTCATCAGCCCCAGACATCACCATTGCCATCCCGGAAGGATACAAGATCATCCGTAAAGACCGCATCAAGCAAACAGGAGGAGGCATCGCTATCGTCCATAAGAAATCCATCCGCATCTCAACCAGCTCCGACGTCAATCTCGCCAACTCTGAACACCTTCACTTCCAGATCCACATCGACCCCAAGACCACACTCAGAGGCACCCTCCTTTACAGGCCACCAGGACCCCGCGCACAATTTAGTGAAGACATCACGGACTTCATCACTCCACTCGCGCTCACCTCCGAGGATTACATCCTTCTGGGAGACCTCAACTTTCACTTTGAAAAGAACAACGACCGCAACACCACCACCCTCTTGGACAACCTCGCGAACCTCGGACTTAAACAACTTGTCACTACCCCCACCCACATCGCAGGTCACACACTCGACCCTATCCTCACCTCCAGCAAACATGTCTCCTTCGACCACACCACGGCTCTCCTTTGGACTGACCACAGATGCGTTCACTTTACCTACAACAAGCCCACATCCAACAACCACCCACAACCCACTTTGCAAAGAAACTGGAACAAAATCACCATTGACCAGATCTCCTCATCACTTCTTCAAAACACCCCAGCCCACTCCTCAAACCCCGACCAAGCAGCCACCAACCTCACCCAATGGTTATCCAACAGCGCCGACATCCTAGCACCAATGAAAAAACGACAAATCAAACTAGGCAGCAAGAAGGCCTCCTGGTTCAACGATGATCTTAAGAAATCCAAGAAACTCTGTCGCTCCCTTGAGAAGGCCTGGAAAAAAGACCCAACCACCAGCACCAAGGACGCCTTCAAAAACGCCACCCGCATACACCACCGACTGATCCGAAACGCCAAGAAAGCCGCTTTCAAGGACCGACTAGATAACAACGTCCACAACAGCAAGGAATTATTCAACATCGTCAAGGAATTCACCAACCCCTCAGCCAACTCCAACGACATCACCCCCTCTCAAGCCCTCTGCGACTCCCTAGCCTCATTCTTCCACAACAAAATTGCAGACATCCACAACAGCTTCGACAACCAACCCGAAGACCAACCCACCCAACCCCCTGCAGGACCCCCACCCCCCCGGAACATCCTCAATGACTGGAAGCCACTCTCCACTGAGGACACCATCCGTCTGATGAACTCTATCCACTCAGGATCCCCCACAGACCCATGCCCTCACCACATCTTTAACAAAGCAGACTCCATCATAGCACCGCACCTCCGAGACGTCATCAACTGCTCCCTCAACTCCGCAACATTCCCGGACAGCTGGAAACATGCAGAACTCAGCGCCCTCCTGAAGAAACCCACAGCTGACCCCACCGAACTCAAAAACTACCGCCCTATCTCACTCCTTCCATTCCCGGCCAAAGTCATCGAAAAAGCGGTCAACAACCAGCTCGCCGCATTCCTCGAAACCAACAAATCCCTCGACCCCTCACAATCCGGCTTCCGAGCCAAGCACAGCACTGAAACCGCCCTCATCGCAGCAACAGACGACATCCGAACTCTACTGGACAATGGAGACACAGTCGCCCTAATCCTCCTCGACCTCTCCGCAGCCTTCGACACGGTCTGTCATAGCACCCTTTTACAACGCCTCCGAAACGTCGGTATTCAAGGAAAAGCACTGGAATGGATCACCTCGTTCCTCACCGGAAGAACCCAGAGGGTCCGCCTTCCACCATTCAAGTCAGAGGCCACTGAAGTCATCTGCGGCGTACCACAAGGATCTTCACTCAGCCCCACCCTCTTCAACGTATACATGAGCCCCCTCGCGGTCATTGCACGCCAACACAACCTCAACATCATCTCCTACGCCGACGACACTCAACTGATCCTCTCACTCACCAAAGACCCGAACACTGCCAAAACCAACCTGCATGAAGGAATGAAAGAAGTAGCCGAATGGATGAAGCACAGCCGTCTGAAACTGAACTCTGACAAAACAGAAGTCCTCATCCTAGGCACCTCCCCCTCCGCCTGGGATGACTCTTGGTGGCCAGAGGCCCTTGGTAAAGCACCCATCCCGACGGACCACGCACGGAACCTGGGCGTCATCCTGGATTCCTCTCTCTCGATGAACAGGCAAGTCAACGCCGTTTCCTCATCTTGCTTCAACATTCTTCGCATGCTCAATAAAACATTCCGCTGGATCCCCACCGAAACTAGAAAAACGGTCACCCACGCTCTGGTCATGAGCCGACTGGACTACGGAAACACCCTTTACGCCGGTACCACCGCAAAACTCCAGAAAAAACTCCAACGCATCCAGAACGCTTCAGCCAGGCTCGTATTAGACATCCCGCGTAAAGAACACATCTCTGGTCACCTGAAAAACCTCCACTGGCTCCCCGTCAATAAGAGGATTACTTTCCGGCTCCTAACCCACGCACACAAAGCACTCTACGAAATCGGACCCGAATGCCTCAACTCTCGACTGTCCTTCTACACCCCCACCCGCCAGCTACGATCCTCCAACCAAGCCCTTGCCACTGTACCCCGCATCAACAAAACCACCATGGGAGGTAGATCCTTCTCCTACCTGGCAGCTAAAACCTGGAATTCACTTCCCACTCACCTTCGCCTTACTCAGAACCACCTAGCATTCAGAAAACAACTTAAAACGTGGATATTCGACAAGTAATTCCCCACCCTTCTTCAAGCGCCTTGAGACCCTCTGGGTATGTAGCGCGCTATATAAATTTTTTGACTTGACTGGCTCCTGTGTCTCTCAGAGCCTCCACCCTCTTCCCATTGATGGTCGCCCACTGCCTGTGTTTCCTAGTGCTGTCAGGCATGATTGTTCACTGGACCATCTTGCTGTCACCAAGGGACACTAGGGTCATCTCAGCTGGCCCCACCACTAAATGGGACCAACTCCTCCCCAAAGTCTTCACTCGCCATCCTCAGGGACTGCCCGCCAGTGAGGGGCTGTGTTTGTTTGGGACACTTGGCATCCGCCTTGAAGTGCCCTTCATAAATACACTCAAAACACTTCAGGGGTCTTCTCTGCATGCTTTCCTGGAGGGAACGACTTCTTAACAGGGGGATTGGAATCCTTACCCTGGGAACTAGTTTGGGACCCTTTAGAGAACTCCTTATTTTTTTATATTTTTCCCTCCTCTCCTACTGTTGTGGACCCTATCCACCCTTGGTTGAGTCTCCGATATGCAACTTCTTATGGACCCTGGTGCTGAGCCAGCAGTCTGTTTTCTTAGCAAGCTTCCTGGGGTCAGAAAGCCTACTATCAATCAAGTGCTGGAACACCTATGGAAATCAAAACTAAACATGTGCTCTTGTGCAATCAAATTGTACAGCCCCTGATAATCTGATGCCTCACTGGCCTTCACCCAACCATCCAGTGCTCTGCAGAAGGAATCAACACATTCTATCCATGTCTGAGGATGAAGATTCACAATTTCCCTAAACTATTGCTTGTATCTCTCTGGGGTCCCTGTTGATCTCTTCAAACAACTTCCGGATCTCTGGGCCCCCATACTGACCAGAGTATGCACCGCAACTGCGAAATTGGGTCTGATGGAGTCCTGGTCCAACTCTATCATCGTACCTATTTTCAAAAAAGGGGATCGCCAAGATGTTAAATGTTATCGTCCGATTTCCTTGTTAGATTCTGTAGGAAAAGTAGTTGGTAGAGTAATCCTGGAACAACTCCAACAATGGGCAGACGAGAGAAAGATCTTATCGGACTTGCAGTTCGGGTTCAGAGAAGGGTTCGGAACCGTTGAACAGGCCCTTAATCTAACTCTGATTACGTCAAAGTATATCCATGCGAAGCAGGGGACAATGTACATGGTATACGTAGACCTGTCCTCTGCTTTCGATTGTGTCTCCCACGCGAAGTTATGGACCCTCTTGCGAAATATGGGGGTAGACCTTCCACTTCTGGATTTCCTAAGGGAATTATACACGGACGCTTCTGCGAGTGTGCGCTTTGGGATTAAAGGAGAGCTTACCGCGTCATTCAAAGTAGAGCGAGGAGTCAGGCAGGACTGCGTCCTAGCCCCCTTCCTCTTCTCCCTGTATACAAACGGATTGGAAGAGAAGATGCTGAGGGGGGGGGGCAGGATCTGCCTAGACTAAAACAACGCCTGATTCCTGCACTGCTCTACGCGGATGACGCAGTCATTCTGGCGCGTACACCAATAGAACTCCAGAAATCCTTGAATAAATATGCCGAATTCATGGGCGCACTAGATCTGCACATAAATGTTAAGAAAACTTTTGTAATGGTGGTAGGTGGAGGGAGAAAACGAACAAAGAACATCATCCTAAATAAACAAAAACTTGAGAGGACCCCACAGTACCCCTACCTGGGCATAATGATTGATGAAAGGTTAAATTGGAAAGCAGCTATCGAGTCCAGGAGACATCTTTTTAAGAGAGCCATTATCGCTCTGACGAACTTCTCACAAAGACTTGGAAGGAGACCACCAGTAGAGATGTTAAAAATGTATTCTGCTAAATGCCAAGCAACTGCTCTATATGGGGCCGGTGTCTGGGGATACGCGGACGTTAGATCTCTCCAGACAGCCGAGAACTCGTTTTTGAGATTTCTTCTATCTACCCCCAAGTGTTCATCCACATATGCGTGTCATTTGGAACTGGGAATTCCCTATATAGAGGACTTGATAAAAATTCAGCCATTGCTACTCTGGAGGCGCGCATGGTTATCCGATAAGAACATGCTGACCAAGGCCATCCTAGAGGACTCAATGGCACTAGACCACGCGCACAGAATAGCCTGGCTTACTTATGTTAAACGATTTTTTGCAGACCTGGGTCTGGAAAGATATTATCTCACTCCAGCAACCTTGATTGAGATAAGCAAGAAAGAGCTGAAACAGAAAGCAATGAGTCATCTTGAAACCCTTAGAATTACCTTGCTCTCAAATAAGCAATCTGTTCAACACGCAAATATGGTACAGTTAATGCCACAAATCCAGCCTTATCTTGTTTTAGAAATCAGCACATACGATAGAATGCTATTGACCAGATTCAGACTTAATCTCTTTCACAGATTAGTGGCTTTCCCACAAACGAACACTTGGGAGCCAAAATTGACATTATGCCCATGTGATGAGATGTCTCCACAAACCTGCATGCACACGATAGTGTTTTGTAAATATTACCATCCTCACAGAAAGATTTGGTTATTCCCATTACTAAAACTCTGGGGTTTCAGACAATGTCGTCCGGCCATGATTAATTTGCAGATGTTAGACTCCGAGCGCACCTGTTATTATATATTGAATTTTTTAAAATGTATTATTAGGCATCGGAAGAACCTTTAAAAACTGAGTGAATGTATTTTTCTTCCAGATATCTGTTTTTTCTTAAAGTGCTATGCTGTAAATTTTATACTGTGGCTTTTATGGTTTTGCAATGACGAAAACCGAATAAAGAATTTATTATTATTTATCTCTGGGGTAAGACTATATCTCCTAATCAAGAGCTCCTTCATGGCAGGTTATCTTGTCTTGTCCTCTTTCCCTAGGGCCATTAAGGTGTCCCTCCTCTCCACTGAAAAATGCTTTAAAAAACCTGCCCCAATCTCTCTCAGGAATCCTGTGCATTTGCAAAGCGATCTCATAGGCCTGAAACTCCTGATCTATGTCCTCTTCCACTCCATAATAAGGCACTAGACTCTTGGGTAGGTGTACCTTACCTTCTGAAGATATGCTGCCACCATCTGTACTGGACTCAGCCCTCTTGGCTTTCAAATCCAGCACCTCTAAGCTCTGCTCCTGAGCTAAAAGCGTTTTCTTCTCCACCGTGGTCAATTTATCTTTCTCCATTGCCAATTTCTGTCTTTCCACATCCACATTGAGTTTTTCGAGCTCCAACGGTAGCCTGTCCTTCAACTCTGCCTAAGACAGAGTTTTGGAGGAAACACTGCTGCCAACTCTGGAGGGAGCTCTTCCACCGTTCAGGCTCGCCCCCAGACCCACAGCAATGCTGGCTCTTCCAGCCATTCCAGATGCAATCTTGGTTCCTCCTCCTCCTCCACAACATTATTCCCATCTTCCGGGTGCGAAGCTGCATCCCTGACTTCTAACTAGGTCCTCAGTCCCTTTTGCAGCTCCTCCTTTTTAGTGAGGCCATTAAAAGAACATTTGAATTCCCTGCAGAACCCTTTGAGCTAGGATGCATGTAGGTTTCCAACTTCTCCTGCTCAAAACTCCAGTACTGAAGGTACAGTGATTGCTCTCCAGATTTAGACATGCTTGTTGTAAAAACTCAAAAGGTTGAAAAAGATGAAAAAGAAAAAATATTATATTGGTACGTAATGGTATGAGATATGGAAGTAGTGTACATCAATCACTGTATGTAATGCACAAATACAAGTCCTATCCCACCGCTGAACACCAGTATTAGAAATGCGGTCTCTAGTTGGCAGAGGTATGCTTCCTGTCCTTGTAGGGACCACCACTCTAGTCAGGGTAAGTGTAGTACACACTAAGGGGCCGATTAGGATGGCGGACGGACTTGCGTCCGTCCGCCATCCCAGAGGTGGAGGGACCGTCCGCATGGGCTGCGGCGGTCCCTCCGTGCAAATTAGGATGTGACCGCCACCCTGGCGGTCACATCCTGGATATTTAACATTGCGGCGGGTGCTGCTTCAAGCAGCACCCGCCGCAATGTTAAAAGTGCGTGTTTTACATTTACATGCACAAAGCGGCAGGCACCGCGCGGTGCCTGCCGCTTTGTGCATGTAAATACTGGGGGGTACCATAGGTACCCCCCATGTGCACCCCCCACCCGCCTACACCCTGGGGGCCCGCAACGGGCCCCCAAAATCAAAAGTACACATGCTTTTCCACGGCGGAAAAACCTCCGCGGAAAAGCATGTTTAAAAATGCATCCTAATTTGGCTGGCGGTGTCTGATAGACACTGCCAGCCAAATGAGAGCTTTTCCGCCGCGGTTGTAATCCGACCGCGGCGGAAAAGCATCGGACAGAAACCAAGACCCACCAGCCATCGTAATGCGGCGGTGGGTCTTTGGTGACTCCGCAGAGGATTTTCCGCCTCCTCCGGGCCGGAGGTGGCTTCCACCGGCCCGGAGGAGGCGGAAAATCCTCCATCCTAATCGGCCCCTAAATGTTTACCTGTGCTCACCCTCTGGTAGCTTGGCCCAGAGCAGTTAGGCTCAACTAAAGAGGCAATGTGTACAGTATTTGTGCGCGCACACACACACACACACATACGCACAGCAACACAGTGAAAGCACCACAAAGGTTCTCTACACCAATTAAATACAATAGCCAATATTTATCTGATTAAAACAAGACCAAATTGAAACAAATCCAACATACACAAGTCAAGATATGAATTGTGAATTTTGCAAGATTAAATCAGAATAAAGTGCTTCAAAATCGTTAACCCCAACTGGGTCTATCTGGTCATGCTTGACCAGGACAAATACAAAAGATCATTCCAACGTCGACCGAATGGGGCTGACAGTACCTTGCATGCATCGGAAACCGTAAATGATAATGTGTGCAGAGGAGATGAGGCATCATGGATGCAGGTGAAGCGTTGGTTTCGGGAGGTGATTCAAGGTTGTTACAGGCTTTGCTGCTCGGGGACGATGAGGTGCGCAAAAGATGTGATGTGTTGGTTGCTGGAGCGAGGTCTCAGTTTCTGAAGGTGGCGCGGTGTCTAGGATGCATTGCTGTTAAGACTGCAGTAGATTGGTTCCTCAGAATCAATGTGAAACCGCTGGGCTCAAGGCAAGGTGTCAGTTAGAAGCCACGCAGGGCAAAGACTGTGTCTGTCGGGACAGTGCACTATTGGTGTCAGTGATGTGGCGTCTGATACTCACACAGCGGCAGTTCTTGAGAGGCACTGCGGCAAAGTCGAGGCTGTGTTGTAAGTCGAGGTCAATGCGTTGTGCACTCAACAAGGGGGTACCAGGGCTTCCGTGCAGGCAGCCACAATGTGGTGATTTCGTAGCGATTTGCCGATTCCAAAATGAAGCTTTGGAGTAGCTGCTTTGATTTCTTGGTTAAAGCACCAATACTCTACTCCAAGCGGCCAGGACTGGATTTGACACCACTTGACAGAGCAGGACTCACAGCAGAGGAGCCCAGGTGCTGGTAGCAAGATGCAGGTGAAGCGTCGGTTGTCCCTAAAACGTCAGTAACAGGAGGCAGGCCCAAACTAACCTTTGGATAACCTTTACATGCAGACTATAAAGAGTAAATTACAGTCCTCTCACTCTCAGCCAAGAAGGAGCAGAACACAGCAAAGCAAGCAGCAAAGTGGCAGTCCCTTTGGCAGACCAATGTTTCTTCTTCCTGGCAGATTGTCCTCAATCCAGAAATGTTCTGAGTATATGTTATCAGGGCTCTAGTACTTATACCCATTATAGCCTCCGAAGTAGAGAGACTTAAAAGAAAGGTATTTGTAGTGCACAAGACCCTGCCCTTCCTGGCCCTGGCTCCAGACAAACTACAAGGGGGTACATAGCTCTTAGTGTGAGGACAGGCACAACCCAATTCAGGTGCAAGTGCCAACTCCTCCATCGACTCTAGCTCAGGAAGACACATCAGCCTGGTGATGGGCCATCAGGATATGCAGGGCGCACCTCAGCTCCCTGTGTGACTGTCTAGAGGCAATGCACAAAGCCCAGCTGTCACCCTGACCCAGGTGTGTATTCTAGGGACAGTCAGAGACACAGAATGGTTAGAGTAATAAAATGCCAACTTTCTAAAAGTTGCAAACCTATGGAAGGCTTGGGTCCATATGCAAACTAAATGGGACCTCTAATATTTTGTATACAAAGAAGTATCTAGTTGCTATGATTCCCTGAGGAATTGTTCAAATAATGAGCTGATGTCATGAATCCACAAGCTCGTGTGATTTATTCCACGTTTCTTATGACTTTTCTTTTAGAAAAATTATATACATTTGTGTCATGTCACCATAAAGGATAATAAAAATTCAAGAAGAACAAAAATTCAAACAATTTGCTGACATAAACATTAACCAATTGGCTGACATAAACATTTCACAGGTGTGCATAAAACATCAACAAGTGGTACACAATGCATAAATGATACACAAGTAATTGTTCCATGTAGCACAACAGTCCTTAACTGAAAGGTAGTAGGACAGCAGTCCTTAACTCAATGGTAATAATCACATTTGGGCAGAGAATAAACAAGCTATGCAGACACTAATGTGTAATGTCTTCTTGCGTGTGTGCACACCTCTGGGACATGTAATTATTAGTGTTGTCAAAAGGAGGGCGATTAGTTATGGGCTTTCTCCCTGAGCACTCTGCGGATGTCTTGTCCCAGATGCAGCGGTCAACATGTTTCCAACCCTGCAGCCATTATGGGGTTTCATCAGGGCCTGGACGTGGTGGTGGCTGTTGGAGGGAAGGAAAAAAAATGAAAAACGGGGTGTGTGTTACTAACACCTAACAAACAAATTGTAAATTCAGAATTTGTAAGTTATTCCTCTGCTTGACCCAATTTTTTGTTATTATAAATATACTTCAATTAGGCTGTAATCCTCTTTAGTAAGTACATTTTGAAGAAAGGGAGGCGTGGTTGCGTCCTGCCAAAAGAAATGATGAACGTTGTTGATATTTTGCAAGGGGTGAATGAAGAACTTGCCTTGATTGTTTGATGATAATATTGTAGCCAAGTTGTTTGTTCCTCTATATCGAAATCTGTAAAATATTAAAAGCCTATTGTTTAATTTGTGTGGTTGCAACACAGTATGAACGAAAAACTGCCATCTGTGTTTAGAAGGGGTATCTGTCACATAGTGCCAATATCGGCAAATAAACCACAAGACACCTTCTCAGTTTTCGTACAGCAAAATACATAAATAAACCACACAACACCTTGTCAGTGGAGAAGATTGCAGCAGGTTTATTTGCATAACAAATATGACAACATGGTGGGTTATCTTACGGGCGATCCAACGGCAGGCCAGCCCCTATGCTGCCTGCCCGATGAGCCAAATGACACCGTGGCCGTTGCCAATCGGTGGTTACCAATTTTTGGAGGGGCCACCCCTCCCATCAGTGGACCGTTAGTCCACACACTTACTCACGCCCCCCCAAAAAGGGGGCGGAGCGTTCCAGGCAGCCGCCGGTTGCTCAGGCCCACAACCTCCCATAGGAGTAACGGGGCGCTGTCGCTTTTCCAAGGGACAACGCTAAGACATCCCTGGGTATACTTGGCTTTGCACCCTGGTTACGCTGCTGCATATAGTACCCTTCTGTACTTTGCAGACTCTGGATCGCCCTGTAACTCCTCATGCAACACAAAACAATAAATTAGATTCTTCCCCTCCCCCTACCACCCTTTGGCTGTCCGCAGGGTAAGCGGTAGGGCGGGAAACAGCGAGACGGGCAGCAGGCAAGAGGCTGCACTGTGGGCGGGGGAAGGTATTAGTACGCCTGTCCTTCCCCACCATGGCCGGAACTGACGCGGCCGACTGACCCTCTGCTCCGTAGACCGGGGACCCTAATACACTGACTCATGTGCCTCCCTGTGGCACTAAGGCAGCCGCCCTGTTAGGAGGGTCCCCTGCGTGGACCCCGGGCAGCCTGACATAGTGCCAATATCGGCAACACTTCTCAGTTCTCATACAGCAACATACATAAATAAACCACAAGACACCTTCTCAGTTTTTGTACAGCAAAATACATGAATAAACAACACAAAACCTTGTTAGTGGAGAAAATTGCTGCAGGTTTATTTGCATAACAAATATGCCAACATGGTGGGTTATCTTACGGGCGATCTAAGGGCAGGCCAGCCCCTATGCTGCATGCCTGCCTGATGAGCCAAATGACACAGTGGGCGTCGCCAATCGATGGTTACCGATTTTGGGAGGGGCCACCCCTCCTATCAGTGGACCGCCTGTCCACGCACTTACTCACGCCCCCCAACAGGGGGGGCGGAGTGTTCCAGGCAGCCGCCGGTTGCTCAGGCCCACAACCGCTTGTAGGACTAACGGGGCGCTGTCGCTCTTCCAGGGGACAACGCTAAGACATCCCTGGGTATACTTGGCTTTGCACCCTTGTTGTGCTGCTGCATATGGTACCCTTCTGTACCTTGCAGACTATGGATAGTCCTGTAACTCCTCCACAGCTCTGGTGGTGGCCACCGTCACAACCAGGGCCCCCCACCAAGGTAGAAATCTTTACCTACATCCTGCTGATTCCCGGACCTCTCCCAAGTCCAGCCAAAACCAGTCCAAGCCCATACTGGACCGGAGGCCAACATGCCCCTTCTGGACAGGTGCCCCCATCCTTTTTTAAACTCCCTGTGGACTTTAGCACATGGTCTGAATGCCTGATAAAACCAAGACCCCTCTGTTCAGGGCCTCTACACCTGGCACTCTTGATTTCCCCTGTGTGAGGTTTCCACAGCAACCCCTGGCCAGGCCCCTCTCTTACTACATTTGGGTATCTTTGACCATCAAACACACATGCACACCGATGGTTGCATAACTTACACCAGGAAGAATTCAATTCTGGCAGCAGGACCCTCCTATCCTGGAAAGTCAAATCATTGCTCCCAAGTGTCAGACCACAGTGATGAGAGGGGAGACACCCCCCCACCCTTGCCGCTGCTTCTACAGAAGCTGTTCCAGTGCCTGCACCATAACACTATCCCTCCCCAGGGTGGCTTACGATCGACTGTACCCTTTAACGCCCTGGGATTCCCATCACCCCACCTGCAAGCATGTCCTGCAGAGTCTTAAACTCAAAGGGGGACCCAGTATCCGGGGCACTCATCTAGCCTAGCCCTTCAGTGCTGCCCTGAAAATGCGAGACATAGTAGGTTCAACCTGCGCCCCCATAGAGTATAATGGCAACTGCCAACCGGTGCTGTGTTGCCACACTGGTGTCCCTACACCAGCGAGTGTATATGTGCCCAGGATAACCCAAAACAATTAGTTCGGTATTGGCTATATGTTAACATTGACTGGCTGAAGAACAATACCTTAACAAGCAACTCCTGATACGATGTGCCAATGCAAGTAGAGGTAAGAGTTATCAAGCCCGCCCTACTTCCTCTAACCCAGTTATCTGTGCTTGTTGGAGCATTTCCAATTAAGCCAGTCACCACCCTAGATGACGCCTTGCCCTCCCAAACGTCTGCTAGTATTCCAGGGAGCAGACAAGACAGTGTGAACAGGAGGGGCCATGTGTGTAAATACCTGCCCTTTTTTTAGAATACTGCGAATGCCAAGTGTTCTTTAATACTTAGTAGCCTATTTGTGCTTAACCCAGACTTTCCCCAATCTTTGGACCGTAGCACACTTGTTGGATGACAACATCCACAACCTGCATGGCTGCCAACTAAGGCTATGGGGCGGGAGCATTTACACATGTTTATTGTTGCTCCACTCAATGTTACTCGTTTTATCGACTTCCGAAGGATGAAATGCTAAGAGGACCTACCAGGATCTGAACCTGTGACCAAGAGGTCGAACACAACCCTCTTTCAGTTCTGCCGCTCCCCAGGCCTGTAATCTTGTATCCCAGTGCTGACTTCTGGCCTCTTAACCCTTACTTGGGCATGCCTGAGCTATAAACCCACCTCCAAAATTGCAGTCCCAATGTTAGCTGACAACGCCCAAGGAACATTTGCTTAGCTGAAGCAACTGGTAACATGCAATCAATTAATATTAACTATGACTGCAAAACGTGCTCTGATAGTTGTCCGTATTAGTGCTCCACCCCCTCCATATCAGCACTATCAAGGCAACCCGCACCCTCTTAGGAATGGCACACTCACGCCCCAGCTGACAGAAAGTGCCTATTCATGTGTAGCCCCTAACCTTACATTTTTTACTGACGGTATACCAGAATTATGTTGAAACTTAGCTAGCTATACTGCAGAGTGCGCATTGCACAATCGCAGGTGTGTCTTTGCCTATTCAGTTTCTGGCTGCAAAGCTTGATGACATTGCTAGCCCCTATCCCGGGCGAAAAGAAACAAAGCTTTACTGCTACCCATGTGAGCCGCTGCTGGCGTTAATGCTGCCACCGGTAAACTAGATGCTGTACTATAGCATTAGAGGGCCATTGCAGCACTTTATTACAGTCCATGGCCAGGCTATGCCCAGTCTGGCAGAGACAAGAGTGGCTGTAAATATAAGGCCCATTAAGATGATCGTTAGGTAGCCCAAGCAGGGAGTGATCCTGTGAAATGAGGTAGGGACCACCACCACCACTCCCCGCATGTGAATCAGTCCAGGTTTACTTTGCCATTGGCAGTAGTGCCGCCACAATTCGCCGGCATCTAACCTGTGCAGTGTCCTACTCTGTGCAGTCCCCCTCATACTTCCACTGGGCACCTCTGCCTGATATGTGTGACCTGGGTGCATGGTCCTCTTGCATGGCGGCCTGCCAGTGAGATAATACATCACATACTCCATAAGTAACAGTACCTGCCTTTGTTAGAATCTTGCCTGGCATTCCTTTATGCCCAGATATACCCAGCGATAATGCCTATACTCGGTCAATTGACCCACCACACATCAAATCCACAGAGACAAGATGCGGTCTGCTAACCTGCCCCAAACTCCGCGGAAACCACAAATAAGCAGGATCTGACATAAATGAGAGGATCCCCTAGTTGCACACCGTGTCACCTGATGTTCACTTGCACACCGTATCCTCATGTGTGCTTGCAAACGGTGTCACTTCCTGAGTACTTGCACCGTGTCACCTCATGCGTAACTGCACCGTGTCAACTCATGTGTAACGGCACAGTGTCCACGCATGTGTAACTGCACAGTGTCCTCATGCGCTACTGCACACAGTGTCTCCTCAAGTTTAACTTCAGCGTCTCCTCATGGTAGCTGCACCCAGCGTCACCTCATGTGTAAAGTGTAACTGCACACCGCGCCACCTCATGTGTAACTGCACAAAGCGCCACCTCATGTGTGACAGCACACAGCATCCCCTCATGTGTAAATGCACAGTGTCACCTCATGCGTAAACGCACACAGCGTCACCTCATGCGTAAATGCATACAGCTTCACCTCACGCGTAAGTGCACACAGCATCACATCATGCGTAAATGCACACAGATTCACCTAATGCGTAAGTGCACTCAGCGTCACCTTATGCGTAAATGCAGTGTTACCTCGTATGTAACTGCACACAGCATCACCTCATGTGTAACTGCACACAGCGTCACCTCATGTGTAATTGCACATAGCGTCACCTCATGTGTAACTGCACACAGCGTCACCTCATGTGTAACTGCGCACAGCGTCACCTCATGTGTAACTGCACACAGCGTCACCTCATGTGTAACTGCTCACAGCATCAGCTCATGTGTAACTGCACACAGCGTCAGCTCATGTGTAACTGCACACAGCATCACCTCATGTGTAACTGCACACAGCGTCACCTCATGCGTAACCTCCCCGTGAATGGGCAGCTCTGGCGTTTTGACAACCCCTAACTTGAACAACAGTCTTGTCACAGTACTGAAGTATATTGTACGTGCAGGGACATCCAGAGCTGCTGGAAGGTTCTGAGGCAGACCCATTTGCACTCCTTGTTTTTCACAGTTTTAACTATTCCATTGTTTTACAACCTGTTCTATTATTGCGTGCAAAACTGGGCTGTGCTATGCCCTAGATGCATCCTTGCAAAGGTCCGGGTGGGCATACGTGGATATGAGAAGTTTTCCAAAATACATTATGTTTTTTATGTGGACAAGGAACACGAGATGAAGTCTGGGAAACACTTTGGATAAAATTGGATTAATTTGAAAAAGGTATAATGGTTAAACAATTATTGGATCTGGTATCCACTTTTGCAGTGCATCTGGGAGTGGAGCATCATGTCGGCGCTCCCCACAAGTTTGTACTAACCTAGTGCCACCCCCACAGTAGCAGGCACTCCAATGAATAACAATCAGCTACCTTTGCTCTAACAATTATGTTGCAGTGATGAGCTGAGGTGGGAGAAGTTGGCAGACATCGCTCCATGACAATTCGATGATTCGTGTTCTGCCTCATTCCTTTGTGCACTAGTTGATTACAGATTAAAATACCGCGAACCCGCCCTGAAGTTGTTGGAGTGCATTACATGCGGACCAGTTACATTCAACACGACATGGTCAATATAGTGGCCATAGGGAGGATGGGGGATATGCCCCAAATTACAGGTTTGTGCGCCGAGCCTCAAACCAGAGATGGCAGCACTGGCCGGTGTGCCACCTTGTTTGGATATAGGTTTCTGTTGAATCAGAAGGTTCAGGACTCGTATATATGCCAATAATCTCGGTGACTACGGCCGTCTGTGCATGTGCACCGGTGCACCTTTTACGGTCGACTGACTCGAGCCCCCTCACTCGAGATCAGCCATAATCCTGACCCCAGTTGGGGCAGACCAGGTCCAGGACTTGAGCGGGAACCCACAGAAACAGACCGAATGGAGATGGGGGTGGAGGGATCCACATGACCGCGCCAACAGCTCCCCCACAACAGGAGTCTCCCTTTTATCCCAAATCAAGGAAGAATAAGCATGGCCGAGCATGGCCCACGCTGGCCATAGCTCCTGGTTGGCCGCTGTCGCATCAAAACACCCGAACCACTAACCCATCGCTACCTTAGAAAACAAGTGCAGACATTGTCCACAATGCTGACTCTTGGTGGCTCCCATTCAGATTGAATGTGGCCCACTGTAAACACATTCACCGCCAATAGGGCAGGCGACGTCAAGAGCCCGCAGCATTGGGAGGAGCCAAGATGGCGGACGGGACAGACGTGTGAGTCCCCGGCTCCGCGACCCGTCTGTCTTTCATTTTAAAATCCTGATAATTATCCTCGATCGAATTTAGTTTACACGGAGCCACGAATGCGCTGGAGATGACTGCGTTCTCCTGAGGTCCCTCTCGGCTGATTTGATGGAGGATTCGTGGAGTTAGCCGACCTCCGACGCTGCCCCTGGGGTCTGCTCCGATGTTCCCCGCCTGACGCTGCCGGACTCGGGAGGTGGAACGAGCTGTGGCGGGGCTGTAGCGGGGCCGATCCTGAGCGGAGCGCGACCGATTGCTGAGACGAGCGGATTTGCTTTCTCTACTGGGATGAGTCCCCATTTAACGGCGGAGTGTCTAATTTTGGGCCTGGGACTATGCAGACGACGCTTTTCTTTGTTCCGAGACGGGCCGTCGGAGCGGACTCCATCTTAAAGCGCTTTCTCCGCCGTGGAACGCTTGCACCAACAGCCAGTGAGGGGGCTTTCACTCGCGCAAACCCCGGACTGTGACCCGCGCTACATTTGGTGGCTCTAACTCCTGCTTCAGTAGCTACCATTGTCGGCCCCCCCCTCCCTCCATTGTAGGCTGCCTGAAGGGGTGGTAATGGCGCCTGCCTATCGGAACGACGGAGTGGCTGATCCCCTGTCTCCAGTACTTACTACCCTGCCTGCCCTGGGGCTTGGGGCTCCACTGGGGGCGTCATTGAGCGGAGCTAACCGGCCAGTACCGCGGAATGTCCTGACTTATAGAGATATCCTGGTGGCGCTTGCAGATCTACGGGCGACATGGCGAAGGACTGCTCGAGAGCTGGCACGGAAGATCGACAGCGCTGCCCATGACATGGGGCAATCACGGCTGGCTGATCCTTTGCTGCCTCTCACTGCTCCCGAGATGGATACAGTGTTGCAATATGTGCACACGGAGAACGGCCATGTCCTTGGCTACAGTGTCGAGTGTTTCCCTACTGACGAGATTGCAGCTACAAAGTATCCCTCCACTCTGACTACTGAGACTTTGCCTACGAGAATGCTGCCATCGTCTTTTCTTCACAATCGGATTGTGAGCCATCCTGCGGACAAAGTGGAGCCCGCCACCTTGGACGCTTCTCTGGCTGCCGACTGGGGACACTCCCTTCTTCTTTTTCCGTTTCTTCCATGCCGAGGGCGGCCATTTTCCTCCTTTGTTCTGCCTGAAGTGCGCTCGCAGCGGTGGCCAAGCCTGCTGGGGTTTCGACGTTCAGGACAAGGTTGACGCTGTTTCTCTCACTGGTTCTGACTAACTGGCTGGCTGAGACCCGGACTGGCGCGCTGGTTGATATACTGGTCGCGTTTTACATGCAGTGACCCCCCATGCGGATCTCCATGCTACAGTCGACGGAATTCCTGGTGACTTTCGACGGCCATTTTGTGGTCTCACTGCACTTTCGTTTTTCTCTGCTATGTAGCCTTTTTTGTTCTGCAGTGGGCGAGCTTCTTTCGGGGAGCATGTCCGGGGGATTATCCACGTTTGGGTCGGGGCTGGGCTGATTTCCTTAGTATTTGCTTATTGGCTGGTTGGGCCGGGTTTGGGATTGTTTTTATGTCCAGTTTCATCGACCGCTGCTAGTTGATCGAGGGCTGGGATCGGGGGGGCTTCTGAGATCGGGACAGGGTTGGGCGGGTTCCTGGTTGTGTCACTGTCTTGCCGATTGGGGACTGGGGTTGGAATGGGGTACATACTGGCTGCATGGCTTATATTTATGATGTAGATTGTTTTCCCCCGTTTGTCTCTATTATAGCTAGTGGTTGTTTTGCTCTCCAATCAAGGCACCCTTCGGGTGTTGCGACCTTTGTCGATGGCACAGTCGGCATTATACACTGGCTACCCTGATTAATTGCTGGCTATCGGCTCCGCCACGTTTTCTTTGGTTCCTGTTTGCTGGTCCTGGAAGCTTATTGTGACATGGGTGTTATTTGTTTAGGGTGGCGTCCATCTTGCTCTCCTTTGTCTGCACTCTTATTACGGCGGCCATCTTGTCCCTTTGTCCTGATTGGGGAGGGCTTTTGCTGGGCGTCATGTTGTAGTGGTCGCTTGCGACCTGATTAGAGCTGGAGGTCTCCGGGGCTTCACTCTTGATGGACTAGCTGTTATGTTTTGAACTGTGCCGCCTCTCTGGCGAATGTAGTGGTCGTGGCCCCCACATCTCTTCCGCTACTGTTGCTCATCCTGGCGATTTCGCACGTGGGGTAGAACTGGGTGTATCCTGCTATTGCCCATATGGATGGGGTGATCATTCAAGTACCGGCTCGGGGTCCCGGGTGCATCTGATTCAATTCTTCATTTGGTGGTGTACTTTTCGATATTATTGCTTCACTCGGTGCAAGGGGCTATACATAGCTGGGGGACCGGGAGTTTTGTTAGTATTAGGGCTCCTCCTCCCCCCGTTTCCTTTCTTTTTCGGGAGTGTAGACTAGCTTGTTCTTTTCTTCCTCCCGATGCTTCAAGTGTGATAACTTTCTTTTCTTATCTTTTCTTCTCTTTTTTCTAGTCTTCTTCTGTATTTCGGGTTTCTTTATTGGGCGACAGGCGCTTTGCCGGGGGGGGGGTAGGCCGTAGCCTCCGGATTGTTGCAGGGTGGGGGGGTAGATTTATTTTTCCTTTTTAGTTTCTATGGGCCTTATTTTTCTAATTTCTGCGCTTTCTTGTTCTGTTTTCTGTTCTGGGTCTGCATTAGGGGTCAGTAGGGAGTAGGTGACGCTGAGGGTAGTACGTATATGTGGACTGCAGCTCTTATTGTTTTGTATGGTACTGCCATATTGACGGGGTGTTCTTACTAATGTTGTTCTAATTGATGCTGCCTGCTCATGTTGTGAAGCTGATGTCCGGACTCAGTTCTTCTTGATCTTATTCTTCACTGATTTATATTTCTTTAAAACTTTAAAATTTAACCTTCAATACTCCTTCTCCTTGGCGACATGACTCCATTTAGTGTAACTGCTACTGATTGCTGCTATCTTGCCTAATGCCGCTGTGCAACCACGCTGCTCGCACCTGTGCTTAAAGTTTCGTGGCCGGCCTGCTGGTTGTAGGCCCGTATTTGTTCTCTCTTTTTGTGCACAAATAAAGGTTTTAAAAAAAAAAAAAAAAAAAAAAAAAGAGCCCGCAGCATTGATAGGAGTGGGGGCGGCACACCTGGAACAGCATCCCGCACACTCTGCACAGTCGGCCAACAAGGAACCCCTTCCACTGTTCCATGCATCCAGACACAGCCACCCGTTCATGCGTCGAAACGGGTCTGTTACCATGCCGAGCTGCAGGAGAGGCCCGATGCATTTATGAGTAAAGTTACTGTAATACGTGTTGTGCTCTAACAAGTCCCATTCCTGCACAGTGCAAGTAGTGTGAATTAACCAGCACTCCCTAACTCAGAAGCCCACGTGTTAGTAAAGCGGCAAGTGCTGTTGTAAGAGATATAATGCACGACATGGCTGCGACCTTACGAGCAGCCGAGGCCTGTGACAGGCCTTGCCCCGCCCCAGCGCGTCGCTTCCCCCGTGATGGAGGCTGAGCCTAGACTGGGGCCTACCCTAGCGGCCTGAGAGTCACGGTAAATACGGTGAGAATGGACTGAAGCTGTGCACCCCCGCTACTCTTGAATTACTTTCCCCCAGTATTAAATGGCGCAGACTCGGCCCGAAGGACATCGCGCGAACTTTGAAACAAGGATGCCGCAAAGCGGAGAGAGCTTGGAGGAAAGATCGTTCTCAGATGAAGGAATCAGAGTACAGAACTGCAATTAGGCACTATAAAAATTAAATAAAAATTGCCCAAGTGGAGTTTTATGGCACTAAAATCACTCGGGCAGCAAATGCTCCTAGAGAAATTTTTAAAATCGTCAAATCTCTTATTTCTCCTCCCCCGGAGCTCCTGGCATCAGACGGTGCACAGGCCCGTTGTGATAATCTCGCCACTTTTTTCTTTCAAAAGATTCAGACCATATACTCCCTATTTCCAACAGGGGGGAATGACACGGGTCTGACTCCTACGTCAGATTCTGATTTGCCCTTGTCCTGTTCACTGGTTACCTTTCCCCTCTTGGATCTTGGTTTACTGGATAAACTGGTCCATAATGTCACTTCTGGATCTCCGAATGACCCGGCTCCCCCGCAGGCCCTAGTTAAAGTGATTGATACTATCCGCCCGCACATCTTAGACGTCCTTAACACCTCCATCACCTCTAACTCCGTTCCAGCCCCATGGAAGTGTGCGATGGTTAGGGCCCTGTTGAAGAAACCGAACTTGGATCAGAATGACCTGTCCAATTTCCGTCCCATCTCGTTACTCCCGTGGATGAGTAAACTGGTGGAAAGACATGTCAATAAGGTCTTGGTGGATTATTTGGAGTCTAATAGTCTACTACGTGTCTCTCAGACGGGGTTTCGTCCTCAGCATGGTACTGAGACTGCCCTTCTGGCAGTAACGGAGGCAGCTAGAGCCATAATGGACCAGGGAGGAAAAACAGCCATTATTCTGCTCGATCTAAGTGCCGCGTTCGACACAGTTAACCATGCCACATTATTACATCGTTTGAAGAGCATGGGTGTGTCGGGCGCGGCCCTTGCGTGGCTGACCTCCTTCCTGGACGAGCGATCTTTTCGGGTGTTTGAGGGCGAGGTGGTTTCATCTAAGCATCCGCTCAGCTGTGGTGTTCCTCAGGGCTCCTCCCTGAGCCCCACCCTCTTTAACATTTACATGCAGCCTCTAGAGGGGATAGTCCACCCGTTTGGTGTGCGGATTATTACATACGCCGATTATACCCAACTGGTGGTCTCCCTGGACCAGTCGGAGGGTCCATCTAACATCTTGGGCCCCTGTCTAGAGGCTGTTGCTAAGTGGATGCAATCTTCCCACCTTAAACTCAATGGGGAGAAAACCGAGATCATGTTATTGGGCAATTCTTCTCTGACCAACTTAATTTCCATCTGGCCCTCATGTCTCGGTGCCCCCCCTCCCCCTAAACCCCTGATAAAGAGCTTGGGAATTTGGCTCGACAAAGCACTGGATTTCTCAGCTCAAGCCAGTAAAACTGCCTCCACCTGCGTTGGGTTGATGAAAATGCTCCGTAAAGTGCTCCCTCTGCTCCCAATCCAGGCGAGGAGGGTCATGGTGCAGGCCCTTATACTCTCTCGCCTGGACTATGGAAATGTGTTATATCTGGGAGCCCCTGCGGCAGTGGTCAACAGGCTCCAGGTCACCCAAAACTGTGCCGCCCGATTGTTGTTCAACATCCCTCGCTGGCAATCTGCCAGGAAGGCGCTAAAAGAACTCCACTGGCTCCCGGTGGCTGCTCGAACGCAGTTTAAAGCCATGTGCATTTTGCACAAATCTTTCCATCGAACTGGCCCTGCTATTCTGCATTCTCTAGTGTCACCTTACACCCCCTCCAGAGCTCTTCGCTCTGGTACACTACATCTGGCAACCTCGTCCAAAGTTAAAAGGGCCAGATGGGGCGGCCGCTCCTTTACCCACACAGCGGCAAGGCTTTGGAACTCTCTGCCTCTTACCCTGAGAGAAAACAGCAACCTACTGTCCTTCAGGAAGGCCTTGAAGACCCACCTGTTTGCAAAAGCGTATTAGGTACCCGTTGGCCCAACACAGTAATCAGTCTAAAGCGCTGCGAGGCCTCCGGGTAGTTATGCGCTATAGAAATGTAATTTTTCATTTCATTTCATTTCAAGAGCATTGGTAGTGTTGCCTTCATTTTGTTTGGCAGAAGGAGATGCAGAAAATTGCCCGAATCACAAGCGTTGGGCGTCCCTGCATTGATCGAACCCAGCTTTCCGGCATTGAGGTCAGCCGCTCTAGCTGTGAGGCCGCAAACAAGCACGACCAAAACCTCAGCATAAGGGGGGGGACACGCACGGCACCCGTTGCCATCCCTTTCCCCCACCCCCCAGAAGCGCCACCCCAGGACCCAGCAGCTCCCGGACTGGACTTGGCGTCCCAGCTGGGACAGTGAAACCCGACCCACTAGCGGGCTATGGCCTACGTGCTGATCTCCCTGCTGCCTCCTACTCTGGCCCCGGGGCAGGCCAATCACCTCGTAGTCCAGGACTGCCCCTCCTAACACGGAGGGGGGAGCGACACCGTAGCCCACCGTGACTGGTGCAGTAGAGTAGAGGTGCTCCCAACAGCGAGACGGGCAGCAGACAAGAGGCTGGGCGGGGGACGGTATTAGTACCCCTGTCCTCCCCCACCACGGCCGGAAGTGAGGCGGCCAACTGACCCTCTGGTCCCAAGACTGGGGACCCTAATACGCTAAATTGTGTGCCTTCCTGTGGCACTAAGGCGGCTGCCCTGTTAGGAGGGTCCCCTGCGTGGACCCCGGGCAGCCTGACAGTGTTGCAATTAAATGTTCCTGAGCTTTGGCACCATGTGCGAGGGTTGCAGGTTAAATCAATAACTAGTACGCATTTTTACTGCCGCTTGTGCAGGAATTGTTTAAAAAGTTAGCCAGAGCAGCGTGAGTGGAATTATTGCAGCGTTCCTCATGGCTAATGTAGATGGACTCATGTGTGAAATGGGTAGGAGTCTTTGGTTCACACTGTATGAACACAGTAGTGTTCATTTGCTCGTCATGTAAGAAATAGTTTTTTTACAAGTTCGCCTAAATGAAATGTACCGCGAAGATCTCTTTGAAACAAATTCGCGGAGCCATGTCAGTATCGGGTAAGCATTGATTTGTGAGGCATTGGTATACGAGGCTAAAGCTGATAAAACAACAAAGGAAAACAAGCGGACCCGTTTATAAATCGGGCACAAATTAGTTTATGAGGCAAAAGGCTCAGTATTACTATGCGCTACTGACATCTTCAAAAAGAGGAGCCTTGTCACTTGCATGTGTTCAGAAATTAATGCAGATTCAAACGGAGTGTACTAGGGACAGTTGCTGTTTGAACCATGTTGCTAAGTGGTTTTTTCGGATGTTAGAAGCAAACACTGGAGTAGACTCTGGAAGTGGGGAAAGCACGAATTTGGCTTGGTGCATTCTGGGCAATGGAGTCCCTGTAAACATGGGACTTTTTCGCAGTGGAAAGTTGATGTATTTATCTATAGTCGAGTGATCTCAGACATCTCATTTAACCCTTTCAGGACCGTGTCAAATTTAATGATTAAGTAGGCTTCTGTACTTATTAACAAGTTTTCAAGATCGTTCCCTCGAGGGTTGGGTGTGATGGCACAAAGCACTGTCCACTTGAAGTCTGTGTTTGTGTGACTTTTTTCAACAAAATGGTTCACTATGGGAGCTGTTAGTGTTTTGTGTTTGATCCTGGAGCGATGTTGTGCGATTCTTTGTTTCACCTCTCGATTGATTTTGCCAATATAAATCTTCTGGCAGGGGCATAATATGGCATACACCACATTTCGAGTTTTGCAATTAATGAATTCTTTATGTTGCCAACTGGTCTGACCATCAGTGAAAGTGGTACCTGCATACTGAGCAGTTACCACACTTGTGGTGTCCTTGTACTGGATTTAGATTGAACATGGAGCGAAGTGTGTCTGGTCGTCTGTCTCCAGATTTGTTGCATGAACTATTTATTGCCCAATGCTGCAATCCTATGCTTCTTATAGAGCCTTCTATTAGGTGCCAATTACTCTTAATTATCTATTTGAAAGAGTTAGTGTGAGGTCCAAATGTGGTCACTCACACCAAGCGGTCTGTCTGTGGTTTTTGTTTCTTGGTAAGTAAATGCTCTGGTGGTGTATACCACGCCTGCTTCATGGAGTGTTTCAAAAGTTTTTTGGGGTAACCTCTTTATTTCAATTTTCTACCAGTGCTTACAGGGGACTCCATTTCCCAGAATGCAATCAGCCAAATTCCTGGTTTCCCCACTTCCAGAGTCCACTCCATTGTTTGCTTTTAACATCCGAAAAAAGCACTTAACAACATGGTTCAAACAGCGCCTGACCCTAGTGATTGAATCTGCATGAGTTTCTGAACCCAGGCAAGTGACAAGACTCCTCTTTTTGAAGATGTCAGCAGCGCGTAGTTACAATTAGCTTTTCATAAACAAATTCATATCCGATTTATAAATGGGTCCCTTTGTTTTCCTTTGTTGTTTTATCAGCTTTAGCCTTGCATGCCAATGCCTCACAAATCAATGCTTACCCGATACTGACACAGGTCCGCGTATTTGTTTCTAAGACATCTTCGCTGTACATTTCCTTTAGCAACGCTTGTAGAAAAACGATTTCTTACGTGACGAGCAAATGAACACTACTGTGTTCAAACAGTGTGAACCAAAGACTCCTACCCGTTTCACACACAGGTCCATCTACATTAGCCGTGAGGAACGCTACAATAATTCCACTTGCGCTGCTCTGGCTAACTTTTCAAACAATTCCTGCACGAGCGGCAGTAAAAATATGTGCTAGTTATTGATTTAACCTGCATCCCTTGCATATCGTGCCACAGCTCAGGAACATTTAACTGCAACAGTGAGACAGATACTCCTTCTAAACACAGATGGCAGTTTTTCATTCATACTGTGTCGCAACCACACAATTCAACAATAGTCTTTTAATATTTTACAGATTTCGATATAGAGAAACACAACAGCTTGGCTACAATAATATCATCAAACAATCAAGGCAAGTTCTTCATTCACCCCTTGCAAAATATCATGTTTCGCATGTAATAATGTGCTCAAACAAACAACATTTATCATTTCTTTTGGCAGGACGCAACCACACCCCCCCTTTTTTTCAAAATGTACCTACTAAAGACGACGATTACAGCCTAATTGAAGAGACAAGACATCCTCAGAGTGCTCAGGGGGAAAGCCTATAACTTTATCAACACTAATAATTACAGGTCCCAGAGCTGTGCGCATAGGCAGAAGACATTACACATTTAGTGTCTGCATAGCTCGTTCATTCTCCGCCCAAGAGTGATTGTTACCTTTGAGTTAAGGACTGGTGTTATGTTATGTTATGTTAATAACACTTCTATAGCGCACAGCTGCCCCAGCCAAGGGGCGTCCCGGCGCTTCAGACAGAGTACCCAAACACAACACAGCCGGGCAAAAACAACGGCGCACGGAACAGAGAACTAATAAGGGTGAGGGAACAAGTGCGTTTTAATCGCCCTTCTAAACTTCAGGAGATCATCAAGTTCACGAATGTGTGACGGAAGAGAATTCCACAATTTTTCGGCCAGAACTCGAAAAGATCGGCCTCCCGCCCTACACAGCCTGAACCGAGGGACCACAGCCCGGTTTTGACCCGCGGATCTAAGGGAGCGCGTAGGCACATATGGCACCAGAAGGTTATCGAGGATCTGAGGAGCGGCCAGCTTAAGAATCTTAAAAGCTAGGCACAAGTACTTAAAGTGGATTCTCTGTGTCATAGGCAGCCAGTGCAAAGAACGGATGTTTTTTTCCGCGGAGCAGAACCTCGGTAAACCTACCAGTGCTCTGGCTGCGGCATTCTGAACACGTTGCATCCGGGCGATTTCAGCCTGGTTAGGCCCCAACAGGAGCGAACTGGCGTAATCGAGCCGAGATAGTATGGATGCCTGTATAACCAGCTGCCTAGTAGGGGCATCAAAGAACCTCAGAATAGGTCTCAGTCCTCGTAGGATGCCAAAACAAGTAGACGCCACTTTCTTAGTGTGGGCACAAAAACTGAGGGCAGGATCTAGCCAAACCCCCAAGTTTTTTACCTCTGAGACTGGAATAGGAGTTACGCCCAGTGCAGGGGGCCACCAAGCATCACCCCAGAGATCAGTCCTCTTGCCCACAACCATGACCTCAGTTTTTTTAGCATTGAGCTGGAGGCGATTGGCATTCATCTAGCTTGCTGCTGCCAGGAGTCCGTCCCGGAATCTGGGGGCGTCAAGGTCGGAGTTCCCACTCAGGACGACCGCTAGCTGCGTGTCGTCACATAGGAGACCATAGTCATGCCCCACTGCTTGACGACATCCGCCAGCGGTCTCACATAAAGATTGAATAGTGTGGGACTCAACGATGAGCCCTGAGGAACACCCAGCTCCAGGGGATAAAGCTTGGACTCACAGGGCGGGGTGACAACTTTAAAGGTCCAATCGGCAAGAAAGGAGCTGAACCAGTTGAGTGCAGTGCCCGAGACACCCGCCTCTTCAAGACACTGGAGTAAAATCCTGTGCGAAACCGTATCAAACGCGGCACTAAGATCGAGTAGTACTAGTGCCGCAGTCTGACCAGAGTCAAGCACAGAGCGAAGATGTTCGGTCGTTGAGAGCAAGGCTGTCTCAGTGCTGTGACCTGCACAGAAGCCATTTTGGGAAGGGTCTAGAATCCCTGCTCTCACAAAATGCTCAGACAGTACCCTATTCACATGGGCCTCAGTAATTTTAGCCGCCCAAGGAAGGAGCGAATCGGGCGATAGCTCTCAAGTTTAAGGGGGTCCATAGAGGCCTTTTTCAATATGGGTGTCACAACAGCCTGTTTCCATTTAATAGGAACAACACCCGAGGCAAGCGAAAGATTAATAAGCTGGCATATTGGGGGAAGCACAATAGCAGCCAAGTTTCTAAACAGGGCTGGTCTCAAAGGATGCGCTGGTGAGCCAGATTTTAACTTGGCAGCCAGCGTGAGAAAGGTCTCCATCGACAAACTAGGAAGTGAGGATAAAATCTCACAACTAGTCAGTGTTGAGCTAAAGGGCTCCTCTCCCGGCTCCGTAATGGAAAATGCACGATAGATAGCTTGGACTTTTTCCGTAAAAAAAGCAGCCAGGTCTTCGCAATGATCCACTGAACATATTACAGCTGCAGGAGCTCTTTTGGCCGTCAGGTCCTTAAGGACCTTGAAGATTAGCTTGGACGGATTGAGGCTGTTTTTAAATTCCTGGGAGTAGCAGGCTGCACGGGCTCTACAAACAGCTCTATGGTATATTTTAATTTTAGAGAAGTACAGGATTTTTTTCCCAGTATCATAGGATTTCCGCCAGTCCCTTTCTGCCTGTTTACACGCTTTTTTCAACAGTGCCAGGGAACTGTCATACCATGGCAGGGCTCGACAAATCCACTCGCCCGCTCGCATTTGCGAGGGAGAATGGATGAGGACGAGCTATTTTTAGGTCCTACTCGCCCTTTCTGGCGAGTAGGAAGTCAAACTAACTTTTGTCCTCTGTCTTTGCAAACGGAGCAAAAGTGACAAGATGACACGATTTAAAGGCATTTTTATTGCTCACAAAGGGAATGAGCAATAAAGATGCCTTTAAATCTTGTTATCTTGTCACTTTTGCTCCGTTTTCAGAGACGGAGGTCAAGTGGGTTGCAGTCAGGTCGAGGGGATTTTCCATGGTACTAGACCTGCAGGACTAGTACCATTTTTCGGATTTGTCGAGCCCTGCATGGGCTGGGTTCTCTACTGCGAATTTTAGTCCAAGCAGCAGGAATCAGTACATCCAAGGCCCGTGAAAACCAGTCACAGAAAAGATCGTACCCAGAGTCAGCGTTAAGAAAAGGGCCGAGCGGGTGGGCCTCCAAAAGATGATGAAAGTCCTCCAATTGAAGTTTCTTCCAGTGACGTTTGTGCACTACTCTATCCCGGGATTTAAATGGGACCTCTTTAATCAAAAGAAGGATTTTCACTAGGAAGTGATCAGTCCAGGCGACTGGGCTGGGTCTAGACACCTTAGCCCCAGTCAGATTCGTAACAAAAGGGTCAAGAGTGTGGTCCCCCACATGAGTGGGGAAGGAGACCAATTGATTTAACTGAAGAGCCTCCAGATCCGCCAAGGTACTTCTAATGGCAGAAAGATGGCCACAGTCAAGATGAAGATTAAGGTCTCCTAGTATGCTAAAATTTGCACAGCCCATAGCCAGAGAACTAACACATTCCGGAAGAGCCTTTTGAAAAGTAGTGTCGCAGCCCGGGGGACGGTAAATTAACAGACCAGAGAGAGTAAAGTGATGGCTGATTGAGATTCTAAAGAATGCGCTTTCGCAGCCTGCCAAGTCAGGTCCCACAGACACACCTATACGGGCCACATTAGGGACTGACCGGCCCATGAGAACAACACGGGACCAGATGCCTGATGTCTAACAACTCATCCCTGGAGTATCTGCTCACCGGGGACATTGCCAGAAAAATCCGAGGATCTTGCGTGCAGAGTGCCGTCACGCCTGCGTCTCCTGCGTGTCCTACTACCTTTCAGTTATGGACAGGTGTCCTACGTTGAACAATTACTTGTGTATAATTTATGCATTGTGTACCACTTGTTGATGTTTTATGCACACCTGTGAAATGTTTTTGTTATTAGTCTTGCAATTTAAAAAACAATTTTACTAAAAGATGTATTTTTAAATTGTGAGTTAAGAGAATCCAAACTCAAATTTACCATCAGCTCCCAATTGAAAGATACACTTGTAAAGTGTTAGGCAGCTCCAATGTTAACCTATGGGATAGATAGGCCTTACTGTAATGAAAAACAAATTTAGCAGTTTTTACTACCAGGACATATTCAACTCAAAGGTACATGTCCTACCTTTTAACTATATTGCGCCCTGCCCTTGTGTCTACCTCGGGCCTACCTTAGGGGTGCATTACGTGTAATAATAGGGAAGGTTGGGGCCTGACAAGTAGGTGAACTTACCAAGTTGACACAGCTGTTTAAAACTGCAAACACATGCTCTGAAGTGGCAGGCCTGAGATGGATTTGAAGGGCTTCTCATGTGAGTGGCAAAATCTGTGCTTCAGGCACACTAGTAGCATTTGATTTACAGGACTGGGCACATGTAGTGCACTGTACTAAGGAAGTATCACTAAATCAAATATGCCAATCATGGAGAAACCAAATGCCAATATATTTTGGACACCGAGCACATGCACTTTAGCACTGATTAGCAGTGGTAGGTGCCCAGAGTCCGAAAACCAGCAAAAACTAAGTTCAGCACACAGTCAAAACAGGAGGTCAGAAGCCAAAAGACAGGGCAAACCACACCAAAAGATGCCAGGTCTACACAATGTGACAATGTACTCGTTATCTTGTGATGTGTGATTTGGAGTGAATCATTTGTTGTGTGCAAACTGCATAGAGTGTTGATGGTGTTTTGTGCTTTTGTTTTGCTCAAGTTGCAAACTGCAATGCATTGTAATGTTTTGTTTGAATTGCTGAATCTGTTTACATTTTTCTTTTGATGAAGAGATATTATGATGATGATGTGTGATCGATGTGCAAATATTTTTAAATTTATGTATGAGGTCTACAAGTTTATAGAAATCTAGATCTTGAGATAATATTATAAGGATGTCTGCTGAAAAGGTTTGTTGCATCATATCAGGTTGTAGGTGAAAGTTCTATACTTTAAAGGCCTGTGAAACCAATAAGAGTATGGTAGTGTTTATTCACTTGTGCATAAAGATGGACACTGTGGACCCGATTCACAATGGTAAACTTAGACCAAACGTCTACGTTTACGACTTTGGGAATTCACCCAGTGCATTAACGAGTACCTTTTTTATGTCTGCTCTCGGGCTGATCTCCACCTCGAGTGCAGACATATACTTCTTGTAAATGCATTTGTGAATTCCTATAGTCGCAAACTTAGACCAAATGTCTAAGTTTAGACCATATGTCTAAGTTTACCTTTGTGAATTGGGCCTATTGACTCTAAGGGTTGGCTACTGTTGGTCGATATTTATCTTATTGTGATTGGAAGCACTCAGGGTGTTTCCCTTTCTCAGGTGAGTTTGATTTTCTGTCCATATTCTGGTAGGTAGACAAAAGTTTATTTGTTTTGGTGACTCCTTACTTTTTAAGTCTTGTTTTAAAATCGTGTTATGAATGGTTGCATTAGTATTGTGTGTATTTGTAAGCCCTGTTGACATTACGATGGGTGCACTTTAGAGTAAATCTGCAATTCCTTATGGAGACAAACTCTGCTCACTTTTGGCAGCCCCTGCTTCGAAATGCTTTTGGTCCAAGGATTATACTCATGCTTGTGGTGTAAATAATGGAATAAAATTACTGCTGTCAATAAAAAGTTCCAATTTCATGTGGAAGGTAAGTTTGAAGTGAAAATGATATAAAATTTGAAGTGTATCATGTCTGAGATGAAGCCGTAGCTTAGACCTGCAAAGTTTGAAGCCTTGAATGAATGGGTTTATATGGTGAATGAAAAAGCACATGTGAAAATGTTGAAAGGGAAAATTGGTAAAGCTGTTTACCATTGGATGGATGTGAGATTTCATATACGGAAGAAAGCATAAGACAGCAAACGCTAGTGTTGTGTAGTTCCTACTAATCCATTGGATCTGCGTATTGTTTGGACAACATAAACTAGGGGCTTGGTGCAGAGATTGATTCCGGACACCCCCACAGAAAATGTTGGCCTATGGACTAGCTAGCTCACAGTGCTACCATAAGCCCCTGAACCTATCGGGGAGCAAATGGTTTTTGGCAACCCTGTCCCCTCTGGGATCGTAGAAACAGTACAGACGCTTTCGCTCAGTCACTCATGCTCACGTATTCTCAGAGATATATACAGAGAACACACAGTGGAAGGTTCTCAACAAATTTATTGAACCAACGTTATTCTTGCATAAAATATGTGTGGTGCAATGATGAATATACAGAAGCAGATAAACGTGATTACAAGCACCAAAAGAGTAAATAGTAGATGTAGTGCTGCCATGATGCAAAAGCAATGCATGTTTGCAGGCATATAAAACAAGGCGGTAATCAAGCATACCCTATGATGCAAACCCTACTCTAAGGGTACCTAGAGTGTTTGTAGGTGTAAAGCCAAGAATCCCCCCAAGAGACGATCCAACCCCCATTACCTGATGGGGTAGACTGAAGGACCCCATCTTGGTCACAAACTGGACACTCCTCAAGAGATGTCAGGCCACTGCAAGGTGATTTCTCAGCATGAAAGGAACTCGTTGTCAGCGGAAGTGCCTCTTCTGCTAATCTATCAGGCTGCTCATCTTTTATAATAGAAAACAGACTTGCGATGTACATATAGACTAGTGATATTATGGTAGTCCTGTCGCCCCGTGGATGAAGATAGTGATGACATTTGTACATACTATGAAACAAGACCTTGAACATGATGTTGAGGGCTTTGTGGTAATGTTGTGTGAAGCTAGATGTGTAAAGAAGTTTAGTTTCAGGGAAACAAATCCAACATTGTGGTGTTCGCAAATATGTGAAAAAGGTCACAGCTGAAAATGTTATTTGTGAAGACAATGTAAGAAATAAGCTGCTTCGCCACATGGCCTAACTCGGGAATAGAACACTAGTAAGTATAAGAGCTTTCCCTGTGATTAATGATGAATTAGATGAAAGGACCACAAGAGATGACAGTCCGAATATCCCGGAGACTAAATGGAGAAACATTGATCTACATAATATACATAACCCTGTCATTATAGCAGTTGTTATTAATGCGTAAACGTGGAGATAGTAACATCCAGCAAGTGATAGACCAAGTCCCTTATCTATGAGTTTATTAGGCCTGGAGTGTAGGCAAACCAGGTCCTCTGGCTAAAGAGGGAGAATGTGGGAAAAGAGAGGGAGGTGAGAGGGGCTAGAGGATACAGCTACACAGGGCATAGATGGGGTGGGGCCAGGAGTAGATCCTTGAGCAGGAAGTCACCTAACTGAGATTCGACATATAAGGCATAGTATGGTGGTTTATGTTTCTGTAAGTATTCGGCAAAGCCATCCATGAAATTTAGAATATAGGATCTTATCAGCACCTCTAACTGAGCATAATAAGATCCGCAATTTGTCAAAGGTTGTCGGTGTATCAGGAAAGACTGTTTTGGTGCCTAGAGATAGGTGGAGATCTGTCAGTAAGGATGTGGAAGAGTCCAATTCCTTCGCATATGAGTTGGCCTGGAGACCTATGGTCATAGTCAGGAAGTCTATTTCTATCGGGATATTAGTGATCTGGTATAGTAGACCTTGAATTTTGGTCCATAATAGTGATGCCATCTTACATGTAAAAAACATGTGTTGAAGGTCCGTAGGGGCCTCCACACACCACCAGCATGTGTCTGAGGAAGGGGTCCAGTATGTTTTGTGAATAGACCAGAAGCTGGACTGTGATTTTGGCTTCAATGGGGGAGGTCCAGATCTTGCATCATGTTGTTTATCAAATAGATGAGTACCCATTCTGTGGGAGTGGTGTTCCCATTTTCTGCAAAATAATTTCCATGGATGTGTGTCCAGTAGTTTATATAGTTGGGAGGCCGTGTGCCCTCTTCTTCTAATTGATAATAAAATAGCAGGCAGGTCTGGTGTGTGAGGCGGCTTCAATTTGTTTCGAGCGGTTTTGATTTGTGGAAATTTATAGAAGTAAATATTAAGTAGGTCTAATTTCTTTTGCAGGGTAGAGAAGGGCACCGGGTTATTAGGTGGTCCTAGGTTAAGGATGGTGTTTATAACTTTATGGGCTCACGTCTCCCAGAACAGTGTTTTCCGGCCTAGTTTATTAGCACAATGATACCACAGTGATGTAAGAGTTGAGCCCTGTGTATGGCGGTCTAAGTGTTCGTCTCACAAGAGGAGTGATATTATAGCATCCTTTATAATTTGGTGTGTGTGAGCATGAGGGAGTTTCAAGATGCTGTGAATTTTGAGGGCGAAGAAGATGGGAGTGGTATGAGGCTGGCCTCAATACTAAGCAATGGGAGCGGGGGATTAGGCTACTGTAGGATGAGCCACTACCCACTCTGCGCAGTCAGGTAGGCTCTTTGGTAACGAGGGAAGTTTGGGATTTTTAGGACTTTCATGGAAATCCTTGTTTTTTTTCATTTAGAAATACATTCAGAAATGGCTCTGTCTACCGGCAGCATGCTGGATATTAAGTTGATCAGTGGGGCTCTCATCTACACCATTCCAACACTCCCCCACCAGGTGATGTTTCTGGATGACCACGTGGCCAGAAGTTTTTTTTTATTTTATTCAGTGTTTTTTGCTTGTTAAGTGCAATGGACTGTTTAAGAGAACAACAGGCCCACGTATTTGAACGCTGATGGTTGCCACTTCAAGCCAAACTCACCAATTACATCAGCTGTGCAATGTACATTTAGGGGGAATACTTCTGTTTTATCTATGTTTAAGGAATAGCCTGCAACCTGTGAGTACCTACTTATTTATTTCATATATTTGGCATGGCTAGTGGGACATCTTCAGTAAACAGTAGTACGTCGCCCGCATATGTGGCAACTACTTGTCTGCCAGAGTCTAATTGAATACCTGGGATTCTTAGGTTGTTCTCAAAGGCAGCAATGAGAGGTTTAATAACGAGTTGGAAAAGCAGAGAATAGCGAGGGAACCCCTGACGGGTGCCCTGTGAGAAGTTAAAGGAATGGAAGAGGTTGGCGTTCACGCTCACCCTCGCTGTTGGGCCTGAGTAGAGGGCCATGGTCCAGCCGGGGTAAGTAGTGGGAGTACCTGCTAGGCGGTGAAGTGGGGAGTGGCAGGGTGGGGGTTAGTAAACTATGGATTGCGGAGGTTTACAGGTAAGTAAACATATGAATAAATAAAATGAATTTTGTTTCATGCACTGCATCCCCAAATGTGATGCAGTGCGCTCAACGAAATTCATTTTATTTATTTATATGTTTACTTACCTGTAAACCTCCGTAATCCATAGTTTACTACCCCCACCCTGCCCCTCCCCTCCCCACGTCACCGCCTGGCAGGTACTCCCTCTATTGGCTGCCATGGTCATGCATATAAAGTACTCTCCAAGGTCATATTTATGTAGGATGGTATGAGAGAAGGGTCACAAGAACTTATCAAAGGCCTTTTCTGTGTCAATAGCTAGCGCTGCAAAGTTTTGCCCTTTCTAGGGAATGGCAGAAGGTCCTTATATTGTCTGCTGCAAGTCTGCCCTTAAGGAAGCCTGTTGGAGAGTTAGGGATTCGTTTTGTGAAAAACATATATATATATATATATATATATATATTACCTACTGGCGGTCGCCAGTAGGTATATATAGTTAGGATTTTTTCTCTATAGGTTTTTTTGATAATTCTATGTCGAATAACTTTGGCGTTTGAGGATGGAATTGGCTGAAATTTTCAGGAAAATTGAACATTTTGTTTCTGAGCAGCCCCTGAAAACTTGGGGGGGTTTCGTCAAGGGGGGCCGAGAAAAAAGGGGGGTCCCAAAACGCGTTTTTCCCAATCAATTTTCCATAGGGCGGTCGGCCTCACTTTTAGCTCGAACGGCTGAACGGATTTCCACGAAACTTGGCAAAATTGTAGGGACTGGTAGCCCGATGTGCCTTTGCTAGGTCTCAATATATGTGTTCCAGTGGATTTTGAGAAATTAACGTTCAAAAAAATATATATATCTGTAAGCGCGCTCCGGGCAGCTCCCCGGTTCGCGTACCTGACGCGTAACGGAACTTCGCGAAGCGAAGCTGATTGGCTCTCCGGTGTCTGTCAACATTCTAAACAGTCCGGAGCGGCCGCCATCTTGTCTCTCGGTAGGATCGAGAGACAAGAGGAGGCCAAAACAAAGGGGTAAATGACCATAAGGGGGCATAGCAGATCCTCCCTGACCCCCTAGGTTTGATGTGGAGGCTTTAAAAGGGCCCCGCGGGGGAAAAGAAAAAAAAATCCTTTTTTTTGCGTGGGGAGCGCCCGGGAAGCGGTCCGGGGAGCGTACTATAAGGAAAAAAGAATGATAGACTTTTTAAATATTGTATGTTTATTGATTGTTCATTTGTTTTTTTTTGTTTTTTTTTATTAAATATGAATTTATTTTTGTGATTCTTTTTTCAAATTTAACAGAACATTTAACAACACATTGTCGGAAATGTCCTCATTTTCAATCAGCGAATCTACTGCATCTACACATTGAACTAATTCATGGTCCCGTGATTCATCCATGAAATCTGAGTCATCATTGTCCTCAATATCTTTTTCTGTGTTGTTCTCCAGAACAATTTTGAAGGAAATATTCTGCTCTCCTTCCATTTTCTTGCTGTAATTCGCATAAAAAATAAATATATCAGTAGAGATAGGGCACTGTTGGGTTTAAGTTCAGACAGGTACTTGTGAGTTTATAACAGAGAAGTAATCTATGGGCACTGTATGGTTTCAGGCGTGAAGTAGTACTATTAAAAAGTGCCTGTGAAGAAGCCTAAGTAAATTCATAATTATATCACAGAAACCTAAATCAATCCATAATTATAATAAACACGCCTTTCTCAATGTCTAACTCTTACAGAGGGACAGTATATAACTATCTAAAAATGTTTTCCCAAATTAATTTAAAGTGCATGACATAGTTCTCCTTTCAAATTTACAAAATAACATCTTACCTTTTAAAAACAAGTTTAAGTTGTCAGTGAAAATGCTCTTGCAATGTACTTCAGGAAGTAGTAGTCAAAATGGCTGTGTTTCTCTCTCTTTCTTTATATATATTCAGGTACATAACCAATCAAATGTCAGGTAAAAAAAATAGAAAATGAAAGTAACATTTTAATTGGTTGTCAATTCCAACACTTCAGATGTGTTTTGTGAAGTAATTTACCTCAGGGTATTTAGAGAGGTCTACAGGCTAAATGGCTAAATGGAATTCCAACCAAATTTGTGAAAATGGTAGGGATTGGTATGTAGTATGAGCTAATCTATATTTGGTGAAAGTGTCTCCAGTGGTTTTTCTGTATATTACTTTCCCACCTTTTTTGAGCGAGCGCTTCCCGGTGCGCGCCCCGGTACGCGAACTGGCAGCGTTACGGGAGTCCTCCATTTTGTGTTTCGGGAGATTTGAGATACAAGATGGAGGGCAAATAATGTTGAGAATGGGTAGAAGGGGGCACGGTAGACGTATCCTGACCCCCTAGGTTTTCTGAGGGTGGCTGAGGAGGCCCATATGTGCGAGATAAAAAACACATTTTTTTTCAAATTTTTGCACGGTTAGCGTCCGGTGCGCGTACCGGGTAGCGCTCCGGTGAGCGTACTTTGGTGAAAATTAGTGAAAAAAGTTAGGGTAAAATAATAATTGTGAGTGATCAGATGTAGGGTAGCTCTGAAAAGAGCTTTTGGGTCCTGTGGCTGATTTAGGTACCTACAAGTAGGTACCAATGCACAGTCTTAAATTCAGGATGAAAATTCTGTTCCCCTCATCTGAGAAGTGAACTCCATCTCTTCTGTAGATATCTTGCATGTAGTAACGCAAGTTATTGTTGTAGATGGAGCCCATTCCATGGTCTCTCATGTAAGCTGAAACAGACTTATTTACATGCTTCCTCGATTTCTCAATTTATGGACAAAATTGGTTGGACCACCTCCATTTCTGTCTTTGGCATATATTTGAATATACCAAGGCAGTTTGAGGAAAAAGTGCCATCAATTGGTCAAAGGTGTCTTTTAAAAGCATTTCCAGACCTACCCCAGTCAAAGTGCCCAAGTCATTTCCTCCACAGTGCACAATTAACAGGTCAGGTTTTGGCAAATGCAAAAAGGTTTTCACCAATGGTATCAATTGGTGACATCTTAATCCTCTGTGGCCAATCCAGTTGATTTCCACATTTTGTAAATTGAGGTTGTGTAAATTTCTGTTATCAGCATACCTTTGAGCCCAGTGGATATAACTATGTCCAACAATCCAGACAGAAAACATGGTGAGAGGAGGTTCTGCTGCAGTCAGATGAAGTGTGGGAATGAAATGGCAGTTGGAACAGTAGGAGTATGTAATGAAAAAACTTGTGGAGTTTCTGTGGTAATTAATCAGTAGCAGTGATTGGTGGATTTTGATTGCTGAAAACAGAAAGTTAGGGTGCATGGATGAGTTCTTTGAAAGATGTAATTTGAATGGTCAAGAAAAAATCATTTTATGAAAGATTGCACTGGATACGCAGGTGTACTGAGAGTTCAGAGTTCAATTGAAACATTGTTGTGTGAACTTGCAAACATGAGAGGTCTTTCAGGAGGTGGTTGCTATGGAAAAAAGGCAGAAAGGGCAGAAGGGGGAAGGGTGTTGATTTGAAAAAAGTGAGGGAAGAGTTTTGATTGGGTGACATGAGAGATATGTGTGATGAATTACAGCATTTCTGTGCCATTGTTGGTTGCAGCCTCTGGAGTACATACTTTTTGCTCTGCTAAAGACAAATTGGTGTGTGTCTGAGACTGTTTTGAAACTCAAAAAGTATTTGCTAAGGTAAGAAAAGATTCATTTAATTTAGATAGAGAATAGTATGCTTTAGGGAGAAAATTATTAAGAAAGTTGTGTATTTAAAATGTTGCTTTGTTTCATAGGTTGCTTGGGGCATATTTACAAGGCCTTTGAGTCCCGTTGATATTATTTTACCCATTTTAATTTAAGACATTTCCCCGTGGTGCAAGGTCCTTGTAAATACGCCCCCATGTGTGCTAGGCAAATTTAGATTTTGTTTCTTTGAGTTACATAGCCATGTTAAAAGTGATGCAAAAATGGTTTAAGGGCCTTCAAAATACGCTTTCATGTGTGTTAGGGCATTTTAAGTCACTTCCCCATGAATGTAGTTGAATAACTGCTTTACTTGATGTGTTTAAAAACGTTTATTGAAGTCATTTAAGTTTCTTGATATGTACTGCTAGAGTTTCATAGGCTGCTTGGGGCATATTTACAAGGCCTTTGAGTCCCTTTGATATTATTTTTCCCATTTTAATTTAAGACATTTCCCCGTGGTGCAAGGTCCTTGTAAATACGCCCCCATGTGTGCTTGGCAAATTTAGATTTTGTTTCTTTGAGTTACATAGCCATGTTAAAAGTGATGCAAAAATGGTTTAAGGGCCTTCAAAATACGCTTTCATGTGTGTTAGGGCATTTTAAGTCACTTCCCCATGAATGTAGTTGAATAACTGCTTTACTTGATGTGTTTAAAAATGTTTATTGAAGTCATTTAAGTTTCTTGATATGTACTGCTAGAGTTTCATAGGCTGCTTGGGGCATATTTACAAGGCCTTTGAGTCCCTTTGATATTATTTTTCCCATTTTAATTTAAGACATTTCCCCGTGGTGCAAGGTCCTTGTAAATACGCCCCCATGTGTGCTTGGCAAATTTAGATTTTGTTTCTTTGAGTTACATAGCCATGTTAAAAGTGATGCAAAAATGGTTTAAGGGCCTTCAAAATACGCTTTCATGTGTGTTAGGGCATTTTAAGTCACTTCCCCCATGAAAGTAGTTGAATAACTGCTTTACTTGATGTGTTTAAAAACGTTTATTGAAGTCATTTAAGTTTCTTGATATGTACTGCTAGAGTTTCATAGGCTGCTTGGGGCATATTTACAAGGCCTTTGAGTCCCTTTGATGTTATTTTCCCCATTTTAATTTAAGTCATTTCCCCGTGGTGCAAGGTCCTTGTAAATACGCCCCCATGTGTGCTTGGCAAATTTAGATTTTGTTTCTTTGAGTTACATAGCCATGTTAAAAGTGATGGAAAAATGGTGCAAGGGCCTTCAAAATACGCTTTCATGTGTGTTAGGGCATTTTAAGTCACTTCCCCTTGAATGAAGTTGAATAACTGCTTAACTTGATGTGTTTAAAAACGTTTATTGAAGTCATTTAAGTTTCTTGATATGTACTGCTAGAGTTTCATATGCTGCTTGGGGCATATTTACAAGGCCTTTGAGTCCCTTTGATGTTATTTTCCCCATTTTAATTTGTCATTTCCCCGTGGTGCAAGGTCCTTGTAAATACGCCCCCATGTGTGCTTGGCAAATTTAGATTTTGTTTCTTTGAGTTACATAGCCATGTTAAAAGTGATGGAAAAATGGTGCAAGGGCCTTCAAAATACGCTTTCATGTGTGTTAGGGCATTTTAAGTCACTTCCCCTTGAATATAGTTGAATAACTGCTTTACTTGATGTGTTTAAAAACGTTTATTGAAGTCATTTAAGTTTCTTGATATGTACTGCTAGAGTTTCATAGGCTGCTTGGGGCATATTTAAAAGGCCTTTGAGTCCCTTTGATGTTATTTTCCCCATTTTAATTTAAGTTATTTCCCCGTGGTGTAAGGTCCTTGTAAATACGCCCCCATATGTGCTTGGCTAATTTAAGTACTGATAGGATGTGCTTCTACATAGGACCTGTGTTGTGTTTTCAAATTATGACCAGAAAATCGTTTTTTTTAAAAAATAAACGCTTTTCACATTTATGAGAAGGTCATATTGGTGTCTGCTTCTTTAAATAAATATTGAACTGAGAAATATTAAACTGAGGCTTCTGTAAGTGTCAAAGGAGGTGAGTAATGTACATTGCTCTGTTGGATACAGGCCTCATCCTCTGCGTACTCTTGGATATGCTAGACTAAATCTGCTCAATGAGATAACTAAGCTGAGGAAACACAGGTTATGTGATTCTGAAATGAGGAAAATAAATTCCACATTTTTCAATTACATCACCTGTGTTTCCTAACATTATGAATCACATTGTGCAGTTGAGGTTTAGGCCTGTCCAGGGACACAGAAGAGGTCTGGCCTTTGTTCAATAGTGAAGTGGTTATGACTCACTTCATTGGTAGGCCTGCACATGTATTATCTCCTCTGTACTCTTCAACAAGCCTAAATTTCATCTGCAACCCTGAGTAGGCCTCACCTCAAACAAACCTCTGGATAGGCCACACCTTATCGTCATCCTGAATCAATCATTTAAAATGTTTGGGGCAGATTTATGATGGCCGTGCGCCTCTTTTGTGCCGCTGTTGCGTCACTTTTGTGATGCAGCAGTGATGCAAAAGATGCACCATGTTGCAAGACAGGCCTCACTTCATCTCCAACAAGATACCGTCAGTTTAAACTGTAAACATTTAGGACTGTGTAGGGGGCATGGAGAAGCTGAATCTTCTGTAAATGTCAAAATTGTTGCATACAGTGCTCAACTTCTGCGTAGTCTTTGATATGTTAGTTTCCATCTGCACAATGAGATACCTAAGCAAAGGAAACACAGGTTATGTGATTCTGAAATGAGGAAAATAAATTCAACATTTTTCAATTACATCACCTGTGTTTCCTAACATTATGAATCACATTGTGCAGTTGAGGTTTAGGCCTGTCCAGGGACACAGAAGAGGTCTGGCCTTTGTTCAAGAGTGAAGTGGACATGACTCACTTCATTGGTAGGCCTGCACATGTATTATCTCCTCTGTACTCTTCAACTAGCCTAAATTTCATCTGCAACCCTGAGTAGGCCTCACCTCAAACAAACCTCTGGATAGGCCACACCTTATCGTCATCCTGAATCAATCATTTAAAATGTTAGGGGCAGATTTATGATGGCCGTGTGCCTCTTTTGCGCCGCTGTTGCGTCACTTTTCTGATGCAGCAGTGATGCAAAAGATGCACCATGCTGCAAGATAGGCCTCACTTCATCTCCAACAAGATACCGTCAGTTTAAACTGTAAACATTTAGAACTGTGTAGGGGGCATGGAGAAGCTGAATATTCTGTAAATGTCAAAATTGTTGAATACAGTGCTCAACTTCTGCGTACTCTTTCATATGCTAGCCTCCATCTGCACAATGAGATACCTAAGCAAAGGAAACACAGGTGATGTGATTGTGAAATGAGGAAAAGAAATTCCACATTTTTCAATTACATCACCTGTGTTTCCTAACATTACAAATCACATTGTGCAGATGAGGTTTAGGCCTGTTCACGGACACAGAAGGGGTCTGACCTTTGTTCAAGAGTGCAGTGGACATGATTCACTTCATTGGTAGGCCTGCACATGTATTATCTCCTCTGTAATCTTCAACAAGCCTAAATTTCATCTGCAACCCTGAGTAGGCCCCACCTCAAACAAACCTCTGGATAGGCCACACCTTATCGTCATCCTGAATCAATCATTTAAAATGTTAGGGACAGATTTATGATAGCCGTGTGCCTCTTTTGCGCCACTGTGCGTCACTTTTGTGACGCAGCGGCGGTGCAAAAGATTTGCTATGTTGCAACATATTTACAACTTGATGCATCTAGGCAGATGTGTCATGCTGTAAAGTCCTGTGCCACATGAAACCGATGCAGCAGTGATGCAAAAGATGCACCATGTTGCAAGACAGGCCTCACTTCATCTCCAACAAGATAACGTCAGTTTAAACTGTAAACATTTAGGACTGTGTAGGGGGCATGGAGAAGCTGAATCTTCTGTAAATGTCAAAATTGTTGTATACAGTGCTCAACTTCTGTGTACTCTTTGATATGCTAGACTCCATCTGCACAATGAGATACCTAAGCAAAGGAAACACAGGTGATGTGATTGTGAAATGAGGAAAAGAAATTCCACATTTTTCAATTACATCACCTGTGTTTCCTAACTTTACGAATCACATTGTGCAGATGAGGTTTAGGCCTGTCCACGGACACAGAAGAGGTCTGGCCTTTGTTCAAGAGTGAAGTGGACATGACTCACTTCATTGGTAGGCCTGCACATGTATTATCTCCTCTGTACTCTTCAACAAGCCTAAATTTTATCTGCAACCCTGAGTAGGCCTCACCTCAAACAAACCTCTGGATAGGCCACACCTTATCGTCATCCTGAATCAATCATTTAAAATGTTAGGGACAGATTTATGATAGCCGTGTGCCTCTTTTGCGCCGTTGTGCGTCACTTTTGTGACGCAGCGGCGGTGCAAAAGATTTGCTATGTTGCGACATATTTACAACTTGATGCATCTAGGCAGATGTGTCATGCTGTAAAGTCCTGTGCACCATGAAACCTGCGTCAGATTTCATGTGAGCGTTTTGTTGTAGGGTGGCCAGTCATTTGCATGAAAGCCCTGTAAAACTAACACAGTAAAATTAAGAAGATTTCACTGAGTCACATTTATGGCATTGCTGAATCAAATCCTTACGCCTGTTTGAAACAGCAATGTGTGGCTTGCCCCTGTGCATTGCAGTAGACATGTCGCGCTTACGACGTGATTCGTGCAATGCGCCTTTTTTGTGGAACAGATGCGTGACGCATCTGTGCTGTTTTTGCTCAATGGTGCTCTGCATTGTAAATGCGGCACATCATGGGTGGCAGAGCAGTGGCGCACGTTAACTGGTGCATCCCTGTGGATGCGCCAGTTAACATAAATCTGCTCCTTTAAATTTAAGTATTAGCAGGGGACACAGTGTTGGTGAGGCTTATCCAAGGTTAAGAAGAGATGAGTCCTGTTCACTGAAAAATTGGACATAGGCCTCACCTCCTCAGCATCGCTGGACATGGTTAAATAATATCTGCAAAATGTTACTCTTGTTAAACAATTTTACAATTATAGTCTCTGAGATTTGTCTCTTACTCTGCAACATCTCATTGTTGTTCTCTTTCTTTAACACCTTAGGAGCTTGTAAATAAACCTCCCCAGTGCTGCGCTGTCCATTATCCAGTGCTGAACTGGACGTCCAGCGGTCGCACGCAGCACTGGGGAGGTAGTGCCCGTGACGACCGTTGGCCGACGGCAGCACTTAAAGGGTTAAAGATAACGACAACATCAAGCATGAGTGATAATGAGCAATCTGTTGATCTCGATATTATCATTGAAATTGTGATTGAAACATCAGTGGAAGTAGATCCCTTGGATGATTTAAATCCTGAGGATGATGAAGAAAATGATGAGGATGCCGATTTGTCAGAATTGTATGACATAGGGTGGGAAGCTGACGTGCTCGAGCCTATGGAACTATAAACATTTATTTTTAAAAGTTACTGGAAATAAAAATTAAACATGTTAACCGTTTCATTTAAAATTAAACACATCTTCAAAAACAGCTTGTGTGAAGTGTCTTTAATAAAATAGGGAAATATGCTGATAAAAATTAGTTCAGATTCACATATAAAAGAGCAAAGGTCAAATGTAGAAGCATTCTATTTCTTTGCTACTATTTGTGAGTACTAAATTTGCCAATGCACTAAAAATTATTGTATGTAAAATTGACAATTAGTGTGTTAATTTTTTGACGACTGTTATTGATTTACTGTTTGGTAATAGTGGTTAATAACATTTTTTATTATATTTTACCACAGATTCAACTGCAGATCATTTCAAAACTACATTATGCCATCTAAAGAAAGAACCCGAAAGGCTACAAAACGTCAAAGACAGCAGATTACTAAATGCTTGCAGCAGTCCTCTACAATAAAAACTCGTCAAGTCACCAAGAAAGCTCCGGGTAAGACAACGAAATCATTCCTAAGAAACATTTGTAGAAAAAAAAGTAGTACTACAGAACATGTTTTAGTCCAGAAAAAGAGAGCCAATTTAAACGGAAAGGAAAGGCCAATCAAAAATGTTACTGGTAGAGCAGGAGATAACTCTGTGCATGGTAGTAGGAGGAAAAATCAGTTTAGGGACATTCGTAGACGAATGTTCCGCAACAGGATAATTGGCAATTTGTTAAAAAATATTAAGAAAGGTCAACAGAAAGTGGTTTTTTATAAGAGAAAAAAAAAAGTTGAGAAAATTATTGATCAGGCATTTGAAATTAAGGGAAAGTTATTTATTTTGATAATAAATAGAATTAGGAAACTAAACAAGGCAATTTATGATTTCAAAAGAAATAGTAGATGGAAGAGAACAGTTAATCGTAGTAATTTTTGTGAAGTTTTTTCAGGAGAATGGATGCATAGTTCAAGTTGTGAGGCATTTTTTAATGAGGAGAGTTATTTCCAGGATAATGATTTGGTGCATGCAGTTGACACCAGTGGTCGAGCTTATGAGGTGAAGGATGGTTGTCCAGTTGAAAATGAAAAACTTGTGACAACAGAGGCAGAAGAGGTGTTAGGTAATGAGGTTTTAGGAAGACGTCCTAAGGGACCACTGTATACCTGGAAGTGTAGTAGTATTTGCAGTGTGCGACAGGATTCCATCAATTTGCTTTGTGATTTTGTACGGACATTTAATAAGAAAACTTTAAAACAGAAAATGAAGTTGTTGCAAGAATTAGATCCTTGCAGAGTGAGAGAAGTGACAGGTTTGCATGGTCATTCACTGGCTTGTCTTTCCAGGAGAGTATGCCAGAGTGTTTTTCATCATTTGAGGATGCTAGCAATGCATCATAATAAAGTGAGGAAATTAGTTAGAATGTTGTATTATGCTAAGAGTCCAGCAATTATGCTTAAACAATTATGCACTGCTCTTTTGCATGGTTCTGAAGTAGATGTGAAGAATATTTGTGAAGAAATTGAGTTTTGTTACTTTGCAAGTAAAGAGGAGAATGTTGAAATTGACCCAGAAGAAGAAGGTAATGTGGAAGATAGTGTACAGGTTTCCAGTACAGATAATTTTCAGAAAGAAATTGCCACGTTTCAGGTGAAATCAAGTGAGAGGCCTAATTTCACTTGTGTGTGTTGTCAACGCACTTATTATAAGAATCAGACTAAGTTAGTGGATTTATATGCGAAAAGTGAAAGGGAAAATAATAGTGAATGGAAGGATTTTGCAACATACTTGATGGTAGAAAATTGTTTTGATTTGGGATCGGATCAACGTGTGTGTGTACTTATTGTTGTAACAAATTAAAACAAAACCGGATGCCTGCTAGAGCGGTTCATAATAATCTGGAATTGGTTGAGATTCCTTCTGAATTGAAGGATTTAAATACTTATGAATCTATTTTGATTCAAAGTATCCATCCCTTTCAGGCTATTGTACGAATGGAGCCAAAGACAGGGAAATTGCCTCCATCAGATTTACAGAGAGGATTAAAGGGAAGAGTTGTTTATTTGCCTCTAGATTTGAAGAAAAACATTAATACAATTGGAGTAGAGAAAGTGGAAGAGGAACCTCTGGTTATCTTAGTTAATGGGGTTCCGACAAAGAGTAAGAAAATCTGGCAAGATTTAGTGGATGTTAGGAAAGTCAAAAAGGCAACATTGTATTTGAAGAAAAACAATAAGTACTACAAGAATGTATATGTTGCAGAAGAGGAAGTAAGTGAAGAAGAGGATAGCGATTTGTGTGCTGGTCAAATTGAGAAAGTAGAAGCCTCTAAAAATGAAGAAATATATGAACATTATAGTGTTCATCCTTTGCATTCCAGGGAAGTCATGGGGAATGCTATTGAGTTGTTTCAAATGAAACAAGCCAAAGGAAGTCCCATTAGTGTTTGGGAGGAAAGTTTGGAAGCTCGGTGTTTCCCACAGCTATTTCCAACAGGTCAAGGAGGAAGATATGATGAGCGACCTGATCAAATTCCTGCTTCTGAATACCGGACTTTACGATTGTATGCAGAAGATCCTAGGTTTCGTCAATGCATTCCCTATTTGTTTCATCTACTGTTTGAAAGCGATCTGTCTGGACTGTCATATGCAGTGAACCACATCTTGAAAAGTGGTGTACACATGCAAAATATCTCGGCAAGGGACTTTATGGATAAAGTCAATGTGCAAGACAGTATTTTGGATTCTCACCTGATTAATCTCATGGCGTGTCAGCGTGGTGCTAATGAGTACTGGTACCATCGTCATGGTGATTTAAAATGTATGCTGAGGAACTTAGGAACTCCCACATGGTTCCTCACTCTCAGCTGTGCCAAGTATGGCTGGGAAGACTTACTTGAATTTCTACGAGAGGCAAATGGAAACATTGAAAATATCGAATTCAAGACACCCGGAGAACTGTGCTCCTTGGATCCAGTGAATGTATGCAGGTACTTCAATCATAGATTTGAAGCTATGATGTCTTTCATCATGAACAAGAAAAATCCACCTCTTGGAGAGGTGTTGGATTTCTTCTGGAGAAAGGAGTACCAAGCAAGAGGTGCTCCTCATATACATATGCTGCTGTGGATCAAAGATGCACCCAAATTTGGAACAGATCCGGATGACTTAGTGATGAGTTTCATAGAACAGTATTCTACATGTGCTGTTCCAAAGGCAAAGGAAGACAAAAGCCTAAGAGAACAAGTTTTACGCTTCCAAAGCCATTGTTGTGGAAAGTACTGTCGTCGTAAATTCAGAAACAAGGACAAGTTCTACACAAAATGTCGTTTCGCCTTTCCACGACCGGTGATTTCTAAAGGAAGAGTGAACAGTTTGATGTCTTCGCTGCGACATAATGTGATGAAGAAATCACCCAAAAATACGTACAATTTGAAAAGGAACGAAGAGTCCAAGTACATCAACGACTACAACCCAGTGATTTTGTCCATGTGGAATGCTAACATGGATATACAGTTTGTGGCTGATAACTGTATGGCTGTGGCTCGGTATGTGACATCTAACATCACCAAAAAAGAAAAGACAGAATTGAAGGATATGTGGGAGGACATTTCCCATGAAAAGAGCCTCAGTAAGAAGTTGTACAGTTTCAGTCTGAAGATGTTGTCGCATCGAGAAATCGGAGCTTACGAATGTTCTGACCGGTTGTCTTCAGCAAGTCTCTATGCCAAATCCAGGAGTATCATTTGGGCGAGTCTTGGTCTTGCTGCAACGCGTAATCGAGTTCTGAAACCTGTACGGGAAATTGAGTATTTGGCGGAAAAGGAGCCAAACAGTACAGATATTTTGAAGACCAACATGTTGGATACATATTATCCAAATAGAAGCAGTCACCTCGAGAATGTTTGTCCGTATGATGTTCTACAAAATTACATATTCAAGAGGAACATCAAAGAAGATATTGATAAAGGAGTGTATGCTGTAATTGGAAGTGAGGGATGTCTGGTCAAGCAAAGAAAATGCCACTTGGTAAACCATCGAAAATTGAGTGGCGAATCTCCTGAAAGAAAAGAGTTTTTCTATTTAGCACTTTTGCAACTTTTCAAGCCTTGGCGTGCAGAAGAGGAACTGCTTGGAGATTTCCTCTGTTACGAAGACTCTTTCAATGCCGCCAAGGAGACCATAGAATGTCCTGTTTTTCCCAAATATCTAGAAATGTTGAATGCGGAAATCGAGCAGGAAGCAACGATTGCAGCCGAGATTGCTAGAGACAGTTCTCAGGACAGTCAGAGTTCTGTTTCATTGAGTCAGGATCCACTAGGAGGACCAGTTATCGAAAATGAAGCTGCCACTGCCATGATTGAAGTGGAAAGAGCCATGGCACATGCTCAGGAGGATGCGGTTAACTTAAAAAACTTGGAAAGACAACTCAACGTTGAGCAGAGGAAAATATATGACGAAGTTACCAACCAAATAGATCATGGATTAAGTCATGAGAAGAAAGAGTGCTCATGTACGTCGTTGAAGCCTGTCCGACTGTACGTGAGTGGAGAAGCGGGAACTGGAAAAAGTTTCCTCATTAAAGCAATTTCATGTTATTTGCAGAAAAGGACTGAGTCATCGCTGTCTTGTGTTGTCACCGCTCCAACTGGACTGGCAGCACATAACATTAAAGGTATTACTTTGCATCGTCTACTGATGCTGCCAGTGGAGCATGATAACAAATTACAATACCACAAGTTATCTGGAGATGCTTGTTGTGAAGTTTCAAGAGTTTTGAGGAAAATGAAACTTCTTATCATTGACGAAGTAAGCATGGTTTCCAATGTCATGCTTGCCTTTGTGCATTTGAGAATGCAAGAAGTTCTCAAAACAGAGTACGATGTGTTATTTGGTGGCAAACACATCATTGTTTTCGGTGATCTTCTGCAGCTGACACCAGTGAAAGGACAACCTGTGTTCAAAATGCTCATGCATGAAGATACCAGGAAGTGCCTAGGGAGCATTGGCAACGTCAATATATGGTTAAACTTCAATTATGCTGAACTGCGTGAAAATATGCGTCAAGCGAAGGATGAAGATTATAAGAATATTCTACAAGATGTTAGAATCGGAAAAGTGACCGAGCATGGGAAAGAAGCTTTACATGCACGATTACTGTCAAATTTGTATCCAGAAGAAGACGTTGTGCCTGAGAATATTTTTCGGAAAATTACTGAGAAGAATTCTGGAATATGTTTGATGCCAACTCTTGCAGAATGTGCCATCTTCAACAGCAAAATGTTGAATTTAGAAAACCAAGAGATTGTGAAACTGGAAGCTATTGACAGAATAGAGCATATGGGAGCAACAATTATTTTGTCTGAGAATTTGAAATCAAAATTGGATTCATTAGAGAAGACTATATCTAAAACTGCTGGTTTTGAAAAGACTCTGAATGTGTGCTTAAATTGCCGTATAATTTTAAGAAGGAATTTACATGTTGAAAGAGGTCTGGTAAATGGATCAATGGGTAATGTTGTTGATTTTGAGAAATACAGAAATAGAGATGGAATTGAATTTTTAAAAATTAAATTTGATGGCATTGAGGAAGTACAGCTAATTGGTCGTTGCTCTGCTAGGTTTTTGCTTGTAAAAGACTTATATGTTCGCCGTAAGCAGTTTCCTGTTTGCTTGGCATATGCGGTGACAATCCATAAATCGCAAGGTTTAAGTGTAGACAGTGCATTGGTGAATATTGGCAGTTCTGTGTTCAAGGAGGGTATGGCATATGTGGCATTGTCACGAGTCAGAACTTTATCGGGATTGTACTTGATTGATTGTGATGTCACAAACATTTGTGCGGATCTAGATTGTGTTAAGGAATACAATAGGTTAAGAAGAGAGTATGCGCCACATTTGCCTCAATATCCTTTGTTTGAGAAACGTGTGGTAGGCCGGAAACGAAGAAATGTGACCAATAGTAGGGAGGTTGTAGCAAAAAGACGAAAAGTCGATGAACCCGAAATTATAAGCAGAAAAAAAACGGATTCTGTTGAAGATGTTGTTGGTTTTCAATTTGAAAATAGTTCTGGTGTCAACTGCTATGCTAATGTTGTGGTTAATGTTGTCTTTTCTCTAGAAACTTTAAAAGAAGAGATTGTGGTCAATTCGGATCAAAGATTTAGCAGTTTGTTGAATTCTTTGTTAGAGAAATGTAGCACTGATAGAACAAAAATAGAAAGTGTGTCTGAAATTCGAAATCTGTTAGACAAATGTTCAGGTCAAACGCAATTCTCTCAAAATATTCAGCAAGATTGTCAGGAGTTTTTAATGTATATGCTTGATGTATTGCAAGATGAAGGTGTAGATGTAGATCACCTGTTTGGCCTTTCTTATCAATGGTAGCATGACTGCGAGAACTGTAGGGTATCAAGTACTACTAGTGTAAAATTTATATATTTAACTTTGCCAGACAGTAAATCAGTGTCCTTTAATAAGCTAGTAAAAGCTGCCGATCACAATATGGAGTGTAGCCAATGTAAGTCTGAAATGTTGTCCACATTATTTATACGAACATATGGCCAGTATGTCATTTTAATGTTCCAACGATGTAGGCCTGATGGAACAAAATTGACAACTTTAATTAAAAATGTTGTGGCTTCGCAGTTGTCAATATCAGGAAGGACTTTTGTAACTGCAGCAATTATATATCATGACGGTCCTTCAACAACATCAGGACATTACACAGCTTATTTGAAGTCTAGAAACGGCTGGTCATTCTGCAATGATTCTGTTTTAACTTTCAAAAAAAAATTGCCTTTTGACCTTAAAAATTCTTACCTGGTGTTTTTACAACCAAAATTTTAGGGAAAGAATCTCGGGATTTGCTCTGAGGAATTTCAAGAGGTTCTAATGGCTCCTACACTATTTGGCCTTGAGGATAAGTGTAGTACAGAGTCAAAAGTTATTTTTCAGTTTTAAGTAGTTCCTGAAAAAAAAGAAGGTTTTCTTACAGAAAGTGGTGGGCACGGATTAGTTAAAGGACAACAGAGTATTTCCCAAAGCAAACGGTGTTCTTACCATAACACTTGACGTCATGGAAAAATAACTGCACTTTGAATGAGTTCAGAAAAACTGTTTCTTTTAATAAGCTAATTCAAGCAGCCAATCAAAACATGGAGTAGAGGTAATGTAAGTCTGCAATGCTGTCGACATATTTTGAACAAACTTTTGGTTATAATGTCATTTAAAAATTCCAACTATATAAACCTGATGAAAATAAGTTTTCAACTTTAATTACAAATGTTATGGCTACACAGTCGTTGATTTTAGGGAGAACATTTCTAACTGCAGCTATTATATGACATGATGGTCCTTTGACAACATCCATTTATTACACATCTTATTCAAAATGTAAAAAAAGCTGATGTTCCGGAAATAATTCACATTGCACTATGAAACAATGTTGCCTTTTTGTTTAAAAATATTCTTACTTTCTGTTTTCAGAAGAAAGAATTTAGGGTAGGTAACTGGCCTATAATGATTTTAGGAGTTGATATAATTTTATGTACTGTTTTAAATTGCTTTGTGATTAAAAGTGATGTAGAGAATTAAATAATTGTAGTAGTCATAGAGGTAGTGTAAGTCTGCTTCATAGTAAGCAGTATCAGTGTCATAGGAAATGTGGAACATGAGTGAGCAAGAAGGGTGAGATATTACTAGTACAGGATTGTGAAAGTGATCTTGAACGTTTTCTTTCTGAAAGTTGCGGAAAAAGAAAATGACGGGATTTGCTTAGAAGAATTCCAAGACTTATAAATGGCTCTTACACGATTTGGCCTTGAGGAGAAGTGCAGTAGAGAGCGAGAAGTCATTTATTGTATGTAACATATTTGTCAAAACGATTGAGCTTTTCTTTCAGAAAGTGGCGGGCTGAAAATAATAACAGCACAACAGAGTATAAGCTGTTCATAGGACATCCTTCGACGTCATGGAAAGTAAGTTACTTTTGAGGAGTTCTGATTTCTGATTGGTTATGTTATATGGGTTTTTTAAACACAATCATTTTGATTGTGTTTTTTTCCCCGCTGTTATATGATGAATACCTTCAAGTCACTGTTTTTAGTGAAATTTGATATATTCTGAGAACAGCAAAAATAAACCATTTAACATGTATAATTAATTCTGTACTTTTTGTATTTATGATATACATTTAGAACTGTGTAGGAGGCATGGAGAAACTGAGGCTTCTGTAAGTGTCAAGGGAGGTGAGTAATGTACATTGCTCTGTTGCATACAGTCCTCACCTTCTGCGTACTCTTGGATATGCTAGACTACATCTGTACAATGAGATACCTAAGCTGAGGAAATACAGGTGATGTGATTGTTAAATGAGCAAAAATATTTGCACGTTTTTCAATTATATCACCTGTGTTTCCTAACATTACGAATCACATTGTGCAGATGAGGTTTAGGCCTGTCCAGGGAGACAGAGGAGGTCTGGCCTTTGTTCAAGAGTGCAGTGGACATGACTCACTTCGTTGGTAGGCTTGCACATGTATTATCTCCTCTGTGCTCTTCAACAAGCCTAAATTTAATCTGTAACTCTGAGTAGACCTCACCTCAAACAAATCTCTGGATAGGCCACACCTTATCGGCATCCTGAAACAATCATTTAAAATGTTAGGGGCAGTTTTATGATGGCCGTGCACCTCTTTTGCGCTGCCGTTGCGTCACTTTTGTGACACAGCAGCAGTGCAAAAGATGCACCATGTTGCAAGATAGGCCTCACTTCATCTGCAACAAGATACTGTTAGTTTAAAATGTATATATTTAGGACTGTGTAGGGGGCATGGAGAAGCAGAGGCTTCTGTAAGTGTCAAAGTTGTTGAAAAACTGTTTGTCCTTCAATCTTTTCCCTTGTCTTTTCTAATTTTTAAATACATGTTTTAATATTTTTCAAATTTTTGTTCTTTCTTTCACAGATTGAAAGTATAAAAATAACAAGTGACTAAATTAATGACAATTATAAGGTAAATGTTTTGTACTCTTTTCGTTACATTTCTATCACATTTAACTTCTATTAGTTCCACTGCTTCATTTCTTTAACCCTCAGTTTCCTGCCTTTGCTACTTCCCTCATTCCTTTCTCTATTACTTACTTACTCTACTCCTTCCACTCCTTTTCTCAGTCCCTCTGTTCTCATAGTTCCTCACTCTTGTTCACTCACTCCGTCTCTATTACTCTCACTGTCTCTGACTGATCACTCTTTCACTACTTGTTCATTATGGTTTCTCCCTGTAGTTCAAGCACACTAAGGGGCATATTATCAACACAGGCAATAAAATTATCGCTGCTTTTATCAGCAGAAAACTGCCGCAAAAGCGGCTTTAGCGGCAGATTTCTGCCGATAAAAGCAGCGATAATTTTATCACCTATGTTGATAATATGCCCCTATGTTATTTACATTTCTTTGCTGTTTCAATCATTCCTTTTCTGTTACTTCTTCTTTTCTGCTTTCTGTTTTTTCTCTCTGTTATTCCACATGTTTTAATCTTATTTTGAACATTCACTCACATTCTCTAAGAAACTCTTGTTTATTATTCTTCTACTCTCCTTTTTTTCTTTCACTTCCTTATCTATTTTGTTTTTCACAATTATACCCTCTTCCATCTTTTCTTCGGTAAATAGATCTATTAAACAGTATCTCTGTGTTACTCCCTATAGCTGTCTTTCTTTTAACATTACTCTCTGTTTCCTTCCCTTATACTTACTCTTCTTTTTGAAAAAAAAACAATTTTTGGTTCGCTTCCGGTTCGCGTACCGGCGAGCGAACCGGGAAGCGAACCAAAAGAAATTGAGGTTGCCAGAGTGCTAAACATTCTAGCAATTTTTATATAAAGGGGAGGTAGTTCTGAAAAGAACTTTTTTAAATTATTTTTGTTGTTTTATATTTTTTTATTATTTTTCTGAACTTTTTTTACTTTTTTTGTATTTTTTGAACGGTTTTATATATTTTTTTGTTTTTTTGGGGGGGGAAACGAAAACGATTCATTGTAAAGGGCTCAACAGGAGCAACAACAAAAAAAAGATAATTTATTCTCTGGGGCGTTTTGGACAATCATGATTGTCAATTGCTAAGTTGATTAAATTGATGCTACTTTCTCTGTAGCAAATCAACTGACCGCAACGCACGCACACTTGTTTGATTGTCCTGTGGTAAATAAATAAATAATACCTCTCTTTTTGAATGCATAAATGAATAACAGATAGCTCAATAAATAAGAGTCAAGATTCGAGGTAGTAGGAGTTTGCAGGTTTAATACAGCATAAGGACAGGAACAGGACAACCTGCACAGGAATAGGATGGCAAGCCCTGGCAGCGCTGCCGGGGTCAGGATCTGGACAAGAAGGCTAGCGTGGTATTTAATAACAGTACACGAGCATATATACATAACGCAAACACATAGCATTACATTGCAATAGGCGTAGCAGTGGGTGGAGCAATAGGCGTGACGCGTAGCAGTCGCGAAAGATAAGGGTGAAAAGGGGTGTAACAGGGCGTATACATAGACATGTGATGCAAACGTAACAGAATATGTCATGAATGGGGTGGAAACCATGGAGGGGGCTACCTAAGGAGCCGGGACCTCTAACCTGATGGTGCGCGCAAACTGGCAATGACGTGTTACTAGGAGAAGCTGGGGGCTATGAACTCTGTGCTAGGAGCAGAGACTGAAGTCTGGAGAGTCAGGGCGACATGTACCTAAGCAGTATCTAGTATCTGATGTTTAGAGAACATGTTGATGGAATCCAAAAGTTATCGGGGTAAAGGCGAACAGACTCTAAGACTGGAGCATGCATTATTCTACATGTAGTGCGTGATGAAGAATATTAGATGACCATTAAATGCAGTATTTCTCTTACATGGAGACGTAGAGGCTAGACAATGACGGAAACTATTGATGCGATTCAGTAGCTTTAGGAATGCAGAGAAGGAGGGCTGTACTGATAACTCGAATCATAACATACTCTTGGCAGACTCAGAGGCAGAGCCAGGCTGAACCGGGCACTGTGAGGCTGGAAGTAAGTGAAGGGTCGAGGATACAGGTGGGGGCTGTATCGCTCCTCAGCGAGGCTTCGGGAGTCAGAAGCTGAATCTGGTGTCCAGGCCCTTTTGAGGCCTAGAAACGGGGACTTTACAATGCATTAACGTGCACACTGAGAAACGTGGCAACGTAGCTTTACATAGGCCTGATATTCGTAGTATTCACGAGAACTGGAAACTGGTATACTAGAGGTGGACACAACTGTAATTGCGTCTTTAATCAAACATGGGGAATACATATGCATATTAATCATGCACAGATAACATATGATGGAGGACGCGTAGGGACACAGAACATGGCAAAATTTACTTTTCCACATTCCCTCCTTGTCACTACGTTTCCATCAGGAAACATCAATATTCATGATACCATCTATCATTTCATACAGTATCATTTGCTCGTCTCGAATTCCTTTTGAACGGGATTTAGAACGGGGCTTGGGACTAGGAATACAAGAGGTAGCACAAATGCCGCAAATCGCAGGGCCACATTGTATACAGAGGCAGCAGCTGAATATGATCGCTACTGCAATCCCTAGAAAGGACAAGACTTTCCATCCCCAGGCGGAAACTATATTCCAGAACCAACCGGACCATGTCCAGGTGCCTGGATTTTGGTGTAACAGATGGGCAATTTTATGAAGTCTGGTTATAGCTGAATAAACAGACGGCGCGTTATTTGGAATGAAAATGCAGCAACTAGATCCGATGACTCTACAGGCCCCGCCCCTATCGGCCAATATGACGTCAAGGACGAGACGATTCTGGAGCACGACAATTCTCATAAAGGATTGTTCTTCGGTTAAATTACTTAGAGCAGAAGTAGTCTCAATTACTACTGCTTCGAGTGTTCTGGTTAATCTACGTATCAGTTTACTATTCACGACTGTACCTAAATAAGGGAAGACACCTTTATTGATATCTATATATTGTTCTAGAGTAGTTTCAGTATAATCGACAATCGGGAGGTTTCTCTTGTGTCTAGTATGTACTAGGTGGGAATTCCTATGGTAGTCGGGTGGGGCTAGAAAAACTGGTGGCAGTAGGAAGGCAATGTAACAGGTTCCCTCCCAATCGAGGGGCAGACGAACATATGCGGTCTGACCACAAATAAAATAAGAATGACGTGAAGCTTTGAAAATAGATTTCCCACTGTCACTATACTTGACAATAGTAGTACAATCACTATGTCCTACATGTACGGAACCATTATTTCAGACACATAATTCGCCTTTGACTGGTAGTACTGGAATTGCAGGTAAGTCTGGAGTAGTATCAGACTGAACATTCAGGACCATGAAATTCGAAGAATAATTACCTAAATTATACACTTCATTTTCTAGATCTAACCCGGTTCTATGGGGGAGACCTTGCTTGTCTGGAAAACATGTACTGTTAAGAAAAGACATATCTGTTGAGGATGACGTTAACGTGGACCATGCTCCACATGAACCATTATGTGAAAAAGGATAAGGAAAGAGTGGCAGAACTCCCTTCGGTGTCTGAAAAGGGGGGAGTCGACCACACACCCAACAATTAGTGGCATTGCTGGTCTGGTGTGAATAATGTAACATGCGGATAAAAGAATTATTTCGCATAGCGAGGCGGTAAGAGAGTTCATGAGGAGGCAGATCACTAAACGTATGCTCTACTGTAGCATTGGCAGACTTATTTACATGAGAAACTGGAAAATACAGGTAAAATGCATAACTGGTGCAGGAAATCATAATACTGAGAAATAATATGAAACATAGAAAAACGATACATCGGATTGAGTTTTGACTAACTCTCTCACTATGGGGGTCTATTTTATACATGTCAGAAACAGTCTAACCGTTTCACCTAGGGGAGGACTTAGACAATCAAACTGGCTGACTTATTTTACTAGACCGGAGTTTCAACTTATACTCCTGCTGCGGAGTTTTCTCTAACAGGGAGGGTGCAGTATCATTGTTCTTTGCGGGACAGTCCTTGAGAATAGTACTTTGGCAGTCTTTCAAATCCTGAGAAATGTTCTTTGAAACGGGCTTCAATCCATAAAATTTCTTTATGTGCGAAAGGTGCACCCAGCCTTTGCGTCCCTCCAACTTCACGGCTGTACGGGTGGCGAGGAGGACCTGTCGGGGCTCCTTCCAGCGAGGCTCTAGCGGACTTGAGCGGTCAAAATTTCGCACCAGGACCATGGATCCTGGAACGATTTCATGCGGTTCCACCTCGGTATTGTCTGGAAATGCGGCGGCAACCTGTGAACGACAAGAGTTGAGGGCAGACATCAAGGAAGCTAGGTAATCTGTCAGCATATTACTTGAAACATCGGTAATACTTCGGGGTCTGGGTGTACCCCACATGTTAGGGGGGCGGCCGAATACGACCTCATACGGGGACAGACCTGATCTGGAATGTGCGACCATGCGCATATAGAACAAAGCGACTGGCAGAGCTACTAGCCAGTCCACACCTTTCTCTTGACAAACTTTTGCAATTCGAATTTTCAGGGTCTGATTGTGTCTCTCTACAAGACCGGCTGCTTCAGGATGGCGTACACAATGGAACTTCCATTGGTATCCTAACAGAAGGGAAACATGCTTCATTAACTCTGAGGAGAATGGCTGGCCGTTATCAGAATATACGACCCTAGGGAGTCCATAACGGGGGAAGAACTCACGAACCAACTGCTTGGCAGTGGTCGCGGCTGTGTAATCTGGGACTGGATATGCTTCTGTCCACCTGGACAAAGCGCATACAACTACGAGGACATACTTGAAACCTCGACATCGCTCCATCTGAATATAATCCATCTGGAGGACTTCAAAAGGGTGGTCAGGAGGTTGGAATCCACCTTGTTCCACCGGGACACTTTTACCTGGATTAAACTGGCAACATATCATACAGGTACGGACTTTCTGCTTGGCTGCAGCTCGTAAATGCTTGTTAAACCAAATGTTCTGGATACTATCTAACATAGCTTTTTCTCCTAAATGTGCTGGACTATGTGCGGTATTGATAATGACTTGAACCATTGAGTCGGGGAGAAACCATGTGGCTTTTCCCTTCGTCACCCATCCTTGATCTGTCTGGACCCCTCCTTGTTCGGACCATTTCTTGATTTCATCGGGAGTAGCATGTAACTGGATATCTATGACATCTTGAGTAGGGTCCTTAATTGTCATACATGTAGTCGGATCTAGAGTGTGTGTCATGTTAACTGGAATGTCTGGAGTCTGAGCTGTAAGCTTGGCTGTGCGATCTGCTAGATCATTACCTTGAGAGATAATGTCAGTAACTTTCGTGTGTGCCTTGCATTTCATGATAGCAATGGATGTCGGTAAATGTATTGCATCTAACAGAGCTTGAATAAGGAGACCATGCTGAATCTTGGTTCCATGAGAAGTCATGAAACCTCTCTCCTGCCAGAGCACTCCAAAGTCGTGCACGACTCCAAATGCGTAGCGTGAATCTGTGTAAACATTAACTTTCAGGTTCTTGGCGTGTATGCAGGCTTGTGTCAGAGCAACTAGCTCTGCTGCTTGAGCGGACAGGGTGTCAATACGGTGTGTCTCAATAACTTCAGTGTCAGTGGTCACTGCATACGCGGCGACTAGTTCTCCTGTACTTGTTCTCATGCATGAACCATCCACATAAAGTGTCAGGTCAGGGTCTGGTAATGGAATATCCGTCAGATCTTGTCTTGGCTTTGTCATGATGTTAACTACTTCCACACAGTCATGTGTGTCAGGATTTGGATTAGCTGACGGTAACAGTGTAGCAGGATTGAGAACGTTGCAGCGTCTGATTTCTATGTGTGGCTGAAACAGTGTCAATTCATAACCTGTTAAACGTGCAATTGTCAAGTGCTGGGTCTGTGTTCGATTTAAAAGAACTTCCACGGAGTGTGGAACTTGTACTGTCAGGGAGTGTCCTAATACTATGGAATCACTTTGTCTGATAGCTAGTGCTGTGGCTGCAACTGACTTGAGGCACGCAGGCAGAGCCTGGGCTACAGGATCTAATGTGCTCGAAAAATAGGCACATGGCTTGTATTGTCCTGCTTGATCTTGTGTGAGAACAGATAATGCTGTACCTTCACGTTCTGTGACGAAAAGTGTAAAAGGCTTACTGTAGTTTGGTGTAGCTAGAACTGGAGCTTGGCATAAAGCTTTCTTTAACTCATTGAAGCTAAGTGTATGTTCAGATGTCCAAGGGAGAACAGTCGATACGGCTGCCTCCTGTGTCGTTAACTGTATCAGTGGCTTGGCTAGAAATGCATACTGAGGAATCCATTGTCTACAATAAGAAGTAAGGCCGATAAAAGCACGTACCTCCTTCTGGGTCTTGGGCTGAGGAAGACTCGCTATTAACTGAATACGGTCAGGTGTCAACTGCCTACCCCTCTTGGACAGTAAGTGTCCTAAGTAGACCACTTGCTGGACACAGAATTGAAGCTTCGAAGGGGACACCTTGTGCCCCATCTCGGCTAGGAAATACAGAACCGTCAGTGACGCTCGCTCGCAAGCACGTTCAGAACGGGCTGTGATCAATAGATCATCGACATACTGGAGCAGGGCAGTGTCAGTTGGCATGTGAACATTATCAAGTTGTCTCTTAAGTGCTTGACTGTAAATACTAGGGCTTTCTGTGAAACCTTGAGGAGCTCGTGTGAACATATAGCTCCTTCCATTTAAACAGAATCCGAAAAGAAACTGGCTGTCTGGATGAATGGGAACACTGAAAAACGCGTTCTTGAGGTCGATTACAGTAAAGAACATGGCTTCGGAATCAATGGCTGTTAATAGGGAAGAGATATCTGGGACCACTGGGTACTGGGGAATAATACATTTATTAAGTTCTCGTAGGTCAATCACTAATCGATATACTGGGGGTGCATTTGGATCAGTACGTTTCATGACTGGAATGATCGGAGAATTGCATATATTGGAGTCAGTTTCTACAACCACTCCTTGAGCGATGAGCTCGTCAATAATTTTGGATAAGGCTGCTACAGCCTCAGGTGGCAATCTGTACTGTCTGATTCGTGGTAACACTACACCTGGCTTGAGAGTCACACGATGGGGTGTGATTTGCATGTAACCTACATCAGTTGGACCTTGCGCCCATAAATGCTGCGTAACATTAGACAATCTGGGATCAAAATCTCGTAATACATAGTGACCCTTAAAGTCACGCAGGAACAGACGTATTCCCTCTGGGGAACAGCATATAACTGCACCTAATTCTTTCAGTGTTTTAATGCCCAATAGATTTTCTGGACATGACTTAGTAAGTAACAGATCAGTAGTACGAGACAATGGACCTACTTCTAGAGTAACTGGCTTTGATATTTCATTTACAATGGGTTTTCCTGAAAATCCAAGGGAAACATTTCTTGAGCCTGAGAGCGGAGCCCCTGGAACTTCGGCGTGACTAATTGTGGTCCTACTTGCCCCTGTATCAATCAAAAACTTTCTGTCTTTCCCTAATACTTGACTGTGAACATAGGGACCTTCTTGATCTACAGGTATCTCGATGAGAGGCAAGCCTACCTCCCTCTCTAGGCTGTTTCATGAGTATGGCTGATACTCTGGATACTCAGACTGTGCATACTGGTACATCTGCTGTGTAACATGCTGTGTTGCAGCGATAGGCTGCGGAGCTGTAACTGTCTGTGGTGCATTCTGTGACTGAGGAGTCTGTGAAACTTGTTCTTGTCTAGGCGGACGTGGTCTTTCTTTAGTCTTACCAGTAGCTATGTTGTGTTTCAGGACTGCACACTCGTTTATAAAATGACCTGGCTGTTTACAATAATTGCAGTTCCCTTTAACGGGAGCTGCAGGATGACTGGCTTGATTCGGACCCCTCTTCTGGCTGTCTTGTGGAATAGATTGTGCAACTAGTACTTTCATTTTCGTGTCTTTCATACGCTTTCTCTCGTGTTCTTGTTCTTCCCTGATTCTATTCTGGTGGTATTGGAGCATCTGTAACATCTGGGACGGGGTATTAGCTTGCCAGGTACTTTCGACTTTCAAAACTCGATTTTTAATTGGTGGACTTGAATTCTCGACTAATTTAGTAACAAAAAGATGAGGGTATGACTCACTACTTGTCTTGAGGCCACTGTTGATGCTAAAACATTTCTCAAATCTAGAATAAAAATCACTAATGTCTTCGTCTTGTTTCTGTTTACAGGCTGAGATTGCATCCCAGTCTTCCTTTTTCGTTGTTAACAATCTGGGTAAAACTTGAATCAATAATTCAGGTAATTCTTTACATTTCGCTCCAAGACCGGTACCTGGTACTCGTGCCTTATCTTCAGCTTCTAGAACTGCCCAATCTATCTTTTTCTCTCCCACCTCCCATTCTTTTTCCTTGAGCTTTTCATACACCCCTGCGGGCAGCAGAACCTTTAACATTTTAATTATATCTGGATACGTGTATTCTCCCATACGGAGCATGTCTTTTAATTCTCGATGGAACCCTGCTGGATCTTTATCATGACAGGGAATTAATTTTTTCATCTCTAAGAGTTCCATCTTTGTGATCGGGGTGTAAACAAACACTCGTTCTAGTTCGCCACCCGTTCCTCTAACTGGGTGGACTTCTCGTAACGGATTCTGTCTCTCCATGTAAAATGGTTTACTTTCTGGGGGTGAGACATGAACAAAATGCGGGTTCAAAAACGTTCTATATTTGTGACGCTGTTCTAGAATGACACTAATTAAATCGGTACCTAGACCTTTCCATCTATACTGGAGTAACTCGTTCAGGATATCATGTAACGGGCCTGGATCAGAGTGCTGACCCTCATACAATGTAATGAGGTGCTGGATCATATACATACCCACCAGTCGCTGCTCGGCTGGGGGCAGTTTCAGAAACATTTGTGCCACTATTTCGTCTGGAAAAGTGGTAGAATCAGTAATCCATCGGACTGCTGATCGGGCTAGTTCTTGTTCATGCATAGTACTTAACTCACTGTAACCGATTCGTGATTTCAGAATGTGATCGGTAGCTTGAAACACTTGTTCTAGAGAACCTTGTTCTGGTGCTGGATGATGGAAAGTTGACTTGTGTTCTAGGCGTAAATGGCGATCTGGAAATCTAGATTTTCCTACATACGCTATTCTGGCGGGATTCTCGTCGTCTACCTCTTCAGTATCAGAGTTACTTTCTTTCTCGCTTACTTGTGCTGCTTTACGCTGTTCGTGTAACTTTATTATTTCTTTACGGATTTTCTTGTACATACTTTCCATAGCACTGATGGTCTTGTGCTTACCCTAGGCTATATTATCACTCCACTTTGTCAGGGTTCTCATTTCGGCTTGATCTTTGGACGGGTAATCTTGTTCTCTTATTAAACAATTAATCAAAAACTTTAGTATCATGAGCTGGATCTCGGCTTTCCTTTGAGACATGACTTCGCCAATGCTTTCTGGATCATCCCCTGTACGGATGAAACGATATATTCTGTCTAGATCTTCTTTCATATTCGGTAGGGTGACTAGATACTCGGCCACCTTTCTTACGCGTAATGAATATAAAACCATATTATCCTCGCCTGGGACTGGATCATAGCCGCATTCATTAAGGGCTTTTCTTATTTCTGCTACAGACTGATATCTGGGCGTACGCTGTGACGCTTGAGCATGTAATTCGACTAACGTTAAACGCTTGTGTGGCGGCGGGGTCTGAGGAGGACCTCCTCCTGCGGCCCCTAAACTAGAATCGTCAACTGATACTCTTCGTCCTGGCAGAGTGGGAAATGGAAATGCAGACTGGACTTGTATGGCGGGCTGGACCGGGGGTACCGTAACAGGTACTCCGGTGTCTGGAGGAGCGGGAAGTGCCTGATTTACGGGGACTGGCGGAGTAGTAACAGGATTTGCATATTCTGGGACTGTGTCGTCCAAATAGGACGAGATGAAAATATCAGCTGCGGTCGGTTTGTGACGTAGCTTGGTCGGAACTAATGGTGGCGGAAAGTTACTGGATGCCTCCGGGGTCGCTTTTGGCAAGCCCTCGGCAAGAAGAGGATACATACCCTTAATAAGAGCATGCCTCTGTCTGTCTGACTGTTCGGTTTTAACTCGTTCACCAATCTCGATTAATTCCCTTTCTTGGGCTCGTTCCAAGGATTGTCTACTTAATTCTGACTTTCTGATTTCTTTTTCGGTTCTTTTATGAGATTCTTTGCGCCATAACTCGATGGCATCTTTCTGTGACTGTCTGGCTTTCTTTTTCCATAATGCTTCTTCTACTCGCATGATGCACTCGGCATCCCATGTGCCTGATACAGGCCATCTATACTTTTCCTCTAACTGTTTGGTATACTCGACCCATAAATCTAGATACAATATGGCGCTTATGCCATGCTTCTGATACATAAAATGACCTGGACTGTCCCTAGGCGGGACAGGAACTGCTGCTTCCAGCAGACCCTTTCTAGTTTTTAACTGACGTAACTTAGAGAACAAGGGCATGACTGAACTGTAACTGAGACACAATACGTAATTACACAATAAACACGATAATTACTTCACACTCATACCACAACATCAAAATACATGAAGAACATTTAGAATAACAGTTCGAACAGAATACTACCTGGAATACGGAACACAGAATACATGAATTTTCTCGAGAACAGAACTGACTAGAACAGAAACTAGATGCACTGCTGAAACAGTACGAAACTTACCGGTCTCATAAAGAGACACGTCAGGACCCGCATCCACCGAAGTGGACACTTCGTTTGTGGGTCTGTGTACCACCAACCCACGGACCAGAGTCAATTAAATTGACCCTGTCTAGATACTACCCCAGTAACGGTACTCACCGGGCAGCAAGAACGGAAAGCCTCGGACTGGACTGGACTGCTACGACGACGGACGACGAACTTCGGACTTCTGTTACAGGTGGGCCTCCGGATACCTCGGACCTTGGACTCTCGGCTTGGGCTCTGGTCGGGACTCGCCGCGTTCCTCCACCGTCTCGTCTGGATGCTGGACCGCCACCTCCGTCTCCTCCGTGGGCCTGAGGGATACTTGAAGCAGAAATATCTGCACGTGCACGGTATGGTTCCGTCACGGCTGCAGAGGGTCAGGGGGCCGGCGTGGCTTCACCGACGCGTGGGGAAAGGGCAAGTCCCTATTCGGGCGCCATTATGTGGTAAATAAATAAATAATACCTCTCTTTTTGAATGCATAAATGAATAACAGATAGCTCAATAAATAAGAGTCAAGATTCGAGGTAGTAGGAGTTTGCAGGTTTAATACAGCATAAGGACAGGAACAGGACAACCTGCACAGGAATAGGATGGCAAGCCCTGGCAGCGCTGCCGGGGTCAGGATCTGGACAAGAAGGCTAGCGTGGTATTTAATAACAGTACATGAGCATATATACATAACGCAAACACATAGCATTACATTGCAATAGGCGTAGCAGTGGGTGGAGCAATAGGCGTGACGCGTAGCAGTCGCGAAAGATAAGGGTGAAAAGGGGTGTAACAGGGCGTATACATAGACATGTGATGCAAACGTAACAGAATATGTCATGAATGGGGTGGAAACCATGGAGGGGGCTACCTAAGGAGCCGGGACCTCTAACCTGATGGTGCGCGCAAACTGGCAATGACGTGTTACTAGGAGAAGCTGGGGGCTATGAACTCTGTGCTAGGAGCAGAGACTGAAGTCTGGAGAGTCAGGGCGACATGTACCTAAGCAGTATCTAGTATCTGATGTTTAGAGAACATGTTGATGGAATCCAAAAGTTATCGGGGTAAAGGCGAACAGACTCTAAGACTGGAGCATGCATTATTCTACATGTAGTGCGTGATGAAGAATATTAGATGACCATTAAATGCAGTATTTCTCTTACATGGAGACGTAGAGGCTAGACAATGACGGAAACTATTGATGCGATTCAGTAGCTTTAGGAATGCAGAGAAGGAGGGCTGTACTGATAACTCGAATCATAACATACTCTTGGCAGACTCAGAGGCAGAGCCAGGCTGAACCGGGCACTGTGAGGCTGGAAGTAAGTGAAGGGTCGAGGATACAGGTGGGGGCTGTATCGCTCCTCAGCGAGGCTTCGGGAGTCAGAAGCTGAATCTGGTGTCCAGGCCCTTTTGAGGCCTAGAAACGGGGACTTTACAATGCATTAACGTGCACACTGAGAAACGTGGCAACGTAGCTTTACATAGGCCTGATATTCGTAGTATTCACGAGAACTGGAAACTGGTATACTAGAGGTGGACACAACTGTAATTGCGTCTTTAATCAAACATGGGGAATACATATGCATATTAATCATGCACAGATAACATATGATGGAGGACGCGTAGGGACACAGAACATGGCAAAATTTACTTTTCCACAGTCCCTAACCTCATCTGTATATTTGGGACCGTCTCCCTCGCCTCTGGTCCCATCACTTCCTCTACATTTGATCTTCTGGCCACAGGAGGGGGGTTATCCTGCAGGTCACGTACCTGCGCAGCACTGTAGTTGATAGGGTGCCACCTCTCCATATGGCGATGCATCGTATAATTGCCATAACTATATTTTTTATCTGTCCCTCTGGACAGATCTTTCTTGCAGATAAGGCAAGTTACATACCGGGCATTCACTTTTTTTTAGCCCCGGGGATATTTAAAAAATTGCCAAATGAAATTCTCTTTGACACGGGACCTCCTAGGCTCTTCTGGCAAAAACTGCCTCCTCTCTTGCTCCTCTTCCTCTTCTTCCTCCTCTTGATTGAGGATTACCTGAGGAGGTGGTCCTCTCTTTCTAGGAGGTGGTGGTGGTGGTGGGGGTGCACCAGCTGAAGCTACAACACTTGCCATTGCTAAGTGATGAAAAAAGGTCTTCCTCTTACAAAGATGAAAGTCAGAGTGAGGAAACAAGGAGGGGTTTTCATCATTTGGGGAAAAAAATAGTTCTGAACCAATGAAAAGTGTTATTTTTAGGTCACATGACCTAGCCTTACATCATTAGGAAACCAAAAGTGAAATGAACCAATGAAAAGTGTTATTAACAAGTCACATGACCTGTTATGCTTACGTTACGCGCTCCGCGCCGCGTCCCGGATCGCTTCCGGGAAGCTGCGATTCGCGCCTCGCTTCGCGTACCGGAGCACTTCCGGGTGCGCTAACGCGACGCGTCATATGACGCATTACGCGACAACGCGATACATCGCGGTTACGCGACGCGTCACCATGTTGTTTTCTAACGTGGCAGTTGCGCAAACGGAACGTTTACCGGTTCGCGGACCGGGTCGCGGCAGCAAATTGAGCTAACGGGAAGCTACCCGGTTCGCGGACCGGGAGCAAAAAAAAAAAAAAGACATATTTTTTTTTAAAAAACATAAAAAATTGTATTTAAAACATATAAAATATATTTTTCGATTTAAAGAAGAATACATTTTAAAGCTTTTGATATTTACTATTAAAAAACCATTGAAATTCACTGAAAAAACCATAGGTTATAGACCATATATAGTTAGGAATTAGCATTTACAAAACCTTGAAAATTCACTGAAAAAACCATAGGTTATAGACCATATATAGTTAGGAATTAGCATTTAGAAAACCTTATTTTACTCACACAAAACCATTGAAATTCCATATATAGTTAGTTGCACTAACTATATATCGCGCACCCGCAATCCACTGCTGATGATGTCACATATTACATCATTCATGACATGGTCAGTGACATCACTGATGACATCACTGATGACATCTCAAATGACATCACTGATGACATCACTGATGACATCTCATTTGACATCAATGATCACATCACTGATGATATCATTCATGTGACAATACAATGCATCTCCTCACACTTTAATATAACCTCTGTTACACCCAGTGTTAAATACAGAGTATAATTTTTGAAACCATTGACACACCAATACTAGTTACTACATACGCACTCACTGATTCCTACTTCTACACACACATTCACTCATTCAACCATACAATCATTCATACATACAATGACTCATCTTTACAACACTATCATATGCACTCATACACCTATACAGACACTCACACTCTGCCACTCATCCATGGAGTTACTCACACACCTAGTCAGTCCTGTAAAGACTCAATCACACTTCCATTTTCTAATCTATACAGTTAAACATAGAGCACATAACATTTTCAAACATATACTAACACATACTTACTCTCTTATACAATCATTGATACAAGTACACATTGATCTGCACAGTCACACACCTCCCAGCCAGCCACACACACACTCAGTCTCCCATACAAATAATTGGGCAACCAATCAATAACCCATATAGTTACTCATATAGCTACTGATCAACACATGCAGCAGTTTACAGAACAGAAATAATGATGCACAAATTAAGACAGTTTAGTCACTAACCCATGCACTCAGTGAGACACATTTAATCACTCACTCATACAGTCAGTCATGCACCTACTAAATCCTTCGTCCATACACTTATACATCCACTCATTCTTCAATATGTAAGACATATTTTAACTTTACAGAAACATACAGTCACTGGATGTAGTCATCAGTGATGTCATCAGTGATGTCATTTGAGATGTCATCAGTGATGTCATCAGTGATGTCACTGACCATGTCATGAATGATGTAATATGTGACATCATCAGCAGTGGATTGCGGGTGCGCGATATATAGTTAGTGCAACTAACTATATATGGAATTTCAATGGTTTTGTGTGAGTAAAATAAGGCTTTGTAAATGCTAATTCCTAACTATATATGGTCTATAGCCTATGGTTTTTTCAGTGAATATATATATATATATATATATATATAGATATAGATATAGATATATAACCTACTGGCGGTTGCCAGTAAGTAGTTATAGTTAGGATTGATTTCCATAGGAAATCCGCAACATTCTATTGAGAATAACTTTGGCGCCGGTGGACGAATCTTCGCAAATTTCACAAAGAATATGGCCCCCTCTGCTCTGCTCCTTCCCTGAAAGTTTGGGGGGGATTCGTCAAGCGGGGGACGAGATAAAAGGAGGTTCCCAAAACGTGTTTTCCCCATGTTAATTTCCATAGGGCGGTTGGACTCACTTTTAGCCCGAACGGCTGAATGGATTTCCACAAAACTTGGCAAAATTGTAGGGACTGGTAGCCCGATGTGCCTTTGCTATGTCTCAAGATATGTGCTCCAGTGGATTTTGAGTAATTTAGGTTAAAAAAAAATATATATCTGGGCGAAGCCTAACCACACATCTGATCTGATTGGCTGTCAGCACTTCATCCAAGAAGTGTTGGCAGCCATCTTGGGACCAATATACATGATAGCACCTCATTAAAAAGCATTGTAGTTAATAGAGGGTTTTAGGACTTTAGTTACATTATAAATCATTTGTTGATGGTACCATACTCATTTCAGGAATTGTGGTGTGTTCTAAGGTGATTTTACCATGTGAAAAAGCCTTCTGCTGTGATATCATGAATCATGTTTGAAAGAAAACTAATATCTCATGATTTTCCCACAGTGGTTTGGAAGGGGATCTATAAGCTAAACTGAAAGCATATTTTCTGTAAATTCACATTATCTTTCTCAGTCATGTGAGAATGAAGTCTGACATTCTCAGTAAAACATGTACATCCAACAAGGACAGAGACTGTCAGTTGATTCCTTTGTGTCCTACTGCAGCCTCCTAGAGTGTTCTAAAGAACAACTAGAGCGCTAACAGTCCTACTTATTACAAAGGTATAGCACACCTGAAGCCATTGTGATGGGAATAAAGTGGTAACTCTTAAAACATTTAATTTAAAAAGGAACAAAATGAGGGGGTATATTATGCCATTGAAAGTATTATTAGTGCTGCAAAATGAAAAATTAGGGCACATTTTGAGTGACTTCTCAAATCCTCTTCTATTTCATTAAAAAAATTCTGACATGCAGTCTCCCAAGATGGCCACCAGAGACAAAAGAGCCCAAATGTAGCCCAAATATCACCCAGATGTAGCCCAAGTATAGCCCAATGACAGAAGTTCCCAGAGTGTTCTAAAGAACAACTAGAGCGCTAACAGTCCTACTTATTACAAAGGTATGGCACACCTGAAGCCATCTTGATTGGAATAAAGTGGTAACTCTTAAAACATTTAATTTAAAAAGGAACAAAATGAGGGGGTATATTTTGCCATAGAAAGTATGATTAGTGCTGCAGAAAGAAAAATTAGGGCACATTTTGAGTGACTTCTCAAATCCTCTTCAATTTCATTAAAACATTCTGACATACAGTCTCCCAAGATTGCCACCAGAGACAAAAGAGCCTAAATGTAGCCCAAATATCACCCAGATGTAGCCCAAGTATAGCCCAATGACAGAATGTCCCAGAGTGTTCTAAAGAACAACTAGAGCGCTAACAGTCTTACTTATGACAAAAGTATGGCACACCACAAGCCATCTTGATTGGAATGAAGTGGTAAGTCTGAAAACATTTAATTTAAAAAGGAACAAAATGAGGGGGTTCATTTTGCCATAGAAAGTATGATTAGTGCTTCAGAAAGAAAAATTAGGGATCATTTTGAGTGACTTCTCAAATCTTCTTCTATTTCATTAAAGAAATTCTGACATGCAGACTGAAACATGCACTTTGAATACCAGCAGCAGACTTCCCTGGTGAGCAGTAGCTTTACTACAGTGATCTAATGAGCAACTAGAGTGCTAACATTCAGAATTTATGGCAAATGTGTGACACATCTGAATGCCTTCTTGATGGAACCAAAGTAAACAAGCATTGAAAATGCAATAGATCTCGCCCTCGTTTAAGTTAAAGCCATTCTGTTTGTAATGAGGTGGCTTTTTAGCTTTGCTTTTATTAGTGTTTTTTAAACTTTCATGTAAATACCATGCATCTGTATGCATATATGTATATGTATGCATGCATTTATATTTGTATTTATATAGATATACATATTATATATGTATGTATATACATACACATACATATAAATAAATGCATATGCATATATATGCATATATATATGTGTATATGTGTGCGTGTAGAGAGAGGTAGAGAGGTAGAGGTAGAGAGGTAGAGGTAGAGAGGTAGCGGTAGAGAGGTAGAGACTAGTAGAGAGAGAAGTAGAGAGAGGTAGAGAGTAGAGAGTGAGTAATAGAGAGTAGAGAGTGAGTAGTAGAGAGTAGTAGAGAGCAGTAGAGAGAGTAGCAGAGAGTGAGTAGTAGAGAGTAGTAGAGTGAATAGTAGAGTGAGTAGTGGAGAGTGAGTAGTAGAGAGTGAGTAGTAGAGAGTAGTAGAGAGTAAGTAGTAGAGTGAGTAGTAGAGAGCAGTAGAGAGTAAGTAGTAGAGAGTAGTAAAGAGTGAGTAGTAGAGAGTGAGTAGTAGAGACTAGTGGAGAGAGAGTAGTAGAGAGTGAGTAGTAGAGAGTGAGTAGTAGAGTGAGTAGTAGAGAGTGAGTAGTAAAGAGAGAGTAGTAGAGAGTGAGTAGTAGAGAGTAGTAGAGAGTGAGAAGTAGAGAGTGAGTAGTAGAGAGTAGTAGAGAGTGAGTAGTAAAGAGTGAGTAGTAGAGAGAGAGTAGTAGAGAGTGAGTAGTAGAGAGTAGTAGATAGTGAGTAGTAGGGAGTGAGTAGTAGAGAGAGAGTAGTAGAGTAGTAGAGAATGAGTAGTAGAGAGTGAGTATTTGAGAGTAGTGGAGTAGGAGAGAGTAAGTAGTAGAGAGTAGTGGAGAATATTCCAAAGTTTGGCACAGCACCACTTGCACAACAAGTCCAATCAAATCATATCACTTAGAGTCCTTATTGAAGCGCTGAATCTTGGTGTATATTCAAATGCTTTTATTTTCCTTAAGTTTATGTACCACAGCCAGCCGAAACGTTTTGTTCTGTACAACAGAACTTCTTCAGGGCGTTCTTATTTCCTTCAAGTTATGTCGGTATCCTGTTGTCATATAACTAGATATTTCTTCCAAATGTTAGACGAGACGTAAGTACATTCTTATTCAAAGTGACTAGGTATCAATTTTACCCACACAATTCGGGCAGACTTGAGTAATATATAGCATCCTCAAAGTCAGTCTTTCAAAAATTCCAAAGTATAGGACATGATAATCCAAATCCAAATGTTTCTCAAGAAAAGTAATTTTCAATCGTTCGGAATATCGGTGTTTGGGCAGATATGACCCAGGGACCCCCAGTATGCAAGGGGAATTAGTCCCCCCTCTGCAAACGCGCCAGTGGCCTGCGTTGCAGAGAGGTGTAAAAAGGGGCGTAGCCTCATTACACCTCTGTGCAATGCAGCCCCCTGGCACATACTGGAGGTTCCAGGTGGGCTAGTTGGCCCCCAGGGACCCCTAGTATGCAAGGGGAATTAGTTCCCCCTCTTCAAACATGCACGGGGGCTGCGTTGCAGAGAGGTGTAAAAAAGGGTGTGGCCTCATTACACCTCTCTGCAATGCAGCCCCCTGGCGCATACTGGAGGCTCCTGGTGGGCTAGTTGGCCCCCAGGGACCCCCAGTATGCAAGGGGAATTAGTTCCCCCTCTGCAAACGTGGCAGGGGGCTGCGTTGCAGAGAGGTGTAACAAGGGGCATAGCCTCATTACACCTCTGCAATGCAGCCCCCTGGCGCATACTGGAGGTTCCAGGTGGGCTAGTTGGCCCCCTGGGGCCCCCAGTATGCAAGGGGAATTAGTTCCCCCTCTTCAAACATGCACGGGGGCTGCGTTGCAGAGAGGTGTAAAAAGGGGCGTGGCTTCATCACACCTCTCTGCAATGCAGTCCCCTGGCGCATACTGGAGATTCCTGGTGGGCTTTCAGGTCTTATATAGTTAGGAATTAACATTAAAAAAACCTTTGAAATTCACTGAAAAAAACATAGGTTTCAGGCCTTATATAGTTAGGAATTAGCATTTAAAAAACCTATGAAATTCACTGAAAAAACCATTGGTTTCACACCAGTTATAGTTAGGAATTAGCATTTAAAAAACCTATGAAATTCACTGAAAAAACCATAGGTTTCACACCAGTTATAGTTAGGAATTAGCATTTAAAAAACCTATTAAATTCACTGAAAAAAACATAGGTTTGACACCAGTTATAGTTAGCTGGAAATTTTACTGACATAAAACCATTGAAATTCCCACGTTATAGTTAGTTGGACTCACTATAACTTGCGCGCCTGCAATGCACTGCTGATGACGTCACATATTACATCACTCATGACATGGTCAGTGACATCACTCATGACATCACTGATGACACCATCCTTGTGACAGAGTGACAGACCTCCTTTCAGTGTAATGTAACCCTTAAAACACATATTCAAAAATAGAAACTAAAATTTTCAAAAAAATAGAGATACCCATACCAGTTACAACAACCAATTCAGTAATACCACCATCTATATACACATCCACTCATTCACCAACAGTTCTATATAGTCACTCATACATATATTCACTCATCATATGTAGTGAAACACCTATACATCCTGTTACACACCGACAGTCATCCAAAAGTTACTCACACACATAATCACACATGCAAATAAACTATTGTACATCCATTTATTTGCATATACAGCTATACACACACTACCAGCTTACTTCTAAGGAAACTTACACATACTTACTCTCTTAAACAATCACTTATAGAAACACATACTTATTTAAACAAGAACTCTTTCAATCTCTCATTTCACATATACTCACTTATATACATCAATACTCACATATACTAGATTAAAACATATGTAGTTACTGATAAAGACACTAGTGAGACAGTCATTCACTCACTAACATACACATATACACACTCATCCACCCATACAGTCCTGCACATATGCTGTCTTCAAAACACATACAAACAGTGAGTCAGTCATTGATGCATCTATGTGCTAAGTAACACCCCCACCAAACCATGCAGACACTCATACTGATACTAAAAAAAACATCTACTAACCCATATACACACACATGTAGCTACTCACCAACCCATGCAGCCACTTATACACAAAGTGAAACACTGATACAAACATTTAAATATTTAAACAATACTCGCTAATATATGTATTCACTAAGATACACTTAATAAGCCAGTTAACCAATCAATTTAAAAAAAAACACATCCATTAAGACACTTATTTAAACATTTATTCTTCCATCGACCTTTACATATACATATATAAAGCATATTTATTTTTCGGAAAGACACACATTCACTGGATGGTGTCATCAGTGATGTCACTGACCATGTCATGAGTGATGTAATATGTGACGTCATCAGCAGTGCATTGCAGGCGCACAAGTTATAGTGAGTCCAACTAACTATAACGTGGGAATTTCAATGGTTTTTATGTCAGTAAAATTTCCAGCTAACTATAACTGGTGTCAAACCTATGGTTTTTTCAGTGAATATATATATATATATATATATATATATATATATATATATATATATATATATATATATATATACATATATACATATATATATACATCGCAAAAAACTCCTCTGCCAGCCGGCGTTTGTAGTTCAACAAAGACAGGAGCGCGGACCACCATTAAGTGCACAGAATCCTTTATTAGGTTGCGCTCAGTCGGCCATATATAATATATATCTTTCCACACTGTTGCTCCTTCTGACCGCCCTTGGCCCCGCGGGAATTGGCACATACACCGCCGGAGCGCGCCGGTAATCAATCTCCGTACAAACGTAATCCACAGTTGTCATGCGCACTCAGAGAAAGATTCGCCAACCAGAAATCAGTTCCAAGGGTGTTTATTCATAACGCCATGTTTCGGCTTACACAGAAGCCTTGCTCACGTGAATAGGGCACAAACAGACTATCGAGTGTTGGCAAGCATGTATACTTATCGATATAGCTGGTGCCAAACAATTTGAGTCTTCTTCTGTTGATATTTAACGTGACTTTTGTTGGCTTAATTCTGGGCTACATTACAATAAAGCCACACTGTGGATTACCTTTGCTGATATATATTATGCCTTGCAGGAAGAACCTATACTATATAGGGGAGAGAGAGAGACAACCAGAGTGAAATAGCATTATCCTAGGGTGGAGTGCACATGGAGGACGAAGACAAGAGGAGAGTGGCGGCACAGGCGCTATTCACTAGGAGAAAGAAACCCCAGGGAGAACCTATTACCAAGACTGCTCTTCCACAATCAATTAATGACAGAATTAATAAACTTGAAAAGCTGAAAAAAGGAGAAATTTCAAAATGGTGGGAAGCAATCTCACTACAAAATTATATTGATCAGAGCATGGTCCCACGAGGCTTGAGAATCTTCACTACGCCTACCTATGAATTGCCCAATCCGGCTATGTTAGCTGAATGGTCGGAAAATTCCGCTCTGAGTTCCAGGAGGATGCTTGAAATTCTAGTAAAGTATGCTTGGATTGATGGAGAACTTATCCTAAAACAAATCCAGGAACTGATTGAGGAGATAAAAAAAGAAGCGGATGATGCAACAACAGACAAACTCATTAAAGACATGAAAGAAAGGCTGAAAAAGTATGAGGAAGATATAAAGGCACGAAAAGAAAGAAAACTGGACCGCGACTATAATGATTATGAAAGCGGGAGAATTCTAACTTTCAGTCGCAAATATGATCATCTGTACACCTCAAGGGCAATGACAACTGGCAACGAGGAAAGTGAACAAGCAACACGTCAGACCACTCCCTCTGTTACAGGTGAAACTGAGTCGGATGTTTCCATTGAAGGAGGTTCCAACTCAGAGAGCATACCAAGTCCGATGAACCTGCGCCGGAGCAGTTGGACGATGAAAGACACTCCGGCACCGGCAGCAAGAGGTCAGAGAGGTCGGGGACGAGGACAAGGACGGGAAGCGAAACAACAGAGGAAAAGACTCAAGCAAAGATGGCAAAAGAGGCAAAGCAAGGGGTGGCAGAGGAAACCGAAGAACGCGCTCCACAAGAGGCCATTAATGGACCTAGAGACGGTAAATAAGACAGTTATCAATCTGTCAAGCAAAACTATAAATGACTTTGAAAAAATGACTTTATGCTTAGTAATTTCCTTTTGTCCATCTATGCCATTTAACTACACAGAATCTAGAATCGATCTTTACAAATTCACTCATAAACTGAAGTTAAAGAAGTGGCATAAACTAAGAACTTCAGGGGGAGGCAAAAAAACGAGTCCACCTGTATTTAGAAGTATGGATAATCTTACTATTGGTGATGCTGAGAGCATTGTCAATGTCATTGAATTACAAAGGGATGTAGTGAGAGCAATACCATGATGGCTACAGGTCTGACTGGTGTTGAGAGGGAACCCATGGGTGATACACAGGTCCTAGAGAATGCAGAGTTTGTAGCTGACAGCAGCGCTGTCTCAGGCTTTAAGCGCAAATCAACATTTCTTCCTCCATTACCTCATGACTCACTGGACACGTTTAATGACAGTGTCAGTAAGGCACTTTGCACTTAACGTCACAAGAAGAATAGATGGCATACCAACAACAATAATATGTCTGCATGTGAAAGGGAGGCACTCAAGTCCTTGATGGAGGATGACGGCATTGTCATCCGTCCGGCAGACAAGGGTGGCAATGTCGTCATCACGGACAAGGATCAGTACATCAGAGAGGCACTTAAACAGCTCACTGATCAGAGATATTATCAACCCATCACACAAGTTGCCTATAATAACAGCATAATGACCATCTGGGAACTACTTACTCAATGAAAAGATAAAGGTATCTTGAAATAGGAAGAGTTTGGATACTTGAAGAACGACCATCCTATTCTTCCAGTACTCTATTTACTTCCCAAACTGCACAAGGACCCCATCAACCCACCTGGAAGACCTATTGTGTCTTCCAGGGACAGTGTGACTTAACATATTTCCAAATATGTCGAACACTTTTTACGGGAATGGGTTACCAGCTTGCCTAGTTACATACGTGACACCAAAGATTTTCTTACTAAGATCCAGGAAATCGAGTGGAAAAAGGAATATACCCTGATTACTCTCGATGTCCAGGCACTGTATACGATCATCGATCATCAACAAGGCCTGGAGGCGTGTGGTCAGTTTTCGGAAGCACGTCCCCTCAGGTTCAGGGAACATAGTAAGATGCTACTCAATATTGTGGACTTCTGCCTTAAGAATAATATTTTTCTATTCAATGGTGTTCTGTACAGGCAGGTGGTCGGCACCGCGATGGGTTCGTGTTTTGCTCCCAGCTTCGCAAATCTCTTCACGGGAATCTGGGAGCGGGAGATCAGTGCTGACTCCGCCTGTGCAGAATACTTCAAGCATGTCATGACGTGGTGGAGATACAGCGATAACTTATTTGTCATCTGGAATGGTAGCGAACACACTGCCATCCAGTTCATCGATGTGCTCAATGACAATAATAAAAACATTGTCCTCACTAACAACATCAGTAAGTATACGGCAGAGTATCTTGATGTCAAGATTGACATTATAGACAACAAACTACACACTACCCTGTTCCTTCAAAGCACTGCGGGCAACAGTATACTACATGCCCTCAACAGTCATCCGGAAACTCTCATGTGGAGTATTCCCTTTGGTGAACTGCTGAGGGCAAAAAAGAACTGTAACACCGACACAGCCTACCAACTGGAGTGTAAGGATATGCTCGCCCGCTTCAGAAGCAGAGGGTATCCTAATTGGGTTCTAAACAAAGCTAAGGAAAGGGCAGATAAAATTTCAAGATTTGACACCTTAACCGACAAAAACATGACAACTTGTGAAGAAAATAAATGCAGTACACGACTTATCTTGACCTATAAAGCTGAATCCAATAACATTCGGAACATTGTAACCAAGAGCTGGGATATCTTGAAATGTGACAATGTTATTTGCATTGACATTCCAAGTAGACCAAGCATTACCTATAGAAGAGGGGGAAGCATAAGGGATCTACTCGTACATAGTAACGTCATATCATACAGAGTTGGACATGAACATGGCCTCTAGGGATTTTTCCCTTGTGGCAATTGTAAGGCGTGCAGGTCCAGTATTCTCATCAAAAAGGTTGGTTACAATGGCATTCAAAAAGAGATCAGACAATTTCTCACATGTGGTACCACCCATGTAATTTACGTAATTGAATGCCCCTGTAAGCTGTGATACATCGGCAGCACCACCTTGACAGCCAAAAAGCGAGTATTGAAGCATTGTCGTGCCATTACTCACATAGATGAGAAATACCCCATAGCACGTCACTTCAGGGACAAGCACTTCTCAGATGCCTCTAATGTGAAATCCTTCATTCTTGAGCAGATCAATCACTATCCGAGGGGTGTCAACAGAATTTTGAAGCTAAGACAAAGAGAGTCGAAATACATAGTGGACTTCCAGACAAAAGATCCGGGGGGACTGAACCAAGATGAGGAGCTTGCGATACATCTTAGGGAGTAGCTCCGCTTCTGGCATCAGCCAGGTCACATTCCCATGTCTGCCACCTGTGAGATTTTGATGGCTTTAGGTCATGACCCCTGTTTTCCAGCGTCCCGGTTGTTACCAGTTTCAGGACTAGGCTTCACTAGAACCAGTCAGGTTAGCGGATTTTCTGTGCATCCCTCTCCACCGTTATGTACTTCCTCCCCATTTCTGTAACCAGTGTACATTGAGAAATCTTGTTTCATATTTTAGTGTTTTATCTCGATTCACTACAATATTTTTATTCTGTTTCTTTTTTACAGGCGGAAAGGAAGGGGCCCATCCACACCAACCACTTTCACAGGCAACCTACCCTCTCCACCATGATTGTCACTCTGTATGTCACTGAGCACGTTTGACTGATGGGCATTCTAATTTAAAGGCAGCCTGGACACACATAGTGGTGTGTGACGAATGACACGTGTCGACATTGGACCTCTTCCTCAGGACTATTAAGGTTTCCACGTGATGGGTCCTTTATGGTACAGTGTTAGCGCATCTTACTCCAGTAAGCCGTGTTTTCATAGAGTCTGTGATTTTTAACAGTACCGTTGAATTCACTGTTGCACTGGCATGACCTTGGGTTAGTGTAGTGCAACATGCATAGTATGGCGCTTTGCACACTGAGAGTAATTTTTTACCCACTTTAGGGATGCATTTCTGTTTGAATACATAGTCAGCAAGTGTATTTCACGTTGTAACTGCCCTTCGTTGCACATGAGAGATTGATCTCTATTAACTATGATGCGCGTGAGCATGACGCATGCGCGGAATGTGTGAGAGCTCTACGCGGCTCTGGAATAAACGCAATATCCTTGGCTGCGAATAAACAACAGCACATTAATTTGTGTTTAAGTACAGATCATACACGTATTAACGGCTTTGATACAGTACCTGCACTTTGTGTACAATGAGTTGTATATTTTATTATTTTTTACTTTGGGAAGTTTACTGCGATATGATTTTCAATTTAATACCAGCAATTGCATCAAATCACCATTAGACCGTATGCATGATGATCTGACAGTTTGTTTTGCTTACACTTTATACCACTTCAAAATTGCTGTCTCACTAGGGCATGTAACCTCTATACAATGTATTCACAGTACTTTGTTTGTGTTCATGAAATACTTTTTGTTTGAATGCTTTATTAGTCAGTTCAGAGCACTGTTCCATTAACGTGAGCAAGGCTTCCGTGTAAGCCGAAACATGTCGTTATGAATAAACACCCTTGGAACTGATTTCTGGTTGGCGAATCTTTCTCTGAGAGCACACGACAACTGTGGATTGTGTTTGTAGAAATATATATATATTATCACAAATGTAGCCCTCCATACAGAAAAGAAGAGCTGAGCAATGCTACAAGAATTCCCTTTCTACACGTATACACATTCAGCATGAAGCAGTGAAGAAAAGAAAGAGCATTTGAACTGCTTTAATGTGCAGCAGAAAAAACATAATCCTACAAAGAGGAATAACAGCATTGCCAGCTCACACACTGCATTGCAGAAACGTGATCTGCATTGAGATGGAGCTGGGTCATCGGCAGTAGAGACGTGTGGTGCTCGCTGACTGGGGGCATTGTTCTGATGTGCTAGCCAGAGCAGAGCTGAAACGGACCTCGGCGGTCCCAAGGAGGGGCTGTTAAACCCCCAGTGGACCCAGTACTGCCAGCAGCTGATCGGCATGGTGCCCGTGGCGCCCGGGAGTGCTGAGTAGCTAACAGAGGAACCACCCGGGTGATCGAGGTCCAGGGTCCCTCACGCTGCCTACCGATTGTGGAAATATTGTCTGTGTGGAGGTGAGCAGGGGGGGGGGGCTGAACTGTATCCCTTCCTCTCTCCCACGGTGCATCTCTACAAAAGGGACAGAAGATGTTTTGATAAGACCGTCATTTTGTACTTTTTATCCCGGCCACAAGTGAAGATCGGCCTTTTTGTCCATGTCTCCCTGGGGTCCAGAGCGTCCAATTGTGCAGGCCTACCGGGGCCCCAGGGGTGCAGGCGCTGCTTGCTGGCATACATCGCTCGTCGTGGACTTCCCTGCTGACGGCACCTCTCCCTCCCCCTTTTGTCTTTTTGGGAGTGATGGAAACAGTGTGTTCTGGGCACCAGCAACGGCCTCTTGGATAGAATTCTTGCCCCTAAAGTCTCTGTTGTCGCAGTGGGGATGAGTACTGAGGCCACACGAGACTGTGTGCTGCCTAAGGAACCCAATTAGAGAGTTGTCATACCTGCTGGATTCCTTGCCCCCTGTATGTGGTGGGGCCACATGTCCTTGCACCCCACAACAAGCCCGACTGATGTAGGAATGGCGAATGGCGACTGCGAAAGGTCCCAATCCGCCTCCGGCGGCTCGTCTTGCTAAATTTGCACACACCAGATCGGATGGTGCGGGGACTGGGTGGTTCACTAGAGACCAAGCAACGAGTGGATGACGTGACTCCGACCTTGGTGGACGTAATGGCTGCGATTCAGGGGGTTCAGACAGCATTGGAGGGGAAAATTGACACTGTGCCCACTGAGATCACCCTGATTCTCGCTGATCTGCGCAATATGGGGGACAGGGTTAAAACGAACGCGGGTTCCATCTCCACCCTACAGCAGTCCACGAAATGGAAACTACGATTAAGAGCTTACAAACACAGACCGCTGATCCCGCAGCTAAGCTATAGGATTATGAGGGGAGAGCATGCTGGAATAACGTGCAAATTCCGGAGAAGGCAGAGGGACAGGCAGCAGACCTCTTTGTGGAAGATCTTCTCCAAAATCATCTTCAACCCTGTGCGCTGTCAAAGTTCTTCACCGTTGAACGCGCGCACAGGATCCCTGGGGGCCCCCCAGACCTGGCGCCCCACTGTGTCCTCTCCTGGCCCGCATTTAACATTTTCGAGACATGGACGCCATCCTGCAGGTGGCAAGGTCTGCTCCACCACTTAAATTTGATAACTCAGTGATAACTTTCTTTCCAGACTTCACCTTCAAGGTACAAATGCAGAGGCGGTCTTTTTTAGAGGTGAAACTGGCCCTTAGGGGTCACAATCTAAAGTATCCTATGCTTTTTCCGGCGAAACTCCGGGTGCAGGATGCACGGAAGACATGGTTCTTCGACTCTCCGGAGGACACCTGTGACTGGCTGGAGGGCTGGAGATCGGCGGGGCTCAGGGAACTTCCTCCCTCAATGGAGACCCCGGCACTGGAGATGGGTGACGTCTTATGGACTCCACCGATGTGAACAATACTTGATGTTGGCAGTAATGTATACACTGTAGAGAAGCATGGTGGGATGTTACTGAGAGCTGTGGCTCTGCTCTTTTTGAAACATGGTTTGTGGGTCTAGTTAGCACTTTCAGACTCTCTTTTGGGGGGCTAATTGTGCGTTTTCCTTTTTCTTGTATTTTATCTTGAAGGGGTTCTTGGGAGGGGAGACGGCCTTGATGTTGATTGCTTAGTGTCGGGCAACTGAGATGAGGCACTGATTGTAACTTTGGTATTGGGCTAGTCTATGGTTTTGAAGAGGGGCAATAAGCTTTGTTAATTGGGCGGCGCTCTTGGGATGTCTGGTCTGAGTAGTGTTCCCCTATATATAGTCTTTGTGTGTTTGGGGTTACAGGCGCTCTGCAAGTTGGGGGGGTGGGCAGTTTTAAGTCCACGTTGCAGGGAAGCAGGGTGGGGGGGTTGTCCGATTAGTTTAAGGGGTGTTTATTGTGTGTTTTTTTTAATTTTTTGTGTAGTTTATTTCAAGTGGTCGATTTTCAAAAAGTGGGGGTAAACAAATACTTTTCCTTTAAATGCAGGTCACCTGAGGGTGGTCCCCTCTGGGGCGTGTCTAGGTTCTTTTCGGAATAATGTTCCTTCGCTGTGGTGATGAGAGGGCCACGTTTCTTGCTGAATCGAATAAGTGCGGTTGTTGCACTTTTGTCTTAGTGACCTATTTTTGTGTATACAATGAAGGGGATGTTTCTTGGGCACAATGTTCAGTGGTGGTGGAAACTTTAGTTCCTCTTATCTCAAACTGATTAATAACTATTTTGAGTTCTCCGCAGGGGGGTACTTTTATGTGGTTTGTACTGTCATCCGAGCCGATGGGGGTTGGTTGGCTCCAATCAATTTTCCAGTATGCGTGCGGTTGATCAAGCGAATCTACCATCTAGTCTCCTGAAACTCCTCTCCTGGAATGTTAATGGTTTGGGAGATCGGATCAAGAGGGGTGTTGTACTGCAATATTTAAAACGCCATTCCCCTGATCTGGTGTTGCTTCAAGAGACTCACATTCAAGGCGATACTTAACAGATGGGGATATAAACTTGTCGCCCATGCTGGGTATACGAGGGGTTCCAGAGGGGTTGGTATCCTGATCCGTCGCACCCTTTCCTTCCAGATACACAACGTAGTGCGTGATTCATTGGGCCGCTTTGTTTCCGTTTCTGTGATCTGGGAGGGGAGATCACTCAACGTTACTTCCTTATATATCCCACCAAGGCTCCATTCCACCACACTGAGTGATTTGGGTACGCATCTATTGGTTTGCCTGATGGGGTGGGATTCTGGGTGGCGATTGTAATGCTGCGTTGGATGGATCATTGGACCGGAAGCCTCCTCGGCTGGGAAGGGTCTGTCTGAATTCCTGAGGGCCCATGGGATTATTGATGTCTGGCGCATATGTCACCCGACTGATAAACATTTCACCTTCCACTCTGGTGTGCATGGGAGCCTGTCTCGAATTGACTATCTTTTCTGTAAGGCAGAGCAAGTTCCCCTGTTCTCTACATTGTCCTTCCTGCCCGAGGTATTTCGGATCACTCGCCTATTGTTGCCTATTATGGCGGTACTCCTGCCATTATCCATCGAGATATGGTCCTCAATCCATGGTATCTCCAAATCCCCGAGATTCGCTCTAAATTGATAGAGGTTACCAAACAGTATTTTGCCGAAAATGATGGGTCGTTGCAGTCCGATGTGATACTATGGGAGGCCTTTAAAACTGTGGTCCGTAGGTGCGGGGTGGCGGCCGGAGCAGGACATAAGACAGAAAAGCGTCAACAGCTGGAGACAATTGAGTCAGAAATTGCAGCCCTTTCAGGTGGGTCTCTGGAGTCCCCGCCTAAGTTGGCGATTAAGCAAAAAGAGTACAGGGATATATCGAGCGAGGCGGCTAAAACCTACTATAGGGCCTCTCAACACAGGGTCTACGACATTGGTAATAAAGCGAGCAAGCTGTTGGCTTGGCTGGATAGGAGGGAATTGGCTAGTAGATTGGTGGCAGGAATTGTGGATGAAGATGAGACCTCATGTCATGATAGAGTTGGTATCGCAAACGCTTTTGCCTCTTATTACAGCCGGATATATTCTCCAGTGGCCACCTCCACTCAGGAGGAAGCTGCGGAATTATTGGCGACACTGCCATTGCCGAGCTTGGACATGCAAGAGACGGCAGATCTTGAGGGGGCGATTACAGTGGAAGAAATCTCGTAGTCTATTTCCTTGTTACAATCAGGTAAGGCTATGAGACCCAGTGGACTACCGATCGAGTTATACAAAGCGGTGACTTCGCAAATTGCCCCTTTCCTCCTGCGTATGTACAATGAGAGTGTGAGCAAGGGCGTCCTTCCGGCCACGCAGCGGCTGGCCCATATTGTGGTTATCCACAAGCAAGGAAAGCCCCCTGAGCGGTGCTCCTCATATCGACCCATTTCAATATTCGACCCTGAGGTAAAGATTTTGTCGAAAATCCTGGCTGGTCGAATTTGCCTCCATCTTCAAAAGTTGGTACATCCAGATCAAAATGGCTTTATGCCTACTAAAAATACGGCGCATAACTTGCGTCGCCTGTTTGGGGTGCTTGGGCGGATTGACACAATAAAAGAAGACGCAGTTATCATGCCCTTGGACGCCAAAATGGCGTTTGACATAATTGAGTGGCCCTTCCTTTTCGCAGCCCTGGAGAGATATGGCTTTGGGAGCCGGTTTTTGTCCTGGGTGTGACTTTTATATTCCGCACCATTGGCACGAGTCGCGGTGAATGGGGGTAGATCGGCGTTTTTTTAGCTGGGGCGTTGCACACGACAGGGGTGTCCATTATGCCCCTTGCTCTTTGCTCTTGCGCTTGGACCTCTCGCGATATGGCTCAGAGGCAATCCTGCGATCCGAGGTCTTAACTGGGCACCTGACTGGAGAGACCTAATTTCCCTCTACGCGGATGATATTTTGCTGTATCTGGCGAGGCCAAGGTTTTCAATTGGCGAGGTCCTTCATGTTTTCACCCTTTTCCCAAAATATTCCGGATATACCATCAATTGGGATAAGTCCCTGATATATGTCCTCAGTGGCTGTCCGCCCCTGATCCCCTCGGGTTGCGAGGCTAAAGTTGTGATCGAGGACTTCCTATATCGAGGCATATATATCACAACAGATGCAGAGGTCTTCTTTCAGCGTAATTTGCTACCCCTCCCCCCCCCCCTTATTGCGGCTCAAAGCCGACGTCCAGCATTGGAAAATGCTCCCTCTTACACTTTTGGGGTGGGCAGCTTTATATAAAATGATGGCTCTACCCCGATTCTTATATGCTGCCCCCCCTCACTATTTTACATCCATTGAGTTGGAGGTGCGTAGTCTACTGTGGAACGATGGTCCACCCCGAATTGCACTGGCCAAATTAACCAAGACCTGGTATGATGGTGGTATTGCGTTACCAGCCATTCAGTATTATTACTGGGCTTCACAACTCGTGGTTCTCAATCACTGGATGCATCGGTCCATTACTGATCCATTGTACAGAATGGACAGGCACAATATGTTGCCCGGCTCCTACCTAAGGGAGCTATATGGGGGATCAAATTTGGAGCCCAGGTTTCCTCTGACTCCATTTGGCATGGAGCGAACTTGGCCCTTGGTTAGAGGAGTAAGCTGACGCAGGCGACACCTTTGTTGGATTCCGGTCATCTGGGCCTCCTGTGGCGTCAGAATGGGATCTGGTTGGATTATCAAGGCTGGGGGATGTATGGGTAGGAGGCACAGTTGTTCCGTTTGGTGACCTGCAGCGCAAATTCAAGTTGCATGAGAACTAAACTTTTCGATATGTTCAAGTTCGAAGTGGGTCTGCCTAAAGCACTTTCCAGGGGAGAGGTTCTGCCGGTATCTTCTCCTTTGGAGGATAGGCTCCTAGATAACTATCTGCCGGAAAAGGCCATCTCTCTCACCTATCGTAAGCTTCAAAATAATGCGCCCGAACTGCTGGTTAAAGTTCGGGCAAAATGGTGTTTAGATGTGGGTGATATCGATGGTGAGGACTGGAGGGCGGCCCTTGCCTCGCCCCGGGAGACTGCGATCTGGTCTCGATTCAAACGAGTCCAACTGCTCCATTGGTTCTATTATACGAGCTTGGTCCTGGTAAAAATGGTTCTGATGAGTTCTCCCCTCTGCCCATGAGGTTGTGTCCAGGTAGGCACCTATTTACATCAGTGGTGGGAATGCCCGATCCTCCAGGAGTACTGGGGAGAGATTCTTGCAACTCTGTCCCTGACTTGCGGGAAGGAGATTGACAGTTCCCCGCGACTCTGCCTCTTGGATATTTGGGAGACCACTGATCTAACGAGGTCGGAGAGATTGTGGGTCTCTTTGGGATGCATGGTGGCCAGGTGCAATATTGCTAGGATGTGGAAAGGTGGAACTGAATTGAAATGCTCTGATTGGGACTCTGATATGGATTGGTGTATGCAAGCTGGGCGAACGGTGTATGAAAATAGGGGCAGTCCGGGGAAGTGGACCAAAATTTGGGCCCCAGGGAATGAAAGCATCGGATGGTTGTGCACCCACTTTGGTGATACCTCCCCACTTGCGGGGGATACAGAAACACTATGATCTGGCTCCCTATGAACGCACTTCCATTGACGTTGCCCGGAAAGGATGCTTTTGTGGGGAAGATCGGGAAACAACCTTTACAACGCAACTTTTACAACACACTACCATTACAACGAAACTTTTACAACGCAACATCCATTACATCGCATGCCATTACAACGCATGACACCTCAACGCATACCACTACAACGCATGTCATTACAACGCATATTACACTATCCAACACTTACCCTACTGTTGCACCCCCTGGAGTTAGAATAGTATTTTTTCCCCTACACTATCCAACACTTACCCTACTGTTGCACCCCCTGGAGTTAGAATAGTAATTTTTACCCCTACACTATCCAATACTTACCATACATGCAATGTAATGGAATGCATTGTAATGGTATGCGTTTTAAAGATAGTATGCGTTGTAATGGAATGCGTTGTAAAGGTAGTTTTTAAAATTCGTTGTAATGGCATGCGTTGTAATGGAATGCGTTGCAATGGATATTGCGTTGTAAAAAATGCGTTGTAAAGGTATGCGTTGTAAAAGTATGCATTGTAACGTCATACATTCGGAAGAATCCCCCCCTTCTGTATTGTTTGGTATTGATTTTTGTCACATTTCTTATATTCATTTCTTGTACTATTATGGTTGTTTTTGTGTTTGTTTGTGATGTTATTTGATTTGTTCTTTTAATAAAAAGTTTTATAAAAAAAAAAAGCTGTCCCAGCGAGGATTGGGAAAAAATATAAGACGGCGGCATCAGATCCTTTATTTTGAAAGTCAGATCCTCCAGCGGACTCGGTGATCATCGCGGCAGCAAAGAAAACTCATGCCGCCGCTTCTTCGTCCTCTGTCCTTCCAGACAAGGAGAGTCGAGCCCAGGACTAGGGGAGAAAGGTTTGTGGATCCTCAGCATCTTCCTTGAAATTATCAAGCGCTGCAGCCCTCTTGGGCCGTTACGACAGGTCTTTAGGGGATTCTTTGGAGCGTTTTACGGAAAAGCTGACAAAAAAGGACAGACAAGATTTTGCGGAGACTCTCCAAGAAGGGGTGCTGGTTTCTATACAGATGATTAGTGCTGCAGTGGACGGGGCTTCTCTGGCTGCATATTCATATTCACATTGCGTTTGTGCACGAAGGTTTTCATGGCTGCTCTTAACAGCTTTAAAGCTTGAGTCTCAACATCGGATTTTAAATCTCCCATTCTCCCGAACCTCTCTTTTTGGTTCCTACACCGATGAAGAAATGGCTAGGATGAAGGCTGAACTGGATACACAGAAGGCGGTGGGCCTGGAAAAGTAAAAGGAATTCAGAAGAAGATACAGGCCTTACAATCGCAAAAATTAGCATCAGAGGGTTCAAACCCCTCAATGGCAGCAGAGGCAGAACCAGCAATACAGGTCTAAGTTTCAAGGCCGTAGATCCTCCAGAGGCAGAGGAGGACAACATCAACAATCCTCCAGGGCAGCCAAGACTTCAGGGAAACAGTGATCTTCTGCTTCCTCTAGCGCCGTTGCCCACGCCAGTGGGAGGAAGTATTTCGAATCCCGTGTATGAGTGGCGCAAAATAACAAAAGATCATTGGGTGCTAAATATACTGAACAATGGATACACACTTCGTTTCAGTGCACCACCAAAGAACATTCCTCCAGTAAAGTCATTCTCCCACCAACTAAAATTGTTACTTCAGGAGGTGTTGGTCCTCCTCCAGAAATTGGCCATAGAAGAAGTTCCTCCGGCTCAAAGAGTACAATGAGTATATTCCAGGTAATTTCTGGTGCCAAAGAAACACCAAGCGCTCAAATTCAGACCTATCCTGCATCTGCGATCTCTAAACAAGGTCATTCGGAGGGAGAAGTTTAGCATATTGGCGCTACATCAAATATATCCGCACCTGCAAAAGGGGAATTGGATGTGTTCAAAAGACCTCCAAGATGCGTACTTCCACATACTGATTGCTCCACGTCACCGCAAGTTCCTGAGATTCATGGTGGGCTCCAAGCATTACCAGTTCAGAGTCTTACCGTTCGGCCTAAAATCCGCACTGAGGGTATTCATAAAGTGCATGGCGGTGGTTGCCGCAGCTTTACATCGTCAAGGCCTATTTGTGTACCTGCACTTAGACGAGTGGCTGTTAAAGGGTTCGTCTCTACAGATGGTGAAGGAACACTTTCGAATTTGCCTAAACCTGCTTCGCCGCTTAGGTCCTCACGTGAACCTGGACAAATCTGTCCAACAGCCCACACAAACCCTCCATTATCTGGGTGCCACCATAGACTCCAGCATAGGTAAAGTGTTTCCTTCGGAGGAACAACTGTTATCAATGAAACCGAAGTGCAACTCTCTACCTCATGTGCACCAACCATCAGAGCGACAAGTGGCATCTCTTCTAGGGTCAATGGCCTCTTGCATATTTCTCACCCCCAGCTCCAGATTGAGAATGAGAACGCTGCAGCAGGGTCTGGAAAACAAATGGGACCAATCCTCAAGACACTGGGAGGATCTTATTCTCCTTTCCCAGGCTGCGAAGTCATCCCTGGTTTGGTGGACTCAACCAAAAAATCTTCTAGTGGGAGTGCCTTTCCACCAGCCTCTCCCAAAGAGATCCCTGATCATGGATGCATCTCTCCAGGGATGGCGGCGCACTTGGGTTGTCTTCAAACTAAGGGCAGACGGTCAAGCAAGGAGCAGACCTACCACATAAACATGTTAGAGCTGCAGGCAGTTCATCTAGCCCTCAAGGCATTGCATCCGTCAATTCAGTCAGAGTCGCTACTGATTAAAACAAACAATACAACCACCATGTATTACTTGAACAAACTAGGTGGAACACATTCTCGCCCGCTGTCAATGGAATCCCAAGAGATCTCGTACTGGCTTCTGGGCAGGAATCTCTCATTCACAGTGGTACATCTGCCAGGAGAACAGTACGTGCGCGCAGACGCTCTCAGTCGGCACTTCGAAGAGCAAGAAGACTGGGTGCTCAACGACGACGTAGTGGGAGACATCTTCCGTAAATGGGGTCGACCATCCATCGACCTATTTGCAGACGATCTGAACAAGAAATGCCCCGCCTTTGCGTCCAGATTTTAGCGGCCAGGAATGAGAGGGAATGTTTTTTTGATAGACTGGTCCAGGACATTTGCATACGCCTTTCCTCCCCTTCCTCCCATCCTGAAGGTGGTGACCCTGCTCAGCCGATCCAGGATAAAGATGATTCTCATAGCACCGGACTGGCCTCGTTAATGGTGGTAGCCGGACCTATTGCAACTCTCAATATGTCCACACAGGAGGCTTCTGTGCAGACAGGACCTTCTGACCAAATTGGGCGGGAAGATTCTGCACCCCAGCCTTCCATCGCTGAGCTTGGCAGCCTGGCTCCTGAAGTCCTGCAATACAGACACTTGAATCTCCCTCAGGACTGCATGAACATTTTGAGGGAGTCGAGGAGACCATCTACAAGGAGTTCTTATTCTTTTAAATGGAAGAGGTTTTTCTTGTGGTGTATGCATAATGGTTTTAGTCCAACTAGTGGGCAGGAGGAGGTAATATTGCCTTATCCTCTGTATTTAGCCAAGTCTGGTTTGAAGTTTACTTCTATAAAAGTTCACTCGGCGGCCATCACCGCCTACAGAAAATCACCTAACCAACCCTTCTGTTTTTTCAGCTCCAGGTGGTCAAAGATTTCCTTCAGGGGTTGAAGAAAGTTTTTCCTCATGTCCAACATCCTTCTCCTCCTTGGGAGTTGATTAATGTTCTGCCCAAACTAATTGGCTTTCATTTTGAGCCCATTCATAAGGTCACTTTACAGCATCCAACGTGGAAAGTTGCTATTTTAGTAGCTATCATGTCAGCATGCAGAGTAAGTGAAATCCATGCACTCTGCGCAAAACAGTTTTCCATCACAATCGGGTGGTTTTGAGGACTCACCCGTCTTTCTTACCAAAGGTGGTGTCTGACTTCCATGTTAACCAGACAATTTCTCTTCCCTCTTTTTTCCCAATCCTGCTACTCCAGCAGAAAGGTCTCTTTACTCACTTGACCTCAAGAGGGTTCTAAAATTCTATTTGGAGGGAATGAAATCCCTTAGGAAGTCTGACCAATTATTCTTAAACTATGGTGTCGTCAGAACAAGTTTTCTAGCCTCCAAACAATCCATCTCAAGGTGGATAGTGTCCTGCATTAAACTGGCTTATCAATTGGCGAACAAGCCTCTATTGTTTTTCCCTAAGGCTCACTCCACTAGGGGAAAAGCAGCTACAGTAGCTTTCTTGCAAAATGTACAGATTGCCGAGATTTGCAAGGTGGCAACTTGGAAATCGGTACACATGTTTACTAGGCACTACTGTCTTGATTGTGACTCCAGAACAGATACGCAAGTAGGCCAAGCCTCCTTGAGGAATTTGTTCCAATGCTAATTTCATTGGAGAAATGATTTTTTTTCAATACCGGTTTGAGTTTATGTTTTCGCAGGGTGAGGGGATGGGCTTGCTATTGTTTTCATATGATTATGACTATTGATGAGGATCCCCTGGAAGAGAAAGTTAGGACACTTACCTGTAATCCTCATCAATAGTCATAAGCAACCCACCCACCTCCCCGGGCAAATGATTAAGATAAATGTCATTTCTTTGTGCCCTGGCCTACGGGTCTCCGCAAAGAAAAACTGACCTAACTCTCACCCCTGTGGCATGATGGGAAGCTAGGGGTCATGTTTTATTCCTATGTGTGTATATGAGGTTAGTTTTTCAGCTTTTTTACACGGAGTGTTTCTGCAATGCATCCTGTGAGCTGGCAATGCTGTCATTCCTCTTTGCAGGATTATGTTTTTTCTGCTGCACATTAAAGCTGTTCAAATGCTCTTTGTTTTCTTCACTGCTACATATTGAATGTGTATATGTGTGTCCACAGGGAACTCTTGTAGCATTGCTCAGCTCTTCTTTTCTGTATGGAGGGTTGCATTTGTGATAATATATATAGATAGATAGAAAGATATATATATATATATATATATATATATATATATATATATATATATATATATATAGAGCTTCATATAGGTTTTTTACATATATATGTATATATTTATATGCTTATGACTATTGATGAGGATACCACTGGAAGAGAACTAGGATTACAGGTAAGTAACTTATCCTATCTTGCAGTCGATGTCTATCGGCCTATAGTTTTTGACGTTCAGGCAGTCTTTCCCCTCCTTTATTATCACTACAGTGATGGCTTTGGTGGCTGAGCCTGTGACATGACCCTGGGAGGCATATTCGGTGAACACTGCATGAAGGGGATTAGACACTATATCAGCAAATGTTTTATAGAATTTAATCGAGTAGCCATCTGCGCTGGTAGACTTTTCCTGGTTTGAGGGAGCGGATAGCACTGGTGATTTCCTCTGTTGTTATTGGTTTGTTAATCTCTATTTAATATTGCTGGGATAGTTTAGGAAGGTCGCAAGAGTGAAGATAGTCAGATTTTGGATGAAGGGGCTTGTGTATTTGAATTGTATAACTCTGTGTAGAACTTTTTGAAGGAGTCAAGTAAGTCCGGGTGGAGGTTACATTAGTCCTGTGAGGGTCTCTTATGGCCGTAATGAGGATACTATTTTTTGTGTATTAGGTAATTTGCAAGGGATTTGTCCTCTTTGTTGTTGTTACATATGCGAGCAGCTCTGATTACATCAATCCATTTTTAGGCTTTTCTGCTTAGTATTTTATTATATTCGTAATGTTCGTTGCACAGTTTGGGAAGGAGTGGTGAGCCCTTGGAATACCTAAGTTCAATACTGATCTTTTGAATCATGCCTTCCAGCTCCTTAAGGCGAGTCAAGATGGCTTTATTTTTAGCGTACGCAATATATATTAGAATCTCTCTCAATGGTTGCTTTCAGAACATCCTAACATGTTTTCCGGGAGGTGTCAATCACCATGTTTTCCTTGAGGAAGTTCGTAATGTCATCTCCATCTCTGCTTTTTTTCTGGGGTTTTCCAGTAGGTCATCGTTCAAATGCCACTGATGGGACGGAGGTGTGGGGTCCTTGAGATGTAATTTAATTGATACACATGCTGATCAGATATCAGTATAGATTAACTGTTTGGGCAATGGGAGTTATGGAGTAGGGCATTGCTTACCACAATATAGTCAATAAGTGTGAAGGAGTGGTCTGGCTGAGAATAAAAGGTGTAGTCTACAATGGCACTGCTCGCCAACATCGTCCGATCACATGACCTCAACATCATCTCATATGCTGATGACACCCAGCTGATCCTCTCCCTCACCAAGGCCCCCACCACCGCCAAATCCAACCTCCGCAAAGGAATGAAGGTCATCGCCGAATAGATAATGAACAGCTGCCTGAAACTGAACTCAGACAAGATGGAGGTCCTCATCATCGGATCCACCTCATCCGCCTGGGACGACTCATGGTGGCCGGCCGCACTGGGAGCTGCACTGATGCCCACTGACCACGCACGCAACCTGGGAGTCATCCTGGACTCAGCTTTGTCAATGACCCAGCAAGTAAACGCCATCTCCTCCTCCTGCTTCAACACCCTCCACAAGATCTACAGATGGATCCCCACCAGAACCAGAAGGACAGTCACCCAGGCCCTCGTCAGCACCAGGCTGGACTACAGCAACGCTCTCTACGCGGGAACCTCAGCCAAACTCCAGAAACGATTACAACGCATACAGAACGCCTCTGCACCCTCATCCTCGACATACCCCGCCACAGCCACATCACAGCCCACCTGAAAGACCTGCACTGGCTCTCCGTCAACCAGAGGATCACCTTCAAGCTCCTCACCCTCGCCCACAAAGCACTCCACAACACCGGACCAGCGTACCGCAACAAATGACTAACCTTCTACACCCCAAACCGCGAGCTTCGCTCCGCCGACCTCACCCTCGCCACCGTCCCCCGCATCCGACGAGCGACCACCGGCGGCAGATCATTCTCCCACCTCGCCGGTAAGACCTGGAACACCCTGCCCATCCGCCTGAGACAGACCCAGGACCTGCTGTCCTTCAGGAGACTTCTCAAGACCTGGCTGTTCGAGCAGTAGCAGCACCCCGCCCCCCCCCAGCAACTTGAGACCCTCACGGGTGAGTTGTGCGCTCTACAAATGATTGATTGATTGATTGATAGTCATTACCTGTAGGGTTATGGAGACTCTAGATATCTATTAAGTTGTTTTCACAGCAGATTTTAATGTGTTTATGCACTCTGTTCCCTATGGATTTGTGGGCTGATATTCTGTCAAGATTGCCAGCCATGGGGAGATTAAAATCCCCTCACAAAATAACACCTAGGTTATCCGGGAGGTCTAATATCTGTTGGTCTAAGTCCTTCCAGAAGTCTGAGGTGTTATCATTAGGTGCGTAGATGTTTACAATGAAAAACTCAATCTCTTTTTTCATTTTGGTTATGGGCCACCTACCTGCTTGATCACGAGTGTGTGATATGATGAATAAACTCAATTTTTAGGTCTCGCCTACGCAGTGTGCATGCACTGCAGAGGAGACCTTTAGCCGTCGTGCAGGTCTTTTTAGAAGCACATACTCGTGCTTGTGGCGGCATACACCTTGTGGGAGTGCGCAGCAGCGCGCCACTAGCACGAGTACATACTTCTAAAAAGAGCGGGCTGCGCGCGCACGCACGCCCCACTCTGTCGAATTCGTGCCGTTTCTTTCTTACGCGTTTTTGTGGTCCCTTTTTAGATCCTCGATGTGACATAGATGCCTGTGGACGAGAGTCTCGCTGTGCCTCATTCATTATATGAGATGCCATCATTTTTTACACTTTCAAGCATCATAACATGTTTTGCTTTCTACAGCCATGTCTCTCTTCCCTCTTCCCATCTTTATTTGGTCACCCCCTTTCTTCACACAATCGCCCTTTATACTGCTCTGCCTCTCCACTACTCTTCCTCTTTCGTCATCTTTCTCGCCTGCACTCCTTTGCTCCCCTCACTCTTTCCTTCCCTCCCGCTTTCCCTCCTCTTCTCCCGTCCTTTCCATTTCCCCACTCTCTCCATCACTCCTTGTCCTCGAATCTCCACCCGCTCCCACCCTCCCTCTTATTTTGTCCTTCGCCACCACAATCTCGCCTTCTACATTTTCCTCCTCTTCTCCAGCCATTCGCTACTTCATGCTTTATCTCTGCACCATTTCTTCCTTCCATTTCCCCTTCCGCCCTACCTGACTCTACCCACCTCTTCTTACCGTCTCCATGACCTTTTTTATTTTATTCTTATTCCCTCCTCTCACTTTCTTCCTTCCTCTGTCTCCTCTCTTTCGCTTCTTCATCCCTCCTGTCAGTCGGGTTGTCCATTCAGACCCTGTTGTTCTAGAGAGGACCTTGCAATACCAAAGGCTGCTGTCATGTTCTCTCTACGGCTTCCGGCTACTCGATAGTGTACTCATGATTTCCTTGGCTCTCATTTGGCACTGGTGACCGAGCAGTCAAGGTTTACTCAAGGGGTTGTGTGAAGACTGGTTTCAGATGGAATATCACTAGCATGTTTACACAGCCAATGAAGTTCAATGTTCAAACCGGGTAATTATAGAAAATCAGTCAAAAACTATATCAAAACCTCGAAGTCCTTAACCCTGACTGTCTATAACTATGAAGGTCGGTTTTTAATGCAGCATCACCCTATGCAGTGACCTAAGTCATGTGGCCCTGCAAAAAATTCAAAATAAATAAACATCAAAATACAATCTTTAGCTTTCTCTTTGCCAGGCCTATTCTAATCAATGAACATGTTTCTACCTCTGTCTCTCTACCTCTCTCTCTACCTCATCCTTGCTACCTCTCTCCCTCTCTCTCTACCCCTCTCTCTCTCTCTCTCTACCTCTCTACTTATCTACCTCTCTCTGCCTCTCTCTACCTCTCTCTCTCTCTACCTCTCTCCTTCTCTACCTCTCTCTCTACCTCTCACTCTACCTCTCTAACTCTCTCTACCTCTCTCTCGACCTCTCTCTCTACCTCTCTCTCTACCGCTCTACCTCTCTCTACCTCTCTCTCTCTCTCTCTCTACCTCTCTCTCTCTACCTCTACCTTTCTACCTCTCTACCTTTACCCTTCTACCTCTCTCTCTACCTCTACCTCTCTACCTCTACCTCTCTACCTCTACCTCTCTCTCTCTACCTCAACCTCTCTCCCTCTACCTCTCTCTCTACCTCTCTATGCCTCTCTACCCCTCTCTCTCTACCCCTCCCTGATCTCTACCTCTCTCTACACCTCTCTCTCTACCTCTCTCTCTACCTCTCTCTCTCTACCTCTCTACCTCTCTCTGTCTACCTCTCTCTCTCTAACTCTCTCTCTCTACCTGTCTCTCTACCACTGTACCTCTCTTTACCTCCCTCCCTACCTCTCTCTCTACCGCTCTACCTCTCTCTCTACCTCTCTCTCTCTCTCTCTCTCTCTACCTCTCTCTCTCTACCTCTACCTTTCTACCTCTCTACCTCTACCCTTCTACCTCTCTCTCTACCTCTCTACCTCTACCTCTCTCTCTCTACCTCTACCTCTCTCCCTCTACCTCTCTCTCTACCTCTCTCTGCCTCTCTACCCCTCTCTCTCTACCTCTCCCTCTCTCTACCTCTCTCTACACCTCTCTCTCTACCTCTCTCTCTACCTCTCTCTCTCTACCTCTCTACCTCTCTCTGTCTACCTCTCTCTCTCTAACTCTCTCTCTCTACCTGTCTCTCTACCACTGTACCTCTCTTCACCTCCCTCCCTACCTCTCTCTCTACCTCTCTCTCTCAACCTCTACCTCTCTCCACCTCTACCTTTCTACCTCTCTACCTTTCTAGCTGTCTCTCTACCTCTGCCTCTCCCTCTAACTCTACCTCTACCTCTCTCTCTCTCTCTCTCTCTCTCTCTACCTCTCTCTCTCTCTCTCTCTCTCTCTCTCTCTACCTCTCTCTCTCTCTCTCTCTCTCTCTCTCTCTACCTCTCTCTCTCTCTCTCTCTCTCTACCACTCTCTCTCTCTCTCTCTCTCTCTCTACCTCTCCACCTCTCCTCTCTACCTCTCTCTCTCTACCTCTCTCTCTCTCTCTCTCTCTCTCTCTCTCTCTCTCTACCTCTCTCTCTCTCTCTCTCTCTCTCTCTCTCTCTACCTCTCTCTCTCTCTCTCTCTCTCTACCACTCTCTCTCTCTCTCTCTCTCTCTCTACCTCTCCACCTCTCCTCTCTACCTCTCCACCTCTACCTCTCCCTCTCTACCTCTCAACCTCTACCTCTCCCTCTCTACCTCTACCTCTTTACACCTCTCTACCTCTCTACCTCTCTCTACCTCCCCCTACCTCTGCCTCTCTCTCTACCTCTCTCCCTACCTCTCTCTACCTCTCTCTACACCTCCACCTCTCTATCTCTCTACACCTCACTACCTCTCTACACCTCTCTACCTCTCTACACCTCTCTGCCTCTCAACCAGTTGAATTCCGGGAAACCCAACCCATCAGTATTTCAAATCTGCGTGTGAAACGTGGGTAGGATGAGCCGTGCAGCTCAGAAAGGGATGTTCTTTATACATAATTTGTATTTAATAGAATTGGGAAGCAGGAGAACAGTCTCACTGTTGAGAGAGGGATTCACATACAATGGCAGCCGCTTTTTTTTGTTACAAGTCTGTTTTATTTTGGAACAAAAAAAAACCCTGACAGGGGCACATAGACACAGCGTTAAGCCTACAACCTCTATCCGAGGCCGGCCGCGGAGAATGTGCAATAAGGCTATAGATTTTGCATAGACAAACTAGTTAACACAGCGCCTTGCCTACAACCCCAAGGGGGCCGGCCGCGTGGCTTAGGAGAAGCTGTTAGAGTTATTCAGCGCTTATAGAGCCCCAATGACAGATCAGTGAGAATAGGTGGACAGGCAACAAGCCCAACACTTAGAAACGACCCAACAGAGGTCAGTAAACACAGGAGAGTGCTATAGAAAGAGGGAAGAAAGGGAGAGAAAGAAGCCAGAGACAAGAGGTAGGAGGGATAGCACGCTGGCAGGGTGGATGTACTGGTCCATGGGCGAGGGGCGGCACCAGGCAGCAGGAGGCGGGCTCTAAAACTCACATGTCATGAAATATGTCAATGGGAGCAATCTAGTGGGGTCTGCAGGGACGACAGCATCCTCAAAGAGATGCAGGGTCCGGAGCCTAGTGGGCATGTGTCGCGCATGTTCCATTGAGCAAAGGTAGCGCACCAAGGGCTTCCAGACTGTCTCAAAGCGAGTGTTACGCAGCTGGAGCCGCGCAGTGAGAAGCTCCTTTGCCAAGACGTGCCACAGCCGCACAAACCAGGAGGCAGTGGGAGGTGCTTCAGTCTTCTTCCAATACAAGGCTATGAGCTGCTTGGCCGCACCTAGCATTTGCAGTGTTACAATCCAGTCATTACGGGTGAGGGCCTTGAGGCCTAAAGGCCTAACACCCAGCAGGATCGTACCTACGGCTTCAGGTAAGGGGAACCCCAACACCCCCCTAATGTGGCTAAGGACCTCCTTCCAGAAGACAGTTAGAAGCGGGCACGCCCACCATATGTGCACAAAGTCCCCCGTTGCAGCCCGACACCTCCAGCACAGCGGCGAAACATTGGGGAACATCTTATGGAGCCGCAGGGGAGTGTAATACCATTGAGTTAGAAGCTTATAAGCATTTTCTCTCTGCGGGATACTCCGGTACACCTTGGGGATGTCTCTCCACACTGCGTCCCACTGAGAGGGCTCAATGTCCGCATTGACCGCTAGCTGCCATTGACGCTGATATGGGTGGATGGGTATAAGTGGTGGGTGCTGCAGAATGTGGTAGATCTGGGAGACCAACCGCTTGGAGCCCCCAAGGGAGCGCGCCAGTCTCTCGAAAGGGGTGAAGGCACGCGTGGCAGCTTGATACATGTCCCCATCAGAGACGCAGTGTCGTAATTGGGCATACTGCAGCCGTGCCGCGGGCTGCAAGCGGAACTCCTCGGGACATTGGTCGAATGATTTAAATGAGCCCCCATCAAAAAGGTCGCAGATCACTCTGCAGTCCCCTTGCACCCAGTTCTCAAACGCCCGAGTTTGATAGGCCGGCGGGAAATGAGGGTTTGCCGCTATGGGAGTGTGGGGAGATGGAAACGTAGTGAGCCCCCTGGATACAGCAGTGGCATCCCAGATGTCCAGCACCGTTTTCGTGGGTACTGCAAGGTATGCACTCCTGGAGCGGGCCGCCCGGTGGATCCACGGTAGATCCCAAATAGTATGTCCCGTCACCGTCCTGTCCATATGCAGCCATCCTTTTTCACTCTCTCTCACCCCTCACTCTATCACAAATCGGAGATGTGCAGGCCAATAGTAGTGGACCAGGTTAGGGCAAGCTAGGCCTCCCCTGTCTCGCGGAGCCATAAGAATTTTTTGGGAAAAACGTGATCGCTTACCACCCCAGACAAAGGATGTAAGTTTGCGTTGTAAGCTTTGTATGCAGTGGAGCGGGATCGGGGTAGGGAGGCATTGAAAACACGTAGAGGATTTTGGGGAGGATCGACATTTTGACAGCGTTGAGGCGGCCTAACCATGACAGCATCAGGGGTTTCCACCGCAGCAGATCTTCCAAGAACTCCTTTCGGCAGTCGCGCCAATTTACAGATGTCCAGTCAGCCAGGGAGGGAGTCAAGGTGAGGCCCAGATATCTGATATGGCGCTCAGCCCATTGGTAGGGCACAATCCCTTTCAGAGTGGAGAGATCCTCTGCCGGGATAGTAAGATTAAGAGCCCAGTACAGCCAGTAAAGAGTCCCGCGGGCGTGTGAGAGTAAGAATCAGATCATCCGCGAACAGTGCCACCTTGTTGTCCCGGCCACCGTGCGTTTTCCCGTGGATGTTCGAGTCTTGCCGTATCAGCTCCGCGAGAGGTTCCACTGCGAGGGCGAATAGAAGGGGCAAAAGGGGGCACCCCTGTCTAGTGCCCCTATGTATTGCGAGTGGCAGCGTTAAGTCTCCGTTGACCCGAATTCTAGCTTGAGGCCCTATATATGGAGCCATAACCCTAGCAGTCATCTTCGGTCCCAGCCCAATTTTACACAGCACCGCCCTAAGGAAGGTCCAATCCACCCGATCAAATGCCTTCTCCGCGTCCAGGGAGAGAAGGCAGGCCGGGGTTCGCCAATGATGTACTTTCCCTACAAGGTGCGCAAGTTTGCGAACATTGTCTGCTCCCTGACGATCACGAATAAATCCGACCTGGTCAGGGTCCACAAGCCGTTGCATAAACGGGTCTAAGCGTTTGGCGAGGAGCTTAGTGTATATTTTGAGATCCGTATTTAGCAAGGCGATAGGGCGGTAGGACGCACACAATGCGGGGTCTTTCCCAGGTTTCGGTATTAGCGCTATCTCTGCCATGCCCATGTCAGGGGATGGTCCCACATCTTCAGAGAAAGAGTTGAACAGTCGAAGGAGGTAAGGCCTAAGCTGGGTCTGAAATGTGCGATAGAAAGATAGCGGCAGGCCATCCGAACCCGGCGTTTTCCCCAAAGGGAGGTCTTTAATCGCCGCCGTGACTTCCTTCTCTGCAATGGAGCCTTCCAGCTCTGTCGCGCTCCCAGCAGATAGCGTCGGCCCCTCGTATCCGTCCAGGACAGCCGCCATCGATTCCGCCGAGACAGGTTCCCTCCCGTACAGAGAGGTATAGTAGTCCACAAATGCAGCCTGCTTGGATTTCTCCGAGACTACTTTCGACCCATCCTGCAGTTTAATACTAGTGATGTGAGCCTTGGCGGCGCGCACTCGCAGACTTCCCGCCAGCAGTCGGCCTACCTTGTCGCCGCCCTCAAAGTACCTTTGCTTCAAGGCCAACAGGGAACATTCCGCCTTGTTGGTGCGTAGAAGCCAAAGTTGTCCTCTGAGATTGGCTAGTCTCCTTCTAGTGTCTCGCGACGACCGCTCCCGATCTTGCACCTCGGCCCTCTTAATGTCCACAGCCAAATCAGCCTCCAGTTTGCAATCGCCAGAGAGGTGACGTGCCTCCGAATCGTGGCCTTGAAGGCGTCCCAAACCACCAGAAAAGGCATTTCCGGGGTATCATTAGAAGCAAAATAGGCGTCTATGGCCTCCCGGATGCTATCCACATCATCAGCATCCCGAAGGATGCTCGGCGGGAAAGACCAACGAGCGGCACGCATGGGACGCACTGTCGGGTCCTGGAGGAGCATTTCCACATGGGCATGGTCCGACAGAGAAATGTCCGAGATGGAGGCTCCCAATGTGTCTCGGAGCAGCTCCAGCGACGCAAAAAGGAAATCGATACGGGAGTAGGATCTCTGGGCGTGTAAATAGAATGAATAATCTCTAAGATCCGGGTTGTGATAGCGCCACGCATCGAATAGTCCTAAGTCTGCAATCTGTTTGCGCAGCGCAGAGGACATCACCCCAGAGGCGTTGGAAGCAACACCACAGCGATCTATGTCAGGGTCCCACACTAAGTTGAAGTCCCCTCCCAGTATCACGTGCGGGTCTCCACATGGAATCTGGTCCCTCAGGAGGGTCTGAAGATATCGGTCCTGCAACTGATTGGGTGCATACACGTTGCACAAAGTGAATCTGCGCCGCCCCGCATATACTGTGACTCTGAGGAAACGCCCATCCCCACTCTTATAGGGTCCGGAGTCACCCTGCCTGAAGCCAGCTCTACATAGTATGGCCACCCCCGCAGTTTTAGTGTCCGCGGCTGCTCAGAACTGGAGAGGGTACTCGGGGTGGGCCATGCGGTGTGTGTCCCCCTGCAGTAGGTGGGTTTCCTGGAGAAAAATAATGTCAGGTTGCTGCTGGAGGAGATAGCGCCAAACCTGCTTGTGCTTGTTAGGGGAGTTTAGGCCCTTAACGTTGAGTGACAATACCTTCAGGGTCCTAGGCACAGTCGCAGCCATGGCATGTAGCGAGTAGGATCCGCCCACGTTCCCCGCTCCCACCAGTGCAGGGAGAGGTGACCAGGAGAGCCCTCCTCCCGCCCACCCCACCCAGGTGACAGCTGCCACACCATCCCTGTCTCACCACCCACCGAACCAGAGGAAAGGAAAGAGAAGAGTTCCAAAGGAAGAAAAGCGAGAGAGAGGAGGAGGAGAGGAAAAGAGGGAGAAGGGGAACAATAGGAGACCAACCAGGCCTCGTAGCTACCAAGGACAACAAAGGCCAACAGGGCCGTTTCGGACTACCCCAGTCACCGAGCATCCTCTACCCAAGGGTTTGGACGCACTCAGGAATGTCACTCCCTATGGGCCAGTACAGGGGGTACCCACGGGTAGTGTAGGAAACCTCGACCCCATTAGCCCCGCTGCTCGAGCCAGAGTCGGGGGCACCATACAGCTGGACGGAGCAATCAGGCATGTCAACGGCCATCGCTCAGCCCCTCAATGCGAACCATGCACTGTAATCCAGGCGAGTCCCCTAGAGTTTCAGGCCCACCACATGAATGGCTCCAGGAGGGGGGCCGTCTGTTGAAGCCGGGGGCAGTGCAACCCCAAGCACAGAGTAGGCCAAAACGTCCCGGGGGGCAGGTCATCCGTGCTACAAGGAGATCAGTGTCTTCTCCGGCGACAGTAGCAGAGGGTAGGAGTCCGGGCGCCGCAAGGGGAGCTAGCGCAGTCAGCGGGCCAACACAGTATCGCAGGTCAGTGAACATGAGAGCGCCCCACATCAGCGGCAAGAGCCACAGAAGAGTATGTCCCGTCGAGTTCCAGGTCACGGGGTAGACAGATGTGAGGACTGGCCCTCCCGGTCGCCCTCAAGAGAGCGGATGTGCGCTATGATGTCCTGCTTGGCCTGCGATGAGGATCTCTCATCCACCGGAGGGGAGCGGCGATGTCGCCGAACCTTGGTCCAGTCCGGGCGAGCAGGGACTCTCTCCTGTTGTCTCGATCGTGAAGGGCTGTGGGCCGGCGATTCCGGCATGTTGAGGAGTTGGGCCGCCTCTTGGTAGGACCGGATGACCTTGCGTTTGTCTTCCCAGCGAAAGATGAGTGCGAAGGGGTGGCCCCACTGTTAAGCAATGTTGAGAGCCCTCAACTTCTCCGTCACCGGCCGGAAAGCCCTCCGCCGGCGCAGGGTGTTAGGAGCCAGGTCCTGGAAAATTTGTATTTTGTGGCCTCCTTAGGTGAGATTGGGCTTGTCCCGTGCCGTTTTCAGGATGGCTTCTTTTTCCGTGAAGTAGTGCACCCGCGTTAAGATGTCCGGTAGGAGGCCCGCTCTGCCCGCCGGTCCGTACACCCGGTGGGCATGATCCAAAGTCGGGGGGGAGGCGTCCTCAACCCCCCATACCTCATGCAGGAGCTGCGCCACGTAGGTCAGGATGTCCTTACCCTCTTCATCAAGCGGAACACCTCGGATTCGGAGGTTATTTCGGCAGCTTCTATTCTCAAGATCCTCCTGCTTAACCTGCAGTTCAATGTTCTGTTGTTCCAGGGCCGCCACTCTCTGCCACAGCTGCTCTTGGTCTTCTGTGCGAGCGTCAACGAGCTTCTCCAAGCTGTCCACTCTGTCGCCCAGCTCGGTGAACTCCTTGCGCAGTTCCTTGACGCATGATTGCACTTCCGAGCGTAAGGAACCTATCTCTGTCTTAAGCTCAGACATGAAGGAGGCCATAAAGGCATGAGTCACCGGCGGCGAGTCTGCAACCATCTGCGAGGGGCTGGCGCCGCCGCTCCAGTCTTGCCCCACATAGCCATCACCGACGTGTCTTTAGCCGTCGCCGCCGAGTCCGGTTTGCCTCACTTGGATCACATCATCGCCAGATCTGCAGGTGAAAGCTATCAGCTCGTGCCACTAGGTACAAGCAGGGCTTAGCCCCGCAAGCTCAGGGGGATAGTTAGTGGGAGGAGGTTCCACACCGGACTGCGTCACCGTAAATCTCTTCACCCCCCTATCGATACAGCAAAGGCCCAGACCCCCCAGGCGGCAGCAGCTCAGGGACCAGTGGCCAGGACTCCCCGCTCACCACTGGACCAGGGTGGAGGGCACGCCGGGGGCGTGCACGAACAGTACAGGCATAGGACAGGGCCCGGCAGCGTAGGGCGATGGTTGAGCCACCGTGTTCGGGGGTAGAGAGGCAACAGGCAGGGAGACAGGGTGTAAGAACGCACGCAATGTGTAGAGGCAAGTCCCCGGGTGAAGCAACGCCTCCAACACCTCGGCAATGCCCCGCGGCCCGCTCGATCAGGCCGGATGAGGGCCACCTCCACCATCAAGGGCCCAGGTCTGGCAGCACCCCAAGTCCCCCCGGTCAGCTCCGCCGCCCAAACAAGCCAAGGCCCACGCCACCGCTCAAAGTGCAAGGTCCCCAAGTTGCGATGCGTAGGGCAGCTCCCAACGGCAGGCCGCACCTCCGTCCACTCTCGAGCAGCACCCAGCGGCAGGTCTAAAAGTCTGCAGGGTCCCAAACCCACCCGCCAATTTCTGGCTGTCACCCAGGAGGTCAGGGCGCAGTCAGGCAAGGCCCAGTCGAGCTCAATGGTACGCGGCAGCTTACAGCAGGGTAAGGCCCTCCAGGCAGGGACCCTCACAGGCCCCAGGGGCCCCAGTCCGATCCGCACTTCCCTCGATGAGGGCTCACAGTACCCCACCGCTCCTCACCTTGCAGGCCGAATCTCGGGGCAGTTCACCGTGGTCTCTCGCCTACAAGACACACAGGGGGGCGGCCAGCAGGCAGCCGAGGATGCAGCTCCACACCGTGTCCCCCGCTCCGGAGGGTCGCCGGGCCCCAGCACTCTCACGCCGATCACTGCTTGTAGGCAAGGCCCTAGCCCATAGGGGGGGGAGGGGCGCAGGATAACAGGCCGCAGCCCACCAAAACTGAGCCGCCACAGACACCAGGGCCGAGGGGACGCCCTCCACGCCCAACTCCAACTGCCGCAGCCCCCAGCAGGTGCAGCTCACCTCCGCGCCGATCACTCAGGGCTCCGTGACCAGGCGACGCCGCCACCACTCGCGTCCTCAACGCCGGATGGGTGCCCAAAATGGCGGCTGGTATGGCGCACCAAGCCCGTCTCGCTCTCTCAGCGCCGCGACCCCAGGCAAGCCAGCATCATAGGGTCCCCGCTCTCCCAGGCCTCCCCGCCTCTCACAGGGAAGCCCGTCACCAGAACCGATGCTCGTCACAAGGACCGATGCTCGGTCCGACCTCGGAGCGCCGAGGTCTCCACCGGTCAGGACCGCTGCAGGTCACACCAGGCTCCGGCATCGCAGGCCAATAACAAAACCCAGCACCAGGGCCGCCTTTAGGAGTCTATCAGACCCCAGGCCAAAAGTCATTGCTCGGGAGCCGCCCGGGCCTGGGGGGAGAGTCCGCCTCCGGCCGCAAAACCAAGGTGGTGGTAAGGAAAGGCCAGGGACCATGGAAACGGACAAATTCCATTTCAGCATCAGTGTGAAGGGACCATATCTGCCAGTCCTTTTTTTTAATTTTTTAATTTTTTTATTTATTGCAATCTGGTCAGGTTACATGCATGTTTCATTAAATTCGCAAATAATATACAACTGATTGAAACAGGCATTATATACAATAGCAATAGACAAAATTTCAAACATGAGAAAATATAACAAACAAATAAAGCTGAGACTTTCAAGAAGTAGTTCAAAATAAAGCAGAACATTTTTACATTGAGATATCACTTTAACAGACTAAAGTATAAAAATGCCAGAAATACCCCTATCCCAGTTCTCCCAATATCCACCGCTGAAGCAGCGCCCAGGTTTTCACTCCTAAGGCTCTTTTTTTTCGCCCCTTTGTTCTATAAATGGCATGTTCTAGATTGTGCATTGCTAAAAGGCGGGTCCTCCAAATGAAAAAGGATGGAGGTTCTGGACTGATCCATTCCTGAGTGATACAGCACCGATAAACCACCATTGATATGTATAGCAAATTTCTGTTCTCTTCTGCCACTGTATCTGCAGTTACCCCTATCAATACTAGCTCAGCCGTTAATTCTACTGGAGTTCCGAGCAGTAGAACTAAAAAGGTTTGAATTGCCAACAGAGGCATGGAGTAAAACATGTGGACTGTATCAGCAGCTGGCGTTCCACATCTGCTACATAGTGTGCCAACTAAATTACCCCACTTAGAGATTTTTGCTGGCGTGTAGTAGAGGTCACAAAGAACCATGTAATGTTGTTTGCGAGTTCTACCTGACAGCAAAATAGAATTAGCCAAAAAATGGAGTCCTCTACCATAACATTATCAGTGTCTAACTTCTGAGGCCATCTCTCTTGGCTATTCGGTAGATCATCTGGATACAAAGAAAGTAATAAATTGTAAAAGAAACCTATCCTTTTTTTATAATAGAAACTATCAATCAAGGGAATCTTATGAAGTCCCGAACGTTCCAAAGAAGTTAGGGTATTCAAAAAACTATACAGCTGAAGATATTTAAAATAATCCATATTTGTAAGACTAAACTTAAGACAAAGATCTGTAAAAGATAGCATACCATTGTCCTGCCATAAATCACCAAGGGAACTAATACCAATATTACGCCATCTCACCATTGTGTGATCTCTGAAAACAGAAGGAAAGATATATTGAGAGGCCAAAGGAGTGTATCTCAAGATTCGTGGTATCCCTACATGACGTCGGATTAAAATCCAGGCCCGGTATGCTGCATGTAGAATCTTGAATTTTGTTTTTTTGTAATAACTGGGTTCCACGTTTTTCAACAGGCAGCCACGGGCCTCTACCCCTAGAGCAAACTCATATATAGATGGAGAGTGCGATACTAGTATTTGAGCTTTAGCACCTATTATTAAAGGTGTAATGAACTGTAATACCGACGCCAAATAATAAAAAATAAAGTGTGGTACACCCCACCCCCCTTTTGCCTTCGGAAGAATCAGTTTTTTATAGGCTCTCCGATGGCGTTTGTAGCTCCATAAAAGTCTCGCAGCCATCCTCTCTAGTTGTTTAAAAAAGCTAAGAGGAAATTCAAGGGGCACTGATCTAAATAAATATAACAATTTCGGGAGTATTAGCATCTTTAAAACGTTATTCCTCCCGTGTAGTGACAAATTTAGGTGATCAATACGCTCCAATGTGGAATTAGCCTTCTTTATAACGGGGTCAAAGTTTATTTCAGGAATAGCTGTAATCGGGGTCGTGATCTTAATTCCCAAATAAGTTGCCACAGCCCCTATATTAAGGTGTGAAGGGGGATGCTGTCCGACATATAATATTTGTGTCTTAGACACATTCAATTTATAGCCCGAAAAGGCACCAAACTGAGAGGCGAGCGACTCAATCTTTGGCAAAGCCTTTACAATATCTGTCGTCACCACTACCACATCATCCGCGTAGGCTAACGCTCTATAACTAATACCCGCTACCTCCACTGGGGGTATATCCACCGCTAAATTCAATTCATTCAAATAAATATCGATATAAACTGCGAAAAGGAGCGGAGAAACGGGACAGCCTTGCCGTGCACCACGGGAGATAGAAAACGAATTAGATTTATTTGAGCCAAGTTTGATACAAGAGCATGGTGATTCATAAAGAGCTTTCAGGGCCGTAATCATACGCGAGCCAAACCCTTTTAGGGATAAAAGATCCCAAAGGTAGGGCCAGGCCACCCTGTCGAATGCCTTTTCGGCATCCAACAGGGTGATCCTTATAGCTGTGTTAGTGCCTTGTGCCCAGTCCATGAGAGCAATAATCCTCTGGACATGATTGGTAGTATCTCGATTGGCAATAAACCCATGCTGCCAACGGGAAACTATGGAAGATATTACCCCCGCCATTCGAGACGCTAGAATTTTTGAGAAAACTTTGCTGTCCGCATTTATTAACGAAATTGGCCTATAAGAGGCCGGATTGAGAGGAGGTTTGTCTTTTTTAAGAAACGCCATGATTATAGATTGTCTCCATGAGGCTGGCGCTGCACCTTTCTGTGCTGCCAAAAAAGTAGTCATCAAATCAATTTTCAGTAACGATCTAAATAATCTGAAAAATTCCAGTGGGATGCCATCAGGTCCCATGGCTTTACCAGCCGGAAGAGACATCAGGGCCTCCTCAATTTCTTCCCAGGTAATATCAGATTCCAGGATATGTGTCTGAGCAGTGGATAGTTTCGAGATATTATCTGCAGTTCTGCAGTTATAAAATGCACCATTGAATCACTAGTACAACCTGTAAGATCCTGTTCATAAAGCTTAGAATAGAACTGTCTAAATACCTCTAGAATTTCTTCCGGCTTATTATATATCTGACCTGCCTCATCCTGTATTGCATTAATGGAGTTATAAGCCTCCTTTTGTCTTATTTTTTTACCCAGAATCCTACCCGAGTTTTCACCTACTTCATAAACCTGTGATCTGAAAATTGCCATCTGCTCAGCCAGTTTCGCCGCAAATACTTCATATAGCCTTGATTTATGTATACCTAAAGTGCTTTTAATATGTTCTGCGTCTTGGGATAGTCCAATAGCTGTCACCAACTTCTCCTCCCATTCCTGTACTGCCTTAAAATATCCATCAAGTTTATTCCGAATATCTCTTTGTTTTTTAATTGAATATGCTAGTGTCTGCCCGCGGACCCCGGCTTTAAAAGCATCCCACACATTTTGAATCAAGGCACTTCCTCTGTTAAACTCAAAAAACTCCTTTATCCAATTGCCCATCGACTCAATATGTAGTGGGTCAGCCAACAATTTGCGATCAACTGACCATGATATTACTTCTGGATTAGATCCTACCTCTAATTTAATCAGAACCGGATTGTGGTCAGAAATTATTCTAGGAAACAATTCAAACAGAGTATAATTAATAAGTCCGGTATCTATAAAAAAAATAGTCAAGCCGGACAAACTTTTGGTGTGGAGCTGAAAAGAATGTATAACCTGGTGATAAAGGATGTTTTACAAACCCCACGTCAGACAAGCCGAAATCCAAGACCAAGCCTCTTAACGCTTTATATGATTTTTTTTTAAGACCAGGATATATTGAGTCGTGCTGTATATCCAAACCGCCCCCCATATGAATATTCAGATCCCCACATAATACTAAAGGAGATGGCCAATCGGCTAATTCTAGGTTTAAGAAATTCAGAATATCAGGATCATCCGAATTTGGGGCATAAACAGAACATATTGTCCAATCTTTACCGTATATTGTAATCTGTACAATCATCCATCAACCATATTGGTGAACCTTAGAACATTTAAGATGTCCCAGGCCCCTTTTAATAAGGATCGCCACCCCCTTTGTAGTGGTACCTTGACGAGTACATCCTAATAAATGCAGCCCCAAATCATTAAATAAATGCCGGTTATTCCAAGTGAAGTGCGTTTCCTGATGACATAGTAGGTCTATCCTCATGGTCTGTATTATTTGAGCACAAACCCCCCTTTTTTTCCTGTCATTGAGACCACATATGTTCCAAGAACAAATCCTCAAATTTCCCATCGTAATAAAGAATTTTTACACAGCAATATTAAACCCCTCAGTGTATCTATTTGAATCTGTATCAAACCACTAACAAAAATGTTCATGCTTACATTTAAATTGTCTAACCCATCACCATTGCTCTCAGTTCCTATTTTCCTGACCATACTTGCCCCCGTTGCTCCCCTCCCCACCCACCCACACACAACCCCCCCCGAAACCCAACCCAACAGGGGCATAAGGGACTGACTAGTCCCTAACATCGATGATGTGAGAAGCATCTTGTGCCTCGCCATTCGCTTCCCACTCTCCTCCCACAATAGTGTACCACTTTGGTTATCATAAATAGCACACCACCGGTTAGAGAAAACATTTTTTTCCCCTCAGTTGCCATACCAGCATCTTATCTACAAGTAAACAAAAAAAATGCAAAGAAAAAAACCCAAAAACAAACAAAAAAAGGTTTTTTCTTCCACCTCTATTTGAAACATTGGGAAAAAGACACATCAACATACAGTATGCAGACAGAAAAAAGCCCTTCGGACCAGTTTATCAATATAATAATCAAAATGAAGCCAATAGCTCCTTAGCAGCCCTCTCTGATGTCATAAAATATGACCTCTCTTTGTAAATTACTTTTAATTTAGAGGGCTTGAGAAGAAAGGCCTGGGCGCCCTTAGCCTGGAAAGATGGAATCAATTGTCGAAATTGCGAGCGCTGTTGAACAGTGCCAAGGCAGTAGTCAGGATAAACGAAGAACTCCAGGCCTTTCCCCCTCCGTTTACGATCCGGTCTAGCCAGATCATAAAGAGCTTCTCTAGCCAAAAAATTGTTTAGGCTAATCATTATAGCTCTAGGTTTAATATTTGCATCAGATCGAGTACTCCTTTGAAAAGGGAACCTATGGGCCTTTTGTAGCTCCACTTTCCATTTCCAATGAGAGTTCCGGAAAGGCCTCCGAGAAAAGTTCAATAACAAATTGTCTGACATTCCCCCCCTCACTCCCTTCGGGAATACCCAGGATTCTAAGATTGTTCCGCCTGGATCGATTTTCAAGGTCAATCAGTTTCCAGTTAACCTCTTCCCGCAGACTCTCCAGAGATGATAGCTGCGATTTTTGCTGCACTAAGGTGTCCTTAATTGCCGAAATCCTGCCGTCCGCCTCGACATCTCTGGTAGTCATCTCGCTGCATGACTTGGCCACACGCCATGGCTGCCCTGGTCTTTGGTTTTTGCGTCTTGGATACTGGGCCGGTCGCAGGATTTTTGGGAGCCATCTTACCTCCTCCTCCCTGATAGAGCCGGCGCCGAGTCTGCCACCCTCTCACGGACGCTTGGAATTGCTCTGGTACCGTATCTAATACTGTATCATCTGCGCTCAGTTTTCTTCCTCGACCACGACCAAATCCAGAGTCTGAGCACCGGCTCCTCCCCAAGGTAGCAACTGGAAGACGCCAAGCACACTGAAGGGAACGTCGAAAACTACACCACAAGTCCAGCCGCATTCCAGGTAGATAGAGCAATGTCAATAACAGTAATTTAAATGCCCTTGCAAGATTACTGTGGATTTCAAAATGCGCCTCCGTGCACGAGCCCTGGTGCGGCCACTGCTCACGTGAACACTGCTTGATATCTTGGTCACTCAGGCTTCGTGTTAATCCATCCCCAGTACTTTCCCAGTGCTCTCCACAGCCCGCACACAAGAATTTACTCCATATTTGACCAGGTATAGTTTTATTCCGTGATGGCTTTCGAGTCTCTGCTGTTCCACGCCAGGCCGCTCTTCTCTGGCAGCTCAGAGCAGTGGGTGAAAAAAAAACACCAAAAGAAACGCCACAGGACTTGCCCCGGGCCTGTCAATCCCGCTCAATTCCACTCCGCTCCGTAGCTCCAAAGCAGCACGCCACACCGCCCATCCATAGGAATCCAAAGCAACCTCAGTTTTCGCCGACACCATCCAGCCGAGCGTATCTCCTCGGTAGAAGCCTGGATTCACACACGCCCAGCGCTTCACTACCTCACTCCGCTCAGGTGCGCTTCAGGCTCGGGGCATCGGCACGACTTCACTCCGCCTAGGGAAAATTCTGAAGGTCATGGACTCTCCGCTTCCGTCGATCCCTCTCAGAGCCCCGGACAGCCTCAAACAATCTCAATCTCTGCTTCCAAATTCAGTACCGCACAGTCCTCACTCAGTATCCCCGTAGAAAATCAAGAGGCGGAATAGCGGGAATAGCGAGTGGGAAAGCGATTATAGGCGATAGCACTACGCCTGCTGCTCACTCGGACGCTGCTGCGTCCGCCATCTTGAAATAATAGTCAGAGGTTGTGCCATCAAGATATCTCCGTGTCTCTTTGGGGGTCGGGTGGTGGTAAGGTAAGGCCAGGGACCATGGAAACGGACAAATTCCATTTCAGCATCAGTGTGAAGGGACCATATCTGCCAGTCCTTGTATCAGTTGATCTAGATACCCTGAGGGAAAACCTGGGCCAGTACTGTCTAGGTAGCCAAGGGAGGTGTCGACCGGGTGCGTGGAGAGAATAGCGAAGAGGAGAAAAGTCGGAGGAGTACAAGCAACATTTAAAACTGCAAAAAAACTAAAACAAAACATAACCATAAACCCACCCCGTCCACCCATTAACCCACCCCTGGAATGCGCGGTGGAAGCATACCTCATTGCATTCCGTCACTCGAGCGTGTTGCTAGTTCCTTCGTGACACGCACACCTCATGCCATTATGTTTTTGTGTTTGCACTGTGCTATTTTTGGTTATCTCAAAGGTGTCATACACCGCTACGAAACTCAGTGAGTTGGAGTCAGACTGTTTTGTGGTTGCTGGTGAAGCCCAGGAAGCACAGGAATTGACTGTTCTTTTTTCTCACACTCAATATTTGACATATTTTATATATTTTTTCTTTTCTTTTGCCTGTTCATAGCTTTCTAATAAATTAGATCTTATTGCAATTTTTCTAATATGCAATCTGCAAATCCTGTGTCACCCTTTCTGGAAACATCAGGCAATCCTCACATTCCATGGAGACAATGAATTGATGTGTATGAAACTTAAATGGGGGCTATTGAGGCATCGCGTTACAGACGACCAGAAAAGAAAAAGTACATGCGTTTACATTCTTTAGGTTCAAGGGCTTTGAGGTTTTCAAGCAGCTTCCTGATTTGGTTCTGGGAGATGGTGAAGAATAGGATGATTATCAAGAGGTTGTAAAGAAGTCAGTTACAAAATTTGATGTGAAACTTAGCCTGGTTGTGCTACGTCACAAGTTCTTTAAATGTGTCCAATTGCAAAATGAAAATGTGGATGCATACATTAATGTGTTAATAAAACTTTTTGCATAATGTCAATGTGGTGAATTTCATGACCAGCTGGTAAGGGATCAGTTTATTGCTCCGACATATACAACAAAAGCTCTTGACCATGGCCAACCTGATGTTGGAGGACTTAATTAAATAGAGTTGAATTAGCACAGAGCTCAATGTGACATGTATAGTAAAGGAAAATGTTAGTGCTATTTCTGCAAGTCTACCAGTGTGTAGGCATAGTAAAGGCCATGAGAAAAATGTCTTTAAACGTACTAACATTTGTTTTAGATGTGGTATTCCTTCTCACACAAAGCAGAGGGTATCCTGCCAGGAGTGTGAGTTGTCGCAAGTGTGGTAAGGTTGGTCATTTTGGTAAAGTTTTTCAGTCAGTACAATCTAGGTCTCTCAAAGTCAATTGTGTGCTGGATGATGAGTTGGTGAGTGAGAAACACTTTGTCAAAAAATTTCAGGATATGATTGTGGTGGTGACTGTAGATGGAATTGTATCTCGTGTATTCACTGCCTGCTGTTTGTTTCCCGGTGTGTGCTGCTAGCGCGACTGGAGTCGCTGACCACCCCGCCTTGACCTGCTGACCCGGCTTGGAGCTTGAAGAGACCTCGTGGCCGCAGAGGAGGGAGAGGCGCCGGCCCCGGGACTGCGAGGACCAGCATTCACCAACTCCAGCTGGTCCTCTTCCCGTGTGCAGCCGCGCCCCCTCCCAGTGCCACGCCTCTAGCCGAGCCCTTCAACTTCTCGCGGCACCCGCTTCGCGGGTGCCACTCGTGTATTCACTGCCTGCTGTTTGTTTCCCGGTGTGTGCTGCTAGCGCGACTGGAGTCGCTGACCACCCCGCCTTGACCTGCTGACCCGGCTTGGAGCTTGAAGAGACCTCGTGGCCGCAGAGGAGGGAGAGGCGCCGGCCCCGGGACTGCGAGGACCAGCATTCACCAACTCCAGCTGGTCCTCTTCCCGTGTGCAGCCGCGCCCCCTCCCAGTGCCACGCCTCTAGCCGAGCCCTTCAACTTCTCGCGGCACCCGCTTCGCGGGTGCCACTCGTGTATTCACTGCCTGCTGTTTGTTTCCCGGTGTGTGCTGCTAGCGCGACTGGAGTCGCTGACCACCCCGCCTTGACCTGCTGACCCGGCTTGGAGCTTGAAGAGACCTCGTGGCCGCAGAGGAGGGAGAGGCGCCGGCCCCGGGACTGCGAGGACCAGCATTCACCAACTCCAGCTGGTCCTCTTCCCGTGTGCAGCCGCGCCCCCTCCCAGTGCCACGCCTCTAGCCGAGCCCTTCAACTTCTCGCGGCACCCGCTTCGCAGGTGCCACTCGTGTATTCACTGCCTGCTGTTTGTTTCCCGGTGTGTGCTGCTAGCGCGACTGGAGTCGCTGACCACCCCGCCTTGACCTGCTGACCCGGCTTGGAGCTTGAAGAGACCTCGTGGCCGCAGAGGAGGGAGAGGCGCCGGCCCCGGGACTGCGAGGACCAGCATTCACCAACTCCAGCTGGTCCTCTTCCCGTGTGCAGCCGCGCCCCCTCCCAGTGCCACGCCTCTAGCCGAGCCCTTCAACTTCTCGCGGCACCCGCTTCGCGGGTGCCACTCGTGTATTCACTGCATGCTGTTTGTTTCCCGGTGTGTGCTGCTAGCGCGACTGGAGTCGCTGACCACCCCGCCTTGACCTGCTGACCCGGCTTGGAGCTTGAAGAGACCTCGTGGCCGCAGAGGAGGGAGAGGCGCCGGCCCCGGGACTGCGAGGACCAGCATTCACCAACTCCAGCTGGTCCTCTTCCCGTGTGCAGCCGCGCCCCCTCCCAGTGCCACGCCTCTAGCCGAGCCCTTCAACTTCTCGCGGCACCCGCTTCGCGGGTGCCACTCGTGTATTCACTGCCTGCTGTTTGTTTCCCGGTGTGTGCTGCTAGCGCGACTGGAGTCGCTGACCACCCCGCCTTGACCTGCTGACCCGGCTTGGAGCTTGAAGAGACCTCGTGGCCGCAGAGGAGGGAGAGGCGCCGGCCCCGGGACTGCGAGGACCAGCATTCACCAACTCCAGCTGGTCCTCTTCCCGTGTGCAGCCGCGCCCCCTCCCAGTGCCACGCCTCTAGCCGAGCCCTTCAACTTCTCGCGGCACCCGCTTCGCGGGTGCCACTCGTGTATTCACTGCCTGCTGTTTGTTTCCCGGTGTGTGCTGCTAGCGCGACTGGAGTCGCTGACCACCCCGCCTTGACCTGCTGACCCGGCTTGGAGCTTGAAGAGACCTCGTGGCCGCAGAGGAGGGAGAGGCGCCGGCCCCGGGACTGCGAGGACCAGCATTCACCAACTCCAGCTGGTCCTCTTCCCGTGTGCAGCCGCGCCCCCTCCCAGTGCCACGCCTCTAGCCGAGCCCTTCAACTTCTCGCGGCACCCGCTTCGCAGGTGCCACTCGTGTATTCACTGCCTGCTGTTTGTTTCCCGGTGTGTGCTGCTAGCGCGACTGGAGTCGCTGACCACCCCGCCTTGACCTGCTGACCCGGCTTGGAGCTTGAAGAGACCTCGTGGCCGCAGAGGAGGGAGAGGCGCCGGCCCCGGGACTGCGAGGACCAGCATTCACCAACTCCAGCTGGTCCTCTTCCCGTGTGCAGCCGCGCCCCCTCCCAGTGCCACGCCTCTAGCCGAGCCCTTCAACTTCTCGCGGCACCCGCTTCGCGGGTGCCACTCGTGTATTCACTGCCTGCTGTTTGTTTCCCGGTGTGTGCTGCTAGCGCGACTGGAGTCGCTGACCACCCCGCCTTGACCTGCTGACCCGGCTTGGAGCTTGAAGAGACCTCGTGGCCGCAGAGGAGGGAGAGGCGCCGGCCCCGGGACTGCGAGGACCAGCATTCACCAACTCCAGCTGGTCCTCTTCCCGTGTGCAGCCGCGCCCCCTCCCAGTGCCACGCCTCTAGCCGAGCCCTTCAACTTCTCGCGGCACCCGCTTCGCGGGTGCCACTCGTGTATTCACTGCCTGCTGTTTGTTTCCCGGTGTGTGCTGCTAGCGCGACTGGAGTCGCTGACCACCCCGCCTTGACCTGCTGACCCGGCTTGGAGCTTGAAGAGACCTCGTGGCCGCAGAGGAGGGAGAGGCGCCGGCCCCGGGACTGCGAGGACCAGCATTCACCAACTCCAGCTGGTCCTCTTCCCGTGTGCAGCCGCGCCCCCTCCCAGTGCCACGCCTCCATCCTCAGCCACTCCTCTTAACCCAATCTGGGGAACGCGCCTCGCGGGACGCGCGCGGGCCGCAGCCCGGGGCGAAGACCGGGCAAAGAGCGGGCCGTTTGAGGCCGTTCGAGGACCGGAGGGACTGGACTGGGCCACATTTCTTGTAAGTAGTTACTTGCCCGATATAATCTCCTGAACACTGGTTTTTTAATATTATTTATTAGTCTGATCAGAACATTATCTTTTCCAAGACCTCTTAGTCCATACAATGGTAGTCACGAGAGGGAAAAAGACTTTAGCCCCTGGGAGCATTGGAAGTCTAGTGGGCCCGATGGACGACTTTATTACCAAAGCAAACACGTTCATTGACCAAAGTATTTCCCTCATGGAAAATAGAGTCTCACTAGACCTAGAATTTGCTAAAAGATCCTCGTTGGGTAATTTAGCACAAGCTAGAACCCCTGTATCAAAGACTAATACAAAGGCACCGGGGATCGCATGCGAAGGCAGACGTAGCCTTCCCAACAACGTCGACCTTTCAGTGTCAGAGCTCATTGACTCTCCCTTGGGCTCAGAACTAGAGAAGACCCCCGAGCTACCTCTCCAATCTCCTACTCCAATACCATCAAGGGAGGACACTCATGCCAGAGGCAGGAGGGAAGGAGCAATCAGCAAAAATACCTCTACGAAAATAATCCCTACTACCCCTTTAACAGCCTCTATCCCTATCCCACTACCCCTACCCCAGAATCAACTTTGCACTGCAATAGTGCACCATGATCACCAGGAAAGTTCTACTCCGATTTCATTGGTCTCACAAACCCAACTACCTGCAGAGAAGAGCTCAGACCAACACGATAACTCTATCCTTGTAAATAAGCTGACCGTACTTTTTAAACAACTCATTCAGCCTTTAGAACAAAAATTAGCAAGGATTGAAACTAACATTGCGAAGCTTATCTCCAGGCCAGACCTTAAACAGGGACCCCCCCAACAAAAGACAGGGGGTACAAATCCTTTTCACACTATTCTTCCAAATCCCCCGAATACAAATACTAAACCTTCCAACCCTCAAACTATCACACCACAGTCAGTCATAACGACAGTCTCACTTCCCACCCCTATATCGACAGCTACGTCGACTTCAATCACTTCAAACTCCAATTGTGCAGTGTCAACCCTGCAAAAAAAAGATAATCATCACCATCAGGTACCCGCAAGTACCGTGTCACAACCAGCCCCAAAAAAAAACGTACCTCCCAAGACTCAGACATTCAACCCCTTTTCCCAACCGACTCAAAGAAATGCTTCAAGAGGAGAGGGAGAAAGCAAAACTCATCTTGATCTTCCCCCTGAGGCTGCCCCTTACGTAGCAGTGATGATTGGTGTCCCCGAATTACCTCTTAATACGGTGGAACCACCATGGTCACTAAAAAACAAAGTGCATCACTGGCTACAGACAAATCGCCCTATGCCTCCAAACTGCCACGGAAGAATCTCTTCCTTGCGTAGGACCTCTTGGGTGGGTAAAGGTATCAAGCAGTTCTCAGGGGATTGTATTATTATCACCTTTGAAGAACCCTGGGCGGCAGATTACATTAGTTCCTGGGATCAACCCAATGAAACCGGAGGAATTAGAATCAAGCCACTTTCCTTTTTTTATCCTTTTATGCAAACCATAAACAGTAACTTCTTTGAGGACTCAGTCCCCCCTTGGATAGAACGACCCCAGCGCCAACCCACAGTGTATGAGGCCAGGCATTATGCCCCCCCTCGCCCCCGAGAGCAGGAAAATCCCTGGGTTACAATTACCCCACGACATCATGGACCAAATTGGGGAGAATGGGGATACCACCAGCAGAGAATGCCTCGGAGAGAACCGCCAAGATGGGAACCCTGGTACAATATCCCTGTAGGAAATAGATATAGCTCTCTGGAAATGGTGGACTGACCACTAACAGACACACAGCACACTAACCCTACCCTCCCAGTTTCCCCTTTGATAATAAAGAACATTGTGACGACTCCACCAACCCCAGTTTTAAATACCAACATTCATACATTATCTTTTTTATTCTGGAACGTAGCGGGCCTACGGTCCAAGACCAAAGACCCGATGGCTGTTAATTTCCTTGAACAAGGTGACATCATCTGTCTCCAAGAGACTTGGCTAACTTCGGAGGCTCATTTATTAGGGTATAAAACCTATTCCTCCCTAGCGATTAGTAGCACAATAGGCAGACCCAAAGGTGGATTAACGATTTACATCGCCAACACCCTATCCCGCCTAAAAGTTACTAACCTTTTTACTGATCCCAACTGCCAGATTCTCTCTCTCTCCTTCCTAAAAGAAGACACCACCATCATCCTCGTTAACACCTATAATAATCTTTCGGATAACGATTTCCTGACTTTCATCGAAAACATGCAGGAGAGATTAGTATCTCTATTACAGCGGGAGACCTCCTCCAAACCGATTCACCTCATTTGGGGAGGTGACTTCAATCTCCATCCATGCAGAGCGGCAACTTCCCAACAATGTGGATTCGTGGACGAGCAAGAAACCCCACTAGCTCATTTCGCCCATAACAAACCCGGCAAAGCTATGAACACCATTTTGTCAGAGTTTGACTTAGTGATTACCAACTCCTTAAAGGCGAAGGAACACCAATTCGATCCAACCTACGTGGGTAGAGGCCACCAGACAACAGTGGACTATATCCTGCTTTCTCAAAGATCGATCACCATGGTCACGGACCATCAAGTACTGGTTAATACATTAAGCGACCACTACGCTCTCAGAATAGAGCTCCTTCTTCCAGACCACAAATCCAAAACCCCTTACATGGCGAAAGCTCTTGCACAAGAAAACTTGCAACTGGGGAAATACAATGGATACTCCATAAAGTGGGAGAAGATTGACCCGCAAAAGCTCACGAAGAAATTAGTGACCCAGACATACTCAAAGATCATTAATTGCCTGGACCCAGCGATGAGCCATGCAGAGGTTCTCTCAAACTTCGGAGAAATTCTGACCGCGGCCAAGGACCTACTCACAGGGAAAGTAACAAACAAACCCCACAAAAGAATAGGCTGGTTCGATCATAATTGCACGAGGGCCTTAACAGACTTGAAATCTGCCCTCCACAAAAAGCCAAGAGACGTAGGTCTCATCCAACGTTTGAGAAGGGAATATAAAAAGGACCGCAGGACAAGATTACTGGAAATGAAAGACAACCTTTGGAAAGAATTAGATAGGAGTTCCTTATCAAAAAATGGCAAGGACTTCTGGAAAGCGGTTAGATCCCCATATCTAACAGATAACAACTTACCAAAGATAGAGGTGGCCATCGATGAAGGAACTTGGGTAGCCCATTTTGAGGGCATATTCAAATCACACGAAACCTCAGACCATCGATTAAGCCAAAACTTCGAGGTTCAATACCCAATCCCAGTAGCCTTTGACATTTCGGAAATCCTGGTCGCTCTGGAAAGAAGTAAGACAGGCAAAGCTCCGGGCCCTGATGGCATCCCAGTCGATCTTTTTAAGAGCAATCAAGACTTGTGGGCACCCATCCTCACAAGAGTATGTACAGCCGCAGCTAGCGAAGGCATTTTGGATTCCTGGACAACATCAGTCATGGTCCCCATTTTTAAAAAGGGGGACCGCCAGGACCCAAAGTGCTATCGTCCTATCTCGCTTTTGGACTCCCTTGGCAAAGTGATGGGGAGGGTCATTTTGGAGAGATTCCAACAGTGGAGTGAGGAAAAAGCCATCATTTCTGATCTTCAATTTGGCTTCAGAGAAGGCCTTGGGACAGTAGAGCAGGCACTGAATCTTAGCCTCATAATGGCTAAATACACGCAGGTCAAGAAAGCTACGGTCTACATGGTTTACGTAGACTTATCTGCCGCTTTTGACTGTGTTTCACATTCCAAACTATGGGTAGTTTTAAGAGAAATGGGTATGGAGCTTTCCTTGCTGGATCTCCTGAGAGAGCTGTACTCTGGGGCCTCGGCGAGAGTTCGCTTCGGAAAGAGCGGTGAGCTGACGGACTCGTTCCGGGTGGAGCGGGGAGTCAGGCAGGGCTGTGTCCTGGCCCCCTTTCTCTTCTCTCTCTACACAAATGGGCTGGAAGAGGAGATGCTGAGGGGGGCTCAGGACATCCCAAAAATGAAACAGAGACCAATTCCTGCGCTCCTCTACGCGGATGACGCTGTCATCCTGGCCCGAACCCCTCGTGAACTCCAGTCCTCGCTCAACAGGTATACTTCATTCATGAGCTCACTGGATCTAAAGGTCAACATAAAAAAAACTTTCGTTATGATCACTGGGGGTGCAAAGAAAGTTACCAAAAACATCTTTCTGGATAACCAACCTTTAGAGACAGCTACCCAATACCCATATCTTGGGATTATGATGGACCACAAGTTAACATGGAAACCAGCCGTGGAAAACAGATGTCATCATAGCGGCCCTACAATCCTTTTCACAGAAACTAGGTAGAAGACGCCCAGTAGAACTTCTGAGAATTTACAAAGCCAAGTGTCAGGCTATCGCTCTCTATGGAGCAGGAATCTGGGGCCATACGGAGGTTAGCGCCTTACAGAAAATCGAAAATAAATTCATCAGTTTTCTCCTCGCTACACCAAAGGGCGCATCGATCTACGCCATGCACTTGGAACTCGGAATTCCCTACCTCCAGGATCTCATTAAAATCCAACCTTTGCTACTCTGGAGACGCATCTGGGTGTCGGACACAAATATATTAACCAAATTGATCGTGACCGACACAATTTCACTTGAACACTCTCCTAGACTGAAATGGCTACGCTATATTAGATCTTTCTTCACTGACCTTGGACTCGAGAAATACTACCTCCAACCAGAGGCGATTGCATCCCTTCCCAAAAAAGAGCTCAAAGAACTTGCTCTACGACATCTGGAAACACTAAGACTGTCCAGTGACGCTGCAAAACCATCAGTCATCCAAGCGAACATAGTCCAACATTCTCTCGGCATCCAACAATATCTTACTTTACAGACTAAGCTATACGAGAGGATGTTGTTGACTAGGTTCAGACTGAACCTTTTTTTCAGACTGGTCGTGTTTCCTACAAATAAGGCCTGGGAACATAGTCTGCCCTCATGTCCTTGCGACGGGATATCTACTCAATCGAACATCCATGTGATTATGTTCTGTAAATTTTACCACCCTCACAGAAAAAGCTGGATCCTCCCGATATGCAAGAGATGGGGTCTGAGACAGTGTCGACCGGCCTTTTATCGCCTGCAATCACTAGAGTCCGAAGAACTTTGCTATCTAGTCACAAACTTTTTAAAGTCCATCGTGAACCATAGGAAAAATCTGTAGCTCTATGTACAAGTAAAAATAATGACTTTTTCTTTTTAATATACGCATATTGTATTAACTGTATTTTATAAATTGCTGAAATTGTTGTCTTTTATGGTTATCCTTGTGATTAACCGAATAAAGAATTTATTATTATTATAATTGTATCTGGAGATCCGAACAGTTGTGTCGATCGGTATGTTGAAGTGGCGGTTTGTGGTAAGACTCTCAATCTGTTGGTGGATTCTGGTGCTCGCATCTCTGATCACCTCTCTTGTATCGTAAGACATGGAGCTATGTTATGTTATGGGCATTTTTAGAGCACAATAGTTACCCGAAGGTGTCCTGGCGCTCGTTACCTGTCCTTTGAGCAAAAAACGTAAAAGAATGGATTAGTTATCAAAAAGCCATGTTTTCAGACCCCTCCTAAAAGCCAGAAGATCAGTGGCATTTCTCAGGTGGAAGGGAAGGTCATTCCAGGCTTTAGCCGCACCGAAGACAAAGCTTCTGCCACCCCACTTTACATTTTTGTGGGTGGGACTGTAACCACCTTGGCTCCCATTGACTAAGAGTTCTTTTTGGTGTGTACCATTGAAACTGTCTTTTTAGATGGTCAGGTCCTATTCCCTGAAGGGCTTTGAGAATGGTGCAGAGAGATTTAAAATGCACTTGATTCCTCACCGGAAGCCAATGCAAATTTTTAATTCCTTTGGAGATTGAAGAAAACTTGGACGTACCAGTAAGTAGTCTGGTGGCCCCGTTTTGCAGCATTTGGAGTTTATTCATAAAGCGTTCTTGAATATTTAAGTAGAGACTATTTCAATAATCCAGTCTTGACAGTTTCAATGCAGTGACCACTGTTTGCCGACTCTCAGGTGGTAAAAACTGCAGTATTTACTTGATTGTTCTAAGAACATGCACTGTTGTAGATTCCACTGCATTTACTTGTTCATCAAAGTCAAGTCTGTCGTCCACTATTACTCCTAGAATTTTTACTTTTTTGTGGGCGTAGGAAGAGAGCCCATGGAGGTCGGCCACCAGTTTGGAGTCCAGAAGTTGGCATCATTCCCAAACAATATGATTTCCGTTTTGCCTGAGTTAAGTTTTAGGAAATTTTCTGACATCCAACTGCTGACTAGATCCATACAGTCTTGGAAACGTTTGTCCAGTCCAGCCTCCTGTCCTGGGAGTAGAGATACCACAATTTGGGTATCGTCCGCATAGGAGGTGAGACCAAAACCAAAGGCGCTAATGAGTGGGGCCAAGGAAGAAACATATACATTGAACAGAGTAGAGCTCAGCGATGACCCCTGCCGGACTCCACAAGGCAAAACAAAGGGTTTTGAGTGGTGATCACCCAGAGATACAATTTGTACTCTGTCTGTTAAATAGGATTTTAGAAGTGACCATGCTTTATCCTTGATCCTACATGCCCTTAAACGATCCATCAATAGGTTGTAATGGACCATGTCAAAGGCCGCAGACAGACCCAGTAGGATCAGGGTGGCCATGCCACCCCGATCCACAGCTTCCCTAATCTCCTCTGTGGCCTTGATGAGAGCTGACTCAGTGCTGTGTCCCTCTCTAAAGCCATATTGGGTGGGATCCAAGGCTTGGGTCCCTCATAGAAAGGCACTAAGTTGAGCATTCATTGCTTTTTCTATCATTTTTGCTGGTAACAGGAGACACGAAATTGGGAGAAAGTTATTTGGGTCCTTGGGGTTCAGACTGGGCTTCTTTAGCAGAGGCAGAATCGAGGCCACCTTCCAGAGTTTGGGGAACTGCCCTGTTTCAATCATAGCATTGTAAATAGACGTTAGTGGTGAAGTAACCAGTCCTGCGGCCAGTTTGGCATGGATCATAGGTTGACCCTGATCTTGCTGCCATGAGGAGGCTAAGAGTGTTGTTCGTTGATAATGGCACAAACTTTTCAAAGTTATGCGGGGAGGTCTCCATAAGCTTATGTTCCTCCCTTAGCGTAGCCCTCCCTACTGCACTTGGGCTGCTAAACGCCGAGAAAATAACCTCCACAAAAATAGCGATATCTTCGCATTCTTCCTGACTCGACTGAACTTTGGCCGGGCACGGGGAAGCCAGGCTAGATACCATTCTAAAAAGTTTTTCGCTGAATTTTTCACCAAATCAATTTGGTTAGCGTAGAACTTTTGTTTTGCGGTAACAAGGAGTTGTTTATAATTCAGGAGGCTATTTTGTATATTTTTTTCTCTGTTTCTTTGTAATCTTTCCTCCAGCTTCGCTCAAGGCGCTTACATATAAGTTTTTGATTTCTCAATTCTTCTGTAAACCATGGAGCTGAAGGGGGTGATCTTTTGGGAATGAGAGTTTTTACTGAGGCTAGTTTACAGCAGGTTTGCTCAATCTATTTAGTGTATGCTATGGTAGCTTCCTCCATACCCAAAGGCATTTGGCCTGCCGTTGAGGTAAGGAGTTCCTGTAGAGCAGTACCCCCACTTTATTCCAAGCTCTAAATTCTATCTGTCTCTTGGTGCATACCCCACCAGTACGCTGGTCCGTAAGAGACAACTCAAACTGAATGGTGACATTGTCTGTCCAGATAAGAGGTAGTACCCCAGTAACACGGAGACCTGGGTGGTTAGAAAAAAATACCATCCAGGTATGTCCTGCCACATGAGTAGAGCCTATTACGTGCTGCCAGAGGTCAGCACTCTTCATCATGGCGATCAGGATCGCTGAATCTTGTTCGGTAGGATCCTCCAGAAAGTAACTGAAATCCCCCATAATAGTAGAGGCATCATTGCAGAGACCTTCTTCCAGCAAATTTCCGATTGATGCTATGAAGAGGTTCCTCACTCTATACAATAGGATGCCTTTAAATGTATGATGGTGGGATAGGCTAAAGTTAAAAGACAGCGCCTCACAAGCTAGGTTGGAGGTGGAGAGAAAAACCGCCTTAACTGAGCTAGGCTAGATGACTGCCAGTCCTCCCACTTTCTGGCCTATTTAAAGTATGGCATAGAAACCCTGGAGGGGTGGCCTTCACTAAATCATGCCCAGAAGCTTCGCCAGTCCAAGCTTCTGTAATAAATGCCATATTTATGTCCCTTTCCTCAATTAGTTTTGCGCACTTGGTGCTGTGCTTGATCAACGATCTTGCATTAAGCAGTATGCACTTGAACAATGACATTTCATGCCCCACTGTCACTGCCCTTTTAACTTCAATGGACTTAATGGTTTGGTATTGAATCTTTGGCAGGGTCACTTTGCAATTGGGACAGGCCACTGGACAGGATGCGGTCCTTGAATTAAAAGTGAGACACAGGCATCAATATCCTTAGCCGTCGTGTTCAAATCTGCCAGCATTGTTCTAGAATATTTACGGAAGGTGGTTTTACCTAACATACAACTGGCAGGGGTCCTGATGCTGAGCGCGGGCCAAGCACGGACAGGCGCAGACGGGCTTGCCTTTGGCACGCTCGCGCCAGCCTCTCTAGTTATAGCGTTTTAAGGGAAATGCCTATTCCGCTAACCAAAATACCTCCAAAATGGCAGCCCCACCAAACTAATGCGGATGTGGACTGGGACTACCACAGATTCAAGATTAGCAGCAAGTAACATAAAACCACCAATAAGAGTAAACTAGTTATTTTTTAAAAAGGTAGCTTTCCGATTTCAATTATAATTTAGTTGTGCAAATAACGCAAAATATTGTGCAAGTATCGCAAGCAAGTCTAGCTATTTCCTGGCTCAAGCCTCAGGATGAAGTAACGCTGCGAGCTCGCACCAGCCTCTCTAATTATAGCGTACTGTGGGAAACTCCTAGTCTGTTAACCGAAATACTCCCAAAATGGTAGCCCGCCAAACTAATGCGGATGTGAACTGGGAGAAGTAACCCTGTGTGACAAACCATTGTTTCCGCCAGACAGAGCTGCAGTATCTTATGAGGAGAGGAAGATAGTTCTGGAAGGGTTTATTGAAGACTTTATGGAATTTAAAGGACCTATGTTCAAGGCAAGATTTATGTGGCAGTACGTGGTCTAAATATCTTGGGTTGGTACCACCAGGGCCTATTTGGAATTGTGCTCAAACTGGTTATTAGTGAACGGGTTTTGGTTATCAAGGCTGGGATCTCTTAGTTACCTTTTTTTGATAGGTTTACTAGTGTATTCTCAAGAGATCTTGGGAAGATTGTTGGTTTCAAACACAGTGTTAAGGTTAAAAGGGATGCCATTCCTATCAAGCCCAAATTTAGGTCAGTCTTAGGGATGACCTCAAAAGAGTTGGATATCTTGCAGGCGAGAGGTGTTATCGAGCCTATTGAGTCCAGTCTGTGGTTATCTACACTTGTTGTTACGCGCAAACCCGATGGGGATATGCATTTCTGCATTGATTTGAGGAGTCTCAATAAAGAGTTTTTGGTGGGTTCCCACCCCCCCAGCCAAATATTGGGGATTTCCTAGAAGACTTAAGAGGTGCTGAGTGGTTCTCAAAAATTGATTTGGTGTCAGCGTACCACCTGGTGGTGTTGGAAGAAACATCCTGTCACTTTACAGCATTCAACTCTGCTTTGGGTTTTTCTAATTCTGTAGAATGCCGTTTGGTTTGGCCTCTGCCACCTCGGTCTTTCAGCTGATTATGCAACTGCTATTGGGAAGTGGGAAGCTTGTCCTCATCTTTCAGGACGAGGTTTTGGTGTTTGCCAAACATCTGGAGGACCAGAACAAGATTCTGAAGTCTGTTCTCCACATCTTTGAAAAGAATACCGTGGTTGTGAAGAAAGAAAAATGTAAATTTTGGAAGGATGAAATGCGCTCATTTATTGGGTTTTGTGAGTTTTATTCCAGGTTTATCCAAGACTATGCTACCAAAATGAAGGTTCTTTCTAACATGTTAAAAATCAAGGTACCATTTGTGTGGGAAAATGTATGTCAGGACACAGAACAAGATTCTGAAGTCTGTTCTCCACATCTTTGAAAAGAATAATGTGGTTGTGAAGAAAGAAAAATGTAAATTTTGAAAGAGACAAATAGTTTCTGGAATACCTGGTGTCAAGTGAAGGTTTTAGTCCAGGCCCTGGTTTGGTTAAAGCGGTTGTTGAGTTCCCCTAGTCCCAAGTACAAGGATGAACTGCGCTCATTTATTGGGTTGTGTGAGTTTTATTCCAGGTTTATCCAAGACTATGCTACCAAATGAAGGGTCTTTCTAACATGTTGAAAATCAAAGTTCCATTTGTGTGGGACAATGTATGTCAGGACACTTTTGACAAATTTAAAATGAAAATGACCAATGTCAAAACACTTAGTGCATATCATCCACAATGTAACTTGCAGTATAAATGTGTACACTAGCTACGATGTTTTCATTAGTTATGTGTCAAGGGTCTTACATTAAATATTCCTTGATTGAAAAGGAACTGTTGGCATGCTACTGGGCAAGTGAAAAGTTCAGGAGTTACGTCTGGGGTAGGAGGTTTATGATAAGGACAGCTCGCAAGCCACTCGCGTACATGCTGAGTGGGGACAAAGTCAAGTATACAACTCCTCACATAGCTCTGCTTATCACAAAGCTACTTCAGTACGATTTGGAAGCCAAATTTATTCTGGGAAAATAAAATGTTACGGCTGATCTTCTCTCTGGATTATGATCAATGATGTGGTTATGGTTGAATCTGAAGAGGACAAGGAAAATTGCTTCATTGCAAGTGTGGATGCTGTTGAGGTGAAAGCATGTGGTGAGGGTGAGTGAAGAAAGGCTGAGAATGGCGACATGGTGTTAAAAAAATCAAGGAATAGATTGTAAATGGCCTAGAGAAAGGAATGTATCCAACCATTCTGCAAAATTGCGGAAGATTTTTTTATTGAAGATGGTTTGGTAATGAGGTGTGATAAATGTGTGCCTCCATTTGTCATACGAGTTGCTGGTCAATACCGCACACGAAGGCCATTTGGTTTTGACCATGACGAAAAGAAGGATCAAGGCTCACTATTGGTGGCGATCTATGGATAAATATATTGATTTGGCCTATTCCATTGACTGAGAGGCCCTGGATGAAGGATGGCATAGAATTGATTGAGCCATTTAATTTTCTTCAGTATCATTTGTTAACGCTTTTGTGATAATGGAGTACCATAGCAAGTGGCCTGAGGTTTTTTTTTTTGCATCTCCCACTGTGAGCAATGCTGTGTTGTTCTTGAAAACATTTTTATGAGGGAGGGTTACCCAGAATCGATAGTGGCAGACAATGGTGTACAATTTGTGAATCATGAAATGGAGGCGTTTTTGAGAGAGTCAGGGGTCAAGCACTTAAGGGGCTCGATTTGTCACCCACAATCAAATGGATTGCTTGAAAGGATGAATAGGGTTGTGGTGGATTGTATAAAGTGGGCAAAAACCAACGGCTAGGACGTGGAGAAAGCGATTAAATCTATTTTGTGTTTTAGAGCATTCTCTCACCAAAGTGTCCCCTTTTGTATTGTTTAGAGGGCGTCTATCCATGTCTATTTTGTATCCTGCTTCGTTTTCTAAAGCTGTACAGAATAAGGTTGCATGTGGTGTTGATCAGGAAGCCATGTGTTCTAGGGTGGAGAAAGAACAGAGTAAAATGAAAGACGGATATGACGTCAAGATGTCTCCGAAACAACTAGCTTTCTGTCTAGGTGATGTGGTGTATATCAAGAAAGCTAATTTTTGTGAGGAAAGGGGAAATCGCATATAGGGACCCAGTTCCTATTGAAACGGTGTGTGGGAGTGTGGTGATGGTCCAAGGTGGACATTGTTGGAATGTCAGTAGCTTGAAGTACAAGGTGTGACTAGCACTACAAGTATGGTGGAGGAGATGGATTTTGTCAGTCTCTAAAGAGGGTACCTCATGTGTGGTGCTGCGTAGGTCTGCCTGTGAAAGCTGTTTACTATGGAAATAGAGATAAAGGAGCATCCTAGTGCACCTCTGTTATTGGGTGTTTTATTTCTGTTTAGTTCCTGTGTAACATATTTTTTCTTTAGGTATTCAATATTATGTTAAGGAAGTGGGATATAGGTTGGTTTGTTTTGGTTGTAAAAAAAAGATAATATGTAATGTGTTGTACTTTGAGTTGGTACAGCACAATGTTTGTAAGCCTTCCTACAGCTGCCCTCTGGCTGGAGAGCTAGACTGGTGTCAGTTGACACACCTACAGGCGAGAGTGCAGCAGTGGCTCGCATTTGTGCACTTCTATAGAAAATAAGCATCTTGAAAAATAACAAATTTCTGTCTTCTTTCTTTCCGTGCACACAACACACAGATTTGAATTATTTGTTTTGTTGGTCATCTTGTTTGGTTTGGCTAATGTGATGTGGTGTTAGATATTCGCTTGCCTTTCTCTTCTTTCATATCTCCTTCACTGAACTCCTGTATGAGGCTGAGGGCTCCTAGATCTAAGATTTAAATGATTTATATCATTAGTTACTTCAAGTCAGTGGCGTAGCAACATCAGGTGGTAACCGGTGCAGAAAATGACAAAAAGGCAAAAATATGTCTTTAAAACATATATTTTTGCAATTTTGTCACCGCCATCAGTGATGACACTTGTCACCTTGGTTTGACAAAATGGCAAAAATATGTGTTTAAAACACATTTTTTTGCGATTTTGTCACCCCCCTCAGTGATGACAACAGGGGGCGGCCTGCACCCCCTTTCTACGCCACTGCTTCACATTCAAGTTTGCACTCCCATTAACAATGTACTTGACACACTATCATAGTTTTACCCCCAACAAAACGCATATGCTTGTTGAAAAGAAATTACAATCTGTATAGTCATTCATGTTTAGTTTCCTTTTTAGGTATCGCCTAAGTCAGCGCATGCGCTGTAACTGTGAGATCGCTGTTAAATAAAAAATAAAAAAAGTCTTTAAAAAAGGACTTGGAGCCCACCTATTACTTACAATTGGTTGCGTGCAGAGTCAAACTCATTTCGTGATTCCAATTGGGCAGCATCTCTCTATTTCAATTTATCTTCCTCTGTTTGAACAATCCATGGAGCATGGACCAAGCATTTCTCAATTACTTAGTGTCCTTCCGTTGCTCGCTCTTGGATTGAGGTACTTGTTTTTTTGTTTGTGGACTCTTCCATTGTCGCTGCTTGTTCCCCTATCTCTCTGCTCCACGCTACAAAGTTGCTTGCCCGTTGATGTTGCTTTAAGGGCTCAAAACTCCACTTTCACTGTTACAAAGCTTTATTCTGGTGGATACAATACCATTTAATTAAATAATATATTAAGACTTGTTTTTTATATATAACTGATGCAGGGTGTTGCAGCTCGATATGGCATCTGTTTGTTTCACCGTGCTGATCAGTATTGCAGCCAGTAAGTTAAATCAGTATCCGATGTCTCTGGCGGAGGCAAAGAGGCTCCTTCAGGTGGCAAGTGTAGGGGCCAAGCACTGGCGGGAGCAGCGGGTGGGAGGAGCGGTATTGCCTTGCCCCAGAGCGACCCTGAGAGGCACGGGGAGCCCCAACGAGGAGGTGGACCCACACCCTGGACTCAGCGGGGATCTTCTTTGACACCGGGGCCTGGGAGCAGCAGAGAGGACCACCGGGGGCTTTCATTGGGCCCTCTGACCTGGTCCCGCCTAGAGAGGGGTGGCGCTCATCGCACCTGGAGTGGCCACAGAGTGGAAGGGGCCTGTTGCAGCCTAGCACTGCCCAGCAGGGGGCATCATCGGGGTCCAGCATACCCATCAAGGTCCACGGGACATCATCTGGCTCACCCGCTAGGAAGGGGACATTGTGGCAACGACCTGGTCAAGGCAGAGTGCTGGGGCGGACTGGTGTGACTCGGATCATCGCTGTGTGGAGGAAGTGAGATGGGAATCCGAGCCTCCAAAGCGATAGCTCGTGGTGGGGCGGCCTGAGGCCTCAGGCACTGGGCTCCGAGCCCAGGGCTACCAGCATCAGGAGGGTAGCTCAGCGAGGCCCAACAGCACAAGCAGACAGGGGGGATGGACGACCAGTGAGGTGACCTACATTGCTAGGGGCCCCTACTCACAGCAGTCAGCCAGGGTAATCGACTTGCGCACGGGGGCCTGTAGAGTCAGGAGGGCGACCACATATCTGGCCTTGACCCCACTTAATTGGTAGAACATTGATGGAGCACAGCATTGAAGTGTTGGTTCTGACCTTCCGAGGCTAAAGACCCAGATGTCGATCCAGACGGTTCTGGTGCGAGAAGCAGGAGCCGAAGGCCCGAACACGGGACGGACAGGCTCAGAGAGCAACGATCGCTTAAACGGGGATATGACCCTCCGGCCAGACGCATCAGCTGGTGGGAACGGGCGGATGGGAGGCCCGGGACGCCGAGGAGTGCTGGGGGCCTGTGATAGCTCAGTAAGGAAGGAAGAGTGGCCCTTTACTGGAGCCCAGCCCCAGAACACAGTTATGTCCTCGGTGAGAGGGAAGAAAGACTGGACACCGAAGGAGATGCTCTCTAAAGGCGCTCTACCGGGGGAGAAGGGGGGCCGGTCATTCCCGGCACCAACATCGCAGCTGGACCTGGAGAGGGCAGATGTTCAGATTACTCGCTCTTCCCTGGAGTCACTCTTTAATACTTTGAGGGAGGATTTCTAGACGCTTAAAAGTGATGTTGCTGGGGAGGTGAAGGAGATACGCCGCGATGTAGATGCAATTGGCGAAAGAGTAGCCCCATAGAGGAACAAGAGCAGACCAAGGACGCTTAAGAGATCAACAGATCGACCTACAGGCGCACACAGAGGACCTTGAAAACTGCTCTAGGTGGAATAACATCAGAGTGCGGGGAGTTCCTTCGGACGAAGAGGGAGCCAATGTGGTTCAATACCTGCAAGGGATGTTCCGAGACATCCTAGGAGTTCCGCCAGACTTTGAAATCCATATCGACCGGGCACACAGCGTGGGCTTGAGACGACAGGCTCCCACCCCCCACCGGACATCTTAGCCTTCCTTCCAGATTTCCTCCTCAAGGAACGCATCTTACGAGAGGCCAGGGGGAAGCAGTGGGTCAAATACCAAGGGCACTCCATCGCTCTCTACCAAGATCTGGCCTCCATAACTTTGCAGAAAAGGAGAGAGTTTAAAGAGGTGACCGCACACCTGAGAGAACAAGGGGTGGCTTACTCTTGGGGCCATCCTTTTCGCTCGATTTTCAAACAGAACAGTAAGCTCTACCAGATCGGATCTCTCCAAGAAGCATGCAAGATCCTAGGTTTGGAGCACCATACCCAAGCGGAAGCGGCAAGCCGGGAGCGGAGGCCATCTGGGGAGCGGTAGCGAGAGTTGGGCGTAGATGCTCTCCTGCTCATCGGCTGGGGCCGGACCCTAACACTGTACCGCAGTAGAGGCAGGCGGCTCTGGAAACGGACCTCAAGGACACAGCATCCCAAGACGGCTCGTGACTTCAACAGGGGCAAACATACGCATTGTAGTTAGGTTGGCCGGGATGGGCTGCTGGGGGTGTGGAAACTTGTACCACAAATGCTCCCTATTTCTTCTTTCTCTAAGTGCCTGTGACTTCGGTTAGCGGGCAATGGACAATTTTGGGGGTTGGGGATTCTAGGTTGGGGTTAAGGGGTGAGGGGGGAGCTGGTGTGCTAAAGAAATGGGGGAGGCAAAAGGGGTTTGGGTCAGGGGACACGCACGCACGTGAGAAGATCAGGGGCACACGGACGGAGCAGTCAGGTTCCACAAAGGTCCCATGTCACATTTCACCCTTCAGGTAGTCACCCTCAATGTGAAGGGGCCTAACAGCCCTATTAAACGAAAATCCATATTGTCCTATTTGGAGAAACTGGGGGCTGATGTGATTCTCATGTAGGAGACCCATCTTCTCCCCAAAGATTGGCATCAGAAGAAGTCCCGGGCTTTTCCCCAACAATTCTTCTCTTCCCCAGCAGATAAAAATGCAGGGGAGGCCATACTAGTCGCCAAGCAATTTGCGGGGAAAGTAGGGGACAAAGTGGCGCAAGTTAAGGGTCGTCTCTTAGCTTATAGGTTGTGGATAGGGGGTTCGCCCCTAGTGGTGGGATCAATATATGCACCCAATTGGGGCCAGGAAAAATTGCTGACAGCATCTCTCTCCGAGGTCCTGAGCTCACAAGAGCGGCTGCTATTGGTAGGTGGAGATCTGAATCTATTCATGGACACTGCAATGGATAGGTCCAGCCACCGCTACGGCCAAACAGGAGCATTGTCTAATGCAGGGAAGGAATGGCTGCAGTCAAGGGGGCTGGTCAACATATGGTGGTTTGCTCACCCACACTCCTTGCAATTTTCTTTCTATTCAAATGCACACCACACTTATGCCCAACTTGACTACATGTTAGGCACTACCGAACTGAATGAGTTAGTGGACGTGGTGAACATCATTCCGTCAGCACTATCGGATCACGACGCAGTGACGGTGACTATTAGGGTGCTTGGACAGAAAGGGTGTTGGCGACTTCGGGAAAGCATGTTGCGCAGGGAGGGTGTGATACAACAGATTCATGAATGCATTACAGACTACTTGGCGTTGAACTACACCCCTGACACTTCCCTATCTACTTTGTGGGGGGCACTCATGGCGGTGGTGCGAGGGAATTGATAGCCATCTCTGCTGCTAAAAATAGGGAGCGTAAAGACAAGCAGAAACTTCTCAAGGCTCAAGTGCTGGAACTGGAAATGGTTCACGGCAGGACAGGCGCGCCTAGGGTTTGGCACCAACTGAAGGCAGCAAGGATCCAACTGGTAGGGCTCGATCTAGATCTTCGCCATATGGAGCGGAGTTTTTTGCTTTCACTTTGTACATTGCTATGGCTAGGTAACGATTTTTAAATTTCATTTTCTTAGCCATCTTGAGATAGCCCATGTCTCCTTTTGTAGCTTTAGGGCAGTCTTATTTATCTGTACCCTCAAGCTGAAGGTGTGGGTTAGGTTCACCCTTAGATAGACAAAGTCTTGGACCTGCTCAAGGTGGGGAATTTTGGACTTAAATTCATGCTTGTACTGTTCTATATGGGTTTAGCACCATCAATTTAGTTTTGCTTAGTTTTGCTCTAGGCCTCTGTCTGCGCAAAACAGGAGGAAGCTGTTTATGATGGCCTGATACCTGCAGGAATTTTGGACACCAGGAGAGTATCAAGCAAATAATAAAGTGGGGATTTTGGTGGAGCCTATTTTTGGGGCATCATTATTAGGATATCAAGAAACTCAACCAAACCATTAATAAACAAGGAGAAAACTGTTGGGGACAAAACACAACCCTGGCGGACTCCCCTCTCAAACTTAAAGAGGTCGGCCTGTTCCCCATCCTTCCCATACCTTACGCATGCATGATTGTCCTTATGGATTCTATGGGGATATCTAGAATATTGTCCGGGACCCCCATGTTATCTAAGACCTCCCACAGTTTCCTGCTGGGGCCCAGATCAAATACTGACTTTAAGTCTACAAATGCAGCGTGGAGATGGCCTTTCTCAAGCACTGTTTCCCAGTATATTTTGCTGAATCTCAGTATTTGACCTAGGATTCTGGTTTTTAGCTTAAAGCCAGCCTGGCAGTCCAAAAGAATATGGTTCATCAGGGCCCAGTCTGTCGATTTCCCCAAGTGTTGCCAACAAAAAAATCTTCTGAAGCCCATCTAAGAGTATTAAGATAGGGGGCCTGGATACATACATATCAGCTGGTATATAGTCTTGGCCAGGGTCCTTCTTGAGAGCAATTGATTTAAGAGCCTTATGAGTCTGAGATAGAAATTTCAAGTTGTTCTGTTCTTCTGGAATTGTTAATTTGGTCCTGGCCAGCTGGCCCATACTCCAGCTCCACTGCTCTAGTACAGCTTCTCAAAATGCTTGACCTATGTGGTACGGCACGGAACGCCACTGGGAAGGGTTTATAGCAGCTGCTTTGTGTGACAATACCCCAGAAGGTCCTAGCGTCTCCCAGGTTAGCTTCTTATATTATTAAGGCTGCGTCAGTTGTCTCAAGTGCGACTATTATGACTCGGAGAATAGAAGTTTGACTCTGATGAAAAAGGCTTGTTTCTTAAGCTGCCGTCCAAAAGGAAAAAGCTATTTGATGAAGGTCTAGATGAGATGATCAAGAAATCCTTTAAGAATAAGAAACATACTTGGTCATATAAAACTTCTTCCGGCAAAGGATTTCGGCCTTGGAACAGGGATTCTCGTAAATTCACCAGGAAAGATTCCAATCCGTATTCTGCCAGGAGACAAAAATTCCAGCCAAAGAGAGCTAACAAGTCCCAAGACAGGGCAGGCAAGGCAGGCTCGTCTAATCAGCGTTGTTGACTATGCCTCCATTTCTATGGCACTTCCGGTGGGAGGACAAATCCTGGATTTCTTCGAGCTTTGGAAAAAAAGTCATAACAGATTGTTGATTTCTGAATAGTGTTCAAGAAGGATACTATATGGAGTATGACTTGGAGCCTCCCGATTTATGGTGCATACTTACTCCCGTCCCCAGGGATCCATTTGAAAAACTAGCTTTGTGGGATAGGGTTAGGGCTCTGATTGCCAAGAATGCTTTTGTTTCGGTTCCTCAGGAGAGATGTCAATCCTTTTTCTCGTACAGAAAGTCTTGGGTGGGTTTTAGCCAGTGTTGGATTTAATGGATGGGTGAAAACCACTGATTTTCAGGTGGTCACATTGCAACAAATCACCCCTCGTCTCGGAAAAGGATTTCATGCCAACAATAGATTTTACTGGACGCTTATTTGTATGATCCTATCCACCAAGATCAACAATACTTATGTTTCATTGTGGAAAACTTGCATTTCCAATTCAGAGTTCTTCCATTTGGGTGAAATCAGCTGCTTGAGTATTTTTACGAAGGTGCTGGAACCATTAATTGCGTTACTCCACCAACAGGGAATTGTTCAGCCTTGTCTTATCTTAGTCATTTGATGTAGCAAAAGAAAACACTAGGCAGTCGCCCAGTGTTTTCTTTCGCTACATAAAACGACTATTCAGGTGAATGAGGTGTTGCATATGTTGACAGCTCATGATTTTCTGATCAATTACAAGAAATTCCAGTTGGCCCCACAGCAAGAGCGAGTTTTCATAGGTGCCAGATTCTGCATGCATCAGGGCATAGTTACCTAACCGGAGAAGAGAGCGGTCACTATCTAGTCTAATATTGTGGATCTAATGGCGACAGATGCTCCCAGAGTATCAGCTTGAATAAGACTCCAGGGGGACTTGGCAACAACGCTATTTCTTGTTCACTGGACAAAGTACCTTTTGAACAAACCAATGGATTCACACTGTCTCATTCGGCGTCAGTCTCCTATAACCTATCTCTTGTGATCCCAATGCCCAAAGAATTAAACCAGAGTTGGCTTGGTAGCTGAATCCTGCAACCTTGTTGACAGAGTTATCTTGTGTACTCCGGCTAGGCTAGTTATAGTCCTACTGAAACTGGGTGGTGGTCGGCATCAAAGATATCTGCAGTGAAGAAGGAAGGAGCAGGAATTTAGGCAAAGGATCACCCTCATAGCTATCAGGGAAGAGGAGGCAATTCAGTTATTAGACTGAAAAAGGAAAATATGTATGCATTATTGGAGAAGAGTGGCTCAGTTCTACAACCAGCAACAGGACGTTCTAATTGCATTCCATCACATGTTGAACATATGGCAGAACTCCATATGTTGGCTTCCGGATCAGTTCAGAAAACATCTGCCATGCTGGCTGTTATGGATGCAATCATCAAAATGACTCCAAAGTACCTACATTTTCCAAAAAACAGTCAAGAACAACTAAATACAAAGCAAAGTTTCTATGACATTGCTGGTTTCCCCCATGTGTTGGGAGCAATTGATTGCATGGATTTGCAATTGGTGCCTCCTGCAGCAACTGCACAAAGTATATAGAAATAGGAAGCATTACTATATAATCAATTGGCAGACAATTGTGGACTATAAAGGCATCTCCCCCAGTGCGGTACTAAAGCACTCTGGAAGCATACATGATGTCTCCCTATTTGGACACCTTAATTGTGCGTTTCAAGAATTGTATATATGGAAATGGAGTTCTGATTGGTAAGTCTAATGTCAAATTTTTACAATTGTATATGGATGTGAAATATAATTTTAAGTATGTATTTTGATGAATAATAGTTAATTATATTTCCCTACAATGGATGTTTCTCTATAATTATGAAAAATATGAAGTTACCATTCTGTACAAAGTGTATGTAAAGAAAACAAAATCGAAAAATTGAATGGGGTAAACAAAACCCAGTGGAATGCATCAACCACGTGTGTTGGTCATGTGTGTGATTGTGACAGAGGTGATCTTGTCAGAAAAAACTTCAAACATGCATACAACTTAGACACATGTCATGGCTGTACAGTTGTGGGTGTAATTCACTAACACACGCACCTTAGTACCACTATACAATAATCAGTGTGTAATGTTGTACCATGTTATAAGGAAATGAACTGAAGTCTGCATACAAATAATACAAAATGAAAGGGATAAAAGTCTGTACATAACTACATCTAAATCATTCATCTAATGCAAATAGAAAATGGGCCCTATATTTGTATCCTCGTGTTCAGTATATTGTACGTGTGAAATAACTATATCCAAATACATTGTAGTGTACCTATATGAATACAATTAACCTAAGCAATATGCTGTATGGGAAAAATGGTCCATGGGTAAATCTTGCAAATAATATGTGTTCAGACATTTAAATGTCCACTAACATCTAAGGATTTTATAGAGTAACAGGAATTGCAGCAAGTTACCAAATACCATGTAGGTATCAATCACTGTACCATAAACTTCATGCTTGCAACAGTTATTGTACCACAGCAAACACCAAGTACAAGTAAAAATATGTTTATTCTAAAATCATCATACATGCAGCATGCATGCATATGTAAGTTTTCAACTATTCCTAATATCTATTTCTAACTTTATGATGAGGATAGGGTGTCCAAGCATGGATGATGACTCCATTCAGCATAGCGCAGACCGAACCGCAAAGAAAAGTACAATACTTCATTGCTCAAAACAAGAAATGTAGTTAAACGGTAATTTGGTGGGTGGAAGTCAAGATTCAGATGCCTTATTCTGGGGAAAAGGAGGCTGTACACACCACCCATGGTGTGCAAAATCATGATATGTGCTTTGCTGCACACTATATATGAGATCTAATCTAGATTGGGACTCTCCTTGTCCAGAAACAACGGAGTAAGAAGATGATATGGCCAATGAAGATGTAATACAGTCCGTTGAAGGGAGCACACATCAAAGATATTTGCTTGAAAGTTTTTTTAATGGTAGAAATGTAACTATATAATACAATAAATGCAGATAAACATTTGTAATAACAATAAGCCATGCATGGTTGAAAAATAGACTCTAACATTTGTTAAATTAGTAAACCATTGAATTTGTTAAAGGTGTTTAACAATGTGTTTGAGTCAACAATATAGGAATGGAATGGGCAATCATATCCCAAGATTTATAATCTCAGCAAATAATTAACATTACAAATCTGCAGATCCGATTAAGCATATGTGTCGGATGTGTGGAGTATAATGGCTGCTGAGTAGAGCCATCCAAGATGCCTCAATATAGATTAATGTACCCCTGATCTTAATTAAACATGACATCTGAGGCACAGACTTCATGTTATATGTTGAATGTTGATAACACCAGAAAAGGAGATGTGAGTTTGTGTAATGTATATTTGCTGTTAACAATTCATTACAGACCTCCTGTTGCCCACAGTGTGTTTATGTTAAGTATTATGAATAATATTTTTAAGAAAACATAAATGTGATGCTATGCTGACATAGCCATGCACTTAGAGGGGCAGATTTAGTATTACTTTGCATTGTTTTTGTTACTTTAGTGTTTGCATCCCCAACAGTAATTAAATGCAACTATGTACTAAGCCATGCTTTGTGTCATTAGGTAAATACAAATCAATATGAGGCACTGCATAGTGCAGCCTTGTGTTACCTTGCACTGTGATGGCTTTCGATTGTTTGAGTACCATTCACAGATTGACCTCCCACAAACTTCAAATGAGTTGATGTTTGAAATTCAGGACTGCTGTGGGTCAGGATCTAAAATTTTATTTCAAAGAGGAGCAAAACACTCTGCTATCCTACTCAGTATATTATTATTCCAGATCTTGAAGTCTGCACATACCAAAACATCATAATGCAATAGGCCCACAATTTAGGTCAGCTGTACCTGATGCGCAGGCAAACAACCACATTCCCTAACATATTTGTCTAATGATATGTGTAACATACTTATTGAATCTGTACACACTACGGAGATCACAATTGATGTAGAATCTACTCTGCAAAAGTAGTTGTTTTTACCAGGCAGATAGACTCTGGACGAACAAGCACACTAAAGGGTACTGTCACCATCATGATGAGGAGTATCAGAAAAATCGTATCATGACACATAATCTCATGAAAACATGCTCAAGTATAAAATACAAAAGTGCAGTATGCAAATATTAAAAAATGCAGGCTGAAAGCTCGCATATACCAGAAGCTTCCAGCTACCATTTTGTCGTTATCATTGGGATTCTTAAAGGTTACTTATACCAAAATGAGTTTATAGAGTACTACAAAGTATCAAGACATCAAGATACAGTATCATAAAATACTATTTTCCTACAAGATTCCTTAGTCTCACAGCTGCGTGGATACATTTGTAAATCATCAGACAGACAAAATCAGTTTATAAAAGCTGAAGATGAAACTGGGAAGGTCTACACCTCCTGATATTCATGCTTCTCAACAGCGGGATTAGGAAGTTCTTCCTGGTCTCAGTGTTACAATTACAAAATAAAACAAACTTGCAGCATAGACTACATTGAGCATGAGTCACATGGGCATGGTTCAAGGGCAGAGTCTGAATAAACATTACTAGGATATGAGACTATAAAGTGGGCTATATTAAACCTGAACCTCACCAAGTACAATCTTTGGGAATGTTGGAGTGGGAGCACACAAGATAAGGCTGTATAGAATGCATGGTCACTAGTGGCAGCTAGCCGGTCACCCTCTTCCTTCCCCTCTCTAAATCATGTCTGCGCATTTTACATAGGGATAAATAATTCAGTTTCAAATGCTGTTTGGAGGCAATGCAGATATTATGCTGTCTCTCAAAACAATCAGCTCTCCCCATTGCTATCAATTACTCCTTTACATGTCTTACCAACAGGATCCAAAAAGCATAATCAAGAGTTAGACTGTCACTTATTATTTCCTGAATGAGCAAAGTCTCCTGAATACCATAACATTAGCTGGGTATATACGCCTAGTTACAGAGGTATATGCAGAGGCTATTGGGTACATACAGTAGCCTTCTCAGGAACACATTTTCTTTAGTTTGCAGTTTCGCGATATCGCAGTAACCTCAAACTCTGCCCCAGAAGTTATAGTGGAGCAACATCATGCCTCATAGATGTTGATCATGGCATTCTGGGTTTTAGAACCCAACTTCCCTGAAAGTCTAAAGAGGGCCCGATGGTTTGATCGAAGTGATTCTTTCTAACGTTTGTTAGGTGTAACCAGTTGCCTTTGTGATCAAACAGTACACCTAGGTAGGTGAAGGTGTAGACTTCAAGACGATTTTCACCATTAATGTAATATGGGCTCAGGCCAGTACATATATTTCTATAAGCATCGCTTGTGATTTCGCAGAGTTTGTCCTACTTCATTCAGGAATGACAACTTTATTTAGCAGCTTTTATAAAGCCCTGCCAATTCTTGACATTAAGATGCAGTTGTCTCCATAGAGTAGACTGCGTGACTTCCTAGGGGCCCCCTTAGTGTATCTTCCTTTCAACTGTTTAGCCATGCATCTAAATTGTTAATATAAAAACAAAAAAAACGGCGCCAACACACACCCCTGCCTCACAACATGCTTCATCTTGATGAGAACAGTACATACTCCATTCTCCCCATGTCTTACACAACCAGTTACATCTTCAAGTAACTGGGCCAGGAAGAAAACCATTACTTCATCTACACCCATGGTTAGCATTTTATGCCATAACTACACTACCCCCTGTTCACCCTGTCCAAGACTGAGGTGCGATCCATAAAGGCTGGGTAGAGACAGCCCTTCTTCACAACTGTGTATTTACTGAATACATGATGAAATGCAGGCCCTTGATCAGTAGTGTGAAGACCTTTTCTGAATCCATATTGGACTTCAGAAAAACAGCCCTTCTCCATCACCCAAGTTTCCAATGGGTACAACAAGATCCTCACCATCACTTTACTTTCTTAGTCAATAAATGAAATCAGGCTGTAGCAACATAGGTCAGCCTGTCACCCTTCTTAAATATGGGGACTATGGTAGAGTTTGACCATGATTTTGGAGGCCCTGCCACAACAGCACACCCAAAGATGCTAGTGAGTAATGGTGCCCAGAGATCAAGATTATCCATAAAAAGATCAACTGGTAGGCCGTCGGGTCCAGATGCCTTATTTCTGGTGCTCTGTTCTAACGCACATCTGACCTCTTCCAGAGTACAGCATAAATACTCCAAGCTGCCCCCGCTAGAAGTTTTGTTAAAGTGTTATCATAAATGCAATCTGCTGCATCATGACTACATTACACCTTGGACGAATGCTCGACCCACTTTGCTGGTGGAATGGCGCCATCAAGTAAAAGTCATTAACCATTTTCCAAAAAAAGGGCAGGAGGCATTGTGAGAAGTTGGCCTGATATATAGTGCTCACTATTCTAGTGATCACTTTGTATCATTCCAAACGACCCTTATTGATGATTGGTTGTAAGTCAACCTTATTAGACCAGCTATCCTAGTAGCATGGACAAGAGCAGTCTTTAGGCTAAACTCTAGAGGGCGTGTTAAGCCAGCAGTTTTACCATCACATATACCCCTTGAACACCAAGTGAAAGGACACCACACAAGTTGTTATAAAAATAAAGGATATTTATTAATAACAAGTCTACCCTGAACTCTTTATGAGTCAGGGAGCTAAGCACAATACAAAACTCTTATGAAAATACTACAAGTTGCACAATTTACACAAATGCCCGAGGGGCACGAAAAACCATATACTCTAAAAGTGGAATGCGAAACACTAGCAGGTAAGTAACACGATCCAGAGGCTTCAGGACCGCTAGGACTACCTTACTGAACCCTCAGATTAGGAGCAGGAGGCCTAGGGAACCCGGGTGCAGAGTGGGAACTCTTACGCGGGATGCGGGACAAAGTCTATGGATGCTAGCAGTTTCTAAAGTTACTGTTTCCGGACGAATCCGACTAGGTAGACTAAAAACGAAAAAGGATCTGGACACTAGGATAGTGAACCTGTGCTGGAGCACCGAAATGCTTGAGTTACCTAGCCCAGGGGCTGCGGCTGCATTGGGTTCAAAAGACGTCGGGAATCCTCGTTGTAGTCTATGGAGCCTGAAAGAAGATGTTGCTGGCAGGCGACCAGTGAAGGTGTTCGGTGTGATCCAAGGCTGGATCAGTGAAGGAGACGACCTGAAAGCAGAGGGGACTCAGTTCTTAATCACTAGCCAGTGATTGTGTGGGCACCAGGATGGCACCGGATGAAGTCACCGCGATCAGGTGAGTGGACGACGCTGGACTCTGCAGTCACACGGGCCAGGAGGCGTTGTCGGCATCCAGGCTGGAGGTGCGAGCTGTCCCACGATGGTGTCTGCTGTCGGCGATGCTGGGTCCAAGATTGGAGCAACAAACCTTGGCAAAGGCAAGCCCACGTGGTTGAATCAAAATGGCGTCTGGAGTGGACCAGGAGGGTCCAGGGCACTTCTTGTTGGACAAGGAGCAAGGGCCAGTCTAGAGGACCTAGACCAGCGGTGAAAACGTCGTGGTATGTCGTCAGGAGGGCCACTAGCCAACAGGCAAGTGACCGGACAACGTGGCAAGCAGCAAAGAAGCAGAAGGGCCCCACGCAGATCTCGTGGATGCTGGGGGGCTGGACTTCGGTGCTGGAGCTGCTTAGGGTTGGGGCTTCTCAAACCCCAGTGCACTCACTCGAGGGTCCCTCAGTGGTCGTGCTGGTTAAGCGTTGTGCAGGTCTTGAAGATAGCCGGTCCCACGGGTCTCGTCGCACCCACGAATCTCAGCTGGGCTGATGATGCAGGTAGAGGTCAGAGATGGCAGGGAATCCGGGTCTCGTCGATCTGGGCAGTCTTGATCCGGAGGATGGACGTGCAGCAAACCGCAAGCGCTTAGATGGTGCCTGCTGGTGCAGGGTGGCTACTCCTTAGCCACAAGGGAGAGTCTTCAGAGAATGACAAGAGTTCCTTTCGTGGAAAGTAGTTCAAGTTTCAAGATGATCTAATTTGGGAAGGGTGCCCGCTCCTACCTTTATTCTAAGAACAGGGGCTGGCACGCGACTAGGTCCTGCCCATGGGTGGGACCAGGAGGGGGGTGGTTACACCCCTCTCCTTTGTCCGGTCTCCCCCCAGCTCAGGGGCTGGTGTGCCCCTGGAACTGGTTTGAGCCGGCATATGCACAGTGAGCACCGGGGTGCCACTTGCAGTCACCTTCCTCTCAGCCCTGCCTACCTGGGATACACAAAATCATGTCTGGGATGGTGCTGGCACCGCCCCTGACAGGAAACCCTTTGTCCAGGCCTCCCTCGCTCGAAGGACTCCCAGCAGCAGGAGGTCAGACTTGTGTCTGTGGTAGCAGCATCCATTTTGTGATGCTGAGGCTTGAGTTAACTTTAACCGGGGTTCACAGTTACATACATGTCGTGCCCCTCTAGAAGGGTGGAATGCTAACCCCGTTGCCAAAATTGGCGAGGGGTTAGTATTCCAATTCGTATGACACCTTACTCGACATGTTTTGATAATGCTATGCCAAAGTTAGCATTCGACCGCAAGGTTCATAATGCACTTAAGAGTATATGGTATAGCGTTATCATGGAACAGCTATAAGGACTTGGTTCCGCAAGCTGCAAACGGGCTCAGCTCTTGCCAGAGCACCATCTCACATAATTCCAAGCACTCTGCCTTCAGGATTGATAAGGTCTGCCATAGGAGTGACTGATAGGAATATATGTGTCCATTTTAGGGTAAGATATAGGAATACTATAACTAAAGCAAAGGGTGATTACACCACCTTGCCCCAGCTGTCGTGCAGCCAGTTGTGTCAGATTTGGGTGGCCAGCCAGGGGTGGCATAATACATGCTGCAGCCCCTGGTAGGCCCTGGGTACACCTATGCCCTGGATACCTAAGGTATACTGTACAGGGACTGATAAGGCGGCCCAGTACCAATTGGTAAATGCACCTAAGGTACATGCTTGTTAATTTAGAGAGAGAACAGCTAGGCTGTGGGTCTGATTAGCAGGCCCACAGCCAGGGAAAGTCGTAAACCAGTGAAGCAAAAAGCAAAAATCTGGGGTGGCCATGGGATTGCAGACCCCACTCTCCTACATAACCCCCCCCCCAAACTTAGGGACATTAAACTAACCTTGACCAGATGAGTCTTCTTGCTCTAAGTGGAAGTACCTGGAGAGACCATCTGCATTACCATGGTCAGTTCCTGGGCGGTGCTCCACTGTAAAGTCCATCCCCTGTAGGGAAATGGACCACCTAAGAAGTTTGGGGTTTTCACCCTTCATTTGATTTAACCATAAGAGGGGCTTATGGTCGGTCTGAATCTTGAAGTGAGTACCAAACAAGTATGGCCTCAACTTCTTCAGGGCCCAAACCACAGCAAAGGCCTCCCTCTCTATAGCTGACCAACGTTTCTCTCTAGGGGTCAGCCTTCTGCTTATGAACGCAATGGGCTGGTCATGACCATCAATATTCAGCTGAGATAGAACAGCTCCCACACCCAACTCAGAAGCATCTGTTTGGACAATGAATGGCTTGGAGTAGTCTGGACTCTTGAGAATAGGTGCAGTGCACATGGCCTGCTTTAGGTCATCGAATGCCTTCTGACAGCTAACTGTCCACTGAACTTTCTTTGGCATTTTCTTACTTGTCAGGTCATTAAGTGGGGTCACAATGGTTCCATAATTTCTGACAAATTTTCTGTAATAACCAGACAGGCCCAAGAAAGTTCTGACCTGTGTCTGGGTGGTTGGAGGAGCCCAGTCCTTTATGGCCTGTATCTTGCTCTCCAGAGGTTGAACTTGGCCTCCACCTACAAGGTGGCCCAAGTATACAACTTGACTCTGCCCTATCTGGCACTTAGTAGCCTTGATAGTGAGGCCTGCCTTTTGCAGGGCCTCTAAAACTTTCCTCAGGTGGATCAGGTGATCCTCCCAGGTGGAGCTAAAGACAGCAATATCATCTAGATATGCTGCACAGAAGTCATCCAACCCAGTGAGAACTTGGTTCACCAACCTTTGAAAAGTGGCAGGTGCATTTTTCAAACCAAAGGGCATCACCACAAATTGGTAATGACCTCCTGGGGTAGAAAATGCTGTCTTGGCCTTGGCATCCTCAGCTAACCTGATTTGCCAATAACCAGTTGTTAGGTCAAATGTACTTAAGAAAGTTGCAGAAGCCAACTTATCTATCAGTTCATCTGCCCTGGGTATTGGATGGGCATCTGTCTTAGTGACAGCATTGAGACCCCTGTAGTCTACGCAAAACCTCATCTCTCTCTTACCATCCTGGGTGTGAGGTTTAGGCACTAGAACTACAGGACTAGCCAAAGGGCTCTCTGAGGGTTCAATGACTCCCAATTCCAACATCTTTTGTACTTCAGTTTTTATCCAGTCCCTGACGTGGTCAGGTTGCCTGTAGATTTTACTCTTTATAGGCAGACTGTCTCCAGTGTCCACCTCATGTGTGCACCAGTTTGTCCGACTGGGGGTCAGAGAAAACATTTGTCTGAAGGATTGAAGGACTTGCCGACAATCCTGTTGCTGATGCTCAGAGAGGCTGTCAGAAAAGACTACACCATCTACTGATCCATCATCAGGGTTCTGAGTGAGCAGGTCTGGGAGAGGGTCACTCTCTTCCTCCTGTCCCTCATCTGTGGCCATGAGCAAGCCCATGTCCTCCCTGTCAACAAATGCTTTGAGCCTATTCACATGAAGTACTCTGTGAGGGCTCCTGGGAGTTCCCATGTCCACCAAGTAGGTGACTTCTCCCTTCTGTTCAATGATGATGTGGGGTCCAGACCATTTGTCTTGGAGAGCTGCTGGGGCCACTGGCTCCAACACCCACATCTTCTGTCCTGCATGGTATACAGTTAGGACAGCCTTTTGGTCATGCCAAGCTTTTTGGAGTTCCTGGCTGGCCTCAAGGTTTTTAGATGCCTTCTCCATGTACTCTGCCATCCTGGAGCGGAGACCAAGTACATAGTCCACTATGTCAAGTTTAGGCTTTTTGAGAGGTAACTCCCATCCTTCCTTCACAAGACAAAGGGGTCCTCTTACAGGATGTCCAAACAAAAGCTCAAAGGGCTGTAACCATCCCCCTTCTGTGGGACCTCTCTGTAAGCAAACAGAAGGCAGGGTAAAAGGATGTCCCATCTTCGCCTAAGCTTTTCTGGTAACCCTTTTATCATCCCTTTGAGGGTCTTGTTGAATCTTTCAACAAGCCCATTGCATTGTGGGTGATAGGGTGTGGTGAATTTGTAATTGACACCACATTCCTTCCACATAGCAGTCAAGTATCCTGACATGAAGTTTGCACCTCTGTCAGAGATCACCTCCTTAGGGAACCCCACTCTGGAGAAAACTCCAACCAGGGCCCTTGCCACAACAGGAGCTGTAGGGGTTCTAAGGGGAATAGCTTCTGGATACCTGGTGGCATGATCCACTACCACCAGTATAAATCTGTGCCCAGATGCTGTTGGGGGGTCCATTGGTCCAACAATGTCAATCCCCACTCTTTCAAAGGGAACCCCCACCACAGGTAGTGGTATAAGGGGGGGACCTTTGTTGTGCCACCTGATTTGCCACTGGCTTGGCAGGTGACACATGAACGACAAAAGTTCTTAGTGTCCTCAGACATATGGGGCCAGTGAAAGTGTGGGGCAAGCCTGTCCCAAGTCTTATTCTGGCCTAAGTGACCTGCAAGGGGAATTTCATGGGCCAAGGTGAGAAGGAAACCTCTCAAAGTCAATGGGATGACCAGCCTCCTGGTAGCACCAGGCTTGGGGTCTCTTGCCTCAGAGTAAAGGAGTCCATCGTCCCAGTACACTTTATGGGCACCTGTGGCATTCCCTGCAGCCTCAGCAGCAGCCTGCTGTCTGAGGGGTTCAAGAGAGGAACAGTCTAACTGTGCCTGCCTCAAGTCTGCCCTGGAAGGGCGCCCTGTCCCAAGAAACTCAACCTGTTCAGGCTCAAGCTCTTCTAGGACAGTTCCTTCTGGGGTCTTGGGGTCAGTCTCCTGAGAGAGCTGATCCTGTTCCTGAGGCAGGGGGGAAGGGTCAACCTTACCCCTACTGCTCTTTCTCTTGGTTAGTGTCTGGTCCATTGTTCCAGGATCCAGCACTAGTTCAGCTGGGCATTTCTTGGCCTGTGACCTAGTCACAGCAAGGACATATGCTGACAAACCTAACATTTCCACATGAGTCCTATACTCCACATCTGACCATAAGGAGGATTCCAAATCATTGCCCAAAAGACAGTCCACAGGGAGGTCTGAACTAACAACAACCCTTTTGAGGCCATTTACCCCTCCCCAGGAGAAGTTAACAAGGGCCATACTATGGGAGGTAGTGGCATTGCTAGCATTGGTCACCAGGTAGTCTGCTCCCAGTATTACCTGGTCAGGGTCCACAAAGTTAGGTGTCACCATGGTGACACTGGCACAAGTGTCCCTGTAGGCCTGAGCCATTTTTCCATTAATCAAAGGGGTCTGTCTGTACTTGCCCAGAGTACTGGGACTTATTGTAGGGGTCATATTAATGTCCCCAGTACAAACAAGAACAGCCTGAGTAGGTGTTCTGACTAAGTCAGAGTCCGCCTCCGTTCCCAGGGTTAACCCCACTATAGCCTTGGGAGGATTACTACCACTACTAACTTTACTAGGGGGTGCAGGTGCCTTAGGGGCAGTAGTGGTAGGAGTTGGGCCTTTCTTGGTGCACTCACTAAACCAGTGAGTATTACTTTTGCAGTACTGGCACCATGGTTTCTTCTGACCATTCTTCTTCTTTTGGGAATTCTGGGAATTCTGGGACCCACCCTCTTTAGATTGTTGGGGCCCTGTTGAAGACTTCTGGTCATTTTGCTTGTTCTCATTACCCTTGGGATCTGCTTTCTTCTGGCCACCACCCTGGTTCTGGTTCTGCTGCTTGACCCTTGTCCTGACCCATCTGTCTGCCTTCTTTCCCAGTTCTTGGGGAGAGGTCAGATCTGAGTCAATAAGGTGCTGATGCAACAACTGATTCTGACAATTACTTAAGATTTGCTCTCTCATAATTAGATTATACAATCATGTGTAATCAGTAACTTTACTTCCCAGTAACCAGCCTTCAAAAGCCTTAGTGGCACAATCTACAAAGTCAGTCCAGTCTTGAGACTGAATTTTCTGGGTGTCTCTTAACAGCAACCTGTACTGTTCAGTGGTTAAGCCAAACCCATCAATCAGTGTATTCTTCAAGACTTGGTAATTGTTAGCATCCTCAGCTCTAGTAGTGAGGAGCTTATCTCTACCTTTACCTTCAAAGGAGAGCCACAAAATAGCTGCCCACTGACTCTGGGGGATGCACTGGACAGTGCAGGCCCTCTCCAAAGCAGTCATCCACTTGTGGATGTCATCCCCTTGTTTAAAGGGGGGCACTATTTTACTCAGGTGTCTAGTGTCAAAACTCCTGTCTTTATCCTTAGGGATATTGCTGCCACCAGTGGGGGCTACCCCACTTAACTGTTGCTCTCTAGCAAAGGCAAGCTTCTCCTTGGCAAGGGCAAGTTCTTCCCTCTGAATCCTCAGATTAGCCTGCTTCATCCTTGCTTCATGTTCTCTTCTCTGATAGAAGTCAGTCTCCTCTGGGGAGAGATCATTCTCCTCTGAGCAGAGGCATGAGAGTGCACAGAGATGTTGGAGTCCCTAGAATGAGATCTATCTCTTCTAACTCCAAAGTTAGGCCTGCTTAGGGTCAGTACTGGGGGTCCCCCAGATCCTTCCCTATGTAGGTCTAAGTTGGCCCTAGTAAGCCTGACTAGCTCAGGACCATTGTCTGCCTCATCCCCAGAGACTTCCTCTACCTCCTCCTCCTCCTCTTCTACTTCTGTTTCAGGGAGGTTGGAGTCTGGGTCACCACGAGTACCTTCTAAGGGGGGCATGCTCCCATCTGTCTGAGAAGCTTTCCTAGCATCAAAAGTCTCTAAGAGACCTAACAGAAAAGGAGTGGTAGGGTTAGAACCCTGTTTTAGTTTCCTGGAGGTACACAATTGTCTCATCTCCTGGAAGCTAAGGCCTGCATATCTGGAAGTGACCTGTGGAGGGTCAACAGCCACAAGGGGAGTCTCTGAAGACTCTCCATGGGTAGACATGCTTCTAGTGTGGTGTAAGTGATGCACCTACCTACACTATGGGTTTACCTACTGATCCCTTGCTAAGAGTTGTAGTCAGGGTGTGCTAAGCCCTGTTGCACTACAACAGCTGGTTCAGTAGAACTCAGAGTATTCTAAGTTAAGTTATATGTACCTGGGTACTTATGTGATCTTTCAATTGATATTCTTAGGATACGTGCGAGGTAAAACAACAGCAAGCTCAAATCCCAACCGCTGCACACCAATGTGAGAAGTTGGCCTGATATATAGTGCTCACTATTCTAGTGATCACTTTGTATCATACCAAACAACCCTTATTGATGATTGGTTGTAAGTCAACCTTTCAGACCAGCTATCCTAGTAGCATGGACACGAGCAGTCTTCAGGCTAAACTCTAGAGGGCGTGTTAAGCCAGCTGTTTTACCATCACATATACCCCTTGAACACCAAGTGAAAGGACACCACACAAGTTGTTATAAAAATATAGGATATTTATTAATAACAGTTCTACCCTGAACTCTTTATGAGTCAGGGAGCTAAGCACAATACAAAACTCTTACGAAAATACTTTAAGTTGCACAAGTTACACAAATGCCCGAGGGGCACGAAAAACCATATACTACTAAAGTGGAATGCGAAATACTAGCAGGTAAGTAACAAGATCCAGAGGCTTCAGGATCGCTAGGACTACACTACTGAACCCTAAGGTTACGAGCAGGAGGCCTAGGGAGGTCGGGTGCAGAGTGTGCACTCTCACGCGGGATGCGGGAAGAAGTCTATGGATGCTAGATTTCGTAAAGTTAGTGTTATCGGACGAATCCGACCAGTTAGGCTGAAAACGAAAAAGGATCTGGACACTTAGATAGTGAACCTACGTGGGAGCACCGAAATGTTCGAGTTACCTAGCCCAGGGGCTGCGGCTGCATAGGGTTCAAAAGATGTCGGGAATCCTCGTTACAGTCTATGGAGCCTGAAAGAAGAAGTTGCTGGCAGGCGACCAGTGATGAAGTTCGATGGGATCCAAGCCTGGATCGGAGTTGAAGATGACCTGAAAGCAGAGGGGACTCAGTTCTTAATCACTAGCTAGTGATCAGATGGGCACCAGGATGGCACCGGATGAGGGCACCTCGACCAGGTGAGTGGGCGACGCTTGGCTCTGCAGTCTCTCGGACCAGGAGGCGTTGTCGGCGACCAGGATGGAGGGGTGAGCTGTCCCACGAGGGTGTTTGCTGTCGGCGCTGCTGAAACCAGGATTGGAGCAACAAGCCTTGGCAAAGGCAAGCCCACGCGGTGGACTCAAGATGGCATCTGGAGTGGACCAGGAGGGTACAGGGTGCTCCTCTGTTGGAGGGGAGCAAGGGCCAGTCTGGAGCAACCAGACCAGCGGTGAAATCGTCGTGGTACGTCGTCAAGAGGGTCACTAGCCAACGGGCAAGTGACCGGACAACGTGGCAAGCAGCAAAGAAGCAGAAGGGCCCCACGCAGATCTCGTGGATGCTGGGAGGCTGGACTTCGGTGCTGGAGCTGCTTAGGGTTAGGGCTTCTCAAACCCCAGTGCACTTACTCGAGGGTCTCTCGGGGGTCGTGCTGGAGAAGCGTTGTGCAGGTCTTGAAGATGGCCGGTCCCACGGGTCTCGTCGCACCCACGAATCTCAGCTGTGCTGGATGATGTAGGTAGAGGTCAGAGATGGCAGGGAATCCGGGTCTCGTCGAGCTGGGCAGTCTGGATCCAGAGGATGGACTTACAGCAAACCGCAAGAGCTTCGATGGTGCCTGCTGGTGCAGGGTGGCTACTCCTTAGCCACAAGGGAGAGTCTTCAGAAGAGTCAAGAGTTCCTTTCGTGGAAAGTAGTTTCAAGATCCAAGATTATCTAATTTGGGAAGGGGGCCTGCTCCTATCTTTATACTAAGAAAAGGGGCTGGCACGCGACTAAGTCCTGCCCTATGGGTGGGACTAGGAGGGGGGTGGTTACACCCCTCTCCTTTGTCCGGTCTCTCCCCAGCTCAGGGGCTGGTGTGCCCCAGGAACTGGTTTGAGCCGGCATATGCACAGTGAGCACCGGGGTGCCACTTGCAGTCACCTTCCTTTCAGCCCTGCCTACCTGGAATACACAAAATCCTGTCTGGGATGGTGCTGGCACCGCCCCTGACAGGAAACCCTTTGTCCATGCCTCCGTTGCTGGAAGGACTCCCAGCAGCAGGAGGGCAGACTTGTGTCTCGGTGGCAGCATCCATGTTGTGGAGCTGAGGCTATGTCTGACTTTAACCGGGGTTCACAGTTACATACATGTCGTGTCCCTCTAGAAGGGTGGAATGCTAACCCCGTCGCCAGAATTGGCGAGGGGTTAGTATTCCAATTCGTATGATACCTTACTCGACATGTTTTGATAAAGCTATACCAAAGTTAGCATTTAACCGCGAGGATTATAATGCACTTAAGAGTATATGGTATAGCGTTATCATGGAACAGCTATTTGGACTTGGTTCCGCAAGCTGCAAATGGGCTCAGCTCATGCCAGAGCACCATCTCACATAATTCCGAGCACTCTGCCTTCAGGATTGATAAGGCCTGCCATAGGAGTGACTGATAGGAATATATGTGTCCATTTTAGGGTTAGATATAGGAATACTATATCTAAAGCAAAGGGTGTTTACATCACCTTGCCCCAGCTGTCGTGCAGCCAGTTGTGTCTGTTTGGGTGGCCAGCCAGGGGTGGCATAATACATGCTTCAGCCCCTGGTAGGCCCTGGGTACACCTATGCCCTGGATACCTAAGGTATGCTGTACAGGGACTGATAAGGTGGCCCAGTACCAATTGGTAAAATGCACCTAAGGTACATGGTTGTAATTTAGAGAGAGAGCAGCTAGGCTGTGGGTCTGGTTAGCAGGCCCACAGCCAGGGAAAGTCGTAAATCAGTGAAGCAAAAAGCAACAATCTGGGGTGGCCATGGGATTGCAGACCCCACTCTCCTACACCCCTGTCCCAAGAAACTCAACCTGTTCAGGCTCAAGCTCTTCTAGGAGAAGTTCCTTCTGGGGTCTTGGGGTCAGTCTCCTGTGAGAGCTGATCCTCCACCTGAGGCAGGGGGGAAGGGTCCACCTTACCCCTACTGCTCTTTCTCTTGGGTAGTGTCTGGTCCATTCTTCCAGGATCCAGCACTAGTTCAGCTGGGCATTTCTTGGCCTGTGACCTAGTCACAGCAAGGACATGTGCTGACAAACCTAACATTTCCACATGAGTCCTATACTCCACATCTGACCATAAGGAGGATTCCAAATCATTGCCCAAAATACAGTCCACTGGGAGGTCTGAACTAACAACAACCCTTTTGAGGCCATTTACCCCTCCCCAGGAGAAGTTAACAAGGGCCATACTATGGGAGGTAGTGGCATTGCTAGCATTGGTCACCAGGTAGTCTGAACCTAGTATTACCTGTCCAGGGTCCACAAAGTTTGGTGTCACCATAGTGACACTGGCACAAGTGTCCCTGTAGGCCTGAGCCATTTTTCCATTGATCAAAGGCGTCTGCCTGTACTTGCCCAGAGTACTGGGACTTATTGTAGGGGTCATATCCATGTCCCCAGTACAAACAAGAACAGCCTGAGTAGGTATCCTGACTAAGTCAGAACCCGCCTCAGTTCCCAGGGTTAACCCCACTATAGCCTTGGGAGGATTACTACCACTACTAACTGTACTAGGGGGTGCAGATGCCTTAGGGGCAGTAGTGGTAGGAGTTGGGCCTTTCTTGGTGCACTCACTAAACCAGTGAGTATTACTTTTGCAGTATTGGCACCATGGTTTCTTCTGACCATTATTCTTCTTCTTTTGGGAATTCTGGGAATTCTGGGACCCACCCTCTTTAGATTGTTGGGGCCCTGTTGAAGACTTCTGGTCTTTTTGCTTGTTCTCATTACCCTTGGGATCTGCTTTCTTCTGGCCACCACCCTGGTTCTGGTTCTGCTGCTTGACCCTTGTCCTGACCCATCTGTCTGCCTTCTTTCCCAATTCTTGGGGAGAGGTCAGATCTGAGTCAATAAGGTGCTGATGCAACAACTGATTTTGACAATTACTTAAGATTTGTTCTCTCATAATTAGATTATACAATCCTGTGTAATCAGTAACGTTACTTCCCAGTAACCAGCCTTCAAAAGCCTTAGTGGCACAATCAACAAAGTCAGCCCAATCCTGAGACTGAATTTTCTGGGTGTCTCTGAACAGCAACCTGTACTGTTCAGTTGTTAAGCCAAACCCATCAATCAGTGTATTATTCAGGACTTGGTAATTGCTAGCATCCTAAGCTCTAGTAGTGAGGAGCTTATCTCTACCTTTACCTTCAAAGGAGAGCCACAATATAGCTGCCCACTGACTCTGGGGGATGCACTGGACAGTGCAGGCCCTCTCCAAAGCAGTCATCCATTTGTGGATGTCATCCCCTTGTTTAAAGGGGGGCACTATCTTACTCAGGTGTCTAGTATCAAAACTCCTGTCTTTATCCTTAGGGATATTGCTGCCACCAGTGGGGACTGCCCCACTCAACTGTTGCTCTCTAGCAAAGGCAAGCTTCTCCTTGGCAAGGGCAAGTTCTTCCCTCTGGATCCTTAGATTAGTCTGTTCCATCCTTGCTTCATGTTCTCTTCTCTGAGGGGAAGTCATTCTCCTCTGGGGAGAAGGCATTCTCCTCTGAGAAGAGGCATGAGAGTGCACAGATCTATTGGAGTCCCTAGAATGAGACCTATCTCTTTTAACTCCAAAGTTAGGCCTGCTTAGGGTCAGTACTGGGGGTCCCCCAGATCCTTCCCTATGTAGGTCTAAGTTGGCCCTAGTAAGTATGCTGACTAGCTCAGGACCATTGTCTGCCTCATCCCCAGAAAGAACGTCTTCATCCTCCTCCTACTCTACTTCCTCAGTTTCAGGGAGGTCAGGATCACCACGGGTACCTTCTAAGGCTGGCATGCTCCCATCTGTATGAGTAGCTTTCCTAGCATCATATGTCTCTAAGAGACCTAACAGAAAAGGAGTGGTAGGGTTAGAACCCTGTTTCAATTTCCTGGAGGTACACAATTGTCTCATCTCCTGGAAACTGAGAGCTGCATATCTGGAAAGGACCTGTGGAGGGTCACTAACCACTAGGGGAGTCTCTGCAGACTCTCCATGGGTAGACATGCTTCTAGTGTGGTGTAAGTGATGCACCTACCTACACTATGGGTTTACCTACTGATCCCTTGCTAGAGTTGTAGTCAGGGTGTGCTAAGCCCTGTTACACTACAACAGCTGGTTCAGTAGAACTCAGAGTATTCCAAGTTAAGTTATATGTACCTTGGTACTTATGTGATCTTTCAAATTATATTCTTAGGATACGTGTATGGTAAAACAACAGCAAGCTCAAATCCCAACCGCTGCTCACCAATGTGAGAAATTGGCCTGATATATAGTGCTCACTATTCTAGTGATCACTTTGTATAATTCCAAACGACCCTTATTGATGATTGGTTGTAAGTCAACCTTATTAGACCAGCTATCCTAGTAGCGTGGACAAGAGCAGTCTTTAGGCTAAACTCTATAGGGTGTGTTAAGCCAGCTGCTTTACCATCACATATACCCCTTGAACACCAAGTGAAAGGACACCACACAAGTTGTTATAAAAATAAAGGATATTTATTAATAACAAGTCTACCCTGAACTCTTTATGAGTCAGGGAGCTAAGCACAATACAAAACTCTTATGAAAATACTACAAGTTGCACAATTTACACAAATGCCCGAGGGGCACGAAAAACCATATACTCTAAAAGTGGAATGCAAACACTAGCAGGTAAGTAATACGATCCAGAGGCTTCAGGACCGCTAGGACTACCTTACTGAACCCTCAGATTAGGAGCAGGAGGCCTAGGGAACCCGGGTGCAGAGTGGGAACTCTTACGCGGGATGCGGGACAAAGTCTATGGATGCTAGCAGTTTCTAAAGTTACTGTTTCCGGACGAATCCGACTAGGTAGACTAAAAACGAAAAAGAATCTGGACACTAGGATAGTGAACCTGTGCTGGAGTACCGAAATGCTCGAGTTACCTAGCCAAGGGGCTGCGGCTGCATCGGGTTCAAAAGACGTCGGGAATCCTCGTTGTAGTCTATGGAGCCTGAAAGAAGATGTTGCTGGCAGGCGACCAGTGAAGATGTTCGGTGTGATCCAAGGCTGGATCAGTGAAGGAGACGACCTGAAAGCAGAGGGGACTCAGTTCTTAATCACTAGCCAGTGATTGTGTGGGCACCAGGATGGCACCGGATGAAGTCACCGCGATCAGGTGAGTGGGCGACGCTGGACTCTGCAGTCACACGGGCCAGGAGGCGTTGTCGGCGTCCAGGCTGGAGGTGCGAGCTGTCCCACGATGGTGTCTGCTGTCGGCGATGCTGGGTCCAAGATTGGAGCAACAAACCTTGGCAAAGGCAAGCCCACGCGGTTGAATCAAAATGGTGTCTGGAGTGGACCAGGAGGGTCCAGGGCACTTCTTGTTGGACAAGGAGCAAGGGCCAGTCTAGAGGACCTAGACCAGTGGTGAAAACGTCGTGGTACGTCGTCAGGAGGGCCACTAGCCAACGGGCAAGTGACCGGACAACGTGGCAAGCAGCAAAGAAGCAGAAGGGCCCCACGCAGATCTCGTGGATGCTGGGGGGCTGGACTTCGGTGCTGGAGCTGCTTAGGGTTGGGGCTTCTCAAACCCCAGTGCACTCACTCGAGGGTCCCTCGGTGGTCGTGCTGGTTAAGCGTCGTGCAGGTCTTGAAGATAGCCGGTCCCACGGGTCTCGTCGCACCCACGAATCTCAGCTGGGCTGATGATGCAGGTAGAGGTCAGAGATGGCAGGGAATCCGGGTCTCGTCGAGCTGGGCAGTCTTGATTCGGAGGATGGACGTGCAGCAAACCGCAAGCGCTTAGATGGTGCCTGCTGGTGCAGGGTGGCTACTCCTTAGCCACAAGGGAGAGTCTTCAGAGAATGACAAGAGTTCCTTTCGTGGAAAGTAGTTCAAGTTTCAAGATGATCTAATTTGGGAAGGGTGCCCGCTCCTACCTTTATTCTAAGAAAAGGGGCTGGCACGCGACTAGGTCCTGCCCATGGGTGGGACCAGGAGGGGGGTGGTTACACCCCTCTCTTTTGTCCGGTCTCCCCCCAGCTCAGGGGCTGGTGTGCCCCTGGAACTGGTTTGAGCCGGCATATGCACAGTGAGCACCGGGGTGCCACTTGCAGTCACCTTCCTGTCAGCCCTGCCTACCTGGGATACACAAAATCCTGTCTGGGATGGTGCTGGCACCGCCCCTGACAGGAAACCCTTTGTCCAGGCCTCCCTCGCTGGAAGGACTCCCAGCAGCAGGAGGTCAGACTTGTGTCTGTGGTGGCAGCATCCATTTTGTGATGCTGAGGCTTGAGTTAACTTTAACCGGGGTTCACAGTTACATACATGTCGTGCCCCTCTAGAAGGGTGGAATGCTAACCCCGTCGCCAAAATTGGCGAGGGGTTAGTATTCCAATTCGTATGACACCTTACTCGACATGTTTTGATAATGCTATGCCAAAGTTAGCATTTGACCGCGAGGTTCATAATGCACTTAAGAGTATATGGTATAGCGTTATCATGGAACAGCTATAAGGACTTGGTTCCGCAAGCTGCAAACAGGCTCAGCTCATGCCAGAGCACCATCTCACATAATTCCAAGCACTCTGCCTTCAGGATTGATAAGGCCTGCCATAGGAGTGACTGATAGGAATATATGTGTCCATTTTAGGGTTAGATATAGGAATACTATATCTAAAGCAAAGGGTGATTACACCAACTTGCCCCAGCTGTCGTGCAGCCAGTTGTGTCAGATTTGGGTGGCATAATACATGCTGCATCCCCTGGTAGGCCCTGGGTACACCTATGCCCTGGATACCTAAGGTATATTGTACAGGGACTGATAAGGTGGCCCAGTACCAATTGGTAAATGCACCTAAGGTACATGCTTGTTAATTTAGAGAGAGAACAGCTAGGCTGTGGGTCTGATTAGCAGGCCCACAGCCAGGGAAAGTCGTAAACCAGTGAAGCAAAAAGCAAAAATCTGGGGTGGCCATGGGATTGCAGACCCCACTCTCCTACAGGCATTACTTGTGCTAGCCCCATGCAACTTTTCCCAGGCATCTACGCCAATAGCAGCCTTTGTCTGTGCAATTGCTTGTTTATATGTCTGCCTACAGAATCTTAACCCTCCTACCCCCCATCCCTTGGCACTTGCTTTAAGGTAAAATTAAGATCTCTGTAAGCTTTAGAACACTTTGCGTCACACTACATCTGTGGCTTAGGCTTCCTCGCCTTACAATCAGCAGTCAGGATACCAGAAACCCAGAGGCAGATTCCAGCAAAAGCATGCAACACCTGCTTGGGGCCCAATTCACTGTTAAGGCAGGTCCCTGACCTGATCCTTACTCCTCCCTACAAATTCTTCCAAAGTGACCTCTGCATCCACCGTGCGTAGAATACCCTTGTTCCTATTGCAGGCTATTGTTGCATTTGGAACATCACATTGCTTCTCTTTGCCAATATCAAGGGAGATGGCAAGGGGCAATGGTCACTCAAATATTTAGATACTATTGAAAAATCAATGGCCCTATATTGTTGGGAAAACACAAAGTCAATAAGACTGCCCCTGCCTCTTCCAATAAAAATGACAGGGACAGTTTCAGGAGGTGCTAAAAGGTCAATGGTGATATAAAAGGAAATAGTCGTTCATAATAGAATTAATGATATCCCCACATGGGGTTTGTTCAAAATGAGAATGATCCACAATATCACATCCTATCTCACCACAGGCAGAATTAGTGGAAATTGGGCACAATCTACAATTGACTTAATCCCACAGATCACAATAAAATCCATGTTAAGCTTGCTTATAATCTTCTTAAGAGACTGCTTAAATGAAGTTGCAATACCTATTATATTAGAAATACAATTATGATGATAGAAGTTAACAATGACACACATTTCCCTGGGTTTAAACAAAAAAGTAATGATTTTAACATGGTGAGAATCAAGATGTGTTTAATAGATCCCCATGTCCATGGATGTTGAAATAAACGTTAAACGGCCACCTTTATGATACCCCCCTTCAGATTGTTGCTGGGTTGTGAATAGAGAAAAATCAATATATATGCACTGCTTCACAGGTAACCATAATATAGGAAGCCACTCAATTTGCTGCAAAAACACCCCCACCAGGTGAAGAAAACACACTTGTTTTCTTATATAACCCTCACCCACCAGGGTTGCCACTTGGTGGCATACTTCATCATCGGGCCCATCCCGTTCCGCTGTGGAATGAGGCGTGCTGCAACCTACGAATTACGTGGGAGCACTTACAGATGAATTAATATGGTGCCCAATATGATAATAGGAGTGGGGTCAAAAGAAAGCCATAAAGATACCTGGCTAGTAGGTAAACTGGCCTCTAGTCAGTATGATTAAAAACGAGGAGATGAAAGTGTGGACAACTATGTACCTGCCTTCCTAAATGTTGACATGTTACAAGCCATCTACTTTGGCTTTTCATCAAGCCCAAGGATTGACCTTCTTGATACCACCCCTGTAGGCTGTTGGTGTTAATTTTGTTAAAATACTATGCATGCTACATATAAGAAGGTGATTATACCTACTTGATTTTCACTGTTTTGTAATATTATTTAAGCAAATGTTTTGCTTCATGTATCGCAGGTGATCAAGGTGAGCTTACAATCACACTTACATCACAGGATCCCCTCGACTATTCACCGAAAGGGCAGATATGTGCAGAGTATTTGAGCGGGATTAGTGCCAACAGCACTACATGAGTGGTATCAAGGCAGTTAATCCTTGGTCCTGATGAACAGCCAAGGGCATGGCTTAAAACATGCCGACCCTTAGAAAGGCAGGTTCATAGTTATCCACCATGCCCTCTCCTCTTTTTTAGCCCAGGTCTTTTGTAAGCACACAATTTTGAATTTCTTAATGCTGTCCATTCATTCAGGACCCTGCACCTTGCTGGAGAGGCCAGCCACAGTCCAAAACATTCATTTAAATTTGCATCTAGTTCCCGTCGGTTGGGGGGCGGCATCTGAAGTGGGGCCTGAGCAAGAGGCTATGACAGAATTTGTTTTTGTCGGTGACAGTCTGCATCTGTTTGACCACACAAAACACTGGGTTTCACGTCTCAGTCAATAAAGGCTCAGTCAACTCTACAGTAGCACGATAGAGGCTAAAAGGATTTGTGACCGGAAATTCCTACTCAGCTGGTATCTGCCTCTCAATGTTATAATTAGAGGTTAAGCTCCCCGATCAGCCAGTTTGCAGTGTGCTCGATGGTGATGGCTCGATATTCAGAAGTCAGCCCACTTGTTCAAGGGGTGCAAACTGGTTATATGTTATATCATAAAAGGGCTCTAAGCAGGTATATCCCAGAAGGAAATCTGGATGAGCTTAACCCAATTTGTTTATTGAAGTAGTCCAACTGTGCCGTTATGATGTGCCCATGAGAGGTACGAATTATAGTCCGCTTTCCAACAGGGTTCTAATAACTTACCTATTACTAAAATTTGTAACCATACAATCGTCTGGCTCATCTTTTAAGCTGGGTCTGATCCAATGAACCCTTTGCACAGTGATTGTTACTGGATAGGGTTTCACAACTATATAACTCTGACGATTTTGGCACCCAGTGCACAACTCTGTTTTTTTAGCTGGTGATGATCGTCATCCTGGTCATTGTCTAAGGTTAGAAAGTTCTTTAGGACTATCATCAGTGGCATGGTCTCTGGCTGTAGCTGAAGGACCGTATTGGTTGGCCTGCAATCTGGTTTTGGTGTTCTGGTCTACCAGTGCTACACTGGGCTTGCTCTGCTGCATGATGACTTTCTTCTGTCCGAAAGGTGCTTGCTGTTAAAACATCCCTTTGGGATCTGTTTGGCCTCGTACTGTCGGATACACATTAATACCCTGGCACCCCTAGTATTCACCCTCTGGTGCAGCATTTGTCCCTGCATAAGACATCACGGCATGAAAGGATTTTTGGGCTTGTAGAAAGTAAATAACGCCTACAACCCTTGTCATTATCCCTACTATTCCCTTGATCAGTCGGGGTTTTCAACAAAGAATCAATCCTGAGAGCAGCAAACATTGGATCAAAATTTTTTGTTAAGATAACATCAAGAGCAGTAATAAGTGAGGCGCATATTGGGTCCTTCAGATCCTTTCCCTGATTTCCCAAAGAGCCCACGGTAGCATCAGTTGCAGCTTCTGCTTTCCTAGAACTCGCAGGTCTCTAGGGTCTGGTGGCAGTTTTCTGGCCATTATCATTATGTTTTGCTTTTTTGAATGGGGGAGGGCTCATGTGCCCATTGCGGTCAGTTTGAAACTCAGCAGTTAAACCATTACTGGTATTTGGACAAAATATCGAGTTCGAAGTATTGAGTTTCAGAAATATCACATTTTTAATATCATGACCCGGAAATATCATGTGCAAAAATAACGTTGACAAAAAAATATATATATATATGTGATAAAGGTCCAGGAGGACCGATACGCGTAATGGCCGACAAGAAATAAACAGAAAATAAGCAATGAACTGTGGTCCGCGCCTGCTTTCCAAATCGGTGATTGCCTGTAAGCAGTATACCTGGATATTTATAAATATGTCTCTGCAAATCCTGACCGCCAGTAAATCGGCAGACTACGCCAGGCAAGGACCTCTGCACCCAATCAGAAACTTCAGGGAAGAGTCAAAGCCAGACTTGCGAACAGTTCCATCCGTTTATTTATCAAGGTGAAAATTCTGGACCAGTGTCCTCCATAACGCGTTTCACTCCTCAAAGGGAGCTTGAATTCTGCAGTGATAATGGACATCTTGAAAAGAGCCCACTTATGGCTAAATATTAATTCGGATTGAGGACGGCACTGCAATATTTATTTCAATGGTGTGCACTGAAAGACATTGCGAGTGACATGATTGCGAAACTACTGCTACCATAATGCTTTGCTTTCTCATGTGACCGAATTAAGGTAAATAAATGGAAGGTGTTACTTAGCAGCAGTATCTGAAAGAGACACGTTAGTGATAGATTCCTTACCTTAGAATATCCCCAGGCGTCAGACTGGATCCGGAAAATTTTGCGTAGCAATACCTTTGCGCGCCGGCATGCGTCGTCCGCGGCTCTGCGTCCGTCGTCGGAATGACGTCATCGGAGTACTTAGACGCGGCCCATGCGCGCTGACGTCAGTTCTTCTTTTTTCCGCGCCAGCTAGCGCAGATCCTGCGAAGCTCTACCCCTTAGTCATTTTTTGACTAAACTTTTTGATCTTTTGATCATTGCTCTTTTTGAGTCTTCGACTCCAGCGGTGCCGGTGGGGATGCCTGGGTTTAAACCCTGTTCCAAGTGCGACCGACTGATGTCGGTTACCGACTCCCATCGCCGGTGCCTGAAATGTTTAGGCCTCGACCACGACGACCGCACCTGCTCCGACTGCCGGACCCTGACGTCGAAGGCTAGGCGGGAGCGGTCCCGCAAGCGGTTCGAGCTCCGGCAGTCGGCCCTGCGCCGCTCAAGGTCCCGGTCCCACGGGAGGTCGAGGGACCGGTCGCGGGGTCAGAGTCCTCGCAGCTCCGGGAGTGGACATCGGTCGTCGGGATCCAAGTCCTCAGGTAAAAGGCATGAGAGGTCGGAGAGGCATTATCGTTCCTCCAACCCACCCCGACGCTCGCGCGATGCGGGCGGGTATTCGGGTGACACCACCCACGCGGCTCCGACTGAGTCGCAGGCATCGCCGCCTGCCCCACACCTTTGGGTCCCTGGGCATGACGCAACGCCGGAGGAGGTCGAGCGGTACCTCATGGCCATGAGGTCCCTCCCTTCTCAGCCGGGTCCCATGGCGCCTTCGGGCCCAACGGCCCCGGCTGGAGGCCCTAGCGGGTCGGGTGCTTTGGCCCCGACGCCGTCGGGTGCTTCGGCCCTGGCGCCGCTGGTGACTTCGGTCCCGGCACCGCAGGACCTCACCGGATCCGCTTCCGGATCCGGGTCGTCGCCGGTTGACCTCACGACCTCACCGGCACCGGCCCCGCAGGTGTCGCCCCCGGCGCCCCCTGTGGACGCCGTCCCCAATGTTCCCTTCGGTCCGACTCTGGCGCCGGAGCGGCGCCGCTGGTCGCCGCTTCCGACGGCCTTTGGAGATTTTTATTTCCATGAGGAGGCCCCGTCTGTTGACCCTGTTCTACAGGAGATGGGTGACGAGGGTGATTGTGAGGGGTCTGCGCACCCTCTGGCAGAGGAGTGCCAGTCTCAAGAGGACTGGACATATGAGCTTGGTTAGGCCAGTGGTATTGACACTTCGCCAGACACCGGATTTGTCTCCCCTCCCACCGTGGCTACGGAGGAGGGGGCTGCTTACAGTGTAGTGTTGTTAACGAGGGCGGCCAAGGCCTTAAACCTTGAGCTCCCCGTCACGGCCGTGAGGACTAACCTCCTCACTGAGGTCCTTAAACCGCAGGCAAGCTCCAGTGAGCCTCTGCTGCCGTTTAATGAGGCCTTGTGTGACGTTCTTGTGGGCACTTGGTCCAAGCCCGCCACAGGTCCGCCTGTGGATAGGAACGTGGCCAGACACTACCGCCCGGCTCCGGGCGACCCTTGCTTTTTGTCCACCCATCCCACCCCCGAGAGCCTGGTCATCCAGGCCTCTACTTCCCAGACCGCATTCCCGATGGCCCCGCCCGATCGGGAATCCAAGAGGTACGAGCAGTTCGGGAAGAAGGTGTTCTCGTCCCTGAGTTTGGGACTGCGGTCTGTCAATACCGCATGCCTCTTGGGCCGCTACACCCACACCCTGTGGGACATGGTCGCGGACGTGCTGCCACAATGTCCGGAGGAGGTCCGGGCAAAACTCACCCAAGCCCTTGGGGAGGGTCGAGATGCAGCGCGATATTCCATCCGGTGTGGGCTGGATACCACGGACTCACTGGGCAGGGCGATGGCAACGACGGTGGCGGTTCGACGCCACGCATGGTTGAGAACCGCCAACTTTTCGGCTGATGTCCAGGCCACTCTTCTGGACATGCCGTTCGATGGCCGTCGCCTCTTTGGCGACAAGGTAGACCATGCGCTTGAGCGTTTTAAGGACTCCAGGGCTACGGCCAAGTCCTTGGGCCTCTCGGCCACACGCTAGGCAAACGGGTGCCTTTCGCGGCCACGGAAGGGGCGCCCCCACACGAGCTGCCAGCCACGCACCGCAAAATGTTCAACAGCGCGGTGGTGGCCGTGGAAACTGCCGTAACTGCGGTCGGGGACAACAGCGAGGCCAGTCCACACCTCCCTCCGCAGCACCTGCCTCAAATTCTTTCTAGTCCGTGCTTTCAGGCCCATGTGACGCCGGTGGGTGGCAGGGTTCGCCATCACCTCTTCCATTGGCGCAATGTCATGTCGGACAGGTGGGTGCTGCAAATCGTCCGAAGGGGCTACTCCCTCCCCTTCGAGGCGTCCCCTCCAGCCATGCCACTGCAATTCCACCGCGTGTCGGGGGATCACTTGCAACTTCTGCAAGAGGAAGTCACGGCCCTCTTGGCCAAGGGGGCCATCGATCGCGTTCCTGGGCCAGAAGTAGGGTGTGGTTGTTACTCCCACTACTATCTGGTACCCAAGAAGGGCAAAGGGGGCCTACGCCCTATCTTGGACCTACGGAACGTCAACGGCTTCCTCTGGAAGGAGAAGTTCAAGATGCTGACTTTGGCTCAGGTCTTAGCTGCCCTGGACCCCGGAGACTGGATGGTAGCTTTGGACTTGCAGGATGCTTACTTTCACATCCCCGTCCTGCCGGCCCACCGGCGTTACCTGCGGTTCACGGTAGGCCACGAGCACTTTCAGTTTACCGTGCTCCCCTTTGGCCTTACCAGCGCCCCACGGGTGTTCACGAAGGTGATGGCGGTGGTCGCAGCTCATCTGCGCAGGTTAGGGGTGCCAGTCTTCCCCTACCTCGACTACTGGTTGTTGAAGGCGGGCTCGCCCCAGACAGTCGTCAGCCACCTCCAGACTACGGCCGACCTCCTGCACTTGCTGGGGTTCTCCATCAATGTGCCGAAGTCGCACCTGTGTCCCTCTCAGAAGCTCCTCTTCATCGGAGCGGTTCTAGACTCGGCACAGTTTCGGGTTTATCCTCCCGAACAGCGGGTTCGGGATATTCAGGCTCTGATTCCGATCTTTCAGCCTTTATCCCAAGTCTCGGTCAGGTTGACGCTGCGGCTTCTGGGGCTGATGGCGTCCTGCATCCTTCTGGTGCATCACGCCCGGTGGCTGATGCGGGCTCTGCAGTGGGACCTGAAGTTCCAGTGGGCCCAGCATCAGGGCAACCTGTCCGATCATGTCTTGATCTCGGAGGGCACTGCAAGACAGTTGCAGTGGTGGCTCACGGACCGCGATTGGGTCAGTGGCAGATCCCTCTCCCTACCCCACCCGGAGCACGTGGTTGTGACGGACGCGTCCCTCCAGGGCTGGGGAGGCCACATGGGAGAGACGGAGATCAGAGGCCTCTGGCGGCGGAGTCCCAGCTCCATATCAACTTTTTGGAGCTGCGGGCGATCCGTCTAGCACTGAAAGCATTCCTCCCCTCTTTCTGGGGCAGTGTAGTGCAGGTGTTCACGGACAACACCACCGCCATGTGGTACTGCAACAAACAGGGCGGGGTGGGGTCGTGGACCATATGCCAAGAGGCTCTGCGCCTCTGGCAGTGGCTGGAACATCATGGCGTGACCCTGGTGGTTCAACACCTGGCAGGTTCTCTGAACGCCATTGCGGACGAACTCAGCCGTCGGTGCATGATGGATCATGAATGGCGTCTGCACTCGGACGTGGCGCAAGGCCTCTTTCAGCAATGGGTAGAGCCTTGGTTAGATCTATTCGCCACAGAAGAGAACGCGCAATGTCACCAGTTCTGCGCGTTGGAATTTCCAAGGCGGCACTCGCTCGGAGACGCTTTTCGTCGCGAGTGGAGTTGCGGTCTATTGTACGCCTTTCCGCCTATACCACTTCTGCCCAGAGTGCTGAAGAAGATCAGGCGCGACTGGGCCCAGGTTATCCTTGTGGCTCCGGACTGGGCACGAAGATACTGGTATCCCGAGCTACTCAGCATGTCAGTCGATCCCCCGATTCGTCTGCCTCTTCGGGAGGACCTTCTGTCGCAGCAGCAGGGGACGGTTCTCCACCCAAACCTGTCCAGTCTCCACCTACAAGCTTGGAGATTGAGCGGCGGCAGTTGAGGCCATTTGACTTCCCTCCCGAAGTCGGTATACGCCTGTAGGTGGAACAGATTTGTGGCATGGTGCACAGCAAAGGCTGTGGATCCACTCTCTGCCCCTCTTTCTGAGGTTCTCCTCTTCCTTCTTTCTCTCGCCCAGCAGGGCTCTGCTCTGGGAACTATCAAGGGCTTCCTTTCTGCCCTTTCCGCCTTCTTGAGGCTACCTGATCAGCCTTCCTTGTTCAAGTCCCCTATTGTAAATAGGTTTTTGAAGGGCATCACACACATGTTCCCTCCTGTTCCTTTCGTGATGCCCCAGTGGGACTTGAACATTGTTCTTACTTACCTAATGTGTGCTCCCTTTGAGCCGCTCCATAACTGTCCTCTCCGTCTTCTTACTTTGAAGACTGCTTTCCTGGTTGCCATCACCTCTGCCAGGAGAGTGAGTGAGCTCCAGGCTCTTTCTTCCACACCTCCTTTCCTCTCTGTTCATCCGGACAAGGTTGTGTTGTGGACGAGACCTTCTTTCCTGCCCAAGGTTGTCACGGCTTTCCACATCGGGCAGTTCCATTACTTTGCCCACCTTCTTTCCGCCACCGCATCCCTCAATAGAGGACGAGAGGCTCCACCGTCTGGACCCAAAACGTGCGCTCTCTTACTATCTAGATCGCACACGCCAGTTCCGGGTGGATGACCAACTCTTTGTTGGTTACGTGGGCGCTAAGAAGGGAAAGGCGGTGCACAAGCGGACCATCTCCCGGTGGATCATATTGTGTATCCAGGCATGTTACTCCTTGGCTAAGAAGGAGCCCCCTGTTGGATTGAGGGCTCATTCCACTCGGGCCACGGCGACTACCACTGCCCTGGGCCGGGGAGTGCCCTTGCACGACATTTGTCAGGCAGCTACGTGGGCCTCGCTGCACACGTTCGCACGACACTACTGCCTGGACAGCCAAGTCCGGAGGGATGGCTTCTTTAGCCATTCCGTCCTCCAGGACTTTCTGGTATGATTATTGGTTCGCAGACCCTCCACCGGGGTTGGTATTGCTGGGGTATCTATTCTAAGGTAAGGAATCTATCACTAACGTGTCTCTTTCCGATGCACAAGTTACTACTTGTGTAACTATATATCTGTAAGAGACATTAGTTAGTGATAGATTCCTTACCGACCCACCCATCCTCCCCGTTCTGCGAACCGATATCTAGGGTTAAGGTCATCCCCTTTCAGGGCCCTAGTTTCATGGCACCAGTCTTGGTTCTATCATGGCTCTGCGTATCTGGTGCGGAAAAGCTGTGTATCAGAACTGACGTCAGCGCGCATGGGCGGCGTCTTAGTACTCCGACGACGTCATTCCGGCGCAAACGACGCCGACGACGGCCGCGGACGACGACTGCCAGCGCGCAGGGGTATTGCTACGCAAAATTTTCCGGATCCAGTCTGACGCCTGGGGATATTCTAAGGTAAGGAATCTATCACTAACTAATGTCTCTTACAGATATATCGTTACACAAGTAGTAACTTGTGCTTCTTTATATGTGTGCAGCCGCCCTGCCTGTGAACAAGAACTTTTTAGTTTGAAACGCGTAAGGCACAGCTATCAGGATCTTCAAGCTTTTACATTACACTGCTGCCGTACTATGTTGGTGAGTGCCTCCTGAAGCTCTTGGGCACTTGTGAAAAGGTTATATATATATATATATATATATATATATATAACCAGGTTTACTGCTTACAGGCAATCACCGATTTGGAAAGCAGGCGCGGACCACAGTTCATTGCTTATTTTCTGTTTATTTCTTGTCGGCCATTACGCGTATCGGTCCTCCTGGACCTTTATCACATATATATATATATTTTTTTGTCAACGTTATTTTTGCACATGATATTTCTGGGTCATGATATTAAAAATGTGATATTTCTGAAACTCAATACTTCGAACTCGATATTTTGTCCAAATACCAGTAATGGTTTGACTGCTGAGTTTGGAACTGACCGCAATGGGCACATTAGCCCTCCCCCATTCAAAAAAGCAAACATAATGATAATGACCAGAACACTGCCACCAGACCCTAGAGACCTGTGAGTTCTAGGAAAGCAGAAGCTGCAACTGATGCTACCGTGGGCTCATTGGGAAATCAGGGAAAGGATCTGAAGGACCCAATATGCGCCTCACTTATTACTGCTCATGATGTTATCCTAACAAAAAATTTTGATCCAATGTTTGCTGCTCTCAGGATTGATTCTTTGTTGAAAACCCGGGCTGATCAAGGGAATAGTAGGGATAATGACAAGGGTTGTAGGCGCTATTTACTTTCTACAAGCCCAAAAATCGTTTCATGCCGTGATGTCTTATGCAGGGACAAATGCTGCACCAGAGGGTGAATACTAGGGGTGCCAGGGAATTAATGTGTATCCGACAGTACAAGGCCAAACAGATCCCAAAGGGATGTTTTAACAGCAAGCACCTTTCGGACAGAAGATAGTCATCATGCAGCAGAGCAAGCCCAGTGTAGCATTGGTAGAGCAGAACACCAAAACCTGATTGCTGGCCAACCAATACGGTCCTTCAGCTACAGCCAGAGACCATGCCACTGATGATAGTCCTAAAGAACTTTCTAGCCTTAGACAATGACCAGGATGAGGATCATCACCAACTAAAAAAACAGAGTGGTGCACTGGGTGCCAAAATCGTCAGAGTTTTATAGTTGTGAGACCCTATCCAGTAACAATCACTGTGCAAAGGGTTCATTGGATCAGACCCAGCTTAAAAGATGAGCCAGACAATTGTATGGTTACAAATTTTAGTAATAGGTAAGTTATTAGAACCCTGTTGGAAAGCGGACTATAATTCGTACCTCTCATGGGCACATCATAACGGTACAATTGGACTACTTCAATAAACAAATTGGGTTAAGCTCATCCAGATTTCCTTCCGTGATATACCTGCTTAGAGCCCTTTTATGATATAACATATAACCAGTTTGAATCCCTTGAACAAGTTGGCTGACTTCTGAATATCGAGTCATCACCATCGAGCACACTGCAAACTGGTTGATCGGGGAGCTTAACTTCTAATTATAACATTGAGAGGCAGATACCAGCTGAGTAGGAATTTCCGGTCACAAATCCTTTTAGCCTCTATCGTGCTACTGTAGAGTTGACTGAGCCTTTATTGACTGAGACGTGAAACCCAGTGTTTTGTGTGGTCAAACAGATGCAGACTGTCACCGACAACACAAATTCTGTCATAGCCTCTTGCTTAGGACCCACTTCAGATGCCGCCCCCCAACCGACGGGAACTAGATGCAAATTTAATGAATGTTTTGGACAGTGGCTGGCCTCTCCAGCAAGGTGGAGGGTCCTGGATGGATGGACAGCATTAAGAAATTCAAAATTGTGTGCCTACAAAAGACCTGGGCTAAAAAGGGGAGAGGCAATGGTGGATAACTATGTACCTGCCTTTCTAAGGGTCGGCATGTTTTAAGCCATGCCCTTGGCTGTTCATCAGGACCAAGGATTAACTGCCTTGATACCACTCCTGTAGTGCTGTTGGCACTAATCCCGCTCAAATACTCTGCACATATCTGCCCTTTCGGTGAATAGTCGAGGGGATCCTGTGATGTAAGTGTGATTGTAAGCTCACCTTGATCACCTGCGATACATGAAGCAAAACATTTGCGTAAATAATATTACAAAACATTGAATATCAAGTAGGTATAATCACCTTCTTATATGTAGCATGCAGAGTATTTTAACAAAATTAACACCAACAGCAGTATAGGGGTGGTATCAAGAAGGTCAATCCTTGGGCTTGATGAAAAGCCAAGGTAGATGGCTTGAAACATGTCAACATTTAGGAAGGCAGGTACATAGTTGTCCACGCTTCCATCTCCTCGTTTTTAATCATACTGACTAGAGGCCAGTTTACCTACTTGCCAAGTATCTTTATGGCTTTCTTTTGACCCCACTCCTATTATCATATTGGGCACCATATTAATTCATCTGTAAGTGCTCCCATGTAATTCGAAGGTTGCAGCACGCCTCATTCCGCAGCGGAACGGGATGGGCCCGATGATGAAGTATGCCACCAAGTGGCAACCCTGGTGGGTGAGGGTTATATAAGAAAACAAGTGTGTTTTCTTTACCAGGTGGGGGTGTTTTTGCAGCAAATTGAGTGGCTTCCTATATTATGGTTACCTGTGAAGCAGTGCACATATATTGATTTTTCTCTATTCACAACCCAGCAACAATCTGAAGGGGGTTATCGTAAAGGTGGCCATTTAACGTTTATTTCAACATCCATGGACATGGGGATCTATTAAACACATCTTGAATCTCACCATGATAAAATCATTACTTTTTTGTTTAAACCCAGGGAAATGTGTGTCATTGTTAACTTCTATCTTCATAATTGTATTTCTAATATAATAGGTATTGCAACTTCATTTGAGCAGTCTCTTAAGAAGATTTGAAGCGAGCTTAACATGGATTTTATTGTGATCTGTGGGATGACTTCAATTGTAGATTGTGCCCAATTTCCACTAATTCTGCCTGTGGTGAGATAGGAAGTGATATTGTGGATCATTCTCATTTTGAACAGACCCCATGTGGGGATATTTTTAATTCTATTATGAACAACTATTTCCTTTTTATCACGATTGACCTTTTAGCACCTCCTGAAACTGTCCCTGTCATTTTTATTGGAAGAGGCAGGGGTATTCTTATTGACTTTGTGTTTTCCCAACAATATAGGGCTATTGATTTTTCAATAGTATCTAAATGTTTGAGTGACCATTGCCCCTTGCCCTCTCCCTTGATATTGGTAAAGAGAAGCAATGTGATGTTCCAAAGGCATCATTAGACTGCAATAGGAACAAGGGTATTCTACGCACGGTGGATGCAGAGGTCATTTTGGAAGAATTAGTAGGGAGGAGTAAGGATCAGGTCAGGGATCTGCCTTAACAGTGACTTGGGCCCCAAGCAGGTGTTGCATGCTTTTGCTGGAATCTGCCTCTGGGTTTCTGGTATCCTGACTGCTGATTTTAAGGCAAGGAAGCCTAAGCCACAGATGTAGTTTGACCCAAAGTGTTCTAAAGCTCACAGAGATCTTAATTTTACCTTAATGCAAGTGCCAAGGGATGGGGGGTAGGAGGGTTAAGATTCTGTAGGCAGACATATAAACAAGCAATTGCACAGACGAAGGCTGCTATTGTACTAGATGCCTGGGAAAAGTTGCATGAGGCTAGCACAAGTAATGCCTCCTGCCTTTTTTTTGGAAAATGGTTAATGACTTTTACTTGATGGCACCATTCCATCAGCAAAGTGGGTCGAGCATTCCTCCAAGGTGTAATGTAGTGATGATGCAGCAGATTGCATTTATGATAACACCTTAACAATTCTTCTGGCGGGGGGGAGCTGGAGTATTTATGCTGTACTTTGGAAGAGGTCAGATGTGCGTTAGAACAGAGCACCAAAAATAAGGCATCTGGACCCGACGGCCTACCAGTCGATCTTTTTATGGATAATCTTGATCTCTGGGCACCATTACTCACTAGCGTCTTTGGGTGTGCTGTTGTGGCAGGGCCTCCAAAATCATGGTCAAACTCTACCATAGTCCCCATATTTAAGAAGGGTGACAGGCAGACCCATGTTGCTATAGCCTGATTGCATTTATTGACTAAGAAAGTAAAGTGATGGTGAGGATCTTGTTGTACCCATTGGAAACTTGGGTGATGGAGAAGGGCTGTTTTTCTGAAGTCCAATATGGATTCAGAAAAGGTCTTCACACTACTGATCAAGGGCCTGCATTTCATCATGTATTCAGTAAATACACAGTTGTGAAGAAGGGCTGTCTCTACCCAGCCTTTATGGATCGCACCTCAGTCTTGGACAGGGTGAACACGGGGTAGTTATGGTATAAAATGCTAACCATGGGTGTAGATGAAGCCATGGTTTTCTTCCTGGCCCAGTTACTTGAAGATGTAACTGGTTGTGTAAGACATGGGGAGAATGGAGTATGTACTGTTCTCATCAAGATGAAACATGTTGTAAGGCAGGGATGTGTGTTGGCGCCATTTTTTAAATTTTTATATTAACAATTTAGATGCATGGCTAAACAGTTGAAAGGCAAATACACCAAGGGGGCCCCTAGGAAGTCACGCACTCTACTCTACGGAGACAACTGCATCTTAATGTCAAGAATTGTCAGGGCTTTATAAAAGCTGCTAAATAAAGTTGTCATTCATGAATGAAGTAGGACAAACTCTGCGAAATCACAACCGATGCTTATAGAAATATATGTACTGGCCTGAGCCCATATTACATTAATGGTGAAAATCGTCTTGAAGTCTACACCTTCACCTACCTAGGTGTACTGTTTGATCACAAAGGCAACTGGTTACACCTAACAAACGTTAGAAAGAATCACTTCGATCAAACCATTGGCCCTCTTTAGACTTTCAGGGAAGTTGGGTTCTAAAATCCAGAATGCCATGATCAACATCTATGAGGGAGGCATGCTGTTGCTCCACTATAACTTCTGGGGCAGAGTTTTAGGTTACTGCGACATAGCGAAACTGCAAACTAAAGAAAATGTGTTCCTGAGAAGGCTACTGTATGTACCCAATAGCCTCCGCATATACCTCTGTAACTAGGCTTATATACCGTGTAACGTCAAATCAGACTAGCCCAGCTAATGCTATGGTATTCAGGAGACTTTGCTCATTCAGGAAATAATAAGTGACAGTCTAACTCTTGATTATGCTTTTTGGATCCCGTTGGTAAGACATGTAAAGGAGTAATTGATAGCAATGGGGAGAGCTGATTGTTTTGAGAGACAGCATAATATCTCCATTGTCTCCAAACAGCATTTGAAACGGAATTATTTATCCCTATGTAAAATGCGCAGACATGATTTAGAGAAGAGAAGGAAGAGGGTGACCGGATAACTGCCACTAGTGACCATGCATTCTATACAGCCTTATCTTGTGTGCTCCCACTCCAACATTCCCAAAGATTGTACTTGATGAGGTTCAGGTTCAATATAGCCCACTTTATAGTCTCATATGCTAATAATGTTTATTCAGACTCTGCCCTTGAACCATGCCCATGTGACTCATGCTCAATGTAGTCTATGCTGCAAGTTTTTTTCATTTTGTAATTGTAACACTGACACCAGGAAGAAATTCCTAATCCCGCTGTTGAGAAGCATGAATATCAGGAGGTGTAGACCTTCCCAGTTTCATCTTCAGCTTTTATAAACTGATTTTGTCTGTCTGATGATTTACAAATGTATCCACGCAGCTGTGAGTCTAAGGAATCTTGTAGGAAAATAATATTTTATGATACTGTATCTTGATGTCTTGATACTTTGTAGTATTCTCTAAACTCATTTTGGTATAAGTAACCTTTAAGAATCTCAATGATAAAGACAAAATGGTAGCTGGAAGCTTCTGGTATATGCGAGCTTTCAGCCTGCATTTTTTAATATTTGCATACTGCACTTTTGTATATAAAACTTGAGCATGTTTTCATGAGATTATGTGTCATGATACGATTTTTCTGATACTCCACATCATCATGGTGACAGTACCCTTTAGTGTGCTTGTTCGTCCAGAGTCTATCTCCCTGGTAAAAACAACTACTTTTGCAGAGTAGAGTCTACATCAATTGTGAGCTCCGTAGTGTGTACAGATTCAATAAGTATGTTACACATATCATTAGACAAATATGTTAGGGAATGTGGTTGTTTGCCTGCACATAAGGTACAACTGACCTAAATTGTGGGCCTATTGCAGTATGATGTTTTGGTATGTGCAGACTTCAAGATCTGGAATAATAATATACTGAGTAGGATAGCAGAGTGTTTTGCTCCTCTTTGAAATAAAATTTTAGATCCTGACCCACAGCAGTCCTGAATTTCAAACATCAACTCATTTGAAGTTTGTGGGATGTCAATCTGTGAATGGTACTCAAACAATCGAAAGCCATCACACAAGGTAACACAAGGCAGCACTATGCAGTGCCTCATATTGATTTGTATTTACCTAATGACACAAAGCATGGCTTAGTACATAGTAGCATTTAATTACTGTTGGGGATGCAAACACTAAAGTAACAAAACCAATGCAAAGTAATACTAAATCTGCCCCTCTAAGTGCATGGCTATGTCAGCATAGCGTCACATTTATGTTTTCTTAAAAATATTATTCATAATACTTAACATAAACACACTGTGGGCAACAGGAGGTCTGTAATGAATTGTTAACAGCAAATATACATTACACAAACTCACATCTCCTTTTCTGGTTATCAACATTCAACATAAAAGATGAAGTCTGTGCCTCAGATGTCATGTTTAATTAAGACCAGGGGTACATTAATCTATATTGAGGCATCTTGGATGGCTCTACTCAGCAGCCATTATACTCCACACATCAGACACATATGCTTAATCAGATGTGCAGATTTGTAATGTTAATTTTTTGCTGAGATTATAAATCTTGGGATATGATTGCCCATTCCATTCCTATATTGTTGACTCAAATAAATTGTTAAACACCTTTGACAAATTCAATGGTTTACTAATTTAACAAATGTTAGAGTCTATTTTTCAACCATGCATGGTTTATTGTTATTACAAATGTTTATCTGCATTAATTGTATTATATAGTTACATTTCTACCATTAAAAAAACTTTCAAGCAAATATCTTTATGTGTGCTCCCTTCAACGGACTGTATTACATCTTCATTGGTCATATCCTCTTGTTCCTCCCTTGTTTCTGGACAAGGAGAGTCCCAATCTAGATTAGATCTCACATATATAGTGTGCAGCAAAGCACATATCATGATTTTGCACACCTTGGGTGGTGTGTACAGCCTCCTTTTCCCCAGAATCAAGCATCTGAATCTTGACTTCCACCCACCAAATTACCGTTTAACTACATTTCTTGTTTTGAGCAATGAAGTATTGTACTTTTCTTTGCGGTTCGGTCTGCGCTATGCTGAATGGAGTCATCATCCATGCTTGGACACCCTATCCTCATCATAAAGTTAGAAATAGATATTAGGAATAGTTGAAAATTTACATATGCATGCATGCTGCATGTATGATGATTTTAGAATAAACGTATTTTTAATTGTACTTGGTGTTTGGTGTGGTACAATAATTGTTGCAAGCATGAAGTTTATGCTACAGTGACTGATACCTACATGGTATTTGGTAACTTGCTGCAATTCCTGTTACTCCATAAAATCCTTAGATATTAGTGGATATTTAAATGTCTGAACACATATTATTTGCAAGATTTACCCATGGACCATTTTTCCCATACAGCATATTGCTAAGGTTAACTGTATTCATATAGGTACACTACAATGTATTTGGATATAGTTATTTCACACGTACAATATACTGAACACGAAGATACAAATATAGGGCCCATTTTCTATTTGCATTAGATGGATGATTTAGATATAGTTATGTACAGACATTTATCCCTTTCATTTTGTATTATTTGTATGCAGACTTCAGTTCATTTCCTTATAACATGGTACAACATTACACACTGATTATTGTATAGTGTTACTAAGGTGCGTGTGTTAGTGAATTACACCCACAACTGTACAGCCATCACATGTGTTTAAGTTGTATGCATGTTTGAAGTAGTTTCAGACAAGATCACCTCTGTCACAATCACACACATGACCAACATACGTGGTTGATGCATTCCACTGCATTTTGTTTAGCCCATTCAATTTTTCGATTTTGTTTTCTTTACATACACTTTGTACAGAATGGTAACTTCATATTTTTCATAATTATAGAGAAACACCCATTGTAGGGAAATGTAATTAACTATTATTCATCAAAAAGCATACTTAAAATTATATTTCATATCCATATACAATTGTAAAAATTTGACATTAGACTTACCAATCAGAACTCCATTTCCATATATACAATTCTTGAAACGCACAATTAAGGTGTTCAAATATGGAGACATCATGTATGGTTCCAGAGTGCTTTAGTACCGCACTGGGGGAGATGCCTTTATAGTCCACAATTGTCTGCCAATTCATTAAATAGTAATGCTTCCTATTTCTATATACTTTGTGCAGTTGCTGCAGGAGGCACCAATTGCAAATCCATGCAATCAATTGCTCCCAACACATGGGGGAAACCAGCAATTTTATAGAAACTTTGCTTTGTATTTAGTTGTTCTTGACTGGTTTTTGGAAAATGTAGGCACTTTGGAGTCATTTTGATGATTGGATCCATAACAGCCAGCATGGCAGATGTTTTCTGAACTGATCCGGAAGCCAACATATGGAGCACTGCCATATGTTCAACATGTGATGGTATGCAATTAGAACGTGCTGTTGCTGGTTGTAGAACTGAGCCACTCTTCTCCAATAATGCAAAAATATTTTCCTTTTTCAGTCTAATAACTGAATTGCCTCCTCCTCCCTGATAGCTATGAGGGTGATCCTTTGCCTAAATTCCTGCTCCTTCTCCTCCTGCAGATATCTTTGATGCCGACCACGACCCAGTTTCAGTATGGCTATAACTAGCCTAGCCGGAGGACACAAGATAACTCTGTCAACAAGGTTGCAGGATTCGGCTACCAAGCCAACTCTGGTTTAATTCTTTGGGCATTGGGATCACAAGAGATAGGTTATAGGAGACGGACGACCAATGAGACAGTGTGAATCCATTGGTTTGTTCAAAAGGTACTTTGTCCAGTGAACAAGAAATAACGTTGTTGCCGAGTCCCCCTGGAGTCTCATTCAAGCTGATACTCTGGGAGCATCTGTCGCCATTAGATCCACAATATTAGACTAGATAGTGACCGCTCTATTCTCCGGTTAGGTAACTATGCCCTGATGCATGCAGAATCTGGCACCTATGAAAACTCGCTCTTGCTGTGGGGCCAACTGGAATTTCTTGTAATTGATCAGAAAATCATGAGCTGTCAACATATGCAACACCTCATTCACCTGAATAGTCGTTTGATGTAGCGAAAGAAAACACTGGGCGACTGCCTAGTGTTCTCTTTCGCTACATCAAATGACTAGGATAAGATAAGGCTGAACAATTCCCTGTTGGTGGAGTAACGCAATTAATGGTTCCAGCACCTTCGTAAAAATACTCAAGCAGCTGATTTCACCCAAATGGAAGAACTCTGAATTGGAAATGCAAGTTTTCCACAATGAAACATAGGTATTGTTGATCTTGGTGGATAGGCTCATACAAATAAGCGTCCAGTAAATCTATTGTTGGCATGAAATCCTTTTCAGAGACAAGGGGTGATTTGTTGCAATGTGACCACCTGAAAATCAGTGGTTTTCACCCATCCATTAAATCCAACACTGGCTGAAACCCACCCGAGACTTTCTGTACGAGAAAAAGGATTGACATCTCTCCTGAAGAACCGAAACAAAAGCATTCTTGGCAATCAGAGCCATAACCCTATCCCACAAAGCTAGTTTTTCAAATGGATCCCTGGGCCCTGGGGACGGGAGAAGGTATGCACCATAAATTGGGAGGCTCCAAGTCATACTCTATATAGTATCTTTCTTGAACACTTTTCAGAAATCAACAATCTGTCATGACTTTTTATTCCAAAGCTCGAAGAAATCCTGGATTTGTCCTCCCACCGGAAGTGCCATAGAAATGGAGGCATAGTCAACAACGCTGATTAGACGAGCCTGCCTTGCCTGCCCTGTCTTGGGACTTGTTAGCTCTCTTTGGCTGGAATTTTTGTCTCCTGGCAGAATACAGATTGGAATCTTTCCTGGTGAGTTTACGAGAATCCCTGTTCCAAGGCCAAAATCCTTTGCCGGAAGAAGTTTTATATGACCAAGTATGTTTCTTATTCTTAAAGGATTTCTTGATCATCTCATCTAGACCTTCATCAAAGAGCTTTTTCCTTTTGGACGGCAGCTTAAGAAACAAGCCTTTTTCATCAGAGTCAAACTTCTATTCTCCGAGTCATAATAGTCGCACTTGAGACAACTGATGCAGCCTTAATAATATAAGAAGCTAAACTGGGAGACGCTAGGACCTTCTGGGGTATTGTCACACAAATCAGCTGCTCTAAACCCTTCCCAGTGGCCTTCCATGCCAAACCACATAGGTGGGTCAAGCATTTTGAGAAGCTGTACTAGAGCAGTGGAGCTGGAGGTACGGGCCAGCTGGCCAGGACCAAATTAACAATTCCAGAAGAACAGAACAACTTGAAATTTCTATCTCAGACTCATAAGGCTCTTAAATCAATTGCTCTCAAGAAGGACCCTGGCCAAGACTATATACCAGCTGATATGTATGTATCCAGGCCCCCTATCTTAATACTCTTAGATGGGCTTCAGAATATTTTTTGTTGGCAACACTTGGGGAAATTGACAGACTGGGCCCTGATGAACCATATTCTTTTGGACTGCCAGGCTGGCTTTAGGCCAAAAACCAGAACACTAGGTCAAATACTGAGATTCAGCAAAATATACTGGGAAACAGTGCTTGAGAAAGGCCATCTCCACGCTGCATTTGTAGACTTAAAGTCAGTATTTGATCTGAGCCCCGGCAGGAAACTGTGGGAGGTCTTAGATAACATGGGGGTCCCGGACAATATTCTAGATATCCCCATAGAATCCATAAGGGCAATCATGCATGCGTAAGGTATGGGAAGGATGGGGAACAGGCCGACCTCTTTAAGTCTGAGAGGGGAGTCCGCCAGGGTTGTGTTTTGTCCCCAACAGTTATCTCCTTGTTTATTAATGGTTTGGTTGAGTTTCTTGATATCCTAATAATGATGCCCCAAAAATAGGCTCCACCAAAACCCCACTTTATTATTTGCTTGATACTCTCCTGGTGTCCAAAATTCCTGCAGGTATCAGGCCATCATAAACAGCTTCCTCCTGTTTTGCGCAGACAGAGGCCTAGAGCCTAAAATAAGCAAAACTAAATTGATGGTGCTAAACCCATATAGAACAGTACAAGCATGAATTTAAGTCCAAAATTCCCCACCTTGAGCAGGTCCAAGACTTTGTATATCTAAGGGTGAACCTAACCCACACCTTCAGCTTGAGGGTACAGATAAATAAGACTGCGCTAAAGCTACAAAAGGAGACTTGGGCTATCTCAAGATGGCTAAGAAAATGAAAATCGTTACCTAGCCATAGCAATGTACAAAGTGAAAGCAAAAAACTCCGCTCCATATGGCGAAGATCTAGATCGAGCCCTACCAGGTGGGTCCTTGCTGCCTTCAGTTGGTGCCAAACCCTAGGCGCGCCTGTCCTGCCATGAACCATTTCCAGTTCCAGCACTTGAGCCTTGAGAAGTTTCCGCTTGTCTTTACGCTCCCTATTTTTAGCAGCATAGATGGCTATCAATTCCCCCGCACCACCACCATGAGTGCCCCCCACAAAGTAGATAGGGAAGTGTCAGGGGTGTAGTTCAACGCCAAGTAGTCTGTAATGCATTCATGAATCTGTTGTATCACACCCTCCCTGCGCAACATGCTTTCCCGAAGTCGCCAACACCCTTTCTGTCCAAGCACGCTAATAGTCACCGTCACTGCGTCGTGATCCGATAGTGCTGCCGGAATAATGTTCACCACGTCCACTTACTCATTCAGTTCGGTAGTGCCTAACATGTAGTCAAGTTGGGCATAAGTGTGGTGTGCATTTGAATAGAAAGAAAATTGCAAGGAGTGTGGGTGAGCAAACCACCATATGTTGACCAGCCCCCTTGACTACAGCCATTCCTTCCCTGCATTGGACAATGCTCCTGTTTGGCCGTAGCGGTGGCTGGACCTATCGATTGCAGTGTCCATGAATAGATTCAGATCTCCACCTAACAATAGCAGCCGCTCTTGTGAGCTCAGGACCTCGGAGAGAGATGCTGTCAGCAATTTTTCCTCGCCCGAATTGGGTGCATATATTGATCCCACCACTAGGGGCGAACCCCCTATCCACAACCTATAAGTTAAGAGACGACCCTTAACTTCCGCCACTTTGTCCCCTACTTTCCCCGCAAATTGCTTGCCGACTAGTATGGCCTCCCCTGCATTTTTATCTGCTGGGGAAGAAAAGAATTGTTGGGGAAAAGCCCGGGACTTCTTCTGATGCCAATCTTTTGGGAGAAGAGGGGTCTCCTGCATGAGAATCACATCAGCCCTCAGTTTCTCCAAATAGGACAATATGGATTTTCGTTTAATAGGGCTGTTAGGCCCCTTCACATTGAGGGTGACTACCTGAAGGGTGAAATGTGACATGGGACCTTTGTGGAACCTGACTGCTTCGTCCGTGTGCCCCTGATCTTCTCACGTGCGTGCGTGTCCCCTGACCCAAACCCCTTTTGCCTCTATCATTTCTTTAGCACACCAGCTCCCTCCTCACCCCCCTTACCCCAACCTAGAATCCCCAACCCCCAAAATTGTCCATTGCCCGCTAACCAAAGTCACAGGCACTTGGAGAAAGAAGAAATAGGGAGCATTTGTAGTACAAGTTTCCACACCCCCAGCAGTCCCTCCCGGCCAACCTAAGTACTATGCGTATGTTTGCCCCTGTTGAAGTCACGAGACGTCTTGGGATGCTGTGTCCTTGAGTTACGTTTCCAGAGCCGCCTGCCTCTCCTGCGGTACAGTGTTAGGGTCCGGCCCCAGCCGATGAGCAGGCGAGCAACTATGCCCAACTCTCGCCACCGCTCCCCAGATGGCCTCCGCTCCCGGCTTGCCGCTTCCGCTGGGGTATGGTGCTCCAAACCTAGGATCTTGCATGCTTCTTGGAGAGATCCGATCTGGTAGAGCTTATTGTTCCATTTGAAAATCGAGCGAAAAGGATGGCCCCAAGAGTAAGCCACCCCTTGTTCTCTCAGGTGTGCGGTCACCTCTTTAAACTCTCTTCTTTTCTGCAAAGTTATGGAGGCCAGATCTTGGTAGAGAGCGATGGAGTGCCCTTGGTATTTGACCGGCTGCTTCGCCCTGGCCTCTCGTAAGATGCGTTCCTTGAGAAGGAAATCTGGAAGGAAGGCTAAGATGTCCGGTGAGGGGTGGGAGCCCGTCGTCTCAAGCCCACACTATGCGCCCGGTCGATATGGATTTCAAAGTCTGGCGGAACTAATAGGATGTCTCGGAACATCCCTTGCAGATATTGAACCACATTGGCTCCCTCTTCGTCCGAAGGAACTCCCCACACTCGGATGTTATTCCGCCTAGAGCAGTTTTCAAGGTCCTCTGTGTGCGCCTCATAAGCGTCCCTGGTCTGCTCTTGTTCCTCTATGGGGCTACTCTTTCGCCAATTGCATCTACATCGCGGCGTATCTCCTTCACCTCCCCAGCAACATCACTTTTAAGCGTCTAGAAATCCTCCCTCAAAGTATTAAAGAGTGACTCCAGGAAAGAGCGAGTAATCTGAACATCTGCCCTCTACAGGTCTAGCTGCGATGTTGGTGCCGGGGATGACTGGCCCCCCTTCTCCCCCGGTAGAGCGCCTATAGAGAGCATCTCCTTCAGTGTCCAGTCTTTCTTCCCTCTCACCGAGGACATAACTGTGTTCTGGGGCTGGGCTCCAGTAAAGGGCCACTCTTCCTTCCTTACTGAGCTATCCCAGGCCCCCAGCACTCCTCGGCGTCCCGGGCCTCCCATCCGCCCGTGCCCACCAGCTGATGTGTCTGGCCGGAGGGTCATATCCCTGTTTAAGCGATCGTTGCTCTCTGAGCCTGTCCGTCCCGTGTTCGGGCCCTCGGCCCCTGCTTCTCGCACCAGAACCGTCTAGATCGTCATCTGGGTCTTTAGCCTCGGAAGGTCAGAACCAACACTTCAATGCTGTGCTCCATCAATGTTCTACCAATGAAGTGGGGTCAAGGCCAGATATGTGGTCGCCCTCCTGACTCTACAGGCCCCCGTGCGCAAGTCGATTACCCTGGCTGACTGCTGTGAGTAGGGGCCCCTAGCAATTTAGGTCGCCTCGCTGGTCGTCCGTGCCCCCTGTCTGCTTGTGCTGTTGGGCCTCGCTGAGATACCTTCCGGATGCTGGTCGCCCTGGGCTCGGAGCCCAGTGCCTGAGGCCTCAGGCCACCACACCACGAGCTATCGCTTTGGAGGCTCTGATTCCCATCTCGCTTCCTCCACACAGCGATGATCCGAGTCACACCAGTCCGCCCCAGCACTCTGCCTTGGCCAGGCCGTTGCCACAATGTCCCCTTCCTAGCGGGTGAGCCAGATGGTGTCCCATGGACCTTGATGGGTATGCTGGACCCCGATGATGCCCCCTGCTGGGCAGTGCTAGGCTGCAAAAGGCCCCTTCCACTCTGTGGCCACTCCAGGTGCGATGAGCGCTACCCCTCTCTGACCAGGTCAGAGGGCCCAATGAAAGCCCAGCACTAGTCTTGTTCCGCACGGTGGTCCTGTCTGCTGCTCCCAGGCCTCGGTGTCAAAGAAGCACCCCGCTGAGTCCAGGGTGTGGGTCCACCTCCTCGTTGGGGCTCGCCGTGCCTCTCAGGGTCGCTCTGGGGCAATACCGCTACTCCCACCCGCTGCTCCCGCCAGTGCTAGGCCCCTCCACTTGCCACCTGAAGGAGCCTCTTTGCCTCCGCCAGAGACATCGGATACTGATTTAACTTACTGGCTGCAATAGTGATCAACACGCTGAAACAAACAGATGCCATATCGAGCTGCAACACCCTGCATCAGTTATATATAAAAAACAAGTCTTAATATATTATTTAATTAAATGGTATTGTATCCACCAGAATAAAGCTTTGTAACAGTGAAAGTGGAGTTTTGAGCCCTTAAAGCAACATCAACGGGCAAGCAACTTTGTAGAGTGGAGCAGAGAGATAGGGGAACAAGCAGCGACAATGGAAGAGTCCACAAAAAAAAACCAAGTACCTCAATCCAAGAGCGAGCAACGGAAAGACACTAAGTAATTGAGAAATGCTTGGTCCATGCTCCATGGATTGTTCAAACAGAGGAAGATAAATTGAAATAGAGAGATCCTGCCTAATTGAAATCACGGAAATGAGTTTGACTCTGCAACCAACCAATTGTAAGTAATAGGTGGGCTCCAAGTCCTTTTTTAAAGACTTTTTTTATTTTTTATTTACCAGCGATCTCACAGTTACAGCGCATGCGCTGACTTAGGCGATACCTAAAAAAGTAAACTAAACATGAATGACTATACAGATTGTAATTTCTTTTCAACAAGCATATGCGTTTTGTTGGTGGTAAAACTATGATAGTGTGTCAAGTACATTGTTAATGGGAGTGCAAACTTGAATGTGAAGCAGTGGCACAGAAAGGGGGTGCGGGCCGCCCCCTGTTGTCATCACTGAGGGGGGTGACAAAATGGCAAAAATATGTGTTTTAAACATATTTTTGCCATTTTGTCAAACCAGGGTGACAATTGTCATCAATGATGGCGGTGACAAAATTGCAAAAATATATGTTTTAAAGATATATTTTTGCCTTTTTGTCATTTTCTGCATCGGTTACCACCTGACGTTGCTACGCCACTGACTTGAAGTAACTAATAATATAAATCATTTAAATCTTAGATCTAGGAGCCCTCAGCCTCATACAGGAGTTCAGTGAAGGAGATATGAAAGAAGAGAAAGGCAGGCGAATATCTAACACCACATCACATTAGCCAAACCAAACAAGATGACCAACAAAACAAATAATTCAAATCTGTGTGTTGTGTGCACGGAAAGTAAGAAGACAGAAATTTGTTATTTTTCAAGATGCTTGTTTTCTATAGAAGTGTACAAATGCGAGCCACTGCTGCACTCTCGCCTGTAGGTGTGTCAACTGACACCAGTCGAGCTCTCCAGCCAGAGGGCAGCTGTAGGAACGCTTACAAACATTGTGCTGTACCAACTCAAAGTACAACACATTACATATTATCTTTTTTTTTACAACCAAAACAAACCAACCTATATCCCACTTCCTTAACATAATATTGAATACCTAAAGAAAAAATATGTTACACAGGAACTAAACAGAAATAAAATACCCAATAACAGAGGTGCACTAGGATGCTCCTTTATCTCTATTTCCATAGTAAACAGCTTTCACAGGCAGACCTACGCAGCACCACACATGAGGTACCCTCTTTAGAGACTGACAAAATCCATCTCCTCCACCATACTTGTAGTGCTAGTCACACCTTGTACTTCAATCTTACTGACATTCCAACAATGTCCACCTTGGACCATCACCACACTCCCACACACCGTTTCAATAGGAACTGGGTCCCTATATGCGATTTCCCCTTTCCTCACAAAAATTAGCTTTCTTGATATACACCACATCACCTAGACGAAAAGCTAGTTGTTTCGGAGACATCTTGACGTCATATCCGTCTTTCATTTTACTCTGTTCTTTCTCCACCCTAGAACACATGGCTTCCTGATCAACACCACATGCAACCTTATTCTGTACAGCTTTAGAAAACGAAGCAGGATACAAAGTAGACATGGATAGACGCCCTCTAAACAATACAAAAGGGGACACTTTGTTGAGAGAATGCTCTAAAACCACAAACTAGATTTAATCACTTTCTCCACGTCATAGCCGTTGGTTTTTGCCCACTTTACACAATCCACCACAACCCTATTCATCCTTTCAAGGAATCCATTTGTTTGTGGGTGGCAAATCGAGCCCCTTAAGTGCTTGACCCCTGACTCTCTCAAAAACGTCTCCATTTCATGATTCACAAATTGTACACCATTGTCTGCCACTATCGATTCTGGGTAACCCTCCCTCATAAAAATGTTTTCAAGAACAACACAGCTTTGCTCGCAGTGGGAGATGCAAAAAAAAAAAACCTCAGGCCACTTGCTATGGTACTCCAATATCACAAAAGCGTTAACAAATGATACGGAAGAAAATTAAATGGCTCAATCAATTCTATGCCAACCTTCATGCAGGGCCTATCAGTCAATGGAATAGGCTGTAAAGGTGGAGTAGCTATCTTGTACCCCTTCTCTGCCCTAGTGCATACCACACACTCTTTTACCGCCAAATCAATATATTTATCCATAGACCGCCATCAATAGTGAGCCTTGATCCTTCTTTTCGTCATGGTCAAACCCAAATGGCCTTCGTGTGCGGTATTGACCAGCAACTCGTAGACAAATGGAGGCACACATTTATCACACCTCATTACCAAACCATGTTCAATAGAAAAATCTTACGCAATTTTGCAGAATGGTTGGACACATTCCTTTCTCTAGGCCATTTACAATCTATTCCTTGATTTTTTCAACACCATGCCGCCATTCTCAGCCTTTCTTCACTCACCCTCACCACATGCTTTCACCTCAACAGCATCCACACTTGCAATGAAGCAATTTTCCTTGTCCTCTTCAGATTCAACCATAACCACATCATTGATCATAATCCAGAGAGAAGATCAGCCGTAACATTTTCTTTTCCCAGAATAAATTTGGCTTCCAAATCGTACTGAAGTAGCTTTGTGATAAGCAGAGCTATGTGAGGAGTTGTATACTTGACAAAGTCCCCACTCAGCATGTACGCGAGTGGCTTGCGAGCTGTCCTTATCATAAACCTCCTACCCCAGACGTAACTCCTGAACTTTTCACTTGCCCAGTAGCATGCCAACAGTTCCTTTTCAATCAAGGAATATTTAATGTAAGACCCTTGACACATAACTAATGGAAACATCGTAGCTAGTGTACACATTTATACTGCAAGGTACATTGGGATGATATGCACTAAGTGTTTTGACATTGGTCATTTTCATGTTAAATTTGTCAAATGTGTCCTGACATACATTGTCCCACACAAATGGAACTTTGATTTTCAACATGTTAGAAAGAACCTTCATTTTGGTAGCATAGTCTTGGATAAACCTGGAATAAAACTCACACAACCCAATAAATAAGCGCAGTTCATCCTTGTACTTGGGACTAGGGGAACTCAGCAACCGCTTTAACCAAACCAGGCCCTGGACTAAAACCTTCACTTGACACCAGGTGTTCCAGAAACTATTTGTCTCTTCCAAAATTTACATTTTTCTTTCTTCACAACCACGGTATTCTTTTCAAAGATGTGGAGAACAGACTTCAGAATCTTGTTCTGTGTCCTGACATACATTTTTCCACACAAATGGAACCTTGATTTTCAACATGTTAGAAAGAACCTTCAGTTTGGTAGCATAGTCTTGGATAAACCTGGAATAAAACTCACACAACCCAATAAATGAGCGGAGTTCATCCTTATACTTGGGACTAGAGGAACTCAACAACCACTTTAACCAAACCAGGCCCTGGACTAAAACCTTCACTTGACACCAGGTATTTCAGAAACTATTTGTCTCTTCCAAAATTTACATCTTTCTTTCTTCACAACCACGGTATTCTTTTCAAAGATGTTGAGAACAGACTTCAGAATCTTGTTCTGGTCCTCCAGATGTTTGGCAAACACCAAAACCTCGTCCTGAAAGGTGAGGACAAACTTCCCACTTCCCAATAGCTGTTGCATAATCAGCTGAAAGACCGAGGTGGCAGAGGCCAAGCCAAACGGCATTCTACAGAATTAGAAAAATCCAAAGCAGAGTTGAAAGCTGTAAAGTGACAGGATGTTTCTTCCAACACCACCTGGTGGTACGCTGACACCAAATCAATTTTTGAGAACCACTCAGCACCTCTTAACTCTTCTAGGAAATCACCAATATTTGGCTGGGGGGGTGAGAACCCACCAAAAACTCTTTATTGAGACTCCTCAAATCAATGCAGAAACGCATATCCCCATCGGGTTTGCGCGCAACAACAAGTGTAGATAACCACAGACTGGACTCAATAGGCTCGATGACACCTCTCGCCTGCAAGATATCCAACTCTTTTGAGGTCATCCCTAAGACTAAATGGGACTGACCTAAATTTGGGCTTGATAGGAATGGCATCCCTTTTAACCTTAACACTGTGTTTGAAACCAACAATCTTCCCAAGATCTCTTGAGAATACACTAGTAAACCTATCAAAAAAAGGTAACTAAGAGATCCCAGCCTTGATAACATAAACCCGTTCACTCATAACCAGTTTGAGCACCATTCCAAATAGGCCCTGGTTGTACCACCCCAAGATATTTAGACCACCTACTGCCACATAAATCTTGCCTTGAACCTAGGTCCTTTAAATTCCATAAAGTCTTCAATAAACCCTTCCAGAACTATCTTCCTCTCCTCATAAGATACTGCTGCTCTGTCTGGCGGAAACAATGGTTTGTCACACAGGGTTACTTCTCCCAGTTCACATCCGCATTAGTTTGGCGGGCCACCATTTTGGGAGTATTTCAGTTAGCAGACTAGGAGTTTCCCACAGTACGCTATAATTAGAGAGGCTGGTGCGAGCTCGCAGCGTTACTCCATCCTGAGGCTTGAGCCGGGAAATAGCTAGACTTGCTTGCGATACTTGCACAATAATTTGCGTTATTTGCACAACTAAATTATAATTGAAATCGGAAAGCTACCTTTTTAAAAAATAACTAGTTTACTCTTATTGTTGGTTTTATGTTACTTGCTGCTAATCTTGAATCTGTGTTAGTCCCAGTCCACTTCCGCATTAGTTTGGTGGGGCTGCCATTTTGGAGGTATTTCGGTTAGCGGAATAGGCATTTCCCTTAAAACGCTATAACTAGAGAGGCTGGCGCGAGCGCGCCAAAGGCAAGCCTGTCTGCGCCTGTCCGTGCTTGGCCCGCGCTCAGCATCAGGACCCCTGCCAGTTCTATGTTGGGTAAAACCACCTTCCGTAAATATTCTAGAACAATGCTGGCAGATTTGAACACGACGGCTAAGGATATTGATTGCCTGTGTCTCACTTTTAATTCAAGGACCGCATCCTGTCCAGTGGCCTGTCCCAATTGCAAAGTGACCCTGCCAAAGATTCAATACCAAACCATTAAGTCTATTGAAGATAAAAGGGCAGTGACAGTGGGGCATGAAATGTCAGTGTTCAAGTGCATACTGCTTAATGCAAGATCGTTGGTCAAGCACAGCACCGAGTGCGCAAGACTAATTGAGGAAAGGGACATAAAAATGGCATTTATTACAGAAGCTTGGACTGGCGAAGCTTCTGGGCATGATTTAGTGAAGGCCACCCCTCCAGGGTTTCTATGCCATACTTTAAATAGGCCAGAAAGGGGGAGGACTGGCAGTCATCTACCCTAGCTCAGTTAAGGAGGTTTTATTTTCTCTCCACCTCCAACCTAGCTTGTGAGGCGCTGTCTTTTAACTTTAGCCTATCCCACCATCATACATTTAAAGGCATCTTATTGTATAGACCACCAGGAGTGAGGAACCTCTTCATAGCATCAATTGGAAATTTGCTGGAAGAAGGTCTCTGCAATGATGCCTACACTATTATGGGGGATTTCAGTTACTTTCTGGAGGCTCCTACCGAACCAGATTCAGCGATCCTGATCGCCATGATGAAGAGTGCTGACCTCTGGCAGCACGTAATAGGCTCTACTCATGTGGCAGGACATACCTGGATGGTATTTTTTCTAACCACCCTGGTCTCCGTGTTACTGGGGTACTGCCTCTTATCTAGACAGACAATGTCACCGTTCAGTTCGAGTTGTCTCTTACGGACCAGCGTACTGGTGGGGTATGCACCAAGAGACAGATAGAATTTAGAGCTTGGAATTAAGTGGGGGGTACTGCTCTACAGGAACTCCTTACCTCAACGGCAGGCCAAATGCCTTTGGGTATGGAGGAAGCTACCATAGCATACACTAAATAGATTGAGCAAACCTGCTGTAAACTAGCCTCAGTAAAAACTCTCATTCCCAAAAGATCACCCCCTTCAGCTCCATGGTTTACAGAAGAATTGAGAAATCAAAAACTTATATGTAAGCGCCTTGAGCAGAGCTGGAGGAAAGATTACAAAGAAACAGAGAAAAAAATATACAAAATAGCCTCCTGAATTATAAACAACTCCTTGTTACCGCAAAACAAAAGTTCTACGCTAACCGAATTGATTTGGTGAAAAATTCAGCGAAAAAACTTTTTAGAATGGTATCTAGCCTGGCTTCCCCGTGCCCGGCCAAAGTTCAGTCGAGTCAGGAACAATCCAAAGATATTGCTATTTTTGTGGAGGTTATTTTCTCGGTGTTTAGCAGCCCAAGTGCAGTAGGGAGGGCTACGCTAAGGGAGGAACATAAGCTTATGGAGACCTCCCGCATAACTTTGACAAGTTTGTGCCATTATCAATGAACAACACTCTTAGCCTCCTCATGGCAGCAAGATCAGGGTCAACCTATGATCCATGCCAAACTGGCCGCAGGACTGGTTACTTCACCACTAACGTCTATTTACAATGCTATGATTGAAACAGGGCAGTTCCCCAAACTCTGGAAGGTAGCCTCGATTCTGCCTCTGCTAAAGAAGCCCAGTCTGAACCCCAAGGACCCAAATAACTTTCGCCCAATTTCGCGTCTCCTGTTACCAGCAAAAATGATAGAAAAAGTAATGAATGCTCAACTTAGTGCCTTTCTATGAGGGACCCAAGCCTTGGATCCCACCCAATATGGCTTTAGAGAGGGACACAGCACTGAGTCAGCTCTCATCAAGGCCACAGAGGAGATTAGAGAAGCTGTGGATCGGGGTGGCATGGCCGCCCTGATCCTACTGGGTCTGTCTGTGGCCTTTGACATGGTCCATTACAACCTATTGATGGATCGTTTAAGGGCATGTAGGATCAAGGATAAAGCATGGTCACTTCTAAAATCCTATTAACAGACAGAGTACAAATTATATCTCTGGGTGATCACCACTCAAAACCCTTTGTTTTGCCTTGTGGAGTACCACAGGGGTCATCGCTGAGCTCTACTCTGTTCAATGTATATGTTCCTTCCTTGGCCCCACTCATTAGCGACTTTGGTTTTGGTCTCACCTCCTATGCGGACGATACCCAAATTGTGGTATCTCTACTCCCAGGACAGGAGGCTGGACTGGACAAACGTTTCTCCAAGACTGTATGGAATTAGTCAGCAATTAGATGTCAGAAAATTTCCTAAAACTTAACTCAGGCAAAACGGAAATCATATTGTTTGGGAATGATGCCAACTTCTGGACTCCAAACCGGTGGCCGACCTCCATGGGCACTCTTCCTACGCCCACAAAAAAGTAAAAATTCTAGGAGTAATAGTAGACGACAGACTTGACTTTGGTGAACAAGTAAATGCAGTTGAATCTACAACAGTGCATGTTCTTAGAACAATCAAGTAAATACTGCAGTTTTTACCACCTGAGAGTCGGCAAACAGTGGTCACTGCATTGAAACTGTCAAGACTGGATTATTGAAATAGTCTCTACTTAAATATTCAAGAACGCTTTATGAATAAACTCCAAATGCTGCAAAACGGGGCCACCAGACTACTTACTGGTACGTCCAAGTTTTCTTCAATCTCCAAAGGAATTAAAAATTTGCATTGGCTTCCGGTGAGGAATCAAGTGCATTTTAAATCTCTCTGCACCATTCACAAAGACCTTCAGGGAATAGGACCTGACCATCTAAAAATACAGTTTCAATGGTACACACCAAAAAGAACTCTTCGCTCAATGGGAGCCAAGTTGGTTACAGTCCCACCCACAAAAAATGTAAAGTGGGGTGGCAGAAGCTTTGTCTTCGGTGCGGCTAAAGCCTGGAATGACCTTCCCTTCCACCTGAGAAATGCCACTGATCTTCTGGCTTTTAGGAGGGGTCTGAAAACATGGCTTTTTGATAACTAATCCATTCTCTTGTGTTTTTTGCTCAAAGGGCAGGTAACTAGCGCCAGGACACCTTCGGGTAACTATTGTGCTCTAAAAATGCCCATAACATAACATAGCTCCATGTCTTACGATACAAGAGAGGTGATCAGAGATGCGAGCACCAGAATCCACCAACAGATTGAGAGTCTTACCACAAACCGCCACTTCAACATACCGATCAACACAACTGTTCGGATCTCCAGATACAATTCCATCTTCAGTCACCACCACAATCATATCCTGAAATTCTTTGACAAAGTGTTTCTCACTCACCAACTCATCATCCAGCACACAATTGACTTTGAGAGACCTAGATTGTACTGACTGACAAACTTTAGCGAAATGACCAACCTTACCACACTTGCGACAACTCACACTCCTGGCAGGGTACCCTCTGCTTTGTGTGAGAAGGGTTACCATATCTAAAACAAATGTTAGTACGTTTAAAGACATTTTTCTCATGGCCTTTACTATGCCTACACACTGGTAGACTAGCAGAAATAGCACTAACATTTTCCTTTACCATACATGTCACATTAAGCTCTGTGCTAATTCAACTCTATTTAATTAAGTCCTCCAACATCAGGTTGGCCATGGTCAAGAGCTTTTGTTGTATATGTCGGAGCAATAAACTGATCCCTTACCAGCTGGTCATGAAATTCACCACATTGACATTATGCACAAAGTTTTATTAACACATTAATGTATGCATCCACATTTTCATTTTGCAATTGGACACATTTAAAGAACTTGTGACGTAGCACAACCAGGCTAAGTTGCACATCAAATTTTGTAACTGACTTCTTTACAACCTCTTGATAATCATCCTATTCTTCACCATCTCCCAGAACCAAATCAGGAAGCTGCTTGAAAACCTCCAAGCCCTTGAACCTAAAGAATGCAAACGCATGTACTTTTTCTTTTCTGGTCTGTAACTTGATGCCTCAATAGCCCCCATGTAAGTTTCATACACATCAATTCATTGTCTCCATGGAATGTGAGGATTGCCTGATGTTTCCAGAAAGGGTGGCACAGGATTTGCAGATTGCATATTAGAAAAATTGCAATAAGATCTAATTTATTAGAAAGCTATGAACAGGCAAAAGAAAAAAATATATATATAAAATATGTCAAATATTGAGTGTGAGAAAAAAGAACAGTCAATTCCTGTGCTTCCTGGGCTTCACCAGCAACCACAAAACAGTCTGACTCCAACTCACTGAGTTTCGTAGCGGTGTATGACACCTTTGAGATAACGAAAAATAGCACAGTGCAAACACAAAAACATAATGGCATGAGGTGTGCGTGTCACGAAGGAACTAGCAACACGCTCGAGTGACGGAATGCAACGAGGTGTACGTGTCACCGAAATGCGACAAGCCACCCGAATTTGTCAGTGCATACCAGGACAAACAACCATTAGATTGGTGTGCATGTCACAGAAATGTGCCACGCCGGCTGAAAAAGTCAAGCAGGAAAGAAAGCTGGAGCGCCGACACAAAATCCAGGATCTGCGCTCTATTCCTAGGATGGGCAACAGAGAAAAGCTCCCCACATATAAAATGGGTGGGAGTATGCTTCCACCGCACATTCCAGAGGTGGGTTAATGGGTGGACCGGGTGGGTTTATGGTTATGTTTTGTTTTTTGTTTTTTTGCAGTTTTAAATGTTGCTTGTACTCCTCCGACTTTTCTCCTCTTCGCTATTCTCTCCACGCACCCGGTCCATCCCTCCCTTGGCTACCTAGACAGTACTGGCCCAGGTTTTCCCTCAGGGTATCTAGATCAACTGATACAAGGACTGGCAGATATGGTCCCTTCGAACTGATGCTGAAATGGAATTTGTCTTTTTCCATGGTCCCTGGCCTTTCCTTACCACCACCCGACCCCCAAAGAGACACGGAGATATCTTGATGGCACAACCTCTGACTATTATTTCACTGAAGTGCTTAACCAACCTGTCAAATGAAGAGTAGTGATGGATTATTGTCATAAGTTGGACGGTGACATCATCCTGCTACAAGAGACCCACCTAAAATCCATTCATTACGCAAAAGTTTATAGCACCTGGATGGCCGATCTGGGCATATCACCAACCCCCCCCCCAAAAAAAACAATGGGGTAGTTACAACATTCTAAAAAAAAAGCAAAAAAAAAACTTGGCATAGCCAATAGGTCTCGCCTTTGGGACCTTATAAGTGTTTAGCCATGCAACACTTGATGTTGTTGCACCAAGGATATTGTACTTGATAACTAAACACTCATAAGGTCCCAAAGGGGAGACCTATTGGTTATGCCAATGCTTGTTGTTTTTTAAAGGACAAGCAGTGCTATCAAGCTTCGGCTGCCACTTAGTCCACCGCATCCCATGTAGACATTGCAGCCATCTTTGAATGGTTTTAAAACCAATTAAAAAGCGGTCGCCATTGTATGTGAATCCCTCTCTCAACAGTGAGACTGTTCTCCTGCTTCCCAATTTTATTAAATACAAATTATGTAAAAAGAACATCCCTTTCTGAGCTGCACTGCTCATCCTACCCACGTTTCACACGCAGATTTGAAATACTGATGAGTTGGGTTTCCCAGAATTCAACTGGTTGAGAGGTAGAGAGGTGTAGAGGGATAGAGAGGTGTAGAGAGGTAGTGAGGTGTAGAGAGATAGAGAGGTGGAGGTGTAGAGAGAGGTAGAGAGAGGTAGGGAGAGAGGTAGAGAGAGACATAGAGAGAGAGGCAGAGGTAGGGGGAGGTAGAGAGAGGTAGAGAGGTGTAGAGAGGTAGAGAGGGAGAGGTAGAGGTGGAGAAGTAGAGAGGGAGAGGTGGAGAGGTAGAGAGGAGAGGTGGAGAGGTAGAGAGAGAGAGAGGGAGAGAGAGAGAGTGGTAGAGAGAGAGAGAGAGAGAGAGAGAGAGAGGTAGAGAGGTAGAGATAGAGAGTTAGAGAGCGATGGAGAGGTAGAGAGAGAGAGGTAGCGAGAGAGAGAGGTAGAGTTAGAGGTAGAGGCAGAGGTAGAGAGACAGCTAGAAAGGTAGAGAGGTAGAAAGGTAGAGGTGGAGAGAGGTAGAGGTTGAGAGGTAGAGAGAGAGGTAGGGAGAGAGGTGGAGAGAGGTAGAGTGGTAGAGAGAGAGGTAGAGAGAGAGAGGTAGACAGAGAGAGGTAGAGAGAGAGGTAGAGAGAGAGGTGTAGAGAGAGGTAGAGAGTGAGAGAGGTAGAGAGAGAGGGGTAGAGAGGTAGAGAGAGGTAGAGAGAGAGGTAGAGGGAGAGAGGTAGAGAGAGGTAGAGGTAGAGAGGTAGAGGTAGAGAGAGAGGTAGAAGGGTAGAGGTAGAGAGGTAGAAAGGTAGAGAGAGAGAGATAGAGAGAGAGAGAGAGAGAGAGAGAGAGGTAGAGCAGTAGAGAGAGGTAGAGCAGTAGAGAGAGGTAGAGAGAGTTAGAGAGGTAGAGTGAGAGTTAGAGAGAGAGGTAGAGCAGGAGAGAGGTAGAGTAGAGAGATAGAGAGAGGTAGAGAGAGGCAGAGAGAGGTAGAGAAGTAGAGAGGTAGAGAGATAGAGAGAGAGATAGGGTGAGAGGTAGCAAGGATGAGGTAGAGAGAGAGGTAGAGAGAGAGAGGTAGAAACATGTTCATTAATTAGAATAGGCCTAGCAAAGAGTAAGCTAAAGATTGTATTTTGATGATTATTTATTTTAAATTTTTTGCAGGGCCACATGACTTAGGCCACTGCATAGGGTGATGCTGCATTAAAAACCGACCTTCATATTTATAGACAGTCAGGGTTAAGGACTTTGAGGTTTTGCTATAGTTTCTGACTGATTTTCTATAATTACCCGGTTTGAACATTGAACTTCATTGGCTGTGTAAACATGCTAGTGATATTCCATCTGAAACCAGTCTTCACACCACCCCTTGAGTAAACCTTGACTGCTCGGTTACCAGTGCCAAATGAGAGCCAAGGAAATCATGAGTACACTTTCGAGTAGCCCGAAGCCATGGAGAGAACATGACAGCAGCCTTTGGTATTGCAAGGTCCTCTCTAGAACAACAGGGTCTGGATGGACAACCCGACTGACAGGAGGGATGAAGAAGCGAAAGAGAGGAGACAGAGGAAGGAAGAAAGTGAGAGGAGGGAATAAGAATAAAATAAAAAAGGTCATGGAGACGGTAAGAAGAGGTGGGTAGAGTCAGGTAGGGCGGAAGGGGAAATGGAAGGAAGAAATGGTGCAGAGATAAAGCATGAAGTAGCAAATGGCTGGAGAAGAGGAGGAAAATGTAGAAGGCGAGATTGTGGTGGCGAAGGACAAAATAAGAGGGAGGGTGGGAGCGGGTGGAGAATCGAGGACAAGGAGTGATGGAGAGAGTGGGGGAATGGAAAGGACGGGTGAAGAGGAGGGAAAGCGGGAGGGAAGGAAAGAGTGAGGGGAGCAAATGAGTGCAGGCGAGAAAGATGACGAAAGAGGAAGAGTAGTGGAGAGGCAGGGCAGTATAAAGGGCGATTGTGTGAAGGGGGTGACCAAATAAAGATGGGATGAGGGAAGAGAGACATGGCTGTAGAAAAGAAAACATGTTATGACGCTTGAAAGTGTAAAAAATGATGGCATCTCAAAGCATCACATATAATGAATGAGGCACAGCGAGACTCTCGTCCACAGGCATCTATGTCAGATCGGGCAGATAGAGGATCTAAATAGGGACCACAAAATAGCGTAAGAAAGAAACGGCACGAATTCAACAGAGTGGGGCGTGCGTGCGCGCGCGCGCAGCCTGCTCTTTTTAGAAGTATGTACTCGTGCTAGTGGCGCGCTGCTGCGCACTCCCACAAGGTGTATACCGCCACAAGCACGAGTATGTGCTTCTAAAAAGACCTGCAAGACGGCTAAAGGTCTCCTCTGCAGTGCATGCACACTGCGTAGGCGAGACCTAAAAATTGAGTTTATTCATCATATCACACACTCGCGATCAAGCAGGTAGGTGGCCCATAACCAAAATGAAAAAAGAGATTGAGTTTTTCATTGTAAACATCTACGCACCTAATGATAACACCTCAGACTTCTGGAAGGACTTAGACCAACAGATATTAGACCTCCCGGATAACCTAGGTGTTATTTTGGGAGTGGATTTTAATCTCCCCATGGATGGCAATCTTGACAGAATATCAGCCCACAAATTCATAGGGAACACAGTGCATAAATAAATTAAAATCTTCTGTGAAAAGAACTTAATAGATATCTAGAGTCTCCATAACCCTACAGGTAATGACTATCAATCAATCAATCAATCATTTGTAGAGCGTACAACTCACCCGTGAGGGTCTCAAGTTGCTGGGGGGGGGGCGGGGTGCTGCTACTGCTCGAACAGCCAGGTCTTGAGAAGTCTCCTGAAGGTCAGCAGGTCCTGGGTCTGTCGCAGGCGGATGGGGAGGGTGTTCCAGGTCTTACCGGTGAGGTGGGAGAATGATCTGCCGCCGGTGGTTACTCGTCGGATGCGGGGGACGGTGGCGAGGGTGAGGTCGGCGGAGCAAAGCTGGCGGTTCGGGGTGTAGAAGGTTAGTCATTCGTTGCGGTACGCTGGTCCGGTGTTGTGGAGTGCTTTGTGGGTGAGGGTGAGGAGCTTGAAGGTGATCCTCTGGTTGACGGGGAGCCAGTGCAGGTCTTTCAAGTGGGCTGTGATGTGGCTGTGGCGGGGTATGTCTAAGATGAGGCGTGCAGAAGCGTTCTGTATGCGTTATAGTCGTTTCTGGAGTTTGGCTGAGGTTCCCGCGTAGAGAGTGTTGCTGTAGTCCAGCCTGGTGCTGACGAGGGCCTGGGTGACTGTCCTTCTTGTTCTGGTGGGGATCCATCTGTAGATCTTGTGGAGGGTGTTGAAGCAGGAGGAGGAGACGGCATTTACTTGCTGGGTCATTGACAAAGCTGAGTCCAGGATGACACCCATGTTGCGTGCGTGGTCAGTGGGCATCGGTGCAGCTCCCAGTGCGGCCGGCCACCATGAGTCGTCCCAGGCGGAGGGGGTGGATCCGATGATGAGGACCTCCATCTTGTCTGAGTTCAGTTTCAGGCAGCTGTTCATTATCTATTCGGCCATGACCTTCATTCCTTTGCGGAGGTTGGATTTGGCGGTGGTGGGGGCCTTGGTGAGGGAGAGGATCAGCTGGGTGTCGTCGGCATATGAGATGATGTTGAGGTCGTGTGATCGGACGATGTTGGCGAGCAGTGCCATTGTAGACTACACCTTTTATTCTCAGCCAGACCACTCCTTCACACTTATTGACTATATTGTGGTAAGCAATGCCCTACTCCATAACTCCCATTGCCCAAACAGTTAATCTATATTGATATCTGATCAGCATGTGTATTAATTAAATTACATCTCAATGACCCCACACCTCCGTCCCATCGGTGGCATTTGAACGATGACCTACTGGATAACCCCAGAAATAAAGCGGAGATGGAGATGACATTACGAACTTCCTCAAGGAAAACATGGTGATTGACACCTCCCAGAAAACATGTTGGGATGTTCTGAAAGCAGCCATTGAGAGAGATTCTAATATATATTGCGTACGCTAAAAATAAAGCCATCTTGACTCGCCTTACGGAGCTGGAAGGCACGATTCAAAAGATCAGTATTGAACTTAGGTATTCCAAGGGCTCACCACTCCTTCCCAAACTGTGCAACGAACATTACGAATATAATAAAATACTAAGCAGGAAAGCCTAAAAATGGATTGATGTAATCTGAGCTGCTCGAATATGTAACAACAACAAAGAGGACAAATCCCTTGCAAATTACCTAATACACAAAAAATAGTATCCTCATTACGGCCATAAGAGACCCTCACAGGACTAATGTAACCTCCACCCGGGCTTACTTGACTCCTTCGAAAAGTTCTACACAGAGTTATACAATTCAAATACACAAGCCCCTTCATCCAAAATCTGACTATCTTCACTCTTGTGACCTTCCTAAACTATCCCAGCAAGATCAAATAGAGATTAACAAACCAATAACAACAGAGGAAATCACCAGTGCTATCCGCTCCCTCAATCCAGGAAAAGTCTACCAGCCCAGATGGCTACTCGACTAAATTCTATAAAACATTTGCTGATATAATGTCCAATCTCCTTCATGCAGTGTTCACCGAATATGCCTCCCAGGGTCCTGTCACAGGCTCAGCCACCAAAGCCATCACTGTAGTGATAATAAAGGAGGGGAAAGACTGCCTGAACGTCAAAAACTATAGGCCGATAGACATCGACTGCAAGATAGGATAAGTTACTTACCTGTAATCCTAGTTCTCTTCCAGGGGTATCCTCATCAATAGTCATAAGCATATGCATATGAATATATACATTTATATGTAAAAAACATATATGAAGCGCTATATATATATATATATATATATATATATATATATATATATATATATATATATATATGTATGTATATCTATCTATCTATCTATCTATCTATCTATATATATATTATCACAAATGCAACCCTCCATACAGAAAAGAAGAGCTGAGCAATGCTACACGAATCCCTTTGTACACACATATACACATTCAATATGAAGCAGTGAAGAAAACAAAGAGCATTTGAACAGCTTTAATGTGCAGCAGAAAAAACATAATCCTGCAAAGAGGAATGACAGCATTGCCAACTCACAGGATGCATTGCAGAAACACTCCGTGTAAAAAAGCTGAAAAACTAACCTCATATACACACATAGGAATAAAACTGGCACCGTGCCTGCAGCCATGACCCCTAGCTTCCCATCATGCCTCAGTGGTGAGAGTTAGGTCAGTTTTTCTTTGCGGAGACCCGTAGGCCAGGGCATAAAGGAATTACATTTATCTTAATCATTTGCCCGGGGAGGCGGGTGGGTTGCTTATGACTATTGATGAGGATTACAGGTAAGTGTCCTATCCTTCTCTTCCAGGGGATCCTCATCAATAGTCATAATCATATGAAAACAATAGCAAGCCCATCCCCTCACCCTGCGGGCAAATGATAAGCATAAACTCAAACCGGTATTGAAAAAAAATAATTTCTCCAATGAAATTAGCATTGGAACAAATTCCCCAAGGAGGCTTGGCCTACTTGGGTATCTGCTCTGGAGTCACAATCAAGACAGTCGTACCTAGTAAACATGTGTACCGATTTCCAAGTTGCCACCTTGCAAATCTCGGCCATCGGTACATTTTGCAAGAAAGCTACTGTAGCTGCTTTTCCCCTATTGGAGTGAGCCTTAGGGAAAAACAATAGAGGCTTGCTCGCCAATTGATAAGCCAGCTTAATGCAGGACACTATCTACCTTGAGATGGATTGTTTGGAGGCTGGAAAACCTGTTCTGACGACACCATAGTTTAAGAATAATTGGTCAGACTTCCTAAGGGATTTCATTCCCTCCAAATAGAATTTTAGAACCCTCTTGAGGTCAAGTGAGTGAAGAGACCTTTCTGCTGGAGTAGCAGGATTGGGAAAAAAAGAGGGAAGAGAAATTGTCTGGTTAACATGGAAGTCAGACACCACCTTTGGTAAGAAAGACGGGTCAATCCTCAAAACCACCCGATTGTGATGGAAAACTGTTTTGCGCAGACTGCATGGATTTCACTTACTCTGCATGCTGACATGATAGCTACTAAAACAGCAACTTTCCACGTTGGATGCTGTAAAGTGACCTTATGAATGGGCTCGAAATGAAAGCCAATTAGTTTGGGCATATCATTAATCAACTCCCAAGGAGGAGAAGGATGTTTGACAGGAGGAAAAACTTTCTTCAACCCCTGAAGGAAATCTTTGACCACCTGGATCTGAAAAAAAGAAAGGTTGGTTAGGTAATTTTCTGTAGGCGGTGATGGCCGCCGAGTGAACTTTTATAGAAGTAAACTTCAAACCAGACTTGGCTAAATACAGAGGATAAGGCAAGATTACCTCCTCCTGCCCACTAGTTGGACTAAAACCATTATGCATACACCACAAGAAAAACCTCTTCCATTTAAAAGAATAAGAACTCCTTGTGGATGGTCTCCTCGACTCCCTCAAAATGTTCATGCAGTCCTGAGGGAGATTCAAATGTCTGTATTGCAGGACTTCAGGAGCCAGGCTGCCAAGCTCAGCGATGGAAGGCTGGGGTGCAGAATCTTCCCGCCCATTTTGGTCAGAAGGTCCTGTCTGCACAGAAGCCTCCTGTGTGGACATATTGAGAGTTGCAATAGGTCCGGCTACCACCATTAGCGAGGCCAGTCCGGTGCTATGCGAATCATCTTCATCCTGGATCGGCTGAGCATGGTCACCACCTTCAGGATAAGAGAAAGGGGAGGAAAGGCGTATGCAAATGTTCTGGACCAGTCTATCAAAAGAGCATTCCCTCTCGTTCCTGCCCGCTAAAATCTGGAAGCAAAGGCGGGGCATTTCTTGTTTAGATCGTCTGCAAAGAGGTTGATGGATGGTCGACCCCATTGACGGAAGATGTCTGCCACTACGTCGTCGTTTTATATAAAGCGGCCCGCCCCAAAAGTGTAAGAGGGAGCGTTTTCCAATGCTGGACGTCGGCTTTGAGCCGCAATAAGGGGGCGGGAGTAGCAAATTACGCTGAAAGAAGACCTCTGCATCTGTTGTGACATATATGCCTCGATATAGGAAGCCCTTGATCACAACTTTAGCCTCGCAACCCGAGGGGATCAGGGGCGGACAGCCACTGAGGACATATATCAGGGACTTATCCCAATTGATGGTATATCCGGAATATTTTGGGAAAATGGTGAAAACATGAAGGACCTCGCCAATTGAAAACCTTGGCCTCGCCAGATACAGCAAAATATCATCCGCGTAAAGGGAAATTAGGTCTCTCCAGTCTGGTGCCCAGTTAAGACCTCGGATCGCAGGATTGCCTCTGAGCCATATCGCGAGAGGTCCAAGCGCAAGAGCAAAGAGCAAGGGGCATAATAGACACCCCTGTCGTGTGCAAAGCCCCAGCTAAAAAAACGCCGCTATACCCCCATTCACCGCGACTCGTGCCAATGGTGCGGAATATAAAAATCGCACCCAGGACAAAAACCGGCTCCCAAAGCGATATCTCTCCAGGGCTGCGAAAAGGAAGGGCCACTCAATCATGTCAAACACCATTTTGGCATCCAAGGGCATGATAACTGCGTCTTCTTTTATTGTGTCAATCCGCCCAAGCACCCCAAACAGGCAACGCAAGTTAAGCGCCGTATTTTTAGTAGGCATAAAGCCATTTTGATCTGGATGTACCAACTTTTGAAGATGGAGGCAAATTCGACCAGCCAGGATTTTCACCAAAATCTTTACCTCAGGGTCCAATAGTGAAATGGGTCGATATGAGGAGCACCGCTCAGGGGGCTTTCCTTGCTTGTGGATAACCACAATATGGGCCAGCCGCTGCGTGGCCGGAAGGACGCCCTTGCTCACACTCTCATTGTACATACGCAGCAGGAAAGGGGCAATTTGCGAAGTCACCGCTTTGTATAACTCGATCGGTAGTCCACTGGGTCTCATAGCCTTACCTGATTGTAACAAGGAAATAGACTACGAGATTTCTTCCACTGTAATCGCCCCCTCAAGATCTGCCGTCTCATGCATGTCCAAGCTCGGCAATGGCAGTGTCGCCAATAATTCCGCAGCTTCCTCCTGAGTGGAGGTGGCCACTGGAGAATATATCCGGCTGTAATAAGAGGCAAAACCGTCTGCGATACCAACTCTATCATGATATGAGGTCTCATCTTCATCCACAATTCCGGCCACCAATCTACTAGCCAATTCCCTCCTATCCAGCCAAGCCAACAGCTTGCTCGCTTTATTACCAATGTCGTACACCCTGTGTTAAGAGGCCCTATAGTAGGTTTTAGCCGCCTCGCTCGATATATCCCTGTACTCTTTTTGCTTAATGGCCAACTTATGCGGGGTCTCCGGAGACCCACCCGAAAGGGCTGCAATTTCTGACTCAATTGTCTTCAGCTGTCGAAGCTTTTCTGTCTTATGTCCTGCTCCGGCCGCCACCCCGCAGCCACGGACCACAGTTTCAAAGGCCTCCCATAGTATCACATCGGACTGCACTGACCCATCATTTTCGGCAAAATACTGTTTGGTAACCTCTATCAATTTAGAGCGAATCTCGGGGATTTGGAGATACCATGGATTGAGGACCATATCTCGATGGATAATGGCAGGAGTACCGCAATAATAGGCAACAATAGGCAAGTGATCCAAAATACCTCGGGGCAGGAAGGGCAATGTAGAGAACAGGCGAACTTGCTCTGCCTTACAGAAAAGATAGTCAATTCGAGACAGGCTCCCATGCACACCAGAGCGGAAGGTGAAATGTTTATCAGTCAGGTGACATATGCGCGAGACATCAACAATCCCATGGGCCCTCAGGAACTCAGACAGACCCTTCCCAGCCGAGGAGGCTTCCTGTCCAATGATCCATCCAACGCAGCATTACAATCACCACCCAGAAGCCCACCCCATCAGGCAAACCAACAGATGCGTACCCAAATCACTCAGTGTGGTGTAATGGAGCCTCGGTGTGCTATATAAGGAAGTAACGTTGAGTGATCTCCCCTCCCAGATCCCAGAAACGGAAACAAAGCGGCCCAACGAATCACGCACTACGTTGTGTATCTGGAAGAAAAGGGTGCGACGGATCAGGATACCAACCCCTCTAGAACCCCTCGTATATCAAGCATGGGCGACAAGTTTATATCCCCATCTGTTAAGCGCACAATAAGTATCGCCTTGAATGTGAGTCTCTTGAAGCAACACAAGATCAGGGGAATGGCATTTTAAATATTGCAGTACAACACCCCTCTTGAACTGAACTCCCAAACCATTAACATTCCCGGAGAGGAGTTTCAGGGGACTAGATGGTAGGTTCGCTTGATCAACCGCACGCATACTGGAAAATTGATTGGAGCCAACCAACCCCCATCGGCTTGGATGACAGTACAAACCACATAAAAGTACCCCCTGCGGAGAACTCAAAATAGTTATTAACCAATTTGAGATAAGAGGAACTAAAGTTTCCACCACCACTGAACGTTGTGCCCAAGAAACATCCCCTCCATTGTATACACAAAAATAGGTCACTAAGACAAACCTGCAACAACCGCACTCATTCGATTCAGCAAGAAACGTGGCCCTCTCATCACAACAGCGAAGGAAAATTATTCCGAAAATAACCTAGACACGCCCCAGAGGGGACCACCCTCAGGTGACCTGCATTTAAAGGAAAAGTATTTGTTTACCCCCACTTTTTGAAAATCGACCACTTGAAATAAACTACACAAAAAATTAAAAAAACACACAATAAACACCACTTAAACTAATCGGACAACCCCCCCACCCTGCTTCCCTGCAACGTGGACTTAAAACTGCCCACCCCCCCAACTTGCAGAGCGCCTGTAACCCCAAATACACAAAGACTATATATAGGGGAACGCTACTCAGACCAGACATCCCAAGAGCGCCGCCCAATTAACAAAGCTTATTGCCCCTCTTCAAAACCATAGACTAGCCCAATACCAAAGTTACAATCAGTGCCTCATCTCAGTTGCCCGACACTAAGCAATCAACATCAAGGCCGTCTCACCTCCCAAGAACCCCTTCAAGATAAATTACCAGAAAAAGGAAAACGCACAATTAGCCCCCCAAAAGAGAGTCTGAAAGTGCTAACTAGACCCCCAAACCATGTTTCAAAAAGAGCAGAGCCACAGCTCTCAGTAACATCCCACCATGCTTTTCTACAGTGTATACATTACTGCCAACATCAAGTATTGTTCACATCGGTGGAGTCCATAAGACGTCACCCATCTCCAGTGCCGGGGTCTCCATTGAGGGAGGAAGTTCCCTGAGCCCCGCCGATCTCCAGCCCTCCAGCCAGTCACAGGTGTCCTCCGGAGAGTGGAAGAACCATGTCTTCCGTGCATCCTGCACCCGGAGTTTCACCGGAAAAAGCATAGGATACTTTAGATTGTGACGCCTAAGGGCCAGTTTCACCTCTAAAAAGGACCGCTTCTGCATTTGTACCTTGAAGGTGAAGTCTGGAAAGAAAGTTATCACTGAGTTATCAAATTTAAGTGGTGGAGCAGACCTTGCCACCTGCAGAATGGCGTCCCTGTCTAGAAAATGTTAAATGCGGGCCAGGAGAGGATACAGTGGGGCGCCAGGTCTGGGGGGCCCACAGCGATCCTGTGCGCGCGTTTAACGGTGAAGAACTTTGACAGCGCACAGGGTTGTAGATGATTTTGGAGAAGAGCATCCACAAAGAGGTCTGCTGCCTGTCCCTCTGCCTTCTCCGGAATTTGCACGTTATTCCAGCGTGCTCTCCCCTCATAATCCTCTAGCTTAGCTGCAGGATCAGCGGTCTGTGTTTGTAAGCTCTTAATCGTAGTTTCCATTTCGTGGACTGCTGGAGGGTGGAGATGGAACCCGCGTTCGTTTTAACCCTGTCCCCCATATTGCGCAGATCAGCGAGAATCAGGGTGATCTCAGTGGACACAGTGTCAATTTTCCCCTCCAATGCTGTCTGAACCCCCTGAATCGCAGCCATTACGTCCACCAAGGTCGGAGTCACGTCATCCACTCGTTGCTTGGTCTCTAGTGAACCACCCAGTCCCCGCACCATCCGATCTGGTGTGTGCAAATTTAGCAAGACGAGCCGCCGGAGGCTGCTTGGGACTTTTCACAGTCGCCATTCGCCATTCCTACATCAGTCGGGCTTGTTGTGGGGTGCAAGGACACGTGGCACCACCACATGCAGGGGGCAAGGAATCTAGCAGGTATGACAAGACTCTCTAATTGGGTTCCTTAGGCAGCACACAGTCTCGTGTGGCCTCAGTACTCGTCCCCACTGCGACAACAGAGACTTTAGGGGCAAGAATTCTATCCAAGAGGCCGTTGCTGGTGCCCAGAACACGCTGTTTCCATCACTCCCAAAAAGACAAAAGGGGGGGAGGGAGAGGTGACGTCAGCAGGGAAGTCCACGTCGAGCGATGTATGCCAGCAAGCAGCGCCTGCACTCCAGAGACCCTGGTAGGCCTGCGCAATTGGACGCTCTGGACCTCAGGGAGAGATGGACAAAAAGGCCGATCTTCACTTGTGACCGGGATAAAAAGTACAAAATGACTATCTTATCAATACATCTTCTGTCCCTTTTGTAGAGATGCACCGTGGGAGAGAGGAAGGGATACAGTTCAGCCCCACCTACTCACCCCCACACAGACAATATTTCCAGAATCGGTAGGCAGCGCGAGGGACCCTGGACCTCGATCACCCGGGTGGTTCCTCTGTTAGCTACTCAGCACTCCCGGGGCGCCACGGGCACCGTGCCGATCAGCTGCTGGCAGTACTGGGTCCACTGGGGGTTTAACGGCCCCTCCTTGGGACTGCCAAGGTCCGTTTCAGCTCTGCTCAGGCTAGCACAACAGAACAATGCCCCCAGTCAGCGAGCACCACACGTCTCTACTGCCGATGACCCAGCTCCATCTCGATGCAGATCACGTTTCTGCAATGCAGTGTGTGAGCTGGCAATGCTGTCATTCCTCTTTGTAGGATTATGTTTTTTCTGCTGCACATTAAAGCAGTTCAAATGCTCTTTCTTTTCTTCATTTCAGGATCCACAGAATTGCTGCTTTATGTCCCCTCAAGCAGCGGTTTAGGACTAGGGCAATTCCCAAACCCAATCGGGTAAATGTTTGGTATCCTTGCCCATAGTAACGGACCTTCTCATTCCTTGCAAATAGTGCCAGTTATCTTTAGCCTTTAACTTCCCTTGTTTTCCTCGTCCATTAAAACTCTGTTATTGTGCCCGATATCTTTTGGCCCTTAGCTTCCCTAGAGTTTAATGTGAAGACCTTCTCCTAAGATGGCCGCTCGGTGAGTCTTAGTATCTAGAGCGCTCTCGCGGTCTAGTGTACTTGGAAGGAGCGCGAGTTTGAATCTGCGCACTTCAACGACGATTTTCGTGAAGCCGCAGCTGAAGTCCGCCGTCCGCGTCTAGTTTTTATGACGGGAGTTTACGGAGCCGAATTTCACAGTTAAGCCGTTAAAGTAGTTCATAGAACAGATAGAGATATCTGTCCCCAGAATTTTCCTTACCTTTTAGTCGACGGAGAAGACGAGTTGACAGCCTTCAGAGTTGCAGCTTATTCGTCATTCCAAGACTTTCCAAGACTTTCTACAGAGAACCTACATAAGAATACCAGCGGAGAGTCAGACAGTAAGACTGCACATTTCATGGATATTTGCAGCGTTTGGGTCTAACCTTCCTTCCTCCTTGCGCTTATCCTTTCCTTTCCTCTCCCTCTGTACCGTCCTTGTTCCTATTTGCGCGCTTCAGGAGGAGTGAAGAACTTACAGTGACTGATTAAAAGCCTTGTGTGTTCAGCAATATTCATCACAGACTCCCATTTCAGAACAAGAGCAGGAAGTCCTTTCAGGTATTTAGAAATCTCTTTAGTTCAGATAAAAGCAACAGAATTAGTGGGCAAAGAGTAATGTAACTCTCTTTAAACCATAGAAAGAAAGTTTCCTGCAGAACTACTTCAAACTTATCACGAAGAGATGCAATTGCCTTGAAGCCCACTGGTAGGACCAGCTCTTTATTTAACATAGAGTATTGTGAGAATAGGTGGGTAGTTGTTTATCTCTCCCTTCTGTGCATTAGGTACCCCCTTTGGACAGACAGCAGAAGCCAACTCGCAGTCCAACAGGCAGTGCAGGTGGCAGCGGTTTCAAGGTGTCTCTTCTTTCTCTTCCACTTCCCCTTTTCCCCCCGACTGGTGTGCTTTGCTCTAGCAGCGGAGACACCGGCGAGTAGGCAAATGGGACTAGCATCGATACTGCCCCTGTGAAGAGTTTGGAGCCTTCTGACACTTCACTGCTTCATGCTGAATGTGTATACGTGTAGAAAGGGAATTCTTGTAGCATTGCTCAGCTCTTCTTTTCTGTATGGAGGGCTGCATTTTTGATAATATTTATATATGCGTACAAACGCAATCCACAGTTGTCGTGTGCTCTCAGAGAAAGATTCGCCAACCAGAAATCAGTTCCAAGGGTGTTTATTCATAACGACATGTTTCGGCTCACACGGAAGCCTTGCTCACGTTAATGAAACAGTGCTCTGAACTGACTAATAAAGCATTCAAACAAAAAGTATTTCATAAACCAAACAAAGTACTGTGAATACATTGTATAGAGGTTACATGCCCTAGTGAGACAGCCATTTTGAAGTGTTATAAAGTGTAAGCAAAACAAACTGTCAGATCATCATGCATACGGTCTAATGGTGATTTGATGCAATTGCTGGTATTAAATTGAAAATCATATCACAGTAAACTTCCCAAAGTAAAAAATAATAACATATACAAGGGATTTCACGAAACTCATTGTACACAAAGTGTAGGTACTGTATCAAAGCCGTTAATACGTGTATGATCTGTACTTAAACACAAATTAATGTGCTGTCGTTTATTCGCAGCCAAGGATATTGCGTTTATTTCAGTGCCGCGTAGAACTCTCACACATTCCACGCATGCGTCATGCTCGCGCGCATCATAGTTAATAGAGATCAATCTCTCATGTGCAACGAAGGACAGTTACAACGTGAAATACACTTGCCGACTATGTATTCATTCAGAAATGCATCCCTAAAGTGGGTAAAAAATGACTCTCAGTGTGCAAAGCGCCATACTATGCATGTTGCACTACACTAACCCAAGGTCATGCCAGTGCAACAGTGAGTTCAACCGTACTGTTAAAAATCACAGACTCTATGAAAACACAGCTTACTGGAGTAAGATGCGCTAACACTGTACCATAAAGGACCCATCACGTGGAAACCTTAATAGTCCTGAGGAAAAGGTCCAATGTCGACACGTGTCATTCGTCACACACCACTATGTGTGTCCAGGCTGCCTTTAAATTAGAATGCCCATCAGTCAAACGTGCTCAGTGACATACAGAGTGACAATCATGGTGGAGCGGGTAGGTTGCTGTGAAAGTTGTTGGTGTGGATGAGCCCCTTCCTTTCTGCCTGTAAAAAAGAAACAGAATAAAAATATTGTAGTGAATCGAGATAAAACACTAAAATACGAAACAAGATTTCTCAATGTACACTGTTTACAGAAATGGGGAGGAAGTACATAACGGTGGAGAGGTATGCACAGAAAAGCCGCTAACCTGACTGGTTCTAGTGAAGCCTAGTCCTGAAACTGGTAACAACCGGGACGCTGGAAAACAGGGGTCATGACCTAAAGCCATTAAAATCTCACAGGTGGCAGACATGGGATTGTGACCTGGCTGATGCCAGAATTGGAGCCACTCCCTAAGATGTATCGCAAGCTCCTCATCTTGGTTCAGTCCTCCCGGATCTTTTGTCTGGAAGTCCACTATGTATTTCGACTCTCTTTGTCTTAGCTTCAAAATTCTGTTGCCACCCCTTGGATTGTGATTGATCTGCTCAAGAAGGAAGAATTTCACATTAGAGGCATCTGAGAAGTGCTTGTCCCTGAAGTGACATGCTACGGGGTATTTCTCATCTATGTGAGTAATGGCACGACAATGCTCCAATACTCGCTTTTTGGCTGTCAAGGTGGTGCTGCCAATGTATCACAGCTTACAGGGGCATTCAATTACGTAAATTACATGGGTGGTACCACATGTGATAAATTGTCTGATCTCTTTTTGAATGCCATTGTAACCGACCTTTTTGATGAGAATACTGGACCTGCACGCCTTACAATTGCCACAAGGGAAAAATCCCTTGAGTCCATGTTCATGTCCAACTCTGTATGATGTGACGTCACTATGTACAAGTAGATCCCTTATGCTTCCCCCTCTTCTATAGGTAATGCTTGGTCTACTTGGAATGTCATTGCCAATAACATTGTCACATTTCAAGATATCCCAGCTCATGGTTACAATGTTCCGAATGTTATTGGATTCAGCATTATAGGTCAAGATAAGTTGTGTACTGCATTTATTTTCTTCACAAGTTGTCATGTTTTTGTCGGTTAAGGTGTCAAATCTTGAAATTTTATCTGCCCTTTCCTTAGCTTTGTTTAGAACCCAATTAGGATACCCTCTGCTTCTGAAGCGGGCGAGCATATCCTTACACTCCAGTTGGTAGGCTGTGTCAGTGTTACAGTTCCTTTTTGCCCTCAGCAGTTCACCAAAGGGAATACTCCACATGAGTTTCCGGATGACTGTTGAGGGCATGTAGTATACTGTTGTCCGCAGTGCTTTTACGGACCAGGGTAGTGTGTAGTTTGTTATCTATAATATCAAACTTAACATCAAGATACTCTGCCATAGACTTACTAATGTTGTTAGTGAGGACATTGTTTTTATTATTGTCATTGAGTACATCGATGAACTGGATGGCAGTCTGTTCGCTACCATTCCAGATGACAAATAAGTTATCGCTGTATCTCCCCCACATGATGACATGCTTGAAGTATTCTGCACAGGCGGAGTCAGCACTGATCTCCCGCTCCCAGCTTCCCATGAAGAGATTCGCGAAGCTGGGAGCAAAACACAAACCCATCGCGGTGCCGACCACCTGCCTGTACAAAACACCATTGAATAGAAAAATATTATTCCTAAGGCAGAAGTCCACAATATTGAGTAGCATCTTACTGTGTTCCCTGAACCTGAGGGGACGTGCTTCCGAAAACTGACCACACACCTCCAGGCCTTGTTGATGATCGATGATCGTATACAGTGCCTGGACATCGAGAGTAATCAGGGTATATTCCTTTTTCACTCGATTTCCTGGATCTTAGTAGGAAAATCTTTGGTGTCACGTATGTAACTAGGCAAGCTGGTAACCCATTCCCGTAAAAAGTGTTCGACATATTTGGAAATATGTTAAGTCACACAGGTCTTCCAGGTGGGTTGATGGGGTCCTTGTGCAGTTTGGGAAGTAAATAGAGTACTCGAAGAACAGGATGGTCGTTCTTCAAGTATCCAAACTCTTCCTATTTCAAGATAACTTTATCTTTCCATTGAGTAAGCAGTTCCCAGATGGTCATTATGCTGTCATTATAGGCAACTTGTGTGATGGGTTGATAATATCTCTGATCAGTGAGCTGTCTAAGTGCCTCTCTGATGTACTGATCCTTGTCCGTGATGACGACATTGCCACCCTAGTCTGCCAGACATATGACAATGCCGTCATCCTCCATCAAGGACTTGAGTGCCTCCCTTTCACATGCAGACATATTATTGTTGTTGGTATGCCATCTATTCTTCTTGTGACGTTAAGTGCAAAGTGCCTTACTGACACTAAACGTGTCCAGTGAGTCATGAGGTAATGGAGGAAGAAATGTCGATTTTCGCTTAAAGCCTGAGACAGCGCTGCTGTCAGCTACAAACTCTGTATTCTCTAGAACCTGTGTATCACCCATGGGTTCCCTCTCAACACCAGTCAGACATGTAGCCATAATGGTATTGCTCTCACTACATTCCCTTTGTAATTCAATGACATTGACAATGCTCTCACCATCACCAATAGAAAGATTATCCATACTTCTAAATACAGGTGGACTAGTTTTTTTGCCTCTCCCAGAAGTTCTTAGTTTATGCCACTTCTTTAACTTCAGTTTACAAGTGAATTTGTAAAGATCGATTCTAGATTCTGTGTAGTTAAATGGCATAGATGGACAAAAGGAAATTACTAAGCATGAAGTTATTTTTTCAAAGTCATTTATAGTTTTGCTTGACAGATTGATAACTGTCTTATTTACCGTCTCTAGGTCCATTAATGCCCTCTTGTGGAGCGCGTTCTTTGGTTTCCTCTGCCACCCCTTGCTTTGCCTCTTTTGCCATCTTTGCTTGAGTCTTTTTCCTCTGTTGTTTCGCTTCCCGTCCTTGTCCTCGTCCCCGACCTCTCTGACCTCTTGCTGCCGGTGCCGGAGTGTCTTTCATCGTCCAACTGCTCCGGTGCAGGTTCATCGGACTTGGTATGCTCTCTGAGTTGGAACCTCCTTCAATGGAAACATCCGACTCACTTTCACCTGTAACAGAGGCAGTGGTCTGACGTGTTGCTTGTTCACTTTCCTCGTTGCCAGTTGTCATTGCCCTTGAGGTGTACAGATGCTCATATTTGCGACTGAAAGTGAGAATTCTCCCGCTTTCATAATCATTATAGTCGCGGTCCAGTTTTCTTTCTTTTCGTGCCTTTATATCTTCCTCATACTTTTTCAGCTTTTCTTTCATGTCTTTAATGAGTTTGTCTGTTGTTGCATCATCCGCTTCTTTTTTTATCTCCTCAATCAGTTCCTGGATTTGTTTTAGGATAAGTTCTCTATCAATCCAAGCATACTTTACTAGAATTTCAAGCATCCTCCTGGAACTCAGAGCGGAATTTTCCGACCATTCAGCTAACATAGTCTGATTGGGCAATTCATAGGTAGGCTTAGTAAAGATTCTCAAGCCTCGTGGGACCATGCTCTGATCAATATAATTTTGTAGTGAGATTGCTTCCCACCATTTTGAAATTTCTCCTTTTTTCAGCTTTTCAAGTTTATTAATTCTGTCATTAATTTATTGTGGAAGAGCAGTCTTGGTAATAGGTTCTCCCTGGGGTTTCTTTCTCCTAGTGAATAGCGCCTGTGCCGCCACTCTCCTCTCGTCTTCGTCCTCCATGTGCACTCCACCTTAGGATAATGCTATTTCACTCTGGTTGTCTCTCTCTCTCCCCTATATTGTATAGGTTCTTCCTGCAAGGCATAATATATATCAGCAAAGGTAATCCACAGCGTGGCTTTATTGTAATGTAGCCCAGAATTAAGCCAACAAAAGTCACGTTAAATATCAACAGAAGAAGACTCAAATTGTTTGGCACCAGCTATATCGATAAGCATACATGCTTGCCAATACTCGATAGTCTGTTTGTGCTCTATTCACGTGAGCAAGGCTTCTGTGTAAGTCGAAACATGTCGTTATGAATAAACACCCTTGGAACTGATTTCTGGTTGGCGAATCTTTCTCTGAGAGCGCACGACAACTGTGGGTTAGGTTTGTACGGAGATTGATTACCGGCGCGCTCCGCCGGTGTGTGTGCCAATTCCCGCGGGGCCAAGGGCGGTCAGAAGGAGCAACAGTGTGGAAAGATATATATTATATATGGCCGACTGAGCGCAACCTAATAAAGGATTCTGTGCACTTAATGGTGGTCCGCGCTCCTGTCTTTGTGGAACTACAAACGCCGGCTGGCAGAGGAGTTTTTTGCGATATATATATATGTATATATATATATATATATATATACACACCTAGCTTCAGGTGCAGTAGATTGACCACTTGGGAGGCGGGGTCAGAAGCAAACCAATCGTTGTGCGGCAGGACATTGCATAAACTTTTCATTTTTGCCCACACCCTGCTTATTGACTCTGGGCGCTGAGGAAGGCTAAATAATGCCGAAATGCATTCGCCACACTCGAGTCGAAGCTTCAATAAAGGTGTTCCCTGTTTCCCCCGACGTGGCCTCTGCTTCTTTTCCTAAAGGAGTGTTCTGCATATTTCACGCGATTGCCAGTATCGCGTCTCAGGGGCCCCCGCATCTCAAACTGGCCTGGCTTCTACTGGTAACCGCTTCGGCGCCATCTCTCTTCAGGTTACTGAAATTTGCCAGGCTCACCCTCGGATTAAGTTGCAAGGACTTTGGCGGTGTTGGAGGCTTTCATGCACCACGACGGGCAAGTTGGAATTCAGGACGAGCCCCCGTCATTTGTCCTGCTCTTTCTTCGGAGGTTATGCGGTTCAGGGGACTCGAGGGGACACCTTACATGGAGCAACAAACAGGACACTAGTGGCAGCAAAGATGTTCATTCCTTGCCGCAACATGCATCTGATCCCCCCGCATCACTCACCTCATTGAAGCGCTGCATTCTGGCGCCTGTAGTTGCGCTGCAGTCACCTAGCTTCAGGTGCAGTAGATTGACCACTTGGGAGGCGGGGTCAGAAGCAAACCAATCGTTGTGCGGCAGGACATTGCATAAACTTTTCATTTTTGCCCACACCCTGCTTATTGACTCTGGGCGCTGAGGAAGGCTAAATAATGCCGAAATGCATTCGCCACACACGAGTCGAAGCTTCAATAAAGGTGTTCCCTGTTTCCCCCGACGTGGCCTCTGCTTCTTTTCCTAAAGGAGTGTTCTGCATATTTCACGCGATTGCCAGTATCGCGTCTCAGGGGCCCCCGCATCTCAAACTGGCCTGGCTCCTACTGGTAACCGCTTCGGCGCCATCTCTCTTCAGGTTACTGAAATTTGCCAGGCTCACCCTCGGATTAAGTTGCAAGGACTTTGGCGGTGTTGGAGGCTTTCATGCACCACAACGGGCAAGTTGGAATTCAGGACGAGCCCCCGTCATTTGTCCTGGTCTTTCTTCGGAGGTTATGCGGTTCTGGAGACTCGAGGGGACACCTTACATGGAGCAACAAACAGGACACTAGTGGCAGCAAAGATGTTCATTCCTTGCCGCAACATGCATCTGATCCCCCCGCATCACTCACCTCATTGAAGCGCTGCATTCTGGGGCCTGTAGTTGTGCTGCAGTCACCTAGCTTCAGGTGCAGTAGATTGACCACTTGGGAGGCGGGGTCAGAAGCAAACCAATCGTTGTGCGGCAGGACATTGCATAAACTTTTCATTTTTGCCCACACCCTGCTTATTGACTCTGGGCGCTGAGGAAGGCTAAATAATGCCGAAATGCATTCGCCATACACGAGTCGAAGCTTCAATAAAGGTGTTCCCTGTTTCCCCCGACGTGGCCTCTGCTTCTTTTCCTAAAGGAGTGTTCTGCATATATATATATATATATATATACACATAAATATAGCTTAATATATGTTTTTCACATATATATGTATATATTGTTTCCGGGGTCCCAGCGCATGGGCGGGAATATTCATATGCTAATGACTATTGATGAGGATTTCCTGGAAGAGAATATGCAAAGACTGCAGTCTGCTGGTTGGAAATGGTCATCCAAAAATGAATACCTAACTCTCCAACAGGCTTCCTTAAGGGCAGACTTGCAGCAGACAATATTAGGACCTTCTGCCATTCCCTAGAAAGGGCAAAACTTTGCAGCGCTAGCCATTGACACAGAAAAGGCCTTTGATAAGGTCTTGTGACCCTTCTTGCATACCATCCTACATAAATATGACCTTGGAGAGTACTTTATATGCATGACCATGGCAGCCGGTAGTGGGAGTACCTGCCAGGCGGTGACGTGGGGAGGGGGAGGGGCAGGGTGGGGGTAGTAAACTATGGATTACGGAGGTTTACAGGTAAGTAAACATATAAATAAATAAAACAAATTTCATTGAGCGCACTGCATCGCATTTGGGGATGCAGTGCATGAAACAAAATTCATTTTATTTATTCATATGTTTACTTACCTGTAAACCTCCGCAATCCATAGTTTACTAACCCCCACCCTGCCCCTCCCACTCACCACTTCACCGCCCAGCAGGTACTCCCACTACTGACCGCGGCTGGACCATGGCCCTCTACTCAGGCCCACCAGCGAGGGTGAGCGTGAACGCCATCCTCTTCCATTCCTTTAACTTCTCACAGGGCACCCGTCAGGGGTTACCTCGCTATTCTCTGCTTTTCCAACTCGTTATTAAACCTCTCATTGCTGCCTTTGAGAACAATCTAAGAATCCCAGGTATTCAATTAGACTCTGGCAGACAAGTAGTTGCCACATATGCGGGCGACGTACTACTGTTTACTGAAGATGTCCCACTAGCCATGCCAATTATATGAAATAAATAAGTAGGTACTCGCCGGTTGCAGGCTATTCCTTAAACATAGATAAAACAGAAGTATTCCCCCTAAATGTACATTACACAGCTGATGTAATTGGTGAGTTTGGCTTGAAGTGGCAACCATCAGCGTTCAAATACGTGGGCATGTTGTTCTCTTAAACAGTCCATTGCACTTAACAAGCAAAAAACACTGAATAAAATAAAAAAAACTTCTTGCCACGTGGTCATCCAGAAACATCACCTGGTGGGGGAGTGTTGGAATGGTGTAGATGAGAGCCCCACTGATCAACTTAATATCCAGAATGCTGCAGGTAGACAGAGCCATTTCTGAATGTTTTTTTAAATGAAAAAAACAAGGATTTCCATGAAAGTCCTAAAAATCCCAAACTTCCATCGTTACCAAAGAGCCTACCTGACTGCGCAGAGTGGGTAGTGGCTCAACCTACAGTAGCCTAATCCCCCCGCTCCCATTGCTTAGTATTGAGGCCAGCCTCATTACACCACTCCCATCTTCTTCGCCCTCAAAATTCACAGCATCTTGAAACTCCCTCATGCTCACACACACCAAATTATAAAGGATGCTATAATATCACTCCTCTTGTGAGACGAACACTTAGACCGCCATACACAGGGCTCAACTCTTAAATCACTGTGGTATCATTGTGCTAATAAACTAGGCCGGAAAACACTGTTCTGGGAGATGTGAGCCCATAAAGTTATAAACACCATCCTTAACCTAGGACCACCTAATAACCCGGTGCCCTTCTCTACCCTGCAAAAGAAATAAGACCTACTTAATATTGACTTCTATAAATTTCCACAAATCAAAACCGCTCGAAACAAATTGAAGCCGTCTCACACACCAGACCTGCCTGCTATTTTAGTATCAATTAGAAGAAGAGGGCACACGGCCTCCCAACTATATAAACTACTGGACTCACATCCATGGAAATTATTTTGCAGAAAATGGGAACACCACTCCCACAGAATGGGTACTCATCTATTTGATGAAACAACATGATGCAAGATCTGGACCTCCCCCATTGAAGCCAAACTCACAGTCCAGCTTCTGGTCTATTCACAAAACATACTGGACCCCTTCCAAACCACACAAACTGGGACTAAGGGACTCAGACACATGCTGGTGGTGTGTGGAGGCCCCTACGGACCTTCAACACATGTTTTTTACATGTAAGATGGCATGACTATTATGGACCAAAATTCAAGGTCTACTATACCAGATCACTAATATCCCGATAGAAATAGACTTCCTGACTATGACCATAGGTCTCCAGGCCAACTCATATGCGAAGGAATTGGACTCTTCCACATCCTTACTGACAGATCTCCACCTATCTCTAGGCACCAAAACAGTCTTTCCTGATACACCGACAACCTTTGACAAATGGTGGATCTTATTATGCTCAGTTAGAGGCGCTGATAAGATCCTATATTCTAAATTTCATGGATGGCTTTGCCGAATACTTACAGAAACATAAACCACCATAATATGCCTTATATGTCGAATCTCAGTTAGATGACTTCCTGCTCAAGGATCTACCCCTGTCCCCACCCCATCTATGCCCTGTGTAGCTGTATCCTCTAGCCCCTCTCACCTCCCTCTCTTTTCCCACATTCTCCCTCTTTAGCCAGAGGACCTGGTTTTCCTACACTCCAGGCCTAATAAACTCATAGATAAGGGACTTGGTCTATCACTTGCTGGATGTTACTATCTCCACGTTTACGCATTAATAACAACTGCTATAATGACAGGGTTATGTATATTATGTAGATCAATGTCTCTCCATTTAGTCTTCGGGATATTCGGAGTGTCATCTCTTGTTGTCCTTTCATCTAATTCATCATTAATCACAGGGAAAGCTCTTATACTTACTAGTGTTCTATTCCCGAGTTAGGCCATGTGGCGAAGCAGCTTATCCAGTATTGGGGTATCTTTCATAGATTCACATGCCTGAATCATTCCCCGTCGTCGAGGCGGGAGTCCCACGGTAAATTATATATATATAGCAGTGCCTAAAAACCATTAGTAGTAGGCTAGAAAAGGATATAGGCCCAACTAGGCCCAAAACTTAGCAGCCTATCTACATCATTATGTAAAAAGAACTGAAAATGTAGCCTCAGCCAATCAGCTAACCTCACCCTCTAGAACCTTCCCAGCCCAGGCAGTTCTCCTCAGATTTTCACCGCACTTCGTGTGTAAGGGAGTCTCCCTGAGTGCCTACTCAGTTTTTCTTCAAAATTTCTTCAAAATTTCTTCTATTCTCTCAAGATGTCTGAAAAGAAGGCTCTATTCAAGGCTTGTGGTTCCTGTTTCAAGAAGAGGGTACATGTGGACGACCAGCACTCTGATTGTATTTATTGTTTGCATCCTTCACATGTTGTGAAGGATTGCAGGATATGTCGAACCTTCCCTCCTAAGACCATCAGGGATAGAGAGGCAAGAGTTCTTTTGTGGCTGAAGTCGTCTGCCACAGATGATGAGGACAGAGCCTCTACCTCAAGTAAGAGAGCCAGTTCCAAAGAGAGGTGTTCTCCTGAGAGACTGAAAAAACCTAAACTCTCTCATAAACCCTCTGAGTCCACGAAGAGTGCTGCGTCAACAGAGCCTTCTACTGTGAGTACAGTCCGCACTAAAGCTGTCTCTTTGGTGTCCTCTCTCACTGTCACCACCTATTCTACGTCCTCTACGTCTTCAAGTACTGTTACCACCTCAGCAATTACTTCTCCTGTGATGTCCGTCATGGTTTCTTCTTCTGAGAAAAAATCATCGAAGAAAAGCTCGTCGTCGACGAGCCTTCCGTCGACGACCAAATCACCATCTACGAAGCATTCGTCATCGCTTCCGTCGACGCTTCCGTCGACGGCTACCCCGTCGACGAAGGTTTCCACTATCCCGTCGACGAAGATCCCGTCGACGAAGATCCCGTCGACGAAGGCCTCGTCGACGAAGGCCTCGTCGACGAAGACCCCGTCGACGACAAGTCCGTCGACGAAGACCCCGTCGACGACGAGTCCGTCGACGAAGACCCCGTCGACGACGAGTCCGTCGACGACGAGCCCGTCGACGAAGGTTTCAGCTCCATCGACGACGAAGAGTCCGTCGACGGGTCCGTCTACTAGGACGCCTTCAAAAAAGTCCTCGTCGACGATTCCAACACCGATGACGATACCGTCAACGACAATGCCGGCAACTCACACATCTGTTTCACTTCTACCGTCGACAGCAGCGCTGGCATCTTTGAATGTGCCGTCTACGCATTTATTGCCCACATCTCCGGTAAGGGTACAGTATACCCATTTCCAGATGAAATCATTTCAGAGACAGAGTTACTCTCATTTGTCTCCCCTCTTGCCTTCGCATATTTTGGAAAACTACGTGGAGGCAGATTCTGATGATGAAGGGGATGATGACGAGCCTTTTGGAGTGGCCCATCACCCTTCCCAGTTACACATCAAATATCAAGAGGATGAAGATGATGATGACGTTCATTACTACCAGGAAAATTTAGCTACTCCTTATCATCAGGAGCAACAACACGCAGAAGACACGACTCATCTTCCGTCTTCTCTAATTCATGATTTGCAGGCCATGCTGGCTGATTATCGTCAGAGGTTTCCACCAACTCTGCCTGCTCCAAATCCTGTGCCAGTAGACATGCCGACAAATTCCCCGCCACATCCTTCGCACTCGCCAAGGCAGGATGTTGACCCCGGGACTGGAGGTCATGATGTTGACGTCTCCTCTCCAGATGAGGATAAAAGTGAGGATGGTGAACTTCCGGATACTACGCCTACGGAACCATGGAATGATTACATCATTCCTATGCCTTCTCCTAATTTGCCACAACCTTCAGATTCTCCGCCAGAAGACATAGGAGGTTTTCATAACATCATGCATCGGGCAGCTGCTCGATTTGCAATTACAGTTTCGGTTGAGCAGACTGACTGTTTTCTTCACGATTTCAAAGAAGGGTATAGAAGGGTATCCAGATCTATCCCTATCATTGAATACATTTGGAAAGAAGGGATTAATATAATGAAGACGCCAGCGTCCATCCCGGCGGTTCTTCCAAGAGTCGACAAGAAGTACCGAGCACCACCGGATACTCCTTCATGTTTGATCGGTCATCCACGACCTGACTCAGTGATTTTACAAGCGGCTCAACAACGATCCAAGAATCCGGCAGCACCAATTTCAACACCTCCAGACAAAGAGGGCAGGAGGTTGGATGCGATTGGGAAGAAGTTCTCAACTAATGCCGCTGCTACTGTTAAGATTGCTAATTCTTTGGCAATTTTAGCACGTTATGACAGACAAATGTGGTCAGATCTTTCGGAATTCATCAACCTGGTTCCCGAAGACCGTGTTGAAGAGGTCAGGAAGGTTGTCATGGAAGGCGAGCGGGCAGCTTCTGAGATTATCGACTGCGCCCTCGATGTCTCTAATACAGCCTTTAGACAATTGGCCGGAGCGGCAGTTCTTAGACGGCACGGATGGCTCAAGGCGACTTCTTTCAGACCTGAAGTCCAGACCAAAATACTTGACATGGCCTATGATGGCGAGTTATTGTTTGGCAAACACATAGATGAAGCATTGCTTGCGATCAAAACGGATACTGATACGGCCAAATCGCTTGGTACACTACAGTATAAGCGAGGTTTTTTCAGAGGAGCAAGAGGCCGTGGTTTTCCTTCCAGAGGACATTATCAAAATCAGCAAAACCGCCAGTATCAACCTCAGAATAAGCCGTACTACCAACAGTCCTATCGACAGTCATCGTCAGCGGGTTTCTCTCGTCAAGGAGGGAAACGACGTTCTAACTACCAGGGACGCGATTCAAATAAACGCCAGTGAGTTTTGCCGGACACCATCCTCCCTTCCTTCCCTCCCCGTGGGCGCCAAGATCTCCGCCTTTTATCAACAGTGGCGGAAGATAACTTCAGATCAGTGGGTTCTGGACATAGTCAAACACGGACACACTCTGGAGTTCTTGCAGAAACCTCCAACGTCACCGCCCAGGGGTCCCTCCCCTCCTCGTCTTCATTTGTTATACATGGAAGCCATGAAGATGCTACACAAAAATGCGATAGAAAAAGTTCCAACATCCCAGAAAAATCAGGGGTTTTACTCTCGCTTCTTCCTTGTGGAAAAGGTTTCAGGAGAGTGGCGTCCAATTTTGGATCTACGAAACTTAAACAAATATCTGAAAAAGCAGAGTTTCCGCATGGTGACGCTCACGGATGTCCTCAATTGCCTCATGGAAGGCGATTTCATGGCTTCCTTGGATATGGAAGACGCTTACTTCCACATTCCCATTCATCCAAACCACCGCAAGTATCTGAGATTCACAGTGGCTGGTGTCCATTTTCAATTCAAGGTCCTCCCTTTCGGCCTGAAATCTGCACCGAGAATCTTTACCAAGACTCTAGTTCCGGTTGCAGCTGCGTTGAGGTCACAGGGAATCCAAGTATTCCCGTACCTCGACGATTGGTTAATAAAGAGTCCGACAAAAACTTCAACAAGGCAATCGGTCACAAGTGCTCTATCAATGTTCTCGAATCTGGGCCTGACCCTCAACGTCAAAAAATCACAACTGCAACCCAAACGAATTCTGACGTTCCTAGGAGCAGTACTGGACACTTCTCAGTGCAAGGCCTTCTTGACCCAAATTCGTCAGGACAAAATCACAAAGCTGGCAAGTCAAATACGGTCAAAAAAGTCTCTTTCGGTCCGACAGTTTGTTTCCCTGCTAGGGATGTGTTCCTCTGCACTCCATCTAGTCCCACTGGCTCGACTCAGAATGAGGCCTCTACAAGAGGAATTGCATCGACAGTGGCGGCAGATAGACGGATCTTTCGAGGACCGAATCAAGGTCACGCCCAAGATGAAACAAGCTCTTCTATGGTGGGCGGCAAAGAACAATTTGTCTCCGGGGCTCACTTTTCTTCAGACCCTACCGGAATTTACTCTGACGACAGATGCCTCCATGGAGGGTTGGGGAGGCCATCTTCAAGACCTTCAAGTGCAGGGACGGTGGTCCCATCAGTACAAGCACAAACACATCAACTGCCTCGAGTTGAGGGCCATTTTTCTGTCCTTGCGAGCCTTCCTGCCAAGAATTGCGGGCTCTGCAGTGCTGGTGCGCACGGAAAACACCACCAGCATGTTTTACGTAAACAAGCAAGGGGGCACGAAATCTCTAGCCCTGTCTCTTCAAGCGCAAGAAATGTGGGAATGGTTACTCCATCACAAAATTTCCCTCAGAGCGGAACATGTTCAGGGAATTCAGAATTCTCTGGCCGACGATCTCAGCAGATCGTTCACAGGATGTCACGAGTGGGAACTCGAACAAAGCCAAGTGGAAACAATTTTCCAGCTCTGGGGCACACCAACGCTGGACCTGTTTGCCACGCAACAGAACAGCAAATGCATATACTTTGCCAGCAGGTTCCACCAGCAAGGATCGAGAGGAAATGCCCTGTTGATGAGGTGGACCGGAATCTTTGCGTATGCCTTCCCTCCAATTCCTCTCATCCCAAAGGTTCTACAGAAAATGAAGAGAGAACGTTGCTCTCTAATCCTAATTGCTCCTCGCTGGCCGAGACAGTATTGGTTCCAGGAGCTTCTGATACTCTCCCATCAACCTCCACTGCGCCTCAAGCCGACACTTTCAATGCTGACAAGGGAGGAAGGACAAATACTTCATCCAGATCCTCAGTCGCTGCACTTGCACGCCTGGCTCCTGACTTCCTAGAGTTTAAGGACCTGGAGATTTCTCCAGACTGTAGAGCTGTTCTATCTCAGGCTCGTGCACAGTCTACCATCAGAACCTATCGCTTCAAATGGAAGAGATTCTGTTTATGGTGCGGAGAGCGTGATGTCCATCCACTACAAGCTCCTCCAGAGAAGATTCTGCCTTATCTGCTGTCTCTAGCCAGATCAGGTCTCGCTTTTTCTTCTATCAAAGTTCACCTTGCTGCCATATCCAGATTCAGAAAGAGTTACAACAAACCATCTTTGTGCTCTTCCTCTTTAATTAAACAGTTCCTTAAAGGGTTATTTCGAGTTTTCCCTCCAGTGCGGCCTCCTCCTCCTGAGTGGGATCTCAATATTGTGTTATCTCAATTGCTGAAAAGGCCTTTTGAACCAATTCATAAATCAGAACTTAAATTCTTGACTTGGAAAGTGGCTATTTTGTTGGCCCTCACTTCAGCCCGGAGAGTAAGTGAGATACAAGCGTTCACTATATCGGAACCTTTCCTACATTTCTCAAAAGATTGTGTGACACTTAGAACTCATCCTAAGTTTATTCCCAAAGTTCCGACCCAGTTTCACATCAATCAACCGGTGAAACTCAAAACTTTCTTTCCAGACCCCAAGACTCCAGCTGAAAGGATGCTGCATTCCTTGGATGTCCAAAGATGCCTCAAATTCTATTTACAAAAGACAAAAGATTTGCGCAAATCTACCCAGCTGTTTGTAGCTTATGGCCAAGCTACACGTGGTCAGGCTGTGACGAAAGCAACTATTGCCAGATGGCTTTCCTCTGTCATTGTCTTCTGTCATGAGAAAGCGAACAAGCCCCTGACAAGAACGGTTAAGGCGCATTCCACCAGGATGATGTCAGCGTCTACAGCCCTATTTGCAGGGGTGACCCTGGAAAACATCTGCCGTGCTGCTACATGGAAAAGTGTGCATACTTTTACCACGCACTATTGCCTGCAGCCGGTGCTACATGAAGATACGTCAGTGGGAGAAGCAGTGTTGCAGCATCTTCTTCACTGAGGTCAGCCTTTTATGGTTTTCTTGTTTTCTATTGTTACATTTGTGCTAACATACTGTTTTAATGCTCTATATATATGGTATATGAAGGTATTGTCATGATTATGCATATGTACTGAAATATGTTCTTGCTCTAGTACCTTCCAGGTTGTGTGGGGATATATGGTTTGGATTGTCTCCCACCTTCCTCTACCGACAGTTATGGTTATTACTGCTTGCTATTCTGATTCAGGCATGTGAATCTATGAAAGATACCCCAATACTGGATAAGAAAACAAGTTACTTACCTGTAACTACAGTTATCCAGTATTGGTATCTTTCATAGATTCACATGCACCCACCCTCCTCCCCGACTGGGCAGTTCTTATTATGGATACTACTTCTCACTTGTGCTGGGAAAATCTGAGGAGAACTGCCTGGGCTGGGAAGGTTCTAGAGGGTGAGGTTAGCTGATTGGCTGAGGCTACATTTTCAGTTCTTTTTACATAATGATGTAGATAGGCTGCTAAGTTTTGGGCCTAGTTGGGCCTATATCCTTTTCTAGCCTACTACTAATGGTTTTTAGGCACTGCTATATATATATAATTTACCGTGGGACTCCCGCCTCGACGACGGGGAATGATTCAGGCATGTGAATCTATGAAAGATACCAATACTGGATAACTGTAGTTACAGGTAAGTAACTTGTTTTCTTATTTCTTACATTGTCTTCACAAATAACATTTTCAGCTGTGACCTTTTTCACATATTTGCGTACACCACAATGTTGGATTTGTTTCCCTGAAACTAAACTTCTTTACACATCTAGCTTCACACAACATTACCACAAAGCTCTCAACATCATGTTCAAGGTCTTGTTTCATAGTATGTACAAATGTCATCACTATCTTCATCCACGGGGCGACAGGACTACCATAATATCACTAGTCTATATGTACATCGCAAGTCTGTTTTCTATTATAAAAGATGAGCATCCTGATAGATTAGCAGAAGAGGCACTTCCGCTGACAACGAATTCCTTTCATGCTGAGAAATCACCTTGCAGTGGCCTGACATCTCTGGAGGAGTGTCCAGTTTGTGACCAAGATGGGGTCCTTCAGTCTACCCCATCAGGTAATGGGGGTTGGATCGTCTCTTGGGGAGATTCTTGGCTTTACACCTACAAATACTGTAGGTACCCTTGGAGTAGGGTTTGCATCATAGGGTATGCTCGAATACCGCCTTGTTTTATATGCCTGCAAACATACAATGCTTTTGCATCATGGCAGCACTATATCTACTATTAACTCTTTTAGTGCTTGTAATCACGTTTATCTGCTTCTGTATATTCATCATTGCACCACACATATTTTATGCAAGAATAACGTTTGCTCAATAAATTTGTTGAGAACCTCCCACTGTGTGTTCTCTGTATATTTCTCTGAGAATAAGTGAGCATGAGTGACTGAGCAAAAGCGTCTGTACTGTTTCTACGATCCCTGAGGGGACAGGGTTGCCAAAAACCATTTGCTCCCTGATAGGTTCAGGGGCTTATGGTAGCACTGTGAGCTAGCTAGTCCATAGGCCAACATTTTCTGTGGGGGTGTCTGGAATCAATCTCTGCACCAAGCCCCTAGTTTATGTTGTCCAAACAATGCGCAGATCCAATGGATTAGTAGGAACTACACAACACTAGCGTTTGCTGTCTTATGCTTTCTTCCGTATATGAAATCTCACATCCATCCAATGGTAAACAGCTTTTCCAATTTTCCCTTTCAACATTTTCACATGTGCTTTTTCATTCACCATATAAACCCATTCATTCAAGGCTTCAAACTTTGCAGGTCTAAGCTACGGCTTCATCTCAGACATGATACACTTCAAATTTGATATCATTTTCACTTCAAACTTACCTTCCACATGAAATTGTACCTTTTTATTGACAGCAGTAATTTTATTCCATTATTTACACCACAAGCATGAGTATAATCCTTGGTCCGAAAGCATTTCGAAGCAGGGGCTGCCAAATGTGAGCAGAGTTTGTCTCCATAAGGAATTGCAGATTTACTCTAAAGTGCACCCATCGTAATGTCAACAGGGCTTACAAATACACCCAATACTAATGCAACCATTCATAACACCATTTTAAAACAAGACTTGAAAAGTAAGGAGTCACAAAAACAAATAAACTTTTGTCTTCCTACCAGAATATGGACAGAAACTCAAACTCACCAGAGAAAGGGAAACACCCGGAGTGCTTCCAATCACACCAAGATAAATATCGACCAACAGTAGCCTACCCTTAGAGTCAATAGGCCCAATTCACAAAGGTAAACTTAAACATATGGTCTAAACTTAGACATTTGGTCTAAGTTTGCGACTTTAGGAATTCACAAAAGCATTTACAAGAAGAACATGTCTGCACTCGCGGTGGAGATCAGCCCGAGAGCAGACATAAAAAAAGTACTCGTTAATGCACTGGGTGAATTCCCAAAGTCGTAAACGTAGACGTTTGCTCTAAGTTTACCATTGTGAATCGGGTCCACAGTGTCCATCTTTATGCACAAGTGAATAAACACTACCTAGATTAGTTCCTACACTACCATACTCTTATTGGTTTCACAGGCCTTTAAAGTATAGAACTTTCACCTACAACCTGATATGATGCAACAAGCCTTTTCAGCAGACATCCTTATAATATTATCTCAAGATCTTAGATTTCTATAAATCTGTAGACCTCATACATAAATTGAAAAATATTTGCACATAGATCACACATCATCATCATATCTCTTCATCAAAAGAAAAATGTAAACAGATTCAGCAATTCAAACAAAACATTACAATGCATTGCAGTTTGCAACTTGAGCAAAACAAAACACCATCAACACTCTATGCAGTTTGCACACAACAAATGATTCACTCCAAATCACAAATCACAAGATAACGAGTACATTGTCACATTGTGTTAGACCTGGCATCTTTTGGCGTGGTTTGCCCTGTCTTTTGGCTTCTGACCTCCTGTTTTGACTGTGTGCTGAACTTAGTTTTTGCTGGTTTTAGGACTCTGGGCACCTACCACTGCTAATCAGTGCTAATGTTCATGTGCTCGGTGTCCAAAATATATTGGCATTTGGTTTCTCCATGATTGGCATATTTGAATTAGTGATACTTCCTTAGTACAGTGCACTACATGTGCCCAGTCCTGTAAATCAAATGCTACTAGTGTGCCTGAAGCACAGATTTTGCCACTCACATGAGAAGCCCTTCAAATCCGTCTCAGGCCTGCCACTTCAGAGCATGTGTTTGCAGTTTTAAACAGCTGTGTCAACTTGGTAAGTTCACCTACTTGTCAGGCGCCAACCTTCCCTTTTATTACACGTAATGCACCCCTAAGGTAGGCCCTAGGTAGACCTAAGGGCAGGGTGCAATATAGTTAAAAGGTAGGACATGTACCTTTGAGTTGAATATGTCCTGGTAGTAAAAACTGCTACATTCGTTTTTCATTACAGTAAGGCCTATCTATCCCATAGGTTAGCATTGGCGCTGCCTAACACTTTACAAGTGTATCTTTCAATTGGGAGCAGATGGTAAATTTGAGTTTGGGATCTCTTAACTCATAATTTAAAAATACATCTTTTAGTAAAATTGTTTTTTTAAATTGCAAGACTAATAACAAAAACATTTCACAGGTGTGCATAAAACATCAACAAGTGGTACACAATGCATAAATTATACACAAGTAATTGTTCAATGTAGGACACCTGCCCATAACTCAAAGACAGTAGGACACCAGTCCTTAACTCAAAGGTAACAATCACACTTGGCCGGAGAATGAACGAGCTATGTAGACACTAAATGTGTAATGTCTTCTGCCTGTGTGCACAGCTCTGGGACCTGTAATTATTAGTGGTGATAAAGTGTGGGGGGGTGCTTAGTTATAGGCTTTCCCCCTGAGCACTCTGAGGATGTCTTGTCTCTTCAATTAGGCTATAATCGTACCCATTTCACACATGAGTCCATCTACATTAGCCGTGAGGAATGCTGCAATAATTCCACTCGCACTGCTCTGGCTAACTTTTCAAACAATTCCTGCACAAGCGGCAGTAAAAATGCGTACTAGTTATGGATTTAACCTGCAACCCTCGCACATGGTGCCAAAGCTCAGGAACATTTAATTGCAACACTGTCAGGCTGCCCGGGGTCCACGCAGGGGACCCTCCTAACAGGGCAGCCGCCTTAGTGCCACAGGAAGGCACACAAGTCAGCGTATTAGGGTCCCCAGTCTTGAGACCAGAGGGTCAGTTGGCCGCCTCACTTCCTGCCGTGGTGGGGGAGGACAGGGGTACTAATACCTTCCCCCGCCCAGCCTCTCGTCTGCTGCCCGTCTCGCTGTTGGGAGCACCTCCACTCTACTGCACCAGTCACATTGGGGTAGGGTGTCGCTCCCCCTCTGTGTTAGGAGGGGCATGAGGTTCCGTGAATCCTGAACCCGTTTCATAAAGGTCATTGTTTCGTTACGAATTTGGTATTAGCGAACCGTAACCAGTTAGTACGGCAAACATGAATGTTTTCGTCACATTACACCGATATATTCACCACGTATTTAGGGATTCGTTCTGAACCCTTGGGTTCCATTTTGTATACGCAGCCATTTTGTGGTTGCCCTCACATAGGCCGATGACTTCGGCCGAACAAGTCTTTAGCACACGTACACTTTAGCTGACTTCTGAATGACCCGAGCGAACGACCCTCTTGCCTGAAGCCAAACTTGCTAGGCCAGTTCCTTTTCCAGTAGCTGATCGAGATTGAGAATCAAGGCACAGGAGATTATAAACCCTTTATTGCACACAACTATGTCTTATCTTACTCACACCTGTCTCTGCTCCTTACTCCTCTGGCTGTTTACGATGGGGAGGTGCCCGATTTTATGGTGGGTTTCGATCGACCTGTCTGATGAAGAATGTTGGGTTAGACCAATGATCAATCGTGGGCTGGGCAACTGAAAAGTGGGTTTTTTCCGTCATGCGATACCTGTGATTTGGATACATGTGATTGGACAGTTTGTAAATGTAAGGTATTCGTCTGGAATGTGATTTTTGGCATAAAAAGGATGGCTTGCTTGGTAAAAATTGAGCAGTCTTCTACGAATATACAGCCATTGTACTTCGTGGACCTCTGTTTCTGGTTGCAGCCAATAAATTCGATCTTTGACGTCACCAAGAAGATTCCGTGTCTCTGTGTTTTGAAGACAGGTGAACTTGGAGACTTTGGGCGTGTCCCCTGACGCCGCTGGGTCTTAAATAACCCGGTTCTTCATTTTGCGCCCAACGTGGGGCGACTTCAGCGGTACCGGTCCAAGCCTGAAGATCGTGAGAAGCTTCCTGTGGAAATTCTGGAGGAAGGCCTGCCACTTCATCGACCCCTGTATGTCGTCGTGGTCCGAAAGTCTTTGCTGCGAGGTTTCCCGCTTTCCGACGGCTACGAAGGACTGCTGCCCTGACTGTCGCCCTGTCTTGGAGCCTTTGATGACTTGTAGAGCGAGACGATAGACAGATCTTCTGGCGACGTCATCGATACTTCAGTTAAGTATGAGTGGAGCGTCTCCCAGTCCTTAGTTTTGTTTTTGGGTATCCCTTGGGATCTTTGATTTGGAACTCGTGATCTTTGATTTGGAACTTGCAAGCTCCAAAGCCGAGGGACTTGTGTATTCATGAGACTATCGTATTCGATACTCCCTTGAAGTTTGAAGCTAGACTAGAGTGCGAAGATGCCTGGTCTTAGCAGACTTGGAAGAATTTTTTTGTTGTGGTCATAATAGGGATTCCCGATTGGAGGATTCGTGTCCGGTTCCTCCGATTGGAACTCCAACCTATGAACTCTATGTGAAACATGGCGTGGGCCCCATCACGTATAATGAAGTGTGGGCTAGGTACACAAGAAAGGACGGTGTCCTTAAATGGCCCCAATATGGTAGTTTTGACACGGAAGTTCTAGATAATCTAGAAGTTAGACTTTTTAAGAAGAAAGCCCGGCCGGCGATGTTTGACTCTTTCCGCCTATGGCGAAAGGAAGCCAAACAGAAAGAAATTAAATTAGCGAAGAAAAATAAAAGAGAAATGCAAGCTGCTGTACAGTTTAAAGATAATGAAGAAGAACAAACGAGTGAGCAGTTGCACAGGCAACGTAAAATGGCGATAGATAAATGCTATCCAGTTTTGCCGCCTCTTCAGCAAGATGCGATGAAGGATCTTGTGAAAGATCCTTTGATGTCGCATTTGTTGAATTCACCACCCCCTTATGCTCAAAATGCTACAGCACCTCCGCAACCTTTAGTTGTGCAACCTCCGGGTGTTTTGCCACGTGCTGTTGCACAACCGCCAGCTCCTCTTCAGTTGGCTCCTACTCCTCTGGCGCAGCCTTCTCAAGGGCTGCCGACTTTGCTACCCGCTCCGCCTTTACTTCCTGCGACTTTTTCGCCTGTCCTCGCTGCCTCCTCTACTACTGCTCCTACATTAACCTTTTCTCAGTCCGCTTTATCTCCTGTCCTGTCAACTTCGCCTTCTGTGCGACAGAGAATGACTGATACTGTTACTAGTCTTTTGTCTCCTTTCTTTGGGTCATTTAGTACGACCCCCGTTTCAGAGCGTAAGCAGTTGCGTAGTCAACTACCTGATTCCCAAGAGAGGGAAGTATTGGATCATTTAGCAAATAAGATATGATGTAGAGTCTGTTATGGATGTTTTCCGTCAATGGGAAGCGCCAAAGCAGAGATATGTCTTTGATAAAAATGTGCACGTTCCTTTGTGAGGAGTGGGAAGATGGTGATCAGGAACTAACTCCGCCTGAGTTGTCCAATGTGCAATCAGAGTTTGCGAAAGGCACTATTGTGGGTCACGAAGTTGAGAGAGCAGTAGCGACTCTGCTTTCGTTCAGGAATGAGTCTCCTTCTCGGTCATTGTTTGAGCCTGACCCTTCTGTTTGGAGAAAGGTGAGACAGTATCCAATAAGAGAGGTTCCTCCGGTATGGAAGGAAGCAGTTCAGGCTGATGTAGGTCTTGGTATTGTAGCCGCACCGGCTCATTTTCAATGTGTTTGGGTGCATGTTCCGTGGAAACGAGCTGAAGTCTTGGCCCTTAAGCAGACTTTGCCTGACCCCCGTAAAAATCCCGCAGGGTATTATAAGGAATTATCACAGACTGCAGACTCGTGTGTTATGAATCTAGCGGATATAGACATGTTATTTGGTAATGTGGTCCCACAGCCTTTATGGGGTTTGATTCGTCATACTGATCATGCGCCGGAGTTAGGTAATACATGGGTTAATATTAGTGCTGCGGATGGCCGACAAGTTGGTGGTGCTAAACCTGAGCCTTTAGTTGCTGACCTTTCTGGTAGGATCATTACTTACATGAAAACTTTAATGCCTGCTATGTGAGTAAATTGGGACAAATTGTCTGCGTGTAAGCAGAAGAAAGATGAAACCGTATCTGATTTCTCCACTAGGTTTGAAGAAACGTTTATTGACCATAGTGGTCAAGATATGAGTACCGAGGGTGATCAACGATTGTTTGTTGATAAGTTCGTGCATAATTTACTTCCCGAATTATGTACCAAGTTAAAGGATTCAGAGAGTTCTTGGGCTGTTTCCTCATCAGCACAGATATTGGCTACTGCACAGTACTACGAGAATAGGGATAAGGATGAGAAGGATAGAGCAGATAATAAGACTAAAGATTTGAAGACGAAGGTTCTTTTACAGCAAGTGTACCTGCCTCGTAATAACCAACGTGATTATCAACAACCTCAGCAGTTTCAGCGAAACTCGGAAAGGTTTGAGCCTTCTCAGCCGCGTTTTCCTGTAGGCCCTAATAAATGTGCATATTGCAAAGAAGAGGGTCATTTTAAAAATAATTGCCCTGTTTTGTTACAACGTATGAATGGTGTTTCTGGCACAAGAGGTCGGGGTGTTCCACAAGCTTCTAGAGGTAGGGGACGTGGAGGGTTCCCACAGAACGTGCGTTCCTTTCCTCCACAAAATTCAATGAATTGTTTTGATCAGCAGAATAATGCGTCTGGTAGGACGACTCAGTACTATGCGGACGACTACTATGTCGAAGGTGAGAATATGGATGGTAATGATTGCTAGGACAGCCATGGACAAAGAGAGGGAGTTGTTTCAGTTCCAGTAGATCAGAGTGGACCTTATGTTGAAGTGATTACATCAGGTGTGTCAGAGCCTTTTCTGTTGGATACTGGTGCTACCAAGAGTTCTATTATGCACTCCCTGGCGCACCTTTGTCTGGCTTAACAAATGTTTCAGTAGGTTTTTCTGGCGCCCCAGTTAGAAACCCGATTTCTGATCCTTTGCCTCTTTCTGTTGGACCTCGTGAATTCGAAGCACCCCTTATTCAGACAACAGGTTGTGGCGAAGACTTGTTGGGATTGGATCTGTTGAAAAGATTGTATGCGACATTCTATTGTTCTCCTTCGGGAGTACAACTTACATTGGGTAAGAAAGTGGTCTCTCCGATGTATTTGTCGAGGGATCAACTTTCGACAGAATTGTCTTCTCTTCCTGATACTATTTGGGCTACGAGTCCTAATGATGTGGGTCTTTTGGAGATACCGCCATATGTTGTGACACTGAAAGCGAACGTTAAAATGCCACGCATTCCTCAATATAGGATCTCTAGTGATGGTGAAAGAGCATTGCTAGCGTTTATCCATGATCTAATTGAGAAAGATGTAATTGAAGAAACGAGAGGTAATGTTTGCAACAGCCCTGTTTTGCCTGTCTTGAAACGCACTGACTCTTCTCAGCCACCTGTTTACAGGTTTGTGATCGATCTTCGCGAGGTGAATAAGATTGTAGTTCCACAATTTCCTGTTGTTCCAGATATCACTGCCTTATTGACCATGATTCCAGCTTCGGGAACGTGGTTTTCGGTGATTGATTTGAAGAATGCTTTCTTCAGTATCCCGATTGCCGAGGAGAGTAGGGATGTCTTTGGCTTCTCTTTAGGAGGCCGAAGCTTCCGGTTTAAGAGAGCTCCTCAAGGCTATTGCGAAAGCCCTTCCATCTATAGTCAGGCTTTAAAAACACAGCTTGATACGATTGCTTTACCTGATGGCGCTGCTCTTCCCAGTACGTTGACAATTTGTTAGTCGCTGCCGATACTGAGGAGATTTGTAAGGAAGCTACCTTGTCATTGTTGCGTCATTTGTCTGACTTCCACCACAAGTTGTCTCTTTCGAAGTTACAGTATTGTCGACAAGAAGTGACCTACTTAGGTCATCTCTTATCGAAGGAGGGAAGAAGATTGACCCCAGAACGAATTCAAGCAATTGTGAAAATGAGTGTGCCGATTACACAGAGATGTGCGTGCTTTCTTGGATATCACGTCATATTGCAGACAATGGATACCGAATTTTTCTTTGCTGGCTAAACCTCTGGTGGCATTGACTTGTAAAGATACACAGAATCCCCTCCCGTGGTCTGATGACTGTCAGAAAAGGTTTTCTGAATTGTGCGATGCATTGTGTTCGGCTCCTGTGTTGGGTACTCCCGACTACAGTAAGCCTTTTACGGTTTATGTCCACGAGAGAGAGGGATGCGCGTTGTCAGTGTTGACGCAATCTTTTGGGGACAAGCAACGTCCATGCGCGTATTTTTCGTCGACCTTGGATCCGGTAGCTAGTGCGTTGCCGAGTTGCTTGAGAGCCACAGCGACAGCAGCTGTTTCTATTCGACAGTCTGCTGGCTTGGTGATGAATAATACGTTGATTGTAATGGTGCCACATGCAGTGGATACGCTGTTAAACAGTACTAAGACACAGCACCTAACTAGTGCTCGATTGTCAGGTTATGGGTTGACACTCTTAGCGAGTCATGTGCACATAAAGAGATGCAATACGTTGAATCCAGCTACGTTGCTACCGATTTCAGTTGAGACAGATGTTTCTGAACAGCATGATTGTTTTCTCAGGACAGAAGAGGAAACAAAAGGGAGAATAGATCTTACGGACACTCCTCTTGTGAAGTGTGATGGTACCTTATGGGTGGATGGTTCATGCTTGAAGCTTCCAAATGGTGACACGACTGCGGCATATGCTGTTACGACTTTGAATACGATTGTCGAAGCTGCACGTATCCCACATAATTCAGCTCAAGCAGCCGAGTTGATTGCACTTACGAGAGCGTGTGTGTTATCAAAAGGAAAGAGAGTGACCATATATACCGACAGCCAGTATGCGTTTGGTGTGGCTCATAGCTTTGGACGCTTGTGGAAGGAACGTGGGTTCCTCACGTCTCATGGAACGAAGATTCAGAATGGTCAGTTGGTGAATGAGCTTCTTGAGTCACTTACCTTGCCGTTGCAAGTTGCGATTGTGAAATGCAGTGCACACAAGAAGGTTACCGATGACGTTGGTCGCGGTAATGCGTTTGCCGATGAAGTTGCAAAAGAAAAGGCGAGGGATGTGAAGAGTCGAATGTATGTTTCAGGCCCTGCAAGATGGATTGGTGATGTTGGAATGTGTGTGGATACGATAGAAAGTGTGAAGTCTATCCAAGCTGAAGCTACAGAGAAAGAGTTGAGCGTATGGAGAGAGAGTACGGGTAAATTGGATGCGAATGGTTGCTGGGTTGAGTTGTCAGAGCATCAGCGATGGTTGTTACCCGATGCGTACGTGCTTGCAGTGGGTACGATGGCGCATGGAATGGCTCATATCAGTGTGAAAGGGATTTGTAAGTTGTTGGCTCCAGTATGGCAGAATGCTGGAATTCCTAAGTGTGCAGAGAATGTGGTCAAGAATTGTATGGTCTGCCTGATGTACAATCCTGGTAAGGGAACCCCAACTCCACCTGGTCATTTTGCGCCTCCGACATACCCGTTTGAGGTTTTACAATTAGATTTCATTCACATGGAGAGATGCAACAACCTGAAATACGTGCTCCTGGTTGTTTGTGCCTTTTCGAGATGGGTAGAAGCATATGCCCTAAAAGATAACACTGCCTTCTCCACAGCTAAAGCCCTTGTTAAGGAGTTCTTCCCTAGGTTTGGTTTGCCGAGAAGAGTCTGGAGTGACAATGGGAGTGAATTTGTGGGTCAAGTGATGACGAGAGTGTGCAAAGGGTTAGGTATCCGACAGAAGTTCCACGCTGCAAATCACCCACAATCAGCTGGACTAGTAGAGTGCTATAATGGCACTCTTAAGTTAAAACTTGCCAAGCTACAGGTGAGCTCTGGTCTTAAGTGGCCTGACGCGTTGCAATTGTTACTTTTGTCAACTAGGATGACTGTACATTCTCGAGTGGGACTTAGTCCCAATGAAATAATTTTTGGTCGCCCGGCAAACATATGGGTAGTGCCGAGGCCGACGAAATTCAGCGAGATTGAACACCCTGTATTGCTATGATTTGACGGCTAAATTGCGTGTCTTACACCAACAGGTTCATGATACACTGCCTCCGGCTTCTGACGATCCAGGACATGTCATCGATCCTGGCTCTTGGGTGCTAATCAAGAACTTTCAGCGGACAAAGAACGATCAGCCTCGCTGGATTGGTCCCTACTTGTTACTCTTATCAACACGATCTGCAGTGCGAGTGCAAGGGAAAAAGAACTGGATCCACGGCGTACATTGTAAGAGGGTTCCTTTGCCTCTGCCGTACGACCGGTGGGTCCAGGAGGGCATTCCTGATTCTGAAACTGACACTGTGCCACGTTTTCTACCTTTTAGCGATGCACGTTTAATTGGGACAAGTTCTGAGCGAGAAAGCGGCGATCTTCTGCAAGAAGCTGTGCCACCGTCAATTCGACTGGACACTACTGAGCCTGAACTCTTATTTCGCGACATGGTAAAGGCCGTTATAATTTGCGACCAAGAGTCATGGGACAAATAATATGACAACATTTTCCTTTTTGCTATTTTTGAAATTCAGCTCTCCCATCTGAGAAACTGTTTTGACCGATTTTTGTTTTTCGAACCGCCATCCGGGTTCAGCTGTAGGGTCGCGGTGTAAAGTCTTGGGAGTGCAAGCCGAAGACACAAGGTCGACGGTTCTGGTTGGTCCTAGGGCGTTCCCTGGACTGACAGGTGCATTCCTTAGCACGGAACACCCAACAGCCGCGAACAGCACGGTTAGAGGATGGAGTTTTTCAAGATGGAGAGACCTGTTCAGGAAATAAGTTTTAAAAGCAAAATGTGTCAAATAATGAGCAGGAAATGTTTTTTAATATTATGTCTTTTTATGTTACTTAGCTTAATGATGTTTTTAATGGGATATATTGTATTCTCTTTTCAAGTGACGTTTGCACCCACTTCACAACCCATACCTTCTTCTACTGTTTATTCGCATTCTTTTCATCCTCTGCCTGAACATGAATCCATTAGAAGATTGGAATTCATTATTAACTCCTTTGTTCAACTTCTGCACCAACACCAACTAGTAGTGAACACGACTAACTGTTGGGTGTGTGGCCTTATGCCTCATACTACTGAAAAAGGTATTCCTTATCTGGTCCTGCCATTCAGCTATAATGGTTCTGTGTGGGCATGCAGAACGATGTTCATCTATGCTCGTGAAATTTACCCCCTACGTTCTGTGAAGGATAATCCAAAGAATAGTGCTCTAGTTAAGGGAATAGTCGATATGATTAGAGGAGTTAGCTCCTATGAGACAATCCCGAGCGATGAGACACTAGCGTATATTGGATGGAACGTTACTGGATATGGAGAAAGTCTGAGTGAGAACCAGCGAGCGAAAAGATCCTCTCCGATTTGGATTGTACCCCATCAGGGTCATTAATGTCTGCAAGGAAATGGCAAGAATCCGAGAGCTCAGTTAGGGAAGAGTGTTTGCACGGAGACGTATGTTTTTGCGTCCCAGACTTCCCCACCGTTTCTAGCAGCTAAGGGTACCTATTTTGTCTGTTACGATAAAGCGTGCACATGGTTGCCCCCTGATTTCTCGGGCACATGTTTTGTCTCGTTCCTGTTGCCTCCCACCTATACAGCTGCGGCAGATTACCACAACACAAGAATTGTTAGAGGTGTCTTCAGTAAGGAAGATACTACAGGACAAGAATTAGGAGATTTCTTGACCGGTTTTCTGCCGTTTTGGGGACCAATGGTTAACAGCAGGAACATACGGCAATTGACGAGAGTGGTTGAGTCCACCGTAGTTGAAACTGCCGATGCCCTTAGTAACTTGACTGCGGAGCTCCAGTCGTATCGTCTTATGACTCTCCAGAACAGAGTTGCGTTAGACGTCATACTTGCAGATCGAGGTGGGGTATGTAAAGTGATCCAATCGAGCTGCTGTGTTTTCATTCCAGACAATGCTCCGACAGTATACCAGGCCATTTCCAAGTTACATAAGATCTCCGACTCTATACACGTGGATAAGGGAGATTGGTCATTGATGGGATGGTTCTGGGAACTGTTATCCACCTGGGGATGGAAGATTCTGATGGTCATTGGGATAGCTTTAGCGATTCTTTTCCTGTTCTGTCTTTGTGTACAGTGCGCTCCTGCTGTATGTGGCCTTTGTGCTACTACGTGTGCAAGGAGCCCTGTCCCAAGAGAGGTACTAAGTAATAGGATTATGCTTTAGCAACATCTTGATGATCTGATGAATATAGACCTGGACTCAGATTGACGTGAGTGTAGGTAATTGCCTATGTAAGGGCAAAAGGAGGGTCTGAGGTTCCGTGAATCCTGAACCCGTTTCATAAAGGTCATTGTTTCGTTACGAATTTGGTATTAGCGAACCGTAACCAGTTAGTACGGCAAACATGAATGTTTTCGTCGCATTACATCGATATATTCACCACGTATTTAGGGATTCGTTCTGAACCCTTGGGTTCCATTTTGTATACGGCAGCCATTTTGTGGTTGCCCTCACATAGGCCGATGACTTCGGCCGAACGAGTCTTTAGCACACGTACACTTTAGCTGACTTCTGAATGACCCGAGCGAACGACCCTCTTGCCTGAAGCCAAACATGCTAGGCCAGTTCCTTTTCCAGTAGCTGATCGAGATTGAGAATCAAGGCACAGGAGATCATAAACTCTTTATTGCACACAACTATGTCTTATCTTACTCACACCTGTCTCTTCTCCTTACTCCTCTGGCTGTTTACGATGGGGAGGTGCCCGATTTTATGGTGGGTTTCGATCGACCTGTCTGATGAAGAATGTTGGGTTCGACCAATGATCAATCGTGGGCTGGGCAACTGAAAAGTGGGTTTTTTCCGTCATGCGATACCTCTGATTTGGATACATGTGATTGGACAGTTTGTAAATGTAAGGTATTCGTCTGGAATGTGATTTTTGGCATAAAAAGGATGGCTTGCTTGGTAAAAATTGAGCAGTCTCCTACGAATATACAGCCATTGTACTTCGTGGACCTCTGTTTCTGGTTGCAGCCAATACATTCGATCTTTGACGTCACCAAGAAGATTCCGTGTCTCTGTGTTTTGAAGACAGGTGAACTCGGAGACTTTGGGCGTGTCCCCTGACGCCGCTGGGTCTTAAATAACTCGGTTCTTCAGGCAGTCCGGGACTACGAGGTGATTGGCCTGCCCCGGGACCGCAATAGCAGGCAGCAGGGAGATCAGCACGTAGGCCATAGCTGCAGCGGAAAGGGGCAATCTCCGGTCAATCTCGATCGCCCGCTAGTGGGTCGGATTTCACTGTCCCAGCTGGGACGCCAAGTCCGGTCCGGGAGCTGCTGGGTCCTGGGGTGGCGCTTCCGGGGGCAGGGGGGGTGGGAGGGCAACGGGTGCCGTGCGGGTCCCCCCCCCTTATGCTGAGGTTTTGGTCGTGCTTGTTTGCGGCCTCACAGCTAGAGCGGCTGACCTCAATGCCGGAAAGCTGGGTTCGATCCAGACAGGGACGCCCAACGCTTGTGATTCGGGCAATTTTCTGCATCTCCTTCTGCCAAACAAACTGAAGGCAACACTACTAATGCTCTTGCAAGTGCGATGTACTTCGGGCCGAGTCTGCGCCATTTAATACTGGGGGAAAGTAATTCAAGAGTAGCGGGGGTGCACAGCTTCAGTCCATTCTCACCGTATTTACCGTGACGCTCAGGCCGCCAGTGTAGGCCCCAGTCTAGGCTCAGCCTCCATCGCGGGGGAAGCGACGCGCTGGGGCGGGGCAAGGCCTGTCACGGGCCCCGGCTGCTCGTGAGGTCGCACCCATGTTGTGCATTGTATTTCTTACAACAGCACTTGCCGCTTTACTAACACGTGGGCTTCTTAGTTAGGTAGTGCTGGTTAATTCACACTACTTGCACTGTGCGGGAATGGGACTTGTTAGAGCACAACACGTATTACAGTAACTTTACTCATAAATGCATCGGGCCTCTCCTGCAGCTCGACATGGTAACAGACCCGTTTCGACGAGTGAACGGGTTGCTGTGTCTGGATGCATGGAACAGTGGAAGGGGTTCCTTGTTGGCCGACTGTGCAGAGTGTGCGGGATGCTTTTCCAGGTGTGCCTCTCCCACTCCTATCAATGCTGCGGGCTCTTGTCATCGCCTGCCCTATTGGCGGTGAATGTGTTTACAGTGGGCCACATTAATCTGAATGGGAGCCGCCAAGATTCAGCATTGTGGACAACGTATGCACCTGTTTTCTAAGGTAGCGATGGGTTAGTGGTTCGGGTGTTTTGATGCGACTGCAGCCAACCAGGAGCTATGGGCAGCGTGGGCCATGCTCGGCCCTGCTTATTCTTCCTTGATTTGGGATAAAAGGGAGACTCCTGTTGTGGGGGAGCTGTTGGCGCGGAGCCAGGCGGTCACGTGGGTCCCTCCACCCCCCTCTCCATCTGGTCTGTTTCTGTGGGTTCCCGCTCGAGTCCTGGACCTGGTCTGCCCAGCTGGGGTCAGGATTATGGATGTTCTCGAGTGAGGGGACTCGAGTCAGTCGACCGTAAAAGGTGCATCGGTGCACATGCACAGACGGCCATAGTCACCGAGATTATTGGCATATATGCGAGTCCTGAACCTTCTGATTCAACAGAAACCTATATCCAAACAAGGTGGCACACCGGCCAGTGCTGCCATCTCTGGCGCACAAACCTGCAATTTTGGGCATATCCCACATCCTCCCTGTGGCCACTGTATTGACCATGTCGTGTTGAATGTAACTGGTCTGCATGTAATGCACTCCAACAACTTCAGGGCAGGTTTACGCTATTTTAATCTGTAATCAACTAGTGCACAAAGGAACAGAACACGAATCATCGAATTGTCATGGAGCGATGTCTGCCAACTTCTCCCACCTCAGCTCATCACTGCAACATAATTGTTAGAGCAAAGGTGGCTGATTGCTATTCATTGGAGTGCCTGCTACTGTGGGGGCGGCACTAGGTTAGTACAAACTTGTGACGACATGACGCTCCACTCCCAGATGCACTGCAAAAGTGGATACCAGATCCAATGATTGTTTAACCATTAAACCTTTTTCAAATTAATCCAATTTTATCCAAAGTGTTTCCCAGACTTCATCTCGTGTTCCTTGTCCACATAAAAAACATAATGTATTTTGGAAAACTTCTCATATCCACGTATGCCCATCCGGACCTTTGCGTGGATGCATCTAGGGCATAGCACAGCCCAGTTTTGCACGCAATAAAAGAAAAGGTTGTAAAACAATGGAATAGTTAAAACTGTGAAAAACAAGGAGTGCAAATGGGTCTGCCTCAGAACCTTCCAGCAGCTCTGGATGTCCCTGCACGTACAATATACTTCAGTACTGTGACAAGACTGTTGTTCAAGTTAGGGGTTGTCAAAACGCCAGAGCTGCCCATTCACGGGGAGGTTACGCATGAGGTGACGCTGTGTGCAGTTACACATGAGCTGACGCTGTGTGCAGTTACACATGAGCTGATGCTGTGAGCAGTTACACATGAGGTGACGCTGTGTGCATTTACACATGAGGTGACGCTGTGCGCAGTTACACATGAGGTGACGCTGTGTGCAGTTACACATGAGGTGACGCTGTGTGCAATTACACATGAGATGACGCCGTGTGCAGTTACACATGAGGTGATGCTGTGTGCAGTTACACACGAGGTGACGCTGTGTGCAGTTACACATGAGGTAACACTGCATTTACGCATAAGGTGACGCTGAGTGCACTTACGCATTAGGTGACTCTGTGTGCATTTACGCATGAGGTGATGCTGTGTGTACTTACGCGTGAGGTGACGCTGTATGCATTTACGCATGAGGTGGCGCTGTGTGCGTTTACGCATGAGGTGACACTGTGCATTTACACATGAGGGGATGCTGTGTGCTGTCACACATGAGGTGGGGCTTTGTGCAGTTACACATGAGGTGGCGCGGTGTGCAGTTACACTTTACACATGAGGTGACGCTGGGTGCAGCTACCATGAGGAGACGCTGAAGTTACACTTGAGGAGACACTGAAGTTACACTTGAGGAGACACTGTGTGCAGTAGCGCATGAGGACACTGTGCAGTTACACATGCGTGGACACTGTGCCGTTACACATGAGTTGACACGGTGCAAGTACTCAGGAAGTGACACCCTTTGCAAGCACACATGAGGAAACGGTGTGCAAGTGCACATCAGGTGACACGGTGTGCAACTGGGGGATCCTCTCATTTATGTCAGATCCTGCTTATTTGTGGTTTCCTCAGAGTTTGGGGCAGGTTAGCAGGCCGCATCTTGTCTCTGTGGGTTTGATGTGTGGTCGGGTCAATTGACCGAGTATAGGTATTATCGCTGGGTATATCTGAGCATAAAGGAATGCCAGGCAAGATTCTAACAAAGGCAGGTACTGTTACTTATGGGGTATGTGATGTATTATCTCACTGGCAGGTTGCCATGCAAGAGGACCATGCACCCAGGTCACACACATCAGGCAGAGGTGCCCAGTGGAAGTATGAGGGGGACTGCACAGAGCAGGACACTGCACAGGTTAGATGCCGGCAATTTGTGGCGGCACTACTGCCCATGGCAAAGTAAACCTGGACTGATTCACATGCGGGGAGTGGTGGTGGTGGTCCCTACCTCATTTCACAGGATCACTCCCTGCTCGGGCTACCTAACGGACATCTTAATGGGCTTTATATTTACAGCCACTCTTGTCTCTGCCAGACTGGGCATAGCCTGGCCATGGACTTTAATAAAGTGCTGCAATGGCCCTCTAATGCTATAGTACAGCATCTAGTTTACCGGTGCCAGCATTAACGCCAGCAGCAGCTCACATGGGTAGCAGTAAAGCTTTGTTTCTTTTCGCCCGGGATAGGGGCTAGCAATGTCATCAAGCTTTGCAGCCAGAAACTGAATAGGCAAAGACACACCTGCGATTGTGCAATGCGCACTCTGCAGTATAGCTAGCTAAGTTTCAACATAATTCTCGTATACCGTCAGTAAAAAATGTAAGGTTAGGGGCTACACATGAATAGGCACTTTCTGTCAGCTGGGGCGTGAGTGTGCCATTCCTAAGAGGGTGCGGGTTGCCTTGATAGTTATGATATGGAGGGGATGGAGCACTAATACGGACAACTACCAGAGCACATTTTGCAGTTATAGTTAATATTAATTGATTGCATGTTACCAGTTGCTTCAGCTAAGCAAATGTTCCTTGGGAGTTGTCAGCTAACATTGGCACTGCAATTTTGGAGGTGGATTTATAGCTCAGGCATGCCCAAGTAAGGGTTAAGAGGCCAGAAGTCGGCACTGGGATACAAGATTACAGGCCTGGGGAGCGGCAGAACTGAAAGAGGGTTGTGTTCGACCTCTTGGTCACAGGTTCAGATCCTGGTAGGTCCTCTTAGCATTTCATCCTTCGGAAGTCGATAAAACGAGTAACATTGAGTGGAGCAACAATAAACATGTGTAAATACTCCCGCCCTATAGCCTTAGTTGGCAGCCATGCAGGTTGTGGATGTTGTCATCCTACAAGTGTGCTACAGTCCAAAGATTGGGGAAACTCTGGGTTAAGCACAAATGGGCTACTAAGTATTAAAGAACACTTGGCATTTGCAGTATTCTAAAAAAGGGCAGGTATTTACACAGATGGCCCCTCCTGTTCACACTGTCTTGTCTGCTCCCTGGAATACTAGCAGACGTTTGGGCGGGCAAGGCGTCATCTAGGGTGGTGATTGGCTTAATTCAATGGAAATGCTCCAACAAGCACATATAACTGGGTTAGAGGAAGTAGGGCGGGCTTGATAACTCTTACCTCTTCTTGCATTGGCACATCTTATCAGGAGTTGCTTGTTAAGGTATTGTTCTTCAGCCAGGCAATGTTAACATATAGCCAATACCGAACTAATTGTTTTGGGTTATCCTGGGCACATATACACTCGCTGGTGTAGGGACACCAGTGTGGCAACGCAGCACCGGTTGGCAGTTGCCATTATACTCTATGCGGGCACAGGTTGAACCTACTATGTCTCGCCTTTTCAGGGCAGCACTGAAGGGCTAGGCTAGACGAGTGCCCCGGATACTGGGTCCACCTTTGAGTTTAAGACTCTGCAGGACATACTTGCAGGTGGGGTTATGGGAATCCCAGGGCGTTAAAGGGTACCGTCGACCGTAAGCCACCCCGGGGAGGGGTAGTGTTATGGTGCAGGCACTGGAACAGCTTCTGTAGAAGTAGCAGCAAGGGTGGTGGGGGGTGTGTCTCCCCTCTCATCACTGTGGTCTGACACTTGGGAGCAATGATTTTACTTTCCAGGATAGGAGGGTCCTGCTGCCAGAATTGAATTCTTCCTGGTGTAAGTTATGCAACCATCGGTGTGCATGTGTGTTTGATGGTCAAAGATACCCAAATGTAGTAAGAGAGGGGCCAGGGGTTGCTGTGGAAACCTCACACAGGGGAAATCAAGAGTGCCAGGTGTAGAGGCCCTGAACAGAGGGGTCTTGGTTTTATCAGGCATTCCGACCATGTGCTAAAGTTCACAGGGATTTTAAAAAGGATGGGGGCACCTGTCCAGAAGGGGCATGTTGGCCTCCGGTCCAGTATGGGCTTGGACTGGTTTTGGCTGGACTTGGAAGAGGTCCGGGAATCAGCAGGATGTAGGTAAAGATTTCTACCTTGGTGGGGGGCCCTGGTTGTGACGGTGGCCACCGCCAGAGCTGTGGAGGAGTTACAGGACGATCCATAGTCTGCAAGGTACAGAAGGGTACCATATGCAGCAGCACAACAAGGGTGCAAAGCCAAGTATACCCAGGGATGTCTTAGCGTTGTCCCCTGGAAGAGCGACAGCGCCCTGTTAGTCCTGCGAGCGGTTGTGGGCCTGAGCAACCGGCGGCTGCCTGGAACGCTCCGCCCCCCTTTTGGGGGGCGTGAGTAAGTGCGTGGACAGGCGGTCCACTGATGGAAGGGGTGGCCCCTTCCAAAATTGGTAACCACCGATTGGCGACGCCCACGGTGTCATTTGGCTCATCAGGCAGGCATACAGCATAGGGGCTGGCCTGCCCTTGGATCACCCGTAAGATAACCCACCATGTTGGCATATTTTTTATGCAAATAAACCTGCAGCAATTTTCTCCACTAACAAGGTTTTGTGTTGTTTATTCATGTATTTTGCTGTACGAAAACTGAGAAGGTGTCTTGTGGTTTATTTATGTATGTTGCTGTATGAGAACTGAGAAGTGTTGCCGATATTGGCACTATGTCAGGCTGCCCGGGGTCCACGCAGGGGACCCTCCTAGCAGGGCGGCTGCCTTAGTGCCACAGGGAGACACATGAGTCAGTGTATTAGGGTCCCCGGTCTAGGGACCAGAGGGTCAGTCGGCCGCGTCAGTTCCGGCCATGGTGGGGAAGGACAGGGGTACTAATACCTTCCCCCGCCCACAGTGCAGCCTCTTGCCTGCTGCCCGTCTCGCAGTTTCCCGCCCTACCGCTTACCCTGCGGACAGCCAACGGGTGGTAGGGGGAGGGGAAGAATCTAATTTATTTTTTTGTGTTGCAGGAGGAGTTACAGGGCGATCCAGAGTCTGCAAAGTACAGAAGGGTACTATATGCAGCAGCGTAACCAGGGTGCAAAGCCAAGTATACCCAGGGATGTCTTAGCGTTGTCCCTTGGAAAAGCGACAGCGCCCCGTTAGTCCTATGGGCGGTTGTAGGCCTGAGCAACCGGCGGCTGCCTGGAACGCTCCGAGTAAGTGTGTGGACTGACGGTCCACTGATGGGAGGGGTGGCCCCTCCAAAAATTGGTAACCACCGATTGGCAATGGCCACGGTGTCATTTGGCTCATAGGCAGGCAGCATAGGGGCTGGCCTGCCGTTGGATCGCCCGTAAGATAACCCACCATGTTGTCATATTTGTTATGCAAATAAACCTGCTGCAATCTTCTCCACTGACAAGGTGTTGTGTGGTTTATTTATGTATTTTGCTGTACGAAAACTGAGAAGGTGTCTTGTGGTTTATTTGCCGATATTGGCACCAGTGTTCCCTCTAACCCGCGCGGCTGCGCGGCCGCGCACCTTTAAGGCACCTGAGCGCGCAGTGCCCCTTGTGAAGCGCGCACTTGTTCTTGCCTCCGCCCGGTTTTAAAACACGAGCGGCGAAAAACGGCAATTTACCGGTTGCCTGAGGCCTTTTCAAAGGATTCCTGTTAATCACAGCGCCCATCATGCGCTGCAATTAACAGGGATACTTTCACAAATGCCCACAATAATCCCGCAGCCTCACTCTATTGAGAAAAGACATGCAGCAAGTCCAAAAGCACAACGTGTGCTTTACACGTTGTGCTTTTAGACGTGCTTCATTTCTTTTCTAAATAGAGCGCAGCTGGGTGCCGATTGCGGGCCTTTGTGATAATATTCCTATTAATTGCAGTGCATGATGGGCGCTGTGATTAACAGGAATCCTTTCAAGTAGTTATTGAGCTTTGTGGGGTCCCCTCTATTTGTGTGCTGGATACATTAAGGAGCCCCGCCCTGCTTCTGTAAGAATGTCCGTCTGGAATATGGAACTATACAGCAATGAACATATTAGGGGACTTTTGAAACAGAGCCTGTGGTAACTCATTCGGACCTCGTACAGTCAGACTTTAAGCTATTGATTATTAGCTTAATATCTGCAAGGGCGCAGTCCGCCAGCCAGGAAGGATGTTGATTGAGTGTTACCAAACAGATCATTCCTTATGATGTTAGAGACAGGCTGTTTCTAATACTGGAAGGTCTGCTACAAGATGTACTGTTTGCGTTACCACCCTGGGCGGCAGGGTGTAACACAACAGGCCTTACCCCCAGACTGTGACCAGAAACAGCCTTGTGAGGGATGCTATTTGGACAGCAGACTGGAGTGTGAGCGATGCTTGTGAGGTCAGAAAAAACAGGCTGTGAGACAATTCACCCACGCCTGCTCGTTGATGTTTACATTATTTGCTCTTCGTGGACCAAACTCCTTTCACTTACATGTCCGCCTGAAATTCGTTGCATCCTTACTTTTGCTGGTGTGAATGAGTCTAGCCCAGAAATCATTGTGAACTGCTTTTCCATACGCCCAGAGCTCCTTTTTCAATGTACTCCTCTGGGATCACTTCTGCTTTTAGAACCTTACAGAAGGGATTTGCTCGGAATGGTTGCATGAGCCTGTTTACATTTTTCTTGGAGCACCTCACTTCATATGGGTGCTACTGTGTTGTCCAAGCTTTGAAATCGTAGCCTTGGGTGGAGTACTTTCTAAGAAATGTAATTGTAATATATATACTTCATTAAATCTTGCCAACTTTATGGTATCTTTTTTAACTATATTTTCAAAAATAAAGCTTGCGCAGCTAACAACAATATATTCAGCAATTTATTCATTTGATCACACCTTATGTAATTCACTGTATATCTATTCGACAGTATAGTTTTGATGCAGTTAGAACTTGTGCATGTGCTACCAAAGAAATGCAAATTACCTTGGGTGGTAGATGGCCGCTCTCTGGACGCTGATCGATACTGAACTGCTGAATCGGATTAAATAAGGTGACATTTGCTAGGGTATAGTCCTGGTATGAAATGAAATGCAGTCGTTCATAATTTTCATCAACGCTGGCGCACTGTCACCAGAGAACCGACAGTCTAGAACCATAAGGCCTACTGAAGTGAGAAATCTACAAAAAAGTTTCCTAAGCGATCAAGGTGCTTCTTTGGCAGAGAGACTTGCTTTGGAATGGCCACCTGAAGGCCCGTCTCATATACGTCAATCTCTTCTTCTTGAATGCAAAATAGATTGAGGTTAAAGTCACCTGTTAGCAAAATGTATGTATTAGTATGTGCCTCTTTCAGATCCATAATAACTTTGCATACCTTTAAAACTTCCAATCTTTTTTTCTTTAGGGAGTGGATTTAAGTAAACATTCAAAAGGATCAGGGCAGGACCAGGGAAGTACTGTAAGGAAACCATGGGTCAGGGTGAGGGAGGAGGCCCGTACCATTAGACTAGAGCTGATATAAATCGAGAGGCCCCCTCTACAGCAACCTAACTGCCCAACGTTTGTAGTCGAGCAAGTATATTCAATATATTGCCATATGATTCATAAGAAAAGCCAGAAGTAATCATTCCACAAGATTAGAACCAATACCCCTTACATTTAAATGATTTACTCCCAAAACCGTCATCTGGTAGTAAAAGAGAGATGGCTGTGGGCCCCTCATGCCCTTGGGCTTAGGGGCAATTAACTTAAAACCTTTCCCTAGCCAGGCCTTTCCAGGTCTCGCCTATAGACACCGTTTAGCTGTTGTCTAAGACATATTGTGGACACAGGGGTAGGCAAAAAGCAAACTGAAATACCCTCCCTCCCCCGGCCAATTCGATCGGTACCTCAAATGCCATCAGGAGAGGGAAGCTAGTAAGGTCTGTCCTCCCTAGAAGAGGTATTTCATCCCTCCTATCTATTAATCTCTCCACCCTTTAAGCCCTTCATCCAGCGTCCATTTCACCTGTCTATTCATGCTCCCATCCTTTACCATTCCATCTATCCATCCATCATTTCACCCACCTTTTATCAATCACCCAGCCTTTCACCCTTCCACCCAGGTTCCCATCCATCTATCCAAACTTTCATCCTTCAATCCATTCTTACATGCACCCATGCAAATATAACTTTACTCTTCCATCTCTCAGAACTTTCACCTTTGTATCCATCCTTTTATTGACGTCTCCTTCTTGTTGCAGTTTCTTCCTTCTTTTCATATTTCCTATATTTCATTCTTCCTTTCTGCCCTCCCTTTCTCTTTCCCTCTATTTTCCTCATTCTTTCTCCATCTGTTATGGTTTCTACCCCGCATTTAGAAAAGAAATGCAGAAAGTTTTTAGATAGTGCGAACTCAACCCATACGTATTGGAGCACTTTACATGATTTATTATTATATATTTATTTGTATGCATGGGGAGATTAATTGATTTGCCCAGAATCACAGGATGTTAGGCTGACCAGAGACTAAAAACCCATCTCCTAAACCGATAGCTCGAGCATTAGCCACAACCCCAACCACAAGAGCGGAAGTATTTTCAATATTATATACAACTTGATTAAAAAAACAACCATTGATAAAGCCAATAGTCTTGGCTTCTTGTAGGTGTAATGTTACTTGTATTGTATATCTGGATGCAATGACAGTAGCAGCAAAATATCAGAAGGGTGGCACACTATGTGATGCACATCTTTTTAGTGTAATTGCTTTTAAGCCACACCCTTAATTGCATCGGTTACGCACCCTTGAAAGATCACCGAGTATTTTCATCCCACTCAAAGCCCTGGTCTACACACCTGGTCAGGTTCTTGGCGCATATAGCCTTGGCTGCAGCGCACACAGACCTTACTCTGTCGCACACAGAGGAAAATAATTAGAGGGAACATTGATTGGCACTATGTAACGCCCTTTGGGCTTAGTAGCGCATAATAAATTGGATTTCATTCAGATACCCCTTCTAAACACAGATGGCAGTTTTTCGTTCATACTGTGTTGCAACCACACAAATTAAACAATAGGCTTTTAATATTTTACAGATTTTGATATAGAGGAACAAACAACTTGGCTACAATAATATCATCAAACAATCAAGGCAAGTTCTTCATTCACCCCTTGCAAAATATCATGTTTCACATATAATAATGTGCTCAAACAAACAACGTTTATAATTTCTTTTGGCAGGACGCAACCACGCCTCCCTTTCTTCAAAATGTACTTACTAAAGAGGATTACAGCCTAATTGAAGTATATTTATAATAACAAAAAATTGGGTCAAGCAGAGGAATAACTTACAAATTCTGAATTTACAATTTGTTTGTTAGGTGTTAGTAACACACACCCTGTTTTTCATTTTTTCCTTCCCTCCAACAGCCACCACCACGTCCAGGCCCTGATGAAAACCCCATAATGGCTGCAGGGTTGGAAACATGTTGACCGCTGCATCTGGGACAAGACATCCGCAGAGTACTCAGGGAGAAAGCCCATAACTAATCGCCCTCCTTTTGACAACACTAATAATTACATGTCCCAGAGATGTGCACACACGCAGAAGACATTACACATTAGTGTCTGCATAGCTTGTTTATTCTCTGCCCAAATGTGATTGTTTCCATTGAGTTAAGGTCTGGTGTCCTACTACCTTTCAGTTAAGGACTGTTGTCCTACATGGAACAATTACTTGTGTATCATTTATGCATTGTGTACCACTTGTTGATGTTTTATGCACACCTGTGAAATGTTTATGCCAGCCAATTGGTTAATGTTTATGTCAGCAAATTGTTTGAATTTTTGTTCTCCTTGAATTTTTATTATCCTTTATGGTGACATGACACAAATGTATCTAACTTTTCTAAAAAAAAGTCATAAGAAAAGTGGAATAAATCACACGAGCTTGTCGATTCATGACATCAGCTCATTATTTGAACAATTCCTCAGAGAATTATAGCAACTAGATATTTCTTTGTATACAAAATGTTAGAGGTCCCATTTAGTTTGCATATGGACCCAAGCCTTCCATAGGTTTGCAACTTTTGAGAAAGTTGGCATTTTATTACTCTAACCATTCTGTGTCTCTGACTGTCCCTAGAATACACACCTGGGTCAGGGTGACAGCTGGGCTTTGTGCATTGCCTCTAGACAGTCACACAGGGAGCTGAGGTGCACCCTGCATATCCTGATGGCCCATCACCAGGCTGATGTGTCTTCCTTAGCTAGAGTAGAGGGAGGAGTTGGCACTTGCACCTGAATAGGGCTGTGCCTGTCCTCACACTAAGAGCTATGTACCCCCTTGTAGTTTGTCTGGAGCCAGGGCCAGGAAGGGCAGGTTCTTGTGCACTACAAAGACCATTCTTTTAAATCTCTCTACTTCGGAGGCTATAATGGGTATAAGTACTAGAGCCCTGATAACATATACTCAGAACATTTCTGGACTGAGGACAATCTGCCAGGAAGAAGAACCGTTGGTCGCCAAAGGGACTGCCACTTTGCTGCTTGCTTTGCTGTGTTGGCCTGCTGCTTCTTGGCTGAGAGTGAGAGGACTGTAATTTACTCTTTATATTCTGCATGTAAAGGTTATCCAAAGGTTAGTTTGGGCCTGCCTCCTGTTACTGACGTTTTAGGGACAACAGACGCTTCACCTGCATCTTGCTACCAGCACCTGGGCTCCTCTGCTGTGAGTCCTGCTCTGCCAAGTGGTGTCAAATCCAGTCCTGGCCGCTTGGAGTAGAGTATTGGTGCTTCAACCAAGAAATCAAAGCAGCTACTCCAAAGCTTAATTTTGGAATCGGCAAATCGCTACAAAATCACCACGTTGTGGCTGCCTGCAAAGAAACCCTGGTATCCCCTTGTTGAGTGCACAACGCATTGACCTCGACTTACAACACAGCCTCGACTTTGCCGCAGTGCCTCTCGAGAACTGCCGCTGTGTGAGTATCAGACGCAACATCACTGACACCAATAGTGCACCGTCCCGACAGACACAGTCTTTGCCCTGCGTGGCTTCTAACTGACACATTGCCTTGAGCCCAGCGGTTTGACATTGATTCTGAGGAACCAATCTACTGCAGTCTTAACAGCAATGCATCCTAGACACCGCGCCGCCTTCAGAAACTGAGACCTCGCTCCAGCAAACAACACATCACATCCTTTGCGCACCTCATCGTCCCCGAGCAGCAAAGCCTGTAACAACCTTGAATCACCTCCCGAAACCAATGCTTCACCTGCATCCATGATGCCTCATCTCCTCTGCACACAACATCATTTACGGTTTCTGATGCATGCAAGGTACTGTCAGCCCCATTCGGTCGACGTTGGAATGATCTTTTGTATTTGTCCTGGTCAAACATGACCAGATAGACCCAGTTGGGGTTATCGATTTTGAAGCACTTTATTTTGATTTAATCTTGCAAAATTCATATCTTGACTTGTGTATGTTGGATTTGTTTCAATTTGGTCTTGTTTTAATCAGATACATATTGGCTATTGTATTTAACTGGTGTAGAGAACCTTTGTGGTGCTTTTACTGTGTTACTGTGCGTATGTGTGTGCGTGTGTGTGCGCGCGCGCACAAATACTGTACACATTGCCTCTTTAGTTGAGCCTAACTGCTCTGGGCCAAGCTACCAGAGGGTGAGCACAGGTAAACTTTTAGTGTGTACTACACTTACCCTGACTAGAGTGGTGGTCCCTACATGGACAGGAAGCATACCTCTGCCAACTAGAGACCCCATTTCTAATACTGGTGTTCAGCGGTGGGATAGGACTTGTATTTGTGCATTACATACAGTGATTGGTGTACACTACTTCCATATCTCATACCATTACGTACCAATATAATATTTTGTCTTTTTCATCTTTTTTAACCTTTTTAGTTTTTACAACAAGCATGTCTAAATCTGGAGAGCAATCGCTGTACCTTCAGTACTGGAGTTTAACCAGGAGAAGTTGGAAACCTACATGCATCCCAGCTCAAAGGGTTTTGCAGGGAATTCAAATGTTCTTTTAATGGCCTCACTAAAAAGGAGGAGCTGCAAAAGGGACTGAGGACCTAGTTAGAAGTCAGGGATGCAGGTGGGCACCCGGAAGATGGGAATAATGTTGTGGAGGAGGAACCAAGATTGCATCTGGAATGGCTGGAAGAGCCAGCATTGCTGTGGGTCTGGGGCGAGCCTGAACGGTGGAAGAGCTCCCTCCAGAGTTGGCAGCAGTGTTTCCTCCAAAACTCTGTCTTAGGCAGAGTTGAAGGACAGGCTACCGTTGGAGCTCGCAAAACTCAATGTGGATGTGGAAAGACAGAAATTGGCAACGGAGAAAGATAAATTGACCACGGTGGAGAAGGAAACGCTTTTAGTTCAGGAGCAGAGCTTAAAGGTGCTGGATTTGAAAGCCAAGAGGGCTGAGTCCAGTACAGATGGTGGCAGCATATCTTCAGAAGGTAAGGTACTCCTACCCAAGAGTCTAGTGCCTTATTATGGAGTGGGAGAGGACATAGATCAGGAGTTTCAGGCCTATGAGATCGCTTTGCAAATGCACAGGATTCCTGAGAGAGATTGGGGGCAGGTTTTTTAAAGCATTTCTTAGTGGAGAGGAGGGACACCTTAATGGCTCTAGGGAAAGAGGACAAGACAAGATAACCCGCCATGAAGGAGCTCTTGATTAGGAGATATAGTCTTACCCCAGAGAGATACAAGCAATAGTTTAGGGAAATTGTGAATCTTCATCCTCAGACATGGATAGAATGTGTTGATTCCTTCTGCAGAGCACTGGATGGTTGGGTGAAGGCCAGTGAGGCATCAGATTATCAGGGGCTGTACAATTTGATTGCACAAGAGCACATGTTTAGTTTTGATTTCCAGAGGTATTCCAGCACTTGATTGATAGTAGGCTTTCTGACCCCAGGAAGCTTGCTAAGAAAACAGACTGCTGGCTCAGCACCAGGGTCCATAAGAAGTTGCATATCGGAGACTCTGCCAAGGGTGGATAGGGTCCACAACAGTAGGAGAGGAGGGAAAAATATTTAAAAAAATAAAGAGTTCTCTAAAGGGTCCCAAACTAGTTCCCAGGGTAAGGATTCCAATCCCCCTGTTGAAATTGAAATTAAAATATTTATAGAGCGCTGGGGAAGCCACCGTAGGACAGTGAGAGGAACGGACAACTAATGTGGAAAGGCTCGAGCGAAAAGAAATGTTTTCAACGCTTTGCGGAACTCAAAATAGTGAGAAGACGATCTAAGAGGAATAGGGAGGGTGTTCCAGAAAGCAGGCGCTAGTGTGGAGAATTTGACGCCACCTGACTTCTTCTTCCTAAATCGAGGGACAGCCAGCAGAGATTGCGAAGACGATCGCAGATCTCTACTAGGAAGGTAAACCTTGACCTCGGAAGAGATGAAGCCGGGGGCTATCCCCGCCTTAGCCCGAAAAGTAATGCAACCCATTTTGAACAGGGCACGTTCCTGAATAGGCAACCAATGCAGCGCTTTGAGCAATGGAGTGCCATGATGCGACTTGGACAGATTGTAAACAAGTCGGGCGGCTTGGTTCTGGACAAGCTGGAGTCTCTTAAGATTGTATGCAGGGACGCCAGTGTACAGAACATTGCTGTAGTCTAAACGGGAGAGTACCTTCGCAGACAAGATCAGTTTACGTGCAAGAAAGGAAAAAAAGCGTGACACCTTACGGATAGTGCGGAGAGTGAGAAAACATGAAGAGACGACTGAACTAATCTGAGAGTGCAGAGTGAGGTGAGCATTTAGTTTTATCCCTAAGGTTTTACCCGAAAAGGAGGGAATAGGAGGAGAACCCAAGGAGGAAGGCCAAAAATGAGAATTCCAGGGACTGGAGTAACCACCGGTCAAGACCAACTTGGTCTTGTCAGGGTTAAGTTTCAGACGGTTATTGTTCATCCAGTCCCTGATGAAAAGCATAATAGACTGAAAATTATAAATAGAATCTGGAGAGGATGCTAAATTGAAAATAAGCTGGAGGTCATCAGCATAGTTGTAAATAGTGACCTCCATCTGCTGAAGAGCCAAAATAAGAGGTGAAATGTACAAATTAAACAACAGAGGGGACAAAGAGGATCCTTGCGGAACTCCACACTGAACCTTAACGGAGGATGCCGAGTAGTTAGCCAGATGGACGGCCTGGGTACGGTCCCTCAGAAAAGAGGCCAACCAAACCAGAGCGCTTCCCCTGATACCAGCCGCCCCGACACGGGAAAGAAGAATGGAAAGATCCACCGTGTCGAAGGCGGCGGATAAATCAAGAAGAACCAGGGTGTGGGGGTGGTTGGTGTCCATACCTTCTCTGAGGTTGTCCATTACCGAGAGCACTACAGACTCCGTGGAGTGCTCCGGACGAAAGCCGGCCTGGCGGGAAGCCAGACAGCCATTCTCCTCCACAAAGGCACTAAGTATACTGGTGACATGACGTTCCAACAATTTGCCTAGTAAAGGGAGCAAAGAAATCGGGCGATAGTTAACAAGTGAGGATGGGTCTGCGCCGGGCTTTTTTAGAATGGGGATAATAGTCGCAGCTTTGTGGAAATGAGGGACAATACCTTGGGCAAGGGAGTTATTAAGGAAAGTAAGAGGGGGAGAGGGGCAGGCCAGATAAATTTGTTTTAGAATGTGTGCAGGACAAATGTCAGAAGGCGAGCCTGACTTGACCATAGAAAGAAGAGACAAAAAGGTTTCTTTACTCAGTGGGGGGAGATGGTCGAGAATCGACGGGGGAGGCATGGGTAGTGGGTCCGTGAAAGAGGGAGAGGGAGGAGGAATATTGGACTTGATAATTTTAATTTTCTCAAAAAAATGATTATTGAGTGAATCACAAAGGGCCTGGGAGAGGGAGGGTTTAAGGGTGACTCTGTCTCAATAGGCCAGATCCTGCACAATAGAGACAATTTCTCTCTGTTGATTTTCAGCAAGCAGGATTTTGGAGGAAAAGAACTCAGTCTTGGCAGAGAGAATAGACTTCTTATATTGGTGCAGGAGTGTGGTATATTGACTTTTAAGAATGGAGCAGTAGGCGCGCCTCCAAGCTCGCTCTGCAAGCTTTTTCTCCTTAAGTTCGGCGTTAAACCACCTGTTGGCGTCATGGTCACGCCTGGAAGAAACTCGCCTGAGTGGGGCCACCTGATCACAGCCTCTAGCTAGCCATTTATTTAACAAATCCACATGGGAATGAGAGGGAAGATCTTGGAGATTAGGGCTGGAGGCGGAAAGGGAGGAACAGAGCGATTTCATGTCGACATGGTTCCAATTTCGGGCCCATGTGTTCCTAGGGAGAAGGGGTTTCTTAGCCAAACTGGGTTGCAGAGAAAAGGAGATTAGGAAGTGGTCGGACCAAGCACATGGGGAGACCACAGGAGAGTAAATGGGGCAATTGAGCAACCAAACCTGGTCCAAGATATGGCCATGAATGTGAGTGGGGGTATGAATATGGGACAAAAAATTAAAAGAACGGAGGGAGTCAGAGAACTCTTTAGATAAGCTGTCCTCAGCGGGGTCGGAGGGCCAAAAATTAAAATCGCCAAGCACCAGGACAGAGGAGTTGTTCACGGCCAGAGTAGCAAGCAGGTCCTGGAAGGCAGGGAGAAACTGCGGGAGTGATTGTGGGGGACAGTACATAAGGAGACAAGTGAGGGGTGTAGAAAAGGAGGCAGAGCGAACAACTAAATAGTCGACCGCTGTGATGGAAGGGGCCGCTAAAAGCTGAAAATGAAGGCCAGTGCGGACAATGAGAGCAACTCCGCCGCCAGTCTTACCGACCGGCCGGTCTCCACGAATGGCATAGAGGAAGGGAGGGTAGCTAGAAGGGAGGGGAGAGAATCCGAACAGAACCAAGTTTCGGTAAGAAACAGGAGATCGGGCTTGTGCGTGTCTAGCAGAACAAAAAGTTCGTGATAATGCTTGACCGCAGATCTTGTATTCAACAAAAGTACGGAGATTACCGGGATCGTAGAAAATGGAGGGGACGACTCCGGAGGGGCCAAGGGGGAAGGGACAGGGGCCAAAATGAGGGGAATCGGAGAGGTCGGCATAAGGCCGAGTTTAAAAATTCTGGCAGTAATAGAGTCTGCCAAGGGCCACGGACCCTGCAAGGCACGAAGCTGGGCTGAAGAAAAGGTTACAAATTGGGCAGAGTGAAATGCCCCTAGCCCCGGTCGGCCGCGGACGGGCGCAGACGGGCTTGCCTTGGGCACGCCTTTGGCGCGACGCTGCGCGTGCGCATGGGGCGTCCCTTTTGTAGGGATGTGAGCGCGATGTCTGCTGCGCTCAGCCGCGACCCACCACTGCCCCACCAAAGATGGCGCCCGCTACCCCGTCAGCCCTCCGGAACAAGCGGCACTCAGCCGTGCCGGGCCGGGGCTAGGGGAGCTGGGAAGGCAGGGAGCAGCGGCGGCAAAGGTGAGGAAAAGAACACAAAATACTTAGATAAGAAGTCGGTCCCTCCAGGAAAGCAAGCAGAGAAGACACCTGAAGTGTTTTGAGGGTATTTATGAAGGGCACTTCAAGGCGGATGCCAAGTGTCCCAAACAAGCACAGCCCCTCACTGGCGGGCAGTCCCTGAGGATGGCGAGTGAAGACTTTGGGGAGGAGTTGGTCCCATTTAGTGGTGGGGCCAGCTGAGATGACCCTAGTGTCCCTTGGTGATAGCAAGATGGTCCAGTGAACAATCATGCCTGACAGCACTAGGAAACACAGGCAGTGGGCGACCATCAATGGGAAGAGGGTGGAGGCTCGGAGAGACACAGGAGCCAGTATGACAACTGTCCAGTGTCATCAGGTAACTTCAGAGTAGGTAGTCCCTAATGAGGTCCATCAAGTAGTTGCTGTAAAGAACAGTGAGTGCCAATGTTTGGTGGCTCAGGTTCCCTTTGAATTGGGGGGGGGGGTTTCTCAGGTTCCTTAAGGGTCTGCTGGGCAACGACCTGGAGGGAGCTTACCGCCTGGAAGGCGGTGGTGCTAAGGTAGCACTTGGAGATGTCGGTGTGCCTGAATGGTTGTACCTGACCACACAATCTCTGGCAGCACATGAGGGTGGTCAGAAGGTCCTGGAGCCTGAAAGAGTGGATGAGGTGCTTGCCAAAAAGAGGATGGGCAAGGGGTGCTGGAAACCCGCTCCTGAAATTCCAACGGTCCAGGATGTGGCTGAATCTGAAGGGGATGTCCCGGGAACCTACAGGGAAGATGTGACCAAACTGGTAAACCTACCCGAGTTGTCCCAGTGGCAGCAGGATTGAGGTCCCTCCAGAGAGGAATTCTGTGAACCACAGAAAGAGTGCCTTACTCTTGTGGGTCACCTGATTTACGGGGAGAGTGATCTGCTGTTTAGTGAGCCAACGGTAGATGTGCCTTGGGCAACCTGTGTGTTGAATGTACCCCAGCACTTTAGCGCCTTTCTATTGTGTTTGGCTCATGGTGTGCTGCTGGCAGGTCATTTGGAGCAGTACAAGTGCTTTGACAGAGTTCACTCACTTTTACTGGCCCCAAAAGAGGAAGAACTCAGATGTGTTCTGCAGATCTCATCCTACCTGCCAGGCATGTGGCAAAACAGGGGGAAAGGGGGGCGTGGCTAGCAGCCGGCAAGATGGCTGCTTGCTGAGGAAGCTCCGGAGACGAGGTGCCCTTCCTCACAGATCCGAACATCAATCCTGATAGCTGACGGGAGGCAGGGGCTCCCGCACACGTCCGTGACCAAGCGGCGCTGATTGCTGCGGTTCCGGTAAAAATCCGACGAAGATAACCAGGGTCAGCTGCGACCCCGGACCGGCGGCCTTCTACCTCGGCAGAAGCTGGGGTCTCGAGTGAACCACCTGCCCGGGCGGGCTCCGGGAGAAGTGCAGCGTCGGTGGAAGCGGCAGGGCCGCAAAGGGCCCATTTACAGGGAGAAGGAGGCGGGCTTCCAACATTCCTATGGCTCAGTGGGGCCACTGAAGTAAGAACGTAGGGCCTAAGGCAAGGGGCGAGAGGCCTGACTGTGTGTGAGATCAGGGCCTAGATTGACGGCACTCGCCGGACCAATTCCCCGCGGGGAGAGACTGGGACACAGCTGGGGTGTCTGAATTGCGGCTGGTTGCACGTACCGCCGGGGGCCAGCCACGCGGGCTTTGGACTACTGGGTTGACCCAATCAGAAGGGCTGAGGCGGATCGAGGATATCTACAGTGTGGCACCCCCTGCTGTGTGTGTCCCCGTCCCACGCGCGACCCTGGAGGTGGAAATCATTGCCTCTGTCGGAGCACACTAACCTACTCGTGGGGGAGACCTAGATCCTCATAAGTAAACGTACTGGGGACACAGTGGAACACCATCGCACCTTCTCACCCCCCCCTCCCCTTGTTCGGCGAGCACACTGAGGACCCGGCGTGAAGCGGAGCGCGGAGCGCGGCACGGGGAAGACCGAAGCGCATTTGGGGATTGCTTCTCAATTATAACTGTGCCAAGGCGGTCCCTGCTGATGACCCAGGGTGCCATCATGTCGGGCAGAGGCCCCAGGAATCTAACAACACAAGCCAAGTTGGATAAATATGCATATACAAAGGACTTTCCCCCACTGCCGGAGGGGAGAAACTCAACGAGTGGAGCACAAGGAGAGGGCACCGCCAAAAAAGTAACTTTCGAAGACTTAATGGCAGCATTGGCCAATGTGCAGACCACGGTGGGTTACATCTCCGCAGATGTGTCGCTACTTCGTGTGGACTTCCAGAAAATCACCACCAGAGTTGCGGATGTGGAGGACACCACAAAGTCTCTGGCGAGCGACACAGCAGAATTGAAGAAAACTGTTTCACGACTCGAATCGGAAAACAAAATGCAGGCCGAAAAGATGGACGACCAGGAAGGGCGATCACGCAGGAACAACATTCGCATTTTAGGCATTCCGGAGAGTGAAGGTACTCAGGCAATGGACTTATATGTGGAAGAATTGATAAAAACCAGACTGCAGCCGAAGGGACTCTCCACGTTCTTTTCGGTGGAGCGGGCACATAGGGTACCAGGTGGAAGGGCCAAGCCAGGGGCGCCCCGCAGGCCGGTGCTCGCGTGCCTATTCAATTTCCGAGATTCTCTGTTATTCTCCAAACGGCGCGAGTCTCCCCGCAAATCCGCCTGCAGAATTCCTAGATATCCTTCTTCCCTGACGACAGGGCGGCGGTTTCAAAACGGCGTCGCAACTTTCTGGAAGTCAAAAAGGCTCTGCGAGTCCGTGAGGTGCCCTACTCGATGCTGTTTCCAGCACGGCTGAGAGTAGTGGGTGAAGGGAAAACATGGTTCTTCGAGACTCCTGAGGAGGCTTATGATTGGCTTGAGGGTTGGCGAAAAAAGGACGGATCCAGTCGTGGAAATAAAGAGTACCGTCGCCGGACTGACGTTGTGGAAGTGGGCAGCCCAGAACTTTTTCCACCTGAAGAGGACAACTCACAAAGAACGGAAGCGGAGGACCCTGGCACGGGATGAACCGGACCGATGAGGCACAAATTGTAACTAGGACACCTTTGGTGAAACATGACATTCACTGTAAGCCGGCTCTGGACTCTGGGCGGAAGCGGGCCCGGCCAGAAAGGAGGGTCACACTCTCACTGGACTTCGTACCCCCTACACGCAAGTACACTGTTGTGGGTTGGGATGGAGCACTCTGCTAAGTTGGGGTGGCGGGCAGTTCGAAGTCCGTCGGGCAGGGAGGGGGGTGGAATTGTGGGGTGGGAAAGTTCAGATTTCTTGTTTTTTAGTTATGGTTCACATCGGAACAGACCTCAGAGCATGCTATTTACTGCGTATTAAATCCTTACATGACATGACAGGGTTACACTACCCGTTTATCACTCCACAGAGTCATGGTGACAGTCACGACCCACGCTAACGCCCGGACAGAGGCCCCGGTAGTCCCCGTAGCCCCACTCACACTGATAACGTGGAACGTTCACGGGCTGGGAGATAAAATTAAAAGAGGGTTGGTATTACGGGCCCTGAAACGCCAGGCCCCTGCACTAGTACTTCTGCAGGAGACTCACCTCACGGGCGCGGCATGTAAAGCGATGGACAGATGGGGGTTCAAAATGGTGGTGCACTCCGAGTTCTCCACAGGGTCTAGAGGCAAAGGTATTCTATTATGAAAGAACTCACCCTTTATAGTTTTGCAGACCAGGCATGACGATCAGGGTAGGTTTGCAGCGATACATGGTCAGTGGGAGGGCAGACTTGTTACGGTGGTGTCAGTGTATATCCCCCCAGCGTTACAGATGGTGGCACTCCCGGCCCTCAGTGAATTTTTGTGGTCTCTGCCTAGTGGGGACCTCCTCATTGGTGGGGATTTTAACGCCACGATGGACGCCACCATGGACAGACACCCAGTGAGGGCTTGGGCACCCGGAGTCTCCCGCCTACAGAGCTTTACGGAAGCATTAGGACTGGTGGATGTGTGGAGACATAAGTACCCGGTAGGTAGGCAATACACCTTTCACTCGGCTGTGCACAACAGTTTATCTAGACTAGATTATTTCCTGGCCTCAGAGTCTTGTCTCTCTTCCATAGATAACGTTACTATCGGGCCTAGGGGTATCTCTGACCACTCGCCAGTAATTTTAGCATACTCTTCCCACCACACTTCCCACAAACGACTTTACCCAATCTATACAGGTTATCTGCACGTCCCGCAGATACGGAGGGAACTCCGTAGGACCACCAACCAGTTCTTTGCCGAAAACGAAGACTCGGTCAGCTCCCCAGCCATACTGTGGGAGGCCTATAAGACAGTCCTCAGGGGTCAAGCTATTGCATCCATCACAGGGCACAAACGCACAAAACATAAAGACCTCGTAGCGCTGGAACAAGAGCTGCTAGCAGCTGACACTGCCCACACGACCAACCCAACATCCGACTCGGCTCACACCCTTCTTCTAAAGCAACAGCAACACAGGGAACATCTCAGACAGGAAACGATGACCGCCATTACAGCAACCAGACATAAAATCTATGATGTTGGTGATAAGGCAGGTAAGTTATTGGCCTGGCTGGACAGGAGGGAACGGGGGAGCAGAACTATAGCACAACTACGTACGGCTGAGGGGCGTCTCCCTTCAGACCCGGGGGACATTGCGAAGGCCCTAGCTGAACATTTCCGTACGGTGTACGCCTCTTCCTCTGTTGCTACAGAAGTAGATGCTGCAAACGTTTTGCGCGACTTAGAGCTGCCTGGACTCGAGCCGGAGGCCTCCGCAGAGCTTGAGGCAGATCTCACTGTTGAGGAAGTCAGCGCTGCAGTTAAATCGTTACAATCCGGCAAGGCTCTGGGTCCCAATGGAATCCCGCTGGAACTTTACAAATCAATGGCGCACACTCTCTGCCCCCGCTTACTTGCTATGTACAACGACAGGCTAGAGCAGGGACTATTGCCTCTGGACCAGAGAGTGGCCACGATTGTGGCTATTCTGAAACCAGGGAAGCCCCCGTCGGAATGTCTTTCCTACCGCCCAATATCGCTACTCAGCGCAGAGTCCAAAATGTTGGCCAAATTGATTGCGAATAGATTACAAGCACACCTTCCCAACATAATTCACGCGGACCAGTCCGGCTTCATGTCAAACAGAAACACTGCACTCAATCTTAGGCGCCTACATAGCGTACTAGCACGAGGCCATGTCCTGTCTGAGATGTCAGCGATCCTTTCTCTAGACGCAAGAATGGCCTTTGACATGGTGGAATGGACCTACCTTTTTGCCGTCCTTCCGCGATTGGGCCCTAAATTTTGTGCATGGGTCCGGCTCCTTTACGCGAATCCGGTGGCATGCATGGCAGTGAACGGACGACTTTCAGATACTATACCATTGACAAGAGGGACTCGACAGGGTTGCCCTCTGTCGCCACTTCTTTTTGCGCTGGTGTTGGAGCCCCTGGCGGCGCGAATTCGTGAAACCCCTCTTTTACGAGGTATTAAATGGGCGGAGGGTTGGGAAGACCGTATATCCCTCTACGCGGACGATATTTTGGTGTACCTTACAGACCCGGAATGCGCTATGTCGGTCTTATTTGAGATCTGCAACGCTTTTGGTACGATTTCGGGTTACACCATAAATTGGACTAAGTCGGTTCTATATCCTCTTAAAGGATCGGTGCCGCGACTCCCCCCTCACTGCCGACTGGCGGTGTCCCAAGACTCATTCAAGTATCAAGGTATACACATAACTAAGGACCCTGCAACCTTCTTCTCCGCGAATCTGGCACCCCCAATGGAGCGATTACGTAGAGATGTGACGCACTGGGAGTCACTACCCCTAACGCTGCTGGGGAAAGCAGCTTTATTCAAAATGATGGCTCTGCCCCGATTTTTGTATGCGCTGGAAAACACGCCGTATCCGGTACCCTTGCGCTAATTTAAGCAGATAGCAGCATTGGTGTCCACACTCCTCTGGGGCAACAGACCGGCGCGCATTGCTCAGGCCAAATTGTACCGCAGCTGGTACGATGGCGGCATAGCACTCCCTAACATACGCCTTTACTATTGGGCAACACACCTCAAAGTCATAAATCAATGGCTACATGCCCCTCAGACAGACCCTGCATACAAGGTGGATAGGGCGCAGCTGGGAACGGACAATATGCTGGTGGCCTTGTATAACAGGAGACGGGCGCTAAAGCTGGAGGGCCAACGAAACACACTGTCACGCTTTGGTACACAGCTCAGGCACATTTGGGGTGGAAGGACACCATCACCTAACTCAAGCCTCTCTGGGACACGAAACAGCTAGGGTCACTTAGGAACAGCAGGGGATTTGGTCACTGGGACAGCATTGGTATATCCACAGTGGGCGACCTGTGGGACAGGGGTACGGTTATCCCGTTTGCTCAGCTTAGACGACAATACTAGCTTGCGCATACTGAGACATTCCGTTACATACAAATTAGACATGCACTACTAGCAGCAATACCCCAGAACGTGCATGTGCCCGAGGCTTCCCCCTCTAGAAGATAGGCTACTCACAGATTCAGATCTCACGGCAACCTTGCACGAGAGGTGGGCTGCGAACATTGGTGCCATGGATGAGGCGGAGTGGCAGGTGGTGCTCGCTTCGCCCAGAGAGGTGGGAATTCCGGCCAGGCTCAGACTCGTTCAGCTTACAATTTTACATCGCGCTTATCCCACTAGAAGTACACTCCACAGAATAGGCAAGGCGCAGCATCCATACTGCCTTAGGGGATATGGGAACGAGGGCTCCTTTTTCCACACACTCTGGGATGGCCCACCACTCGCGGACTATTGGCACAAAGTCCTACGAACAATGTCCCAGACACTGCATGTTTCACTGTTGGCTGAACCAAGACGATGCCTCCTAAATGTTTGGGAACCAAACGACTTATCACGGCATGGGCAAACGTGGGCGACATTAGGCCTCTTGGTAGCCAAAAGGAATGTGGCGCAGAGGTGGGGATCCGCTGATCTGCCCTCATTGGAGGCTTGGTGCAGGGACATGGATGTTGTTATGATTACTGAGAGGGCTGTTTATCTGAATAGGAAATGCCCCCGAAAGCGGACCAAAATCTGGACTGACTGGAATACTTACAGGGGAGACATTTGCGACCCCATTCCTGAGTCAGACAATGAAAGCTCAGATGATGTTTCCGGGGATGATTGAAGAGTCGGGATGGGTGGGGTGCTATGTGGATCGCATTGTGACTGAAGTGGGTGGGGCAGGGGATGATGGGATTTACTGTCTCAAGTGTTTATTACTGATTGTAACCTTGAAATTTACGCATGCCAACTGTCTTTCTGATTCTTGTTTTATAACCAATAAAAACAATTTTAAAAAAACAAACAGGGGGAAATGCAAGGCTCCCCAGCAATATTTTCCTGTCATGAGCACCCCTTTTGAGCGGGTGGGTACTGACATTGTTGGGCCTCTGGATCCCAAGACAACTATGTGCAACAAGTACCTACTGGTCTTGATGCACCCGGCCACCCGGTGCTAGGAAGTTACCCCTCTGAGGACGGCGACTGCACCCGCCATGGCCAGGGCACTGATGGGGATCTTTACCTGCATGGGTTTCCCGAAGGAGGTGGTATCTGACTACTGTACCAACTTCATGTCCTTGTACATGAAGGCCATGTGGAAGGATGTGGAGTAATCTACAAGTTCTCCACTACTTACCACCCCAAAAGCAATGGGTTGGTTGAAAGGTTCAACCGTACCCTGAAAGGCATGATTATGGGTCTCTCTAAACCCTTGAGGCATAAGTGGGATGTCCCTTTGCCATGTCTTTTATTCGCCTACAGGGAGGAAATGCAGAAGGGGTTGGATTCAGCCCTGTTGAACTTCTGTATGGGCACACTTTGAGAGGATCTCTCAGTTTGGTGAAGGAGAGCTGGGAGCATACTCCCAGCAAGCCACCTCAGGATGTCTTCAGTTACATGCTGGCCTTCCACAACCAGACAGCCCACTTCTGTAAACTCACCCAGGAGAATCCGGAAGCTAACCAGGAGGACATGAAACGCTGATATTTGTATTTATTTATTTATTTCAAAAGTTTTATATAGCGCTACTGGACCCGAGAGTATCAGAGCGCTTTACAAGGCATGAGAAAACAAAACAATGAAATAGATTAAAAATTTAAGCGAGAACGAGTTACAAAAAAATACTGATTGCCGGCATGTCTAAAAGGGGCAGGGAGAATAGAGATAGAGATTGGGATAGGAATGGATAATGAATGTTAGTAGGGAGAGGGGAGTGAGGAGAGGGGGAGTAAGAGTATGAGGGTAAAGAGAGGAGGAGTTAGGAGGGGTGCATAGTAGAGGAGAGGGGAGTGAGCAGGTAGGGAGTCAATTTACATAAGATATCCTAATACTTGGTTCATGTAAAGTGTCAGAAACATTAGATACCCCAATATTTGTTAAGAAGAAGTATTTTTAGTTATTTCTTGAAGAGAGGGTAGGAGGGGTTGCAACGGATTTCTTTTGGGATAGAGTTCCAGATAGTGGGAGCGTTGCCGGAGAACGCACGGGATTGTGTTTTTTTACATTTTAGTCTAGGAGGGATGAGGACAAGGGAGTTTGTGCTCCTCAGGGATCTAGCAAACACAACAATGATGGACAGAATGTGGATCAATGTCACACATTCACCCCAGTCCAAAGATCTGGGCCCAAATCCATCGTTTTTCCACTCCACACCACCCTGGGTTAGACAATGGCGATATGCAAATCAGCGCTGACCCTGTGCCCCATGGGAACAGTCCAGTCCGAACTACAAAAGCCATGTCCTTCCCAGAACGGAAACAAGCATCCGAGGACCGGCCCGGTTTCGAGGTAACACCTCTCATCAGCCCGGCTAGCTTGATTCCAGTGGTGTGGAGTGCCTGGGACTCACGTCTGAGCATCCCCAGTACACTTAGAGCGGTACCTGCAAACACAACAATTATGGACAGAATGTGGATCAATGTCACACATTAACCCCAGTCCAAAGATCTGGGCCCAAATCCATCGTTTTTCCACTCCACACCACCCTGGGTTAGACAATGGCGATATGCAAATCAGCGCTGACCCTGTGCCCCATGGGAACAGTCCAGTCCGAACTACAAAAGCCATGTCCTTCCCACTCCACACCACCCTGGGTTAGGCAATGGCGATATGCAAATCAGCGCTGAACTACAAAAGCCATGTCCTTCCCAGAACGGAAACAAGCATCCGAGGACCGGCCCTCAGGGATCTAGAGCAGCCTGCTTTGTGTAGTTTTGTTGCAAGGTAAGAAGGGGTGGTTTGGTAGAGAGTTTTGTGAGTGATGCAGGCAATCTTGTAGGTTGATCTACCTTCTATTGGGAGCCACTTGAGATTTCTGAGGACGGGGGAGATGTGATCAAATTTTCTACAATCAGAGATGAGTCTAGCAGCAAGGTTGAGGACAGATTTAATTGGAGCAAGATGGATTTTAGGGGTGCCCGCCAAAGTGCCGTTGCCATAGTCAATCCTGGAGAGGACCAGCGATTGGACAACAAGTTTGAAATCTCCTGCAGGAATAAAAGGTTTAAGTTTCTTAAGATGGAGAAGGGTGAAAAGAGCGCTTTTGGATGCATTTTTTTTTTTTTTTTTTCAAAACAAATTTTATTAGGTTTGGCAGTTGACAGCACAATTGAAATAATCCACCGCTCCCCTAGTAGCAGAGAGGCAGTGGGCATAGCAAAATCAGCATAATCAAATACAACCAGCTAATATTTCCCCAGTACCCACCCACCACTAACCCACCCGGATCCCTCCCCCCCACCCCGCACGGTGTCTGTATTGTCCATCTAGAGGAGCTTAGCAATCGTAGACGCTGCATGTGAGCCACGTCGCCCTAAGCCAGTTCAGACGCGGTCCGCGTCGGCAACCCGAGGCTCCGGGGGGTCCAGCAGAAGGCCTCTGTAGTCAGCCCATTTCTTCCAGATCTTATAATGTTTTGCAGGACACCCCCTCGCCTCAAATATCGGGCGTTCTAGTCCCATGTTAAAGTCCAAACCTCGTTTCCACACCTCCAGCAGTGGGGCTCTAGTAGCCTTCCATGCTCTAGCAATGTCCCTCTTGGCCACTATGAGGCCCAATAGGAGCAAGTGCCGCTTGTACAAATTCCCCCCCACCTGTTCCATGACATGAAGAAGGCCTAACTTCGGCGAGCGGGGGAGCTCCCAGCCCAGCACCTCTTCCAGGCAGTCCCACACTCCTGACCAAAATCTCCGCAGTCTCACGCACTCCCACACCGTGTGAAGAAAGGAGCCCACAGCACTGCCGCACCTCAGACATTCCGGGGAGGCAATCAATCCCGCTTTCCACAACCGTTCCCTCGTATAGTACACCCTATGGAGGTATTTGAATTGGATAAAGCGTAGGCGCACTGCAATCGCAGCCCCCCTAGGGGCCTCCAGGGCCTCCCTCCAATCCTCCTCTTCCAAACTCCCCAACTCTCCTTCCCACACCAACCGCAGTTTGTCAAGGGAGGGGGAACAATGGGTGACGAGCGTCTGGTATATACTAGAGATTTTTTTTGTGTCTAATTCCCCCATGAACAATTTAGCCTCAAGAGGACTAAATTCTGGCAGTGAAGTCAAGTTTGCTAAGGTAGGGGTCAGGGCATGTCGGAGCTGCAAGTATCGAAAGAATTGGGATTGGGGCATATCATACTCATCTCGCAGAGCCTGAAACGACTTGAGGACCGGGCCCTTCATAACATGACCCAGCGCCGAGATGCCGATCGCGTCCCAGCCATCAAAGCCCCGCAGGGAAGCCAAAGCCGGTAGCCTCCCATTATGCCACAGCGGGGTTTCCCCCGTCAGTCTGTTCCACCATCCCATACGGCGGAGCGCGTCGCGCCACACCCGGAACACCGTCTGTGTGACTGCCGGGAGTCTTTTGCGGAGTGCCGCCGAGTACAATATCGTATGTAGCGTGTGAGGGTCCATAAGGTACCTCTCCAGGGCGTAAGTCGGGTCTCCGCGATCCCCATACCACCACTCATTGAGGACCAGCAGGTGTGACGCCTGGTAATACGACAGAATGTCGGAGGCCGCTAAACCCCCACAGTACGTCGAGAGGAAACATGTGCGGAGCGCCACCCGCACTGCCCCTCCCGTCCACAAGAACCGGCCCAACACTGAATCCACCTGCCGAAACCATTGCCGCGATATCGGGTATGGATAATTTTGAAGCTGATAGAGGAGGCGAGGCAGGGCCACCATCTTAAAGATGGCCGAGCGTCCATATACATTCAGCGGCATCCTGGACCATATTTGTGTGTCCGATCGTATTCTATCCCACACGGGTAGAACATTGCGGGACCACGACACCCCTGGCATGTCCGTCAGAAAGACACCTAGATATTTAAGGCCTCCCTCCGCCTCCTGCAGGGCCGAAGCCCAAGGACCCAAGGCACTCCTATCTCCCAGGACCCACAATTTGGACTTCCGTACGTTCAGTGTGAGGCCGGACACGTCGCCGAAGATACGCATTATGTCTAGGACTCTGGGACCGGATCTGTTCAGGTCCGTAAGAAAGAAAAGGACATCATCGGCATAAAGCGCGATTCTGTCAGTCGGTCCACCCACCCATTCCACACCACGCAACTGCGCATCTATCCTCACCCAGGCCGCCAGTGGCTCCATCGCTAATGCAAACAGGTAGGGCGAGAGGGGGCACCCCTGCCGCGTGCCCCGACCTATCAGAAAGGAACCGGACACCGCGCCCGCAACCCGCACCGCCGCTGTCAAGTCAGTATAGAGTAAGTGAATATAGGACAGAAAACGGGGGCCTAGGTTGAGACGTAGAAGCAGCGCCCGAAGATATGGCCAGCTCAGGGAATCAAACGCGCTATCAATATCTGCCAGTAATAGGGCCGCCGGTATATCAGCTGCACGCGCCGCCTCCACCACCAACTGCGCCCTGCGAATATTATGTCTAGTCGCCCTGTGGGGCATAAAGCCGGCCTGGTCTGGGTGGACCAGGTCCGATATATAGGGAGAAAGGCGTTTCGCCAAGGCTTTCGCTAATATTTTTGCTTCGAAGTTCAGCAAGGAAATTGGACGATATGACTCAGGGCGATCCGGCGGCCGCCCAGGCTTGCAAAAAACAACCACCTCTGCGTGTCGCCAGTCCGCCGGAAGGCATCCGCATTCCCGAGCCGCCTCTAGTGCCTTCCTATAGCGCATCCCCAGTTGGAGATAAAACATTTTCATAAATTCGCAGGGGAAACCATTAGGCCCAGGGGCCTTTCCAGCGTTCAGTTCGCCCAAAGCCTCACCCAGTTCCTCCGCAGACAAGGGGAGGTCCAGTCGGGCTCGGCCCTCATCCGAGAGCGCCCGAGGCGGGAGATCAGCCAGGAACTTGTCAATGTCCTCCGCCGCTAGAGACTCCCCCGGCGCGTACTGCGTCTCATAGTAACGAGCAAAGGTCTCAGCCAGGACCTCCGGGTCAGTGATAGGACTCCCCGCGTCGTCCCGGAGACCAGGCAATGGCTGGGCTTGAAAGGAACCCTGACATAACCTGTAGAGCATCGAGCCGGACTTATCCCCCCATTGACAGATTCTACTCTGCATAGCCAGCCAGGTGTGGCGGGCTTCATCGAACAGTAAGGAATGATACATCTGTTGGAGATAGAGCAGTTGCCCCACCGCCGCGCCACTTTCTCCCGACGTGCAGACGGCCTCTTGGTCACTAACCCGAGTCGCCGCCTCCGCTATGGCCCGCCCGCGGGACCTACGATTCGCTGCGCACCACGCTATATCTACGCCTCTGAGCACCGGTTTTAGAGCCTCCCACAAGGTCACGGCGTCCGTATCTGGACCGTCGTTTTCGGTCAGGTAGTGCGCTATAGCCTCCCTCATGTGCGATTGGTAATCATCACGCTGTAAGTGCCACGTAGCCAGGCGCCAACGGAATGGTTGTCTCTTTGTGCTTAAAAGTAGTGTCAAGGAAACCGGGGAGTGATCCGACAGTCCCCTAGGGAGTATCGCGGTAGAACCCACTCGTCCAATCCAGGGCTGGGGGATAAAAAGGTAGTCGAGACGAGAAAAGGATTTGTGAACAGCTGACACATACGTGTATTCACGCCCACATGCATGTTGATATCGCCAGGCATCCACCCAATCCAGCCCCCGCACCAATCTGCTCAGTTTCGTCGAGGCCTCAGGCAACTGATCACCCCCGGGCCTACAGCGATCCAACCTCCCATTCATCACGTCATTCCAGTCACCTCCCACAATAGTTAAAACATGCGGGATCTCGGCCCATACATCAAACAGCCGCTCCAAAAGGGCATCCTGCAGAGGGGGCGGCGCATAGACACTGCCAAACACCACGGGCTCCTCCCCCACCTTTCCTTTGACCAATGCAAACCTGCCATGTGCATCCAGCCACTGCGTTTCATGCGAGTAGTTCACACGACGGTGTATCAATATTGCAACTCCTCTAGAGCCCCTCGTAAACCCTGCATGGAACACCTGATCATAACCATATCTCCGTAAGCTAAGGGTTTTGGTACCCATGAGATGGGTTTCCTGGAGGAGTAGAACATCTGCCTTCTCCTTCTTCCCCATACGCAAAACCGCTCCCCTCTTAATTCTGTCGAGCATCCCTCTCACATTCCAGCTCAAAATGCGCAGGGAAGCTCGTGGGGGTTCCGTCCCCTGTCCGTCAGTCGCCATCATGGGGGCCAAAACTTTGGTTCGTCGGGCAACCGAGGCCACATACAGACTCTTACTGTCCTCCAGACACTCACATACACCGTGCTCACCTCAGGCCTACCCACTCCCACAACTCCCCCCCTGCCCCCCAACCCCCTACCCGTCCCCCCGCCAACCCCCCCGGACCCCAAACAATACCAACAACCCCCCCTCCAGCCCCCCACCCCATACCTCAGCAAAATTGAAGTACCTGTCGCGGTGCAGGCGATCCCAGACCCCCAACGGGAGGTCGGAGACCCACAACACCAATGGATCCCTCCCAACTACCCACTAAGTGTCCAACTACCCTCTACCCAACGTGGGAACGAACTCCGGGAGAAGACCCGCTCTTTCTCGAGCGCCTCCCGACCCATGATCCACCCACGGACCACGATGTATGTAGCAGTAGTCCATATGGCCAGTCCGAAGTCCGGACCCGTCCGACCTGCACCTCTATGCACCGTCGCGGCCCCACGAGCCGGAAACACCTATCAGGGCCAGTACATCACAGGGACTCAAGACTTCAAGGGGGAAGAATCCGTCGCCTCAGAGTCCTCCACAGTCTTCTCTTGGGAAGGCAAGCGCTTCTTGGAGCGCGCTCTCCAGTTACTCCTGCTGCGTGACCTACGGGGCACCTTCTTGGGTTCCGATGTGGAGGACGTATCCGAGCCCCTCCTCGGAGGGGTGTGCACCTTGACCCGCACCGTCTCGTCCGTCCATTCAAATACATCCTCCGGAGAGTTAAAGAATTGAGTGCGAGATTGAAACACCACCCGCAAGCGGGCCGGGTAGAGCAGGGCATACGGGATCTTCAACTCACGAAGGCGCGCTTTCGCTGCCGTGAAGGATTGCCGTTGTTGTTGGACCAGCCTGGTGTAGTCCGGGAAGATCAGGATCTTGTGGTTTTCAAACATAATGGGGTCCTTAGCGCGGGCCTGACGTAGGATGGTGTCCCTGTCGTGATAGTTGAGCAGTTTGGCTATCACAGCCCGGGGGCGAGCCCCAGTGGGCGGCTTCGGAATCAAGGCCCGGTGGGCCCGCTCGATGATGAAGCAGCGCGAAAGGGATTCCGGTGGGAGCCACCCCTCCAGCCACTGAGTCAAGAAGGCCTCCATATTTCCCTTCTCACAGTCTTCCGGAAGGCCCACAAAGCGCAAGTTATTTCTTCTGGCCCGTCCTTCCGCATCCTCCACTCGCAACGCCAGGCCCTTTTGGATTCCCTCCATGGCGGCTACCTTCTTCTTGAGGACCGCGACGTCGTCCTCTACCTCCGTGATCCTTGTCTCGGTTTCCGTGATGCGGGCGACAGCGTTGCGCAAATCCTGTCGCAGCAGGGTAACATCCGCTCCGACCGCACCGATCTTCGCGTCCAGCATATCTCTAGACTGCGTGATGGCCGCCATTAGTGCCGCATTATCCGGTCCCGAGCTCTGCTGTCCTCCTGTGGCTCCCGCACCCCCACTTGGCCCCGCAAATTTATCCATGGGGCCCTGCTTGGAAGAGCCGCCGCTGTTGTTCCCCCTAGTCATAGTTCTCGTGGGGCTCACGGTCGTTCACCGGGAATGGCGGGGTGCAGAGACCGCCCCAACCGACCTCGCAGCGTTCAATGAATAGCACCCCAAGCAGGCCCAGCGCGCAGCCCGACAGAAGGTGTCCCACGCCGCCGTACAACCAAGAGTCAAGCCACTTTAGGAGGGCCCCGTGGCGGAGTCAGGGTCTCTGAAAGTGGCCGTGCCCACCAACACAGGAGAAGCCGAAGCCAGCCCCGGCCCCTTCGCGTGGCTCCCGGCAAAGACGGCCGTCAGCAATCCACCAACGCCCAAGAGTGCCGTCGCAGTAGGCCAATATCCCCCACCGCGGTCCGGCCCGACCGCCGAGCAACCTGTAATGCCCCGAAGGCGCCCCTGGCACCGAGGGCTGGAGCAGGATCAATTGAAGGTGATTGGAGGAGGGGGGGGGGAGGGGGGTGGTTGGCGCTGCAATGGGGTGTAGTGAGAGAATGGGTAACTGTCGTCTCTCGACGCTCCGAGGGCCACAGACCCCGCGGTCCGACTCGGCCGCCGAGCGGGCCAGGCACCTCCGCAGGAGCGTCCCCTCCCCCTCCAGGTCGCGCACCACGCGGCTCCCCCTTACCGCACCATTGGACGCTGGTCACACCGCCGGTGGGTCGCTGACACCGCTCCCTCCAAGCCAGCTGTGCTCCGCCGCGGCCCCACAGGTCGGGCGGGTCGGCTCCTCACACCCCAGCCGGTCCGGCGTCGCCTCACTTCCGGGCGGGGCACCCACCAATCCAGGCCCCGGCTCTGGTGCCCGATAAAGGCCGCACCGCGGTCCCTGGTCAGCGCTGCCGGAGGCGGCAGAGATCACGCCTCCGGGGCCCCAAAATCGCCGTCTGGCCGTCTCCCCCTGCTCCCGCGGACAGCCGCTCACTGCCGGGTGGACAGAGGTCGGGGCGACGCAGGATATGTGGAAGGATCACAGGCGGCGGGACGGAGCTCGCTCAAGCTGCGTCCGCCATGCTCGCCGTCTTGGCCACGCCCCCTTTGGATGCATTTTTAATGTGGGGGATGAGAATAAGATTCTGGTCAATACTGATGCCTAGGGATTTGACCGAATTGGAGGTGGAGAGAGGGCAGTTTAGAGCTTTGATGTCATTTAACCAAAGTTGAATGGGAAGAGAGCTATTTTTGGGGGAGAAAATTATGATTTCTGTTTTTTTGGGGTTCAGTTCGAGATGGTTCAGATGGAACCAGGTTAGAATTTTTATCAGGGTCTCATTGAGGTGAAGGATGTCTTTGTGAGATTTGATCTTGTAGTATAATTGGGTGTTGTCAGCATAGAGGTGGTAGTTGCTATTAGAATGGATGAGGGTGAGTGGTTCCATGAACAGATTGAATAGGGCTAAGCTTGATTTGTTGAGATCTATTTTGTAGGAATGAGGAGAACCATTTGTAAACGGTGCCTTCTAAACCGAACCGCTCTTTGAGAGTGCTGAGAAGGGTGGGGTGGTGGACGGTATCGAATGCAGCTGAGAGGTCTAGAAGGATTAGTACTGAGGATTCTCCTTTGTCAAGGGAACGATGAATGTCATATATTTTTTTTTTATATATTTTTATTCAAAACATTTTTTACAACGTTTATTCCCCTAACTCCTCCCCCCTCCTGCCCCCGCACAGGACATGAAAAATGCCAAAAAAAATACAAACAAATTTAGTTTTTTCCACAACATTTCTATATCTCAGGTTACAAGAACTCTGCCTGGCAAATTATACTGGGTAAGCTAGAGCATCAATCAAAACAGCTGGAAAGAAGAAAGAAGAATTTTTTTTTTTTTTAAAACCTTAGTAGGGCGAACAACTAAACATAACCCCATGGATACAGCTTGATTAGTATTCCTGATTTTTATTACACACCCGACTTGAGACCCTATGGAAATTCTATGTTTCCTGCCACCCTATTCTTCCAATCTGTTATTGGTTTCCAGATCTGCAGACCGAGGGATCTGCCCTTCTTCCCTTTTCTGGCGTATAACGCTTTTTCCATGTTGTATATATGTAAAAGCCTGGCCAACCATTGCTGCATAGTGGGGGGGTGCTTATCTCGCCATGCTGAAGCTATGCATAGACGAAATACTGCCATGGCTACAAACAAAAAGTTCTCAAACTGTGATTGCTCTCCAGTCCCGTCCAGTCCCATTAATATTACTTCGGATGTCATCGTTAACTTACAATTCAGCGATCGATCTAAAAACCCTTCGATTTCTTTTATCAGAGGGACCAGGTTGGGGCATTCGCCGAACATGTGGACTATGTCTCCCTCCTAGCTATCACATCTTGGGCATGTTATCCCTTGTGTGCCCCCCCACTGTGCAATTCTGGCTGGGGTGTAGTATAGCTTGTACAAGGTCTTATAGTGCTGGGCTTGCAATGAAGAAGAGCGGAGAACCTCCTGTCCCATCTGCAATGACTTCTCAAAGATCCCCTCCGTAATCCCTAGCGCATCAATCCATTTTGCTTCAAATTTACCCAGGTCATCTCCCCTGTGTGCTATAAGTTCAGCATAGAACCTTTTTATCGCACAGCCGTGTCCCCCTTCTATTACTTGTAATATTGTATTGTCTCCAAATCCTAGAGGTCCTCCTCTCTTTCCAGCCAATAAGCTTCTTATCTGTAAATATTTAAAAAACGTCCTTGTACTGAGCCCAAATTTTCTCTGTATCTTTGAGAATTGGCGCACTCCTAGCGGGCCTATCAAATCCCCCATTCTTTTCACTCCTAACCGTCCCCATTCCTTGAAAACAGTATCAGAAAAGATCTCTGGGGGTAATGTGGGGTTGTTCCCTAACCTAGTATATGCATGGTATCTACCCAGTCCAAAGCTCTTTTTAAACGCCTTCCACACCTTATAAGCTGCCTCCAGGGTCTTGAATCTGGTCCTCTTAAAGTAGCTCGGTTCAGTGAATCTCAGGAATACATTCTGTGCCTCCTCACCTAAAATCAAACCGTATATCTCTAATGAGCCGGTATAGAATTCTCCTTCCATCTCGGCCGCACCAATGAGGCCCGTTATTTGCTGCAGCACTGCTGCCCAGTAATAAAGTCTCAGGTCCGGTAGTGCCCACCCCCCTCTCTCTTGGTAATGCCATAAATTTTAGTGCCCTTCTTGTTTTACCCTGTGACCAAATAAACCGGTTTATTATGAGCTCTATTCTACTAAACAAAAGTGGGTTAAAAAATAGAGGTATAGTTCTAAATATATATAGAAATTTCAGGAGATTCATTTTGATATAGTTTACCCTGCCAACTATGGACATATGCAGGGTATGTATCCTATCCAAATCCTTCTTCGCTTTCACGATGATAGGGGAAGTATTTAAGTCCACTAAATTGCCCAGGTCAGCAGTGATAGTTATTCCTAAGTAAACCCCCTCAGCCACCACCCGTGAATCTGTGCATGTTGCGTATGTGTTCTTTATAATTTGTGTCTTAGTTTTATTTAGTGCGTACCCCGCGACCTGCCCGAATTGCTCCGCCTCCTGTTCTATTTTACTGATGGCCTCTGCTGGTGAGGGTGTGATAATCGCGATATCATCTGCGTATGTTAGTACCTTAATCAGTCCCATCTTAGTATCTAGCGGCCTAATTCCATCATTTAGCTCCAGTTTCTTAATTAGTGGGTCTATGTAAAGTGCAAAGAGCAGGGGTGAGCATGGGCACCCCTGTCGTGTGCCCCGTGTAATTCTAAATGGGGTAGTGCGGCTTGCATTCACCCTTACACAAGCCGTTGGTCCTACATACAATGATTGTATCGATTTTATAAATCCTTCTCCAATTCTCCCTTTCCTTAGCACTGCCCACAGAAATTCCCATGCCACGCGGTCGAAGGCCTTTTTGGCATCTAGTAACATAGCTGCCATAGGTTTCTCCTCCGCCCCTTTTACATCAAATAGCGTGATCATTTATCTAACATGGAGTGTAGTTCCTCTATGTGGAATAAAGCCATGCTGATTAATGCTTACTAATTGCTCTGTTACCCTAGCAAGTCTGTTCGCTAATGTTTTAGAGAAGATTTTTAGGTCAGCATTAATCAGTGTAATCAGGCGGTATGATCCGGGCTCTGGGGGGGGTTTCCCTTTTTTAAGGATTACAACAATATCTGCCCCTGCCCAGCTGGCTGGTATAGAATGCCCCAACTGTGCCTCTCTAAGTGTCTTAACTAGCTCTGAAATAATTGATGCAAAAAACACTTTGTAGAATTCCCCGGGTATCAAATCCGGCCCGGCAGCCTTGCCGGAAGGCAAACTGAGCATAGCCTCCTTAATTTCTTCTGCCTCTAAGCAGGTCTCGAGAGAGTCCCTATCTATCTCCTGTAGGATTTTAATTGGTAGGTCTTGCAGGTACCTCTGAATATCGTCAGGATCCCTGTCCTGCTCCTACTCATAAAGCTTGCAATAGAACTCCCTAAAGACCTCAAGGATACCTTCCCTATCTGAAACCATATTACCCCCGCTATCTCTCATCTCTTTAATTTCCCCTTTTGCCATCCTCTGTCTCGTGCGTGTTGCAAGTGTCCGCCCTACCCTTTCACTATATTCATAGCATTGCTCTCTCTTAGCATTGTAAATCTTAGCTGATTTTATTGCTATACTCTCTTCTGCTTCTGCTTTAGTCATCATGGTCTCCATTAGATATTGTTCCAGCTCCCGCCCCTCAGTAATAGCCTGTTCAAGTCTCTGCTCTGCTTTCAACAGGTCGCTGTTTACCCGATCTACCTTGGCTTTCTCCTTTTTCTGATTGGATAGACTAAAGCTCAGTGTTTCATCTCGCACCCCGGCTTTAAAGGTATCCCAATCATTTCCTGGATTAGTACTCCCTCTATTGATATCCCAGAAGCTCTTTATCCAAACGTGCATGTGTGTAATGTAGTCTATATCCGTCAGGAGTTCTCTTTCAAATGTCCATGATTTAACCTGTCTTTTAAGCCCACTGCCCGTTATTGTCAATAATAGAGGGTTGTGATCAGACAGAATACGGGGTAGCCTCACTATCGTGAGGGTATTTGAGGGTAACCTGGAGGTGAAGAAGTAATCCAGACGGACGCACTTCCTATGGGGGGCCGAGTAGTAAGTGAAGCCGTCCTCGCCCGCTTTAAGCTATTCCCAGACATCTATAAAGGCGTTGTTACTGGCCATACTTCGGATTGCTCTACACACCCTCTTTTTCCTTCCTTGGTATAGGCCTCTGTTATTCAGTCCCAAACCTGATGCCCCGTCGATGTTGAAGTCTCCTGCGAGGATCACTCTTGGTGCCCAGGTAGCCAGTTCTATATCTAGGAACTCGAATACTTCAGGGTCATCCTCAGTTGACCCATAGACGGACCCTAAAGTAATCCAGTCTTCTCCAATCAGACACTCAATCAGGGCCCACCTGCCCCAAGGATCTTCTAATTTCTTCCTAGTGCTAACGTTAGGTAGTTTAGTTAGTATGGCCACTCCCCTGACCTTTGCCCCATGTTTTGAATATGCCAGCACGCGCAGCCCCAATTGTTCCAACAAGAAAGGCTTATTGCCTTCTATGTGTGTCTCTTGTAAACATATAAATTCTGCCTGGGTGTTTTTAATTAATAGAGCTACCTTTTGCCTTTTCAGCCTATCATTCAGCCCACATACATTCATTGTTAACACCTTAACTTTTGAGCTCATCCTTAATCTTTATTATTCCTGAGCCTTTTAAACCGAAGAGATAAAATTTCTTTTCTGCCCTCGATACCATCTTTGCTGCTAGTGCCATTGTCTTTGCCTTTAGGTTTTCAACTAGTTTTTGCCAGATCCAGCTGATTAGTCTAGCCAAAATTAACTCTTTAAACTTATATGCAGTCCTTCTTTCCCTTACATGTATCCTGAGTTCCTTTTGTGTAATTTCCTTGTTTTGATATGTCCCAGTCCTTTTCCCTGTATTCTGTCCTGTGCCCCCTCCCCTTGAGGCATCCTGGGTCCAGCCGGATCCAGGTGTGGGCGTCCGTTGACCAGTACGCCTCAGGGCGCTCCCCCCCCAGCCCCGCGTGAATATTATGGTTAGATTGGGAGATAGTCCATGAGGGGAAAAAAAAAAAAAAAAAAAAAAAAAAAAAAAAGGTTCTATACCCAATATTGAAAAGAGTTGAAACTTATTATCCAGTCCACATCCTAAGAGAAAATTTAGTTCTTGGTCATTTTCCGGTAATATCTTTTGCAGTCTCTGAAATTTCTTTAAGGTAATTTTCGGCCTGTATTTCGCTGGTGAAACTACGAGTTGCTCCCCTAAAAATTACTTTCAGTCGGGCAGGGTTCTGTAAAAAAACTTTAGCGCCAATTTGCTCAAAGGGAGAAAATAGCTGTCTCAGCCTCCACCTCCTTTCAACGGTAGCGTGGGCAAAATCTGGTCTCACAAAGAATGTGGAGCCGTTATATTCTCTCTTACTCGTGGGACGAGCTAAGTCGTAGATGGTATCACGAAGTAGAAAGTTTCCAAAGAACACCAGCATTGCCCTTGGAAATTTAGGTTGATTCTGTGGTTTCTTAGACTGAGTGAGGGGGAACCGATGGGCGCGTTGTACTTCTCTCTCTAGTTCCCAGGTTTGAAGTTCAGGGAAAGCTGATTTAAGAAGTTTAATTACATACCCCCTGGGGTCGTTTTCTTCAACGCCTTCTGCGAGCCCCAGGAAGCGCAGATTGTTTCGTCTTGATCTATTCTCTTGTTCCTCAACCTTTATCAGTAGATCCTGTATGATTCCTTCTTGTTTTTTTTCCTGCTTTTGAAGGTAGGTAACATCGTTCTCAAGATGGTTAGTTCGTGATTCAACTGACACCATTCTTTCAGATATCTCTATACATGTACTTCCCACCTTGGTTACAGCGCCTTGCAATAGTTGTATGGCTGAATGCTGCTTTTGGGTTTCCATTTTAACGTCTTTATGCAGTCTTTTTATTGAGCTTAATATATCTTTTAGTGATGGCTCGGCCACTTCTCCTATTTCTTCATCATATTGAGAGATGTCCCCAGTTGGATCCTCCTCGCTTTGTTGAGCCAGTATTTTTCCCCCCCTCTTTAATTTATTTTTGGGTTTTGGGATTTTTCGGGGATTGATGGATTCTGGGTTACTTCCTTGATCGGTTGTTTCTTCATAGGTACTTTTATTTAATCTTTTATTCCTTATTCTTCTTTTCTCTAGTTTTTTCCCCCTTGGTGTATTTCCTTGCCCATGATTGCTTATGTTCCTTGTGCCTGAACAACCTGATATTTCCTGGGTTGATACTTCTTGGTCTTGTTCCTTGTTTACATTGCTTGCCTCACTAGAAGTTGATATGCCAGTTTCGTATATATCTGCTTCAGATTCATCTGAGTGTGAATCAGTTTCTGGCGAAGGCAGTTTGTCCGTTGGAGGATTCGATGTTACATGAGGGTTCATCTCCTGAGCAAGTTTTTGGGTTGTCCCGTTCTTTATCATTGAATCCAGAACCACTAGCCCTTGACTTGGCCCTTTATTTGCCCCAGCTTTGGGCAGTGGGCTAAAGATATTTAATATACTAGGCTGCAAAGTAATTGGTTGTCCCGTCGAGGTTGCTTTTGCATTTGCTTTCAAATCCTTGATGGTTTGTAACCGTTTTGCTTTTTTTGCCATTAATTCCAGCTCTTCAGTGGCTTCAATGTCTTTCTCCCTCTCCTTCTCCTTGTTTCTCTCTTGACTTTATCTTTCCTTTTCTCTATTTCTATGCCATTACCTTTAACTGTATATTTATCACTCTTCTTCTCCTTTTTAGATTTATCATGGTCTCCCTGTTGCTCATTGCAGCTCTGGATGACACCTTTGTCCTTGTCTTTATCTTTATTTTTCTCTTTTTCTGGACCCTTTTTATTTCCTCTGTCCTTCTCCTTTTCGTTATCTTTTTCTCTATCTTTTCCTTTGGCTTGCCCTTGATCCTTATTTTTTGCTTCCCTTGCTTTAGCTCCTCTAGTCTCTCGTCGTTGCTGCAATGGCTGTAATGGCTTTAGTAATTGGGCATTATCCGATTCTTGTGCCTCATGTGCCTCATGTATCTGCTCGTCAGGTTCAGATTCTTCAATACATTGGGTACTCATGACATCCAGGGTGTTTGATCGGGGCATAGGTGGCATAGATGGATCGGGTAGATCAGGCACTGCAATTAGATCACGTGATTCCATCTGATCACACTGAATACTCTCCACTTTTTCTGTGCCCATTTCCTGCATTTTCACTGTTTCTTCTTTCCCTATAATCTGCTTGTTAGATTCGTTTTTTTTGTTCTGCTCATTTGATATTGTGTGGGCTATTTGAGCTGGTTGCAATGCGACTAATCCACGCCCTGAGTTAGCCAGTTTTGTCAATTCTTCTACTACACTCAAAAGACTCAATGTGATGCGCCGTTCTTGTGTGTTTCGATTGTGATTCAATTGGCACAGAGGAATGAGTCTAATGATATTACTTTCAAGATTTCGTTTTATTTGCACCTGCTGCCTGTCAGATTGAAAGCACTTGAGGGACCCCTTAAGTTTAGTTGCGATATTCAAGGAGCACGATATAGAGATTTTTATCTCTGCCTCCGCCAACTGCTGTCGTGTAGGGATATTTAGGCACCGAGGGTAGCGCTCTTGGGTTTTCCGTCGAGGCCCCTCTTGCATTATAGTGTGTTGGGCTTTTTTTTTTTTTTTTAAGAAAAATCCAGGTTTTTCCCCCCCCTCTCAAAAATGTAAAAAATGTCCTACGCAATCTTTAGCACAGGTGACAGGTGATTGGTGACAAATTCAGAAAGGGTACAAAAGCCTCCTTGCACCCCTGATAGAACCGGCAGAGCAAAGCTGAAAGCAAAAAAAAAAAAGGGGTCGTTGTATTGTAATTAGCGCTACAACAATTTAATGTCTATCACCCACAGCTACACCTTATTGTTTAGCTCCTGCGTGTAAATAGTGGATGTAACAGATCAAAAGTGGCGACCTCAGCAGGACACCCTCCCTCGGCTTTCTCTTATTTTCTTATTTTTCTTTTCAGCGCTCGTTAATCTCAGCGCTCTTTGAAGCTGAAGGTTAGAGTCTCTGAATGCCGATTAATGCAGATTAATTACACACGATTGAAGGCGTCCCGCTGGTTAATGGGCCGTTGGTAGAGATCCCTTTTTTCCGATTACTCAGCTTATACTACTTAAGCTGCCCTGCCCTGATAAACATTGACAGTCAATAATATCGCCACCACACAATGCGCCCCGCTCCTCACCTTTTGCCTTTCACCTCAACACCAGGCTCCAGCAGGCTGATCGCCGAGTCGGAGATTGATTGATAGCTCCAAAACACGAAACGGAGTTAGGGCAGGGGCGGGGGGTAAAGGGCAGCCGTCTGTGTCCTTTGAGCTTCTTTTGAAATTCCGCAGGTTTCTCTCCAGTGAAGCGTTCTTACAGACCACCCTTGTAAAGAACACCAGCTGGCGTTATCTGAGAGGGTCAGCGGTATCTGAAGGTATCTGCACGGATGCTCGACTGAGAATCCATAAAAAAAAAAGGGGCCAAGGGTTAGCTGGGTCAGCTACAGTCTTTTCCGCAGTTCCTTTTGCAGTCCCTTTCAATATATTATTTTTTCCTTTCCACAAGTTATGAGTTATCTCATAACGATCAGACCGGCAGGTTTATCTCCCCATTTTCGCTCGGTTTCTCGGTCTCTCACGCAGGGGTCCAGGAGAGCAGAGAGCGTTCAGTCAGCGACTGTCCACGCCGACGCCATCTTGCCTCTCTCTGTGAACGGCCAAGACCTATTGCATTTCCAATGAATGTCATCAATGATATTAAGCATAGCAGTTTCTGTACTGCATACCTTTCTAAAGCCAGACTGGAAGACATCAAGGAGGTTGAAGGAGGCGATATGTTTCTCAAGTTGTAATAGGACACATTGTTCAAGGGCTTTGGATAGGAATGGAAGGTTAGAGATTGGACGACGGTTGTTAGGGTCATTGGGGTCAACTGCTGTGTTTTTGGGAATAGGCAAGATTTGGCCGAGTTGAAGGGAGGCAGGGACACATCCAGTGGAAAGAGAGGAGTTGATGATTTTGGTCCATATGGGGGCAATGATGGATTTGAGTTCTTGGACCAGAGTGGGGGGGAGAGGATCTTTGGAGTGGGCAGAAGGTTTTAGTTTGACAATGATATTAGTGATCATAGATTCTGTTACTGGACTGAAATCACTCCAGGAGGCATTGTTTTTAGCAGTGGGGTTTGTTATTGGAGGGATATCCTGTTGGGGTATAGCATTGAGGGGAACGGAGGTATCAAGCGGTGCAGAGGAGGTGGTCGAAGGAGAGTTATGAGAGTTGGGGAGGGTGTGTAGGATGGTGGAAGGTTGAGGTGAGGGTGAGGGTGGGAGGGAAGAGAACGAAAGTTCGATCATGTTGATTTTGTTAGTAAAGAAGCTGGCAATTTCTTCGCATTTGTCAATGGAGGCTAGTATTTTAGAAGGGCCAGTGGAGGTTTGTTTTTTTTACAATTTTAAAAAGTTCTCGAGGGCGATTTCTGGCCTGCTCTAGTTGAGAACGTAGGAAGGAGGCTTTTACGTTAAAAATGTGTTTTTTGTACTGGGATCTTGTGGTTCTAAGGATAGCAAGATTGTCTACACTTGGATGAGCTCTCCAAATCCGTTCAGAATGTCTAAGGGACCATCTTTCATTGTTAAGTTCGGAATTGAACCAAGACTTAGGAGGAATTTTTTTTTGTAGTTTAAGTTTGATTGGAGCAATTTGGTCGACGGTTTCAAGAATAGGATTGTTATAGTGGTTGGTAAGGTTATTGGTGCTGTCAGAGAGAGGGGGAGAGCTAAGTGAGCCTTAATTGCGGTTTCCAATTTATCCGGAGGAATAAGGTGAAGGTTGCGGGTGGATTTCTTGGATAGTGTGCTTCTGAGGGTGGGGAGAGTAATGGATTTAGTCATGGTGAAGAGGATAAGGTAGTGGTCAGACCAATCTACGGGATGAATATTGGAGAGGGAGGCTAGATCTTTGTTCGTTATAATAGCATCAAGAGTGGCACCTTTGTTATGTGTCGGAGTATGGCAGAGTTGGGACATATTGGTGATGTCGATGGTATCGTTAAGTAGGATGACAAAGGGATCAAGACTGTTGTTCCAATGGATGTTGTAATCACCGAGGAAGAGATTTTTAGAATGTGAGAGTGACGATTGTATGATAAGATCAGTCAATTCTTCCGTAAAGGGGATGTTGTTTCCAGGGGGGTGGTAGATAGCGTGTCACCGGGTAGTGGTGGAGTCTGATGTGATGAGATCGGCGCAAAGGTATTCAAAGGATGAAAAGACTTGTAGATTGACTAGAGAGATGTTAAGTTCAGCATTAAAAATTATGGCGAGACCACCGCCTGTTTGGTCAATTCTGTCTTTTCTAATGATAGAATAACCAGGGGGATAAGCAAGTGGAGGATGGGAGTGGAGTGGGGGGTGAGCCATGTTTTGGTTAGGTAGGCAATGTCAATGTTTTCGCTTAGAATGGTTTCGCGATTTCAGTGGCGTGACAGGAGGCGGATCTGCAGTTAATCAACATGCAGCAAAGGGAGGTGGGGACTGGAGTAAGGGAGGGTGGACACGTAGGGATAGGTGTGAGTAGTTGGTGTGGTCTGGGGGAGGAAGGAGAAAGGGCGAGTTTGCTTGTTCCTAAAAGAACTGGTATAGTAGATAGGTGCGTGGGGCATGAGGTGGATCAGCAGTTAGTCGACGTGCAAAAAATGGGAGTGGGGTCGGGCGATTGGGCGGGGGGACAAGGGGGGATAGATCTAAGAAGTTGTGGAGGTCTAGGTGAGGAGGGCGGAAGGGGGAGTCTTCTAGTTCCTAAGATAACTGGGATGGAATGTTTATGACTAGGGGGTAAATTGGGTAACGGTGGAGGTGGAGAGATAGTTAAGTTAGAAGAGTTGTTCGCTTTGGAGGGTAGAGATGGAGAGATAGTTATGTTAGAGGAACTGTTAACTTCGGAGGGTGTTGGTTGAGTGCCACGTTGTGGTTCATCGGACATGTTGGTATTGTATGGGGTCATGGCTTGTGAGGGTTGATTGGGTAATGTGTCAGTTGTGTGGTTGTTAGAAGGAGGAGTAATTTTGCAGGTGATGGAGTTAAGGTGGGAGTCTATGGATGCGCTGAGGAGGGTGTCCGTGTGTGAGGAGATAGTTTTCGAAAGGAGTGAGATATCATTTCTAAGAGAGTAGAGTTCTAAGATGAGGGATAGAAGGATAAGTTCAGTGGTAGAGGAAGCCAGGGAATGAGTTGATGGGTGCGGTGGGTCTGTGTTTATTGGACTGTTCGTCAAATTAGGGTTATGTAGTGGGGGAATAAAGAGTGGAGGAAGAGGTGGAAAGACATGAGGGGGTTGGAGGGAGTTTTGAGTGTTTTTGGAAAGGGGGGAGATCAGGGGGTAAGAGGGGAATGTAGGAGGTATTGTTGTTAGGATGTGGAAGTGATTGGAAGTGGGAGAGGAAGGGGAGGAATCAGAATGAAACGGGAGGGGGGGAGAGAGGAATGAGGGGAGAAGCAGGCATTAGAAGTTGGGATTGGGACGGGGATGTGATGGGGGTGATGTAACTAGGGGTAGAAGACTGCTAATTTGTTGTTTATTGGGTACCGGAGAAGGAAGTGGTAAGTCAGGAGGGAGCTTTAGGGGGGAGGGAGAAACGAGGGGGGATGAATGCAATAGAAGTTGGGGACGGTCAGAGGAACAGGGTAAGAGGGAGGGGGATGGAATGGGGGTTTGGGGTGTAGTGTCAAGATGATTTTCATTGGGAGTAGGAGGGGGAGGGGTAGAATTGTGAGGGAGCGATGGGGAGGAGAGAGGAATGAAGGCAGACGAGGGCGTTGGTTGGGGTGGGTCCGAAAGGTGAGGTAAAATGGAAGAGGATGAAATGGGGGGTGGTGAATCAAGGGCTAGCTGGGGTGAGGGGGTAGTGTTAGGGGATTGAATGGTGGTAAGGGATGAGGTGCTAATATGTAGATCATTGAAAGTGGGAGAGGAAGGGGGAATCAGAATGAGATGAGAGGGGGGAGGTGAATAAGGGGAGAAACAGGCATTAAAAGTTGGGATTGGTCGGAGAGACAAGATATTGGTGATGGGGAAGAGAGGGGGGAGGTGCGTCAAGGGGACGAGGGTTATAGTGGGCCGAATTCGGGGGTACTCTGAGGGTTTGTGATAAGGTGTTAAAGTGATGTTCAAAGATATCGAGGTGTTTTTTAGATGCTTGGATAAGGATGGTACCCGATTTGAAGATGGAGATGTCTATTTCGCCAGGAAAGGAAGACGATGGTGTGGAGGAGAGTTTAAAACCATAGGGGATGTTGCGTGAATTAGAGATCAAGAAGTGACCTAGGAATATGCTTTTCCATTTAGAAGGGCGTTTAGTGAAAAAGATGAAGTTGGTGACAAGTGAAGAGTTAAGGCTGTTATGGTGATCAGTGAATAAGGTTTCAGGGTGGAGACAGATAAGTTTGTGTTTGAGTTATTTTTTTACCATGTTTAGAGAGACAGGGTGGGTAGATAATAGACCAAGAGTTAGGGCCACATTTGGAGATGTGAGGTGTTGAGATTGAAGGTGTAGGAGTGAGTGGAGGCATGGTTTAGAGATAAGAAAGGGGGGAAGAGAAAGGACACTAGAGTAAGTACAACTGGTCTTCTAAGGGGGAGTGGATGCATAACAACAAGTTAAAACTGAATGGAGGGAAAACAGAACTCCTCCTGTTTGGCAACAATCCTGCCTTATGGGGACCCTCTCACTGGTCTGTTAAAATGGGCACCCCTCCTAACCCCTCGAAAACAGCCCGCAAACTGGGAATAATATTTGATGACCAGCTGTCCATGAGACAACATGCTGTGAGAGTCTCTTCCGTTTGTATAACCATCCTCAAATGGTTGAGGAAAATCACCTGGATGCTTCCCCTGGAAACCCAGAAAACCGTAGTCCAGGCGCTAATAACATCTCTCCTGGACTATGGTAACGTTCTCTTTCTGGGAGCGGGCAAAGAGGTAATCCGGAAATTACAAACGGTCCAGAATATGGCAGTCCGTCTCTTGTGTAAATTACCTTATAAATCCTCCACATCTCTGCATCGTCGTAGCCTCCATTGGCTTTGCATTAACAATCACTGTAAATTCAAGGCTCTTTGTATTATACATAAGATTAACACTGGTAGGGCCCCTCAGTATTTGAAATCCCTAATTCATCCGTACCTTCCTTCCCGCACTCTTCGTTCATCCAGTCAACACAAACTTCTGATCCCCAGGACGAAGAGAGCAAGAATGGGTGGTCGATCCTTTGCTTTTCTGGCACCCTCCCTGTGGAACTCTCTCCCTCTGTCGATTCGAATTGAACCCAACTACCTAAAGTTCCGAAGAGATGTAAAGACTTGGCTTTTCGATCTATAATGTATGCAACTGTACACCTTCCTTGCTGGTTTAGCGCCGGGAAACGTCCGGGTAGCTGTGCGCTCTATAAAATTAAATATAAATAAATAAAATAAATAAGTGGGGGATGGTGCAAGGGGAAGAGGGGGTAAAATAAGTGAGATCAAAGCTGGTTCATCCAGAAAGTTGAGTGTGTGGAGTTTGACTAATCACAAAAGGTGAGGGAGTAATGTAGTCGTAGAAGATAACATTTCAGCAAGTGAGGATGTAAGAATAAGGTCAGTGCGTGAGGTATTGACGTAAGTAAATAAATAAAAGTTTTAAGGTGAAGGAGGGGCAGCCCAGAGAAATTAGTATATATGGTTGTATAGAAGGAGGAGGAGTTGGACAGTATCCTGAACCAAATATACAGTTAGGGTATAAGTGTGATCTAACCCTAGGAGACATATTACAATGATCGGCAGTGGGGGTGGACTAAGCAGAGGAGAATAAAATACAATATAACAGAGTATATAACAAAAAGAGGATATAGCATAATGAACATTCCTGATTAAATTGAAATAAGATAGAGGGCGTCACAGTAAAAAGCATAATCAAACGATATAAAAGAAGTGCAAATATAAAACATTGTAAACTGAATGTGAACGAAAAGCTGTTAGCCCGGAGGGAGCTGGAGAATAGAAGGAAATAGAAAATAATGAAGATAAATATTATAGAAGGGGTATAGGTAGTAGGGTAGTTCAAAAAGGAGAGTCAGTGGGATGGGTGATAAAAATAGAGGGAGGTGGTAAAGGTAGAGTAATGAAAATACGTAGTGTAATTGAGTGGGAAGAAGAATAGTTAAAAGGCGGAATAAAAGAAGGAAAGAAGAGAAAGGGAGTTATAATTATAGATAGCAGGGGGTAATGCATGCTAAGATAGAGTATATGGGAGAGAGGGACATATCATCAAGAAACAGTTGCTTAAATATAGAGAATTTAGATTGAAAGGAATGACATATAAATTAAGAGAACATGATCAAAATACAATATTTAAATGGAGGAAGGACTAATGATAATAAGCAGTAATAAAAATTATAGAATTAAAGCCGAAGAAAGATATGCAGTGTAGAATTGAGAAAGAACAACAGTGAAAATAATAAATTTAAACATAGTAACATCAAATATAAATTAATAAAGTGCCCAAAGTGAACAACAGTGAAATAACAATCCAAACATAAATTTGTAAAGTGCATAAAGTAATAAGGTAGGGAGTATTGTGCATATCATAGGGCAATGTAGTAGGGGGTTGAGATAAAATCACAGATAAATAGGTGTAACATATAGTGTGAACAACTAGTGGAGAGGGGGGTATAGTAAAATGAGAAATGGGGTGAGGAGTGGTAACGGGAGGAAAAAAATGGGTATAGGGGAGAGGGGCTGCATTCAAAGATGTGCAGGGTTGTGGGATGGAAGATTAAGTGATAAAAAAGTGATGTCAGGGCTACTTTCAAGATGGCTGCCAAATTAGTGTAGGTGATGTTAGTCCTTTCACAGTGTCCATAACTCAGATGGGCAGGGGGGAGCAACAAAATGGACCAGAATATGATTCTGGTTAAGTTTCAGCCTTGTTAGAAGGTGTGGGTGATAGTGCCCCTAGAGCCTTGTGCTCTGCAAGACCTCTGGACTGGCCCATTTCAGGTGAAGGAGCGCAAGAGTGATATCACCAGCCTGGTGGACTAGAAAACTCCTAGGAACCCTTTGAAGGTCCTGCACATGAACCACCTCAAGCCCCACTTAGAGAAGTCAATGCATCACCTGCATTCGCAAGGCCTGACTTCTTCTGCGCACCGCATCGTCTAAGATTTCCAACGCATCCAAGGTACTGTCAGCGGGTGTGCGTGACTCTTGTATTCGGGCTGCACTCCTTCACAGTTGTACTGAACTTTTAGATTTGCCTCTGTCAAGCGCTACCAGATAGCCCCCGATGGAGCTATTGATTTCTAAGCACTGCATTTTCATTTACTCTTGTAAAATTCATACCTTGACATGTGTATGTTGGAATTTTGTCATTTTGGTCTTGCTTTACTCAGATAAATATTTGCTATTTTTCGAAACTGGTGTGGAGTACTTTTGTGGTGTTTTCACTGTGCTACTGTGTGTGTGAAGAAATACTTTAAACATTGCCCTTTATTGAGCTTGACTGCCCATGCCAAGCTACTAGAGGGTGAGCACAGGTTAATTTTTAGTGCGTACTACACTTACCCTGACAAGAGGGATGGCTCCTACTTGGACAGGGTGCATACCTCAGGCAACTAGAGACTCCATTTCTAACACATTGTCACTATCCGCAATTCACATAAGACAACTCCCCATGCAAGACAACTCATTTCACAAAATCCCTATCTATAATGCAGACAAATTCAGCTACACCAGCATTAATCTATGTGATTCCAAAATTCCCTAGTTCTAACCTAAATAAGAAGTCTAGAGTAGCAAAGTTTTAATTACATTTCTCACCAACATTAGCACCTACTTATTCGATTAAAAGACTATATGCGGAACTTATAGTGAATAGAGAAGATGGCTTTGATAAGGTCGAAATAAAATGGATGAATAAATTAGCGGTTTCAAAGGGGGTCTTTGGGAAATCATTACAGTTCGGTCAGGAGGTTCTCTGCTCGGCAGCTCTACAAGCCCAACACTATAAGACCCTTTACAAACTATACTACACGCCAGCCAGAATTGCACAATGGGGGGGGTACACGGGGAATTACCTGCCCACAATGCGATAGCACGGAAGGAGATATAACGCACATATTTGCTTAGTGTCCGATCTTGCACCCCCTGATAGGAGCTATCGAAGCGTTTCTGGACAAACTTCTGAACTGTAAACTCAAATTAACACCGGATATGATTTTATTAGAGGTGGGACAGGGCATAGTACAACGGCAATTTGAATATTTTCTATTTGTAGCTATGGCGGTGCTCCGTTTATGTATCGCCTCCGCATGGCCCGATAGGCTCCCACCCACCATACAGCAATGGATGGCAAGGTTGTTACACATCCATAATTTGGAAAAGCCGATATATGCCAGAAAGGGGAAAAAGGGAAAAGCACTGGGTTTGCGTATATGGAAAGCAATTATACAGTGGAAGGAGAGGACAGAGAGATCATAGGAAACCTCCAAAGTCCCCGTTTTGTTTAGATTTGTTTTGATTTAATTTAATTTCATCTCACATTCTTTTCGTTTAGTGTTAATGATGCATTATAGAATACTAGTATGTATATATTATTTTCAACATGTCCGTATGTGTGTTAACTTGTCCTGAGCAGGGGGGTGGGGGGGGGAGGCGGAGAATAAATGCTGTAAAAAAACTTTTTTTTTTTTTAAATAAAAATATATTATTTTTAAAAGCACCTACTAATTTGCTCCAATATTGGTACCAAAATTCTATTCTAATTCTATCCTTTTTTTTGTTCTACCATTGCCTGTATTACTTCACCATAATTAGGTTGGCGATTTCATAAATCTAAAGGGACGATGCTCAGGATCGGGCCACTTGAGTCCCATACGTGGGGAGACCCTGAACCAATATAGAAAACATTTACAGGACATAATAGAAATTCTGAAACTATACAAATGTAATCAAAATTAAGAATCCTTACAGAAGGCATAAAATAGTTAGTCAGATTTCAAATCAGCACCAACAATGCATCAAAGTAAAGCCAATTGCTAGAAGTCATAAAATAAGAACATCCATAGTCATAATTTTCTGAAAAGTAATAGCATAAATCTACTCCTTTCGCAGGTCAAGCAAGAGCAATCAACAAGAGGACTGGCGTGGTCGGCATCAGAGAAAGGAAAAAAAATCAGCAGATAGTCTAACTTAGAGCTTGCTAACTTTAAAAGTAAAGAAAAGTCTAAATATGAAGTCAGATTACAGTCTAACATGGTGACTTCTTGGCATTAAAGTAAGGGAAAAGTCTCTAAGCATGTATCAAATAAATGAGCAAAAAGTCTCGAGAGTCTAACATGGTGACTGCTTGGCATTAAAGTAAAGGAAAGGTCTCTAAGCATGTATAAAATAAATGAGAAAAAAAGTCTTGAGAAAGTCTTTGGCAAGTCTAGGCTAGTAAAGCCTGACACACATCCCAGAAAGGACACACTTTACATTTTCACAGAAGTGAAAAAGAACGCACTTTACTAACAGAGAAATGGTATCATAGGGCTGTACTAACAAAAAGGCACATGCATCAATGTAAGGAATTGCGATTCCTTAATAGTGATTTTCAAGGAAACGCTATTAAGGAATCGCAATTTCCTTTGAATGTAGGAATCGCTAAATAAATTGCGATTCCTACACATTCCCTATTGCCGAATCGCAAATTGCGATTCACTAATAGGGAATGCCTTCCTGTTCATTCCTATGGGCCTTGAGGCCCATAGGAATGAATGGGAAACCATAAGCAATTTGTGATTACCAAAAGGTAATCGCAAATTTCAAGGGTGATAGGGGGCCAAAAGTCCGCCCTGATTCACCCCCAAGATGGCATTTGTGCAGATGTGGCGCACACACATGCCCTAGGGGCATGTGTGTGTGTCACATTGCACTTAGAAAATTTAATTTCCAGCATTTTTCTAAGGAATTGCAGATTACCACCAACTTGAAGTTGTTGGTAATTTGCGATACCTTAATGCTAAGTTCGCAATCTCAGATTGCTTCTTGCATTGCATTTAAGGAATTGAAAATTGGCTTCCCTAAATGCGTTCTCAAAATAGGTGCTCGCAAATTTTGCGATTACCTATTTTGTGATCGGGTTTGCGCTTGATGCATCCCAATAGGCTAAATACCGGTCGCAAAGGGGTGGATTCTGTGAATCGCCCCGTTTGCGACCGCAAGGGTATTGAATTTAATAAAATATCTACTTGTCCATGGGGCAGGTTGCTTCCTAAATCTATTTGTCCTGTAACAAAATCCACTTGGCCCTTCGGTGCCATGTAGTGCAGTGACAAATTATGTAGCAATCTCAATATATAAGAACTCTGATATAGCCACTCTGATTATGCCAGGGTTCATACCATAGTAGTCTTTGAATTCTTGCAATCCCCTTATGTTGCCATGTTTCCGCGGATCCTCATACTGGGGCTGAAGGTAGTGGTAAGCAATAGTTCCAGGGTTAGAATGCCCTTTTGAGTCTGTAAAAACCTACTACCGTGCATGTTTTAAGGGTTTTCAACAACTCTTTTCTAGTCTTTTCCCATACTGAGAAATGTTGGAAATGTACTCATGACAATTGCAGACGTAAACCTTTTTCCAGAGTTGGGAAAAATGTGCTTGCAGGGAAAGTGAACTTACAAACAATCAGATTTTCGCATGGGCAACTCTACACATGCATATTTGCTCATGCTAAAATGCAGTACACAAATATTTTCTAGGACTACTATTTCTTATCCTACTTCTGTAAATTCTTGGGAATTTACAAAATCCATATAGCTGCACTTCATGCAAGGACATATACCATGGGTGCACTTTTGAGACTTTCTTTAATATTTGGGCCCCTACTTTGGTCTGCCGTTGACTGTGACCTTTTGTGTTTATTAAAATTCCATCTCTCTGTCTCTCTGTATCGGCTGGCGTCACTGTGACTGACAGCATTCTGCTCTTTCACAAGGAGCATATTGACACACAAAGTAGTTTTGTTCAGTGCCAGTAATTACTGTGGCTGGGGGTGCTTTTTGAGGCCAAAAAACTTTTGTCAATGTTTGTTATAATGGTGAAGGCCCCTACTAGCATGCATCAACACATGTTACTAAATGATGCTGCAAAGAAATGATACCGGAAATTTTACAGTAGTTTAGGAATATCTTTTTTTTCCTGCCTTCATTTTTTTATGAACATTTTATTTTGAAAGAAAAGAATCATCAATCTTGCTTTCAAGCTTCTGCGAATATTTGCTTCAAATCAGACAGCATTATGGGAGCATTACACATAGCCTTATATTGCTAAACGTTGAAAACGTGTGTATACATTTGTAACTGGAACAACTGTCAGTAATGCAGTCGGAGTTTACAACATTTACTTAGAGCACTCACCCTAATAATAAAGGCTTTCATATAATGAACCATGAATACAAGTTTGAACAGCTTTAACATATATGCAAAAATATTACCTTAACTGCAGGCAGTGCCCTTCCCTGATCAATATTGTGGTACTGCAAACTGGCTGCCAAAACATTTGTGCTGCAGGAGGTTGGGCCTACTTCTCCCAAGAACAAAATACACATGAAAACTTGTTGCCCTGGACCCCAAACAATATGTCCTGTGCGTCAGGCTATAGGAATTCCACATGTCCCAAAGATACATAACATGAACCAATCAACAATGTAGAAATTGTGCAACATGAAATAAGTTACTTTAGGAAACGCCTTCATCGTGAATAAGTGTTAATATCCTACCCTTTCCTTTACCATGCACACAAGGGAAATTATACTTCACTATTGAAGCAAACTAAACAATATACAATGAATGAGGGTAGAATGTTGTCTTCCTAGAAAATGGCCTTGTAATGTGATGTTAGGTGGATTTGTAGAGCTCTGCTTTTCACCAGTGAGAGTAGGTGAGGATAGACAAGTGGTGAGGCTGGGCCTGAGTACAGGCAGTCTCAATGGTTGCAGCAGAAGACTAATTGAAAAGTCAGATCTTCAGCTTCTTGCGGAATTCATGAAGTGAGGAAGAGTCCCTGATGTGTTGGGGTAGGTCGTTCTGGGATTTGGCAGCTTGATAGGAGAATGATCAACCTCCGTTCTGGTTCTGTGGATATGGTGTGTATGTGTGTGAGCGAGTGAGTGATGATGAACCAAGTTGTTAGTGGGTTTAGTGGAAGTGAGGCCAGGGATTGAGGCATGCAGGTCTTGTGTTGTGTAGTGACTTGAATACATGTGTGAAAAGTTTAAACTGGCAGCGCTTTTGGATGGGGAGCCAGTGGAGCTCTCTGAGGTGGTGTGGGATTGGCACCGGAGGTCAAGGACGAGTCTTTCAATGGCATTTTGAAGTCTCTGAAGAAGATGGGTTGGGGTGCTGGTGTAGAGTGTGTTGCCATAGTCCAATCTGCTTGTGATTAGGGCCTACGTGATGGTACATCTGGTGTCCAGTAGGAGCCACATGAAAATTTTACATAGCATTCGGAGGATGTGAAAGCACGTGAAGCTGACTGTGCTGACCTGGGACTTAATGGTGTGGTTGGTTTCCAGGATGAGACCTAAGTTTCTAGCATGGTCTGCAGGGGTGGTTGTGGGTCCGAGTTCGGCGGGCTACCAGGTGGGGTCCCAAGGTGAGCTCCTATTCCCGAAGAGCAGCACTTCAATGTTGAGCTTGAGGCATTTCTCTTTCATCAAATTGGCAACGCTGGTCAAGCACGGTTTGAAGTTGCCTTGGTGGTATTGTCTGAGATAGAAAAAAATAGCTGATTTATTTTTGTAGGGATCTCCCTTGGGAGTTTGGTCAGGTGAAGCGAGATCCTCAGGGGAGATGGATATGGGTTGATACCAAATTGAATGGTACAAGTCTGCATTTCATTCATTATTACGGCCCTATTGTGGATGACACGATTGCCTTGTGTAGAATTAGTAAATTGGCAAGAGGGATACCTGGGAAATTGATTATGGGAGGGGATTTTACTTTCATTCGGAACCTGAAAAAAGATACCTCGAACAAAAGTAAAAAGGAGCTTAAACCAAAAACTAAAAAGGTGATTGAGGCCTTAAAACAGGAACATATTTTGATTGACCCGTGGCGAATCGCCAACCCATCAGAAGCGGAATTCTCATGCTATTCCAGTCAATTTCATATGGCCTCCCGAATTGATTTCTTTTCAATTTCACAATCTCTGGGTTGTACAACCTCTGATATAGAAAGTAATCCATGTTCTGACCATTTTCTCGTCAAACTTTTTATTTGTAAATCTCTTTATTATCGACTGCAAATGCAATCATGACATTAAACAGATATATGCAATCACAACAGTATTTTATTATTTTTTTCCTTCCTTGCATAAGTTGGATATCTACATTCTCTCATCAAACTTAGTATAGAAATTGGGATGAACAAGAGTCAAGATCCAGGTGGCAGATGGATCGGCTCCTTCTACAGGATCATCAATGGGTGACAGATACCAAAGAATGGATCGTTTAATTTTTTAAGATAAACCTGAATACGGCAGAAATTTTCTCTGTTTGGGGGCGTTTAAGGCTGCCCTTCGTGGGCGTATGATTGCATTATCCGCCTCTCTTGTTAAAATAGGAAAAGAGAAATGTTTTAAACTCCAGCAGGCCGTAGCAGACGCAACAAAAAATAGATAATCTCAGTCCGCAGGTCGGGGGAATGCTAAAGCAAAGTTAGACAGGGCCAAACTTGAGTTAAAAGAGTTCTTTACTCTGGAAGAGATTGCTAGCTCGAGAACCTACTTACAGCGGGTATATGAGGAGAGCCAGATGATTGGTAAGCTGCTCGCAGGGTCTGTGAAAACTAAACAGGAGGCCTCCACTATCACAGAAATTATAGATCCCAAAACCAGTACCAGTAACAGATAAATAGGAGATAGCTTAAGTAAGTCTTCTTAGATCATTGCTCCCAGCTATATACAACTAAATATAAGGCTGGAGCAAGCCAAATTAGCAATTTCCCCGATGGAGTCGAGCTTCCCTCCCTCTCTAGGCCCAGGGCCGAGCAGCTTTTGCTAGATATCTCTGAAGAAGAGATTTTAAGGGCTATTAAGTCTATTTCAGGTGCAAAAGCCTGCGGAGCTGATGGCTTTCCTATAGAATTTTTTAAAACTTTCTCCAAATAGCTGGTCCCGTGCTTGGCAAGTCTTTTCAATGTCAACACCCAAGACGGTCGTGTTTCCTCAAACTTTAAGGAATCTATATTGGTTAGTTTTGGAAAAAAGGGCAAAAATGGAAAGGATGTAAATTCATATAGGCCGATTAGTCACCTCAATGCCGATTTAAAATATTAATAATAATCCAGGCACAACGCTTTATGCTGATTGCCCAGGAGCTTATCCATTGTGATCACACTGGGTTCGCTGCAGGGAGGTACATGTCTACAAATACTGGATTTTTAATTCAAGCACTCGACTACGCAACAAATAATAAAATACCTACTCTCATTACTATGGTCGATGCCGAAAAAGCATTTGACCTTGTTAATTGGGAGGCACTTTTTTTTGGTTTGGGTAAATTTGGTTTTCCGGTTCAAGTGCTAAATATGTTAAAAAATATCTACCAGGGTGCTCAAGCTCGGGTGATAGTCAATGGAGTTTCAATAGGGACCATGGAAATAAATTGCGGCACCCGACAAGGGTGCCCGATGTCCGCTCTTTTATTTACTTTTTTCATTGAACCCCTTGCGATAAGAATTTGTGGAAATGCCCTTATTAAAGCTCCATGCGAAAGGATATAAAAAATAAAATTATTTGCGGACGATATAATTTTGTACCTCTCCCCTGAAAAACAGAACGTGGAAGAAGCCCTTTCAGAATTTAGCAAATTCGAACAGATAGGAGGCTACAAGATAAACCAAAAGAAAACATAGGTGTTATTACTTAACTTGAATTGTGACTGTCTTCCCACGATTTTGAGAACTCAGGCTCAGAAAGATGAGGCAATCATATATCTGGGCATTAATGTCTCACGCCATACAGACCAATTATTCAACCAAAACTATTCAGCTTGGCGAATTAAAATTAAAACTTTACTAGATAATTGGTCTCTTTTGCCCCCAACATTGATTGGGCGTGTTGCACTATTAAAAATGTCAATTCTTCCTTTATTAATATTTTTGTTTGTTAATGCACCCTTAAAAATAAATGCTAAATATTTTAAGGAAATCGACACTATGTTTAGGGAATTTGTCTGGAGTAAAAAGACGGCTAGGGTCAAACTGCCTACACTACAGTTAGAGATTATTCATGGGGGTTTAGCCCTACCAAACATTCGCACATATTATGAAGCTGAGCTATTAGATCTTACGGCACGATTGTTGGAACCGAATGATCAGATGGACACCTAATTTTTTAAAGAAGATGATTGCTGAGTTCAGATCACAGATCCCCGCGTTTCTAAAACCATCTAAACTATCGAAAAAATTGCGCTATAAGACTGTGCGTGATTATCCTAATCGACTTCAATTGTTGCTTAAACAAGCTAATGTTTCTGGATTTGCTTTTCTAAAATTAGATGAATGCAAGGGGTTTGGACTGTATTTTCATTCAAGCCATGTTAAGATATGGAAATATATTGGCCTTGAGTATTTCGGCCAATTTCTTATCGGTAGGAAAATAATACCCTGGGAAGGAGTGATGGGCAGGGTAGGGAGCCGAATGAAGCCAGGGATTTTAGAATATATACAGATTATACATTGTTTAAAAAAATATATAATCCCGGAAAGTGGGGCTCCAACTCCCATAGCTAATGCGTTGTTTAAAGTAAACTTGAAGCGAGTGGGGAATTGGTATTCCTTACTTATGAAACAGAAGGCACTTCCCTTGGTAGACAAACTTTTGGGAAAAATAACCCAGGAAACGAATTGCGGAATGGCAGGAAATAGCAAGAGCAAGAGAGGCCCAAGAGCAGCTGATTTTAGTATTAAATATTTTTATTAAGAAAGTTGAACACAATACAGACATCAGCAATCAAGAGCTCTTGTCAGAGATGTCAGTCCATACCTGGCTACAATCGCAACAAGGGGGTCAGGGTGCACAGTATATAGCAACACATCTACAAGCCCCAGGTCTTTCAGGCGAGCTAATCCAGACGCTGACAGCGCACCCACTTGACTAACGCGCTGGCAGGAGCGGTCGAGTGAGTTGTCGAAAACCAAATTCAAATCCCCCCCCAACAAGATGTGGCGGTCCAGTGTCGCTGTCGCCTCTGTAAGCGCTGAGTGTAGGAACTTCTCCTGACCCTCGTTCGGCCCGTATATCGAGCCGATCGTGTAGTGTAGGTCCCCTAGTGTAAACCTATAAACCAGAAGCCGTCCCTTAATTTCCGCCACCTTATCCAGTACCTTACCCTTGAAGGTGCGAGCTACTAGGATAGCCACCCCGGCTTTTTTCTCCGTACAGGAGGAGAAGAATTGCTGCGGGAATCTGGGTGAGTGGAGGCGATGGCAGTCTTTAGGTAGAAGGTGTGTCTCTTGCAAGAGGCAGATGTCTGCCCTGGAGTGTTCTAAGGACAGGAGCACCGCTTTGCGTTTCACCGGATTGTTCAGGCCCATCACATTCAGTGTGAGAACAACAATGTCATCCCCCCCCATCTGGAGAGCGAAAGAACGCTAGATAGCTAGTGTGGCGAAGCCCCGTACCCCGATTGATCGAATCACCCATTCCCCATAGGTGCCGCCCTACTTCCCCCAAGGGAGCCAACCCAGAACACCACCCTACGACCATGGACCATGAACCCCCCCCAGAACCCTCAACCCCCGTGAACTCCCCCCCTTCCCAAGTCCCCACCCCCCACCCCCACAACTGCAAACAGGCAATGCATACCCCAAAGAGTTCCATTGTCTCTCATCCACGGATGAAAAGAAGAATAGGAGGTAAAGTAAGGTAGTCTTACTAGTCAGTTCGGGACTCGTCATCCCGCCAGCGGCCCGATGGCCAGAGCAGACAACCAAATCAAGCTATAACCTGGAGCTGTCATCCGGGGGAGCCGGCGCCGCCGTCCGCGGCCACTGCTTCTACTGCAGCGCGCTGCCCGGCCGCAATCTCCACCGCCTGTGGCTTCTTGATCCTCCTCCTTCGCCGCTGCTGGGTCCATTGCGGTTTCCTCCCCTCTGTCTCCAGCGAAGACCCCTGGGGTTCCAGCTCCTCTTTCGGCATCTCTATACCCAGCAAGGAGCAGGCTTCAGTGACGGAACGGAGCTGGTGCTGCTTGTTCTCCAGTCTGAAGACGAGGCGGAAGGGGTGGCCCCAGCTGTACGGGATACCTTTCTGCTGCAGGAAGGAGGTGACCGGTTTGAAGAGTCGGCGCTTGTGTAGCGTGAGTGCCGCCAGGTCCTGATACAGCTGGGGCGAAGTGCCCTGGAACGATATCGAAGGAGTCTGGCGCGCCTTCTGAAGTATTTCTTCCTTGGTTCGGTAGTCTTGGACGCACACCAGGATGTCAGGCGGGGGGGCTGTGGCTGCGCGGGGAGGACCCGTCCTGTGGGCCCTGTCAAGCTGCAGCGGCGAGTCCAACGGTCTTCCCAGCACGTGGTTGAAAAGTTCCCTGGCATAGCGGAACACATCCTGCGTGGCATCCGAAGTGGCTACATTGCGAATGCGGATGTTGTGTCTCCTTGAACGATTCTCCAGGTCCTCTAGGTGGAGTTGTAGATCCACTTGCTGATCGTGCAAGCGGATGATTTCCTGCTGTTGGGTGGAGAGCTCTGTCTCCCGTTCGTCGCCCTTGGTTTCCAGGTCCGCCACTCGTTCGCCTATACTGTCCATGTCGCGCCGCACTTCGCGGATCTCGCTAGTGAATTCGGTCTTGAAGGTTTGGATATCGTCCCGCAGTGAGGCAAAAAGGGATTCTAGGAAGGCTTTCGTAATGGGCTCCGCGCCCCCATCTGCTGCTCTGTCCGTCTGCTTCGTCGCAGGGCCCGGAGCTTCCTTCTGGGGAGGGGATTGCGGCTTGGCGAACATTTCCTTCACCGTCTTGCCTCGGGGCGGCCTGCTCGAGGTCATCCCTCCGTCCGGTGGTCCGGACGCTCCCGTCCTCGCCGCCACTCCGCGGCCAACCGGGCGCACGTCGCTGTGCGCACGTCAAAGTGTGAGCGGGCCCACCAAGCCCTCCTCTCAGCGGGGGGCCTCCGCAGATTCCAGGCAAATATGGCGACACGACCCCCTTGCGTCTCAGTCAATAGGCCACCGAGCGCTCGCCACAGTGCTCAGCCGTCAGGAGTCAGGGCCCCCCCCCGGGATCGACGGGGGCCTGCGAAGGCCGGTGCCGGCGTGCGCAGGGGCGGGTCCGCCGCAGGCAACGCGGGCGGTAATTCGTTTTCAGGTCCCTGGGGCCGGAAGGACCTCCGGTGTGTCACTGCGGGCCTTCTGGCTCTGTCTCGCTGCAGGCGCTGTTGCTCAGGCAAGGAGGGGAGAGCGCCCGGTCACCTCCGTCGTCTGCTTGCTATGCCCGGGGGACAAGGGGCGCCCCCCGCCGGGGCACCAACCCAGATTCGGGCAAAGGAGGGGAGGCGGGCGCGCAGGGCACTGCAGGCCTCGGGCCGATGCGCCCGCCGAGGGCCCGCCGCCAGAGGCACACTAACACCGCCCACAGTCAGGCAAATGCGCCGGGCCGCTCTCACCTCGCGTCCCGCCTCCGCCGGTGGCTATCGTCCTCAGGCCTCACGGGGCCCGCACTCGGTGCTCCCAATCCGGCTGACCTGCTCTCCTCTCCAGGGGGGCCGTTGCTTCCGTCGCCCCGTGCACTGGGGCCGGGCCCGGGCACCTCTCTCCCCGCCCCGAGGCCGCGCCAAGGCTGCTCCGCTAGGCCGCGTCCCCGGCCTCGATTCCCGGCCCGGCCAGAGGGGGGATGGGCACCTCCGGACCGCTGCGCCCTGCCGCCTCCGTCCGCGGCTCCGCCAACTTCCCCAACCCGGTCCGCTCTGGTGCGGGGACGGCTCCGGCAGCCCTGAGCACCGACTGCGGTCGGGAGAGGCGCCGGAACCGGTGCAGAATTCGGGCCGGTGGCAGGAGCTGAGACGAGACACGTCCGCTCACTCCGCCATCTTGGCCACGCCCCCAGCAGCTGATTTTAAAAGGATGGCCTTCCTGTCGCGATGGTTGGCTTATTATACTTCGACAAAATAATGGGAGCACTAAGGGGAATGAAGGGAAAAGGCCGCCCCCCACTCAAACTATAATATACAAAATCAGGCCTAATCCACCAACAACACTAAACACTTTAGACTTCTAGTGACAGAAATTCGTGGGTTTGTGCACACTTTCACAGTCCCCAGCACGTAAACTATACAAATGTATATTTCTGTCACAGTGTTTTATTCCAATGGAACATACACCTTTGTTACCCCAGTGAGAAATAATAAATGTGAATCTCACCATTAAAATTAAAGAGCTTGCTGGCCCCTCTTTGTTTTATTCTGTACTGCGAGCTCTTCAAATTAAAAACGGTTCGTACTGAATCAATTTTCACCAAAGCCAACATGTTGGTCTTCCGGGTTTGGCTATTACATGATTAACCAGTACGCTTTCTGGTTTTCATGAACAAAAAGCACATTTGTATGGTGTATGGTCTTTTTCTTGTTTTTGTCTCTTTTCTGTTTCCACTATAAGAGAGGAAGTTACCTATGATGATAAGCGGGTAAACTGGTAATTGTCAGCCAGCAACCCCATTGGCGGTTCTACCGTGAGGTACTTTCTCTCTTTCTCCACATTTTTCCAATTGGATGAATGGTGTGGTTAATTGATGGTATTTGACACATATATTTTTTACTTACTTTCCCCTTTTTTCCATTGGAATAAAACACTGTGACAGAAATATACATTTGTATAGTTAACGTGCTGGGGACTGTGAAAGTGTGCACAAACCCACGAATTTCTGTCACTAGAAGTCTAAAGTGTTTAGTGTTGTTGGTGGATTAGGCCTGATTTTGTATATTATTATACTTCGAAACAAATGTTATTCGGAAGTAGAAAATAAATGCTTTCGATGCCTCTCCCAAGGTGAGGGGGATTGGCTCCAACGTTGTTTACATGCCCGAAGCTTGAGACCTTTTGGGAAAATATTTTTTTAGCAATGAGCCAGTCAACTAAAAAAAACCATCAAACCCAAAACAGAGGTGGCTCTCTTTGGGCTTACCAAAGTCAGGTCAGAACTGACTAGATCTGAAGAGATGTATATATCAATTTGCTCTACAGTAGCTCGCTCATTAATCCTCCAAAATTGGAGGTAGGAGGAGGCTCCATCCTATCTTAAATGGGTAAATAAAATGGCAAGAATAAGGAGATTTGAGGATGCATATGCTAAACGGGTTGGGGCAACAAAAAGGTTTGCAGGGGTTTGGAAGCTCTTTGACAACTTGGCTGTACCACAAGATCTTTAGCACTTTAGAACGTTTGTACTTTAGAAAATTAAGCACTTTAATGCACAGCACTTTCAATTGCATATAAAGGTTTTGTACTATAGTAATAATGCCAAGATCTGTCAAATGGCAAAAGAAACTATTGAACTACTGATTTACTTGATGATTATCTGGCATTAGTCACTTTAGGTAGTTTTTCGATGTGAAGGGTTAATTAATTGCTCTTTTGATACCTATGAATTTAGGGTGTTGAGGACTCTATGCTTCGGTTCTTTTCTTCATCTCTTTTAAAGATGTATATATCTTGGTCTGGTCGGTCTCAGCTTTTAAGTGTACATAGGGTATAGATGTCATGTATGTATGATATATGATATGTGTGCGCTATTTGTGGAAATATGAGAATTATTCCTCCCTGATGACCAATGCTATGTTATTATATTTTTTGGTTCTCTGCTCTGCTCAATAAAAATAAAAAAAAAATAAAAAAAAATTGCTGGGTGTCTTCAGCATAGGGGATGATGTTGGTTGCATGGATCTGATTATGTTAGCCAGAGGAGTCCTGTACATGTTGCAAAGTGTAGGGGTAATGATCCCTGTGGGACTCTGTAGTTGAGGTACTTGGGTTCTGATGTGAACGGCGTGCCCCTGACTCCTTGTGCTCTTCCAGAGAGGAAGGAAGATATTCATTTGAGTCCTGATCCTGGTTTTTACATCTGTGTGTAGCCTGGCAATGATTGTGCGTTAGGAGATTGCGTCAAACGTGATGGAGAAGTCAACAAGGATGAGAGCTGTGGTCTGTACACGGTCGACGATGGTGCGTATGCTGTCTGTGATAGCGATGAGGACTGTTTCAGTGCTATGATTGTTTTGGAATCCTGATTGCGAGTCATCCAGGAGTATGTTGCTTTCTAGGACATCAGAGAGTTATCTGTTGATGGTCTTATTGATGTCTTTGTTTGGGAAGGGAAGAAGCGAAATGGGTCGGTAGTTGGTGATTACTTCGTAGTCAGCTGAGGTTTTTTTAGGAGGGCGGTGAAATTGGTGTTTCCAGCTATCTGGGAATGGGGCTGTCTTGGGGGAGGTGTTGATGGAGGTGAGTGCAGCATTGATCGTTGCTCTTCCCAGTTTGTACATATGATGGGTGCAGAGGTCTGTGGGCGCCTCTCAGTGGATCCTCGATGGATAGAGGGTGCCATGCTGTCAGTTGGTAGCCTTTGGTTGATAAGGTTAGTAGGCTGGGAAGATCGATGGGGGGGTGGCTGGGGTTGGAAGTTGCTGTAGATCTTGGTGATGTTTTCATGGAAGAAGTTGAAGAGGTTGTTGCAGAGTTCTTGTGTATGGGTTATGGTTGCGGCTATTGGGTTGGTGAATTCCTTGACGAAGACAAATTGGTCCTTGCAGCTGTTGCTGCTAGATTTGATTCTCAGGGTCAGGTCCTTTTTCTTTGTCTCTTTCACTTAATGGTGATAGTGTTTAAGTGTGACCTCGTAGATCTTTCTTGCGGTTGTTCTTCAGGAGGTTCTACATTTCCTTTAGAAACATTTGCAAACTTTCTTGGACTCTCTGATATCAGTGTTATACAAGCAAGCTTGTTTCTTCGATCTTTGGGATTGATGTTTGGATTGGGTATTGGTGCAGATTGGGATCCAGTTGTTGAAGTTGTTTGTGCTGTGCATGCGCTCAATTGTGGGGTCTGGGTAGTGTAGTTAAAGAGCATTGAGCCATTCCGTTTCTAAAACTTTTTTCCAGCAGGAGCTTGGGGTGTTGCTAGACACTGTAAGGCTAGCTAGTAACCCTGTTATGTGGAAATGGAAGATAGAGTGGTCCATCCACATGAGTGGAGTGTTGTGGCCGACTTAACCTTGTCGCTGAAGGAGAAAATGGGCTCCAGAGTGTGCCCAGAGATGTGGGTAGGGCCTTATACGAGCTGGATGAGGCTGATGTTCTGTGGACTTTTGAGCAAGTCCATGGAGTTAGCATCCATGGGGTTGTTGAGATAAAAGTTGAGATTGTCTAAGAGTATGAAGTCTTTGATGCCCATGGCGAGGGTTGCAGTGAGGTCAGTGCGGAGGTTGCTGAAGTGGGTGTGAGGTCCTGGAGGTCGGTATGAGAGAATGCATTTGATAACTGTTTTATTTTCTGCCTGAAGCTCAAAGTGCATTTGTTCCATAAAAGTGGCTTCTGGGCCAGTGTAAGAGGAACACTTGATGGTGTCTCTGTGGTTGATGGTGAGACCACCTCCAGGTTTATGGGGCCTTAAGAGATTTTATGAAGTGGAGCTTTAGGGTGTAAATATTGTGGATGTCTGTTTAGCTGTCAGTGGAGGATCTGATGTTATTGATTTTTGTGTAAAAGTGACTCATGAGGTTGAATTTGTCAACTGATAAGGACAGAAGGGTCCTGGGCTGAACTGATTCAATGCATCAAGACCTTAAAAATGCTTTGCTTCTGCATGATGCTTTACTGATATTATTCTTGTGAAAGGTGTTTTAGTTGTACTGAAATTGATGAGGGTTCTTCATACCGAGCAAGTGCTTCAAGCTAGGTGAATTGTCATGGAGATTGTTCATCCCTCTTATTTCTTGCCTACATATGATTTACTTGTTCTTCAAGAGTTCTTGGGATCAATACTGTGCTTGTCTTTTCGTTTGGAGGTCCATATGTTCAGTGGAGCATTAAGTTAAATTTGGTTTCTCTGAGTTGTATTGCAGATGCTCAGGAGTGTCTTGACATCGGATGAATGTTAAAGGGAGATTAGAAGGGTGAGAAGTTCTTTTTGGAGGGTGTCATTATAGAAGTCTTTGAAGGAGCGGAATATTTGTTTTCCTCTTTTGGGTGGCCCTCAAATGCAGAGGTTGGTGTAATTGATGGAGAAAGGAATAGTAAATTGGTACATCCATTCCAGATATATTGGGGCCTTGCAATGGATAAAGGTATAGGCTGATTGAATTAGGTGAGGTGTGCCGCTTTTAGAGTGGGGTGGTTCGATTATGATCAGTTATGTTAGCTTGAAGTGCCTGAATAAAATAGGGTCTGCTGGATGTAGGTAGAGATGATCAGATCAGAGATTTCTTATATCATGTTCTTGGTGGACTCCGGGGTCTGTAGAGCACATGGAAGGAGGCAGTCTGAGACACGTAGAAAGGGAATTGACAGATGTGGTGTTTAAAAGGCTTCAGTGATGCTGGGTGATTTGGTGTGCTGGCCCAGAATGAGTTGTGAGTTACTGAGCCCCCTCTACTCTGCTGTATGCTGTGTCATACAAAGAAGATGACGTCAAGTGTCTGTGTGGAGATGGGGGTCAGCTACATTGTTGTGAAGAATAACGCATCTAGGTTTTGGGATGTGATGATGTTCAAGTATGTCATCTGCGCGGGTGACTGCAAAGAGTACATTAATAAGCATGATATGTAATGTTTGTACTGTAGGTGATGTGTGTTTGTGTGCTAATGAGTGGTATGTTGATAAGATTGTTAATATTAGTTGCACTGGAAGGAAGTTTATCGAGTTGAATGTAATTGTTTGAGGGATTCTGCAGTGTGTGTGGACCATGATGAAGGTGTTTCCGCTGTTTGTACGGGATTTTGGTCATTGGCCCTGCTTAGCCTGAGAAACCCCCAGCGCAAGGGCTGCGATCCGGAAGTCACCGCTGCTGTTGTGGCAGAAACAGCACCTGTTCTGTTTCGCGGGCCACCCTGAGGCCCCGACGATCCAGGAAGTTGCAAAGGAACAGTGCCTCTCTGGTGGGCGGGGTTCAGTGAGTGGAGCTGTGCCTCCTGTCCTGTTTAAACAGGAGACTTTGCTCCGTGCTGCAACCGATCATGCCTTAGACCAGAAGAGGTCTCCCTTTCCTGTGTGAGGCAAACATGCTGCTGCGGGAGCCGCGTGGAGCCAGACTGTGGCCCCAACACGTTACCCCTGCAACCACAGAGAGAAAGCCGCCAAGAGAAGGGAAAGCTCCCGCTTCTCCGCTCCTCTTGCAGTTTGTAATCCGAAAGCTCTGATTATATTAGGGAGCGTAGGTTGCAAGAGTATTACACTGCGATCGGGTAGGAAGGGGCAGGCTATCAGTCTTTTCCCTGTAGGGAATCTGACGAGTGAAACTCCCTTGCCTTTCCGGTATGAGGGTGACCGATCACAAGAGCGTTAGTAGAGACTTGATTAGAGGTTAAAGATTGCAGGGTAGAAACGTCTTGTGTTCATAGTGTACACCGTAGCTTTCATCCCCGGAGACTGCTTATCTCACTGCCACCTAAATACTTAAGCTTTACCCGATAATAAGCGGAGCACGATGTTTGTAAGCTCAGAAACACTGTGTTAAATAGATCTCAACTGCAGAGCTAAGGCATGCATGCTCTCAGTGAGGCTTTTAATATTTATATTTTGAGTATCTTGTTTCAGTTAAAATACAAGTTACAGTATAGCTGTGAGGCTAACCACGGTGTTCACTTTCAACGCTGTGTGTGGATTTCCCAATTTTACTCTCTTTAGCTTTATGGAGATTCCCTTCCTAGTCACTGTAGTGTCCTGCGGGAGACGTTCTAGTGTTCTGCAGGAAGCTGTAATCCCAGCACTCCTTTGAGGGCTGGACACACTGCACCCCCACACCCATCCATCACGGGTGTCACGAGTGACGTAGTCCCGGCAATAAAAGGGCCCAGAGTGCACGTGCTTGTGGCCAGTTAATACACCATAATACCGAGTGTCCGTATCTGTCTCTCATCAACATGTGGGCCTGAGGCCCAACTTCACACTGGCGATGAGGGGGTCATTCCCTGCGTGCGCTGTGGAGCATTTGAACTTTATCATGAGGGGAAGAGGTGCAGCACGCACCGCAGTCACGGTCACGACAGAGGAGTGCTCTTGCAACGGAGTCTGACAGCAGATGTACAAACGTGGTCCCCACGGACCTACTGGTAAGCGGCGGTGAAGAACACGAAAATGGCAGCCTGATGAGGGGTAATATGCCATCCATGTTCGCTGAAAGATAGAACTCGGACCAGCTCTGCTTGTCCTGGCTGCCGTGCCGCTACCCAAGCGCAGAATACATACACCACCATTACATAAAGTGCTCCCCACTACCTGCTGAAGTGCCTCTCAGAGTCGCTGCCTGCCGGCACCTGTCCGATAAAACAAGGGAGGAATACTGTCTAGACTGTACACTGCGTCAGATCCTGCAGGTCGGAGTGGGAGTGACGGGCTGTCGATGCCCGCTGAGGTAGTTACTAGCAGCTGCCATCGTGTCACACGAGAGTCAGAGCTGTGAGCAGAATCACCAACTGGGGTGGAAGCCCCCGCACCTGATGCGACAGCGGTCGCAGGACCTCAGACTGAGATGCACTACTGTGGCGCCGCTCAGTGGTGGTTCATTGCGCTGCACCCAGGGTCCAAATCGGCACAAACACGTGGAGACCCAGGGGCGGAATAACATTCATTAATAAAAGGCCCGCCTCCGCTGGTCACAGAAAGCTGGTAGTACTCCCGTGCCCCTCCCGAGACAGCCGTAGAGACTGTAGCGAGGCCCGCAGAATTGAGAAGGCTGCCACAGCTGGTGGAAAAAAAGCAGAGTTCCAGCATAGCATCAGTGCCATCCCTGCCCACAAGTAAGCAGCTCCACTGTGACACATAGCCCCGCACCAGCCCCTCCAGTACCCCGAGGCCTGCAGCAAACGGGAAAGGCATGACTCACCTGCTCTGCACAGGAGGGCGAGCTGCGTGGAGATCAGCATAGAAGTACCTGCAGTGCCATCAAGCTGCCGCTTCGCCACACCACACATGGCGATGGTAGTTCAGGCAAAAAGAAACCATGCCGCCTTACCTGGAAGGAGTGACAATACCCCTGCAACTTTAACCCCACACCGAGGCCCAAGTTTGAAAGTAAAGAAGGGCCCACAGTGACATTCTGCAATGCCCGATACCACAGGACTTAGACACATGTCCCAGCCAGAACAAAACTGCCTGTATATGAACTGTGGCTGCAGTGCCTCCTAGCAGTCCTTTGTAGCACTGCGCCTGGACACTGTAAGCAGTAACAGGTGAGGCCACTGAGTGTGTAGGGGATTCATCGTTGTTCCCAGCCATTGCCAGCCAGCCAGCAGAGACAGATCTGAACAAAAGCTACAATGCTGGTAACAGGACTAGTAGTCCAGCGAAAACTATCCTAGAGAGATCACCATAAAAATAGAAGCAGCACAGCATCCGTAGCTGGCCTGAACTTGCCACTACCTCCCCCACTGCCTGAGCTCTGCCACACACACTGGGACTTTTACCTGTGAAACGAAATAGGGTTTCCTGCGTTCTGCGATCATGGCAGCGACAGCAAAGATGAGACAAAAAGATTACACACACCAGTTGCTGGCTCCAGGTCATTTTCGAGGACAGAGACTGCTACCCCCACCCAGGCACAAAGCAGCCCTAAGCTGCCCTAGCCCAAAACAAAGCACCAATGATTAAGAACTCCCAAGAGCTAAGCTAGACCCAAGCAGCAAACCTAATGGTAGCAAGCCCACCAAGGGAACAAGGAGAATGTGCACTGCGCACACCCAAACCCCAGTTGCTCCTGATGCCACCACAAGAGAGGAAACTCCACCACACGCAAAAAGGGTGAATGGTCACCACGGCAAGCCAGAAGAACGGGCACACCAATGCCAGAAGAGGGACCAAGAACGCGGAGTCTGAGGTGTGCGACGGATGCACCCAGAAACCTGACAACACGGTCAAGCGCCCAGAAGAGAAAGACATCTCCACATAGATGCACTGCAGAAGACAGAAGGGAGATCCTCTACATCTCCAGCATGCCAGCAACGCCCCACAGCGGGCCGAAGACAACACAAAGTGTCTCCCTCGCACTGCCTCAAGACGGAGTCGGCAGTTACTTGCGACAGGCAAGAGAGGAGTCGCACACTCCATGTAGCAGGCACCACAGCAGCAGGCGCTCCGACAACTGCCAACGAGTGCCCGGACGTCACGTCGCCCAGCAAGCAAGGAGCACGTCACCCAACAGACCAGTCGGGACAAGCACCCCGAAACGAAGGCAGAAGCCGGCGCCACCTCGAGGTCCAAGCGCAACGCCCTCGCAGAAAAAAAGAGAGTGACAGCCCTGTCACCCCAAAAACCGGATGAACACAGGTGGGCCGAACAGAACAACAAAGGGATAAGACCGAGGACTTGTACAGCAAGCCAAGAGCACACTCTGACACAACAGACAGCCAACAAGCCGGACCGATGGCCCTGGAGACAGCATCAAGGAAGAACCAAGAGTAAGCCGCAGCAAGCGCAAACCGAGTCTCATCGCAGCGATTCCCCAGGTGAGCGTCAATCTGCGTCCCTGAATACAGCCTCAAGGGAGAACCAAGAGTAAGCCGCAGCAAGGGCAAACTGAGTCTCATCCCAAAGCTTCCCCAGGTGAGCGCCAATCGGCGTCCCTGGATACAGCCTCACGGGAGAACCAAACATAAGCTGCAGCAAGTGCAAACCGTGTATCATCACAACGCTTCCCCAGGCGACCGTCCACCACCCCAGAGTGTCAGCAGTCTAAGTCAAACGGCATCCCTGCTCCTGACTACAGATGCCAAGGGTGAAGATCAGCACCAAGTGTCTTTCCTCACACCGTCTTAAGACAGAGCCGGCAGTGGCCCCAAGCCAGGCAAGAGAAGATCCACATACTCTACTTGTCACGCCACCACTGAAACTCAACCTCGGCAAGGCAGAGGCACCTGGCTGACAAGTCCCTCCTTACATCGAACTCTCCCAGCAAGTCACCATCACCTGTCATCCTGAGTCACCCCATGGCTGGCAACCACCATCACGCCAGCCATCAGCACATGCGTCAAACACCACTTCCAGAGTATCGATGGACTGGAGTCCCACGCTGTTGCCACATCAGCCGAGAAAAGAGACCAGAGGCTACCTGTGAACCGGGCACACCCCAGAACCGCGGTAGCGAGAGCAAGCATTGGCCAAGACATCTCCACCCTAGAGGGTTGTGCGTGCAACCAAGTAACAGCTACTCGGTGGTCCTGCAGCTGCCCCCAGTCGGCACACAAGCGGCCCAGCATAGCCTTCCTGCAGTCCTGCAGCAACCCCGACAATGGGCCTCCCCGGGCAGGAGAGTGAAAAGAGACTTTGCCCCACCAACAGGCCATTGGTTGCAGCCAAAAGGTTCCACAGAGACAATGGATCAGGCAACACCTCCACGAACCGTCACCATGAACTCCATCCATGCTCATGACGCATCCCATTGAAAGAACTGTTAGAATTCACCACAGACCATCACCGACGTCAACAAAGGGGAAGCCATGCAAGACATGTCATCACAAATGAACTGATGGTATGCAGCTGACGTCTCCACGCCAGCAGTCGTGTCCTGAACCCTTCAGGTTAAACTACGAGTGCCAGCCGAGAAGGCCCTGCTGCAGGCAGATACTATAAACATATGGTATCCCAACTGGTATTATTTCAAGACAATTACAGTGGATATGTTAAAAACATTATCAGAGAGGAAAAAGGAGACTCATACGTAGTTATGAGTGTGCGCATGGCATCATGTTTATCAAAAACAAAACAAAGAGTTACAGTTGTAACAGCACTGTAAACAAATTAATTAGTACAACCCAAATTGTACTTGGTGCTCAAGAGGTGCAGGTGATGTGCACGGTGGCGACGCAAGTGACAATGTGCACAGCAAGGACGGCGCAAGGTGACTAGTGCAAGAATATATACAGTGATTAAAGGCAACAATATGGTTCCAGCTGAATTGTGGTCTATTTGGTTCTACTGTGGGCTGGCTATAGTTTTAGATGAACCACATTGTATGTTCGCGCCTTCGATTGCTCTGCGTGGTTGATGGCGTTTCGATCCTCTTAACTCGGGATCTTCATCAGGACTGGGTTGATTGAAAGACAGTGCTGGTCGTTAAGTTTGCAGGGGATTGCTTCTGAGGGTCCTGTAGAGTGAGGACAGTCATGTGAATCAAAGGGGTTCCGTCGGGTGGGAATCCGAGTCGCGATCCATCAATGATCGGCGTGAGGTAAATTAATCTGGAGGCTAAGGGAGCAAGGGAGTCTCGGGCGGTCGGAGACCGAGGCTCCGATCCAGCTTGACACGATCGGTGATTCAAGAGAGTCCCATCTGGCGTGGTTAGGGCGTCGATCCACAAGTGATCGGCGGGAGGCAGAGAACCAATCTCTTGCATGGTCTGCTACGCAATCAATTGGATTGATCCTGTAGCAGACCCTGCAAGAGATTGATTCTCTGCCAATCACCGATCATGTCAAGGCCTTGTATTCTGCAGTGATAATGGACATCTTGAAAAGATCCCACTTAAGGCTAAATATTAATTTGGATTGAGGATGGCACTGCAATATTAATTTCAATGGTGTGCACTGAAAGACATTGCGAGTGACACGATTGCGAAACTACTGCTACCATAATGCTTTGCCTTATCATGTGACCAAATTAAGGTAAATAAATGGAAGGTGTTACTCAGCAGCAGTTTCTTTATATGTGTGCAGCCGCCCTGCCTGTGAACAAGAACTTTTTAGTTTGAAACGCGTAAGGCACAGCTATCAGGATCTTCAAGCTTTTACATTACACTGCTGCCGTACTATGTTAGTGAGTGCCTCCTGAAGCTCTTGGACACTTGTGAAAAGGTTATTTGTTGCACCGCGGTCCAGCCGTGAGGAAGAACCTCTGCGCTACTACACGCGGGCCGAGGGGTCGGTGATTACGGGGCCCTTTTCGGACAACAGCAGGCCTTGTATTCTGCAGTGATAATGGACATCTTGAAAATAGCCCACTTATGGCTAAATGTTCATTTGGATTGAGGACGGCACTGCAATATTTATTTCAATGGTGTGCACTGAAAGACATTACGAGTGACACGATTGCGAAACTACTGCTACCATAATGCTTTGCCTTATCATGTGACCGAATTAAGGTAAATAAATGGAAGGTGTTACTCAGCAGTAGTTTCTTTATATGTTTGCAGCCGCCCTGCCTGTGAACAAGAACGTTTTAGTTTGAAACGCGTAAGGCACAGCTATCAGGATCTTCAAGCTTTTACATTACAATGCTGCCGTACTATGTTGGTGAGCACCTCCTGAAGCTCTTGGGCACTTGTGAAAAGGTTATTTGTTGCACGGCGGTCCAGCCGTGAGGAAGCACCTCTGCGCTACTACACGAGGGCCGAGGGGTCGGTGATTACGGGGCCCTTTTCGGACCAACAGCAGGCCTTGTATTCTGCAGTGATAATGGACATCTTGAAAAGAGCCCACTTATGGCAAAATATTAATTTGGATTGAGGACGGCACTGCAATATTTATTTCAATGGTGTGCACTGAAAGACATTGCGAGTGACATGATTGCGAAACTACTGCTACCATAATGCTTTGCCTTATCATGTGACCGAATTAAGGTAAATAAATTGAAGATGTTACTCAGCAGCAGTTTCTTTATTTGTGTGCAGCCGCCCTGCCTGTGAACAAGAACCTTTTAGTTTGAAACGCGTAAGGCACAGCTATCAGGATCTTCAAGCTTTTACATTACACTGCTGCCGTACTATGTTGGTGAGTGCCTCCTGAAGCTCTTGGGCACTTGTGAAAAGGTTATTTGTTGCACGGCGGTCCAGCCGTGAGGAGGTACCTCTGCGCTACTACACGCGGGCCGAGGGCTCGGTGACTACGGGGCCCTTTTCGGACCAACAGCAGGCCTTGTATTCTGCAGTGATAATGGACATCTTGAAAAGAGCCCACTTATGGCTAAATATTAATTTGGATTGAGGACGGCACTGCAATATTTATTTCAATGGTGTGCACTGAAAGACATTGCGAGTGACACGATTGCGAAACTACTGCTACCATAATGCTTTGCCTTATCATGTGACCTAATTAAGGTAAATAAATGGAACTCAGCAGTAGTTTCTTTATATGTGTGCAGCGGCCCTGCCTGTGAACAAGAACTTTTTAGTTTGAAACGCGTAAGGCACAGCTATCAGGATCTTCAAGCTTTTACATTACACTGCTGCCGTACTATGTTGGTGAGTGCCTCCTGAAGCTCTTGGGCACTTGTGAAAAGGTTATTTGTTGCACGGCGGTCCAGCCGTGAGGAAGCACCTCTGCGCTACTACACGCGGGCCGAGGGCTCGGTGATTACAGGGCCCTTTTCGGACCAACAGCAGGCCTTGTATTCTGCAGTGATAATGGACATCTTGAAAAGAGCCCACTTATAGCTAAATATTCATTTGGATTGAGGACGGCATTGCAATATTTATTTCAATGGTGTGCACTGAAAGACATTGCGAGTGACACGATTGCGAAACTACTGCTACCATAATGCTTTGCCTTATCATGTGACCGAATTAAGGTAAATAAATGGAAGGTGTACTCAGCAGCAGTTTCTTTATATGTGTGCAGCCGCCCTGCCTGTGAACAAGAACTTTTTAGTTTGAAACGCGTAAGGCACAGCTATCAGGATCTTCAAGCTTTTACATTACACTGCTGCCGTACTATGTTGGTGAGTGCCTCCTGAAGCTCTTGGGCACTTGTGAAAAGGTTATTTGTTGCACGGCGGTCCAGCCGTGAGGAAGCACCTCTGCGCTACTACACGCGGGCCGAGGGCTTGGTGATTACGGGGCCGTTTTCGGACCAACAGCAGGCCTTGGATTCTGCAGTGATAATGGACATCTTGAAAAGAGCCCACTTATGGCTAAATATTCATTTGGATTGAGGACGGCACTGCAATATTTATTTCAATGGTGCGCACTGAAAGACATTGCGAGTGACACGATTGCGAAACTACTGCTACCATGATGCTTTGCCTTATCATGTGACCGAATTAAGGTAAATAAATGGAAGGTGTTACTCAGCAGCAGTTTCTTTATGTGTGTGCAGCTGCCCTGCCTGTGAACAAGAACTTTTTAGTTTGAAACGAGTAAGGCACAGCTATCAGGATCTTCAAGCTTTTACATTACACTACTGCCGTACTATGTTGGTGAGTGCCTCCGGAAGCTCTTGGGCACTTGTGAAAAGGTTATTTGTTGCACGGCGGTGCAGCCGTGAGGAAGCACCTCTGCGCTACTACACGCGGGTCGAGGGCTCGGTGATTACGGGGCCCTTTTCGGACCAACAACAGGCCTTGTATTCTGCAGTGATAATGGACATCTTGAAAAGAGCCCACTTATGGCTAAATATTAATTTGGATTGAGGACGGCACTGCAATATTTATTTCAATGGTGTGCACTGAAAGACATTGCGAGTGACCCGATTGCGAAACTACTGCTACCATAATGCTTTGCCTTATCATGTGACCAAATTAAGGTAAATAAATGGAAGGTGTTACTCAGCAGCAGTTTCTTTATATGTGTGCAGCCGCCCTGCCTGTGAACAAGAACTTTTTAGTTTGAAACGCGTAAGGCACACCTATCAGGATCTTCAAGCTTTTACATTACACTGCCGCCGTACTATGTTGGTGAGTGCCTCCTGAAGCTCTTGGGCACTTGTGAAAAGGTCATACATATATATATATATATATATATCCAGGTATACTGCTTACAGGCAATCACCGATTTGGAAAGCAGGCGCGGACCACAGTTCATTGCTTATTTTCTGTTTATTTCTTGTCTGCCATTACGCGTATCGGTCCTCCTGGACCTTTATCACATAAATATATATATATTTTTTTGTCAACGTTATTTTTGCACATGATATTTCTGGGTCATGATATTAAAAATTTGATATTTCTGAAACTCAATACTTCGAAACGATATTTTGTCCAAATACCAGTAATGGTTTGACTGATGAGTTTGAAACTGACCGCAATGGGCACATGAGCCCTCCCCCATTCAAAAAAGCAAAACATAATGATAATGACCAGAAAACTGCCACCAGACCCTAGAGACCTGTGAGTTCTAGGAAAGTACCCTCCTGTCTACAATTTCTAGGGCACCCTCCCTCAGTGCTATACCCCATGCGCACCAGCAATGGCCCGGCTAGGTAGGCCCTATGCAGTATCTTCAATTGCACTAACCGGAGGTCTGCCAAGTTTTGATTCTCTTCCCCAGCCCACCACAAGCTCTACCTCAAATCCTTCTGCCCTTCTGCACAGTCCTCAGGAACTCAGAAGTCTTCTTTCACCTGTATGCTGATGACACGCAAATCTGCCCAAAAGGTTCAAGCTCAGAATATCTCACCTACCTATCCAGCTCCCAGAATAAAATTCAAGCTTGAATGACAAACAGTCAGCTCAAACTAAACACAGTGAAAACAACCTTTCATATCTCTCCAAAGAAAGCTAACTCTTCGATCCAAGACTGGATGCAACACCTACCAGACATTGACATTTGTCTCTCTATCGTTCAGATTGCGAAATATCTCAGATTCAACATTCAACAGATATCATAGCAATATCTCCTACATGGCTAAGAGTGTCTGCTTCCAGCAAAAACTGTTTTGGAGAATCAAAACTTATCCCAGCTGTTGTCCATGTGTTCATACTCTCCAGACTTGACTATGGAATCACACTCCCTTCGGGCATTTCCAAAGTCCATATAGGCCCTTTCAGAGTTGTCCTAAATGAGAGGACCCACATCAGAACAGGACACAAAAAATCCAAACATATCTCCGGCGTTCTTCGCTTTCTTCAGTGGCTGCCCATAGAGGCGAGGGCTCAATTTAAAACTGCATGCACCACTGATAAAGCTCTTCACTTCTCTTTATTCTCTGAGCTCTCCGAGAAACTGAAAATTGCATGAGTTGACCCAGATTCATGAAATGCTAAATTTTCCCCCTGAGCCCCCCACCCTCAAACATGACTGATTGATAAAATGAACCAACCCTTTTCTGGAGGTGCCAAAAGACCCTAGACCTCCTTTCTGCCAAGCCTCCATCTGACCACATGTTATGCCACCCTCTGGTTGATCACTGCCATCCTCTGGTTCATTACAGCACCCTCTGGTTCACCACTGCCACCCTCTGGTTCATCACTGCCACCCTCTGGTTCATCACAGCTCCCTCTGGTTCACCACTGCCACCCTCTGGTTCATCACTGCCACCCTCTGGTTCATCACTGCCACCCTCTGGTTCATCACTGCCACCCTCTGGTTCATCACTGCCACCCTCTGGTTCATCACAGCACCCTCTGGTTCACCCCTGCCACCCTCTGGTTTATCACTGCCACCCTCTGGTTCATCACTGTCACCCTCTGGTTCATCACAGCGCCCTCTTGTTCACCACTGCCACCCTCTGGTTCACCACTGACACCCTCTGGTTCACCCCTGCCACCATCTGGTTTATCACAGAATCCTCTGGTTTACCACTGTCACCCTCTGGTTCACCACTGTCACCCTCTGGTTTATCACTGCCACCCTCTGGTTCACCACTGCCACCCTCTGGTTCACCACTGCCACCCTCTGGTTCACCACTGCCACCCTCTGGTTCACCCCTGCCATCCTCTGGTGCATCACTGCCACCCTCTGGTTCATCACTGCCACCCTCTGGTTCACCACTGCCACCCTCTGGTTCACCACTGCCACCATCTGGTTCACCCCTGCCACCCTCTGGTTCATCACTGCCACCCTCTGGTTCACCACTGCCACCCTCTGGTTCATCACTGCCACCCTCTGGTTCATCACTGCCACCCTCTGGTTCACCACTGCCACCCTCTGGTTCATCACTGTCACCTTCTGATTCACCACTGCCACCCTCTGGTTCATCACTGCCACCCTCTGGTCCACCACTGCCACCCTCTGGTTCATCACTGTCACCCTCTGGTTCATCACAGCACCCTCTGGTTCACCACTGCCACCCTCTGGTTCACCACTGCCACCCTCTGGTTCACCACTGCCACCCTCTGGTTAATCACTGCCACCCTCTGGATCACCACTGCCACCCTCTGGTTCATCACTGTCACCCTCTGGTTCATCACTGCCACCCTCTGGTTCATCACAGCACCCTCTGGTTCACCACTGCCACCCTCTGGTTCACCACTGCCACCCTCTGGTTCATCACAGCACTCTCTGGTTCACAACTGCACCTTATGGTTCATCACAGCACCCTCTGGGTCACCACTGTAGATTATGGGGAGAAAGCACACCTGCCCAGCCTCAACCGGTTAATGTGTTACTGAATTTGAGCTTCAAGTCCGGCACCTGCTTCCTTATCTGTAAGTGCTTCCTGTTGTGGTTTTATTTTTGTGACAGCCTGGAGCATTGTGCCATACTTGTAACTATTCTCTGACCCAGGGTCAGAGAATAGTTGCAAGTAGGCAACAACTCTGGAGGCGCCGCTCAGGAAGCACTTACAGGGTTACAGCAGGTGCACAAGTTGAAGTTAATTTCTTTGTAACCATTTTGTAAATGGTTACAAAGAAATTAGCCTCAACTTAGGCAACTGCTGTAACCCTGTAAGTGCTTCATGTACTTCAGTTTTTGAAAATCCGTCCCTGAACTGATTTTTCTGCAATTTCGCGAGATTCGCAGACCGCGAAATTGCACAAAATCCGCAAATTCCGCGAACGGAACGGATTTAACGCCCATGCTTAAAATTTACTAGCGCCCTATCTGCTACTTGCATTCCTTACCATGGCTAATAGTACATTTGGGAAACTTTCACCTATTATTGCCCTGTTATCCTTTGATGAAAAATATTCTATTACTATTATGTCTACTAAAACGGTTTCTCTATGGTTTAACCCCAAACTCCAATTTCATAAATAGATTTCCTTCTTGACTTCATGGATTACTGCTGGTATTTTTTATATTGCTGATATATGTCAAGGAAATATGTTTTATTCATTTGATGAACTTAAAGCATATATTTTGCCTTCAATTGAATTTCCTAAGTATGCATTACTCTGTAACACCATTCTTAATACATATCCTGAATTGTTACCTTCTGCTCAGTTATCTAATATGGAGTTTTGTATCAGCCACACAGGGCATATAGTCTCTAAAGTATATAAAATACTTTCTAGTCATCCTTCCCCTTTTATGATTCTCACTCATAAATGGTCATCATACATAAATATACCCCCGTTCAGCTGAATATTTAAAGATCCAATACTACTAATTATCTCCCAGCTACTCTCATAGAAATTAATATTTATTTATTATACTAATGTTTTTGGTCTCCAGATAAGTTATTTAAAGCTGAACTTTGTAAGTCCTCACTACACCATGGCTACTGCACTCTGGGCCGTTTGTAAACACCCTTGATCCGTCTGTGGTCCAAACAGTTTAAAACCCGTACTTTCCATGGCACTGGTCTTTATATGGGGGAGGGGCAGAAACCCCTCACCCCCTGATCCATGGCTTGGTGTAATCATTGGACCAAATGTTGATGTTTATGACCAACCTGCAGCCTTATCTTGGTGCCCTAACCTGACCACTTCAAAAAATCCTCCCAAATTTCTGTGGACCGTCGTTGGTTACATTTACTATCTAAATTACATGTCCATTTAACTACACTTAACCAGGCTGTAGGGTTTGGGGGTGGGGGTCCAACCAATGTTTACAGATCTCTCGCCTGGCCAAGAGCAGCAAGAATAATACTAAACCCCCTTGCTTACTGTTTAAAACATGTTGAGAGGCGTTATCCACCCCGAGAAGCACCAATGTTTCAGTTAAGACTATATTTTCTACTAAGATGGCCCTTATGGTAGCTTCTACAGTCTTCTAAAATTCTTTTATCTCTGGACATATGTAGAAGACATGAACATCATTGGTCCTTAAGTAATTGCATCTCTTGCAACTGGGAACAGGCTGTTGTACAAACCTGGCCAATCTTTGCTGGGTCCAATGCAACCTGTGGATGACAAAAAAATGATGGTGTTTAAAATCAGCTGGTGTTACTGTGGCATAAAGTAATTTCACAGAGTCTATCCACAGAGATTGTATGCTGCCCTCCTGCAATATGTCTGTCCAGATCTCAGAGGGGTTCTTCATTTTCTCTTCCTCTGCCTCCCAGATGTCCGTACCATTTTTGCCACTTTTTTGGCTTTCGGACTGATGTCCTGAAGTGAGGCCTCGAAATTCCAGTTACCTCTGACTTCCTCTACAACAGTCCAAGATTATGAAGTGAGCTGCAAGTACTTAAACCTGGAGAGCCTGTTCTCTGTCCTAATGTTTAATACCTCCCAGGGAATCAATCCTCCTGTTGTTATCAAATCTCCCCATTTCGTTATCCCCGCCTGCATTAAAGGTAAACTTAAAGCGTCTTCCAGGCATTTCGGCGTCCCCGGGGATTCACAAAGTGGAGCAAATTCTAAGAAATAACCAATCTTTAGTGACCGTCTCACTAGAAGCCACAGACTTAAAGCTGATCCTAAAACCTTTCACCTTACTTTAAAAAAAAAATTGAGCTCCAAATTAATATAAAAAAGCTCCTGAGCCCACATCTTTGGTCATTTCTCTCAATATTAGGCCCCAGGTAGTATTAATGAGTTCCCCTGCCAACATACAAATATTTTTAAATTTGAAGGCCATACAGTAAAGTCTGAGATCTGGCAATGCTAACCCCCCCTTCTTGAGGCTACTTCTTTTTTCCATGAGAGACAAACCCCCGGGATGCACAGAATGAAACTCGATATTTTCCCTTGTATTTTATTGATTTCATCCTTAGGAAAACTAAGTTGTATGCAGTTAAAGAGGTATGTTTGCGCTGGGAGAACAGACTTTTTTACCAAGTTAACCCTCCCATAAATGGACATGGGTCAGTTCTTCCACCTGGCAAGTTGTCTATCTACCTCCTTCATCACTCTCTTCAGATTACAGGAAGGAATCTCATCAATTTTATCTGCAATTACTATCCCCAGATACATTTACTAAGTACCCAGAAAGCACTCTGAATTCAGTTGTCAGTTGTTCTATCTTAATAAGTGTTTGAGCTGGGTCAGAAGTGTAAATTATCAGATCGTCAGCGTATAATGCAATTTTACTTCTGTGAAGGAAGCTGGTGTGGGGATAATCTGATCATGTGTTCTTAAAATATGTGCCAAAGGTTCGATATATAAGAGGAGAGGGGATAAGGGGCAACCCTGTCTCGTCCCTCTATGAATTTTGAAACTCCTTGTCAAGGAGCCATTTAGAAGGATTTTGGCCATGGGTGCTCGTATAATTTTTGTATCGCCCTAATAAAGTCAGTGCTAAACCCCATATGCCTAAAATGGCCCAGAGGAATGCCTAGCTGACACGATCGAAAGCCTTGGCGGTGTCTATAGTGATCACCACCAACGGGATCGATCGAGCAACTGATAAGTCTATAGTCACTATTAATTACAGCATAAGTTCTTGTGTATTTGTCTCTTTGGGACAAAACCTTTCTGGTCTGTATGTATCAGCTGGGGGGCCACCTTGGCCAGTCTCCTGGCCAAAATACCCGTATAAATGTTATGATCCGCATTTAATAAGGATATTGCTCGATATGAACCGGCCCTCCTCGGGTCCTTAGCCGGTTTTAGAATCAAAGTAATTATGGCCTCTCTCCATGAGTTCGGGATCAGCCCTTCCTCCTTATAAACAGAATTGAAGAGGGCCATCATTTCCAGTACTATCTCCTCAGATATCAGCTTGTAGACCTCAACCGGTCCAGAGTCGGGGCCAGCTGCTTTACCGTTCTTCATATGTTGAAGTTGTTCTCTTATTTCCCCCTCTGTAATGGGGGCATCAACTCTGTTCCTCCCTTCTGTAGTTAGGGCTGGGAGGCCTACATTATTTAGCCAACACTTTAAGGCCTCTTCATCTGGGCTCTTTGATTCCGCACATAATTCCGAAAAAAGTTTAACCAAACTTTCCTGCATTTCCTCCTCTCTGTTCGTAATATCCCCCTCAGGATTAACTACCAACTCCCCTATGTGGTTTTATGCCCTCTCAGCCCTCGCCTTCCAGGTTAATAGTGCTCCAGCTTTTTCGCTGTACTCGAAATGTTGCATACATCCGGCGGCCCATCTTTCCCTACACTTTGTTTCTAATTTGCCCTTAAAGTTCATTCTGGCTTCCTCTAGCTTTTTTAATGTCTCCTCCCTGTTCTGTGTATCCTGCTGCATCCTTCCTTCTGATATCCCGATCTCCAACTTCCTTAACTCAGCCCGCTCCACCTTGTTCTTAAAAGAGACCTGGCTTTGTAAAACCCCCTGAAGATGGGCTTTAAAAGTGTCCCACATGACACCAATTGGAGCCGAGTGGGCAGTAATCTGAAAGAACTCTAAAGTTGTTTTTTTCAAGAGGACAGCCACATCTGAATCAGATAGAAGGGATCTTTTCAACGTCCATCGTGCGTTGCTCCTCATATTAACATCCTTCAAGGTAATACTGACCATGGCGTGTCAGAGCTATGTCCTGGGAGTATATGGACCTCTTTTATTTTCCGGCCAACTCTCTATCTACTAGGAGGTAATCCAGGTGTGAGAAGTGACGATACTTCTTGCTATGAAAAGTGTAGCCTCTCTTCCCTTGCATTAGATGCCTCCAGAAGTCGACCAAACCCAACTCATATAGCATACGCTTGAGGGCCTATCTCGTCTTTGGCGCTTGGGCCCCCCTCCCCTCCTACTCATGGATCTATCTAATATTAAATCTAGAAGGGTGTTAAAGTCATCCCCTATCATTATTGGTGCCGTTGTCTCAGCTAGCCCTAATTGCTGTTCTTCTATGTCCTGGGGGTCGTCCATATTCGGAGCGTCAAAACCAGCACAAACAAAATCAGACCCCAAACATCTACCTGACCTATCAGTATTAGATGAGGTCATCTCAACACCTGACCCTTTCCTAATGATTATTGCAACTCCCTTAGAGTATTCTGATAGGTCTGAAGCAACATAACTACCTATCCATCTTTGTTTTAGGTATAACCCTCTGCTCTCACTCGCCGTTAGGTGGGTTTCTTGTATAATAATTACGTGGGCTTTGGATTCTTCTAAGTACCTCATTACCAGCCTCTGTCTATTTTTTTACCTTAACCCCTTAGGTGCTCATGACTGCTCCCGGCGTTCATGAGTCACGGTGGGCATGTGCTGATGACGGCCGGGAGCCGTCATGACCACTCCCGCGATCGGAATGTCCAGCACCGGCGCGGAATTCCAGATGCAGCCAAGGTGTTAAGCCATTTACTTTCCAGATTGCAATTTGTACCTTATTGTCCCTCCCTGCCTTTGACCCGAGGATCTCTGATTCTCTGTATTAAGAGTGGACCCCGATAATATATCTGATGTGTCTAACAAGGACTGATTTTTTATTTTCTCCCACTGCTTCCGACCCTGTGCACCCTGTATCCCCCCATAGGAACCCTATCAGGCATAAAGCCTATTGAACCACCGTAGGAAGGGGACTTATCTGTAATTATAGCCGGGCCTCCAAGCCATCCCACCCCTACTGTATATATCTGTATATCTATATTATGTTTGTTATATTTATATGTTTTTCTTTTTTCCTTTGATATATATGTAATTTTGTATTTCTCTTTTTTACATTTTATTTTTGCTCTTTTGGCTCACCCTTGACTTAAATTAATGTCTTTTTTTCGGGAGCTCCCCCCTTTCCTTATGGTATCTATCAGGCTGTCTGCTTCTTCTATGGACCGTATGTTGCGCATTTGGTCGTTCCACATAACATGCAGCAAAGCTAGGAATTTTAGTTGGGCCTTTTTTTAAATTTTTATTTGTTTATACATTTTTGAATGATAAAATACAACATATTGTATTTCACTGCATCCCTACCGCCCCTACCCCTCAGCCCCACCCACCCTCAACCCGGCATGGCAATGAGATTGTGGAATGTGGAAAAAAACATACGTAGATTGTGAGCAGTAATCCTGGCTGAGACAACGCCTGATTGATCCGGCAGTACCAGAAGAGGGATAAGCGGGTGCATCCTAATAGCTATCATCTTTGCCAGTATTTTGGCATCTATATTAATTATAGAGAGAGGACGGTATGATTCGCATCGATTGGCAGGTTTATCAGGCTTCAGGAGGGTCACTAACAAAGCCTCTTTGAGAGTGGACGGAAGATGTCCATTATCATATGCTTCTGCATACATCTCCAGCAACCATGGGGACACCTCATCCACGTAAGTTTTATAAAACTCACTTGGGAGTCTGTCAAGCCCAGCTGCCTTACACGTGGGGAGGGACATTATAGCTAATTTTACGTCTTCAATGTCAAAGGGATGGGTGATATATTCCCTCTGCCCCTTGGACAATCACCGCAGCGCGACTTCATCATGATAATCGTGAATCTCCGTCGGAGGTATCATCTCATACAGGGTTTTATAGTATTTAACAATAATATCACTGATTAAGGAGTTACATAATGAGCTACATCATCCTCATCCAGCATCTCTGTAACTGAGGCCTGACATCGCAGTGCCGAAGGTTTCTGGGGCATCGAACTGCCAGGAACTGCCAGGGCCAACCCCCCTCCCCATAATAACGAGCAATGCATCGTCTCGATCTGTGCATCAACTCTTGATTCACTGTGTAGTTATACTCAGTGACAAGATCCCGTTTCGCTGGCAGCGAGGAGGGAGTGTGATCATACTCACGCTCCAACTGAGATGTTTCCGCAGCAAGCTTATGTATTCTACGCCTAATATCTCGTAGCACTCCAGCCTGTGCTCCTATACATGTGCCCCTTATCGTTACATTAAATGCTTCCCAGAGGACTCCGGCGCTCTCCACTGAGCCACTATTTTCCCTGAAGAAGTCTTGGATCGCTTCCCGAATAGTTTCTTTGAACACCGGGTCAGTAAGACAAGATGGCTGCAGACGAATCTGTCATTCCAGAAGAACAGGGGAATGAACAGATAGCGTTCTTGCCAAGTGACCAACTTTCGTGTCCAGGTACACACTGCGGCAGATACAATCCAATAGGCCAGGCGGGACCACGTCCTGTGGACATAGGATATGAAAGTGCTCCTGCGTGCTCGGATGCTGAACACGCCAAACATCGTGCAAATCACCAGCTTCCCTAACCCCCAACAAAGTCTCTGATGCCATCTTAGGCCTGGCAGTACCGCTGCCCAGCCGATCAAGTTCTATCTAAACATACATTAAAGTCACCCCCCGAAATAATCTCAGCTGCGGGAAACCCAGACATCGGGCGCCATACATCAGAGAATAACGAGGGATCGTCCTCATTTGGACCATAGACATTTACCAATAACACATTTACATTACCCATTTGGCCATAGAGTATCGCCACCCGTCCCATATCATTCGTTTCAGTCTGCAGCGCCTTGAATGGGACTCCTTTCCTAACCAGAATCAGTACTCCCCGTGAGTAGGTCGAATAAGAAGACGCAAGGCGCACGCCAGCCCACCTAGCCCCAATTTTGCATTTGGATGATGGAGTAAGATGGGTCTCCTGAAGAAGAGCAACCTGCACATCCAACCGATCCAGCCCTACCAACACTGCCCATATTTTTTGGGGGGTGTTCAGCCCCCGCACATTCCATGTCAAGCACTTCACCCTATTGCCCATAACATTTGTCCCATAATGCCATCCTGACTAGGCAACCAACCAACACACATTGTAATCCAGTTTCTATTCGCCCATGATGCATTTCATGAGCCGGTGTCATAAAAAAAAGACTTTAGTGGCAATGCCGCTCCCAAACCCCCCATATCCCCACCCACCTCCCACTGCATCTTCCTAAACATGCCAAGGTCATCCCAATATGAAACATTCTGACCCAAACAAAGGAAACAAATCAGCCTTGCCCCATAACAATCCCTAAACCCTCACCCACTTCAGCATCCCCAACTCGCCAAAGCCATCCCAATATGCCACCCCGAACATACCAAAAGAAGGTCAATATGCATTTGGGGTACACCCAATGTGGGGGTGCAGAGTGCTACTAGCCTCCCACTTAGTGGGAGGTGGCCAAGCAGGTCTAAGACTGTGCCAGGATGTAGACATGTCAGTCACGTATCACACATTGTATCTGATTACAGCCCTACCCGGAGTCGCAAGATACCTCCAATAAGTCTTAACCTAACAGAAAAGTTTGGGACCTGCACACAATACATTCTAGAATGAAGCAGGAGACCTGAATTAAGAAGTAAATCATACCTAGCGACATATCAACAATCACAAAGGTACAATGCTTCTATTACACCCTGAACCATGTGTAGGTCGCATCCTCAGTGGTTCAAGCTCTTCTTATATTCATAAGGTGCCCAGATCTGCAAGCACCACCACTCCAGGGCCAGCCCAAGAGAGTGCATAAAAGGTAAATTTCCCAACCAGTTCGCAACAGCTCTCCGCTACTCCTCCTCATCTGGCACAGCGCTAGCCTCCCGTGTTCTGCACTTTAGTTGCTTGGCGTGCTCAAGAGCGGCTTTTGGAGTGGAAAAGATCTTGCAATCACCATCCGGGCCAATACGTAGGCATGGAGGGTAGAGCATTGCATATGGGACACCTTCCGTTTGCAAGAATTTCTTCACAGTGCCAAATTCTCATCTGCTGCCTGCTAGCCACAGTAAAATCAGGGAAGAAAGACAGTGTATTGCCCTGATGTACAATATTGCCCTTGTCCCTTGCCAACCGTAGAATAGTCTCTCGGTCCCTAATTCAGTAGTCTAGCTATGATAGGGCAGGGAGGGACCCCCGGGGACCGGTTTGGTGGCCAGAGAGCGGTGAGCCCGCTCAACAATGAACATTTCAGAAAGTTGCTCCGCACCGAATATGTCCTTAATTAGATTTTCTATTTTTTTCTATTTTCTATTTTCTCCATCTTCCCCACGTTGGTGAATTCAGGCAGCCCCGTAAGTCTGATATTTTTGCGCCGGGACCATGCTTCTAAGTCCTCATTCTTGGCCTGTATCGGGGCTAATACTTTCTCCATATTGAGGGTCTTTTCTGTTACCTCAGTTAGGCCGTCCTCCGCGGTGGACACCCGCTGCTCCACTTCGCCAATCCGAGCATTTTGTTTTTCTAATTGGGACGACATATGGTCCAGTCGGTGATTCACAACTGCCATTGTACCTTCTATCGACTGTAGACTGTGTTGCATAGCCAGCAGCGTGAATTCAAGGGTGGGTGGGGTGTCATGCTGGCCATCTGCCTCTGAGTCAGATGCTGCCTTCTGCTGTGTTTTCAACTATTACCGCGCCTCAAACATGAGGCAAGGCTGTGATTTGTCCATTCGCCCCATGTCCACCTCTCAGTCACAGTTCAGGCTGCCCAGAAGGTAGAAACAATTGTCGCTTTATGTTGTTTTTCCCCCTGTTTTCTCCCAGATGGCCCTAAGCGATGCACCCCACCAGCTGCAGGAGAGATCATGTATAGATTGCAGGCCAAGGGGGATCTCAAAACACACCAGGCATTCAATGGAACAGGCGCCCAGTGATCGGTCTGCAGCTGAAGAGCTCACCGGGGCACCAGCATCCAGCTGCTTAAGCCAGCAAGCAGCACCCATCTCGCCTCTCTGTGGCCCAGCGGGAACCTCCAGCCTCCGCACCTCACTCCAGCCAGCCACCCGCCACAGCTCGCAGGCCGCGGCCCTCTCCCAGACCCGTGCCCGTCTCCGCAGCCGCAGCCTGAGTCAAGCTACACCCCACTTACCGCAACCGGCACCAGCGAGCGTTGGTGATTGTAGGCTGTCCCCGGTTAGTGCCCCACAGACCAGTCCGCAGCCGCTGGCGACAGCTCCTCTCCTCCGCTAGGCCTCCCCCAGGCAGCACGCGCCCCCGCGATGGTCCGTCGGGCCCCACAGTCATCCACTCAAGTGCATCGGATCCTCACCAGGTACAGCGCCAGAGATCACATCACAGTGAGCGCCGGGAACACCGACCACCCCTGCAGCGGCTCTGATTGCAGCAGGTGAGATTGTAGTTCAGCACCTCACGGCTGCCGCCATTGTCCACTCATGAGTGGCCCAGCCACATGGGACCATAAAGGCACAGATGGAATAGATTTTGGGAGCCCCAATCTCTCCCAAATCGTGCCAGAGGAACTCACGACTCCGATCAGCCCCTGCAGAGATTCAGATGAAGCAAATATCAGGCGGATTTGGGGCAGATTGTGGCTCAGCCTGGCAGAGCCTCACTAGGGTGCGGCCACCTTGCCGTGCACCCTCTAGCGCCCCCCTTAGTTGGGCCTTAGCCCCAAGATTGTTGAGCTCCCCCATTCTTTTGCCCAATTCCCATTGTTTCTGGTTTTTTGCATAACATACACCCGATCTGATGGTAAACGTGAGGTTCTGGATTGCGTAGGGACCATTCCTCAGTGCAGCCAGCAAAATGATTTCTTTAACTGAATATGAAAGAACATTTATCAAAATTTTCCTTCTCTTCTGCGGCTGTGGATTGCTCTTGAATGGATCCCGATGTACCCACTGTATATCATGATCCAGGTTGATGTCTGGTCTGTCTTTCAGGGCCGTCTCTGTTAGCAGTTTAATCACTAATGCTTTACGGTTTGTCCCCTCCTCTGTGTCTGGAATATTTAAAATCCGTAAATTGTTTCTCCAAGAATGATTTTCTATTCTTCCCAGATCCTCCCTGAGGCTAGAGTTTTCTTTAATCAATGCCTTAACGCCTTCAGTGTTATTTGAGATGTCCTTCCGCATCGAACTTACTTCCTCCTCAAGCTTCCCTGATCGAGCGGCGACATCATATAGTTTTTGCGCAAGTGCCGTGCAGGAGGCATGGATAGCAGCTTGGTTCGCCTCTGATGTCTTAAACCGAGTTCTAAGCTCCAACAGACTTGAAGGGGTTGACGGGTTTTTTGATTGTACATTGGGGTCCCTTCCACCATTAGCCCGCTGCTGCCTCTCCTCAATTGTTTCTTCATCTTCGCGGGTCAGGACACTGAACCTAGTCTGCGTTGTAACTTGAAAGCAGGTCTCATCGTCTCCATGATTATTTCCTATTTTTTGACCCTTTTACCTCCTTTCCTGAGCTAATAATGGGCATAATGGGGTTAACCGCCATTCCCTTCAGCTCTGTCAGTTGATTCTGGGCCCCACTTTTGTATTATCTCCAGTGTCTCCTGATGCCATTATGTGTGTCAGCACTTTATAATATGATTTAAGGGATGGGGTGACTTTGATTTTTTTCCCCCTATCGCGTGGGCTCTGCCCCAGATGTCTTATGGCTTTTCCTACTCTTGCAACCTTTGAGAGAACTATACCAATGGTGATGTTCCCAGGGGCCGCCTTGGCTGGGAGTGGTTTAAAATCGTAACTTACCCCTTTTTATTTCTCCAAAGTACTGAGGGCCTGGGTACGAAGAGTATATCTCGAAATCCTATCGGGATTTACATCGAAGATCTCACCTCTCTTCTCTACAGGCATCAAACTCGCCTTCTCCATAAAGGGGAAATACTGTTTTACAGGATCTTTGTTCAAACCTTTCCAGTTCTTGCCATCTTGTTGTGGGCCCCCAAGGCGGTGAAGTCGAATAGAACTCCCACTCTGGCAGCCCGGGTATGCTGTATGCACCTCAAAGCTACTTGTGCTGACTCTTCCACTCGGTGCGCGTGCCGCTTGAAGACACTGCAGCAGTCCTGCTGCCTTCAGCCACGTTGGCATTCTCATCGCATCGCTGGGGCTGGAGTCGCCCTCGCAAATCAGCTGGGTCGGCTGCGTTGGCGTCATTCAGATTAAGTTGATTCGGTGAGCGAAAAGATAAATGTTTATTTTTGCATCATAGCACTGCCTGTACCGTACATCATATTTACCATGGGAGAGGCGGGGGGGCTCAAAACCCCTATTGCGCACACCTCCTTCCCTGGCGGTCCGCGATAGTTTACCTCGCTGCCGCCATGTTATTAATATGGTGACTGGAGATTTGCCACATATACTATATCATTGTCCTGTTTCCATTTTTGACTGATGTGTGGAATATTATTACCCAAATCTTTAAAATCAGAATACATTTATCTTTTCCTTTATTAATCTTTAAATGTTTTTCTCCTAAAACTGTATTATCTCCTGCGAATTGTAAACCTTTGGTTTTCTTTATTTCTACTGGGCTTAAATTAATTATTTCGAATTGGAAGGATGCTAAACTACTATCGATTACTGTTTGGTGGGAATGGCTTATTTTTTTGAGATGTGGACAATCCTCATTTGTACATACTTGTGGTGACTCCTCTATTTTTAGACCCAATATATGGTCTGCATTAGATTCATATATTACTGCATGAACTTCAATATGAAATGTATAATATGATAATTATTCTCTGTTATACTTTCATTGTAGTCCTTTTTATTTTTCTTCTTTTTTGTTTTGGTACTTATTATTATAGTTCCATATATTGTTGTAAGTTGATGTTCCATATTTCCCCTTATTTCCCTCTTATTTCATTTCCTACATTACGGTGTTATTTTTTGGTACTGTGTTCATTGTCTGATATTCTTATGTGTAGTAAACATTTCTGAACTGATAGAGCAAGGATTCGCACGAAAAGCGACTTGCTTGTATTCAAGAACCTCGAATAACGTTAACGAATTAACCAATATGTTTGTCTTACTAATTTGTCCCTTTTTCCTCATTACTGGGTATCCGAGTGAAGCTTGCTTATGTGTTTTCTAATCCTAATACGCTTGCAAATAAAATGGCTGCTGCTACGCGGGAATTTCTACTGCGCATGCGTCTGTCATACCCACGTGACATGACGTACTTGCAGCTTTGGAGGGAATCTGTTGCTTCTGCGCACTAGAGCTAATATGGCTGCTCTATGTTCTCACATGCAAGAAGCTTGCACTGCTGCTTTTGCTAAGCTGTACGTTCTGCCTAATCCTAATGCTATAGTTTATTATAAAGTAATGGGTATAGTGTAGAAATTCATGCTATACAGTGTATTCATTTACTCTGTGTTCTAAAATTGTTTCTTTTCCATTTCATGCTGCACTTCGAAAATTGGCCTATTCCATAACGCTGTACTCCATCTTGATTGAAACTGCGACTGCGCGAGGTTCGCAAGTCTCCAGAGCAGTGACCATTGGACTTTAGCCAAGGAGCTGACTGACTGAAAAGATGCTCCTGGGAAACTGCCCCAATGAACTCTAGAGAAATACATTGTATTTGTAAATAGAACATCCATTGTTAGGAGAAATGAAGACGTCGTGTGAACCTGAAATTGATGGGCGTGAACATAAATTTGAATAGGAGACGGAAAAGTCTAAAAATGTAGGTGGTGTGATGACCTGTCCTCTTCCTTTGTCCAATCGAAATTGGGGATCCTTACACTTGCAATATTTGGGTGTGGTACACTGACCTGGAAAATAGTATAACTAGCCTAGGTTTAGCTAGAGAAATTGTCCGACTTGTCCGAATAGCTGACCTGTCACTGACCCAACACACTCAATAGGTGATTTAGAACAGAGGGCTGCGGAGCACTCTGTCAGACAGACTCACTGACCCAATCGGGGTTCTGGGAAGGTGAAGTGCTGGCGAAGCACTTTGCTGGTACATGCTGTAACCCAGTCGGGGTTTTGGCTAATTCCTTGCAGAGAGGGAGTAGTGCAGGCATTGCAACTGAACTGCCGGTGCTGGTCTTAACCTTTGGTGGTCCTGTCCTGATCCAAATCTGGTCTACCCTGTCCTGATTTCCATACTGCATCTGCTGGCCTACTGGCAACTGCATTCTTTGGGGTTCTTCTGTCCTTTTCACTGACCCGTGGCCAGGGTTGGTCTGCACATCATTCTAGGTAAATATATATCTGTGTGGGTAATTATCATTATAATTTGCATCCTTTTCTTTACCCTCCCTAAATCGATAGAAGTTTTGATTATATATGTTCTTTTTTCTTACCCTTCCCTTTGAATGAACAAATCGTTATTTGATATACTAGCATGTTCCACTTTCTTACCCTCCTATAGATTATGCTGAAATGTTCTCATGATTGCATAGTATATGTTTCTTGATCCTTTTCCAACCCTCCCTTTAGAAATACTAAAAGTTTGGTCTTTTGATTAATAGTGTGTTCTATTTTCCTACCTTCCCTATAGTCATATGCTAAATTAAGCTCGTGATTGCATATTATTGTTCCTTTTTTCCCTACCTTTTGATAATTGCTTAAACTGTATTTCTTTAGTATGTTCCTTTTCTTTACCCTCCTTTAGATAAAGTGGTTAAAGTTTGTTCTCAAAATAGCATGTTCCTTGTTTTCCTTCCTTTTAAAATACAATCTTGCTAAATGGTTGGCATAATATTTCTTTTGCATAGCTATACACTGCTTCTTATGTTGGTTATTGATACTCTGATTACTTTTAACCTATGGCTTATGATTTTTGATGATGAGTAGATAAAGATTTTAAACCTTACTCGAGTCTATGGTTATTATATGAGTGTAAATGTTATGGTATTTTGACTGTTTGCCTATTATTCTAAACTCCCTGATCCATTGTAGTTATAGGTACCAGTGACAAAGATTGGTAAGTCAATGGTATAGGAATTAGTGGAACAAAATAGACTGGTAGTTGAGTGTAAGTTACCCGATTGAATAAATATGGAGAATTGAATTATGGGCCCAGGTGAGTGTTGGTAAAACTGTAGTCGGGTGACCTGCGCGCTCTATCAGAACATTAAAAAAAATATTGTACCTTAAGGTATGTTTGGTAGGGGGGTAGTAGCTAATTTTTATGTGAGTGATGTAGGTGCCTTATTATGGGTCATTATGCACAACGTTCCTCATAATCATGATGGGAGCACATCCTCAAGCACTTACTCCCAGAGACATTGGTGGAGCGGACAGTCCATCAGCTCCATTTCCAGTGGGCTAATGTTGTCTCAAGGCAGACTGATATTGTAGATTATCTTGGCCTTGAGATCGTTGGCCCTGCTGGCATGTACGTGCTTCTTGGCAATTTTATATTGATTTATATATTTGCTTTCTTTGGTAATGCTACATTTTAAGTGCAACTACATTCGCCATTAAAGAACAAAAATGAAGTCACTTCTGTGATTTTCATACCCACTCCAGTATGTGGACACTCTATAGCAAAGGACCATTTTGATAATTTCCTATACTGCACAATGCAAAAAGTAATTTTGATGTGGAGCTTTGAGTGGAAATACGAGTGGAAACTTCATACACCCACAAAAATAGAAATCGAGTGATATATTTACATAAATCTTTCTATTTTCTCCCTGTGTGGACTATGGCAAAATGTATGTCTCCCTCCATACATAGGGCAAGATTTTAGGATTACAGTCATAAAAAGTCTAATAATTACATGCTCTAGATAATGTGAAGGGTTTTCTGTATGACTGTATGAAGAAATGATAGCAAAGAGTTCGCTGGCAAAACTTTTGTTGTGATACCACCTAGTAAGGGTCACACGGAAGGAGTAGCAGGTTCGTCTGAGCTTGATTGATAGCAAAGGGGTTCGCTGGTGAAACTTTGGTCTTAGTATATATCCCTGAGTGGATAAAGTCTGAAGGAGTAGCAGGTTCTCTAATGCTTGTATGAAGGGTAGGCGGAAGGGATCTACTCGTAGTGTGTGAAAAGTAAACGGAAGGGATTTACTTGCAGTGAGATATTTGTTTCCTATCTAGTCACTTGGGTGCAGTGGCAAATGTTTTACGTTGTTAAATAAAAGAGAATTGCACTTTAAAAATAAAAGAATTGAGTTTGTATTACCTTGTGAAAGAGGGAGTCAGTTGCGGAGCTGCGCTGATGTCACTCAGAGCCGCGCTGGTATTGGTCAAGACAGCGGGCGTCTAGCTGAGATAGCATTGTAAAGGAGGGGTGAGCGCAGGAGCGTGGGAACTCATCTCACGGGAAAAGTTGCGCAACTATTGGTTGAGGATATTTGAAATCGCATACTTGATTGGTTGAAGAAAATAATAGACGCACTAGTATTGGAAGTAATTTGTAAACAAAGTTGAGTGATCCTAAATTTTACAAAAGTATATGTGGCAACTATATAGTCCCGAAACTCAACCTGACCCAACATATTTAGGGTTTGCTAGAGAACAGATGATAAGAGGCAGACCTTGCAAAATGTATGGAAGCAAAAGAAAATTGTCGTTCGTAGACAGAGTTAAGAATTACTTTAAAAAAGATGAGCAAATTAAAACTAGAGAAGGAGTCATTATTCCACCACCGAATACTCCCGCATCATTCGTGATGTTTGATAGGGGTTACCACACGTGTGTATGGCTAGAGAACTGGGTGGAATACACAAATTTTAGCATTTCCCTTAGAAGGCACATTTAATGGAAGAATTTTGTTCAATTAAAGGACCCGAATGAATGATTTACATCCCAGACCTAGATTAACGCAATATGAGGCGCTAGAAGAATGGAAAATTGAGGCTTTTGACCGAGACAGAACTAGAACTGACAAAGGGTTGAGTACATTCTACTCTAAAGTTAAAGGGGTATCCAGAGATAAACAAATGAAAAATTGGAGACAGAACATGTGAGTAGAAGGGTTATAACTTTGGGAGAGCCCACGGGAGGTAAAAGGACTGAGAAAACCAAACATTTAATGACTAGTGGTGATTCAGATGATGATTATATGGAGGATTTGTTAATGAAGAATCCACCACCTTATAATGAGGAACCAAGTACAGTAAATCCAAGTGCCCCGTTTTTAAAACCACCTTTGACTCCGCAAGTGATACACAAGACCTCCATTGAAAAGGTACTACAGGACAGAGAAAGAGGCTTTGAATAAACAGAGAAGTGAATTAATTCAGAAAATCTCTCAACTAAACACAAGTCCTGAAGCTCTGACAATTCCAGTAACTATTGGCCCAGTTGTTCCTTTGTACGGGGATAAGCAAGCTAGTCCAAAAGCTCCAGTTATAACTACATCAGTAGTACAGCCAAGAAAAGAATCCTTGATAATAGATGATCAGGCCAGTGAGTGTGAGTCAGTAATCTCCTTGAGGGATTTACCAATAAGAGAACCAGAAGGTAGTTCAATGAGAAAGACCACTCCTTTAAATTCGAGAGAAGTTCAGATAGAGACATCCTCAGGTACGAGAAGTGCCACTGTAGTGACTCCTGAAGAAATAGACTGATGGACACAAGAAATAGAGAAACTGAAAACCCAGCCAAAACCATTGGATATATATAAATCAAGAATTGAACTGGAAGAATTGATGGCTAGAAATGTGGGATTGGACAGGCTAAATACCCTTAGTGAAGACGAACTACTATTCATTTGCAAAAGCAATACACGTAATACAAGGGTGTACCATGAAAGATTAATGGACACCGCAGCCAGCATGGCGATTGACATTGGTAAATCTAAAGTACTGCAAAAGCCATATCGAGCAGAATTCTCTGACAAAGATTTAGAAAACATGAATGTGTCAGGAAGGAATGTGCAGATAAGAGAACTACTAAACTTGTTACAAAAATGGGGAGAATTAGAGAAATAGAAAGCCAGGTAGGCAAATAAAAAGGAAGAGGTTCGATCAAAACAAATGACTTCAGAATATGTTTTAAAAGAAGCAGAGAAGGTGGAAAAATTATGTCCCATGCGAGAGGTACCAAGTGGAGGCTATGTGCATGTTCCATGGTCTCGACAGGATATTTTGTCATTTACGAATGATTTTCCAATACTTCGTGAAAAACCTGTAGAATGGTATAGACAAGTCGAGAGATTTGTAAAGGTTTCAAAGTGTCTTTTGAAAGACTTAGACGGATTATTTGACATTGTAGTTCCCGTAGATCTGTGGACAGAATGTAAAATTGCTGTTGATTGGCCGAGTGATGAGTACCCAAGAGACCCAAAGATAGGAGCACCTTCCGAAGACGTAATGAAAACATTTAATCAGGTAATACTTTACCTTAAAGGAAAGGTGCCGGCAAAGGAGACAGACTGGATGAAAATAGATAGAACCACTCAGAATAAGGACGAATCGGTGCACTCATATTATGAATGTTTATTACAGACATTCAAACAGTACAGTGGACTAGACAATATCGATATGAAGGATCCTGAATTCACACAGAAGGAAGTAGAATATGCTATTAATTCCATCATTCCACAGAAAGCTGCAGGACCTGATGGCATCCCGGGGGACCTGTTAAAATCTGATGTTGCTACTTGGGGCAAATTAATTCACTCCCTCCTTCTAGCCATTTGTAGGGGTGCCCCCATTCCTGCGTCATGGAAGGGGGCAGAGGTAGTTCCCATCCATAAGAAAAGCCCAAGGGATGACCCGTCCAATTATAGGCCGATCAGCTTGCTAGATGTAAGCCAAAAAGTTGTTGGTAAAGTTATTCTACTCAGGATACTTAACTGGGTAGATGAAAATAAAATACTTACCGACTTCCAGGCCGGTTTTAGAGTAGGCACTGGTACGATAGAGCAGGCCTTTAGGCTTATGATGATCTACTGGAAGGTGGTAGTGATAGGCAAGGGCAGTCTTTATCTCACCTTTATCGACCTAAAGACTGCCTTTGACCTTGTCCCCCGGGACTTGCTGTGGAGGGTCCTGGCCAATATGGGGCTTCCACAGTATCTACTATCCCTACTAGTTAGGCTCCATCAGGACAGCTTTGCCCAAATCAGGTGGGGTTCTGGAGGGGAGAAAACTGGCTGTATTCCGGTCGAGAGAGGGGTCCGCCAGGGATGTGTTCTGGCTCCCACCCTTTTCTCCTTGTACATTAATGGGGTGGTTGAGCATTTACTGAAATTTCCATCTGATGAACCATCCCTGGCGGGGGTTCGTGTACCGACCCTTCTCTTTGCGGACGACACGCTCCTAATCTCCAAAACACCTATGGGACTACAGAAACTCTTGGATAATTTCCAATCCTTTTGTACTGATCGGGGCCTGGTTATAAACACCAATAAAACAAAATACCTTGTTCTTAACCCCCCCAAACAGCAAGTGCGTCCCCCTATCTTAAACACTGAGACCCTGGAAAGGGTGAAAGTATTTGACTACTTAGGGATACGCATTTCAGACAAAATGGATTGGACTCCTCATTTAGACAAGATGCTGCTAAATCATAAAAGGATCACAGGTGCCCTATTGAGGGAGCAACGTTCCAGTTCGTTGAAACCAATAGGAACAGTCCTAGAGATCTATGCCGCCAAGGGTGTCAGCTCTGCACTCTACGGAGCCGAACTCTGGGGCTTTGCATCTTCAGTAGCTCTTCAAAAATCTGAGAATAATTTCTGCAGACAAATAATGTCCCTCCCTCAAAGTACCCCACTTTTACCCTTATTTATGGACTTTGGTTGTACCCAGATTGGCGAAATTGCGAAATTTCGCCCTCTATTGTTATGGGCCCGCATTTGGCGGGTAGAGGAACTTAGTGCCTACGCCAGAGGCCTGGAAGAAATAATGGCGTCACCACATTGGGCCAGAGTAAAATGGTTAACATACATGAAATCTTTACTGTTGAATTTGGGCCTTTTGGACTTTTGGTCAAGTAGATCTTCTCCACCAAAACAAGTACTTAAAAATCTTTATCGGGATTGGATCTGTTCTCAAAGGCATTCTAGCACATCCATTGGCAGGCTTACTGAGGATTTCCTGAAGTTTAAAGACATTCCCATGCGAGAACCCTATTTAGATATAATCGGGAAACCGTTTGCCCGGTCTTTGTATTTTAAATTCAGAACGGGTACCTTGCCATTGAATACTTTTACCAAAACATGGAATTCCAGTCCTTACAAAACCGACCTGTGTCCTTCATGTCTAGCCCATCCAGAGACATTGGCCCACTTCCTATTTGTCTGTAGCGAATATGCCAATCCAAGAAGGGTTTGGCTGAAGAATCTGTGCCGGCAACTGGGAACCAGGAGCCACGATGTGGCAATCAGGATACTTATTTCGGACAGTCATGTACCCTATGTCTGTGCCCTAGCCAAATTTCTATTCTGGGCTTGGGCTATTCGAGCCAGAAAGCTTAAAAACTTTGTTTAATTCTTTCTTAAACTATATTAATTTTAGCAAATGTTACATTTGTTGCTATTAACTGGATATGTCTTACTAATTTTATCAACTATCAATTCTTTTTAAACTTGCTTTTATGATAATGAAATTTTATCGAAATAAAGCTTTTTGACTGACTGACTGGGATATAACACATTTTATTTATCGATTTGTGTTAGGATTAAGGCCAGAAATTTCACAATGGATTAAAGACAATAAAATATATTGGCAGGCTAAGCTCATAGATGAGGTCCTTAAATATGCATAGTATTGTGAAGATGAGCTGGAAAATAAGCGGAAAGTGTTAAAAGAAAAAGTCATATGGGCACAAGTAAAATTAGCAGAGCAACAAGAACAACAGTTAAACCAGATGACTAGCAATCAGAATAAGGGTGATGGAAGTGGAGGAAGGCCAAGGGGAACATTTAATAGGGAAGATGCCAAGAAGAAATTCCCCTGTCAAGGATGTGGCAAGTTGGGGCATTGGAAAGACGAGTGTAAGGCTGTGCAGAATGGTAATGTGCCGAATAATGATTTAACTCCACAGATGTAGAATGAGGTGCCACGGAAGAACCCAGCAGCAGGTAATACAGAATCAGTTGCCCCCGCCACCTATGGCAAAATACAGGAGCAAAGCACAACAGAGTGTAGATAACATAGAGTGGGAAGGAAGGGAAAGAAAGGATACACCAACTTCACAATTCCTTCTGAATGATACATTCTTTTGTGATGAACCTTACTGATGGTGCCTGAAGGGGGAGGACGAGGAGTGCGTGCTTGGCGCCTCCTTGCCGGTAGACCAGTCAGGTCCATACATTGAAGGAAAGGTTGAAGGAAATGATGTCACCTTTCTGTTGGACACTGGTTTTACCCGTTCTACTGTGAGAACAGCAGACGTTCCTAACCTACCCCTCTCAGGAGAAGTGATCCAAGTAGTGGGCGTTTCTAATAAACAAATTAGTACCCCAGTTACAGAACCAATGGAAGTTAGAATAGGTAATTTTAAAGAAATGCATAGATTCGTTGTCTGTGATTCAAGTCCTGTTAACCTACTAGGGTGAGATTTGTTGTGCAAAATGAACTGCACCATCTTTTGCACCCTCAATGGTGTTGAAATTCAAACCCAGACGAAGACGGAATTTACAAATGAATGCTAGTAAGATCAAAGACGGAAATTAAAAGACTAACAATACAAGACTTACCCAAAGAACTGCAACAGACGGTAAAGCCAGAGTTATGGGACTTTACTGGAAAAGATGTGGGATTAATGGCAAATGTTGACCCAATAAAAGTGACCATAAGAGAAGATGCAGTTTACCCAAATACTCGTCAGTACAAGATGAGTGCAGAGATAAAAGCAGGTGTTGCAGTAGAAATAAAACGTTTAGTTGAAGCAGGTATTTTGCAAGAAGTACTGAGCAGTCCATGTAACTCTCCCATAATTGGTATAAAGAAACCGAGTGGAAAGTACAGAGTAGTACAGACCTGAGGAAGATTAATAAGATTGTTGTCCCCTGCTGTCCAGTCATGCCAAATCCTGCAGTGATTCTGTATCAGATACCGTGGGAGGCTGGATGGTTTACTGTTATTCACCTATGTCACACATTTTTCTCGATTCCATTACACACAGATAGCAAGTTTATTTTCTCGTTTTAATTCAACAGTCATGTCTATGTTTGGAATCGTGTCCCTCAGGGGTACACAGAAAGCCCCTCGATTTTTAATCAGATTTGGAAAAAGTGCCTTTGGTACTACCTGGACAGTCAGTTTTGGTTCAGTACATAGACGACCTCTTGGTGGCATCTAAAACACAAAAAGACTGTGTTGTTGATACCATTGCTTTACTGAACCAACTAGGTGAAGGTGGACATGAAGTGTCCCCAGAGAAATTACAATTGTGTGCTAACTCTGTGAAATATCTGGGGCACCAGATAGAGAGAGGTGTCAGGAAAGTTACCTCAGAAAGAATCAGTATAATTAAAAACATGAATTTGCCACAAACACAAAAAGAGAAGAATGTTTCTTGGAGTTGTATAATTTTGCAGGCAATGGATTGTGGGATTTGCAGTCCTTTCCAAGCCCCTGATACAGATGACAAAGAAGAGAGCCAAGGACCCAGTAGAGTAGGATGACGAAAGCATGACTGCTTTTGTAAAATTGCGAGACTGTCTGTGTACAGCTCCAGCATTGGGAATACCTGACTTTGCTTTTTTCTGTGACACCCAAGATAATTGTGCACTTTCAGTCTTGACTCAGATTCATGGTCTAGTGAGACGTCCTGTGGCATATTTTTCTTCCACATTGGACCCAGTAGCGGCTGCATTGCCTGGATGTCTGAAAGCAGTAGCTGCAACTTGTATGAGCCTTGAGCAGAGTGAGTCCATTGTTATGGGACATCCTGTAACTGTGTATGATCCACATGCAGTTGTAATTTTGCTAACCATGACTAAGACTCAGTATCTCACACCTAGTCGACTGACTAAGTACGAGAGAATTCTTGTAGGTGCAGGAAATGTAACCATTGCTAGGTGTAATATTCTGAACCCAGCCACCCTGTTACCTGACTCACATACTACAGAATTGAAGGGAGAAGTTGAACATGACTGCATTGACCTGACTGAATACAGTACAAAACCACGCCCAGACATAAGAGAAGAGCCATTAATTGATTCAGATTATGAGCTATTTGTGGATGGCTCTTGCATGAGACATGAGGAAGGAGGTTTAAGCGCTGCTTACTCAGTGTGTACATTGGGAGGTCCAGTCGAGGCATCCTACTTACATGGAGTCAGGTCTGCACAAGTAGCTGAATTGGTTGCCCTGGCAAAGGCCTGTAAATTTGGGAAAAATTGGAAAGTAACCATATACACTGACAGCCAATATGGTTACGGGGTTGTGCATGACTATGGCCAACTATGGATGCAAAGAGAGTTCCTGACTTCTTCAGGCACTCCAATCAGAAATGGTCCATATGTGAAAGATCTACTGGAAGCAATCCAGTTGCCAAAAGAGGTGGCTGTGGTCAAGTGTGCTGCTCACAAATCTGGCAACGACAAAGTGACAGCTGGTAACCGATATGCTGACCAGTTAGCCCAACATTGTGCAAAACATAAAATGGCTATTAATAAAAAATTTGAGGTGGGAGGAAACAGCTGCCAACTTATGATGCTGGAAGGTGTGAACACATGGGTAGAAGTGAGAGATTTGCAGAATGCAGCAGAACCACAGGAAAAGGAACAATGGAGGAAATTAGGGTGTCAAAGAAGGGCTGAAGATGGTGTCATTGTTTATCTTGATGAAACGGTAGTGTTACCCAACTGTCTGCTTGCTCCTATGGCTAGGTTTATTCATGGAGATTCACATCTGGGAAGAGATGCTATGATACGTCTGTTCAGACGAACATGGTTTAATGCAAAATTCAGGAACATAGCAGAGGCACTCTGCCAGAGGTATTTAATTTGCTAACAAATGAACCCAGGGAAGAAAACAGTAGTATTACCAGGAAAGATTGGAAAGGCAGAAGGTCCTTTTATTCGATTACAGATTGACTTAATTCAGTTACCCCCTTGTCAAGGACTAAAATACGTACTTGTCATTGTCTGCCTATTTTCAAAATGGGTGGAAGATTACCCCACACGCAGGAACGATAGCATCACTGTGGCTAAGCTCTTACTTAGAGAGCTTATCCCACGCTTTGGTTTTCCAGTAACAATTGAATCAGACAGAGGAAAACATTTTAACAGTGAAATAATGGGCCTAATTTGTGAAGCATTCCAAATTAATCAAAAACTGCACTGTGCATATCACCCAGAGGCTTCTGGAGTGGTAGAACAATTGAATGGCACAATCAAGTCGGGACTGGGAAAGATGTATGAGTCAATGCGATTGGAGTGGCCAGATGCTTTGCCACTTGTTCTGATGGGACTCAGAAGTATTCCAGACCGGAACACAGGCTTGAATCCTCATGAAATACTGATGGAAAGAGCTATGCGGCAAGCATGGGTGCCAGGACACAAACTGCTAAGCATATCTGATGATTTAGTACTGGAATACTGCAAAGAACTGTCTGGCCAGGTGCGTTCTGTCTCTCACCGGGTTGGGGAAGACGCTGTCGCCAGACCAGCAACTCCAGCACATGATCTGAACCCAGGACATTGGGTAGTGTTAAAGAAACACACCCGAAAATCTTGCCTTGCAACGAGGTGGGAAAAACCATGCCAAGTAATTTTAGTCACCACCACAGCTGTGAAGTGTGCAGGAGTTCCACACTGGATCCATGCCAGTCATACGAAGAAGGTGACTGAACCTGATGAAACTGAGGCTGAAGGTTGTGCAGCTGAGGGGTCTCAAGAGATCGATCCTGAAGTAGCTGAATAAGAACAGCCGAGCACCAGTCAGGATGATTGGATTCCAGTAATCGACATACCTTCAGAATATGTGCGAACAAGAAGTCAAACCTATTTAGATGGACAAAGTGATACCGAGGATGAGACAGGCGTAGAAAAAGATACTCAGATCATAGAAATCCAAGTCAAAAGTGATGCTGAAGAGGACCAGATAGGGAAAGATCAAATAATCGACACTCCACCAAGAACTCCTGAGCCTGAAAAGGGACAGCTAGAAATTAGGGCGGAAGCTCAAGCAGAAGAAAATCAAGAGTTTGTAGAGCTTGAGCAGGACCAGACAGGAATAGAAAACTGTTCAGGACCAAAAAGGTCAAGTCAAGTTGATCAACCTGTGATACAACCCAGAAGGAGAAGCCCCCGATTAAAGAGACTGAATAATAAATACAAGGGCCCTGAGTGGACCTACATCGTGATGGAAGATTTTGAAAATCTAGACATAAGTGACGAAAATGATGAAGAATTGATTACTGATCAAACTGACAAAGAAGTGAGACCCACCTGAAATTTGCACAGGGTAAATCTATGTAGAAGTTACAAAGAGGGGTTAAATCTCCTTTAGTCAGAAATGGCTGATCATACTGTTAATGGAAGACTGAAAAGAAAATGTTTAAAAACATGCTGCAAAGTATGTTTATGTAGTATAGCAATAGTACGTATACTTTGCATAGGACTAACAATAGCTATTCCTTACATGATGAGTAAAGACACAAACCTGTACCCTACTAATCAATTGCCAAAAGACACTGAAGAGCTACAAACTAGAGATACACTACAAAGAGTAGATACACAAGAGAGAGCACTTAGCCTTAGACAAACAAAGGTAGAATTAGAAGCACCAGATGAAGAAAGACTGCATTATAATAGAATAAAAAATAGAACTCATTTAAATGTATTTGCAAACTTGTTAGTACACTATATAGAAGCAATGGAAATAGAAGACTGCTATGTCTGTATGAAGCTGCCTACTTCAATGGCTGAGGGTGTGACGTACCACCATTTGCCACTAACCTATGGAATTTCATGTAGTGTTTTAGCTAGTTTATTTTACAAAAGAGGACCTTTACAGTACTACCATTCCAACTTAAATGTGACATTTTCTGAACTTCCTGTACGTAGAAACCTAAACCCTGAACATACCACTAGAGATGTGGCACGTTACATTAGTGAATATTTCCTAACTGTAGGTAAAGTAAATATAGATGATGCACAGAAGAATAACTTAACATGTTTATTACAAGAAAAAGAGAGAATATTTTTGAACATGGTAGAAAAAAGAAGAGAGAGTTTCCAAAAGAAATCAAATGACAAGAATCAGAAAATTCCTAAATGGGCTGAAAGCATAGGGAGCACCTCAAATGGTGGGGCTAATGCTGCTATGTTGCTGGATTTTGAAAAGAAGGGGAAACTTTGTCTTCACAGAGAAAGAACCAGTTATTATAACAATATATTCATTGGTTCCAGTGAATGCGAACACAATTACAAGGTAATTGGGGGTTGGGGTTGTAAAGATGGGTAAGAACCTGTGTTTCCCGGAATTTATTATATATGTGGGAACAAGGCATATTTCAAACTACCAGATCACTGCTATGGGAGATGTTATTTTGGTATTTGTCTTCCCAAAGATATACCATGTGGATAAAATCACTGTAAGCAATGAAAGAACTAATGAATTAGTACGTAGTAAAAGAGAAAGTGTTGGTGAAATAGTAGGTGATATTTTTAGTGCATTGATACCTACAGTGGGAGTGGCTCTATATACACACAGAATCTGCAAATTGTCAACAGTAGTGGATCGGTTATCAACTGACACTGCTGTAGGGTTCTTAATGGTCAATACCGAATTGGTTGCGATCAGATCTATGGTTTTATAAAATCGACTTGCTCTTGACACGTTATTGGCAAAAGAGGGTGGAGTCTGTAGAATGTTGAAGGCGCAACATTGTTGCACTTACATACCAGACAAAAGTGTTGAAATTAAAGGGTATGTGACAAATATTACTAATTTGGAAAAAGAGCTTAAACCACTGGAGGTTGATAGTGCATGGAAGAGGCTTACTGATGGTATCTCCGCAGTAGGTAGTTGGTTTTCTAATCTAGGCAAAAGTCTTGTGAGTAAAATACTGATGCCAACAGCAGGAATAGGATTATTAGTTTTAGGAATAATGATTTGTTGCAAATGTCGAAAACATAACAAGAAATATTCCATGAATAGGCGAGGCGTAAAAAGAAATATTGAAGAACTCGAATTAGAAGAATTGAATAGCCAGATCTATAAGAAAATTAAGAATTCTCATAATAATAATGAGAAAAAGCAGAATAGAAAATTTGAAGAGATTGAAATGGGTGAAATGTGAGAAGTTGGCATCTGTTTCCATTAATTGTGATGATATAAAATATCATCAAAGAGGGGATTGATGGAGCAAGGATTCGCACGAAGGTGACTTGCTTGTATTCAAGAACCTTGAATAACGTTAACGAATTAACCAATATGTTTGTCTTACTAATTTGTCCCTTTTTCCTCATTACTGGGTATCCGAGTGAAGCTTGCTTTTGTGTTTTCTAATCCTAATACGCTTGCAAATAAAATAGCTGCTGCTACGCGGGAATTTCTACTGCGCATGCGTCTGTCATACCCACGTGACATGACGTACTCGCAGCTTTGGAGGGAATCTGTTGCTTCTGCGCACTAGAGCTAATATGGCTGCTCTATGTTCTCACATGCAAGAAGCTTGCACTGCTGCTTTGCTAAGCTGTTCGTTCTGCCAATCCTAATGCTATAGTTTATTATAAAGTAATGGATATAGTGTAGAAATTCATGGTATACAGTGTATTCATTTATTCTGTGTTCTAAAATTGTTTCTTTTCCATTTCATGCTGCACTTCGAAATTTGGCCTATTCCATAACGCTGTACTCCATCTTGATTGAAACTGCAACTGCGCGAGATTCGCAAGTCTCCAGAGCTGTGACCTTTGGACTTTAGCCAAGGAGCTGACTGACTGAGAAGATGCTCCTGGGAAACTGCCCCAATGAACTATACAGAAATACATTGTATTTGTAAATAGAACATCCATTGTTAGGAGAAATGAAGACGTCGTGTGAACCTGAAATTGATGGGCGTGAACATAAATTTGAATAGGAGACGGCGAAGTATAAAAATGTAGGTGGTGTGATGACCTGTCCTCTTCCTTTGTCCAATCGAAATTAGGGATCCTTACACTTGCAACATTTGGGGGTGGTACACTGACCTGGAAAATAGTATAACTAGCCTTGGTTTAGCTAGAGAAATTGTCCAACTTGTCCAAATAGCTGACCTGTCACTGACCCAACTCACTCAATAGGTGATTTAGAACAGAGGGCTGCGGAGCACTCTGTCAGACAGACTCACTGACCCAATCGGGGTTCTGGGAAGGTGAAGTACTGGCGAAGCACTTTGCTGGTACATGCTGTAACCCAGTCGGGGTTTTGGCTGATTCCTTGCAGAGAGGGAGTAGCGCAGGCGTTGCAACTGAACTGCGGGTGCTGGTCTTAACCTTTGGTGGTCCTGTCCTGATCCAAATCTGGTCTACCCTGTCCTGATTTCCATACTGCACCTGCTGGCCTACTGGCAACTGCATTCTTTGGGGTTCTTCTGTCCTTTTCACTGACCCGTGGCCAGGGTTGGTCTTCACATCATTCTAGGTTAATATATATCTATGTGGGTAATTGTCATTATAATTTGCATCCTTTTCTTTACCCTCCCTAAATCGATAGAAGTTTTGATTATATATGTTCTTTTTTCTTACCCTTTCCTTTGAATGAACAAATCGTTATTTGATATACTAGCATGTTCTACTTTCTTATCCTCCTATAGATTATGCTGAAATGTTCTCATGATTGCATAGTATATGTTTCTTGATCCTTTTCCAACCCTCCCTTTAAAAATACTAAAAGTTTGGTCTTTTGATTAACAGTGTGTTCTATTTTCCTACCTTCCCTATAGTCATATGCTAAATTAAGCTCGTGATTGCATATTATTGTTCCTTTTTTCCCTACCTTTTGATAATTGCTTGAATTGTATTTCTTTAGTATGTTCCTTTTCTTTACCCTCCTTTAGATAAAGTGGTTAAAGTTTGTTCTCAAAATAGCATGTTCCTTGTTTTCCTTCCTTTTAAAATACAATCTTGCTAAATGGTTGGCATAATATTTCTTTTGCATAGCTATACACTGCTTCTGATGTTGGTTATTGATAGTCTGATTACTTTTAACCTTTGGCTTATGATTTTTGATGATGAGTAGATAAAGATTTTAAACCTTTCTCGAGTCTGTGGTTATTATATGAGTGTAAATGTTATGGTATTTTGACTGTTTGCCTATTATTCTAAACTCCCTGATCCATTGTGGTTATAGGTACCAGTGACAAGGATTGGTAAGTCAATGGTATAGGAATTAGTGGAACAAAATAGACTGGTAGTTGAGTGTAGGTTACCCGATTGAGTAAATATGGAGAATTTAATTATGGGCCCAGGTGAGTATTGGTAAAACTATAGTCAGGTGACCTGCGCGCTCTATCAGAACATAAAAAAATATTGTACCTTAAGGTATGTTTGGTAGGGGGGTAGTAGCTAATTTTTATGTGAGTGATGTAGGTGCATTATTATGGGTCATTATGCACAACGATCCTCATATGCATGATGAGAGCACATCCGCAACCACTTACTCCTAGAGACATTGGTGGAGCGGACAGTCCATCAGCTCAATTTCCAGTGGGCTAATGTTGTCTCAAGGCAGACTGATATTATAGATTATCTTGGCCTTGAGATCGTTGGCCCTGCTGGCATGTACGTGCTTCTTGGCAATTTTATATTGATTTATATATTTGCTTTCTTTGGTAATGCTAAATTTTAAGTGCAACTACATTCCCCATTAAAGAACAAAAATGAAGTCACTTCTGTGATTTTCATACCCACTCCAGTATGTGGACACTCTATAGCAAAGGACCATTTTGATAATTTCCTATACTGCACAATGTAAAAAGTAAATTTGATGTGGAACATTGAGTGGAAATACGAGTGGAAACTTCATACACCCAAAAAAATAAAAATCGAGTGATATCTTTACATAAATCTTTCTATTTTCTCCCTGTGTGGACTGTGGCAAAATGTATGTCTCCCTCCATACATAGGGCAGGATTTTAGGATTACAGTCATAAAAAGTCTAATAATTATATGCTCTAGATAATATGAAAAAACATAATATATATGTGATGATGAAAGTCTAATAGACAATGTTTAATTTTAATTATCACGTCTCCGTTGGCGTTGTTCATCAGCTGTTCAGGGAACGACATAGATGAAAATATATCACTTCAAATCTGTGAGCAAAAGGGCTTTGCAGACATGTGATGCACCATGCAAAAACCATCTGGCATCATCATGACAAATGGATAAAAATTGGGTTTATGTCTTGTTGTCTGATGATGTAATACATGTCACTACCACAACATCAGACACACAGGTTTAATATGGATGCAGAAACTATTGGGGTGGGGATTTTCTTGGATAGTACCAAGAGTAATCACACATCAGAAATATGACTATGTGAGGTGAGGGATAATTGAGTACAGCTAGTCCTACAATGTCCTCCGTATTTATGTAAAATAGTCATATCACTAATGTAGTTTTGAAATGTGTAGTACCTACTGATATGTTGTGAATCTGATTTGTTCCTGTTTTGTTTGATCTACAAACCTCTATTAAATATGGAGTGTGGAAAAATCTATCATCTTTCTACTATTATATATTTCAGGCGGACACCATCCATTTCACCATGAGGCAGAAATTGCGAGTTTGTCAGTTTCAACTGCCGAAGGTATAAGCCAGTACTTCACAAAGGATAATTCATAGCACATGAGTTAGTGGATGGGTCCATCACAGGCATAGGATTCAGATTTTATTGTCTATGTGAAACGTGTATAATTTTAAAACAAGTGGAGTGAATTACGAAAAGTTTTTCTTTGTGTATATTCTGTCATGGAAATTACTTCACATGGCCACATCAACAGGTTTCTAAGGATTTATTTCCATAAATAATAAGGCATGAGTGTGGCTACCACTAACACAGGCACCTTGGTAGCATGTTTCAAAGTTTTATGTGTACGTCCTTTCTTTACATATTTGCTAAAACTGACCAAATCCGGCCCACCACCATGCATTGCATACATTTTCGCCTTGGTAGGTATGCTGCATTCACCCCTAATCTGTTGAAGGGATCATGTGTAGTCAAGACACACATTTATTCTGAGACATCACAGCACATTGTGGATGTTGTCTATGTATCGTGAGGACACTGAACAGCTACCACTCACTAACATCATAATGCATCCCTTCAGTTGGGTGGAAGCATGTGCAGTCCCTACTAAGGCAAAGACAGTCCTTTACAAGGCTCACTTAAAGGTAAACACTGTATAGAGAACAACAAGGACCGCAACACCGCCGCCCTGCTGGACAACCTCGCCAACCTCGGACTCAGGCAACTGGTGAACACCCCCACCCACTAGCCGGCCACACGCTTGATCCCGTCTTCTCATCCAGCAAGCACATCACCTTCAGCCACTCCATCGGACTCCACTGGACCGACCACAGCTGCGTCCACTTCAGCTTCAGAAGAACCACAACCCACCACCAACCGCAACAGGTTCCTCACAGAAGCTGGAGCAATATCACCGCCGATCAGCTCACCACCTCCCTCAGCCAGAACCCACCCACCAGCACAACGGTCCCCAACGAAGCAGCCCTCAACCTCACCCAGTGGCTGACCGCCTGCGCCGACGAACTCGCACCACTGAAGAACCCTCCCAGCAGACCCAGAAGCAAGAAGGCCTCCTGGTTCACCGACGAACTCAAGGACTCCAGGAAGACCTGCCGCACCCTCGAGAAAGCCTGGCTCCTCGACCGGACCACTGACAACATGACCGCCCTCAAACACGCCACCCGCAAGCACCACCAGCTCATCCGCACCACCAAGAAGAAATCACTGAAGGAACGACTGGACAACAACGCCCACGACAGCAAGGAACTCTTCACCATCGTCAAGGAGTTCTCCAACCCCAGCACCGGCAACAACGACATCACTCCCTCACAAGATCTCTGCGACTCCCTCGCCTCGTTCTTCCACCGCAAGATTGCCGACATCCACAACAGCTTCGATGCACCACCCACGCACCCAACCGCCGAACCAACGCCCCCCACCGCCACCCTCCGCACCTGGACCACGGTGACCACCGAAGACACAGCCCGCACGATGAACACCATCCACTCTGGATCTCCGACTGACCCCTGCCCCCACCACGTCTTCAACAAGGCCAACTCCACCATCGCACCCCAACTCCGAGACGTCATCAACACCTCCTTCAACACCGCCACCTTCCCGGAGAGCTGGAAGCATGCAGAGCTCAGCGCCCTACTGAAGAAACCAACAGCGAACCCCACCGACCTCAAAAACTTCCGCCCCATCTCGCTCCTTCCTTTTCCTGCCAAAGTCATCGAAAAGATCGTCAACAGACAGCTTGCCGCCTTCCTTGAGACGAACGGATCCCTCGACCCCTCGCAGTCCGGTTTCAAGGCCAACCACAGCACGAGACCGCCCTCATCGCAGCAACCGACGACATCCGAGCCCTGCTCGACAACGGGGAAACAGCGGCACTCATCCTCCTGGACCTCTCGGCAGCGTTCGACACTGTCTGCCACCGCACCCTAATACAGCGCCTCAGCAACATCGGCATCCAAGAGAAGGCACTGGAGTTGATCGTCTCGTTCCTCGCCGGAAGAACACAGAGAGTCCGCCTCCCCCGTTTTGATCCGAGGCCACCGAAGTCATCTGCAGCATTCCGCAAGGATCATCACTCAGCCCCACCCTCTTCAACGTCTACATGAGACCTCTTGCCGCCATCGCACGCCAACACAACCTCAACATCATCTCCTACGCCGACGACACCCAGCTGATCCTCTCCCTCACCAGCGACCCCGACACCGCCAGAACCAGCCTACACGAAGGGATGAAAGACGTCGCCGATTGGATGAAGAACAGCCGCCTGAAACTGAACTCAGACAAGACGGAAGTCCTCATCCTGGGACCATCAGCCTCTGCCAGGGACGACTCCTGGAGGCCCCCAGCCCTGGGCACCGCTCCCAAGCCAACGGACCACACAACCTGGGCTTCATCCTGGACTCCTCCCTCTCGATGACGAGACAAGTCAACGCCGTCTCCTCATCATGCTTTCACACCCTACGCATGCTTCGCAAGATCTTCCGATGGATCCCGACCGAAACCAGGAAGACGGTCACCCAGGCCCTCGTCACCAGCTGACTAGACTACGGAAACACCCTCTACGCCAGAACCACAGCCAAACTACAGAAAAGACTCCAGCGCATCCAGAACGCCTCCGCCCGACTCATCCTGGACATCCCCCGACGCAGCCACATCTCCGGCCACCTGAAGGACTTGCACTGGCTCCCCGTCAACAAGAGGATCACGTTCAGGCTCCTCACCCACGCACACAAGTCTCTCCACGACCTGGGCCCGAAGTACCTCAACGACCGCCTGACCTTCTACACGCCCACCCGCCAGCTACGGTCTACTAGCCTCGCCCTCGCCGCCATACCACGCATCCGAAGAGCAACCGCCGGAGGCAGATCCTTCTCCTACCTGGCGGCCAAGACATGGAACTCCCTCCCCATCCACCTTCGGCTGACCCAGGACCATCTCGCCTTCAGGAGACAACTCAAGACCTGGCTGTTTGATCAGTAGCGGACCCCCTCCCCCAAGCGCCTTGAGACCCTCCCGGGTGAGTAGCGCGCTATACAAGTGGCATGATTGATTGATTGATTGATTGATTGATTGATATAGCACTCATACATCAAGTTCAATGGTCACTAACCCACATGGCTCTCTGATTTACACTACACATAATGCTTTGCTTCCTGACATTACACACCTACAAGGGAATGTTTCTCTAAAGCAATGAAACATATATGTAAGCTTGACAGCCATGTCATCGTTGTGCACAAAGTTAAAAAGGCAAATATGACAAATGTAAGCAATGTCCTGGCCATTTCCAAACATGACTTCCCTTAGGCCTGTCCTTATGAAGGTCACTTAGCTAGTCATAACATTCAGCTGTATATGTGACCTACAATCCAGGGAGAGAATACAGTCTGAATTAGTGTTGGCGCCTTCTCCTACAGTGTTTTTGATTGTTTATGTATATTTACTCATCCTCCTGCCAGCACGGAAACCATGAAAAAGATTCCAAATTGGTCCCTTGGCCAGCTCTGATAATCATTGCAACTCTGTGTATTTTACAAATCCTTATATTGTTTTTGCTGATGGGACCCCATTTAGGTATAATTTGACACATAAGCTCTGTTCATACAATTTGGCAATTAGTATGTACATAAAGTCGTCCCTTAGATCATGGTTGGTGATGGGTAACAAACTCATTGTGCAATTCTGACACAAATGTAGTTTTGTATATATTTGCTTCTCGCTCCCAGACCAAAACGTAATTCCTCTTTTGAAATTTATAGCTGACAGGTACCTGAAGTGTTTAACAAATCGTGTAGAGCTACACGGAGTGGTGGGTGTACAATATTAATCTCAGTCAAAGCATCAACGTCTATGTAGCAGATAATGTGTACGAAAAAAATGAAAAAACAAAGGGAGTCCACTCTCCATTCCAAATAACTGTGCTATTCTTACAAACAGTGACTAAACTCAAGAGAACTATTTGGTTTCTACCATGGGAGATACAATATGTGTTCTAAAATAAGCCTCACCCACCAAAAGGTCCATTGGTGGCATGCTTCATCATCTGGTTCTTCCCGCCCCGCGTGCTACTACCTACGCATACGTGGAAGCACTTTCAAGTGAAATGAAATAATGTGTTTGATGTGAGAGTAGAAGGGTCAGAAGATAAGTGAGTTTAAAAATACCTGGCTGCGTGGAAAACTAAACTTTAATACTTCCTATCACTGGTATTATTAAAAGTGGGGAAAAGGAGGAAAAAGTGCTATAATGGGCAGTTTCCTCAGGGGTCTACAAGTTTTGAGGCCTACCCCTAAGCTTCTCTTCAGGACCTAGGCGGTTGATCCCTTTTACCACTCTGACTTTTACCTGGTGTGGTCAGCCTAGTCAATGTCAAAGGCTAATATGCATCTTTGTCAAAAATACATTCATCCAATACCTACTTGGCATTCTCTTTAAAAAGATCTGGAAGGATAGAGGAACAAAGGTAATAATGGTAGTACATACTCTAATATACGCGAAGCACCCCTTCACCACACTTGTGAAAGGTTTAAAAGGTGATATATTTTTCACTCCATGCACGATAGTTCATCGTAATTTTTATGTGTATATTGTGCTTCCCTTTTGAAGTTATGTTCAAGATATACAAGACAATACACTACATATAACAAGAAACACACACTCTAAATGCGCTTTCAGTTTGCAGAGATCGGTGCCCTTTTATAATGCATAAGTGCTGTGTGCCAGTAGTCATCTATACAGGAGAGATAAAACACGATATGACAGTTTCTCAGCATTTCATAAAAACAGACAGGGAACGTACACTTAGGTCACCCAATTAGGGCCCCATGAGCTTCAACACGGGAGGGGAGGAGCGCTTGTAGTCAAACACTGTGGATAGAGGAAGGATTCAGTCAATGTTAAAATATATATATATACATACACAGAGTAGAACAGTAGTATGTCTGGATATGATGCACAGTTTATCGGCTATGCCGCACTTACTTCGTCAAAGCATCTCTGTCGCCCAAGACACTGCCTGCTCATGGCTCCCATGAACAATGAGTGTTTGCAGAGCGCCGGTATTTATAACCGGTTTGTTCTGCAATCATCATGCATGTGCATCTAAACACTAGAATGATAACCTCCAAGATGGCCCCCTACCTTGGAATGACTAAGTTCCGGGCTCGAGGTAAACCTTCGCCCATGAAACGAGAACGCTGGGTTCACAAAATGGCCACCTTAATATGGCACAACTTCCTGATTAGTTAGTTTTCAAAAACTGGGGTTTGCTGTTGCATATAGACTGGTCAGGTGTGACCTGAAAGGTTTGAAATGAGAATTAAAATTATGAGGCAACATTAATTTCCAAAGAAAGGGTCCTGATCAGTACTATATTAAAAATGAGTACTATGCTGAGCCATTTCTCAATCATGAAAGGAAAACCTTCCTAATGTTAGAAAAAGCCGTGGCTGTGCAGTTTTACCTCTGGTGTTACAGGAAAAAACGGCCCGATGTGGCAGATCTGATGTAATTAACACAAGATCAGTGTTTTATTACTGAAGATAGGTCTCATAGGGAGCCAATTAATGTTCATAAATAATGCATACTGGTGGTGGTATGACTAGTAATTGCTAGATGGAAAAATATACATAGACTACTTATTTGCCCCCATGGAATATCGTCATTAAGGCCCCTTGTGTGTGTGCCAAGACGGAAGGCTCGCCGCTGTTCTTTTTTTAACAGACTAGTTTTTGGGTCCATTTCTTCCATTATTGTCCACTGGAGGTCTAATATGGTGTGGTTGGTTTCTAAGTAGTGTGTTGATATTTTAGTTGTGGCTTTCTTGCATTTCACATTGCTCCTGTGTTCGCAGATGCATACTTCCACAGGGCGTGTGGTCATCCCAATATAGTGTAGACCGCACTGTCAGGTGATCATGCAGATCACATTCTTGCTATTGCACATGGTGAATCTACTTTGTTCCCACTTGGTGTCATTGTTAAAGGTAATGTTTTTACTCATTCTGGTTAGATGGCATACGCTACATTGACCACAGGGGTGATGACTTTTCAGTGGCGGAAGAAGAGTGTTTGACACTGCACTCTCCATCAATTTTCCCCGTCCTGTATGTACCACTAAGTCCCACATACTTTTCCCTTTCCTGTGTGAGTACATAGGTTTGGGGAAGTTCACGCATCCACACTTGAGTGTACGCCAGTGTCTGTTTATTATTTTGGTTACTTGATTGGAACAGGTATTGAAAGTTGTTATGCAGATTGGTCTATCTTCTTTGACTTTCTGTGGTGTAGTTTCAAGTAGGGCGTCCCTATTGTTATTTCTAGCGCGTTTTAAGGCGCTCTCCACCACCTTGGTTGCATAGTTCCTTTTCACCAATTTCTTCTGCAGTTCTTCTACTTGGGTCTTGAAATCCTTTAGATCAGAACAGTAACTCCTCAACCTTAAAAACTGACCCTAAGGGAGATTATCCCGCAAGTGTCAGGGATGGGAGCTGTCGTAAAGGAGGAGGCAGTTCTTAGCTGTTGCTTTGAAATGTGTGGTAGTTATCAGGCTACCATCTTTGGGGAAGATTTTGAGGTCCTGAAAAACAAGTTATTTATTGAAGATGGTGTTAGTGAATTTGAGGAATTGATTCTGTTGATTTAACCAAGTCATGAACCTGTTGGCCGTTTCCTCATCGCCATTCCAGATGAGGAGAACGTCATCTATGTAACGTTTGCATACCCTGATGTGTCGTTGGAAAGGGTTATTTGGGTTTAGAACAGGGGTGGCTGGTGACATTTAAAAGTGGTGGGGCGTAAACTGATTTGCATACTACACCGTCGCGAGCGAGTGCAGCGAGAGAGCCCGAACCACCATAAGGGGGGTTCGGGGGGGGTTCTCCCCCGGGAAAATTTTGAAAAAAGAGAAGAAAAATCGTGCATTTTCAAGCAAATTTGAGAAAGCAGGAAGCTTAATAAAGCAATTGTGAAAGTGCAGTTATTACATTAATAGATGCCATAACATAGGTAGCTGCTTATTCAGTATAACCATACATTCCGTCCTATTAAGCTGCTGAATTCAGACTATAAGACTTTCATGAAAATCTCAGCTCTAAGAGTAGAAGAAGTTGCACAACAGTTGGGAAACAGCCTTCACAAAGCATTGGGAACCACGCATTACCTTTACCACGTTTCCATTAGAACGCATGTCTTTCCACACAGTTTATAGTGTTTAGGTGAAACAGAATGTACTTAATATGCCATTTGATCAGTAAAATCTGTTTAGTTCCCAAGTAGACCTAACACTAGCAAACTTTTAAAAACAGAGATAACAATGCATTTCTGAGTACCTCACTCACAGTATTTTTTTTATTTAACAAACAAGTAGCAGCATTCACTTTTTATAAATGAAATTCGCACGTCTCTCTTTCAGTGTAGCGAACTTGTCAATAACTTTCATGTTGAAGTCCGGTATTTTTTGGACTAGCTTGATCTCTACAGAGAGCATCGCCAAAGCATTGAGTCTTTCCTCTAGCATGGTGTTCCTGAGGAATGTCTTAATGCGCTTTAAGGCTGAAAAACATCGTTCAGCTTCGGCTGTTGTCATTGGGGTGGTAATGACAATTTTTAGTAAAGTCACTGTCTCTGTAAGTGACTTTTCCATATTCAGTTTATGTATAAAATCAGCAAAGTCAAGGCACTTGTGGCCTTCCGGTACACAGGCATTGCGTACAGTACAGTCAACTCAGTTCTCAGCTGCTCTTTTTTTAGCATAGGATATGCTTGTACAGCCTCATTCAGAGCACACTCCGGGAAGGATTCATCATATTTTGCAAACTCTTGACTGTGCAATAATGTGGCACTCACCAAATGTTTAGTGAATGAAAAACTTTATTGTGCCTGCACAATTATAATGTCACTTATCTCTTTTGCAATTCGAACCATAGAGGTGATGTTTTGCCTGCGGTTTGCAAAAGTAGAATGCTCCGGCAGTTTGCTCTCTAAATTGTCAACCCCATCTCTCACTTTCCTTATGCTTTGTACAAATGTAGTGGTAGATTCTTTCACAAAGACAGTATCTACGTGTTTTCCCTGTAACTGATTGTATAACACATCGACATCACCCATTATTATATGAAATAAAAACAGTAAGAACTGAAACTCTCTATCTTGTAGCGTTATAATAAAGCCATGGGCTTCATTCTAACTTGTGTGATCAAACTCATCATTGGCTTCTATGGCGACAAAACATTTCTCAAGGCCCTCCCTATTATCAAAGATTAGGTTGACTGTACGAATGTTAAAGTTCCAACGAGTTGAGGATCCCCTTGGAACGCTTTTGTCCACAATCTCATGAAGGGCTTCTGTTCTTTTGGGGGAACGTGAGAAGAATGCTGCCATTCCTCCTATATCCTGAAAGAAAATTTGCACATAATGAGCATTAGGCTACACATCTCGAATTCATTTCTGTACTCCACTAATGCTTTGACTCATTACAGACGCACCATCATAGCTTTGTGCTATAAGTTTTTGTTTTTGAGGCAGCTCCGGAAAAATTGAGTTCAGTTGGCACAGTATACCTTCAGTAATGGTTGCTGCACTAGAGTCTCTTAAATGTGTGAAACCATAGAACCTCTCCACAACGTTTCTGTCACTGTCAAGGTACCGAAACACTAATACGGACTGTGTTTTAGTGACCACAAAGTCTGTGTTTCTCAACTCTTGCACAATATGGCTTCTTATAATCTCGTGCATACACTCAAGGAGTTAATTTTGTATTGTTTTAGAGGTGCCCTTAAAGACTGTAGCACTTGCTAAATGTGTTTCCAAATCCTTGTCTATGCTTGCTATTAAATCCACTGGGCCTCTGAAGATCCCAGTTTTTGAGGAACTTTCTGATTCACCATGGCCTCGCAATGCCAGTTCGAAAGCACCAAAGAAACGAATGCAATCAATTATCTTGGATAGAATTTGTCTGTTCTTATCAATGGCTTCATTGTGTTTTTATATGGTTTTGCGATATGCATCATTTATCTGCTGCTCAATTGGTGTGTCTTCCCCCAACATTCCCAGTCTCATCAGGTTTTCCATATGATTTCTTGTGTATGCATGCTTCTTTATTTTTTCCGACAAATGATTCAAGTCAGTGATTCCTTGACGTGTCCAAGAAAAGTCACCACCAAACAGCATGCAGGGGAAGCAGAACAGAGAATTTCTTCCAGGGCACCCTGTAAGCCAATCAGCTTTTGTGTACCAGGAATTTGAGAATGTACGGTTTGACATTTTTCCTCTGTCCTGGGAAGTTTTCTGTAGGTTTATGTCAGGCTGATGAGGTCCTAATTGCTTTAAATGTAGTTTTTCTTCAAGTGGCCGTGCCTGGAATGACCTTGTAATCAGCTCTTGTATTGTATTCATGATGGTGTTGCTGGCCTTACTAATATATATATTAAAGAAACCGGTCAATAATCAAAGTACAACGTATAAGGTGCAGTGCAATAATATCAAATTTCAGTATAAATACATATATCTTGTGCAGTATTGTAATACATCTCCAAAATCTCCCCTTTCCACAAAATGACTGCTAAAAATACAGCCTTACTGCCTCCTGCCTCTCTGTGCCATAGTGGTTGCTGGAGGCACTGAAACAGACACTGCTTGAGGGCCTTGAGAGTGACCACATACATAGCCCAAACTCCCATGTAAAAAAATATAGCATCAGTTTCCTTACCTTCAACACTGGTGTTTTGCAGCCGGAGTGAAAGAGCAGCAAAAGAGGTTGGGGTCCTCTTGTTGTTTGCTGAAAAATTGCCCCAAAATGTAGTAATGTTTCAGGTTGTCAGGCTTTACCAGGTGCTGAAAATGAAAAGATAACAATTTATTTTTGAAACACTAGGGTAATCAAACAAAGACTGTGGGTAAAAAAACATAACGCTCCAATTTTTTCCTTGCAGTTTGCATGCAGCTCTTAGATGACAGTTATTAGCTCGCTGTTGTTTGTTAGGATTTTAACTTACAAACTGCAAGTAACAAAAGGATCCCTCTGACAAAAACAGTGACTCAATGACCTATTTACATCATATGCATTTTGTGATCTGCATCAGGTACATGTTCTTTGCAGCAGGCACATTAACCTTCTGCGCTGCTGCCTGCTGCTATTTCACTACTGGGACCACAAACATAGGCTAGCTCTGCCAGACTTCCAACGCACCTCCATATATAGGCCAACAACTGATTTTTCTATTTTTTGTTTTATATTACGCGAACTCAAAAACTGCATTTGAAATTCATATTGCTACTCAAAATGCATTAATACATAAGTTTTCTTGTCACACTATGCCCACTTAGGCAAAATAGCCAGCGCTGATTTGGTTTTGGATATTTGCCCTGTGCAAGATCACATCTTAGTTTAGTAACACGCTTAAAAATACATTAAAAAAACTATTAGTATTTATTCTATTCACAGACATATTGAGCATTGTCATTAAGCCTCAGTCTATTTATCATTCATGAGCAGTGTGTCAGTGTCACCCTGGTCAATCTCATATGACAAACCTAGTATAGTACCTGTGATGGATGGGTATATGGAACCAAGTCAGAAAATCATCCACAAGGTGTCTGTGGGCCTCTGCTTTTTGTTTATGACTAATGCAATCATATACAAATACAGAGGTGGCCCATATCAGGGTGTTTTTCAAAAAAGGAAATGTATAGGCCTGAGAAAGGAGAGAGAAGTGGTCAAGGTGAGAGACAAAAGAACACAGGACTGTAGGGAAACAAGATTAAAGGAATGTTAACAATAGAAATGAAAATTCAAAGACAGCAGGGAAGAAAAGAGGGAGTGGAGCAAACCAAAAACAGCGGGAAAGAGAAGGTAAGCAGATTTGATGTGATGGAGACAGAGCTGGAACTTTGTATGGAGAGTAGAGAAAAAAACAGCTGATAAAGAAAAGTGTATAGGTAAAGTGGAGACAGAGCTGCACTGTACACCGTCACGCAGCGCAGGCTGAGGCCTGTGTAGGTGGCGGGCCCGGGGGCGAGGGGGGTGTGGATTCGTGCTGGCAGCCAGTGGCACATGAACTGGAGTGGAGGCAGACCAGGCCAGGGGGCCGAACGAAGGGAAAGTGGGACTTGATGGAAATAAATCTGGTGTTATTATGGAGTGGAGGGGAGGAACCAGGGAACAGTAGGCCTACTCAAAATGTGGGAAACAACAAGTTCATTTACAGTACAGATATTGTCTTACTAAACGGAATGTACTGTATTTGACTTCATCATTGTAATAAGTCTTTTTTGCATGGAAAAAAAAATAAATTGTGTAAATTAACTTGGGTTTTTCGTCTACTTTTGGCAATAGGCCTGAGTCCAGTTCTTCATGGTTCTACTTTAATCTGATGATCATATACCTGCTAACTTACAAATTAATGCCACCGTGTGTGGAGGACTGGTTTAGGACTTTGTATGAATGTTCACCACTTGTGAGCCAATCAGTTGTTCCACCGAAGGTGTGGTGCAGGGTCAGAGCTGCCGACTAGGGAGCTAGAGATTCGGGTTCAAATCTTGGCGTCAGCGCAACATCCTGTGATTCTGGGCAAATCTAAAAATGTCCCCGTACATATGGACAGCGTCTGGAAACCCTACGAGTGATAACCTGCTGCGTTATATAAATCTACACACGTTAACGCCCACAGCAAACAGTTAATGTATGTAGTCAAGACCTCCCCTCTAATGTGTGATCCTTGACCCTGGTCCAGGAGCCAGGATCACATAAAGGCACTGGGCCTGGTTACAAAACATTTTTGCCTGACACCATTAGATGGCTTGTAATCAGTGACTTTTTCCCAAAGTATTGAACCTTGACGCACACATACATACACAGGGCTGCGGGCATCAGCAGGGCACACGCACGCCGAATCCTCGCTTGTAGGGAGCCGCCGCCTGCCCGGTACATACATACATACAACATGTGTCGCACATCATGTGCGATCGGTGCAAGCATCACCTCCTCATCATGATGTGACGTGTGTGTGTGTGATCGGTTTTAGATAGTGTGTTCGTGTTCGATGCCGATGAGATGCACAGAAAGCACTTGATGGGTTTGTTGTTTGTCTGATCATGTGAGGATCGACCGTGACATTCATTCATTACTCACGAGTCACTATCCGAGGATTTTTTTCCATTCACTCTCATCGGATCAGACTACAGGGAACAGTAAGCCTACTCCGGAAACAACAAGTTGATTTACACTCGCGCGGCTTCGAAGCACCGTAAATAGCAGGTTTTACTATAGTTAGTTTGGTTCATTGAAGCGCCTTCTATCGATATCCTAACAATGAAAGCTGTGTCTGCCCCGCCCGCAGCGATGTGCCCCTGACTTGAGATTAACACACAGGTCTTTGCAGCAAGTGCATTCACACACCGAGTTTTCTTTGCTTTCCAGTAGTTACCTGGCGTTTTCTAAGGAAATGCTTTACATTTTTGAGCACTCCTCCCAAAAAATAATCTTCATCTAGATAATTATTCAAACGGAAGACGTCAGGAAAATGTTGCAAGAAAAGCCAGTAAGACGGGGCCCTAGCGCATTGTTCATGTGTTTGCAGTCACACGGCGGATTAGCAGCCTCTTAACTACATACTGCCACATGCATCATTGTTGCCGTTTGCAATTTCTTAATTGCGAAAATTAAGGAATTGCAATTAAGAAATCGCAAACGGCTATGCATCAAGAAATCACAATTTTGTTTGCGATTTCTTAAAATTCCTTAATTGCGATTCACAATTTGCAAATCGCAATTAAGGAATCCCTTCCCATTGATTCCTATGGGCCTAGAGGCCCATAGGAATGAATGGGAAGTCATTCTCAATTTGCGATTAGCAATTTGCGAATCGCAAATTGAGAATGCAATTTCAAGGGTGCAGGGGGGGTCCAAAGGAAGGACCAAAGGACCCCCCCCTGCATCCCTGAAATATAACTTTAAGTGCATTTTTCTCACACACATGCCCCAAGGGCATTTGTGTTTGTAAAATGAAACTTTCAAAAATGCACTTTTGTGCATTTTTGAAAGTTTTCGCAAATTACCATGAAGGTCGACTTCATGGTAATTTACCTCTCCCTATTTGCGAATTCGCAAATTTAAAATGTTTTTGCATTGCATTTAAGAAATCGCAAATTGCGATTTCTTAAATGCAATCGCAATTTTAGAAATCGCAACATGATTGCGCTTTCTAAATTTGCGAAAAACATGATGCATCCCAATTTTGTCGATTGCATTCGCAAACGGCCGAAAATTGCGATTCGCACCGTTTGCGAATTGACAATGATGCATGTGCCCGATAGTGTTTACGGCGTTTTTTTTATGTTTATGTTTTTTGATAATCTCAAATGTATATGGGTAGTTAAGAATATTAAATATACACTTCATATACATACCTACGTTCCCAATATTGAGGTAGACAATATTCTGGTTCTGATATTTTTGTAGGGCACTAGTTTTGTACTCTATATAGTAACATACAGCTTTATTCGTTCAGCATTAGCAATTACAAACACTAACCATAATTCAATGTGTGTTAATTTTGAGTTGATAATTGATTGGCTCCCGGGCCTGCAGTAAACACCATCGACAAGGCCTACTGAGCCAGTACGGATATTGTCTTACTAAAAACGGAATGTACTACTGTATTTGATTTCATCATTTCATCATTTAAATATGATGCACTGTGGCCTTACCTGACTGTGTGTACACGACCGAGCACGGAGCACGACAACAACAACACAGGGCAGGCACAGAAAGTCATCGTGACGGTGAGGCGGGAGTCAGACGGTCTGCTGCCTGCGCACGAGGGAACCCCAGGCTAGAGATTGAGAATAACCGCATCACACTCAGCAGCGCGCGCGGCCCGAAATGGCCAATCACTGCATGGCTTCACACGAAGTCACACAGTGATTGGCCATTATGCAGTGTGGCTGAGGCAGTGTGCCACCACCCACGCGCGGCATCCAATAATGGATTGCCTGCCTTCTGCGCGGTGGACCAGCCAATCCTGGCGCTGCATGCAGCGCCAGGATGGGCTAGGGAGGCACACTAACTAATCGCCCAGTCGCACTTTGCAACCCCGGGGGCTACGGCCCGTCTAAAGCAGCAAGCAGCACCCCCTGGTCCCTCTCTCTAAGGGGAACTTCAGCAGGTACAGTGTATGCGCATGCTCTGGCAGGTTTCAGCCCATAAATGCACTTACGCAGTACTGCTGCAGCTGAGTGACTGTCACTCAAGCTGCAGCAGGCCCAGCCCCCCTGCGCACTCCGGATAAGTCAGGTGTGTCCCGGATTCCCGGGGGGTAGCGCTGCGGCGCTGCCGACTATAAGATTGATGATCATTCAATATTTTTAGTGTGCTCTCAGCTCTTGACGACGCGACGGTGGGTCCATGTGGCTTAGTGGGGCTACACCCCTACGCCCCAATGGACGCACCGCGGCTGGTTTAGAATACTGTGTGCCTCCAAGTGGTGGACATATAGCCCTACTATACTAGGAGCAAATGTACTGCCCATGCTGGTCCCGTGCTTCTTGAGATAGAGTGTGTTTTTATGTCGAAAGAAGTTTGACAGTCTAATATACAATATTTGATTTTAATGATCACGTCTCCATTGGCATTGTTCACCAGCTGTACAGGGAACGACATAGATTAAAATACATCCCTTCAAATCTGTGAGAAAAAGGGCTTTGGAGGCATGAGATGCACCATCCAAAAACCATCTGGCATTATCATGACATTAATAGATAAAGATTGGGTTTATGTCTTGTTGACTGATGACGTAATATATGTCACTACCACAAGATCAGACACATATGTTTAACATGGATGCAGAAACTATTGGGGTGAGGATTCTCTTGGATAGCATGAAGAGTAATCACACATCAGAAATATGACTGATAAGTGAGATGGGGATTATTGAGTACAGCTTATCCTACAATGGCCTCCCTATTTATGTAAAATAATCATATCGCTAATGTAGTTTTGAAATGTGTAGTACATACTGATATGTTGTAAATCTTATTTGTTCCTGTTTTGTATGATCTACAAACCTCAATTAAATATTGGGTGTGGAAAAATATACCATCTTTCTACTATTATATATTTCAGGTGGACACCAACCATTTCACGATGAGGCAAAAATTGCGAGTTTGTCAGATTCAACTGCCAGAGGTATATGCCAGTAATTCGCAAAGGATGATTCATAGCTCATGAATTTGTGAATAGATCAATCACATGCACAGACATCAGATTTTAGTGTCTATGTGAAACGTGTATAATTTTAAAAACAAGTGGAGTGCATTGCGAAAAGTTTTTCTTTGTGTATATTCTGTCTTGGAAATTACTTCACATGGCCACATCAACAGGTTGCTAAGGATGTATTTTTATGTAATAATAAGGGATGAGTGTGGCTACCAGTGACAAAGGCAACATGGTAGCATGCTTTAAAGTTGTATGTGTACGTCCTATCCTTACATATTTGCTCAAACTGACTAAGTCCTGCCCACCTCCATGCATTGTATACATTTTCACCTTGGTAGGTGTTCTGCATTCGCCCTTACTCTGTTGAAGGGATCATGTGTAGTCAAGACTACCCTTTTTTTTGCAACATCACAGCACATTGTGGATGTTGTCTACGTATCGTGAGGACCCTAAACAGCTACCACTCACTAACATCATAATGCATCCCTTCGGTTGGGTGGAAGCATGTGCAGACCCATACTAAGGCCAAGACAGTCCTTTACAAGGCTCACTTAAAGGTAAACACTGTATAGCACTCATACATCAAGTTCAATAGTCACTAACCCACCTGATTTACACTACACATACTGCTTTGCTTCCTGACATTACCCACCTACAAGGGAATGTTTCTCTAAAGCAATGAAACATATATGTCAGCTTGACAGCCATGTCATCATTGTGCACAAAGTTAAAAAGGCATATATGACAAATGTAAGCACTGTCCTTGCCATTTCCAAACATGACTTCCCTTAGGCCTGTCCTTATGAAGGTCACTTAACTAGTCATAACATTCAGCTGTATATGTGGGAAAGAATGCAGAATACAGAAAGAATACAGTGTCGGAATTAGTGTTGGCACTTTCTCCTACAGTGTTTTTGATTGTTTATGTATATTCACTCATCCTCCTACCAGCATGGAAACACCGAAAAAGATTCCAAATGTGTCCCTTGGCCAGCTCTGATAATCATTGCACCTGTGTTTACTTTACAAATCCTTATATTGTTTTTGCTGATGGGACCCCATTTCGTTATAATTTGACATACTCGCTCTGTTTATACAAGGTGGCAATTAGTATGTAGATAAAGGAGTCCCTTAGATCATGGTTGGTGATGTGTAACAAAATCATTTTGCAATTCTGAAACAAATGTAGTTTTGTATATATTTGCTTCTCGCTTCCTGACCAAAACGTAATTCCTCTTTTTAAATTTAAAGTTGACAGGTACCTGCAGTGTTTAACTAATCTTGTACACCTACACAGAGTGGTGTGTGTACACTATTAATCTCAGTCCAAGCATCAAAGTCTATGTAGCAGATAAAGTGTACGAACAAAATGAAAAAATAAAGGGAGTCCACTCTCTATTCCAAAGAACTGTGCTATTCTTACAAACAGTGACTAAACTCGCATGAGAGAAACAATATGTGTTCAAAAATAACCCTCACCCACCAAAAGGTCCCTTGGTGGCCTGCTACATCATCGGGTTCTTCCCGCCCCGCTGCGGAACGGGGCATGCTTCGACCTACGATACGTGAAAGCACTTTCAGGTGAAGTGAAACAAGGTGTTTGATGTGAGAGTGGAAGGGTCAGAAGATAAATGAGTTAACAAATACCCGGCTGCGTAGAAAACTAAACTTAAATACTCCCTATTGCTGGTATTAATAAAAGTGGGGAAAAGGAGGAAAAAGTGCTATAATGGACAGTTTCCTCAGGGGTCTACATGTTTCGAAGCCTACCCCTAAGCTTCTCTTTAGGACCTAGGATGTTGATCCCTTTTACCACTCTGACTGTTACCTGGTTTGGTCAGCCTAGTCAATGTCAAAGGCTAATAAGCATCTTTGTCAAAAATACATTCATCCAATACCTACTTGGTATTCCTTTTAAAAACTATCTGGAAGGATAGTGGAACAAAGGTAATAATGGTAGTATATACTCTGATATACTCAAAACACCCCTTCACCACACTCAGGAAAGGTTTCAAAGGTGATATATTTTTCACTCCATGCAAGGTAGTTCATCGTAATTTTTACGTGTATATTGTGCTACACTTTTGAAGTTAGGTTCAAGATGTACAAGACAATAAAATACATATAACAAGGAACACACACTCTAAATGCGCTTTCAGTTTGCAGAGATCGGTGCCCTTTTATAATGCATAAGTGCTGTGTGCCAGTAGTCATCTATACAGGAGAGAAAAACACAATTTATTTATTTATTTATTGAGTTTTATATAGCGCTGGCTAGACCCGGAGGTATCAGAGCGCTTTACTTGAGGAAGGAACATTGTTTCAGAACAAGGTTACAAAGTTACATCAGTTACTGGAGCGTAGTTACAGGAATTACATGAGTACAAAAGCATAGCATAAACATGAGGAAAAAATAGGCAAGGGAAGAGAGGGAAGGAATAGGGGAGGTATAGGATAATAATGGAGGGAGGAGGAGGGTGAGGGTAAAGGAGGCACAACGGGAAGACGAGGAAAAACAGTGTCTGACGTCCGGCTGGGTAAGTGATGGCTGAGGGGTGAACCAGAGCCAAACTCCTCTATATTTGTGTGGGACAGCTCCACCGGTTATTGTCCAGAGGTTGCTCGGGCACCGCAGTACATACAGAGAGGTTATAGTTTCCGCCTAGGGGGACATAGTCCAAAAAGTTCCATTGAGCGTGCCGGTCTCGGTGTATGGTGCTGTGATCCCAGCGGTAATGGGGTAAAAACCCAGGCCTCCGCTGTTTGCGACTCCTTGTCTCTGTGGACTCCAGGACATAAATGCTGGATCCCTCCCCAACAATGGGAGAAGGAGTGCTTTGGAAAGGGGCCCACTCGTGGTGGCCATTATTAGAAAATTGTGTGTCATATTAATGCTTACAAGGCATGGGAGCATCGTCCATCGCAGCGCGGTAATCGCAGGTATCCAAGAAGTGACAATATCTATGTTACTATATAGGTTATCCAAACTTTTTTTATATAATGTTTTTTTTTTGCATTATATTCTCCACAAGCATTGTGGGATCTACGCCGGCCCGCTTTATCGATATCCCATTTTCACCTTGGGTTTTGAGGTTAGTTGCAAGTGGGGTTATCTTCGTTATGTAATATAATTTAGAGTTTAATATTAACAGGACAGGGTGATGGTCACTTAGCAGACTAGGTTGTATAAAGCATTTTTCAACCAGACACCCGCAGTTTCTGGATATTAAAAAAAGGTCGATACATGAAGACGATCTAGCCCCTTCATATGTGTGTTTAATATGTACTCCCTCATAGGGTCCTGGCTCCATAATTTCTAAATCAAAATTAAACATAACATGATTAATGGCTTCGCCATATAAATTACGAGGGAAATGGGAGATTTGGTCACCAAGTACGTCTTCGTAACCACATTGGTCCCCTATAGTATATCCACACAGTTCAGTGTTAAAGTCCCCTGCCCAGATTATAATGTTTTTGCACCACAGTTCTTTCAAAAATCTATCCAACACTCCCTCCAGTTGTGAAATTCTCTCCTGTCTTGTATTGTCAAAAATATTGTTGTAGAAATTAATGAGTACAATATTCTGATTTCCTTTGATAGTAAAAACTAGAAGCTGAAAGTACCGTGAGTTAGTACAGATCTTCTTTAGAGTCAGGGGTGCTAATATGGAAGTTAATACGGCCAGGCCTCCGCTCGCTCTACCCGCCGTAGACGGTATTGCATTGGAAAAAAATGTTTTAAAACCATTAATATAAAAGGCTTCTGTCACCCAAGTTTCCTGTAAAAGAATCAGGGAACAGTGCTGAATGCTCTTTAGCTATACTGGGTTTTACAGTTTATTTTTGACCCCTGCGACATTCCATGTCATAATTTGTAGTGATCCGACTAGTGAGCAGTCCATTAGAGCTACCCCAATCAAACTTTTTTGATAAGTAGGATTACTAAAGGTATCTAGTTGCAACGCTTCCGTAGGATTTACTTCCATTCCTTTTAAGGGGGTACAAGGGTTAATTTCCTTCATCCTACCCACTGTCTTGCATACTTCTTCCCTAGGTATATCTAGTTGATTTGGAGTGCAAGAGCTAACATCTAATTTAGTTATTTTTAAGCCCAGTCAATCAACCTCGCTGCAGCTTCCAAGGGGTGCAAACCTATTAGGCATGAATGGTAACCTAAGATTAACAGGGGTGCAGGTATTTCTGCCTATTTGAAAGGATGGCTCAGGGCTAGATCTGTAAAAATATCCAAGGGGTAAAGCAATAATGCCCTCATTACAATCGTCATATTGCCAGGAGTATTTTGCCGAAGCCTCATCCAATAGGCGACCTACCACATCAGGATGGCGGAAATTTACTACAATGTAATCCCCTTCATATAGCTTTTCCCCTTTACCCACTCAGCTTACTCTGCTTAACATTAACTACAATGGGTTACTGAAGAACCAGTGTACAACCTGGTTCATCAGTGTGTCCCATGTTTCGATAACATTTTCACAAAGTCTTGGGGCGTTTTTTGCGTCTTCGGTCGATTGTGGCTAGCCAACAATTGGGTGTATTTTTCACCATTTTTTAGATTACCATTATAAAATTACCATTTATACTATTAGTAATTGGGTGTAATCTATACAATCCTGGTATTTCCTTACTATGCAATACAGGGGGTTGATATCTATTAGTCTCTACTACTCCACTACTGTGGCTTTGCTCGTTTTGTTGTAATTCCTTATCCTTCCTCTTTAGCATGGGCCTCTGGCATATATTATTAACATTTGATGACCACAAAGCTGTGACCAGTTCCATTAGTGTGGAAATATCTTTTTGCAGTTTTTATCTCGGACATAACTCGCCTCTCGATAGTGTCTATCTTCCTGTGTAGCTTTTTAAAAAGTGTCTCGATGCCTTGCATATGTAGTGCTGCATCATCCTGACTTATTAGAGACTTTCTTTAATCCTGTTTTGATGTCTTTCCCCTTTTTTTCTTTTCTTTCGAGGCTATTCTTTAGCGACGCTGGTGCTGTTTGCTGCTTACACCCATTAGCAGGTGGTGAAATCAGTTCTGGTGAGTTGGATACTACAGATATTTCGGGAGAAATTGTCGATACACACAATATCCAGGCCTACTTGCAAAAACTGACTTAGGTAGGTTAGAAGAATTGGAACTTTTGTCCTTCTGGCTGAAGTTTATCCTACCATTGTCTGCGCCAGGATCCTGTACTTCTAGCTCAGAACTAGTACTACTTTCACCATCCTCCACCATGACAGATTTAGTCTCTTTTTGGGCAGAAATCAGTGTAGCAGCTAGTCGCTCCTCAACCTGAACAATCTCATTATTGACAATACCCATTGCACTTTTCATATAATTTGTAATCAGTGCTGTTTTAGCCCCAGGCTTCCCCTTGGTTGTTACTGCCAATTTCCTTTTTCCCAGTTCGCTTATTCTGCCGTTATGCCGTGATACAAGATCATAAAAGTTTAGAAAGTCTTACTGGTACGTTGTTATTTCGTATCACAGGACCAAGAGGGGTGGCCCTGCCCAGCCTTGTCCAGTCTCGGACGAGGGCAGACGGGCCCACCCTTGGCATGGGCTTTGCCTTCACGTGGCCCGGGCATGCCCACGCGTGTCCCGCACTGCGGGAACCCCTACCGCAACTTAAGCGCCTCCAGGCACATATGATGACGGTGCGGTGGCGTTGAGCGTGCCGCTGTGCAGGGAGGGAATTGTAGTTCCCTTGTCCTCCTTGCTCCCTCGCTCCCTCTCCGGGCAGACTTCCAGGGATTACATCGGTCGGTGAAAAACTGCAGGCACAAAAGGAAAGTGAGCTGGTATCAATAAAAGTGGGAAAAAGGAGGAAAAAGTGCTATAATGGGCAATTTCCTCAGGGGTCTACATGTTTCAAAGCCTACCCTTAAGCTTCTCTTCAGGACCTAGCATGTTGATCCCTTTTACCACTGTGACTGTTACCTGATGTGGTCAGCCTAGTCAATGTCAAAGGCTAATATGCATCTTTGTCAAAAATACATTTATCCAATACCTACTTGGTATTCTCTTTAAAAACGATCTGGAAGGATAGAGGAACAAAGATAATAATGGTAGTATATACTCTGATATACTCGAAACACCCCTTCACCACACTCGTGAAAGGTTTAAAAGGTGACATATTTTTCACTCCATGCACGATAGTTCAGCGTAATTTTTACGTGTATATTGTGCTGCCCTTTTGAAGTTATGTTCAAGATGTACAAGACAATACAATACATATAACAAGAAACACACACTCTAAATGCGCTTTCAGTTTGCAGAGATCGGTGCCCTTTTATAATGCATAAGTGCTGTGTGTCAGTAGTCATCTATATAGGGAACAAAAACACGATGTAACAGTTTCTCAACATTTTATAAAAACTGACAGGGAACGCCCAACTAGGGCCCCATGAGCTTCAACACGGGAGGGGAAGAGTGCTTGTAGTCAAACACTGTGAATAGAGGAAGGATTTAGTCAACGTTAAAAAATATATATATATATAGATATATATATATATATATATATATATATATACATACATATACAGAGTTGAATAGTAGTATGTCTGGATATGATGCCTGGGTTATAGGCTATGCCGTACTTACTTCGTCACAGCATCTCTCTCGCCCAAGACAATGCCTGCCCGTGGCTCCGATGAACAATGAGTGTTTGCGGAGCGCCAGTATTTATAACCGGGTTGTTCTGCAATCAGCATGCATGTGCATCTAAACACTAGATTGATAACCTCCAAGATGGCGCCTACCTTGGAATGACTAACTTCCGGGCTCGAGGTAAACCACAGCATTTTATAAAAACTGACTGGGAACACACACTTAGGTCACCCAACTAGGGCCCCATGAGCTGCAACACGGGAGGGGAGGAGCGCTTGTAGTCAAACACTGTGGATAGAGGAAGGATTCAGTCAACATTAAAAAAATATATATAAATATATATATATATATATATATATATATATATATATATATATATATATAAATAAAACACAGCTTCTCCAGTTACCGGAGCCTCCGACCCTTCAGGGTAGCCTCAAAGTCATGGGCATGGAGCAGCCCATCAAATTAAACAACAACGAAGTAGAGGACCATTACTGACAATAGGTTGGTTTATTTCAGCTTAAAGCACCATTGCATACTTCCAATCACCTAACGTTTCGGCCTCCTGGCCTTGCTCACAGGTGGAAGTCGTCACACACTTTACGCCCTTGCGCTCCTGTGATGCTTTTCTGAGTTCTTTAGAGTCACGTGGCTGGATGTTAAAATACAACTCCCATAGTGCACCTCCAATAATATTAAATTATGTAAACTGGAAGTCCTCATAGTATTTAGTTTTGACATTCAGAATTCGTACCTTGAAAGCTGTGCACTTATGTTGGTGTGGAATAGTTCACTTTAAACAGCCAGGTGAGTATTTTTCTGCGCACATTGCAGCATTCTTGTTGAAAGTCTGAAACAACTCCGTTTTGCCAGCACGATCAGAAAATGAAATAATTCATTTCTGAATCCCTTCCAACACGCACACAGTTGATTTCGCCCCATTTGCATCTCCTAAGTAGGCTGGGCGCGTGAGTGAGTCATGCTCCTCTTGAAATACAACACACAGCTTCTCCAGTTACCGGAGCCTCCGACCCTTTAGGGTAGCCTCAAAGTCATGGGCATGGAGCAATCAATCAATCAATCAATCAATCATGCCATTTGTATAGCGCACTACTCACCCGGGAGGGTCTCAAGGCGCTTGGGGGGAGGGGTATGCTACTGCTCGAACAGCCAGGTCTTGAGTTGTTTCCTGAAGGCGAGATGGTCCTGGGTCAGCCGAAGGTGGATGGGGAGGGAGTTCCAAGTCTTGGCAGCCAGGTAAGAGAAGGATCTTCCTCCGGCGGTGGCTCTTCGGATGCGTGGTACGGCTGCGAGGGCGAGGCTGGTGGACTGTAGCTGGCGGGTGGGCGTGTAGAAGGTCAGGCGGTCGTTGAGGTACTTGGGGCCCAGGTCATGGAGAGACTTGTGTGCGTGGGTGAGGAGCCGGAACGCGATCCTCTTGTAGACGGGGAGCCAGTGCAGGTTCCTCAGGTGGCTGGAGATGTGGCTGCGTTGGGGGACATCCAGGATGATTTGGGCGGAGGTGTTCTGGATGCGCTGGAGTCTTTTCTGTAGCTTGGCTGTGGTTCCGGCGTAGAGGGCGTTTCCGTAGTCCAGTCGGCTGGTGACGAGTGCCTGGGTGACAGTCTTCCTGGTCTCGGTCGGGATCCAGCGGAAGATCTTGCGAAGCATATGCAGGGTGTTGAAGCACGATGAGGAGACGGCGTTGACTTGTCTGGTCATCGAGAGGGAGTGGTCCAGGATGAAGCCCAGGTTGCGTGCGTGGTTGGTTGGCTTGGGTGCGGTGCCCAGGGCTGGGGGCCACCAGGAGTCATCCCAGGCGGAGGGCGAAGATCCCAGGATGAGGAGTCCATCTTGTCCGAGTTCAGTTTCAGGCGGCTGTCCTTCATCCACTCGGCAACGTCTTTCATCCCTTCGTGTAGGCAGGTTCTGGCGGTGTCGGGGTCTCTGGTGAGGGAGAGGATCAGCTGGGTGTCGTTGGCGTAAGAGATGATGTTGAGGTTGTGCTGGCATGCGATGGCTGCGAGAGGTTTCATGTAGATGTTGAAGAGAGTGAAGATCCTTGCGGGACGCCGCAGATGACTTCGGTGGCCTCGGAGCGAAACGGGGGGAGGCGGGCTCTTTGTGTTCTTCCGGCGAGGAACGAGATGATCCACTCCAGTGCCTTCTCTTGGATACCGATGTTGCTGAGGCGCTGGACTAGGGTGCGGTGGCAGACCGTGTCAAACGCAGCGGAGAGGTCCAGGAGGATGAGGGCCACTGTTTCCCCCTTGTCGAGCAGGGTCCGGATGTCGTCGGTGGCTGCGATGAGGGCGGTCTCGGTGCTGTAGTTGGCTCTGAAGCCGGACTGCGAGGGGTCGAGGAATCCGTTTGTCTCGAGGAAGGCGGTCAGCTGTCTGTTGACGATCTTCTCGATGACTTTAGCAGGAAAAGGGAGGAGCGAGATGGGGCGCAAGTTTTTGAGATCGGTGGGGTCCGCTGTAGGTTTCTTCAGGAGGGCGCTGATCTCGGCGTGCTTCCAGCTCTCCGGGAAGGTGGCGGTGTTGAAGGAGGCGTTGATGATGTTCCGGAGTTGGGGTGCGATGGTGGAGTCGGCCTTGTTGAAGACGTGGTGTGGGCAGGGGTCGGTCGGTGATCCGGAGTGGATGGTATTCATCGTGCGGGCTGTGTCTTCGGTGGTCACCGTGGTCCAGGCACGAAGGGTGGCGGTGGGGGGCGTTGGTTCGACGGTTGGGTGCGTGGGTGGGGCGCCGAAGCTGTTGTGGATGTCGGCGATCTTGCGGTGGAAGAACGAGGCGAGGGAGTCGCAGAGGTCTTGTGACGGAGTGATGTCGTTGGTGCCGGTGCTGGGGTTGGAGAACTCCTTGACGATAGTGAAGAGCTCTTTGCTGTCGTGGGCGTTGTTGTCCAGTCGTTCCTTCAGGGATTTCTTCTTGGTGGTGCGGATGAGCTGGTGGTGCTTGCGGGTAGCGTGGTTGAGGGCGGTCATGTGGTCGGTGGTCCGGTCGAGGAGCCAGGCTTTCTCGAGGGTGCGGCAGGTCTTCTTGGAGTCCTTGAGGCCGTCGGTGAACCAGGATGCCTTCTTGCTTCTGGGTCTGCTGGGAGGGTTCTTTAGTGGCGCGAGGTCGTCGGCGCAGGCGGTCAGCCACTGTGTGAAGTTGCGGGCTGCTTCGTTGGGGTCCGTTGTGTTGGCGGGTGGGCTCTGGCTGAGGGAGGTGGTGAGCTGGTCTGCGGTGATCTTGCTCCAATTCCTGTGAGGTACCTGTTGCGGGTGGTGGTGGGTCGTGGATCTTTTGAAGCTGAAGTGGACGCAGCTGTGGTCGGTCCAGTGGAGTCCAGTGGCGTGGCTGAAGGTGATGTACTTGCTAGAAGAGAAGACGGGATCAAGCGTGTGTCCGGCGTAGTGGGTGGGGGTGTTGACCAGTGGCTTGAGTCTGAGGTTGGCGAGGTTTTCCAGCAGGGCAGTGGTGTTGCGGTCCTTGTTGTTCTCCAGGTGGAAGTTGAGATCCCCGAGGAGGATGTAGTCAGTGGAGGGGAGGGCGTGCGGGCTGATGAAGTCTGTGATGTCTTCGCTGAATTGTGTGCGTGGTCCCGGGGGTCTGTAGACGAGGGTGCCTCTGAGGGTCGTCTTAGGGTCGGTGTGAATCTGGAAGTGGAGATGTTCGGCTGCTGCGAAGGAGTCGTTGGCGTCGGTCGTGATGCGGATGGTGTTCCTGTGGACGATGGCGATGCCACCTCCGGTCTGGTTGATGCGGTCCCTCCTGATGATCTTGTACCCGTCCGGGATGGCGATGGCTATGTCGGGTGCAGAGGAGGCGTTCATCCAGGTTTCCGTGAGGAAGGCGACGTCCGGTGATGTAGCGTCGAGGAGGTTCCAGAGTTCCACGGCGTGTCTGTGGACGGAGCGGGTGTTGATCAGGATGCACTTGAGGTGGTTGCTGCTGGTGTTTGTCTTGGCGGGTGCGGGGCAGGTTCGGAGGCAGGTGAACTTGCAGGTGCAGCAGGTGAAGGGTCCGTGGGTGCGTCTCGGGGTGGCTCGGCAGCAGGCGTGGGTCCGGCCGGCATTGAGTGCGTTGAGAGTGGCGGCGTCGTAGGTCAGTCGGGTCGTCTTGCCTCGGCGGGGAGGGCCAGGGGTCCTGGCGCTGGGCGCGGGCCAGGCGCGGACGGGCACAGGCAGGCTTACCTTTGGCGAACCTTCGGCGCTCAATCGGCGCTCCCGCTGCGCGCGTCCGCTGCACGCGGTCGCTCTGGGGGCGTCATAAGTAAGGAGCCGGGAGGGAGGAGCAGCTGGGTGGCGGGAGCGGGGCGGCGAATGGAATCACAGGGGGGCGGGCCGCAGGGAGGCAGCGGCGGGAAATTCCAAGAAGCAGCGGGCAGCGGGAAATTCCCAGGAGCAGCGGGAAATTCCCAGGAGCAGCCGGCAGCGAGCGAAGGAATCTGCAGGCAGCAGGCGGCAAAGGCAGGCAGGAGCGGCAGCAGTGAGTGGGCCGACCAAGCCCTGTGGAGGGCTGAGCGGTCACAGCCCATCAAATTAAACAGCAACAAAGTAGAGGCCCATTACTGACAAAAGGTTGGTTTATTTCAGCTTAAAGCACTATTGCATACTTCCAATCACCTAACGTTTCGGCCTCCTGGCCTTGCTCACAGGTGGAAGTCGTGACACACTGAACGCCCTTGCGCTCCTGTGATGCTTTTCTGAGTTCTTTAGAGTCACGTGGCTGGATGTTAAAATACAACTCCCATCGTGCACCTCCAATAATATTAAATTATGTAAACTGGAAGTCCTCATAGTATTTAGTATATATATTAATGCAGAAAATTGGTACTCACACATTACGAGTGATATATATATGTGTATATATATTTGTTACTGGTTAATTCCACAACCAAAAATCATTGTTGTTTAAGGACATAATATGGACAGAAGTATTTTTTCACTGTTTATTCATCACATGATTGCAATGTTTGAAAAAAATGGGTATTTAAAAACAAATGAAACTGCCACGTCGTTATGTGATCAAGGTTATCTGTTAACCGAAACGCGTCATGCCGAGAATACTACTTCTTGTGAGCTATTAAATATCTTCACCAGTAATCTTCCTGCTTCTGGAGGTCCTTCTGTCTGTGTGGTGTAGAAAGCGCCGAGAAAACAACAGATTCTACAACGATATATATATATATATATATATATATATATATATCCAACAAACAGGTTCCCCAAAGTAGAAAAGCCACACACAGGGAAGTTTCCTTTTCGTTTATTCCGTGCAAGTGACAGCAAAGTTGATAAAAAGCCATCCATCAATATAAACAGCCTGACGCGTTTCACGCTCTCTCGAGCATTTCATCAGAGGCTCACTGAAGTTATATGAATGGCACTACAAGGACCATCATGCTCTGAAAGAGCCAACGCCCACTGGGGCAGGTGGTAACAATTACAAGTAGTGCGTATGCGCCCTGTGATGTTTGAACTTTAAAGCCTCTGATGAAATGCTCGAGAGAGCGTGAAACGCGTCAGGCTGTTTATATTGATGGATGGCTTTTTATCAACTTTGCTGTCACTTGCACGGAATAAACAAAAAGGAAACTTCCCTGTGTGTGGCTTTTATTACTTTGGGGAACCTGTTTGTTGGATGTTTACGGCCGCTCCGGCCGGGGAAAAGCCTTGCCACGAATATTTTGTGGACCGAGCTGCAGTCACTGAAAGAAGCAGCGTAAAAGACACGGAAGCCAGTTTGTGCAAGAAGGCACTTGCAGCAAAGATGAAATGAAAGACTTTCCAAACCCACTGTGGCTTTATTTTGGATTTTATTCGTGCATCACAAAGAGCAGCTCACTGAAGTTATATGAATGGCACTACAAGGACCATCATGCTCTGAAAGAGCCAACGCCCACTGGGGCAGGTGGTAACAATTACAAGTAGTGCGTATGCGCCCTGTGATGTTTGAACTTTAAAGCCTCTGATGAAATGCTCGAGAGAGCGTGAAACGCGTCAGGCTGTTTATATTGATGGATGGCTTTTTATCAACTTTGCTGTCACTTGCACGGAATAAACGAAAAGGAAACTTCCCTGTGTGTGGCTTTTCTACTTTGGGGAACCTGTTTGTTGGATGTTTACGGCCGCTCCGGCCGGGGAAAAGCCTTGCCACGAATATTTTGTGGACCGAGCTGCAGTCACTGAAAGAAGCAGCGTAAAAGACACGGAAGCCAGTTTGTGCAAGAAGGCACTTGCAGCAAAGATGAAATGAAAGACTTTCCAAACCCACTGTGGCTTTATTTTGGATTTTATTCGTGCATCACAAAGAGCAGCTCACTGAAGTTATATGAATGGCACTACAAGGACCATCATGCTCTGAAAGAGCCAACGCCCACTGGGGCAGGTGGTAACAATTACAAGTAGTGCGTATGCGCCCTGTGATGTTTGAACTTTAAAGCCTCTGATGAAATGCTCGAGAGAGCGTGAAACGCGTCAGGCTGTTTATATTGATGGATGGCTTTTTATCAACTTTGCTGTCACTTGCACGGAATAAACGAAAAGGAAACTTCCCTGTGTGTGGCTTTTCTACTTTGGGGAACCTGTTTGTTGGATATATATATATATATATATTACCTACTGGCGGTCGCCAGTAGGTATATATAGTTAGGATTTTTTCTCTATGGGTTTTTTGAAAATTCTATGTCTAATAACTTTGCCGTTTGTGGACGGAATTGGCTGAAATTTTCAGGAAAATGGCACATTTTGTTTCTGAGCAGCCTTTGAAAATTTGGGGGGGGTTCGTCAAGGGGGGGCCGAGAAAAAAGGGGGGTCCCAAAACGCGTTTTTCCCATGTTAATTTCCATAGGGCGGTTGGCCTCACTTTTAGCCCGAACGGCTGAATGGATTTGCACGAAACTTGGCAAAATTGTAGGGACTGGTAGCCCGATGTGCCTTTTGTAGGTCTCAATATATGTGCTCCAGTGGATTTTGAGAAATTAACGTTTAAAAAAAGATATATATCTGTAAGCGCGGACCAGGCAGCGGTCTGGTTCGCGGACTTTTCGCGCAACGGAGCTTTGTGAAGCGAAGCTGATTGGTTCTCCGGCGTCTGTCAACATTCCAAACAGTCCGTAGCGGCCGCCATCTTGTCTCTCGGTAGGATCGAGAGACAAGAGGAGGCGAAAGCGTAGGGGCAAATGACCATAAGGGGGAATAGTAGATCCTCGCTGACCCCCTAGGTTTGATGTGGAGGTTTTAAAAGGGCCCCGCGGGGCAAAAAAAAAAATAATAATAATAATCGAACGGCTGAATGGATTTGCACGAAACTTGGCAAAATTGTAGGGACTGGTAGCCCGATGTGCCTTTGCTAGGTCTCAATATATGTGCTCCAGTGGATTTTGAGAAATTAACGTTCAAAAAAAGATATATATCTGTAACAGCGCTCCGCTTCGCGTACTTTTCGCGTTACGGAGGTTTGCGAAGCTGATTGGTTTTTCGGCGTCTGTAAACATTCCAAACAGTCCGTAGCGGCCGCCATCTTGTCTCTCGGTAGGATCGAGAGACAAGAGGAGGCCAAAGCGAAGGGGCAAATGACCATAAGGGGGCATAGTAGATCGTCCCTGACCCCCTAGGTTTGATGTGGAGGCTTTGAAAGGTTCTCGCAGGGCAAAAAAATATATACCGTTTTTTTAGTTTTTTTGCGTGGAGTGCGCTCGGTTCGCGAACCGGGAAGCGTTCTGGGGAGCGTACTTTCTTGAAAATTAGTGAAAAAAGTTAGAGTACAATAATAATTGTGAGTGATCAGATGTAGGGTAGCTCTGAGAAGAGCTTTTGGGTTTATGGTACATTTAGGTACTTATAAGTAGGTACCAATGCACATTCTTAAATTCAGAGTGAAAACTCTGTTGCCCTCATCTGAGAAGTGAACTCCATCTCCTCTGTAGATATCTTGCATGTAGTAACGCAAGTTATTGTTGTACAGGGAGCCCATTCCATGGTCTCTCATGTAAGCTGAAACAGATTTGTTTACATGCTTCCTCGATTTCTCAATTTGTGGACAAAATTGGTTCGACCACCTCCATTTCTGTCTTTGGCATATATTTGAATATACCAAGGCAGTCTGAGGAAAAAGTGCCATCAATTGCTCAAAGGTGTCCTTTAAAAGCATTTCCAGACCTACCCCAGTCAAAGTGCCCAAATCATTACCTCCACAGTGCACAATTAACAGGTCAGGTTTTGGCAAATGCATAAAGGTTTTCACCAATGGTATCAATTGGTGACATTTTAATCCTCTGTGGCCAAACCACTTAATTTCCACATCTTGTAAATTGAGGTTAGGTAAATTCCTGTTTTCAGCGTACCTTTGAGCCCAATAGATGTAGCTATGTCCAACAATCCAGACAGAAAACATGGCGAGAGAAGGTTCTCCTGCAGTCAGATGAAGTGTGGCAATGAAATGGCAGTTGAAAAAATGAGAGTGTAAAATGAAAAAAACTGAGGAGTTTCTGTGTTAATGAAGCAGTAAGAGTGATTGGTGGATTTTGATTGCTGAAAACAGAAAGTTAGTGTGCATGGATGAGTTCGTTGAAAGATGTATTTTGAGTGGCGAAGAAAAAATCATTAAATGAAAGAATGCTTTGGATATGCAGGTGCACTGAGAGTTCAGAGTTCAATTGCAACATTGTTGTGTGAGAGGTCTTGCAAGAGGTGGTTGCTATGCAGAAAAAGCAGAGAGGGGGCAGAGGGGGGAAGGGTTTTGCTTTGAAAAAAAGTGAGGGAAGAGTTTTGATTGGGTGACATGAGAGATCTGTGTGAGGAATTACAGCATTTCTGTGCTTTTGATAGCTGCAGACTCTGGAGTGCATACCTTTTGCTCTGCTGAAGACAAATTGGTGTGTTTCTGAGACTGTTTTGAAACTCAAAGTATTTGCTAAGGTGAGAAAAAATTTCTTTAATTTAGATAGAAAATAGTGTGCTTTAAGGAGAAAATTATGAAGAAAGTTGTGTTTTTCAAATGTTGCTTTGTCTCAAGTGTTTCACAAATAGATTTTGTTTCTTTGAGAAATTGTAATTGGAGAAAATGTGAAGTATTAGTACTGACAGGGTTTTTATGTGCATAGGAGCTGTGGAGTGTTTTCAAATTATGACTTGTAAATCGTTTTTGAGAAAAAGCAATGGTTTTAATATTGATGAGAAGGACATAATGGTGTCTGCTTCTTTATAAGGTAATTGAGAGTCTCTGATGTTATTTTTCCCATTTCAATGTAAGAAGTTTGTCTGTGGAGCAAATTGCTTGTAAATATGCTCCCACCTGTGCATGGCAAATTTAGATTTTGAATGTTTCCGTTACATAGGCATGTTAAAGGTGACTGAAACATGCTGCAAAGGCAATCAAAAAATGCTTTTATGTGTCTTAAGGACATTTTAAGTCATTTCCCCATGTGCAGTGTTTTCAAATTATGAGTTGAAAATCGTTTTTGAGGTAAAGGAATGTTTTCAAAATTTATGTGCGCCATATGACCCCAAATTTTTTTTTCAGGGGTGCAGCAGGGTGTTCTTGAGATACCCCTGCACCGTCGGAAAAATTCGTAATTTGCGATGAGGTAATTGCTAATCGCAAATTGCACCTTCATTCCTATGGGCCTCCTGCTGCATGGAAATGAATGGGTAATCTTGCTGAAATGCAAAGTCGAATCTGTATTTAAAAGGGTCTGCACCTCTGTACGGGTGTTCGCTATGTGAAGCACGAAAGTTTCACGGGCCGAACTCAAGGCCACCTCTCTCTGAGACAAAAGAGCTCTTATTCTTGCCATGCTGTTGAAATGTGCTCCCAAGGTTGGTATTTGTGGCCAGATTGAAAACTCCCTATGTTCATGTGTGGGAGGAAATAGAACATTTCTGCAGCAAATAACCCGTTCATTTACTGTTACGATAAAATGAATACTTTTAATTAACCCAGAACAATCTTCATTATTGAGCATCAAATAACTACCATTTTCCAAGAACTTGAACGTGGGGATGATAGCAGGAACTGGCGTGCCTTGCAACACGCAAGCCATATTTGGTCGGTGTTTGTTGCATGAACCGTGTAACTGTCTGTGCCTACACATTAGTGAATGATCTGGCGTCTCAGTGCATTCCTCTCCATTCAGATAAAGTTCTTGATCATCTTTGAAAATCTGTATGTGTATGGAAGCGACCAGACTTGATGAAGAAAACCACTACCTAAAGGTTAATAACGACCTATTGGTATATATTTCATACAATTTGAAAACTTATATAAAGCAAAAGGCAGCGTTATTAAACCGTGGATAAGGCACGTTGCCAAAGCAGTCAACCTTTTGGATTTATACTGGAAATGTTAAAGGAAGAATTACGGAGTAGGGCCTGTAAATCTTTAATAGACAACGAGTAAAATTACTCCAACCATCGTATTCCTCTAACTCCGGGATAGTAGGGGTGTTTAATTTTTTAGAAGTAGCCAATCCAAAGCATTTGGTCTGGGAAATTGTTTCATTCACAAACAACATATGTTTTGGGATGAGACATGCACGGTGGAAAGCCTCAGTGCCTTGTACCTGCCAGGTTCGTGAACCCCAAACTGATGTAGATCCTGGATATTTTTACTCTGTATTACGTTAGCATGGTCTCATTACTGGTTTAAACGCCATTTTTCCTTTTTTGTAACTTCTGCACACGACACTTAGTTGTTGCTTTAGCTTTCAGCCTACCTGCGTCAAGATCTATGCCTGCTTCAAGCAGGCGCAGGGTTTTGATGTAGCTTTGTCCTATCTGATTGTAAATGCGGCACACTGTGGGTGGCAGAGCAGCGGTGCACGTTAACTGGTGCATCCCTGGGGATGTGCTAGTTAATATAAATCTGTCCCTTTACATTTAATTATGTGCAGGGGACACAGAGTAGGTGAGGTTTATCCAAGGTTAAGAAGAGATGAGTCCTGTTCAGTGAAAAATTGGAGATAGGCTTCAGTATATTATATACTTAAGTAGTGTGTTAAGTTTTTGATGACTGTTATTAATTTACTGTTGGGTAATAGTGGTTAATAACATTTTTTATTATATTTTACCACAGATTCAACTGCACATTATTTCAAGATTTTAGGATGCCTAGCAAAGAAAGAGTAAGAAAGGCTGGAAAACGTCAAAGACAGCAGGAGCATGGAATATTGCAGCAGTCCTCTAACAAAAAGATTTGTCAAGTCACCAAGAAAGCACCGGGTAAGAGTCGAAAAACAGTCATAAGAAATATGTGTAGTAAAAAAAATATTACTACAGAAAATGTTTCACTCCAGAAAAGGAGACCGAATTCAAATGGTAAGGAAAGGCCAATGAGAAATGTTACTGCTAGAGTAAGAGATAACTCTATGCATGAAAGTAGAAGGAAACAACAGTTTAGGGATATTCGTAAACGAATGTTCCGCAACAGGATAATTGGGAATTTGTTAAAAAATATTAAGAAAGGTCAGCAGAAAGTGGTTTTTTATAAGAGAAAAAAAATAGTTGAGAAAGTTATTGATCAGGCATTTGAATTTAAACGTAAGTTATTTATTTTGACAATCAATAGAATTAGGAAGCTAAACAAGGTAATTTATGATTTCAAAAGAAATAGTAGATGGAAGAGAATAGTTAATCGTAGTAATTTTTGTGAAGTTTTTTCTGGAGAATGGATGCATAGTTCAAGCTCTGAGGCATTTTTTAATGAGGAGAGTTATTTCCAGGATAATGATTTGGTGCATGCAGTTGACACCAGTGGTCGAGCTTATGAAGTGAAAGATGGTTGTCCAGTTGAAAAAGAAAAACTTGTGAGAACAGAGATAGAAGAGGTGTTAGGTAATGAGGTTTTAGGGAGACGTCCTAAGGGTCCTGTGTACACCTGGAAGTGTAGTAGTATTTGCAGTGTACGACAGGATTCCATCAATTTGCTTTGTGATTTTATACGGTCATTTAGTAAGAAAAGTTTGAAGCAGAAAATGAAGTTGTTGCAAGAATTAGATCCTTGCAGAGTGAGAGAAGTGATAGGTTTGCATGGTCATTCACTGGCTTGTCTTTCCAGGAGAGTATGCCAGAGTGTTTTTCATCATTTCAGGATGCTAGCAGTGCATCATAATAAAGTGAGGAAATTAGTTAGAATGTTGTATTATGCTAAGAGTCCAGCAATTATGCTAAAACAATTATGCGCTGCTCTTTTGCATGGTTCTGAAATAGATGTGAAGAATATATGTGAAGAAATTGAGTTTTGTTACTTTGGAAGTAAAGAGGAGAATGTTGAAATTGACCAAGAAGAAGAGAGTAATGTGGAAGATAGTGTACAGGTTTCCAGTACAGATAATTTCCAGAGGGAAATTGCAACGTTTGAGGTGAAATCAAGTGAGAGGCCAAATTTCACTTGTGTGTGTTGTCGACGCACTTATTATAAGAATCAGACTAAGTTAGTGGATTTATATGGAAAAAGTGAAAGGGAAAATAATAGTGAATGGAAGGATTTTACAACATACTTGATGGTAGAAAATTGTTTTGATTTGGGATTGGATCAACGTGTGTGTACTTATTGTTGTAACAAATTAAATCAAAACCAGATGCCTGCTAGAGCAGTTCATAATAATCTGGAATTGGTTGAAATTCCTTCTGAATTGAAGGATTTAAATACTTATGAATCTATTTTGATTCAAAGTATCCATCCCTTTCAGGCTATTGTAAGAATGGAGCCAAAGACAGGGAAATTGCCTCCATCAGATTTACAGAGAGGATTAAAGGGAAGAGTTGTTTATTTGCCTCTAGATTTGAAGAAAAACATTAACACAATTGGAGTAGAAAAAGTGGAAGAGGAACCTCTGGTTATCTTAGTTAATGGGGTTCCGACAAAGAATAAGAAAATATGGCAAGATTTAGTAGATGTTAGGAAAGTCAAAAGGGCAACATTGTATTTGAAAAAATATAATAAATACTATAAAAATGTATATGTTGCAGAAGAGGAAGTAAGTGAGGAAGAGGATAGCGATTTGTGTGCTGGTCAAATTGAGAAAGTAGAACCCTGTACTAGTGAAGAAATATATGAACATTATAGTGTTCATCCTTTGCATTCCAAGGAAGTCATGGGGAATGCTATTGAGTTGTTTCAAATGAAACAAGCGAAAGGGAGTCCCATTAGTGTTTGGGAGGAAAGTTTGGAAGCTCGGTGTTTCCCACAGCTTTTTCCAACAGGTCAGGGAGGAAGATATGATGAGCGACCTCATCAAATTCCTGCTTCTGAATACCGGACTTTGCGATTGTATGCAGGAGATCCTAGGTTTCGACAATGCATTCCTTATTTGTTTCATCTCCTGTTTGAAAGCGATCTGTCTGGACTGTCATATGCAGTGAACCACATCTTGAAAAGTGGTATACACATGCAAAACATCTCGGCAAGTGACTTTATGGATAAAGTCAATGTCCAAGACAGTATTTTGGATTCTCACCTGATTAATCTCATGGCGTGTCAGCGTGGTACTAATGAGTACTGGTACCGTCGTCATGGTGATTTAAAATGTATGCTGAGGAACTTAGGAACTCCCACATGGTTCCTCACTTTGAGCTGTGCTGAGTATGGCTGGGAAGACTTACTTGAATTTCTACGAGAGGCAAATGCTAACGTAGAAAACATCGAATTCAAGACACCCGGAGAACTGTGCTCTTTGGATCCAGTCAATGTATGTAGGTACTTCAATCATAGATTTGAAGGTATGATGTCTTTCATCATGAATAAGAAGAATCCACCTCTTGGAGAGGTGTTGGATTTCTTCTGGAGGAAGGAGTACCAAGCAAGAGGTGCTCCTCATATACATATGTTGCTGTGGATCAAGGATGCACCTAAATTTGGAACGGATGCAGACGACTCAGTGATGAGTTTCATAGAACAGTATTCTACGTGTGCTGTTCCAAACGCAAAGGAGAAAAAAAGCCTAAGAGAAAAAGTTCTACGTTTCCAAAGCCATCGATGTGGAAAGTACTGTCGTCGTAAATTCCGGAACAAAGACAAGTTCTACACCAAATGTCGTTTCGGCTTTCCACGATCGGTGATTTCTAAAGGAAGAGTGAACAGTTTGATGTCTTCGCTGCGACATAATGTGATGAAGAAATCACCTAAAAACACATACAATTTGAAGAGGAACGAAGAGTCTAAGTACATCAACGACTACAACCCGGTGATTTTGTCCATGTGGAATGCTAACATGGATATACAGTTTGTGGCTGATAACTGTATGGCTGTGGCTAGGTATGTGACATCTTACATCACCAAAAAAGAGAAGACAGAATTGAAGGATATGTGGGAGGACATTTCCCATGAAAAGAGCCTCAGCAAGAAGTTGTACAGTTTCAGTCTGAAGATGTTGTCGCATCGAGAAATCGGAGCTTACGAATGTTCTGACCGGTTGTCTTCAGCAAGTCTCTATGCCAAGTCCAGGAGTATCGTTTGGGCGAGTGTTGGTCTTGCTGCAACGCGTAATCGAGTTCTGAAACCTGTGCGGGAAATTGAGTATTTGGCGGAAAAGGAGCCAAACAGTACCGACATTTTGAAGAGCAACATGTTGGATACATATTATCCAAATCGAAGCAGTCACCTCGAGAATGTTTGTCTGTATGAGGTTCTGCAAAATTACATATTCAAGAGGAACATCAAAGAAGATACTGAGAAAGGAGTGTATGCTGTAATAGGAAGTGAGGGATGTCTGGTCAAGCAAAGAAAATGCCACTTGATAAACCATCGAAAATTGAGTGGCGAATCTCCTGAAAAAAAGGAGTTTTTCTATTTAGCACTTTTGCAACTTTTTAAGCCTTGGCGTGCAGAAGAGGAACTGCTTGGAGATTTCCTCTGTTACGAAGACTCTTTCAATGCTGCCAAGGAGACCATAGAATGTCCTGCTTTTCCCAAATATGTAGAAATGTTGAATGTGGAAATTGAGCAGGAAGCAACGATTGCAGCCGAGATTGCCAGAGACAGTTCTCAGGACAGTCAGAGTTCTGCTTCATTGAGTCAGGATCCACTAGGAGGACCTCTTATCGAAAATGAAGCTGCCACTGCTATGAATGAAGTGGAAAGAGCCATGGCACATGCTCAGGAGGATGCGGTTAACTTAGAAGAGTTGGAAAGACAACTCAACGTTGAGCAGAGGAAAATATATGACGAACTTACCATGCAAATTGATCATGGATTAAGTCATGATAAGAAAGAGTGCTCATGTACGTCGTTGAAGCCTGTCCGACTGTACGTGAGTGGAGAAGCGGGAACTGGAAAAAGTTTCCTTATTAAAGCAATTTCATGTTATCTGCAGGAAAGGACAGAGTCATCGCTGTCTTGTGTTGTCACCGCTCCAACTGGACTGGCAGCACATAACATTAAAGGGATTACTTTACATCGTTTACTGATGCTGCCAGTGGAGCATGACAACAAATTAGAATATCACAAGCTATCTGGAGATGCTTGTTTTGAAGTTTCAAGAGTCTTGAGGAAAATGAAACTTCTTATCATTGACGAAGTAAGCATGGTTTCCAATGTTATGCTTGCCTTTGTGCATTTGAGAATGCAAGAAGTTCTCAAAACAGAGTATGATGTGTTATTTGGTGGCAAACACATCATTGTTTTTGGAGATCTTCTGCAGCTGACACCAGTGAAAGGGCAACCTGTGTTCAAAATGCTCACGCATGAAGATACCAGGAAGTGCTTAGGGAGTATTGGCAACGTCAATATATGGTTAAACTTCAATTATGCTGAACTGCATGAAAATATGCGTCAGGCAAAGGATGAAGTTTACAAGACTATTCTACAAGATGTTAGAATTGGAAAAGTGACCGAGCATGGGAAAGAAGCTTTACATGCACGATTACTGACAAATTTATATCCAGACGAAGATGTTGTGCCTGAGAATATTTTTCAGAAAGTTACTGAGAAAAAATCTGGAATATGTTTGATGCCAACTCTTGCAGAATGTGCCAAATTCAACAACAAAATGTTGCATTTAGAAAAGCAAGAGATTGTGAAATTGTAAGCTATTGACAGAGTAGAGCATATGGGATCAACAATTATTTTGTCTGAGAATCTGAAAACAAAATTGGATTCATTAGAGAAGAGTATATCTAAAACTGCGGGTTTTGAAAAGACTCTGAATGTGTGCTTGAACTGCCGTATAATTTTAAGAAGGAATTTACATGTTGAAAGAGGTCTGGTAAATGGATCAATGGGTAATGTTGTTGATTTTGTGAAATACAGAAATAGAGATGGAATTGAATTTTTAAAAATTAAATTTGATGGCATTGAGGAAGTACAGCTAATTGCTCGTTGTTCTGCTAGATTTTTGCTTGTAAAAGACTTATATGTTCGTCGTAAGCAGTTTCCTGTTTGCTTGGCATATGCGGTGACAATCCATAAATCGCAAGGTTTAAGTGTAGACTGTGCATTGGTGAATATTGGCAGTTCTGTGTTCAAGGAGGGTATGGCATATGTGGCATTGTCACGAGTTAGGACTTTATCGGGATTGTACTTGATTGAGTGTGATGTCACAAACATTTGTGCGGATCTAGATTGTGTTAAGGAATACAATAGGTTGAGAAGAGAGTATGCGCCACATTTGCCTCAGTATCCTTTGTTTGAGAAACGTGTGGTAGGCCGGAAACGAAGAAATGTGACCAATACTGGGGAGGTTGTAGCAAAAAGACGAAAAGTTGATGAACCTGAAATTATAAGCAGAAACAAAAAGGATTCTGTTGAAGATGTTGTTGGTTTTCAATTTGAAAACAGTTCTGGTGTCAACTGCTATGCTAATGTAGTGGTTAATGTTGTCTTTTCTCTAGAAACTTTAAAAGAACAGATTGTGGTCAATTCGGATCAAAGATTTTGCAGTTTGTTAAATTCTGTGTTAGAGAAATGTAGCACTGATAGAACAAACATAGAAAGTGTGTCTGAAATTCGAAATCTGTTAGACAGATGTTCAGGCCAAACACAATTCTCTCAAAATAGTCAGCAAGATTGTCAGGAGTTTTTAATGTATATGCTTGATGTATTGCATGATGAAGGTGTAGATGTAGATCACCTGTTTGGGCTTTCTTATCAATGGCAGCATGACTGCGAGAACTGTAGGGTATCAGCTACTACTAGTGTAGACTCAGAAAGATTTATATATTTAACTTTGCCAGACAGTAAATCAGTCTCTTTTAATAAGCTAGTAAAAGCCGCTGATCACAACATGGAGTGTAGCCAATGTAAATCTGAAATGATGTCCACTTTATTTATACGAACATATGGCCAGTATGTCATTTTAATGTTCCAACGATGTAGGCCTGATGGAACAAAATTGACAACTTTAATTAAAAATTTTGTGGCTTCACAGTTGTCAATATCAGGAAGGACTTTTGTAACTGTAGCAATTATATATCATGATGGTCCTTCAATAACATCAGGACATTATACAGCTTATTTAAAGTGTAGAAATGGCTGGTCATTCTGCAATGATTCTGTTTTAATTTTCAAAAAAAAATTGCCATATGACCTTAAAAACTCTTACCTGGTGTTTTTAAAACCAAAATTTTAGGGAAAGAATCTCGGGATGTGCTCTGAGGAATTTCAAGAAGTTCTCATGGCTCCTACACTATTTGGCCTTGAGGATAAGTGTAGTACAGAGACATAACTTTTTACCATAACACTGGACGTTATTGAGAAATACGTGCACTGTGAATGAGTTCAGAAAAACTATTTCTTTTTATAAGCTAATTGAAGCAGCGAATCAAAACATGGAGTAGAGGGAATGTAAGTCTGCAATGCTGTCTACTGTTTTACATTGCTTTGTGATTAAAAGTGATGTAGAGAATTAAATAATTGTACTAGTCATAAAGGTAGTGTAAGTCTGCTTCATAGTAAGCAGTATCAGTGTGATAGGAAATGTAGAACATGATTGAGCAAGAAGGGGAAGATATTACTAGTCCAGGATTGTGTAAATGATCTTCAACATTTTAATTCTGAAAGTTGCGGAAATGCGAAAAGACGGGATTGGCTTACAAGAAATCCAAGAGTTATACATGGCTCTGACACGATTTGGCCTTGTGGAATCGTGTGGTAGAGAGCGAGAAGTCATTTATTGTATGTAACATGTTTTTGAAAACGATGGAGGTTTTCTTTCAGAAAGTGGCGGGTTGAAAGTAATAACAGCACAACAGAGTGTAAGCTGTTCATAGGACATCCTTGGCCGTCATGGAAAGTAAGTTAACTTTAAGGAGTTCTGAATTCTGATTTGTAATGTATGGGTTTTTTAAACACAATCATTTTGATTGTGTTTTTTTTTCCCCGCTGTTATATGATGAATACCTTCAAGTCACTGTTTTAGTGAAATTTGATACATTCTGAGAACAGCAAAAATAAACCATTTAACATGTATAATTAATTCTGTTCTGTTTGCATTTATGATGTACATGTAGAACTGTGTAGGAGGCATGGAGAAGGTGAGGCTTCTGTCAGTGTCAAAGTTGTTGCATACAGTGCTCATATTCTACGTAGTCTTTTATATTTCATTATTTTCACTGTTTCTGACAGATCTAAAAAAAATTTTTTAAAAGAACAGTAAGTATAAGGGAAGGAAACAGACAGTTATGTTAAAAGAAACACAGCTATAGGGAATAAACTAGGGATACTGTTACCCGCAATCCTCTGCTGATGATGTCACTGAGCATGTCATGAATGATGTAATATGTGACATCATCAGCAGTGGATTACGGGTAATAGTATCTCTAGTTTACTCCCCTATAGCTGTCTTTCTTTTAACATAACTGTCTGTTTCCTTCCCTTATACTTACTGTTCTTTTTTATAAAAAAATGTTTTTGGTTCGCTTCCGGTTCGCGTACCGGGGAGCGAACTGGGAAGCGAACTAAGAGAAATAGAGGTTGGCACAGTTGCAAATATTGTACCAATTTTTTTATAACGGGGAGGTAGTTCTGAAAAGAACTTTTTTTTAAATTGTTTTTGTTGTTTTATATTTTTTTTATTATTTTTCTGAACATTTTTTTACTTTTTTTGAATTTTTCTGAACAGTTTTATATTTTTTTTGTTTTTTTTTCGGAGGGGGCAACGAAAACGATTCATTGTAAAGGGCTCAACAGGAGGAAGAAAACAAAAAAAAGAATTTATTGTTTGGGGAGTTTCGGACAAACATGAGCATGATTGTTAATAGCTCTGTTGATCAGAGTGATGCTACTTTCTGCGTAGCAAATGATTCCACTGCAATGTACACAGACTTGTTTTACTTCACGAAATCTCGTTTGTATATTTGGCACCATCTCCCTGCCCTCTGGTCCCGTTACTTCCGGTACAACAGATCTTCTGGCCATAATAGGGAGATTATCTAGGTCGTCCTGTTCCTCTTCTTCCTCTTCTTGCTGAATTATAACTTTAGCAGGTGGTCCACTCTTCCTTGGATGTGGTGGAGGTGGTGGGGAAGCACCAGCTGAAGCTAGTAAAGAAGCCATTGCTCACTGGTAACAAAGGGTCTTTCTCTCACAATGATGAAAGTCAGAGTGAGGAAAGAAGGAGGGATTTTCACCATTTGGGAAAAAAAATAGTTCTCAACCAATGAAAAGTGTTCATTTTAGATCATATGACCTAGTCTTACATCATTAGGAAACCGAAAGTGAAATGAACCAATGAAAAGTGTTATTACCAAGTCACATGACCTGCTGTGTTTACGTTACGCGCTTTGCAGGGCCTCCCGGTTTGCTTCCAGAAACCTGTGCTTTGCGACTCGGTAAGCGTACGAGTTCGCTAACGTAGCACGTCATATGACGTATCACGCGACAACGCGAAACGTCATGCGGACGGGAGGCGTCACGATGTTGTTTTCTAACGCGGCAGTTGCGGTAAAGAAACGTTTACCGGCTCGCGGTCTATTTCGCGGCATCAAGGTCAGCTAACGGGAAGCTTCCCGATTCGCGAAGCGGGAACGAAGAAAAAAAAATATTTAAAAAAAAAAATTATTCATAAACATATAAAATATATTTTTGGATTTAAAGAAGAATACATTTTACAGCTACAGATATTAGCTGTTAAAAAACCAATGAAATTCACAGAAAAAACCATAGGTTATAGACCATATATAGTTAGGAATTAGCATTTACAAAACCTTGAAAATTCACTGAAAAAACCATAGGTTATAGACCATATATAGTTAGGAATTAGCATTTAAAAAACCTTATTTTACTCACACAAAACCATTGAAATTCCATATATAGTTAGTTGCACTAACTATATATCGCGCACCCGTAATCCACTGCTGATGATGTCACATATTACATCATTCATGACATGGTCAGTGACATCACTGATGACATCACTGATGACATCTCAAATGACATCACTGATGATATCTCATTTGACATCAATGGTCACATCAATGATGATATCATTAATGTGACAATACAATGCATCTCCTCACACTTTAATATAACCTCTGTTACACCCAGTGTTAAATACAGAGTATAATTTTTGAAACCATTGACACACCAATACTAGTTACTACATACCCACTCACTGATTCCTACGTCTACACACACATTCACTCATTCACCCATACAATCATTCATACATACAATCACTCATCTTTACAACACTATCATATGCACTCATACACCTATACAGACACTCACACTCTGCCACTCATCCATGGAGTTACTCACACACCTAGTCAGTCCTGTAAAGAATCAATCACAGTTCCATTTTCTAATCTACACAGTTAAACATAGAGTACCTTACATTTTAAAACATATACTAACACATACTTACTCTCTTATAGAATCACTGATACAAGTACACATTGATCTGCACAGAGTCACACACCTCCCAGCCAGTCATACACACACTCAGTCTCCCATACAAATACTTGTGCAACCAATCAATAACCCATATAGCTACTTATATAGCTACTGATCAACACATGCAGCAGCTTGCACAACAACAGACATGCTGATGCACACTTTCAGACAGTTTAGTCACTAACCCGTGCATTTAGTAAGACGCATTTAATCACTCACTCATACAGTCAATCACGCACCTACTAAAACCTTCATTCAGACACTTATACATCCACTCATTCTTCAATATGTAAAACATATTTAAACTTTACAGAAACACATAATCACTGGATGTTGTCATCAGTGATGTCATTTGAGATGTCATCAGTGATGTCATCAGTGATGTCACTGACCATGTCATGAATGATGTAATATGTGACATCATCAGCAGTGGATTACGGGTGCGCGATATATAGTTAGTGCAACTAACTATATATGGAATTTCAATGGTTTTGTGTGAGTAAAATAAGGTTTTTTAAATGCTAATTCCTAACTATATATGGTCTATAACCTATGGTTTTTTCAGTGAATTTTCAAGGTTTTGTAAATGCTAATTCCTAACTATATATGGTCTACTCTGTATATATACATATACAGAGTAGAATAGTAGTATGTCTGGATATGATGCCTGGGTTATCGGCTATGCCGTACTTACTTCGTCAAAGCATCTCTCTCGCCCAAGACAATGCCTGCCCGTGGCTCCGATGAACAATGAGTATTTGCGGAGCGCCAGTATTTATAACCGGGTTGTTCTGCAATCAGCATGCATGTGCATCTAAACAATAGAATAATAACCTCCAAGATGGCGCCTACCTTGGAATTACTAACTTTCGGTGCTCGAGGCAAACCTTCACCCATGAAAAGAGAAAGCTGGGTTCACAAAATGGCCTCCTAAATAGGGCCCAACTTCCTGGTTGGTTAATTGATACAAACTGGGGTTCGCTGTTGCATATAGAGTGGTCAGGTGTGACCAGAAACGTTTTAAACGAGAATTGAAATTATGAGGCAGCATTAATTACCAAAGAAAAGAGTCGTAATCAGTACTCTATTAAAATGAGTAATACGCTGAGCCATTTCTTGATCATGAAAGGAAAACCTTCCTAATGTTGCAAAAAACAGTGGCTGTGCAGTTTTACCTGTGCTGGTACAGGAAAAAACAGCCCGATGTGGCAGATCTCCCTTGTTCGTTTTTATTCACATGTATCAGTGCATATTACTCAAATAAGTGGGAACAATTGAGGGCAAACCTTTGCAAAAACATTGATGTAAGTAACACAAGATAGGTCTCATAGGGAGCCAATTAATGTTCAGAAATAATGCATACTAGTGGTGGTATGACTATTAATTGCTAGATGGAAAAATATACATAGACTACTTAATTTGCCCCTATGGAATATCGTCATTAAGGCCCCTTGTGTGTGTGCCAAGACGGAAGGCCCACCGCTGTTCTTTTCCAAACATAGTTGTTTCTGAGTCCATTTCTTCCATTATTGTCCACCGTAGGTCTAATATGGTGTGGTTGGTTTCTAAGTAGTGTGTTGATTTTTTAGTTGTGGCTTTCTTGCATTTCACATTGCTTCTGTGTACGCAGATGTATACTTTCAAAGGGCGTGTGGTCATCCCAATATAGTGTAGACCTCACGGGCAGGTGATCATGTAGATCACATTTTTGCTATTGCACGTGGTGAATCTACTTTGCTCCCACTTGGTGTCATTGTTAAAGGTAATGTTCTTACTCATTCTGGTTAGATGGCATACGCTACATTGACCACTGGGGTGGTGACCTTTCAGTGGCGCAAGAAGAGTGTTTGACACTGCACTCTCCGTCAATTTTCACAGTCTTGTATGTACCACTAAGTCCCACACACTTTTCCCTTTCCTGTGTGAGAACATAGGTTTGGGGAAGTTCACATTTGAGTGTACGCCATTGTCTGTTTATTATTTTGCTTACTTGATTGGAACAGGTATTGAAAGTTGTTATGCAGATTTGTCTATCTTCTTTGACTTTCTGTGGTGTGGGTTCAAGTAGGGCGTCCCTATTGACTCAGAAATATTAATGATAAGTGAGATGGGGATTATTGAGTACACCTTGTCCTACAATGGCCTACCTATTTATGTAAAATAATCATATCGCTAGTGTAGTTTTGAAATGTGTAGTACATACTGATATGGTGTGAATCTGATTTGTTTCTGTTTTGTATGATCTACAAACCTCTATTAAATATGGGGTGTGGAAAAATCTATCATCTTTCTACTATTATATATTTCAGGTGGACACCAACCATTTCCAGATGAGGCAGAAATTGCGAGTTTGTCAGATTCAACTGCCGAAGGTAAATACCAGGAGTAATTCACTAAGGATGAATCATAGCACGAGTTTGTGGATGGATCCGTCACATGCATAGGCATCAGATTTTAATATCTATGTGAAACATGTATAATTTCAAAACAAGTGGAGTGCGTTACGAAACGTTTTTCTTGGTGTATATTCGGTAGTGGAAATTACTTCACATGGCCACATCAACAGGTTGCTAAGGATGTATTTTCATGCATTAATAAGGGATGAGTATGGCTACCAGTAACACAGGCACCATGGTTGCATGCTTCAAAGTTTTATGTGTACGTCCCATATTTGCTCAAACTGACCAACTCCAGTCCACCACCATGCATTGTATACATTTTTGCCTTGGGATCATGTGTAGTCAAGACTCGCATTTATTCTGCAACATCACAGCACATTGTGGATGTTGTCTACGTATCCTGAGGACCCTGAACAGCTACCACTCACTAACCACATAATGCATACTTTCATGGGTGGAAGCTTGTGCAGTCCCATACAAAGGCAAATAATGTCCTTTACAAGGCTCACTTAAAGGTAAACACTGTATAGCACTCATACATCAAAGTTCAATGGACACTAGCCCACATGGCTCTCTGATTTATACAACACATAATGCTTTGCTTCCTGACATTACCCACCTTCAAGGGAATGTTTCTCTAAAGCAATGAAACATATATGTCAGCTTTACAGCCATGTCGTCATTGTGCATTTCCAACATGACTTCCCTTAGGCCTGTCCTAATGAAGGTCACTTAGCTAGCCATAACATTCAGCTACATATGTGACCTACAATCCAGGGAAAGAATACAGTCTGAATTAGTGTTGACGCCTTCTCCTACATTGTTTTTAAGTGTTTTTGTATATTTACTCATCCTCCTGCCAGCATGGAAACCACGAAAAAGATTCCAAATTTCTCCCTTGGCCATCTCTGATAATCATTGCACCTGTGTTTTCTTTACAAATCCTTAATATTGTTTTTGCTTCTGGGACCCCATTTAGTTATAATTTGACACACGAGCTCTGTTCATACATTGTGGCAATTAATATGTAGATAAAGTTGTCCCTTAGATCATGGTTGGTGATATGTAACAAAATCATTGCGCAATTCTGACACAAATGTAGTTTTGTATATATCTGCTTCTCGCTCCCAGACCAAAACGTAATTCCTCTTTTGAAATGTATAGCTGACAGGTATCTGCAGTGTTTAACATATCTTGTAGAGCTACACAGAGTGGTGTGTATAAAATATTAATCTCAGTCCAAGCATCAACGTCAATGTAGCAGATAATGTGTAGCATTAATGAAGCTCATGGTGTACAATGTGACTCAAAAGGCAGAACAAACAGGTTTACTAGCATAACAAGTGATGACTACACATCTAAGTTGTAGTCTGTATGATCTTACTTATATCCTATCAGATGTTGATGTGACACGTCTACATGACGTTTTATATGGCTGCATCATTGGTACCATGGTAGTCTAATAAGGATCCATTTTGTAAAGGTTTAAAATCATGAAATTGTGGAAGATGTAACTGTACAGTTGAACACAGAAAATCTATTCTAAAACTATTTTCCTGTTATTTATATTTTATTTGGATTTCTGCTGTTGGGCATGACACAGTTGCCCCTTCAGAAACATGTCTTATTTGGTACATAGCTCCATGAATGCGAGGAAAGCCAAACAAAAAAAACTAATGGAAACTTAAATGATCCAATATACATAACTTAATAGTGCCCTACTGAACATTAGCATTGGGGAACAAGGATGCTTCATGACCAGACAGAGGAACAAAATAAACTACATCACACCAACGGAGGACTGCAGGTGAATGAAAAGAAGATGGCATGATGACAAGCCCATGACTAAGTGATTAACTGGCCAAAAAGTGCTCACTAATGTTCATCTGCAATTCTGTATCTGAAACTAGGGAACACTACAGGCACAATGCACCAAGGTAAACTGAGGCGAAGTCTATCAATACATCTTTTGGTATTCACGAAAGGCATTTATGAGTAGTAAAGTTAGTCTGTTGTCTCAGTTTACCTATGTGAATCGGGCCCCACATCTTCATCCTCTGATGATTATGCAGCCTCCTGTGGTTGTGGTTACATTACAATTGGAGACTGTAGAGTAATTGTGGGTGGCTCAGATGCACAAGCATCAGTGGTTGAAGATGTATGCCCCATTTTAGCAAGAACATTAGAAAATGCCACGAAAGCTGCATGGGATTCCCTAGCAAGGGTTTGCTGGTTTTGCAATAGAGCAAAGACGTTGCTGTTGAGGGAACTCGTTGTTGGCTTTCATTCTATTTCCTAAGACCTTTAGTTCATAATGCAAGGACTGGATGAAGTAATTGATGGCTCTGTGCTTAGTGACAACATCACTAGTGCTTGATGTAGAGGGCAGTTGTTGATTGCTTTTCTGCATCATAACTCCAGCCATGTCATCTAAGGAAACATCAATCCCATAGACCTAAGAATGGGTGTGTACTGCCTCTACCGACCTCTTATTGGGGCTGAGATCGCACAGAACTCATTCTAGGGTGCCTGATAATGTATCCATCCCCAACTTGACTTCTTCCATCATACGTTGCTGTACTCCAACCACTCTCCACTGGAAGATGACTTGCTGATTCTCAGGATCCTCTCAAGGGCTTTGTTGAGCAGCTGTATGTCAAGCATTTTGGTTAACTTGGAGACCCAACAATGTCTTCTTCACTTGCCAAGATTGAAGAAGAACAACCCATAATGACTAGGAGTTGGTTGACGGTGTCTTCATCCATGAATTAGCAGGTAAGTCAAGTTAATCATTATGGACAGGCTATTGTAGAGGAGAGGTAGGCGGTTCCCCTGCAAACTATGTAGATAATATTAGCATTCTACTGAGTTTGTATTTTGTATTGTTCATAGTTGTATCGTGACCCACAATCTGTTTTCTTACTCACATACTGGAAAGTTACAAGGTACTTAGCACTATGGGCAGATTGTAGTATAGTCCATAGTCAGCACTATTTATAGGATCTATTCTTTACCATCCTAATATGTTAATGTGGCAATATGTATATGTTAGTGCGACAACGTACCATGTTGAGCAACACATGTAAGTTATGTTTATACATCACTACATAGTTCTTATTTTAGACATGTTAAGCATTTAGTAACACATGTCTACATATCAACTCGTAGGCATTTAAATCACATCACTGTTGTGTTCCATGCCTCTTGACATTACTACACATTACTACACACACCTGTATAATCTCAGCAGTTTATAAGGCAATTAATTGCCTACCGATTCTATCTCCATACAGTGACCATGTTCAGCAGGTGTGAAACAAACAAGACTTTAGTTAAGTATTTCTGTGTTATTTGCCTTTGTATTTATATTATATTGTGTAGCACTCAGCTATCAAGGACAAAGATTTCACATAATTATTATGGACTAAGTTTTGACCCTTACAGGACACACACATTCCTACACATTAAACACATCCTTACAGAATGTTCAAAATGTCAGAGCTTTGCCATTCTTCACAACATACTAAACCATTATGATGAGTGTTGTAAGATAGGAACACATTGGACATTGTACAAAACATATGGACTAGTTGTATATAATGATGCATAGTTATTGACCTTCAAGTACTTTGTTTCCTTCAAAGACCGCCTGTATAACAACGCACACGACAGCAAAGAGCTCTTCAGCATCGTAATGGAACTCTCCAACCACAAAGCCAACGACATCCCGCCCTCACAAGAACTGTGCCACTCACTAGCCACCTTCTTCCACCGCAAGATCGCTGACATCCACAACAGCTTCAACACCACGACCGCCCCGACTACGCCATCCTCCACCTCACCTGTGAACACCACCAGCGCCATCCGCCTGACCTCCTGGTCCAACGTCAACGACAATGAGACACGCAAGGTCATGAACTCCATCCACTCAGGATCTCCGTCAGACCCGTGCCCACACCACGTATTCAACAAAGCAGCCATCGCACCCCAACTACAGAAGGTCATCAACATCTCCTTTGAAACAGCGACATTCCCGGAACGCTGGAAGCACGCCGAAATCAATGCCCTCCTCAAGAAGCCCAAGGCGGACCCAAAGGACCTCAAGAACTTCCGGCCCATCTCCCTGCTCCCGTTCCCGGCAAAGGTCATCGAGAAAATCGTCAACAGACAATTGGCCCGCCACCTGGAAGACAACATGATCTTGGACCCATCCCAGTCCGGATTCAGACGAAATCCAGCACTGAGACAGCCCTCATCGTAGCCACAGATGACATCAGGTGCTAACTAGACAATGGCGAAACATCAGCCCTCATCCTCCTGGACCTGTCGGCTCCCTTCGACACAGTCTGCCACCGCACTCTAAAGACACGTCTCCTAGAAGCCGGAATCCAAGAGAAGGTCCTTGACTGGACCACGTCCTTCCTCTGCGGCAGAACCCAGAGCGTCCGCCTTCCACCCTTCCGATCCAGAGCCACCAACATCATCTGCAGCGTACCCCTAGGCTCATCCCTCAGCCCGATGCTGTTCAACATCTACATGGCCCTCCTCGAACAAGTGGCCCGCCATCACAACCTCAACATCATCTCCTACGCCTGACGACACCCAGCTCATCCTCTCCCTCACCAAGGACCCACACACTGCCAAAACCAACCTCCACGAGCGAATGAAGGCCGTCGTCGGCTGGATGAGGAACAGCCGTCTGAAGCTGAACTCGGACAAGACGGAGGTACTCATTCTCGGACCCACCCCCTCAGCTTGAGACGACTCCTGGTGGCCGACCACACTGGGAATAGCACCAACACCCACCGACCATTCAGGCAACCTAGGATTCATCCTCGACTCCTCCCTCACCATGTCTAAGCAAGTCAACGCCGTCTCCTCCTCCTGCTACAACACCCTCCGGGGGAACGTCCTTTACAACGGAACTTTTACAACGAAGTACCGTTACGATGCAGGTTTAACAACGAAAGTCATTACGGCGACTTTCGCTGGAGGGCGAACTAGGATAGGTAATAGTTTAATTTACTACCTAACACCTTCCCTACTATCCACGGGGAATGGAGTTGGAATAGTAAATTAAACTATTCACTATCCAGTGCCCCCCAATGCAAGTCGTTGTAATGACTTGCGTTGTAAAACCTGCGTCTTAACGGTACACATTGTAAAAGCACGTGTTGTACCGTCATACATCTCTTTATGAAATTGAACTGGTGCACAGCAAATGATACTACGGGTAGTATACATTTTATAATAGATTAGTAGGTGCTCCCAAGGTATCGTCTCCTGTCCTCTTGACGATTAAGGCATCAAAGTGTTAGTAGTGCATTCAATTAATAATTGGTTGCATCCCTTGAGGCACACTGGAGTTAATGTTCAATGAGGTAACAAATAAAGTTTTTTGCAAAATTTCAATTTGTCGTATTCATTTATTTCTTTATCTTTTTTCTTTTTCCAAATTAATCATTCCATATTCATCAATATAAACTTTCATTACACAACTGATTAATGCAAGCTCCTATGCTTTTCGGGCAATGGCCCTTCGTCCGGGAGCATATCTATAAGTGAAAAAAAATACAGCTCATTCAGTCGATTTTGTTCGTGAACATCTGCACAAAACACTGGTTTAAAACAATGGTGATGAAAAGTGAAAACTCGACAACGGTGTAATAAACATGCAGGGGGACGGGACCCTGTTGTGAGGTGAAAAAGACGGGATATGTTTGACAAAACTTACTGGTTCATCGAGTCAGCGTTTTAACGTATCTAAACGTGAGGAAGGAGGGAAAAGTTAATCTGATGTCCGGACTAGCTAGACGATGACTGTGGAAACTGTCCGGGTTTAATACTCACGGATGAATGTTAAAGCGGCAAAGACGCGGGTTACTTCGGTTAAATCTGCTCGCGTTCTACAGAGCTTCCTGGTACTAGGAGTATCCGAACGGCTTTTGGGTGATGTTACGTAGTGCGTATAAATGTCGTGCAGTGAAGCTAAACGATGGACTAATCGAAAACAGGGGAGTGTGTGTAAAGCTAAAAAACGGACTTAAAGGCGGTCGATCATGAGTGGACATGAAAGACAGACTAGGGTTGTTAACCAAATGGATGGACTGTAAGCGGCTCAGGCAGAGAGGTTATGTATCGTGGGGTGAAAATGTGAATGTGCACAAAAATCACCATGGTGCAAACATATTGTTAATCTAAAAATAAGCAAAAACATAAAATAACAATGATGATGATCAACAGTTAACTGATATAACATCAGGTCAATTGTACAGAACTAATGGTCCCTGAGGGCTCTCAATTACAGATAACATGAAAATTCAATGCGATCGTTTAATCCATGGGGCTTTATCGTATTCAGTCGATAAATCCAATAATTTTCACGGCGAAATACATATTTACTGTTGTCTCTTCCTTCGATTTTTTGTATTACTTCTAGTACCATGAATTTCAATTGCGAGATACTGTGATTCATCTCCAAAAAATGTACTGCCACTGATGATTTAATATTTTTCGTTCTTATGTTCGATTTATATTCATTGAGACGTATTTTTAATTTACGTTCAGTCTTGCCAATGTATGCTTTGCCGCAGGGGCATTTTAGTAAATACACAACATTTGTGGTGTCACACGTAGCTGTAACCTTCAAGGGTATTTGTAAGCCCTTCATAGGGTGCGTAACTTTATTCCCTGGAATTATATTGTGGCAATTATTGCAATTTGCACATGGTCTTGTTCCTTTGAAAGTAATTCCGGCATGATCACCTTGTTTCAAAATTTCACCTAGGTTCCTGCCCCTTGTGTGGGCAAATATGGGTTGATGGTTAAAGACTCCATTAAAATCGGATTCAGCTCTTAATATCGGCCAATGTTTTAATATGATTCTTTTGTAGTCTGAACTTACTTTGGAGAATTTGGACACTATGACTGTTCTGTCACTTTGTGGTTTTGAAATAGGTTTCAACAATTCTTTACGGTTAATGTCCTGAATTCCCATTTTGGCTGTTTCTATGATTTGTTCTGGGTATCCTCTTTGTCTGAATCTTTTACCCATTTCAATGATGCGTTTGTTTGCTACACTGGGGTCCGAAATGATTCGTTTCACTCTTAACATCTGAGATTTAGGAAGGTGACGTTTAAGTGATCCTTGGTGAAAGCTGGTGTAATGTAACAAATTGTTACGATCGGTGGGTTCCCGATAAATGTCCGTGGAAATCTGATTGTTATGTAATTTTACTGAAACATCCAAAAAGGTTACTGATTGGGTATCAATTGTCCATGTTAATTGGATCCGTGTGTCTTCTCTGTTAAGATTCGTGAGTGCTTGTTCTAATGTTTCCTTAGTGTTTGACCATATGATGAATAAATCGTCTATGTATCGGGCATACATTTTCAAATTGTTCGACCAATCAGGATTCATAAAGATGTTTTTTTGTTTAAATTCGCCCATGAATAGGTTCGCATAGACTGGGGCTGCACAGTTGCCCATCGAGGTGCCAACCAGCTGAAGGTACCAATCGTTCTCGTGTACAAAGTAGCTTTGGTATAGGGTGAAAATTACCAATTCCATTAAGAATAATTGCATCGGTTCTTCCACCTTTATTTTGAGAATTGCTTGCTCCATGGCTTCAATACCCTCCTGATGAGGGATCGATGTATAGAGGGATTTAACGTCTGCAGTGCATAGACATAGGTTTTCATTAGGGTCAATGTTTATCGTCTCCAGTTTCCTTAGGAAGTCAGAATTATCCTTGATGTAACTTTTTAATCCTTGAACAATGGGTTGTAAATGTTTGTCTAAAAATTGTCCATCCGGTTCATGAATACTCCCTTGAGTGGATACGATGGGTTTGATGGGTGGGTCCGTTGGGTGATTGTGTATTTTTGGTACTGCATATATTGACGGACTCCTAGGATTTTGTTTCAACAAAAATGTTTTAGTTTTTTGGTTGATAGCGCCTTGTAAAAACGCCTTTTCCACAATATCTTTGAGAATGGTCGCAAAGTGTTGTGTGGGGTTTGTAGGTAATTTCATATATGTGGTGCTGTCTGAGATATGTTCTCTAAGTTTGTTATTGTACATTGTAGTGTTCATTATCACTAAAGCACCTCCTTTATCCGCTTTAGTGCACTTGATTGTTTTGTTGTTGGATATTGCTTTGAGTTTGTCTCTATCTTTTTGTGTTATGTTTTTATATGTGGTCTTCTTGTAGTTGATCAAGGATATATCTTGTTGTACCAATTTTTCAAACAAGTCTATTGTTTTGTGGCTCACTGGAGCTTGATAATTGCTAACTGTTTTCAATCCTAACAATTGGTCAGGTTGTTTGACTTCTTGTGGTGGTAAAACATTATCAAAGAAATGACGTAGTCTCAGTTTTCTAGTCAATTTGAAAGTACTGACTTCCAATTCTAATTGGTCTGTTTTGTTGGCTGGTACAAATGACGTTCCTCTTTGTAGTAGCTCGATTTCTTGTTTTGTAAATGTGTGGTCAGAAATATTGATCATGAGGTGATTTAGACACCTGTTTTCTTCTTGTCGGTCTTTTTTGGTAATGTTGCACTTCTGGTTTGGGGAGGATCTTTTGACCTTGCTCCTCCTGGGTCGTCTTTTTCGGTGACCTGTTCTAAAAAATCGGTTCCAGTAGGTTTTGTTGGTATATTTGAAACGCTAGGTGCTGTGTCTTGTGATTTTGCTTGTGTTTGTGATCCAGTTTTTTGTTAGCGGTTAGATGTGTCACTATCTGTATATTCATGGCCGGAGGTATATGCACAAAGGAGGAGAAACCGAACCTACACCCAGAGCACTGATACATCTTCTACAGATAGTGACACATCTAACCGCCAACAAAAAACTGGATCACAAACACAAGCAAAATCACAAGACACAGCACCTAGCGTTTCAAATATACCAACAAAACCTACTGGAACCGATTTTTTAGAACAGGTCACCGAAAAAGATGACCCAGGAGGAGCAAGGTCAAAAGATCCTCCCCAAACCAGAAGTGCAACATTACCAAAAAAGACAGCAAGAAGAAAACAGGTGTCTAAATCACCTCATGATCAATATTTCTGACCACACATTTACAAAACAAGAAATCGAGCTACTACAAAGAGGAACGTCATTTGTACCAGCCAACAAAACAGACCAATTAGAATTGGAAGTCAGTACTTTCAAATTGACTAGAAAACTGAGACTACGTCATTTGTTTGATAATGTTTTACCACCACAAGAAGTCAAACAACCTGACCAATTGTTAGGATTGAAAACAGTTAGCAATTATCAAGCTCCAGTGAGCCACAAAACAATAGACTTGTTTGAAAAATTGGTACAACAAGATATATCCTTGATCAACTACAAGAAGACCACATATAAAAACATAACACAAAAAGATAGAGACAAACTCAAAGCAATATCCAACAACAAAACAATCAAGTGCACTAAAGCGGATAAAGGAGGTGCTTTAGTAATAATGAACACTACAATGTACAATAACAAACTTAGAGAACATATCTCGGACAGCACCACATATATGAAATTACCTACAAACCCCACACAACACTTTGCGACCATTCTCAAAGATATTGTGGAAAAGGCGTTTTTACAAGGCACTATCAACCAAAAAACGAAAACATTTTTGTTGAAACAAAATCCTAGGAGTCCGTCAATATATGCAGTACCAAAAATACAGATTCACCCAACGGACCCACCCATCAGACCCATCGTATCCACTCAAGGGAGTATTCATGAACCGGTTGGACAATTTTTAGACAAACATTTACAACCCATTGTTCAAGGATTAAAAAGTTACATCAAGGATACTTCTGACTTCCTAAGGAAACTGGAGACGATAAACATTGACCCTAATGAAAACCTATGTCTATGCACTGCAGACGTTAAATCCCTCTATACATCGATCCCTCATCAGGAGGGTATTGAAGCCATGGAGCAAGCAATTCTCAAACTAAAGGTGGAAGAACCGATGCAATTATTCTTAATGGAATTGGTAATTTTCACCCTATACCAAAGCTACTTTGTACACGAGAACGATTGGTACCTTCAGCTGGTTGGCACCTCGATGGGCAACTGTGCAGCCCCAGTCTATGCGAACCTATTCATGGGCGAATTTGAACAAAAAAACATCTTTATGAATCCTGATTGGTCGAACAATTTGAAAATGTATGCCCGATACATAGACGATTTATTCATCATATGGTCAAACACTAAGGAAACATTAGAACAAGCACTCACGAATCTTAACAGAGAAGACACACGGATCCAATTAACATGGACAATTGATACCCAATCAGTAACCTTTTTGGATGTTTCAGTAAAATTACATAACAATCTGATTTCCACGGACATTTATCGGAAACCCACCGATCGTAACAATTTGTTACATTACACCAGCTTTCACCAAGGATCACTTAAACGTCACCTTCCTAAATCTCAGATGTTAAGAGTGAAACGAATCATTTGGACCCCAGTGTAGCAAACGAACGCATCATTGAAATGGGTAAAAGATTCAGACAAAGAGGATACCCAGAACAAATCATAGAAACAGCCAAAATGGAAATTCAGGACATTAACCGTAAAGAATTGTTGAAACCTATTTCAAAACCACAAAGTGACAGAACAGTCATAGTGTCCAAATTCTCCAAAGTAAGTTCAGACTACAAAAGAATCATATTAAAACATTGGCCGATATTAAGAGCTGAATCCGATTTTAATGGAGTCTTTAACCATCAACCCATATTTGCCCACACAAGGGGCAGGAACCTAGGTGAGATTTTGAAACAAGGCGATCATGCCGGAATTACTTTCAAAGGAACAAGACCATGTGCAAATTGCAATAATTGCCACAATATAATTCCAGGGAATAAAGTTACGCACCCTATGAAGGGCTTACAAATACCCTTGAAGGTTACAGCTACGTGTGACACCACAAATGTTGTGTATTTACTAAAATGCCCCTGCGGCAAAGCATACATTGGCAAGACTGAACGTAAATTAAAAATACGTCTCAATGAACATAAATCGAACAAAAGAACGAAAAATATTAAATCATCAGTGGCAGTACATTTTTTAGGAGATGAATCACAGTATCTCGCAATTGAAATTCATTGTACTAGAAGTAATACAAAAAATCGAAGGAAGAGACAACAGTAAATATTTACTTCGCCGTGAAAATTATTGGATTTATCGACTGAATACGATAAAGCCCCATGGATTAAACGATCGCATCAAATTTTCATGTTATCTGTAATTGAGAGCCCTCAGGGACCATTAGTTCTGTACAATTGACCTGATGTTATATCAGTTAACTGTTGATCATAATCATTGTTATTTTATGTTTTTGCTAATTTTTAGATTAACAATATGTTTGCACCATGGGGATTTTTGTGCACATTCACATTTTTACCCCACGATACATAACCTCTCTGCCTGAGCCACTTACAGTCCATCCATTTGGTTAACAACCCTAGTCTGTCTTTCATGTCCACTCATGATCGACCGCCTTTAAGTCCGTTTTTTAGCTTTACACACACTCCCCTGTTTGTGATTAGTCCATCGTTTAGCTTCACTGCACGACATTTATACGCACTACGTAACATCACCCAATAGCCGTTCGGATACTCCTAGTACCAGGAAGCTCTGTAGAACGCGAGCAGATTTAACCGAAGTAACCCGCGTCTTTGCCGCTTTAACATTCATCCGTGAGTATTAAACCCGGACAGTTTCCACAGTCATCGTCTAGCTAGTCTGGACATCAGATTAACTTTTCCCTCCTTCCTCACGTTTAGATACGTTAAAACGCTGACTCGACGAACCAGTAAGTTTTGTCAAACATATCCCGTCTTTTTCACCTCACAACAGGGTCACGTCCCCCTGCATGTTTATTACACCGTTGTCGAGTTTTCACTTTTCATCACCATTGTTTTAAACCAGTGTTTTGTGCAGATGTTCACGAACAAAATAGACTGAATGAGCTGTATTGTTTTTCACTTATAGATATGCTCCCGGACGAAGGGCCATTGCCCAAAATGCATAGGAGCTTGCATTAATCAGTTGTGTAATGAACGTTTATATTGATGAATATGGAATGATTAATTTGGAAAAAGAAAAAAGATAAAGAAATAAATGAATACGACAAATTGAAATTTTGCAAAACACTTTATTTGTTACCTCATTGAACATTAACTCCAGTGTGCCTCAAGGGATGCAACCAATTATTAATTGAATGCACTACTAACACTTTGATGCCTTAATCGTCAAGAGGACAGGAGACGATACCTTGGGAGCACCTACTAATCTATTATAACATTTATACTACCCTTAGTATCATTTGCTGTGCACCAGTTCAATTTCATAAAGAGATTCAATACTTTTCCTCTCCACGAACTAGTGGCACGCCACACAAAAACCCAAATAACAAAAATGAACTATGAAGATATATCAAAATCCACTGAAGCCAGAGCTGATACCTTTGCCTTCGCAACTGATGAAGCCACAAGAATATATGCACTTATACAAGAGGATATAGCTCAAACAACAACCATCAGGTCTAAAGAACAGAACGTCAAACAATTACTTTACCTATCCAAACGAAGGATCAATCAAAAATTACATGCCAACACCTTAATCAAATACCATAAAGCCTTAAGAATACCAAGAGGCCTACGGATTGCACTAAAGCCCTCGTTGTGCAAAAATTCTAAAACCTTTCAAGAACGCTGGTATGCGATACTTAATAAGTGCAGTTTGGATCTAATTCTACTGATAATAGAGGAACTATCCAATATTTTGATTGACTTGGAAAAAGAAATTACAGAGACAACCGATGAACTAACCAAAAGCATGTCATCTGAGGAATTAGATACATTATTGATAGACATTAAACAACAATTGGAAAAACATAGCAATGACATAAATGACCGTAAAATTAGAAAATTTCGCCGAGATACTTTGGATTACAAACTTGGCGAGGTATATACATGGGCGGAGGTATATGCACAAAGGAGGAGAAACCGACCCTACACCCAGAGCACTGATGCGTCTTCTACAGATATTGACACATCTAACCGCCAACAAAAAACTGGATCACAAACACAAGCAAAATCACAAGACATAGCACCTAGCGTTTCAAATATACCAACAAAACCTACTGGAACCGATTTTTTAGAACAGGTCATCGAAAAAGACGACCCAGGAGGAGCAAGGTCAAAAGATCCTCCCCAAACCAGAAGTGCAACATTACCAAAAAAGACCGACAAGAAGAAAACAGGTGTCTAAATCACCCCATGATCAATATTTCTGACCACACATTTACAAAACAAGAAATCGAGCTACTACAAAGAGGAATGTCATTTGTACCAGCCAACAAAACAGACCAATTAGAATTGGAAGTCAGTACTTTCAAACTGACTAGAAAACTGAGACTACGTCATTTGTTTGATAATGTTTTACCACCACAAGAAGTCAAACAACCTGACCAATTGTTAGGATTGAAAACAGTTAGCAATTATCAAGCTCCAGTGAGCCACAAAACAATAGACTTGTTTGAAAAATTGGTACAACAAGATATATCCTTGATCAACTACAAGAAGACCACATATTAAAACATAACACAAAAAGATAGAGACAAACTCAAAGCAATATCCAACAACAAAACAATCAAGTGCACTAAAGCGGATAAAGGAGGTGCTTTAGTGATAATGAACACTACAATGTACAATAACAAACTTAGAGAACATATCTCAGACAGCACCACATATATGAAATTACCTACAAACCCCACACAACACTTTGCGACCATTCTCAAAGATATTGTGGAAAAGGCGTTTTTACAAGGCACTATCAACCAAAAAAATAAAACATTTTTGTTGAAACAAAATCCTAGGAGTCCGTCAATATATGCAGTACCAAATATACACAAACACCCAACGGACCCACCCATCACACCCATCGTATCCACTCAAGGGAGTATTCATGAACCGGTTGGACAATTTTTAGACAAACATTTACAACCCATTGTTCAAGGATTAAAAAGTTACATCAAGGATACTTTTGACTTCCTAAGGAAACTGGAGACGATAAACATTGACCCTAATGAAAACCTATGTCTATGCACTGCAGACGTTAAATCCCTCTATACATCGATCCCTCATCAGGAGGGTATTGAAGCCATGGAGCAAGCAATTCTCAAACTAAAGGTGGAAGAACCGATGCAATTATTCTTAATGGAATTGGTAATTTTCACCCTATACCAAAGCTACTTTGTACACGAGAACGATTGGTACCTTCAGCTGGTTGGCACCTCGATGGGCAACTGTGCAGCCCCAGTCTATGCGAACCTATTCATGGGCGAATTTGACGAAAAAAACATCTTTATGAATCCTGATTGGTCGAACAATTTGAAAATGTATGCCCGATACATAGACGATTTATTCATCATATGGTCAAACACTAAGGAAACATTAGAACAAGCACACACGAATCTTAACAGAGAAGACACACGGATCCAATTAACATGGACAATTGATACCCAATCAGTAACCTTTTTGGATGTTTCAGTAAAATTACATAACAATCAGATTTCCATGGACATTTATCGGAAACCCACCGATCGTAACAATTTGTTACATTACACCAGCTTTCACCAAGGATCACTTAAACGTCACCTTCCTAAATCTCAGATGTTAAGAGTGAAACGAATCATTTCGGACCCAAGTGTAGCAAACAAACGCATCTTTGAAATGGGTACAAGATTCAGACAAGGAGGATACTCAGAACAAATCATAGAAACAGCCAAAATGGAAATTTAGGACATTAACCGTAAAGAATTGTTGAAACCTATTTCAAAACCACAAAGTGACAGAACAGTCATAGTGTCCAAATTCTCCAACGTAAGTTCAGACCACAAAAGAATCATATTAAAACATTGGCCGATATTAAGAGCTGAATCCGATTTTAATGGAGTCTTTAACCATCAACCCATATTTGCCCACACAAGGGGCAGGAACCTAGGTGAAATTGTGAAACAAGGTGATCATGCCGGAATTACTTTCAAAGGAACAAGACCATGTGCAAATTGCAATAATTGCCACAATATAGTTCCAGGGAATAAAGTTACGCACCCTATGAAGGGCTTACAAATACCCTTGAAGGTTACAGCTACGTGTGACACCACACATGTGGTGTATTTACTAAAATGCCCCTGCGGCAAAGCATACATTGGCAAGACTGAACGTAAATTAAAAATACGTCTCCATGAACATAAATCGAACATAAGAACGAAAAATATTAAATCATCAGTGGCAGTACATTTTTTGGAGATGAATCACAATATCTCGCAATCGAAATTCATGGTACTAGAAGTAATACAAAAAATTGAAGGAAGAGACAACAGTAAATATGTACTTCGCCGTGAAAATATTGGATTTATCGACTGAATACGATAAAGCCCCATGGATTAAACGATCGCATTGAATTTTCATGTTATCTGTAATTGAGAGCCCTCAGGGACCATTAGTTCTGTACAATTGACCTGATGTTATATCAGTTAACTGTTGATCATCATCATTGTTATTTTATGTTTTTGCATATTTTTAGATTAACAATATGTTTGCACCATGGTGAATTTTGTGCACATTCACATTTTTACCCCACGATACATAACCTCTCTGCCTGAGCCATTTGGTTAACAACCCTAGTCTGTCTTTCATGTCCACTCATGATCGACCGCCTTTAAGTCCATTTTTTAGCTTTACACACACTCCCCTGTTTGCGATTACTCCTTCATTTAGCTTCACTGCACGACATTTATACGCACTACGTAACATCACCCAAAAGCCGTTCGGATACTCCTAGTACCAGGAAGCTCTGTAGAACGCGAGCAGATTTAACCGAAGTAACCCGCGTCTTTGCCGCTTTAACATTCATCCGTGAGTATTAAACCCGGACAGTTTCCACATTCATCGTCTAGCTAGTCTGGACATCAGATTAACTTTTCCCTCCTTCCTCACGTTTAGATACGTTAAAACGCTGACTCGACGAACCAGTAAGTTTTGTCAAACATATCCCGTCTTTTTCACCTCACAACAGGGTCACGTCCCCCTGCATGTTTATTACACCGTTGTCGAGTTTTCACTTTTCATCACCATTGTTTTAAACCAGTGTTTTGTGCAGATGTTCACGAACAAAATAGACTGAATGAGCTGTATTGTTTTTCACTTATAGATATGCTCCCGGACGAAGGGCCATTGCCCGAAATGAATAGGAGCTTGCATTAGTCAGTTGTGTAATGAACGTTTATATTGATGAATATGGAATGATTAATTTGGAAAAAGAAAAAAGATAAAGAAATAAATGAATACGACAAATTGAAATTTTGCAAAAAACTTTATTTGTTAACTCATTGAACATTAACTCCAGTGTGCCTCAAGGGATGCAACCAATTATTAATTGAATGCACTACTAACACTTTGGTACCTTCATACATCCCACCCTCCGCATGCTCCGCAGGATCTACAAGTGGATCCCGACCAAAACAAGAAGAACGGTGACACATGCCTTCGTCAGCAGCAGACTGGACTACGGCAACGCACTCTACGCAGGAATCCCAGCCAAACACCTAAGACGATTACAACGCATCCAAAACGCCTCCGCCCGACTGATCGTCAACGTCCCCCGCCGCAGCCACATCACCACCCCACCTGAGGGACCTACATTGGCTGCCCGTCGACAAGAGGATCACCTTCAAGCTCCTCACCCACGCACACAAAGCATTCCACAACGCCGGACCAGCCTACCTGAACAGCAGACTCAGCTTCTACACCTCCGCCAGCTCCGCTCCGCCAGCCTCGCCCTCGCCGCTGTCCCCCGCATCCAACGAACGACCTCCGGCTGCAGATCCTTCTCCTACCTCGCCGCCAAGACCTGGAACACCCTCCCTACCCACGTACGGCAGACCCAAGACCTACTCGCCTTCAGAAGACTCCTCAAGACCTGGCTCTTCAAGCAGTAGCAGCACCCGCCTCCCCTCAGTGCCTTGAGACCCTCACGGGTAAGTAGCGTGCTCTACAAAGTACTCTGATTGATTGATTGATTGTTTTGCGATAGAGAGGCCAGGATTCCTCCATTTTCATATGTGCAAATAGCCTACCATCATAATTCTAGGGCCGCCAACCTCTATGTTTGTTAATATCAACACAGGCAAGTTTGCACCGTTGTTAACACGTGACACCTATGTAGGTGTTCCAGTTTTTGTATCTTGAGTGAGATTAAGCAGACTGATATATTTAATATTATAAAATATACCTCTGTGTATGTGATACATGAGGCAGTTGAAATGGTATGACATGTCTGCTCACACACAAACATGCCTATCATGAAGGTACCCTTGCACTATGGTGTATGGGTGGTGCTGTGGGTGTAGGCTGAACCCAGGGCACCAGAGCCTGCTGAAAAACAGATATTCAGCCCTTATTAGTAAATATCAAGCATTATTTCATACTCTCTTTCACACTACACACCATGTTAGCTTGCTGGCCTGCATTATGTGACAGTTTAGTGTCTATGCTGTCTGGAACAACCTACCCACGGAATTGCGCAAGGAACCTAACTTGCTGCCGTTTCGAAAGAAACTAAAAACAGTGCTTTTTCAGCAAGCATGGGGTGTGCTGTAAATCTTGACTATTGGCGGTGGAATTTGTGTGGCACTATGTACCTGGAAAGCGCTTAGAGACCCCGGGGTGATCATGCGCTATATAAATTAAATAAATAAATAATAAATAAATAAATGCCCTGTTTTTGTGTGTAGACAGAAATGTGTTCTTCACATGTGACCATGTGGTATGTAATATTTCACAAAGACACATACACATCTATCCTAATATGCTAAGGTGTATAGATGACTAACATCTACATATATGTGCATCATTGTTTCATGAGGACATGATAGTACATGATAATACAAAAATTGTAGGTACATTTGTTGTCTGAGTGTTACGCTATAACTTTACACATGCACACGTCTTGAATCATGATGCTGATTGTATATTGGACTGTCTCCCTTCCAGGTGGAGAATCAGTCCAGCAAAAGATCAATCCGGAGAGTAGATGTCTCGGTAGGACGTGGAGCAAACTTTGTAAAAGTCTTGGGGTGTCCATTATTTTAATCTTGCCCTTCTATTGACTTGAAGAGACCGGTGTAGGAAAATTATCTGGAGTTGGAAAATAGTATCACAAGTACTTTTAACCAATGTATTCCTATTAAAGTACTGAAAACCCAATTGAGACCTTCAGCCTCTTGATATAACGCTTAGCTTAAGGCTCAAAAAAAGATCTGCAAAAAAGGCTGATAGAAAATGGCGCAAGTCCTCCAATGCAGAGGACACAACAATATTTAAAAAAACTCTGGCAAAGTATAAGATTGAAATTGCTAAAGCAGAACGTTTTTCTACCGCTATCTTGGCTGCACCCAACAGAGCAAAGAAAGTGTGAAACATCCTGTACCCGTGACACAGGTTTATGCGACAATCTGGCCGGGTTTTTAGAGGAGAAAAATAATATTATTCAAGGCATTGACACGTCTCTTTCGAAAAGGTTTTGTCTGGAATCAGTGCTAAGGAGCAAATAAGTATACTAGTTCACTTCAACCATTCAACAGAGGATGATTTAGAAATATTGCATTGTCTATTTCCTCCGGCTCCCCCCTGGATCCTTTACCTCACAGGGCTTGGAAGGAACAGGCGGGGGAACTTTACCCACTGCTCTTGCAAATTTGTTGCCAATCTTTGCAAACTGGCAAAGTTTCAGCAATTTGAGAAAGGGAAATTGTGTCACCTTTATTAAAAATGTCAATGCTGGGGGCGTGGCTACGAGGGCGAAGATGGCGGACGTGGCTTGCTAGAGCTCCCGCTAGCCCGATATCATCCGTATATTTATCCTGGCCTCCGGACCCTGTAACACCCCACACCTGCGGCGGAGGTTGCGGTTGGTGACGGGAGCCCTCCGGTGAAAGTATCGGGGTTCCAGGAGCTCTGACAGTAGCAATAACGGTGGCGACATCCTGAGGCCTACCCGCATCGTGGGCAGCCGGGGCCTCGAGTTTGATGACCCCCGACCGGAAGCACCCAGGGTCGGCAGGCTGGTGGAGAGGCGGGACCCGCGATTGGGACCTGCGCAGTCAGCGGAGCGGCGAAAGGCGGTGTACAAAGCCCCACGGGGGTGGAGAGAGTTCCGGTGCCACCGAAGCGCAGTGAAGGGACGGCTGCCTACCTCGGGCTGCAGGAGCCGGGGACTCGAGTTTGGTGACCCCCCGTCGCCGAAGGTACAGCGCGAAAACGGCAGGGGCGGGCAGCGGCGAGACTGCTGTTGGAGTGGGCCCCCCGGAGTGAGACTCTGCATACGATCTGGGCCCGGGGGCTTGTGAACTGACCTGTTCTTCCGGAGTTGAGGCCCCCCCCCCCCGGGGTTTGATCCCCCGAGTGCCGATACACTGGTGTGAGAGAGGGAGGGGGTGCGCGCATCGTACCTCTGGGTCCCTGAGCGTCGAGCTGTGGAGCTGCTGGAACTGATGCCACATTTGACCGCCCTGGGGTGACGAACTGTGGTGTGGGGGACCCCCCAATCGTCTGCCGCGAGTGTTTGACGGTGGACGGCCGTGGTTTGGACCGCCTGGGAGCAGTGACCCTGAGCTCGGTAGATTGCCCCGTTGGCCCCCTTGACATCCCCGTGGAGGGCAGCAGGGGGAGGCGATAGTGGTGCGGGCGAAGAAGTCCGGCTTGACCTGTTTTGGTGGTGACCATTGGTGACGTGAGACCCATCGCTGAGAGGTCTGTGAGGCGGGAGCCCCGGATAGCGCCGAATCATGACCAGAGGCGGGGGTGGGCCTGCCAAGCAGGGACCCATCGACAAATTTACGGGCCCGAGTGGAGGCCCCGGGGCGTCCGGTGGTCAGGGGTCGGGCCCCGACAACGCAGCGCTTATGGCGGCCATTACCCAGTCCAGGGACATGCTGGATGCCAAGATTGGGGCAGTTGGAGCTGACGTGACCCTATTGCGCCAAGACCTGCGCAACGCCGTTGCACGGATAACAGAGACGGAATCCAGGATTTCGGTTGTGGAGGATGATGTGGGGACCCTGAAAAAGAAAATGGCAGCGATGGAGAACATTCAGCGGGGCCTGGCGCTCCGGGTGGAGGATGCGGAAGGACAGGCGCGCAGAAATAACCTTCGCTTTGTGGGCTTTCCGGAAGGATGTGAGAAGGGGCACATGGAACAATTTCTGTCCCAGTGGCTGGAGAGCTGGCTCCCCCCGGATGTCCTGTCCAGTTGCTTCGTGATTGAACGTGCCCATAGAGCCCTGACCCAGAAACCGCCTGCGGGAGAGAGGCCTAGACCGGTGATCGCTAGGCTCCTGAACTTTCACAACAGGGACACGATATTGCGGGAAGCCAGGGCCAAAGACTCCCTCCTTTTTGAGAATCATAAGATCATGATCTTCCCGGATTATACCAGGCTTGTACAACAGCAGCGGCATTCATTCATCGCCGCCAAGGCGAAACTTCGGGGTCTAAAGATCCAATACTCCTTGCTCTATCCGGCTCGCCTCCGGGTGGTCTTTCAATCCCGCACCCATTTCTTCGACACGCCGGAGGAGGTCTTCAAGTGGACCGATGAAACTGTGAGCGTCAGGCCCCATGCTCAGCCGGGATTGAACCCGGGAAGATCGAGAGACTCATCGCAGGACAGGGGGGACCAGACGGCCCGGGCCAAACGACACAGACGGTCTCGATCTAGAAAACGCTCTGCTTCGAGGAGTGGTTCTCCTGAGGGGACACAAGGCGACTCTGATCAAACTGGCAAGGGCTGATGTGATACTGAGGGGCTGAACGTGCTGCTGGGGACGATTTGGGCTCCAAATGAAGAGGAGCTGTCTCCTAATACTTTGCTGTATTGAGGGCTGCCTGCTGCACCTCTAGTGGTGGCTTGTCAGCTTATTTGTCTTTGAGTGGGGCGTGGGGAGGGGGGGTTCAGGGTGCTCCTGATAGGGGCTACTTGCCTCCTGCGTTGGTGGGAGTTGTCAGGGGAGGGGGGAGTTCGTACTGTTTGTAGGGGTAGTTGGGTTCTCCAGTATTAGGGGTGTCTTTCATAGATTCACATGCCTGAATCATTCCCCATGAGTAGGAGTCCCATGGTATATAAAAAAGCAATAAATGCCATAAAATATATAGCAAATATTAGAAATACCAAACCAGGAAGTAACTAGCACCAGCTACAGTAGAAAAAACTTCCACACTCGTGACCATCCCAGTCATTATGTGTTAGTCCAAACTGCAGCCAATCAGGCGACAGCACCCACCAGAATGTTCTCCCCAGAGGCTCAGGCTCTCAGATTTTCTACCGCACGTCGTGTGAAGGGAGTCTCCCTGAGCTCTGCTCAGTTTTTTTCTTTTTTTTTTTTCTTCAAGACTAGTATTTTCTTCAAGACTTCCAATGTCTACTTCTAAGTCACTGTTTAGGTCCTGTGATTCTTGTGGAAAACTTAGATTATTCAAAGAAGATCCCCACAAGAAATGTTTATATTGCCTTTATCCTGACCATAAGGCAAAGGAGTGCAAGATCTGCCGGACCTTTCCCCCTAAGACCATCAGGGACAGAGAAGGACGACTGCTGTTGTGGCTTAACAGGCTAAAAGACAAGGACGACCCCTTGTCTGAGGTAGGAAGCATTGCCTCTGGTTCTTCTCGTATTTCTAGTAAGAGGAAGGCTGGAGTTGAAGTATCATCTCCTAAGGCGAAAGTGGCTAAACAGGCCCAGCCTTCTCTGGATTCTTCTGGACCCAGTACTTCAAAGAAGCTTCTTCCATTTGTTAGGACTGATAGTGCGTCCTCGAAGAAGTCTGGGAAATCTGCAGTTCCCAAGAAATCTTCTCAGTCTATGCCTCCTCAGTTGCCACCTTTGACAATGTCAACGTCAAATAAGGAGTGTGTCTCCTCTCCTGTGGCTACGTCTACCACCTGCACTATGACTTTCTCATCTCCTCAGCCAGCTATAGTGATGTCTTCAGCTTCTTCTCCTACGCTGGTTCATGTGCAGATAAGGCCTATCTCGTCGTCGAAGATCGTCCCGTCGACGACGGCTAAGGTACCGTCGACGAGTTCCTCATCTAATATTCTAGTGTCGACGGGCGGTTCCCCGTCGACGATGAAAATGGTGCCGTTGACGAAGCTCCCGTCGACGAAGCTCCCATTGACGGCGTTACCGTCGACGTCAAAATCACCGTCGACGAAGTTACCGTCGACGACCACGTCGACGATATTACCGTCGACGACCCCGTCGACGAAGTTACCGTCGACGAAGTTACCGTCGACGAAGTTACCGTCGACGACCCCGTCGACGAAGTTACCGTCGACGAAGATCTCATCCAGACACTCGTCGACGATGAACACAGATCAACCGTCGACGATGGTTCTGTCGACGAAGAAAAAGGTTCCGCATCAAGAGACAGATTCGTCGATGACGGAGGTGCCTCCGTCGACACCACCATTGTCAAGCTGCACTGCTTTACAAGTCTGGTCTGCACACCCATCCGGAATACCGTTGCCCTCACCTGCAACTACGGCAACGCTGTTGAAGAAACGGGCTGATAATGAGGTCATCCCTTCTACGCTCGTAGTGCCAGAGAAACTTTTGGATTCTGATGAAGAGGGTTCTTATGAGGATGAGAATTTTGGAGTGGCCAGAAGTCCGTCTGACCTCCGGATTAAGATTCAGGACGGTGATACGGAAGAAGATATGCAAGAAACTGAACCTTTGTCACAAGAGAACAGGCCTGCTTCCGGCATGCCGATGCCTGAGGAATTATTTCGCAATTTACAATTCATGCTCAGCGACTACTATAGGTGTTTTCCACCTTCAGAGTCAGGTGATTCTCGGGTGTCTACGCCAAGACCTATGACAACGACGCCGCTTTCAAAGCAGACACAGCCAGTTGAATCTGAGCCACGGGAGCAAGAACGCACAACATTGCCTATGTCTGAAGTCATAGATCCTCAAACAGGGGATGAGTACTCTGATAATGAGGAGCAGGAGGAAGGAGAATTGGATAATAAGTCAGAATCGTTGGAGTATGAGGATTACAATGCAAACACACCCTCTCCGGCAGAACCTACGTCATCCGAGTCACCTCCTGTGGACATTGCCTCATTCCACAAGATCATGGATAGGGCAACAAAGAGGTTCTTGATGCCTATGGAGTCGAAGCAAGATGAATGCTTCTTATATGACTTCAAGTCTTCACAACAGAAACAGAGTTGGACCATTCCAATCATTGAGTTCATATGGAAGGAAGGACTGAAGATTATGTCCAAACCTAACTCTTTACCAGCAGCGCTCCCTAGAGTGGATAAAAAATATAGGGCGCCTAATTCAGCTCCAGCATGCCTCATTGGGCAAGCGAAAGCAGACTCTGTGGTAGAACAGGCAGCGCAAAAGAGATCTTCTAATCCATCAGCTCAGGTTTCTGTTCCGCCAGACAAAGACGGGAAACGTCTTGATTCAATCGGGAAAAAGGTGTCTACTATTGCAGCTACGACTATTAAAGTCGCAAACTCTCTGGCCATATTAGGGATATACGAGAGGCAGATGTGGTCTGACATCTTGCCGTATGTTGAAAAACTTCCTGAACCAGATCGAGCGGAAGCAAAGAAAATCCTTCAAGAAGGAGAGTGCGTCTCATCTGAGATGATTGATGCTGCAGTGGACGTTGCTGCAACAGGTTTTCGTCAGCTAGCAGGTGCAGCTGTTCTCAGGAGGCAAGGTTGGTTGAGAGCAACATCTTTTAGACAGGAGGTCCAATCAAGAATTTTAGATATGGCTTATGATGGAGAACATCTATTTGGGAAACACTTGGACGATGCGTTGGAAGCCATCAAGAAGGATACGGATACAGCACGTTCGCTGGGCACACTGCAATACAGGAAGTCTTCCTTTCGTGGCACAAGAGGAAGAGGGAATTTCTCTAATAGAGGAAATTATAACCAACAGCGCTCCTATACTTCCACCCAGGGAAACCAAAGATACCAGCCATATCGTCAACAGAATTACGGACAAAGAAGGGGAAATTTTTCTCAATCTAGAGGAAAAACCAATTATCGTGGAAGAGACAGTAAAAAGTGAGAGACGCATCCTGCCGCCACTTTGCCCCAACCCGAACCAAATTGGAGGAAAACTATCCCAAAATTACTTAAATTGGTCCAAGATTACCACGGACAAATGGGTTTTAGATGTGGTGGCCAGAGGTCACATTTTGGAATTCGTAAAAACTCCTCCAAATTGTCCCCCAAGAGGACCTCCTCCAACACATCTCAAGGAGCTGTTTGCCCAGATCAATATTATGATTCAAAAAGGAGCAATAGAAAGGGTTCCTCATCATCAAAAAGGGAAAGGTTTTTACTCGAGATTTTTCCTTATTCGCAAGAAGTCGGGGAATGGCGACCCATCCTCGACCTGCGTGCCCTCAACAAATTTCTCAAAAAACTGTCATTCAGGATGTTAACACTGCAGGAAATCCTCCATTTTCTTTCGGCGGGAGAGTTTATGGCAACACTCGACCTTCAAGACGCATACTTCCATGTTCCGATTTTTCCCAGGCACCGGAAGTTTCTAAGGTTCAGAGTGGCTGGCAGGGACTTTCAATTCAGGGTTCTTCCCTTTGGACTACGCTCGGCCCCCAGAGTATTTACAAAGATGCTGGCCCCGGTGGCAGCCCACCTTCGATTGCAGTCAATACAGATATATCCGTATCTGGACGATTGCCTTATCAAGGCCAGTTCTTTCAACATGACAAGAACTCACATTCAAAAGGCTCTGTCACTGATGCAAGACCTGGGTTTCACAGTGAACTTCCAGAAATCACGCCTAACGCCATCAAGGAGAAAGAATTTCTTGGGAGCGACATTAGACACCAAGCTCGCCCAAGTGTTTATCTCAAGGGAGAGACAAGTAAAAATACAACGGCTGGCTGCTGCACTGTTGGTAAAAAGCTGCGTTTCAGTGCGCATGTTCAAGTGTTTCATGGGAATGATTTCTTCCTGCATACTACTCACCCCCAATTGTCGTCTGCGGATGAGGCCCCTGCAGGAGGAGCTCAGTCAACAGTGGATTCAGGTGTCAGGGTCCTTCGAGGATATCATAAACATAACACCACGAATGCGAGCAGCGATTCAATGGTGGAGCCAAGGTTGCAACATACAAGTGGGATGCTCTTTCCTCACGGAAGTGCCCAGGTTCATAGTAACGATTCAGAAAAGGGGGTGGTGATGAACAGAGTGCCTGAATTAAGCAGACCACTCTTACCCAGTCCAAAGATCAGGGCTTGATCCATCACCGTTTTTTAGCTCACTGCACCATCCCAGCTCAGAACTTGGCTATATGCAAATTAGTCTGTTCCTGTCCCAGTGCATGATGGGAACAGGGCAAACCAAACTACCAAGCCAATTCTTATACTGGGAAGGAAACAAGCTTCCGGGGACCGGTTTCTGCCATTTCAGGCGTCGTCGGCCCGGCTTGCTTGAATCCTGATGGTGCAATGAGCAAGGGACTCACATCTGAGTATACCCTTCCACGCTTATGGTGGACAAAATGATTCAGAAAAGGGGGTGGTGATGAACAGAGTGCCTGAATTAAGCAGACCACTCTTACCCAGTCCAAAGATCAGGGCTTGATCCATCACCGTTTTTTAGCTCACTGCACCATCCCAGCTCAGAACTTGGCTATATGCAAATTAGTCTGTTCCTGTCCCAGTGCATGATGGGAACAGGGCAAACCAAACTACCAAGCCAATTCTTATACTGGGAAGGAAACAAGCTTCCGGGGACCCGTTTCTGCCATTTCAGGCATCGTCGGCCCGGCTTGCTTGAATCCTGATGGTGCAATGAGCAAGGGACTCACATCTGAGTATACCCTTCCACGCTTATGGTGGACAAAATGATTCAGAAAAGGGGGTGGTGATGAACAGAGTGCCTGAATTAAGCAGACCACTCTTACCCAGTCCAAAGATCAGGGCTTTATCCATCACCGTTTTTTAACTCACTGCACCATCCCAGCTCAGAACTTGGCTATATGCAAATTAGTCTGTTCCTGTCCCAGTGCATGATGGGAACAGGGCAAACCAAACTACCAAGCCAATTCTTAAACTGGGAAGGAAACAAGCTTCCGGGGACCGGTTTCTGCCATTTCAGGCGTCGTCGGCCCGGCTTGCTTGAATCCTGATGGTGCAATGAGCATTTTGATGCACTGGGCCAGGGACAGACTAATTTGCATATAGCCAGGTTCTGAGCTGGGATGGGGCAGTGAGCTAAATAACGGTGATGGATCAAGCCCTGATCTTTGGACTGGGTAAGAGTGGTCTGCTTAATTCAGACACTCTGTTCATCACCACCCCCTTTTCTGAATCGTTTTGTCCACCATAAGCGTGGAAGGGTATACTCAGACATGAGTCCCTTGCTCACTGCTCCATCAGGATTCAAGCATGCCGGGCCGACGACGCCTGAAATGGCAGAAACCGGTCCCCGGAAGCTTGTCTCCTTTCTGGTGAAGAATTGGCTTGGTAGTTTGGTCTGCCCTGTTCCCATGATGCACTGGGCCAGGGACAGACTAATTTGCATATAGCCAGGTTCTGAGCTGGGATGGGGCAGTGAGCTAAATAACGGTGATGGATCAAGCCCTGATCTTTGGACTGGGTAAGAGTGGTCTGCTCAATTCAGACACTCTGTTCATCATCACCCCCTTTTCTGAATCATTTTGTCCACCATAAGCGAGAAAGGGTATACTCAGACATGAGTCCCTTGCTCACTGCTCCATCAGGATTCAAGCAAGCCGGGCCGATGACGCCTGAAATGGCAGAAACCGGTCCCCGGAAGCTTGTCTCCTTTCTGGTGAAGAATTGGCTTGGTAGTTTGGTCTGCCCTGTTCCCATGATGCACTGGGCCAGGGACAGACTAATTTGCATATAGCCAGGTTCTGAGCTGGGATGGGGCAGTGAGCTAAATAACGGTGATGGATCAAGCCCTGATCTTTGGACTGGGTAAGAGTGGTCTGCTTAATTCAGACACTCTGTTCATCACCACCCCCTTTTCTGAATCGTTTTGTCCACCATAAGCGTGGAAGGGTATACTCAGACATGAGTCCCTTGCTCACTGCTCCATCAGGATTCAAGCAAGCCGGGCCGACGACGCCTGAAATGGCAGAAACCGGTCCCCGGAAGCTTGTCTCCTTTCTGGGGAAGAATTGGCTTGGTAGTTTGGTCTGCCCTGTTCCCATGATGCACTGGGCCAGGGACAGACTAATTTGCATATAGCCAGGTTCTGAGCTGGGATGGGGCAGTGAGCTAAATAACGGTGATGGATCAAGCCCTGATCTTTGGACTGGGTAAGAGTGGTCTGCTTAATTCCGACACTCTGTTCATCACCACCCCCTTTTCTGAATCATTTTGTCCACCATAAGCGTGGAAGGGTATACTCAGACATGAGTCCCATGCTCACTGCTCCATCAGGATTCAAGCAATCCGGGCCGACGACGCCTGAAATGGCAGAAACCGGTCCCCGGAAGCTTGTCTCCTTTCTGGTGAAGAATTGGCTTGGTAGTTTTGTCTGCCCTGTTCCCATGATGCACTGGGCCAGGGACAGACTAATTTGCATATAGCCAGGTTCTGAGCTGGGATGGGGCAGTGAGCTAAATAACGGTGATGGATCAAGCCCTGATCTTTGGACTGGGTAAGAGTGGTCTGCTTAATTCAGACACTCTGTTCATCACCACCCCCTTTTCTGAATCATTTTGTCCACCATAAGCGTGGAAGGGTATACTCAGACATGAGTCCCTTGCTCACTGCTCCATCAGGATTCAAGCAAGCCGGGCCGACGACGCCTGAAATGGCAGAAACCGGTCCCCGGAAGCTTGTCTCCTTTCTGGTGAAGAATTGGCTTGGTAGTTTGGTCTGCCCTGTTCCCATGATGCACTGGGCCAGGTTCTGAGCTGGGATGGGGCAGTGAGCTAAATAACGGTGATGGATCAAGCCCTGATCTTTGGACTGGGTAAGAGTGGTCTGCTTAATTCAGACACTCTGTTCATCACCACCCCCTTTTCTGAATCATTTTGTCCACCATAAGCGTGGAAGGGTATACTCAGACATGAGTCCCTTGCTCACTGCTCCATCAGGATTCAAGCAAGCCGGGCCGACGACGCCTGAAATGGCAGAAACCGGTCCCCGGAAGCTTGTCTCCTTTCTGGTGAAAAATTGGCTTGGTAGTTTGGTCTGCCCTGTTCCCATGATGCACTGGGCCAGGGACAGACTAATTTGCATATAGCCAGGTTCTGAGCTGGGATGGGGCAGTGAGCTAAATAACGGTGATGGATCAAGCCCTGATCTTTGGACTGGGTAAGAGTGGTCTGCTTAATTCAGACACTCTGTTCATCACCACCCCCTTTTCTGAATCATTTTGTCCACCATAAGCGTGGAAGGGTATACTCAGACATGAGTCCCTTGCTCACTGCTCCATCAGGATTCAAGCAAGCCGGGCCGACGACGCCTGAAATGGCAGAAACCGGTCCCCGGAAGCTTGTCTCCTTTCTGGTGAAGAATTGGCTTGGTAGCTTGGTCTGCCCTGTTCCCATGATGCACTGGGCCAGGGACAGACTAATTAGCATATAGCCAGGTTCTGAGCTGGGATGGGGCAGTGAGCTAAATAACGGTGATGGATCAAGCCCTGATCTTTGGACTGGGTAAGAGTGGTCTGCTTAATTCAGACACTCTGTTCATCACTACCCCCTTTTCTGAATCATTTTTTCCACCATAAGCGTGGAAGGGTATACTCAGACATGAGTCCCTTACTCACTGCTCCATCAGGATTCAAGCAAGCCGGGCCGACGACGCCTGAAATGGCAGAAACCGGTCCCCGGAAGCTTGTCTCCTTTTTGGTGAAGAATTGGCTTGGTAGTTTGGTCTGCCCTGTTCCCATGATGCACTGGGCCAGGGACAGACTAATTTGCATATAGCCAGGTTCTGAGCTGGGATGGGGCAGTGAGCTAAATAACGGTGATGGATCAAGCCCTGATCTTTGGACTGGGTAAGAGTGGTCTGCTTAATTCAGACACTCTGTTCATCACCACCCCCTTTTCTGAATCATTTTTTCCACCATAAGCGTGGAAGGGTATACTCAGACATGAGTCCCTTGCTCACTGCTCCATCAGGATTCAAGCAAGCCGGGCCGACGACGCCTGAAATGGCAGAAACCGGTCCCCGGAAGCTTGTCTCCTTTCTGGTGAAGAATTGGCTTGGTAGTTTGGTCTGCCCTGTTCCCATGATGCACTGGGCCAGGGACAGACTAATTTGCATATAGCCAGGTTCTGAGCTGGGATGGGGCAGTGAGCTAAATAACGGTGATGGATCAAGCCCTGATCTTTGGACTGGGTAAGAGTGATCTGCTTAATTCAGACACTCTGTTCATCACCACCCCCTTTTCTGAATCATTTTGTCCACCATAAGCGTGGAAGGGTATACTCAGACATGAGTCCCTTGCTCACTGCTCCATCAGGATTCAAGCAAGCCGGGCCGACGACGCCTGAAATGGCAGAAACCGGTCCCCGGAAGCTTGTCTCCTTTCTGGTGAAGAATTGGCTTGGTAGTTTGGTCTGCCCTGTTCCCATGATGCACTGGGCCAGGGACAGACTAATTTGCATATAGCCAGGTTCTGAGCTGGGATGGGGCAGTGAGCTAAATAACGGTGATGGATCAAGCCCTGATCTTTGGACTGGGTAAGAGTGGTTTGCTTAATTCAGACACTCTGTTCATCACCACCCCCTTTTCTGAATCATTTTGTCCACCATAAGCGTGGAAGGGTATACTCAGACATGAGTCCCTTGCTCACTGCTCCATCAGGATTCAAGCAAGCCGGGCCGACGACGCCTGAAATGGCAGAAACCGGTCCCCGGAAGCTTGTCTCCTTTCTGGTGAAGAATTGGCTTGGTAGTTTGGTCTGCCCTGTTCCCATGATGCACTGGGCCAGGGACAGACTAATTTGCATATAGCCAGGTTCTGAGCTGGGATGGGGCAGTGAGCTAAATAACGGTGATGGATCAAGCCCTGATCTTTGGACTGGGTAAGAGTGATCTGCTTAATTCAGACACTCTGTTCATCACCACCCCCTTTTCTGAATCATTTTGTCCACCATAAGCGTGGAAGGGTATACTCAGACATGAGTCCCTTGCTCACTGCTCCATCAGGATTCAAGCAAGCCGGGCCGACGACGCCTGAAATGGCAGAAACCGGTCCCCGGAAGCTTGTCTCCTTTCTGGTGAAGAATTGGCTTGGTAGTTTGGTCTGCCCTGTTCCCATGATGCACTGGGCCAGGGACAGACTAATTTGCATATAGCCAGGTTCTGAGCTGGGATGGGGCAGTGAGCTAAATAACGGTGATGGATCAAGCCCTGATCTTTGGACTGGGTAAGAGTGGTTTGCTTAATTCAGACACTCTGTTCATCACCACCCCCTTTTCTGAATCATTTTGTCCACCATAAGCGTGGAAGGGTATACTCAGACATGAGTCCCTTGCTCACTGCTCCATCAGGATTCAAGCAAGCCGGGCCGACGACGCCTGAAATGGCAGAAACCGGTCCCCGGAAGCTTGTCTCCTTTCTGGTGAAGAATTGGCTTGGTAGTTTGGTCTGCCCTGTTCCCATGATGCACTGGGCCAGGGACAGACTAATTTGCATATAGCCAGGTTCTGAGCTGGGATGGGGCAGTGAGCTAAATAACGGTGATGGATCAAGCCCTGATCTTTGGACTGGGTAAGAGTGGTCTGCTTAATTCAGACACTCTGTTCATCACCACCCCCTTTTCTGAATCATTTTGTCCACCATAAGCGTGGAAGGGTATACTCAGACATGAGTCCCTTGCTCACTGCTCCATCAGGATTCAAGCAAGCCGGGCCGACGACGCCTGAAATGGCAGAAACCGGTCCCCGGAAGCTTGTCTCCTTTCTGGTGAAGAATTGGCTTGGTAGTTTTGTCTGCCCTGTTCCCATGATGCACTGGGCCAGGGACAGACTAATTTGCATATAGCCAGGTTCTGAGCTGGGATGGGGCAGTGAGCTAAATAACGGTGATGGATCAAGCCCTGATCTTTGGACTGGGTAAGAGTGGTCTGCTTAATTCAGACACTCTGTTCATCACCACCCCCTTTTCTGAATCATTTTGTCCACCATAAGCGTGGAAGGGTATACTCAGACATGAGTCCCTTGCTCACTGCTCCATCAGGATTCAAGCAAGCCGGGCCGACGACGCCTGAAATGGCAGAAACCGGTCCCCGGAAGCTTGTCTCCTTTCTGGTGAAGAATTGGCTTGGTAGTTTGGTCTGCCCTGTTCCCATGATGCACTGGGCCAGGGACAGACTAATTTGCATATAGCCAGGTTCTGAGCTGGGATGGGGCAGTGAGCTAAATAACGGTGATGGATCAAGCCCTGATCTTTGGACTGGGTAAGAGTAGTCTGCTTAATTCAGACACTCTGTTCATCACCACCCCCTTTTCTGAATCAGGTTCATAGTAACAACAGACGCGTCAATGACAGGATGGGGCGCACACCTCCAGGGCATGACGGCCAGCGGCAAGTGGGACAAAATCCAAATGAAATGGCACATAAACAGGCTCGAATTGCACGCCATCTTTCTAGCCCTGAAGTCCTTTCAGGCGACCCTGGAAGGGGCCACAGTCTTGATCCGGACAGACAACACCACCTGCATGCATTATCTAAACAAGCAGGGGGGCACGAGATCAGCTCGGCTGTCACATCAGGCACAAGACATTTGGAATTGGGCTCTGACTCACAATATACATCTGTCAGCTGTCCATGTCCCGGGAGTCGCGAATGTGTTAGCGGACTCCCTCAGCAGATCCGCAAGTTGCACCCACGAGTGGGAACTTCATCATCCATCTCTAGACCACATCTTTCAGACATGGGGGCATCCGGATCTGGATTTGTTTGCGACGCATCAGAACCGGAAATGCCAATACTTTGCAAGCTGGGTTCTTCACAAGGACTCATGCGGGGATGCCCTTTCGATGAGTTGGTATCAAATATTCGCTTACGCTTTTCCACCGATACCACTGATCCCGAAAGTCCTCAAGAAGATGAAGAAGCAACCATGCCGGGTGATCCTGATTGCTCCGCGATGGCCCAGATAATACTGGTTCACCGAGCTGCTCCTTCTCTCGGAACGCGAGCCGATCCAGCTTCCTCGCATTCCGAATCTTCTCTCTACCCACAAGGGCAAGGTGTATCATCCGGACCCGACCTCTCTGAAATTGTCGGCTTGGCTCCTCAGCACATGGAATTTGCACACTTAAACCAGGAGGTGCTGGAGAAGGCCAGAGCTCCATCTACGATCAAAACCTACAGACTTAAGTGGAGGCGTTTCTGTGCATGGTGCCAGTCTAATGGTCTTCATCCCATTCACGCAAAGCCAGAGCAAATTCTGCCATTCTTTTTGCACTTGGCCAGACTGGGTTTGGCACATTCTACTCTGAAGGTCTTCCTGGCTGCCATTTCCAGATATCGTCAAGATGGATCAAATTCTTTGTATTCTGTACGAATTATACAACAATTTTTCAAAGGAGTGTTTCGTATGTTTCCGCCTGTGCGGAAACCTCCTCCTACATGGCATCTGAATGTCGTACTAACTCAGCTCATGCGTCACCCTTTCGAGCCGATCCATAAGGTGGACCTGAAATTTGTGACATGGAAAGTGTAGCTGTTACTAGCTTTAACATCTGCTAGAAGGGTTAGCGACATTCAGGCATTCACATCTAAATCGCCTTTCATCCAATTTACCACTGACTCTGTAGTACTACGTACTAATCCAACGTACATGCCAAAAGTGCCTTTGGATTTTCATTTAAATGAGCCGGTTATCCTCAAGACTTTCTTTCCAGCCCCGCAATCCCCAGCTGAACGAGCACTGCATTCGCTGGATATTAGGAGATGCCTAAAATTTTACCTATCAAGAACATCTACCATCCGCAAGACGGACCAGCTGTTCGTGGCTTATGGACGGCAGCGTCAGGGCTGTGCAGTTTCAAAACAGACCATTGCTAGATGTGTCTCCTCTACAATTGGACTTTGTCATCAACAAGCCGGTAGGCCCTTACAGGCCTTGCCAAGAGGGCATTCTACAAGGGCGGTTAGCTCTTCCACTGCCCTTTTTGCTGGTGTGCCGCTTCGACAGATCTGCAGAGCTGCTACGTGGTCTAGCAGGCACACCTTTACTAGACATTACTGTCTGGATTCAGCGGACGACGCAGATGCTTCGGTTGGAAGAGCAGTGCTGCGTAATCTTTTCAAATAAGGTGAGCCTCTGTTTCCACCTCCACTTTCATGCTCTTTAGACGTTTTGTCAGATGTTTATGGATTTTGTTTTACATGTATACTGTATACATATATATATATATATTTATATGCCATTCTGACGTCTACGAGCATTATATTATGAGTATTGCTTACTATTCTGATTCAGGCATGTGAATCTATGAAAGACACCCCTAATACTGGAGAAGAACAATAGTTACTTACCTGTAAACAGGTGGTTCTCCAGTATTGGTGTCTTTCATAGATTCACATGCAACCCGCCCGCCTCCCCCCAGAGACTCACTCGGATATCATGGGGTTTCACTCCCGTGCGAGAAAATCTGAGAGCCTGAGCCTCTGGGGAGAACATTCTGGTGGGTGCTGTCGCCTGATTGGCTGCAGTTTGGACTAACACATAATGACTGGGATGGGCACGAGTGTGGAAGTTTTTTCTACTGTAGCTGGTGCTACTTACTTCCTGGTTTGGTATTTCTAATATTTGCTATATATTTTATGGCATTTATTGCTTTTTTATATACCGTGAGACTCCTACTCCGACGACGGGGAATGATTCAGGCATGTGAATCTATGAAAGACACCAATACTGGAGAACCACCTGTTTACAGGTAAGTAACTATTGTTCATCCATTGGTATGGTTGACCTTGGGCACTACGTTTTGGGCCCGAGGATACCCATGCCGCGACAGATACTTCAGAGTTCTATGAGGTATAGGGGTGGGGGGCATGAAGGGAAGGAGGGGTGGACCTGGGAAGGGTTGGTTGGGGTAGGGGTGGGGGAGGGGGTTGTTGTTGTCACGGGGAGTGAGGGTGGAAGGGGTGGAATGCACGTGATTTCTAATGTTTTGCTGATGCTTGGGATGTGTGATGGGGCGTGGCGCTGGAGGCTAGATGGGCCCATTTCGTTTGATAATGGCTGACACACCGCCGTCGGGGCTCCCCAGGGAGTCCATACGAGTGATATCTTGGAATGTGAGGGGGATGCTTGATAAGATCAAACGGGGCGCTATCTTGCGGTGGGGGAAGAGGGAGGCAGCGGATGTCCTCTTGTTGCAAGAAACTCACATGTTGGGGACGAAAGTGCTTAGCCTGCAGAGGTTTGGTTATCAACAGGTGTATCATGCTGGATTCTCGAGGGGGTCCAGAGGGGTTGCTATGCTGGTACACCGCAGGCTGGCGTACGTCCATGAGAAACAGTGGTCTGACCCACAGGGTCGATACATTTTTATTAAAGGGTTGGTGGGGACGGAGCCAGTGGTCTTTGGTAGTGTCTATGCCCCTCCCCCGTTGCAATGGTCCCTATCTGAGAAGTTGTTTGCAGTGTGGGCGGACATCCCGGAATCCTTGGCAGTGCTGGGGGGTGACTGGAATGATGTTATGGATGTATGTCTGGATCGTCGGAGATTGCAGGGGGGGTTGACAGCGGCTGCCCCTACTCGGTTGAATGCAATGGTGGATGGGATGGGCTGGGTTGATGTGTGGCGACATATGCATCCCAGGGCGCGAGACTTTATGTATGTATCGGCTGTGCATGGTTCATTTTCACGCCTAGATTATATCTTTATGCTCCATGCTTTTCTTGACAGGGTGTGGGAGGCCGAGATATTGCCTAGAGGATTTTCGGATCACTCCCCGGTAGCCGTTAGGATGGGACTGCAGAGGGCACGTCAACCGTTCCGCTGGAGAATGTCCCCATGGCACCTTCAACAGGCCGACTATGTTCAACACCTGCGAGGTGCGATTGCGCACTATTGGAGGGAGAACCTGGTGGAGGAGATAGATGCAGTCGTGGTCTGGGAGGCCATGAAGCCCACCTTAAGAGGGGTGGATATTGCATGGTGTGCGGCAGCGCGCAGTAAGCGTAGGGAAGCGATTACTGAGGCGGCGGCGCAGGTGGGAAGTCTGGAACGGCGGTGTCGGGAGGAAGGGGACGAGGTGGCGGTAAGGTTGCTCCTGCAGGCGCAACAATCATACACCTCTGTGCTACTGGACGAGGCTCGACTGGCTCGGCTGGCCACGCGGAGCAGAATTTACCAATGGGGGGACAAATCCTGTACTATGCTTCATAGACTGTGCCAGCGTACCTTCCAACCGATTACACTTCCGGGCCTCGCCGACAGAAACGGTGTGGTGCTCATGGACCCGTCGGAGCTGGCGGCGAGCTTTGCCCTCTACTATAAGGAGCAATACGCTACACGGGACTCTCTCTCGGTCGATGAGATCGATAAGTTTATTGGAGACCTGCCTCCGAAGACGGTCTCTGACGAAACCAGGAAAGCTCTAGACCTTCCCCTTACGGCGGAGGAACTGGGAGACGCGCTGGGACAGCTTAATACAGGGAAGGCACCTGGACCTAGTGGCTTCCCATGCGAATTTTATAAAACCTTCCATCTCCAACTGGGGTCCCACTACCGTGCCGCGCTGGAGGTGGCACGATCACAGGGTAGACTGCCTGCTGATTGGCGACATGCCGAAGTGGTGGTCTTTCAGAAGCCCGGTAGGCCCCCTGACAGGCCGGACTCCTATCGCCCGATCTCCCTACTCAATTTCGAGGCCAAGCTGCTGGCCAAAGCCTTGGCGAACCGACTGCTTCCGTATGTGACTGACCTGGTCCATCCGGATCAGGCCGGCTTTATGCCGCATAGGACGACAAGGCATAATATCAGGTGGGCACAAGCGGCGATCAATGCTATGGGGGCCAGGGGAGAAGGTGCGGCCCTACTGCTGGCGGATATAGATAGAGCCTTTGACTCGGTCAGCTGGAATTACCTGTTTGCGCTCCTGCCGCACTTAAACCTGGGCCCAGTGTTCATCTCATACGTCAAACTGCTGTACACCGATATCACGGCGTCTGTGCGAGTCTCCGGGGCGGTCTCCGAGAAATTCTCGATTGGCCGCGGGACCCGACAGGGGTGCCCGCTCTCTCCATATTTATTTGCATTAGTGATGGAGCCTCTGGCCTCTTGGGTGCGTATCGAGGCGCAGATGCGGGGCTTTGAATGGGGAGGAAACATCACAGACAGAATTGCATTATATGCGGACGATGTCCTCTTTTTTCTTACAGACCTGCGCAGGTCGGGCCCCCGAGTCCTGGAGATCATGCGCATCTTCGGCGAGGTCTCGGGCCTGTCTCTAAACCCGCGAAAGTCCACTCTGTGGGTGTTGGGAGGTGGAGTGGAGGCAGACCCTTGGGCAGCGACATTGCTGGTGGCGGCTGGGGGACTGAAATATCTGGGAGTGTTCCTCACTGAATCCGCCGATGTTGCGTGGGAACGCAACGTAGTACCGGTGTGGGAAAAAGTCCAGACGGATATCAAAACATGGTCTCGAATGCCTCTTACCATATTTGGCAGATCGGCAATCTTTAAGATGGTCGCGCTCCCACGCCTCCTATACCAGATACAGAACCACCCCCACCCCATCGCGCCCCAGTGGTTTCGCCAGGTTAACTCTGTTCTAGGCCGCTTTCTCTGGGTTGAAGGGGCGGCTAGGGTGGCGTTGCGAACATGCTTCCTATCCACATACTGTGGTGGTATGGCCACGTCGGATCTGTTGTCGTATTATCAGGCCTCCCACTTATTGGTACTCAACGAGTGGTGGTACGGGGACAGAAGAGACCCCGCCTATGCCCTAGAGCGCTCGTTAATGGGCGACAATACGCTGCACACGATTCTGTACTCTGCCAAATTGAGGCGCGGGCTGCCACGTACCGCACAGGTGGTATTTGTAGTATGGCGGCAGGCGTTGCGTCGCATGGGTTGGTGGGGCAGATTGACAGCGGAGACCCCGTTATGGAAGAACAGGAGGCTCCCCGAGCTGGCCTCGCTGCAGGGGTTTGATGGATGGGATGCGGTTGGGATTTCATCGCTAGGACACATGCTGACCGGGGTCGCCCTCAAGTCCTTCCAGGAGCTTAGTACTGAGTTCCAAATGCCCAAGACACAATTTTTTCGCTATTTGCAGCTCCGGCATGCCCTGGAGCCTAGTCTCGTGGGTCTGGAGTCGTTGCCGGAATTCAGCCCCATAGAGGCGAAGGTCTTCATGGGCGACCTGGGAGATAAGAAAGTGTCTAAAATATACCAAACACTGGTGACACACTGCTCTTCCTCCCTGCTTCCCCTTAAGGAGGCGTGGGAGAGGGATGTTGGACCGCTAGATGAGGATGATTGGAGGGAGGCGCTAGAATCCCCGAGAGGGACAGCAATAGCAATACGACTCAGGCTTATGCAATTTAAATACCTACACAGGGCCTACTACACCCGGGAACGACTGTGGAAGGCGGGTCTGATCGTGTCGCCGGAATGCCTGCGCTGTGGTGCTGAGAGAGGTACCCTTTTGCACACCGTGTGGTCGTGTGCAGGCCTGAATAGATTCTGGAGTGGTGTTTGGGGATGCTTGTCTGAGGTGTTGGGGTGGGATCTGCCCCGCACCCCCCGATTAGGGCTCCTTCATGTACTGGAAGGGGTTGGGGGGAATATTTACAAGCGCCACCTGCTTTTACTGGGATTGGTGGTCGCAAAGGGAGATCTAGCTAGGGCGTGGAAGGGAGCAAGAGCCCCCCCGCTGTGTGCATGGAAGGCGGGTCTAGATTACTTCATGGGGTTGGAGCGCCCAGTGTTTGAGGCCAGAGGATGCCCCCGCAAACACTATAAAATCTGGAAACGTTGGGCGGAGTATAGGGGGCTGCTTCTGGAACCCCCGACGGACCAAGAAGATGATATGCAGGTTGTGGAGGACCCTGAAGCCTGAAGGGTTGCGCCCTCTCAAGCACACTAATGCCAAGTACTGATAGCTTGTTGTGATCATGTGCAAGGGGTTAGGGAGGGATAAGGGGTGGGTAGAAGGGCAGCGGGGTGGTTGGGGCGAGGGGTGGAGGTAGGGGTGGGGGGGTTTGTTTTATCCTCTTTCATTGATTAAGGTATGCACAAAACTGAAATGTGTTATGATATGTGGTGGTAATCTCCGGCTGTGGGGAGCCACGTGCTTGCCTTGCCTAATCAACCAATAAAAAATTTGTTGTGAAAAAAAAAATGTCAATGCTGAACCCTACAATCTTAAGTGACTACTGACCAATTTCTCTTCTACATATCTTGTAAAGATTCTGGAACGTTTTGTTAGCAAAACATTAGCTCAGTTTTTAGAAATCAACCAAATTTTAGAAGAAGAACTATTCGGTTTTCGCCCAAGCCATGGGATGAATCAGCTTTGCCATGGGGCTGAAACAGCTTTGCTGTCCACTATTGTTGACCTTAGAATTAGAGTTGACAACTATCAATCAAGGGTACTAATCTTATTAGGTCTGTCTGCCACGTTCGATACCGTAAACCACTATATGCTCTTCGGTAGATTAACCTTGATTGAGGGCAGGGGCACGGTAGCGAAGTGGCTTGATTTTTACTTGTCCGATAGATACTACGCGGAGCCATTACCACCTTTCCGCTCTGAGTTTAGGATTGTTCAAGATGTCATCCTACAAGGGTCATCACATTAGCCCAATTCTCTTTAACATATATTTAAGCTGTTTGATTTCACTTAAGTCACACAACATCAGCCTAGTCATTATGCTGATGACGCTCAGCTTATCCTACCATTATAAGGAAATCATAAGACGCCAGTTGACGCCTTCCGTGAGTATGTGAATTATATTAGCTGGCTCAAATTGAGCTCCTTGAAGATTAATGGAAACAAGACTGAATTTCTTTGCAGCTCAGCAACTAAGTCCCTCTAATCTCTGGCCAGTTTGGTCAGACAAGACTCCCGTTCCGTCAGAGGCTGTCAGAAATCTCTTGGATATCTTTGACAAAAAATTGAGCCTAGAATCTCACGCAAATAAAACTGTTGGGTCTTGTTTCTTTTTAATTGGAGTACTACATAAGATTCTGCAGCTACTGCCTCCATCATCTAGAGCCCTGCTAGTCTGTAGTGTCATCCTAAGCAGGCTTCATTGTTGTAATGCTTTGTTTTCTGGGAGCCCCAAAGTACCTACTTAATCGGCTACATAATCTAAGCAGTGGCGGCTAAATTAGCCCTGAAAAGAACCAGAAAGTTACCATTGAGCCAAACAATTAGGTTCAAAGCCCTCTGTATCAAGCTATGCTCCTCATCAGCTGGTCTGGCCTATGTGGCCAAAATAAGAAAAACAAGACGGGGTGAGCCTTTATGATTGCAACAAGTCAATTATATAATACACTTCCAGAATCCTTTATCTTTCTCCAACTTGCTGCTTTTTAGAAAGGCACTTAAAACCTGGCTCTTCCCTAAAGCTGTGAAATAGTGTTAAACGCTTTCTTTTTTAGCAAGCTTAATTCTTGTTTACACAGTAGGAACCACTCCTCTGTAATTTTCTCAGCGCCAGGATATCTAATAGGTGACAGTGTGCTTTAAAAATTATATAAATAAATGGAGACTTCCTGCAAAATTTGGTGTACCTGCCCTGTATGATTATATGGGGTATTAGATTAAATGTACGCTATTTTCCTATGTGTGCTTACTTGTTATTGTCCTTTTAATATGTGCTCTCCTTCTCGTATTACAAACAGGTTGAAATATATTCCATTCATTATGTTTAGGGCTCCTGGTTTTATGGTATTTTATGGTATTTTTTTTCGTCTGTTTTTATCCATATTTATTTTTGGGCCATTATATTGGTATTTTTCCATATTTATATACTATATTTTCACATTTATTTAACTAATAAACATGCAATTATATGTGCGTGCCTGTTGTGATTCAGCAAATTAAGCAGTCAAATATGGTAAAACACAGCTCTGACAGGTAAATATTAACATTATATACAAATATATGTAAACATATACCAGTATTTAAGGGGATCTCATCCCCATTGTGTCTATCTGCTTAGCAGCTGGTCTGGAGTTCATGAAGGACTACAATCCTAGTCACTCACGAGAAGCACACTTTTCTGTATTTTTCAGATTTTAAAAATAAATACAGACAGGAAATAAACTGTTTTCGGTCTGTGTTTATCTGTAAAATCTGTAAAAACGTAAAACTGGAATCCTTAATTATGTTTTAACTCACCATATACATTTTGAAGATTCTCAAGGTCAGCACTGTCCCTGTCCTCAACTCCGGCAATCAACTCTGTTCATCAGTGATGCCACCTTCTCCTCAAGTAGGGTCAACTCCTCCCAGACTTATGATCCGCCACTTATCCTCGTTGCAACCTTAATGTTCCAGGCCAGTTTCTCTTTAGCACTGAATTTGCATCATGCCACATTCATAGGTCTCACCTAGGCAGCGCTTGCAATGTCTCTTCGAAACATGCTATACTCAGGTATGGATTGGGAGCTCTGCCCATCCTTTTAATTGGCTTCTGTCACTGTACCTTTCTAAACCTTTGCCTTTGACTTGTTAGCAGGCTTATTAGTCCCTCATTAGTACTTCCCTCTCTTCTGTTGTTACCTCCCATGACGGCACCCCCTGTTACATGTGTTGTTACACTGTAGCTTTATTTACATCCTCCAAGCACTCTTTTGTTGAAGGGCTTTGTCCTGCCTGCTTTTGCAGGCAGGACATGGTCTCCCGCAACAGTTTTTAATTTTTTTATTTAAGTGGCGCGGCACGGCTCAGCACTAATAGTGGCAGCTGCGCATCTCCATTTGTTCTTGCGATCACCAAGTGCAGCCGATTGCCTTTTAAAAAATGTATTTACTTTTTCTTATGGCAGAACCCATGCTTAGACTTTGAACATCTTAAGCTAAAACACGAGTGTTGAGATTGCTTCAAAAGTAAATAAACAAAAAAAAATGTCTATTAAATTTTGAAACAATTGCGGCATTTGTGCTTTAACTTAAGATGTTCAAAGCCTAAGCACGGATACCGGTGCTCCGGTGCTCATGACGGAACCATTCCGTCATGAGAACAGGGGCACTAAATCCCTCTGCTGCAGACAGCAGAAGGAGTTTCCTTTTTTTTAATTGGCCTCGGGAGGTTGGGGAAGAGCTTCCCCAACCTCCCAAGGCCAATTAACATTTCCATTGCAATGCCGATCACGCGCATAGCACGCTGACATCATTGCAATATTTCAGTTCCACTTTCTACGTGCTCAGGGGGCTATAGCAGCCCCCTGAACATGTAGAAAGTCAGGAGAGGTATCGTTGGAAAGGGGAGAACCTCCCCTTTCCAATGGTACCCCCCTCCCTAGTGGATCCCTGCTTCGGGATCGCCACGGAGGCGGATGCCCAAGCAGGGATCCACCCACTAGGCACCAGGGAGGGGGGAGCGGCCCCTCGGGCAAGGGCCTTTGCTCCTCCCATAATATTTTGGGCAAAAGTAGCCCCCAATCTGCCCCCCTTGGGGGTCAGAAAGTCCACTACATACCAGGGATTTTTCATTACATTTTATTTAGGAGTGGGGGCTAACCAATATGGGCATGCCAATGCCCCCACCCCCTGGCCGTAAACACACAGTCTTTCTGCCCCCCGGGGGGCAGAAATCCCACTAGATACCAGGTATTTTTTTATACATTATAATTAGGGGTGGGGGCTGCCCAATATGGGCATGCCAATGCCCCCACTCCTCCCCACACAAAATCCCAGTCCTTCTTCCCCCCTTTGGGGCAGGTGGGGGCAGTAGCCCCAAATCTGCCCCCCCGGGGGGGGGCAGAAAGCCCACTAGAAACCAGGGAATTATTTTATTATGTAAATTAGGGGTGATGGCTGCTCATTACTGGCACGCCAAAGCCCCCAACCCCCCCCCCTGCACAATAGCAGTATTTCTGCCCCCATGGGGGCAGAAAGCCCACTAGACGCCAGTTTTTTTTTTAACGATTAATTTAGGTGTGGGGGCTGCCAAATATGGGCATTCAAATGCCCCCACCCTTCCCCCCACAAAATTCTAGTCTTTCTGCCACGCTGGGGGGCTGAAAGCACCCTAGGCACTAGGGATTCTTTTTGTTATAGGCCCGGTGTGGGGGCTACCCAGAATGGGCATGCAAATGACCCTACCATACCCCCCCCAAAAAAAACTAAAGACTTGTTGCCTCTCCAGGAGGAAGATGGGGGCCAATAGCCCTTGATCCGCCCCCGGGGAGGAAGAAAGCCCAATAAGTGCCAGGGATTTCTTTTTATATAGGTAGGGGTGGGGGTTGCCCAGAATGGGCATGTCAAAGCCCCCACCCCCCAACAAAAATTATACAGTCTTTCTGCCCCCCTCCCTGGGAGGCATATGGGGCAATAGCCCCTTATCTGCCCCCCCCCCCGGGTTGGGACAGAAAGCCCACTAGCCACTAGGGATTTTACTTTCCAAAGTTCGGGGTGGGGGTTGCCCAGAATGGGAATGCCAATGCCCCCCCCCAAAAAAAAATGCCACAGCCTTTCTGCCCCCCCAGGAGGCAGATGGGGGCAGTAGCCCCTGATCTGCCCCCGGGTGGGTAGAAAGTCCACTATGAGCCAGGGATTATTCTGGCTTTCCTATTAGTAGGGGTGGGGGCTTCCCAGAATGTGCATGCCCCCCAAAAGAATAGCCACAGTCTTTCTGCCCCCTTGCGGGCATATCAGGGCAATAGCCCTCGATTTCCCCCTTCCCCAGGGCGGCAGAAAGCCCACTAGGCACAGAATTTTCTTGAGGATGTGCCTACCTGTGGATTTTGGGCCCTAGCGCAGCCGGCACATAGGGAAACCTAGCAAACCTGTACATTTTTTAAAACTAGACACAAAGGGGAATCCTGGATGAGGTGACTTGTGTGCCTCTCACCAGGTGGTTCTGTTACCCAGAATACCTTGCAAACCTCAAACTTTGTCTAAAACCCCACATTTTCCTCACATTTTTGCCGAGCACGGGGCAAAAAACCCCGGTGACCCCTCTTGCAAAACCAGGTTGTTTTGTGATAGGCAATTTTGATGTTGCCTCAATTTGTTTTGGGCCCTTGCCTGTCGCGGGTACTCGGGCCTCCCACACAAGTGAGGCACCATTTTATTGGGAGACCCGGGGGAACGATGAGTGGTAGGTAATTTGTGTCAGCCCGCTGATGCCACTACTTTCCCACACAAAAATGTGTGGAAAAAGTGATTTATTCAGCTAAATTTGAGGTTTGCAGGGGATTCTGGGTAAGAAAACTTTGGGGGATCCACGCAAGCCATATCTCCCTGGCATCCCCTGGGTGTCTAGTTTTCAACAATGTAAAGGTTTGCTAGGCTTCCCTAGGTGCCGGCAGAGCTCGAGTTAAAAAACTACAGCTAGGCACTTTGCCAAAAAAGGGTCATTTTTCACTGTGAAAATGTGGTGTGTCCACCTTGCGTTTTGCCTGTTGCAAGCACTTGGCCTACCCACATAAGTGAGGTACTATTTTTCTTGCAAGACTTTGGGGAATGAGGAGTGGGTGAAATTTGTGGAGCCATGCAGATTCCAGAACTTTCCACAACAGAAATGTGAGGAAAATGTGTTTTTGGGCAGTTGTTTAGGTTTGCAAGGGATTCTGGGTAACATAGCCTAGTGAGAGCCAGTCAAGTCACCCCAGCCTTGATTCCCTTGGGTGTCTAGTTTTCAAAAATGCATAAGTTTGCTAGGTTTCCCTAGGTGCCGGCAGAGCTAGGGTTAACAAACTACAGCTGGGCACTTTGTAAAAAAAGGGTAATTTTTCACTGTGCATATTTGGTGTTCTACCTTGCATTTTGGGCCGTTTCCTGTCGCGGGCACTAAGCCTACCCACACATGTGAGGTACCATTTTTCTTGGAAGACTTTGGGGAACACGGGGTGGGTAGAATTTTGTGGATCCACGCAGATTCCATAACTTTCCACCACACAAATGTGAGGAAATGTGTATTTTTGGACAATTTTTCCGGTTTGCAAGGGATTCTGGGTACCAGAACCTGGTGAGAGCCAGTCAAGTCCCCCCATCCTAGATTTCCCTGGGTGTCTAGTATTAAAAAATGTATAGGTTTGCTAGGTTTCCCTAGGTTCCGGCAGAGCTAAGGTTAAAAAACTACAGCAAGGCACTTTGCAAAAAAAGGGTCATTTTTCACTGTGAAAATGTGGTGTGTCCACCTTGCGTTTTGGGCCATTTCCTGTTGCAAGCACTTGGCCTACCCACATAAGTGAGGTACTATTTTTCTTGCAAGACTTTGGGGAAAGAGGGGTGGATGAAATTTGTGGAGCCATGCAGAATCCAGAACATTCCACAACAGAAATGTGAGGAAAATGTGTTTTTGGGCAGTTGTTTAGGTTTGCAAGGGATTCTGGGTAACAGAACCTGGTGAGAGCCAGTCAAGTCACCCCAGCCTTGATTCCCCTGGGTGTCTAGTTTTCAAAAATGCATAAGTTTGCTAGGTTTCCCTAGGTGCCGGCAGAGCTAGGGTTAAAAAACTACAGCTGGGCACTTTGTAAAAAAAGGGTAATTTTTCACTGTGCATATTTGGTGTTCCACCTTGCATTTTGGGCCGTTTCCTGTCGCGGGCACTAAGCCTACCCACACATGTGAGGTACCATTTTTCTTGGAAGACTTTGGGGAACCCAGGGTGAGAAGAATTTTGTGGATCCACGCAGATTCCATAACTTTCCACCACAGAAATGTGAGGAAATGTGTATTTTTAGACAATTTTTCCGGTTTGCAAGGGATTCTGGGTACCAGAACCTGGTGAGAGCCAGTCAAGTCCCCCCATCCTAGATTTCCCTGGGTGTCTAGTTTTAAAAAATGTATAGGTTTGCTAGGTTTCCCTAGGTTCCGGCAGAGCTAAGGTTAAAAAACTACAGCAATGCACTTTGCAAAAAACAAGGGTCATTTGTCACTGGGAAAATGTGGTGTGTCCACCTTGCGTTTTGGGCCGTTTCCTGTCGCGGGCACTAGGCCCACCCACACATGTGAGGTACCATTTTTCTCAGGAGACTTTGGGGAATACGGGAGCATGGAATTTTGTAGATATACACAGATTCCAGAACTTTCCGCCACAGAAATGTGAGGAAAATATGTTTTTTGGACACATTTTTAGGTTTGCAAGGGGTTCTGGGTAACAGAACCTGGTGAGAGCAAGTCAAGTTACCCCATCCTGGATTTCCCTGGGTGTCTATTTTTCAAAGATGTATAGGTTTTCTAGGTTTCCCTAGGTGTTGGCAGAGCTAGGGTTCAAAGATTACAGCTAGACACTTTGCAAAAAAAGGGTCCATTTTCATTGTGAAAATGTGGTGTGTCCATGTTGCGTTTTGGGCCGTTTCCTGTTGAGGGCACTAGGCCTACCCACACAAGTGGGGTACCATTTTTATCGGGAGACTTAGGGTAACACAGAATTGTAGAGCAACTGTTAGTACCTATTGACTTTCGATGCATTTCTGTCTTCCAAATGAAAGACAATGTGTAAAAAAGAAGTCATTTTGAAAAATTACCTATAATTCTCATGCTAGTATGGGTACTCCCAATTTCGGAAATGTGCAAATATCTACTTTTTCTAAACTCTATATTTTGTTCCCATTTCAGAAATACATAGGTGTCTTTCATACCGATTTGCCCATGTATACATTTTCCCAAAATACTTGCTATATATCCGGTACATAATAAAAAAACATTAGAAGACGCTGCTCAGTTATTGCCTCTGGGTTCATCGAGTTCTTGGTGAACCTACAAGTCCTATATATTCCCACACCAGAATGGTCCAGCAAATGTAACAATATATTGCTTTTAAACAGCGGTCATAACTGGAAGAAGTTACAGGTGAAAACGTTAACACAAATGGCTGTTTTTTTCAACTAATTTTCAATTTTTCCTATATTTAACTGTTAGTTTCTATGAAGAAACCTTGAAGGATCTACACAAATGACCCTTTGCTGGTTTCAGAATTTTGTATCCTTTTCTAAAATGTTTAGCTTTACAGGATCCATTATTGCTTTCATAGCCATTTCTACCATCAACTGGAAGGAGCTTGAAAGCACAAAAATAGCAAAAATAGTCTATGTCCCAGAAAAATGCCAAAACTGTGTAAAAATGTTTAGTTTTCTGGCAGAAGTCTGCTTGTCCCTGAAAGCAGGGAAGACTGTGATTTCAGCACCACAACCTCTTTTTTTATACCATTTACCGGGAAAAAAACCACACTTTCATCTAGCCCTTTTTTCCCATTTTTTAAAAGAAAACCTAAATGTAGCTGTATTTTGGCTAATTTCTGGGTCCCCTCCAGGGGACTCCACAAACCCTGGGTACCTTTAGAATCCCCATGATGTTGGAAAAAAAGGACCCACATTTGGCTTGGATACGTCATGTGGTCAAAAAGTTACAGGGGCCTAAGCGCAATTACGCGAAATAGCCAAAAAAAGGCTTAGCACAGGGGGGCGTGGGGGGCGGATGAGACCTAGCAGTGAAGGGGTTGCTTCAAAAGTTAAGAAATATTTATTTTTAATTCTATTTCTTCACTTGTTAAGCAATCGTGGCACCTGCGCTTTAGCTTAAGATGTTTTCATGAGCTAAAAAACAGTGTTGGCAGTGGCGGTTTTCTCATTAGGGCGGCAGGGCTCCGCCCCGCTTACATTTCTGCTTCAATTAGGGTTTCCTTTTTATTGAGAAGAATTCCAAATCCATTACACCTGCGACCCTCGCTCTGCGCAAGGATCAGGCAAAACCAGACACATGTGGTGTTAGAGCGCATGTGCGGGGCGTCGCAGGATTTTAAGAGCTGGCTTATTTCAGCCCCGTCCCCCGGTGGCTTCCAACAATAGAAGTCGCTGCCCTCTGATGACGTAATGCAGCCTCGCTGATTGCAAGCAGCCTGGGCGCTTTAAGCAGAAGCCCTGGGTTTCCAAGTCTGCTTGTCAATCAGGGAGGGTGCAATACGTACGTCACTGCACCCTACCCATTTTCTACCACGTCAGCATGGGGTGGGAGCAAGACTCCATGGCCCCACCCCCTAGGAAGAGCTGGGAAAGGCCTGTGGTGCTCACGACACGAGGCTGTCTGAGGCGACCTGATCTGCATGGGCCCGGTTTTCACGGAGGTATGTAGGACAGAACTAACTTCATGTCTTTTGGGCCTGGTTTGAACACGATATTTTCAGTGGTGCTTGTGCTTACAGCGTCGCTGATATCAAACTTTATGTTGCGCATTATGCCGTCTAATTCCAGTATTTTGCTGAACATCCACGCGTCCTCGCGTATCCATGAGTCTTCCTTGGTGGAGCTTGAGCTTCTGAAGGGGCAGAGGTCTTAGGTATGTGCAATACTTGTTATGGTTTTGATTGTATTAGAAAATTAATCATCCAATAACGTTTTAGCGCAGCCTGAGACAGACTGAAAATTACGTAGAACTGCGAGCTGGGCTCAGCTGAACTGACTGTATTGTCTGTCATCAGGAAAGCCCTATATTACGTTTTTTCTGTTTCTCTTTGCCCGCAGAACCCGTTTTTCGCTGACTGGGTAAACAATTTGTTGTTAGGTAATGCTCATTTCGGAGTGCCTACCTAAATTACATTGTTATCTATGTGATAAACGGCGGTCAAACAGTCACTGACCCTCTGTTGGATTGCCTTTAACTATAACAAACTGAGTGACCAAACCCACACTGGACACAAAAAATACCGAAGTCAGTTATGGTTTTTCCCTATCAAATAAATGAAGTGCGTGTTTCTCTGATGTTTGAGTTTCCATGTCTAAGATTTCTTAATGCAAAAAATACAAGCTCTCCATTGCTCGCAAAGCAGGCTGTTTGGAGGCAAAGTCAGGAAGGAGAGTTTCTGTTCTTCCTCAGCTCGACATCACGAACTTCTGTGTCACTTGTCATTACACTTGTCATTCATGCACACTTAGTCTACAGGCTCTGCATTCTGAAGTTCATCTGATCTCTGCAGCATGTGCTTATGCCCACTAGGCCAGTGATTTCAGTCAGTTTACAGGTAACGAGATATGATTTTCTTAATTTACATTTCAAACTGAGACTGGGAGTTAACTTGTTTCATGCAGAACATAAACCACGCCTATTCTCAAAACAGTTTTTTATGAGGATTGGCTGTCCGTTACTACTTTTTACTAGGGCAGTGACCTTCCCTTTTCTGGTACATTACAGCAGTTTTAGGATCTTCTTCAAATGGGTGTAATTTCTGATGTGTGTATATATATATATATATATATATATATATATATACATACATACATTCATTCCAAACACAAGTTAGCCCCAAAAAGTGAGAAGCCACCGGCAGTGCAATAATTCACTTTTATTTTCATTCGAGCAGCTTGCAAACAGGCTCCCAACAGAAACGAAAACCTCCATAGTGCCAAACGCGTTTCAGGAAATTCTTCCCTTCCTCAGTGGCTGTCAGGCAATTAATGTCAAAGCCGCAGTTCATGTGCACAAGATAAATCCAAGACCTGCCTGAGTGGGCGTGGCCACTCTCCTAGCCTTCTGGGTCTCGTAGTGCCAAACGGTATTTCTCAAGTGAGTCCGCTTTGAGCATTGTGCCAAATTAAAACAATATGTACTTTCCCATGTGGGTTGTTGTTCGAAGCTGTAGGGCTGCCTGTCACGCTTTCCAGCTGCCCGCTGTGAATTTCTGTCGGAACAAGGCTTGAGAGAGGTCCACCGCTTGTCAGCGGGCCCGTGCTGATGCACAAAGCAGGTGTCAACACTTTGGGAGGCAGAGTCGGAACTAGCCTTGTTCCAACAGAAATTCACAGCGGGCAGCTGGAAAGCGTGACAGGCAGCCTAAAGGTGGCCTGTTTCTACACTGACAGCATTTCTATGCCCTGAAATCGAGAATATGTCATTGATCTTCAGACAAATCAATATGCTCCATTGTTTCTGAAGGCAATGTAAATGATAAAAAATCTGTTTGCTTCATTAATTAACAACGTTTCTTCAGGATTCAATTGTTTCTTTGCTAGAAACTATCTCATGTAGTTAACCTAATTTATAATCAAGGCAGTTATTGTTAAAGCTATAATGCATTTTCTCAAACTTTTCCCGAGTGCAGCAATATGTTCATGTAAAACGGGTAAGAGCAGCAAAGCCTGTTTGTTTGATTTTCTATTTTTTTGCACTTTTTTATATAGCGCATATTAGACTGTAGGGTCAGGGAGACTTTACACGAGCACCACTTACATTACAGATGCACACATTCATTTTTGGCAGGAACGGGGAGATTAAGTGATTTGGCCAGATTCACTGGATGTTGAGCCAATGCAGCGACTAGAATTTATAATGAAATCTTTCTTATCTGACACAATAGCGTTAGTCTCTGTGATATTAGACACAGGCCAGCGGCCATGGCGGGCCTGCTGCGCCAGAACAGATATAAATGCTGCACGCGCAATATTGTTTTTAAAGACAATCTGCAGATAGCTCAAGTTCGTTAGTTCTTTTGGGAATGCGGCCCATTTTCAATAGAGAGCACTGTTTTTCTGTGAGCCTTTCATTTTATTTCCAAGGGCGGGAGTGACTTTCAGAGTTTCTAAAGTAAAGTCAGAATTTGTGCAATACGTTATTAACTGTTTATTTATTATTATTGCACTCCACTATTTATGACTAAGGTGTGTTACGATACCCAGAAAACATCCAACACAGCCCACTGCACATTACAGTCAAGTGGTGCGTGCAAGCATCCATGCATAGAGTGTCTGTGTGGTGTAGAAGTCCTGAATGAATCCTAAGTGTCGTAGTAACCAGTGGGTTACATGGCGTGTTGCTCACTAGCAGGGTCATAAAGAATGTTGGTTGTTTTTGGGGTCCACACAAAGCTGTATTCTTTTGTGCATTCATGGGTAGCTAGCAGTAATCATCATCCCCGTGACCGAGACACAGCATCATGGGGCCTGGCCTGGGCTTTAGATGCAAGCTTCATGATCATCTAAACCAGGAGCAGAGCCGAATGTATAATTGCTCCACATGTTAAATCTGCAATGTTACCTTTGTCCCTTGATTTTGCGTGGAGTGTGTGTGCTGAACTGGAGCCACACTGGGAAAATAGCTCAGTGAGTTGTATGGGCTCCTGGCATTGTTGTACAGGCTCCTGGCATCTGCTGCAACCTACAGTTCAAGTCAGTGAAGCAAGACGTGTCCATGTTACTAAGACAATAGTATTGTCTTAGTAACATGAACAGGTCTCGCACAATAGTCTTTCAGCAGACAGTTGATTGAGGGTTTCTAAAGCGCTAGAATCGACTCCCGAAGGTGTATCTCTGCGATGTAGACCACTGGGGAACCCCTCCTGGCTTTCCCTGTGAGATGGTCCTTACTGGGTATCTCCAAGGTGAAACCAGGCATCCCCGGCGTATGTGGGGGGCCGTTGTGGAGATGAGGCAAGCTAATGCCCAGAGTTGCTGAGTGTGATCCCTAGTTAGAGTAGGCACCGAGGCGAGAATGATCGAGTCCGTTGACCCTGGTCCAAGACCCTGCCACGTCGGGAATTGAACCCTGGTCCCAGGCCGTCCTCTGCTCCCGGGTCTGCCGCCTCTAACCAGTGAGCCACGCCACTCCACTCCACAGTTTAGAAGAAAACCGTGTGTTTATGTGGCCTGGTTGTACGGGGTGCCGACGGCAGCTGGCTCTGCACTAGATGTGTTTTTAAATGCCCTGACCCTTTATTTTCTGGTACTGTCGCAGAATCGCATTTAGTATAAGCACACATGTTTTTTTTATTCTGTTTCTCCTAAATTGCAACATGAGTGATTTTCCCTAGGCTGTCTAAATTAAAACTCCACTTTGCGCATTCCTTGTGTAATCTGCACCCTTTCTAGAAAGGTTCGAGGGAATTTTTTTGAACAGAGTACCCTTCATTCCTTGTTCCTTTCTTCCCATCTCTTTTCTATCTCTCTTTTGTTACGTGTTTTTCCATCCTTGTTTCGCCCTTATTCAATTTGCCTCGTGCATATGTTTTACTTTCTTTGGAAATGTTAGCATTAGACTGACTACATTTTGTGCTACTATTTATTTTAAATTTAATATGCATGGCACTCGAGAGCATTTTAGTAGAGATTTCCACCATGTAGCCTTCAATATTTATACTGACATCTCTGAAAACAGGGATAATGTATATTTCCATAACAGTGCTTACCTCAAAAGAAGAAATAATCGTGCCTGCTAATTCTCAGCTAATAAGTGTTTGCCCTGTATTTACCGCCACTTTTTTCTTAATTATTATTATTTTTCTTATTTAGTAGAAATGTAGGGAAACATGAGGAATACAATAAATACGTGATTTTATACACCGATAAAATTAAAGCATTTTTAATGAGGTGACTGAAAAACCACCACCTCGGCTGCTGCTGAATAATTCTCTGACACGTTTCAAAAGCTTTCTAATAACCTGCTTCGGATCTGGTTCAGGAGGTACTGGGCATGTGTAAACTTTAATGCATCTGACAGCCAGGCCTCTCTTGGGGCCATGCTGGCGCAGTCTGGGTTGTAATTAATGTGGCCGAGTATATTGCTGTAGGTTTAACTGTATCCCAGATGCTGTGATTGTCTGTCAATGACAGTAGCATCCCTTCTTCCAACTAAACTGCGCTCAGAAAGGCCTACTAATCTCCAAAATACAAGTGGCAAGGCCTGTGCTGGGTGTATTAAAAGACTAGATAGATGAGTTTGAGGATGGTATTTAAGGTGTTGTGCTTGTGCCTCATTGCGGTTCCTGTTGAAAGAGTTGGATGGTCTCTGGCTACGTACATAAGATGGGTTTCTAGAAGCATACTGAGGTTACGGGCAAAAAATGGAAAATACACAGGAACAAAATAGAAGACTGTTTGACCAATGACTGAGGGGTGTGGAGGAAGGCAAAAGTAAATAGGTGCAAGTTGATTGCCAGGTACTATGACACTAGTTCTGTCTGCTTGCAAAAAAGTTGGGCCCCTGCACTGTTGACCCCTGAAAGGTGGGCACTGGTGCAATTTGAATTGGAAATATGTTATCCCCGACCTCTCTCCCATTTGCTCCTAAAAATGTGTACTTTGGCCATGATGCAAGAAACTCCTCAAAAATTAGTTACCTCAGTGTTCTCCCAGTATGGTCCCTGTAATGTTTTCTCCTGCAGGTTGGCCCTCTGTGCACTTAGCTAATTCATGCTGAGGCGCTTACAAAGTTTGCTAGTAAATCTTTGGGCCATAGTCCATTTTTAAATATTTGGTCCTTGGTGTCGATTACTCATAATGTTTTGCTTCAAAGATATTCACTCTGTAAAGATAGATTTTATTCTGTGGAGTTCTCTGGTTGGGCAGATCAAGTAGTCTTTTAATGCATTTCTACCACTGGATATAAGTAATTATAGCCTGCCTGCAGTCTAGGAGAGAGCATTGCCAGTTCTAGCGATTTAAGATCAGTTTGGTCAGGTGTGTATCTGCAGCTTGTTAAAATGATAACATCCCTGACTGACATGAATGTGTGGAGACTTGCCACAGCCAAAGTTAGGGCCTTGTAATGGCATGGATGGATGTCAGGGTGGGAGTGTTAACCTGTGAGAAATCTCCTTTCTTGGCTTGCCTTTAAGTTGTTTATTAAAAAAATTATCAATGCGTTATTGAGCAGATATTTATCCAGAGTTAAAGATGTAACTGATGGTAGTTTGAGGGGAGGCAGTGGCCTGTTTCTGTTTAACACTGTGGCTTCCGAAAGTCTTGAAAATGCACCATTTGCCTTCAAATTCTTCAAAATTTTCTCGGGGGGAAACCCCCCCGAACCCTCCTTAGGTGGTTCGGGCTTGCTCGCTGCGCTCGCTCGCGTGGTGTGCTCCACAATTAATTTAACGCCCCACCACTTTCAAATGTCACCAGCCGCCACTGAGTGTTGGATTTAGCCCTGATCTCTTGACTGGGTGAGAGTTTTCTGCTTAATTCAGAGACTCTGTCCATCACCACCCCTTGTTGTAAATATTAGCTTAAGATGTTTGCAGCTAAAGTCAAAGTGCCACAAAGGTCTCGCATTTACAAGAGTTAGAGGTATTGGCATATGCCTTTTATTTATGTGTTTAGAAAACCTGCGCACGTTATTCACGCACCACTTGCAGGTTTTCAAAAGACATAAATAAAAGGTATCATTTACAATTCCAATACCTCAAGCTCGCGCAAATGCGAGACTTATGTAGTCCAGTACAAATGCTTAGTTGTTACGTAACAAAATTGTGGATCGTTCAAGTGTAAATGTAACACTGTTCGATTTCTAAATTACTGTGCTATCCCCTGAGGTCTTCTTGGTTATATCTTCGGGAACTCTGCAGACTTCTCGGGCATCATGCAAAGACCCAGTGGGGGCCTCTTTGCACTCAGCAGTCTTCTGGCTGAATCTTCAGTTATTCGAGACATGGCTTTCTGATTACGTCAAATTGTTTCTGTTATTGGTTCTGTTTTCTCGCCAGTCAATAATTCATAATTATTTAGTATTTCACTCATTGATTTCTTTTGTTTTGCTTCAATCGCTTTGAGTCAATCACTTGCATTAATCACTTGCGTTAGTTTCTTAATTTCTGTCCTTTATTTTTCATCTTCCTCAATTTGCTAGCTTCAGTTTTAAAATATTTAAAATCTTAACCCAGCCATTTGACTTCTTGTTCCCTTTCACTCGTACAGATTTCCTTTTCAAGATTCTTTGTTTCCTCTTTAATACACATTTAATAAATCCCCATCCCATTTTCACAGTTTCCACTGTACCGTTTTACCCTCCGTCCTCATTATATTGATAATTTTCACTCGTTCGTCTTCCTCCTCGACGGTCCTCTTACTCTCCATATTTCGCCTATTAATGTTTTATTGCACTTCTATTCGTGCATCACGGCTCGTCTCGCTCACTCACTGGCAGACTTTTTTGTCCCCTTCGTTACTTACCACTTGTTTTTCACTCGCCTGCTTGACTTCGATCTTTTCCAATTTTGTAACTGATATTCTTCTGTCTTAACTTTATACTGCTGTGGAAGGAGAATTCAGAAGCAGCAAGTGGGGATGTGAATGAGTATTTATTTTCCAGCTGCATCTGTGAAATGGCAGCTCATCTCGGCCCTTGAGTTACCGGTGCAAAAATATTAGAACCTATGGCCCTGGTACTTTGGCTCACTTTTCTTGTTGGTGAACGGCCTTATAAACGGGCCCATAGTTTTGTATCCCCACGGTCTATAATAGCAGGTGGCCAGATACCCTGGTATATGTGTACCTTCACTGCTTCATTGAGAATGAGATGAAATATGGGCCCTCGTAAACACACGTACTTGCCTACACATTTGGTTAACTACTTTAAGGCATGATGTTGTCCCTGTGGGAGTCAGTCAGGGCATGATGACATAGTCGCCCGCATACATAGGATGTTCTTGGTTATAATATTGATGCACTAGCTCCATAACGGCTCTCACTCCAGCCTCTGTTTTTAGGTTTCGACCTGGCGAAAAGCTGCGCAAGCAGCGTTTTGCGCAGGCGAAAAACTTTTGTGAAGAGTATGTAGCTTGGTCACTGCCTCTCACTTCCATTGGCTAGCTCCATAAATGGAGGCTAGCCATTGGAAGTGAGATCTGTCCGTCAGGGTCCGAGGCGATTCGTGGGCGTTCCGGCGATCTTTTTCTCATCCTGCCCCTTTTCGCACGTCATGCGGCTGTGGGCGTGTGTTTTTTTTTTTCCTGCATGTTTTGCCATTTTGGACGTGTCTTTGGAAGGGGTGGGCTGCATACTGAGGCCGCTGGCCGATGTGAAACCCTAGGACACTGTGATGTGCGAGCCCGAATCTCATGGTGAACCGTAAAAGAATATTTTTTATAAGAAATAGAGTGGGGTTCTGACTGTGTTATGAGTGTGTGTGTTGGGGGGAGGAGGGTTGATTTATTCGTATCCCCCTGCTTCGTCGCAGCTGAGATTTAAGGCTTGTTTAATTGAGTTGTCAAAACAAAAGTTCTCCTCAGAGAGAAACAGTGATACACCGGTAGGTACCATTAGTATATTTTATAGCAGCAGAGCCGGCTTTTGGCATGTGCGAGCTGAGCCCGGGCACCGGGGCGCCAGTCTTAAGAGGGGCAGCGGAGCTGTCTGCATTAATGGCATGCAATCAGCAGCATCTGTCTGACTTGGCTGAGGCTCCAGTGATTCAGTTTGAAGTGCGTTTAATCATTTGCTAAACCTGTAGCAGGTGACCCCTCTCCCTCCTCTCCCCCCCCCGCTTCCCTGTCCTTCCATCTCCCATTCACATCCTGCCGCCACCCCCAACAAACAGCTTGGTACCAGTGTGAAGAAAGCTGAGCTTTGGGTGATTTGTGTGAACTCGAGGAGGTGCGGGGGTGTTTGTGTTTAGAGGCTAGACAGCACCGTGATCCCATCAGTTAGGAGCTAACCTGTGAATATTGCGAGGGTGACATCGGTCTTTCTGTATGGCCGGCTCTGCATAGCAGGCTAGGAAACCCCAGGTATTCCTATAACTGCTCGAGCAAAACAGACAACCATGACCCACAGGAAACAAGAGCAAGCAGCAGGAGCTCTCTCTCTCACGCAAACAGCGCTCACTTGGGGTTGGACGGTATCTGCTGAGTGACTCCATCTTATGTGACATCATCAGCCAAACCTATCTTTTCAGCCAGATAGCTCAGTGAGCTAAGTGCTCACGGTTCACACCCTTTGTGACGTCCAGGTAGCAGGTTTGGATCACGGCAGGGCTGACTCAGCGTGTTATCCTTCAGAGGTAGAAAAGTGGGTAATATAGTACCTGTGATACACGAAACTGCAACATGGTGGATGGAATCCAGCACTATAAAAATAAGTTATTGGTATTTGTCCTTATTATTGGCATACTCTGCCATTGTGCTCCTAAACAGATCTCATCCACCATCTCTCTCGAGACATAAAAAGGGAAATTTACAACAACACCTCCAGAAGTAAACACGTCCAGTCCAGCCGGGGGAGGAGGGGACTCCCGACCGAAGTTTGTTCGGAGCATGAACCGCGACCCCAGCGCCGCCGGCCTGGTGAGCTGCCCCGGGCACCAATGGGCGTTCCGCAGGGACCCCTGACTTCAGTTCGCAAAAGGCACAAGGGGGGGGGGGTCCTGGGGAGCCGACGGGTTGACCTTTTTAGCTCCCAGGTCGTCCTTGCTGTGGCCCACGGGGGCCTTTACCTCACTCCCTCCTCGCCCTGGTCGTAGCCAATGAACCCAGCGTCAGTCCGCAGTCACCCGGGAACCGCTCCGGGGAAGGATCCGAGCTGCAGCCAGGCCGTGGGGGGCCGCTGGGACGAGGGCGCTGCGCTGCACGTGTGTCTTCTCTGCAGTCCATAGATGCTAGCAGTAGCTTCAGTCCGCGGGGTGCCCTGGCTGTACTCCGCAGGGTGTTCCTGATGTCCTGACTACTCCACAATGTCCCGACATCACCCCTCAGGGTGTTACGACTGCTCACCGCAGGATGTCCCGACTTGCAATCTGTAATGTGACTGACTGCATAGCACTGAGTGGCTGCCTGGGGAATCATGTCTACTTTCTGTCTTTTGGGGGGTTCTGACTGCACTTTTCATGGGGTGCTGATTGCTGTCTGTTGGGGGCTTGCATTAACTGTACTCTACGGGGGAGGGGTCGACTGCACTAGACGAGGCGTCCTGACTACACTATGGGAATCTCGACTGCGCCCCAAGGGGGCTGACTGAACTCCGGGAGGGGGGCTACTAGCACTGCACCGCACACAGAGAGGCTTGCCACACTCCCGGGGCTGACAGCAGCTCTCAGGGGGCCCTGTAATCAGTCCATGTGAGGGGGCGGCGGTTGCCACAATCTACAGTGGTGTAGCCGCAGTCCAGAGTAGGCAGCCCTGCATTGGTGAAGCCAGTGTGTGTCCGGGAGAGTAGGATGGAGGCAGGGGCGTAGCTTAGTCAAAGGTGTAGGGGGGTGCGAGTATGAGATTTCTCAATTAGCAACATCCTGGACCCAACTGAAAAGAGTAGCTACCGGCTGAGGTCACTGAACGGCAATAATGGACAAGCTCAGGGACATTACTCAGTAGCTTTAAGATATTTAGTAAAGCAAGGACATTCTTGGTAGCAATAATATAATCTTAAACCACAACTCAATAATTAGCATAGAACTCAAAATGTCTATGTATTTGCAAACTGCAGTAAAATATAAATCATTTGTTTTAGTATGTGCTTAAAAGGCGCAATAGAACACTTATAATAGAACACCTATAGTTGGAAACAAACGGCTTTTATCAGAAAAATTATTTTATTGATTCTTTTCCACGTGCCTGCAACTATCAAAACCTTTGTACTCTGTTTATAAGCATTCAACTAGTCTGTTATCATTCTATATTAGTTTGTGTCCATTGGAACTATTCAGTGGATCAGTTTCTCTTTACCATGATAAACCTTTAGGCCAGATAAACCCCAATTTACAAAAGAGCAGAGGAACAAAATCATAAAAGGTGGACTTTTACGAAAAAGAAAGCAAAATAAAGTTGGACCTTAAACTGAAACGTGTTTATCCTTTAAAATTATCCACTGTGAAGCAAATGATTTAAGCGCTCATCTATCATTGCGGATGTAAGGTAATTCTTTACCAGTTTGCACACTTGTTAATTGCAAAAGTATATAGAACGCACTTTAGCTCTGCCTCAGAGTAGTAATTCTCGCTTGGTTATTTTTCTGTGAACCACGTGTTAGCCTTCATTGACAGAGGCGTTGCTTGATTAGTAAGATTAGGGGGAGTGGGTGAGCTTCAGATTTCCCCATAATCACGCTGGCATATAATGTTAAAATATATTACATGATGGCAGGACTCAAAGAGGGGCATTAGGGGCAGTGGAAGGAGGGATGGATGCGGGTCTGTAGGGGGACTAAGTAAGGGGAAATAATATTTTGTAAAATAACCAAATCATTTTAGGGCTTTCAAAACTGAGATGAGAATTTGTGTTTTTGTCTGTGTATGCATGCAAAAATCCCAAGTGAAATCTGACGGACACCTTACCATAGCCGACTGAAAGCACCTGTACCCAACTGCTAGGGCGTGCTAGGGAGTGCTAGGGAGTGCAGAGTGACTGCAGAGTGCTAGGGAGTGCAGAGTGACTGCAGAGTGCTAGGGAGTGCAGAGTGACTAGGGAGTGCTAGGGAGTGCAGAGTGACTAAGGAGTGCTAGGGAGTGCAGAGTGACTAGGGAGTGCAGAGTGACTAGGGACTGCTAGGGAGTGCAGAGTGCAAGGGAGTGCAGAGTGCAAGGGAGTGCAGAGTGCAAGGGAGTGCAGAGTGTAAGGGAGTGCAGAGTGCGAGGGAGTGCAGAGTGCGAGGGAGTGCGAGGGAGTGCAGAGTGCGAGGGAGTGCAGAGTGCGAGGGAGTGCAGAGTGCGAGGGAGTGCAGAGTGCAAGGGAGTGCAGAGTGCAAGGGAGTGCGAGGGAGTATGAGGGAGTGCAGAGTGACTAGGGAGTGCAGAGTGACTAGGGAGGGCTAGGGAGTGCAGAGTGACTAGGGAGGGCTAGGGAGTGCAGAGTGACTAGGGAGGGCTAGGGAGTGCTAGGGAGTGCAGAGTGACTAGGGAGGGCTAGGGAGTGCTAGGGAGTGCAGGAGGGCTAGGGAGTGCTAGGGACTGCAGAGTGACTAGGGAGGGCTAGGGAGTGCTAGGGACTGCAGAGTGACTAGGGAGTGCTATGGAGTGCTAAGGACTGAAGAGTGACTGCAGAGATTAAGCTAATGGCAATGTAAATGACAATGCCATTTATTTATCTGTTTTCAAAACCAACACATAAATACAAATTTTGTCATTTACAATGCCAATAGCTCTAACTTTTCCAAAGGCGAAACTATTGCATTGTAAATGCTTGTTTGTGACTGTTGCTGGCTGAGGGGACTGCATTAGCGGCCCAGAGGGATGGTCGCAACTCTTCTTCGAGGCGCCGAAGCAGTTGCGGCTGCTATCTGGCAGCAGCAGTGGGGCAAGGCAGGGGGAGGAGCGAGGGCGGGGGTTACGGGGATTGGTTAAAAAAAAATAATCACTTACCGCCCGGCCTCTCCTACGTCCTCTTCCTGGCTTCTTAGGGGAGGCAGGAAGCACCTGGACTTCTGGGCTCCCTGCAGCCAATCACAACGCTGCACTGCAGCGCTGTGATTAGACAGTGTTCAGCCAGGGCCTGCAGGGGCGGGCATGTTCTCCATGCAGGCTGTAATGCAGACTGCATGGAGAACACGGTATGTGCTCATGACTGTTTTGGGCGGCCGAGAGGGCTGGCTAACCACTCATGCCCACCTAGCAAGTGCAAACCACACCTCACCCTGCTCTGAGAGCAGCCCCGCCCCACAAAGAAGCAGCAGCAGGGGAAACTAAAATGATAATAAACCAGTTATTATCATTTTATTTTTTATTTTTTTACACTGCAAAAAGCAGGAGGGCGATGCTCCTCTGCCTTAGTGGAGGAGCCACCACTGTGCCATAAAACAACAGGAAACGTCCCGCAGCGTGTGACTCTCACTCTACCCTCTGATTTTACTGCCTGTTGCTGGCTGAGGGCACCGCATTACCCAGCATTCTCTGGTTGGAGGGAGGGCCACAACGCTTCTTTGAGGCCTTGAGGCACCAAAGCACCATAAAACAAGAGGTGTCCCGAAGTGCTGGGCATGCCCGGGCTGAGAGCGGCCAGTCTGCGCCCGTCTGGAAGAGTCTGGAGTGGGACCCCGTCTTGGCTACTTTGTATAGAGCGTCCCCAGGAAGGTACTGTGGTCTAATTTGATCTTATGCTGCTTTTGGCATTCTGTGACTGTAACTATGGGTGTACAATTGGGTGCATGCATTCTGGCTCGGGTGATCTGCTTCCCCACTCATTGGACACAATTTTGGAATGGGGAGGCGAAAAACCACTATGGTCCTAGGCGCAATTGGCATCACACTTGATGGTTTCCTGCAGCGGGCGGTGGGGGCTTTAAACAAAGAAATTGAACTGGCAGAAAGGAGATTGTCATTATCTTCCCTCTCATCTAGTGGTTGTGAATAAGAAAGTAACTTCTGTGCAGGAGGATCTTTGACAAGAGAACTCACTAGTAACTGCCCTTCCATTCATCGTGATAATAGAAAATGCTGCTAAAACATTGGACACTGTTGATTCAGTCACAGCTCTGAACAACAGCATAGAAGCAGTAACTGATTCTGGGGGTGGGGGTGGATGTAAAAGGGTTGAAGAAGGGGCAATACCTTAAAAACGATGCACTACTCAAAAGAAGGGCTTATAAGGACCTATTGTCTTATTTCAGGTGGTGGAGTCAGCTAGATCCCTTCATGAGGGAGATGGGGGGCAGGGGGAGTTCATGTGCTATAGAGAAGGCTCACCAGCATTTGGAACTTCTTACACTAAATGCCTTAAATCTCGTTATGTCCCTCTTGGGGAAGAGTGAAGACAGGCTGCAATGAATCTCTTCCCTTAACACCTTCAGCACGGCGCAAATTTTCGCGCTGTGCTGAAGGTTCTAAAAAACGGGCGTGGCCGTGACGGAACGGTTCCGTCACAAGCATCGAAGGGGTTAAAGAGGGATTTAGTTTATCTAGTAATCAGGGCCACGTATACTACAGGAAGATAGTATAGACAAAGAAACCCCAATTCACCCATTTCCAATGGCTAGTGATGGGCCTAGTCAGCTCTCTTCACAACAGCAAATATTGCTATTTCTGACTCAGTCAAGAGATCTGGACCCCCCAAAGTACCATTTATGTGTGGGACTGATGCCATAGTGCAGTTACCAGCACCTTCACAACTCTCTAAACTTGCTAAGAATATATCTGGTGTGAAGAGAACTCATCCCCAGCAACAGCTCATATTAACTTCCCACCGAGATAAAATCCCCTCTGATCATCTACATTTGCCGGCATAGAGTACCCCTTATACTATTATTTTAACAGGAGTACCGAAACTGTCAGAAAGGGTTAGGAAGGACTGCAATAGTCTTTTTAACAAAACTGCACAATGGTGCACGAGTAATGCCATCCCATCTTGACCCATCTAGTCCCATATTTGAAATTCTTATGGCCTGGAGTGTGGAATGGGTGGGACTCTCTGTGAGGAACTTTGAGGGCGATTGTGTGGTGATAAGTATCTGAAAAAGACACGTTAGTGATAGATTCCTTACCTTAGGATATCCCCAGGCGTCAGACTGGATCCGGAAAGTTTTGCTTAGCAGTACCCCAGCATGTTAGTAGGTGGCGTCCTACGGCTCCGCGTCCGTCGCTGGTGTCGTATGCGTTGAGATAACGTCATGGAGACTACTTAGATGCTACCCATGCACGCTGACGTCAGTTCTTTCTTTTTCTGCGCCAGCAAGCGCAGATCCGGATTGAGCACGTACCTTAGTCATTTTTTGAATATCTTTTTGAGACTTTTGTCTCGTGTTGGTTTTCTCTGGTGCGAGTAGGGATACCTGGATTTAAGTCCTGCGGGGCCTGCCGTCGCAATATGTCTGACCCCCATGGCCTTGAGGGAGCGGCGCTGGAAGCTGCTGGAGGTCCAGCACTCGCCCCGACGCCGCTCAGAGTCCAGGGATCGTTCCCGAGACCGCTCACGGGGCCGCAGTTGTCGCTCCTCGGACTCCAAGTCTTTGCCCTCGGATTCCGGTAAGCGATGACATAAAAAGAAGTCGAAGAAGAGTGTTCGCTCTCCAACATCCCCCCTTCGGTCCTCGGATGCGGATGAGGGGGAGAGAGCTGCCCCTGCGACTCCCTTGGAGACTGGGATTCCTGCAGCCTACCCACCTTTCCCGGGTCCGTCAGCAACTCCCAAACAGGTGCAAGAGTTTCTTGCCACCATGGACCGCCTTTTTAGGTCTCAGGCTCCCGCCGGTGCGCTTTCAGGCCCTGCGGTCCCAGGTCCAGATCCTGTTGGCCGTCAACGCCGGCGGCGGATCCAGCTTCGGCACCACAGGATCCTATGCTGTTGGCTCCGGCCCAGGCGCCACGTGGTCCGGGACTGCCGGCTCTGGCGCCTACTCTGCCGTTGGCGCCGCAGTAGGTGCCGTTCATTCCGCCCTTGCCCTGGTTCCAGGACCATTTTATTCCTACCTGATATCTGCATTGGGAGACGGCGCCGGCCCGTCCCCAGCCGGCGCTGTTCACGGCGCCGTTTCTGACGCCGTTTGTCCCTCCTCTGCGGCCAGCTCCTCCGGCAACGGAGGTGGAGGATGATTGGGAGGGGTCTGAGGACCCTCTTGCCCGCACGTGTGACTCCGAGCAGGACTGGGTGGACTATCTGGAGGATGCAGGCAACCTCGATGTCCCAGGGTTTGCCTCCCCTCTGCCCACGATGGAGGAGGGCGCTTCCTACTCAATGGTGCTCCATTGGGCTGCTGAGGTCCTCAACCTAGACCTTCCTACGGTGGCCCTTAAGACCAACCACCTCACCGAGGTGCTCCTGACAGCGTCTACCTCGTTGCAGCCACTGCTTCTCTTCAATGACACCCTCACCGACGTCCTGTTGGGTACTTGGTCACGGCCGGCCACAGGGGCCCCTGTGGACAAGAATGTCACCAGGCGTCACTGTCAGAAGCCTGGTGACCCTGCCTTCCTCACCACCCACCCGACGCCTGAGAGTCTGGTTATCCAAGCCTCGACGTCGCAGAGTGCCTTTACCATGGCTCCGCCGGATAAGAAGCTGGAACAGTTTGGTAAGCGGTTGTTCTCCTCATCCAGCTTGGGCTGCGGTCGGTGAACACCGCCTACTTATTAGGCCGCTACTCCCATGCGGTGTGGGATACCATGGCTCAGTTGCTGCCTCAGTGTCCTGAGGAAGTTCAGGCTGTTCTTTCACAAGTGGTTGCTGAGGGTAAGGATGCGGCTAAGTTTGCCATTCAGTGTGGTTTGAACACCGCTGACACGTTGGGCAGGGTGATTTCTACGACTGTGGCACTGCGTCACCACGCCTGGTTGCATTCTACTGGGTTTTCGCCCGATGTCCAGGGTCCGCTCATGGTTGATGGCACTCGCCTGTTTAGCGATAAAACCGACAGTGGGCTGTAGCGTTTTAGGGGCTCGCAGGCCACGGCCAAGTCCATAGGTCTTTCCACGAAGAGCCCAGCCACTCCTGGTTTTCGTTCCTTTCGTGGCAACGGAAGGGCCACCCAGGCTCGTTCCTTCAGCAAGCATGCACAGAACCAGCCTCAGCGCGGATGCGGCTTCCGCAGGGGCGGGTCTGGGAATCAGCGTGGGGGTCAGTCCACTTCCGCCCCCACTGCTTCTACCTCCAAACCTTCCTAATTGGAGCTTTGTGGCACACCCTACGCCGGTGGGTGGCAGGATCCGCCATCACCTCCCCCACTGGAACGATATTACATCGGACAAGTGGGTGTTGCAGATCATCTGTGGGGGTTATTCCCTTCCCTTTCAGTCCTTCCCCCCAGCCATGCCACCTCAGTGCCACCGCATGTCGGGGGATCACTTGGTGCTTCACCTGCAGGAAGTCACAGCCCTCTTGGCCAAGGGGGCCGTCAAGCGCGTTCCTGGGCCAGTAGTAGGACGTGGTTGTTATTCCCACTACTTTCTGGTCCCCAAGAAGGACAAAGGGGGCTTGCGCCACATCTTGGACCTCAGGAATGTCAATCGTTTCCTCCTGAAGAAGAAGTTCAAGATGTTGACTCTGGCTCAGGTCTTGGCTGCCCTCAACCCTGGAGACTGGATGGTAGCGTTTTGAATTGCTAGGCGCATATTTTCACATCCCGTCCTGCCGGCCCCCCTGCGGTTCACGGTAGGCCAGGAGCATTTTCAGTGCTCCCCTTTGGCCTTACCAGTGCCCCTCGGGTGTTCACGAAAGTGATGGCGGTGGTTGCAGCTCATCTGCGCAGGTCTTCCCCAACCTCAATGACTGGTTGTAGAAGGCTGGCTCGCCCCAAGTAGTTGTCACCCACCTCCAGACTTCGGCCGACCTCCTGCATTTGCTGGGGTTTTCCATCAACGTGCTGAAGTCGCACCTGAGTCCTTCTCAGAAGCTCCCCTTCATTGGAGCGGTTTCGGGTTTATCCTCCCGAGCAGCGAGCCCGGGATATTCAGGCTATGATTCCGATCTTTCAACCTCTATCCCGGGTTTCGGTCAGGATTACCCTAAGGCTCCTGGGCCTGATGGCCTCCTGCATCCTGCTAGTGCAACATGCCAGATGGCATATGTGGGCTCTGCAGTGGGACCTGAAGTGCCAGTGGGCACAGCATCGGGGCAACCTGTCCGATCACATCCAAATCTCGGAGGGCACTCCACAACTCTTGCAGTGGTGGCTCAGGAATCGCGATTGGATCAATGGCAGATCCCTCTCCCTTCCCCAACCGGAGCACACAGTGGTAACTGATGCGTCCCTCCTGGGATGGGAAGGCCTTTCGGGAGAGTTCGAGATCAGAGGCCTCTGGTCTCCGGCGGAGTCCCGTCTCCACATCAATCTTTTGGAGCTTTGGGCGATCCGACTTGCACTGAAGGCATTCCTTCTCTCTGTCTGGGGAAGTGTGGTGCAGGTGTTTTCGGACAACACCACCGCCATGTGGTATTGCAACAAACAGGGCGGAGTGGGGTCGTGGACCCTATGTCAGGAGGCTCTGCGCCTCTGGACCTGGCTGGAACACCAAGGCATTACCTTGGTTGTTCAACACCTGGCAGGTTCTCTGAACGCCAGGGCAGACGAACTCAGCCGCCAGTGCTTGATGGATCACGAATGGCGTCTGAACTTGGACTTGGCGCAAGGTCTCTTTCAGCAGTGGGGAGAGCCTTGGTTAGATCTATTCGCCACCGAAGAGAACGCGCAATGTCATCAGTTCTGCGCATTGGAATTTCCAAGGCAGCACTCGCTCGGCAACGCTGTTCGTTGCGAGTGGAGCTGAGGTCTGTTGTACGCCTTTCCGACGAATACCACTTCAGCCCAGAGTGCTGAAGGAGATTCGGCGCGACCGGGCCCAAGTCATCCTTGTGGCTCCGGATTGGGCACGAAGATACTGGTATCCCAAGCTAGTCAACATGGTGATCGATCCCCCGATCCGACTGCCTCTTCGGGAGGATCTTCTGTCGCAGCAGCACTGTCCAGCCTCCGCCTCCATGCGTGGATATAGAGCGACAAGATAGCTTTCGACCGTCCTCCCAAAGTCTGTGATTTCATTCTGGCAGCCAGGCATCCCTCCACGAAAATGGTATACGCTTGCAGGTGGAACAAGTTTGTGGCATGGTGCACTGGCAAGTCTGTGGATCCCCTTTCTGCCCCTCTTTCTGAAGTCCTTCTGTTCCTTCTTTCCTTGGCCCGGCAGGGTTCTGCTCTGGGCACTATCAAAGGTTATCTTTCTGCCATCTCTGCCTTTCTACGGCTTCCAGATAAGCCTTCTCTTTTTCAGTGTATGGTTGTTAACCGTTTTCTAAAAGGCATCACGCACGCGCTTCCTCCTGTGCTGTTCATCATGCCTCAATGGGACTTAAACCTTGTCTTGATGTATCTGATGTGCGCTCCCTTTGAGCCCCTTCATAACTATCCTCTTCGTATTCTCACCTTGAAGACTGCTTTCCTGGTTGCTATCATTTCTGCCAGAAGAGTGAGTGGGCTCCAGGCTCTTTCTTCTAAACCTCTTTTTTCTTTCTGTTCATTCAGACAAAGTGGGGCTAAGGACCCGTCCTTCTTTCTTGCCGAAGGTTGTCAAGCCCTTCCACATTGGGCAGATCACTACCATGCCCACCTTCTTTCCACCTCTGCATCCTTCCAGAGAAGAAGAGAGGCTCCGCCGTCTGGACCCAAAACGTGCTCTCTCCTTCTACCTGAGCCGCACACAACAGTTCCAGGTGGATGACCAGCTCTTTGTTGGCTACGTGGGCCCCAAAAAATGTCCGGCCGTGCAAAAGCGGACCATCTCTCGATGGGTCGTTCTGTGCATCAAAGCATGTTACTCGTTGGCTAAGAAGGAGCCTCCTGTGGGGCTGCGTGCCCATTCTACCAGGGCAACAGCAGCTACTACTGCCTTGGGATGCGGCGTTCCCTTGCAGGACATTTGTCTGGCAGCTGAGTGGGCCTCGCTGCACACGTTTACCAAGCATTACTCGCTTGACAGTCAAGTCCGGAGAGACGGCTTCTTTGGCCCTTCTGTTCTCCGTGACTTTCTGGTGTAATCCTGTTCGCAGACCCACCACTGGGGTTGGTATTGCTGGGGTATCTATTCTAAAGTAAGGAATCTATCACTAACGTGCCTCTTTCAAATGCACAAGTCACTACTTGTGTAACGATATATCTGTTAGAGACATTAGTTAGTAATAGATTCCTTACCGCCCCTCCCATCCTCCCCGTTCTGCGAACTGATTACTAGGGTGGAGGTCATCCCTTTGAATGCACCAGTGGTCAGTATCTTGAATGGCTCTTCGTTCCTGGCGCAGAAAGTCGTGTACAGAACTGATGTCAGCGCGCATGGGTGGCACCTAAGTAGTCTCCGTGATGTCATCCCGGCGCATACGAAGCCAGTGACGGACGCGGAGCTGCAGGACACCACCTACTGGCGCGCAGGGGTACTGCTAAGCAAAACTTTCCGGATCCAATCTGACGCCTGGGGATACTCTAAGGTAAGGAGTCTATCACTAACTAATGTCTCTTACAGATATATTGTTACACAAGTAGTAACTTCTGCTTTAGGACACCTGGGTTTTCAAGATTTTTGTTGACGCGTCTGCATAATTCAAACCACGGAAGTATCCAGGCCAGATCTTTGGACTATTTTTATACCCACACACCCTCATTCTCTGAAAAGGCATTGCGGTATGCAGGGTCCGGTACCTCGACAGTCAGCTTGGGATTCTTTTGCCCATGTGAACAGATTTGAACCATTAAGGGGCCTAGCTGATGTTGATTGACAACTCCAGTTTGTCCCAACGGAAGGCTAACCATAGGGGGAGAGGATAATTTTTCTTATACCCATTGGCTCACAATTTGGGACATCAGTTACAATGATTGGAACTAAGTTGACTCCCAATACTATAAGATGTACCTCAGGGTCAGCAATGATTGAGGTAACTCCATTAGCACTTGCTCACTCAGATGCTTGTTTTTCTGTTCTATCAAGGAATATAGCGGGCTCAAATTCAAAGTTAGGTAATGATTGGGTAATATTTGTTTCCAGATTTGATTTATTATGTTTTCCTTTAGTCATGGGTAGTAGCAGATTTTTATATAAACTGGTTTCGCTCTTTTTGCACACCAGCAATCCCAGTGACTTCAGGAAGGGCAAAGGGAGGATTGGAATTGTTAGCCCCTGTTAAACATACATTGTTAAAGATTAAAACAATCTGTTCCTCGCCTTGGTATCAGTTATTTTTAGTGTGTAAATTATCTTCCATAGATTTTCTAATTATACATTTTTATTATAATATATACAATTGTAGCAACGTCTACGTAGCAGAGAGCCGGCAAAAGGAAATCAGTAAAATAACCTCCATGAGACACCCAATCTGCATTATGTATAATGGTGATTTTAATTGCACTAAGTGGAAATATGATCGCTTGCAAGTGTGTGGGTTAGAAAAAACTGAAGGCCATCAAAAGACAAATTTTTTCACTCAATATATGGAGATGTTTTAAATAGAATCATGGTTTTAAATTATTTATTATTTTTAAATGAGTGTTGGAGCAAAGGTACTTAGCAACTACCGACCTTCATCGCGGGTGGCCAGTGTAGTGTTCTTGATGTTATGTTATTATCCAGAAACTTTCTTAACCTATTGTAATGTAATAGGGTCAGGCCACATTGTTCTGGTGATCATAATCCCCTGATTGCATCTTTCAAATTGGATTATGGGAGAACTCAGTTGTCTGAACTCCCAATTGAACATGCCTGAAATTCAGGGAATTAGTTTGAAATGAGGTCAAGTTAGTCCGAGGGCTTTTGAGCATGAACTCATACGTGAACATCTGATTCTTCCACTTACCTGTTTAAATCATGGCCCCCTTCTGAGGATGTTATTTAGGATTTTCAATCCTTATCCACCATCATTTCTACCGAACTGACGATTAAAATTGCCCATCCAAAGGAGAAGCCTATAAAACGTTGGTATAATAAATCGTGCACTAAAGATCATAAAGATCTAAAAAGCGCTCTTCAGGCATCCCCTCCGAATAAAAATCTAGTGAAGGTTGCGCGTACCCATTATAAAGTAACAATAGAACGGAGGAAGGCCGCACTGAGGACCGATGCATGGCGAGATTTAGAGTTGGCAAGTGCCCTGAAGGACTCAAAAAAGTTCTGGAAAGTGATTAATAGCCCGATATTTGTTGACGCCCCTTCTCAAAAATTGGACTGTCTAATTTAGGGAGAGATTTGGGTGGAACATTGTAGCCATATTTTTTATCCTTTTAATAGAGAGAGCTCCGAGATGGGACATGGGGTAGTGGAACCAGATGCTTTGGATCAAACTATTAAATATAGTGAATCAATTTCAGTTGACAAGGTGAAGGTGGGAATTGTGCAGGGTTCCCGTCTTAAAGCCTCGGTTCCAGACAGGATCCCAATTGATCTTTTCAGAGAGAATATTCCCTTGTGGGTTCCTCTCAGAACAAATATAATAGGAGCTGCCATCCTTGGTCCCCTTCCAACATCATGGAGAGAGGTAATAGTCGTTCCTGTCTTTAAGAAAGGGGATACAAATAACCCAGGGTGTTATAGGCACATATCACTAAGATATTAGGGAGTGTTCTTTAGGATTGGTTGGAAGACTGGGCCTCGGAGAACAATAGTTTATTAAAAATACAGTATGGTTTCAGTCGAGGTATGGGCACAGTAGAACAGTGCCTCAATTTGTCACTGATTGTTAGCAAATATACTAAGTACATGAAGTACTCAATTCATCTTTCCTTCATGGACTTAGCTTGCACGTTTGATTCTGTCATTCGAGTCAAATTGTGGTCCATGCTGGGAGACATGGGTGTAGAGCCACCTTTGGTTCTCTTACTACAAAGGCTTGTCTTAAATACTATAGTGAAGGTCATAAATGGTAACATTGGGGAGAAAACACGGTCTATATATTATCCACAGAAATCGTCTGGCAAGGATGTATTCTTGTCCCTTTTTTATTTCTTGTTTATATTAACGGATTGGCGTTTCACCTGCTGGGGAAAAATCCTGATTTTTTTCAAGATTGGAGGACATTTTATTGCATTGCTTTTATGTGCAGATGATGCTGTCCGTATTGCAAGCACTGTGTAATAGGTACTGCTCAGCTACATGATGTTATGTAATTAAAATGGCATTATGTATGATTCATTGAATCAAGTAATAATTCATGAGCATCCTTACTCACTTGGGGTTAGTTTCATTGGTTTGCAATTGCCAATGCTTGTTGCTCATTGTTAGACTTGGCACCTTTGGCGTGGTTTCCCCAGACTTTTTGCCTCTACCTCCAATATTTGTGATGCTGTGCTGGATTTTGTTTTTACTGGCTTAGATGCTTGGGCACTTTGCCACTGCATATCAGTGTCAAGTGCGAGTGCTCTGTGTGTAAATTGTTGTTACAATTGGTTCTCCCTGATTGGCATATTTAATTTACTGGTAGATCCTTGTAAGTTGCACTGAAGTGTGCCAGGGCCTGTAAATCAAATGCTACTAGTGGGCCTGCAGCACTGATTGTGCCATTCACATAAGTAGCTATGAAAAGGTATCTCAGACTGGCCACTGCAGTGTCTGTGGGCAGTTTGTTAACTGCCATGTTGACTTGGCAAGTGCACCTACTTGCCAGGCCCCAACCTTCCCCTTTCTTACATGTAAGGCACCCCTATGGTATCCCCAAGGTACCCCGCTGGGCAGGGTGCAGTGTATGTGAAAGGTTGGACATGTACTAGTGGGTGTGACATGTCCTGATAGTGCAATACTGCCAATTTTGTTTTTCGCTATTGAACGGCTATCTTGCCCTATAGGATGGAATGGGAAATGCTTTGTAACATCTTACAAGTATAACTTCCCATTGGGACATGTGGGCACTTGGCCAGGTTGAGTGTGCACCGTCCCTCCCACTGCAAGAATGCAATGACCAAGTAGGGCAGTATGAGGAAGGAGTTTCTTTATTTTCCTCTTTACAGATTGGGAATTCGCCCTAGTCCTTCCAGGGTACATCCCTTTCCTGGGAGCAGTTCCAGATATTAGTCAGAACGCCAAACAATCAAATAAATAATAGAACATAAATTGATTCTCTGGCTCGTCCACACACAATATATGTCTCGTCCTCTGCTCCCGGTTGTTCTCCGTCTTCCGTCATCCATCTTCCTTCTTACTCTATCTCCTTCATCCTGTGTCCCCGGCATAAGAGCTTGTCTCTCGGCCCCATCTCCTTGGCTCGCAGTTTCCGGTACTGTTGTTCCGACTTAAACTGCTGGACCACTTCCGGTTGGGGTTTCAGCGGCCGCCACGTTGGAGTGGCCGGGGCACTCAGTGATGAGTGGAATCCACCCCAGGACAAGATAGAGAAATAAAGTTTAGGCTCTCCTATGTTGGAATTTAATAACACACCTTTTAGTAAAGGTGTTTTTTAAATTGTGTGTTTGAAAATGGCACTTTTAGAAAGTAAACATTTTCTTCTTTAACAATTCTGTGTGCCTCTGCCTGTTTGTGTATTGACTGTCTGGTTTTGGAGTGACAGGGGCTGGGGCTGTGCATTCACTGTAGACAGCCACAGTCGGAGGTGGAGGGGGCTGAGATGTGCCTGGACCTTCCTGGATGACTCTGAGCTGAGCTGAATAGACCTTGGCTGAATTTAGAGTAGTGGGAGATTTCCTTGCACCTGAATAGGACCTGTGTCCCTCGCACAATGCTGTCTCCACCCCCTGTGGACACACTACACCAGTGAGGACAGAACTGGTTTGGACTGGGCTCACAGACCCTTGCACAGAGAGAACAAAGACACTTTGGGGTATAAGCATTAGACCAAAACCCCCAGAACTTTAGATTACTTCTGGACTCAAGAGGAACCTTTGCCAAGGAGAAAAGCTGAAGATCTGTGAGGAGGAATACTACCCCTTTGTTGCGTGGGGTTAGCCTGCAGTTGCTGTTTCTGCCAAGGAGAGGGCAAAGACTGGAACTATGCTTTGAACCTGCTTGAAGAAGAAGTCCAAGGGCCTAAAGTGTTCTGGCCTCCTGTTCTGAAGTCTCAGACACACAGACTTCACCCCCAGCTTACCTGAACCCTCTTGCTGAGAGTTCTGAACTGCCTGGAGGTACCTATTCCAGTTTTGGGCCTCTGGAGGTTGTTTCTGCTGTTGTGAGCTGGAAAAAACATAAAAGAAGCAAGAAAGCCTTGTATGACACCGTCAGCTACGCCGCTGTGACTCGGCGACCTGTACCGAGGCCCGGGGCACCGCTTGTGAAGTGCACAACGCACCACCTGGCCTGATCCGCAGCTCAGACAAATGCCAACGCCTGCAGTTATCGTCTGTGACCGACAGCAGCGCTCGCACCGACTCCGTCATCGCCCGTGCCTGCATCCTGTTATCGCCGTGCTCATAACCGCCAAGGGTGACTCCACAAACTTGCTGACTTTGCATCGTCACCGGAACCGATGCCTCACCGCCGACACAACAGTCTTCCCTTATCCTGGACTTGACACGTCGTCTCCTCGCGGACATGATACCTTGTCCCCCCTGTGGCAGCCAGGAAGCCGGCCTTGACCTCAGCACCGACGCCTCACCTCCACAATGCCCTGCAACATCATAGACTTTGTTTCCAAGGTACTGTTTGTTTGGGGGTCCGTGTGACTCCATGCTTGACGCCATGGTCCTTGTGGTCGGCGTCGTTCTTTGTATTTATTGCTGTCACAATGTCGTAACAGCCCCAGGTGGAGCTATTTGTTTTCTACAAGCTTTAATTTTGTAATACCTGTTCCAAAGTCACATCTTATTACCTGTATGTTGGATTTTTATCATTTTGGTCTTGTTGAGTTTAGAAAAAGTTTTTTTATTTTTCTAAATTGGTGTAGTGCCCATTTGTGCTGTTATCACTGTATTAAAGTGTGGTTTGAGGGCAAATACTTTACACATTACCTTTGGGATAAGTCTGTCTGCTCGTGCCAAGCTACCCAGGGGATGAGCCGGGGTTATCTAAAGTGTGTATCCTCCTTACCCTGACTAGAGGCAAGGGTCCCTATTTGGACAAAGGTACCTACTAGAGAACCCCATTTCAAACACTCATGTACTGACTTTGCAATTGCCAATGCTTGTTCATGTAATGACTAAGCGAACTCGTGATAACAGTGACTCCAGGTAAGCTGTCTTTGCTTCCAGATCCCCTGTTCCCCTGCAGACCAGCCTCTGCTGGTTTCTTCATCATTTCTGGATTTTTTGTAGTTCCTAGACAAAAAGAGCATGACACAAAGGTGAACTCTTCATTTCATTTATTTCCGGCTCTTCAGAAATCTGCAAACGGCAAGGTGAATAGCAATTCTAGGTAATAGCACAACCTTCTGGAAAGATTTTGAACTTCAGGCGTATTAATGCTTAAAGACAATTGTGACAAACGACAAACTATTTAAATGGACTCTATGCAGTGCATCATTATTCAGTAGAGAAAGACGTATTTCTCTTTCTCGGACTGCCAAAAACTGTTCTAGTATGATCTTCACTAGAACCATCTGTGAAACAATTTTAGCATATAAATAAGTTGTTGGTTGTTTGTGCACAGTACGCAGCTGTTCTCAGCAGGATAACAGTTATCTAAAACTGATAATTTATTTTATGATGAGGAACAGAAAGCAGTCCAAAGAGATACATTTCGATATGTCAACTGAAGGTTTTATTGTAAGTAATTCATGTTATACATACTGATTGTTCATGAATAATTCTTGACATCACATTACGTTAATGAGATATTCTCTGATTGCAGACACTCATGCTGCTTCATGTGAATTGTCTAATGCTCTCCAGAAATCCCGGCGTCTCTTCCTGTTTGAAACCCAGAATCCAGCACATCAGACAGTGCTATATACTGTCCTGAACCCAGAGTTCAGTACTCTCTCTCTCCCCCCTCTCATTTTCCCTTGGGAACTTGCGAGGTAGCAGTGTTTCAATTCATTGCTGCCACGTCAGGTCTCAACGGAATCTGGGAAATAGCGTCGCCCCATTGGAACATCCTAGAGTTCAGGTGAGTGGCTTTCAACAGACTGGGAATACACTCCAGAAATCTCTGGATGCTTTTGTAGGTTTTATGGCCTCTTTGGATCTTAAAGCAAATCATAAAACGTCATTTATAATGGTGTGTGGCCTGAAAAGAACAAAATCTGAAGTTTTTATGGTTCAGGGGAAATGAGATTGAGAAGGTCAATATTTTCTGGTATTTGGTAAACGCTTTTAACGATAAATTAACTTGGGCTTTGCTATTAACCTTTAGAGCTCTGCAAACATCAAGAGTATTAGAGGCACTGTTTACATTTGTAGTACAGCTTGGCCAGAAGCCAGTGAAATAGCAACTACCTCAAAATAGGGCTAAGTGTTTATTAATTGCCACTTATGGAGCAGAAGTGTGGGGGATGCTAATTGTGTTAAGCTCCAAAGAATCGAGAATGATTTCACTAGAAGACAATTGATCGCCCCAAAAAGTGCTTCGACATGCTTCTGTCATCTGGAACTGGTGCTAGTGCCAGTGGATAAACGAGGAGGTATCGCCCCCTTATTGTTATGGGCTAAGATCTGGAATACACCGGAATTGGATTTCACTAGATTCAGTATATTGGATTGCTTTTCACACTCCAATGTTTATTATCTTAAGAGTATGCTTTTGAGCTCGGTCTAAGCGAATTATTCAATAACCCTACAAACATGCCAAAGCTGTTTTTTGGACAAATACACGTCATTTTCAGGAATTGAATCAGTTGAAAATAGTGAGCCATTTAGATTTAGCTATTAGGTTCCACTAACCCCGTTTGTATCTTATTTACCTGATGAATTTTCAATATAGATTTTATGTTCTGAGATTTAGTCCTACCATGGTCCACTTTTTGGTTGCTTTTGCACAGCAGTGTACCTGGTCAAATAATGTATGTCCCTACCCATGTGACAATCTTACAGCACAGAGCACTTTGTACTTCATCCTTTTTGTCTATTGTACGAAACTGTTAGAGCTACCTATCAGGGCCGGACTGGCCGTAGCGGGCACCAGGCCAATTCCTTATCCATGTTGTTGCAGGCCTCGTTACTGACATGTTTTCATCTCATGTAGCTAAACCGGGTCTACTCAAAAGCTGATTTGTTAGCACAAGTTAACAGAGCATGACATTGTCATGACTGAAGCTGTTTTCAACAATTTTTCCATTTGAAAAAGGTTTACTTGAGTTATATCATTCATATTTCCTTTCTCTTTACTTGATAATTTGTATGCTTTTAATGAACTATTCAATAAATAAATGGCTTATTAAAAGAACTGACAATTTTGCATATCTTGACAAGAGGAGTGAGGCTACAGGCCAGAGAGAGAGCTACTCCCTTTTTGGTAAAAGTTTATTGTGTCTAGTGAGAGGTGGAAAAAGCTGCCATGTGGCCCATGCACTACATGACACCTTAAGATACCCTTGCTTTTACATTCTCACATTTAAACCCTTTCTTAATACAGTAGAAGGATATGGGTCCCATAATTAAAGTTCTATTGGCTGCAAAGCAAGGACTACTTTAGCATCAACATTAATTTCCAAAGTTACCTTTCCAGTTTTATTGTTGCCTGAAAACCTCTGGACACACAAGGACATGTTCTTTGCAGCAGGCATGTATTAGAATTGGTGTTTCTGGTTGGCTAGGGTATGCACCTAAGCCAGGCAGAACGCACCACTCTAGTCAGGGCAAGGGAGTTACACGCTGAAGATAACCCCTGCTCACCCCCTTGGTAGCTTGGCAGAGCAGTCAGGCTTATCCCAGAGGCAATGTGTAGGGCATTTACGCAACACACTCACACAGCAGCGACACACTAGGCACACCACAAAAGAAGCTCCACAAAAATAGCCTTTGTATTATCCATAAAATATACATTAGAACACAATCACATATGTTATAGTGCTGCTAGGCACTTGTCATGACTCTACAGGGATTACTTAAATCACTAGGCCAATCGGGCAAATGCCAACAGGTGTCCCCACCCAGTATCTACTGGTAGGAACTGTACTTAGCATAATACATTAGGCATACATATCATCAGCAGTGCACCTTAGTAAACACTTGCAGCCGAGCACCTATTACACACATCTTATGCCCCCCTTAGACATATGCCGATCACCATTATGGTGCAGAAAGTGCCAACCTTGGCAATGTAATACCACACGCATGTAAGCAGCAGGCCTTAGGCATAAACCTCATCACTGTGATTCCCCCTGTAGGAGACAACACTACTTCAGGACGCAATGCACACAAATGGCTAGTGTACACACGATCATCACATTAATGTACCCAGGGTGCAAAATCCTGGCAAAGTAATATCCCAAAAACCTACTCTCATCAGGGCATAGCATCTAGGGAAGACCAGCATCGCCTGACCATGAGTGCAAAACAACAGTAAGAGCGTCCCCTGTGCTCCTAGGATGGTACCTGGTGTTCTTTCTGTAGACTTCTCACAGGCAGCAATTTCCCAAAGAAGGGGCCCCCGCTGGGCCTGCCCCGGAATTCCATAAAAAAAATGCCCCCAACATCAGGTAGGAGTGCAGCTGCTCGCAAGCATGTGTCGCAGCTGCAACAAGGTCAGAAATGCGGAGCACTTCACCACTGTGGCCTCGGGCTCGGTTAGAGAAATACCTAGACTCGAAGACCAGCGCCAGCCGGGAGAGGGAGGGTGCTGCGACACATCAGGTCTCCTCTCCTGCTCTGCCTCCTACTGGTGAAGGGTTATAAACAGGGAGTTAGGTCCTGGGACGTACGGGCAGCTGGACCATATGTCAATTTTAGAAAAAATGTAATGCTGGCCGTACATATACTTTACAACGTCTCCTTAATTGGAGTAACAAATCACCTATTGATTGAGGATTTGTATGGTATTGTTTATTTATACCTTTTGAATTATTTATTTTCAGGCAGGAAGATAATTTTACGAAAAAGACATACCATATATACACAATTATTCGAAAAAAATCAACTATACAAAATTACGACACTACTACATAAAGCATGAAACAAAACATATCATATGTACATTTCCTATGTACATTTGCACAATATTCAAGTTTGGTCAATATCATATATACATTACCACAGTATCCACATTTTTGATACAGTTCCAATCAAGGAATGGGGAACACAATTAAGAAAAAATCAAGTGGAGAGCAGATGAATCAACAACATGCACAATATTAATCAATGAGAGAAAAGAATAAACTGAATCAATGTTTCAGTCATTTAAGAGTGCTTGTCTCCATTTGGCCGACGCGTTTCGAACTCGAGATATGAATTAACGTGTTCTCATCAGGGCTGTATGATTTTCCTGTGTGGTTTTGTGCAAAAGAGTAAAGAGAGAAGAAATAAATACATGAGTTCCTAATTTAAAATAGCCTCTGTGAACTGCTCCAATGTGAGCTTTAATTGCAAGGGGGTTACCTTACAAGGGTCGTCGCACTTTTTATTGGGTTTCAGTTGAGGGAGTTCAGTTACTTTTTGTGGTCCCTGCCGCAGTTTCTGAAAGAGGGACACCAGATCAATAACTTGTTCCTAGATAAGGTCAGTTTATAATGCCAAAAACGTGCACTATTTTCTCGACATTTGTGACATGTATTACCTTAAGGTGATTGCGTTGGGCATCCCAGATAATTACAGAGAGGACTGGTGACGTGCCCACCGGTACCAGTTCCGAGCCTAAAGAGTTAAAATAAGGAGGAATGTGAATCACACTCGTTGTGTGCTAGACCACATATTTAAATTTTGGATGAACAACGCTTGTACCTGTACTTGGGTTCGCGTGTTTTCAATGCACCAGGTGGTTTAAAGGATGGTTTTTAGAGTGAGAAAATTCCGGGCAGATCAGCGCGGTTCAGTGCAGTGCAGGACCTGCAAGGGGGAGAGGATGTTTGTACCATCATGCAACATGAGCGCTAGCTTTTTGACTCTCATTAGCGTGTTACAAGGCATCTATTATTCTCAACTGACAGTCGCTTGTACCTGGGTTTCAGGTCCCGTTTTTCCACTGCTTGTGGCGGGTTCAGGGCGGCAAAGCTCAAGACCAAATCAGAGCGTGTGCGATTCTGCAGGAAAAACGAGCGCTCAGTTACTAACTAATTTGTTTGTCAAATAGGCACTGATTCAAAGCGGTAGTGGCTACTAGAATTCACTTACTTATTAACTTTGGTTTAAGGGCTCTCCTTCCAAGTGCTGGCGACAAAACATCAAAGCGCCATGTTGGAAGGGGGGTGGGTACTATATTAAGTCACCTGACCTCAGGAATTGTGGGAAATGTAGTTCGTGGAGATTTCCTTCTGTACTAAAGAGAAGGTTGCATTTATAATCTTGAAATTTCAGACATAGAATTTAGCCCAGTCTGGTGGCTATTAAATCGTAGTATCAGGTAAGCTTCCTTTTTCAGTAGAGCATCATCAACATCAAAGACTCTTCTATTATGCCCAATTGTGTGCAGGACTGTCCATTTAAAGTCCATTTCTGAATGGCCATGATCCATAAAGTGTTGTACCATGGGAGCAGATGTGACTTTGTTCTTAATGCGCGATCTATGTTGGGTGACCCGGGCATTAATTTGCTGGTTCGTTTTGCCTATGTACAGTTTGTTACACATACAAATGATTGCATAAACCACATTTTTGGTTTTGCAATTGCTGAAATTTTCATTTTTCCATTTTATATTTCTGTGGATGAATTCATTGCCCTCAATCGTTGTGTCACACGACACGCAATTGCCACATCTATGGTGGCCCGTGATCTGTTTTAGACCCCATGCTGATAACAAGTCATGTTTAGGTTTGTCAACCCTTATATCAGCACGAACAATCTGTTGTCCGATGCTTTTGTTTTTTTTAAAAGCAAAGATGGGCTTCGGAAATGGGCATTCCAACTCTTCCAGCAAATGCCAGTTCTTAAGTATAGTCTGTCTTATTTGGTGGACATGGGGACCAAACGTCGTCACACAAACCATTTTATCCAATTCCTGTTTGGTTTTGCTTTCAAGGAGGCACTCGCGTGGAGTGTAACGTGCCCTCTTGCATGCGTGTTTGAGCAGTTTTTTAGGGTATCCCCTCGTCATCATCTCTTCACAAAAATTCTTGGAGTGTAAATCAAAATCTGTAATCTCTGAGCAGTTCCTCCTTATGCGGAGAAGCTGCCCATAGGGCAAATTGGTCCTCAGATTCCTCGGATGTGCACTCTGATGGTGGAGAATAGTATTTCTATCTGTTTCTTTCTTGAAAAGAGACGATTTGAGACGTCCTTCCTTACATTTTATTTCAACATCTAGGAACGTCATCTTAACATTGCTCTGTTCCATCGAGAACTTGATGTCCTGATGCTTATTGTTAAGCCACTGATGGAATTCAGTCAATTCGGTGTGACTCCCCTGCCACAGGAGCCACACGTCGTCAATATATCTGAGCCACTGTTTGATGTGTTTCTTATATGGATTATTGTTCTCCACTAATTTGTTTTCGTACTCCGCCATAAACAATACGGCCATCTCCGGCGCATAGGGACAACCCATAGCTGTCCCCTTGATTTGAACAAAGAACTCATCGTTGAAGCGAAAATAATTTTTCTTCAACGTGAGCTCAGCAAGTTCTAAGATGAAAGACGTGGGGACCCTGTGTGGTCGTGTTCTCCTATCCAGGTATAGCTCCATCACCTCTAATGCTTCACTTTGAGGGATTTGCGTGTACAATGATGTCACGTCCATTGTAACCATGATTTCAGTGGAAGCGTTAAACTCCATGTTTTCAATTTTGACCAGAAAATCCGTAGTATCCTGTAGGTATGATTTTACAGTGGTCAAAAATGGTTTCAAAAAATAGTCGACGTATTTAGAAAGCGGTTCCAAGCACGAGTCACACCCTGAGACGATCGGTCTTCCAGGGGGCTCTGCTGGATTCTTGTGTATCTTGGGAAGAAGATACAGCACGGGTGTGCGGGGGAATTTTTTCACAAGAAAATCTTTTTCTTTCACACCCACATACCCACCGTCATATCCCTTTTGGATCAGGTCAACAATTATTCCTTGGATTTCCTTTGTTGGGTCCACAGTTACTTTTCTATACCAGGTTTGGTTGTTTACCTGGAGTTCGCCTTCCTTCAGATATTTATCCCTGGGCCACAGAACCGTCGCTCCGCCCTTGTCGGCGGGCTTTACTATGATTGTGCCGTCTTCGCTGAGGCCCCTCAGTGCTATCTGTTGGTTTTTGCTTAAGTTGGGTTTGGTATACGTGTGTTTTTTCTCAAGCTTGTTAATTGAGGAAAGAACCACTTCCTCAAAAGCACGAATCTGTTTGGGAATATTCTGATTGGGAATGAATGTGGACTTGTTCCTCAGCCTAGTTGTTTCATAGTTGTTTATAAATGGCTGGTTGTGAAAGAAAGCCTTGAGCCGGATCTTACGGCAAAATGCGATCATTTCCATTTTAGTTTTAGTGAAATTTGGCCGTGTGTTCGGCACAAATTTCAGTCCCAAGTTGAGCACAGATTGTTCATCCGCTGTTAAAATTTTAGTTGACAAATTGACTATTGTAGATGGAGCCTCTATGATTTGTAGGAGTTTTTCCGGGTGCGCATCTCCCATGGTATTTTTTGTCTGGGTTTGTTTTGCTGGCCTTTCTCTAAAAAAGAGACCTCTTAGAAATTGAGCAAGTTACTAAAAGTATCCAGGATAACCAGTTGTTTACTGATGCCAAAGCACTTCTCGAAAAAATTGAAAAAGAGATTTTGTCTTTCAAAGACACCGCCATAAACAATAAAACTGCCCAATACGAAAGGGACTCCAAATCCTTCACTTTGGAGAAAGCCTATCCGTTCTTGAAGGACGATTATTACTCTCAGGCTGAATCAAGAGGGGCCCTTTATAACTATCAAGGACGATCACGAAACAGGTTCAAAACTTTTTCAGAGACATCATCTTCATCTGACTCGTCCGGCCCCGAAACACGAGGTAATACTAACAAAAAGCAGGTCTCTTTTTTAGAGAAAGGCCAGCAAAACAAACCCAGACAAAAAATACCATGGGAGATGCGCACCCGGAAAAACTCCTACAAATCATAGAGGCTCCATCTACAATAGTCAATTTGTCAACTAAAATTTTAACAGCGGATGAACAATCTGTGCTCAACTTGGGACTGAAATTTGTGCCGAACACACGGCCAAATTTCACTAAAACTAAAATGGAAATGATCGCATTTTGCCGTAAGATCCGGCTCAAGGCTTTCTTTCACAACCAGCCATTTATAAACAACTATGAAACAACTGGGCTGAGGAACAAGTCCACATTCATTCCTAATCAGAATATTCCCAAACAGATTCGTGCTTTTGAGGAAGTGGTTCTTTCCTCAATTAACAAGCTTGAGAAAAAACACACGTATACCAAACCCAACTTAAGCAAAAACCAACAGATAGCACTGAGGGGCCTCAGCGAAGACGGCACAATCATAGTAAAGCCCGCCGACAAGGGCGGAGCGACGGTTCTGTGGCCCAGGGATAAATATCAGAAGGAAGGCAAACTCCAGGTAAACAACCAAACCTGGTATTGAAAAGTAACTGTGGACCCAACAAAGGAAATCCAAGGAATAATTGTGGACCTGATCCAAAAGGGATATGACGGTGGGTATGTGGGTGTGAAAGAAAAAGATTTTCTTGTGAAAAAATTCCCCCGCACACCCGTGCTGTATCTTCTTCCCAAGATACACAAGAATCCAGCAGAGCCCCCTGGAAGACCGATCGTCTCAGGGTGTGACTCGTGCTTGGAACCGCTTTCTAAATACGTCGACTATTTTTTGAAACCATTTTTGACCACTGTAAAATCATACCTACAGGATACTACGGATTTTCTGGTCAAAATTGAAAACATGGAGTTTAACGCTTCCACTGAAATCATGGTTACAATGGACGTGACATCATTGTACACGCAAATCCCTCAAAGTGAAGCATTAGAGGTGATGGAGCTATACCTGGATAGGAGAACACGACCACACAGGGTCACCACGTCTTTCATCTTAGAACTTGCTGAGCTCACGTTGAAGAAAAATTATTTTCGCTTCAACGATGAGTTCTTTGTTCAAATCAAGGGGACAGCTATGGGTTGTCCCTATGCGCCGGAGATGGCCGTATTGTTTATGGCGGAGTACGAAAACAAATTCGTGGAGAACAATAATCCATATAAGAAACACATCAAACAGTGGCTCAGATATATTGACGACGTGTGGCTCCTGTGGCAGGGGAGTCACACCGAATTGACTGAATTCCATCAGTGGCTTAACAATAAGCATCAGGACATCAAGTTCTCGATGGAACAGAGCAATGTTAAGATGACGTTCCTAGATGTTGAAATAAAATGTAAGGAAGGACGTCTCAAATCGTCTCTTTTCAAGAAAGAAACAGATAGAAATACTATTTTCCACCATCAGAGTGCACATCCGAGGAATCTGAGGACCAATTTGCCCTATGGGCAGCTTCTCCGCATAAGGAGGAACTGCTCAGAGATTACAGATTTTGATTTACACTCCAAGAATTTTTGTGAAGAGATGATGACGAGGGGATACCCTAAAAAACTGCTCAAACACGCATGCAAGAGGGCCCGTTACACTCCACGCGAGTGCCTCCTTGAACGCAAAACCAAACAGGAATTGGATAAAATGGTTTGTGTGACGACGTTTGGTCCCCATGTCCACCAAATAAGACAGACTATACTTAAGAACTGGCATTTGCTGGAAGAGTTGGAATGCCCATTTCCGAAGCCCATCTTTGCTTTTAAAAAAAACAAAAGCATCGGACAACAGATTGTTCGTGCTGATATAAGGGTTGACAAACCTAAACATGACTTGTTATCAGCATGGGGTCTAAAACAGATCACGGGCCACCATAGATGTGGCAATTGCGTGTCGTGTGACACAACGATTGAGGGCAGTGAATTCATCCACAGAAATATAAAATGGAAAAATGAAAATTTCAGCAATTGCAAAACCAAAAATGTGGTTTATGCAATCATTTGTATGTGTAACAAACTGTACATAGGCAAAACGAACCAGCAAATTAATGCCCGGGTCACCCAACATAGATCGCGCATTAAGAACAAAGTCACATCTGCTCCCATGGTACAACACTTTATGGATCATGGCCATTCAGAAATGGACTTTAAATGGACAGTCCTGCACAGAATTGGGCATAATAGAAGAGTCTTTGATGTTGATGATGCTCTACTGAAAAAGGAAGCTTACCTGATACTACGATTTAATAGCCACCAGACTGGGCTAAATTCTATGTCTGAAATTTCAAGATTATAAATGCAACCTTCTCTTTAGTACAGAAGGAAATCTCCACGAACTACATGTCCCACAATTCCTGAGGTCAGGTGACTTAATATAGTACCCACCCCCCTTCCAACATGGCGCTTTGATGTTTTGTCGCCAGCACTTGGAAGGAGAGCCCTTAAACCAAAGTTAATAAGTAAGTGAATTCTAGTAGCCACTACCGCTTTGAATCAGTGCCTATTTGACAAACAAATTAGTTAGTAACTGAGCGCTCGTTTTTCCTGCAGAATCGCATACGCTCTGATTTGGTCTTGAGCTTTGCCGCCCTGAACCCGCCACAAGCAGTGGAAAAACGGGACCTGAAACCCAGGTACAAGCGACTGTCAGTTGAGAATAATAGATGCCTTGTAACACGCTAATGAGAGTCAAAAAGCTAGTGCTCATGTTGCATGATGGTACAAACATCCTCTCCCCCTTGCAGGTCCTGCACTGCACTGAACCGCGCTGATATGCCCGGAATTTTCTCACTCTAAAAACCATCCTTTAAACCACCTGGTGCATTGAAAACACGCGAACCCAAGTACAGGTACAAGCGTTGTTCATCCAAAATTTAAATATGTGGTCTAGCACACAACGAGTGTGATTCACATTCCTCCTTATTTTAACTCTTTAGGCTCGGAACTGGTACCGGTGGGCACGTCACCAGTCCTCTCTGTAATTATCTGGGATGCCCAACGCAATCACCTTAAGGTAATACATGTCACAAATGTCGAGAAAATAGTGCACGTTTTTGGCATTATAAACTGACCTTATCTAGGAACAAGTTATTGATCTGGTGTCCCTCTTTCAGAAACTGCGGCAGGGACCACAAAAAGTAACTGAACTCCCTCAACTGAAACCCAATAAAAAGTGCGACGACCCTTGTAAGGTAACCCCCTTGCAATTAAAGCTCACATTGGAGCAGTTCACAGAGGCTATTTTAAATTAGGAACTCATGTATTTATTTCTTCTCTCTTTACTCTTTTGCACAAAACCACACAGGAAAATCATACAGCCCTGATGAGAACACGTTAATTCATATCTCGAGTTCGAAACGCGTCGGCCAAATGGAGACAAGCACTCTTAAATGACTGAAACATTGATTCAGTTTATTCTTTTCTCTCATTGATTAATATTGTGCATGTTGTTGATTCATCTGCTCTCCACTTGATTTTTTCTTAATTGTGTTCACCATTCCTTGATTGGAACTGTATCAAAAATGTGGATACTGTGGTAATGTATATATGATATTGACCAAACTTGAATATTGTGCAAATGTACATAGGAAATGTACATATGATATGTTTTGTTTCATGCTTTATGTAGTAGTGTCGTAATTTTGTATAGTTGATTTTTTTCGAATAATTGTGTATATATGGTATGTCTTTTTCGTAAAATTATCTTCCTGCCTGAAAATAACTAATATAAAAGGTATAAATAAACAATACCATACAAATCCTCAATCAATAGGTGATTTGTTACTCCAATGAAGGAGACGTTGTAAAGTATATGTACGGCCAGCATTACATTTTTTCTAAAATCCTACTGGTGAAGGGCTGCTGCTGTAGGACATGGAGCAAAGTCTCCATCAAGACCGCTTGGCCTCTCTACTGCGGTGGTCCCCGCCGACAGCCAGGCTTCGGCACACAGCTGGTTGCCCCTGCCTGGCTTCCGGAAGCTGCGGGCTTCCTGCTGGGCGGCAAAGAGCCGATACTCCTTCCAGCAGCTCAGTGAGAGTGGGCCCGCGTCTCAGACACTGACAATAAATCAAGCCCCCACCAGGCTCTTCAATTTAAAAACCAGCTGAAACCTACCTTTTCACACGGGGTTTCCGTACAAGCCGGAGGCACCAAAGTGGAGGCCTGCCAGTGCCCCGGGTGGACCTCAGAGCGTGTGCTCAATCAGAGGGCTGGTAACAGGGCCAGGCTACCTAAGCCCCCGGTCTCCACAGGGCTGATGCTGTCATAAAGAAAAGCGCTCTCCAGGGCAGGCCCAGTTCCACAGGACTACTGAAATTAACCGGGCGAAGAGCACAGCGCCCACCACACGCTGGCCTATATCAGGCAGGGCAGTTGGATTGAAAGTAAACCGCTCTGCCTGTCCTCACCATGACAACTGGAAAAAGGGAAGCAGGCAGCATGCTAGCTCACAGGCCCTGGGGCAGGGATGCAGTCCCTCTAGCATATCAGCACCCCAGAAAAAGTCACAGTGGCGGTTCCCTGAAAGCACAGCACTCCCCTGATCCCATGCAGCAGCTTCTTTTTCAAGTTCCACCAGTTCAACAGACATGGGATCACAGCCCGAGTACTTATAATAGCAATGTTCTTTGTTCTGCCCTGGCACAGGGCCCTGAGCCTAGTTTAAACCAGTTCTGGGGGCACTTAAAAAATATAATTAACAGTGCACAACACTCTCCATTCAAAGTGTAAGCCCTGGCTCCAGACACACCACAGGAGGTCGGAGCCATCATTGTGGAAGGCAGGCACAGCCCTATTTAGGTGTAGGTGCTACTCCTCCCACCACTCCAAATGCAGACCAGGCCTATTCAGGTGCTAGAGGAAACCCCTCCTGCTACTCTAAATTCAGGCAAGGTCTATTGAGCCTAGCGCCCAGGCAGGGCAGGGCACCACTCCCAGGGACTGGCTGGAGTGAATGCACATCCCCTCTCCCCCTGTCAGTCAGAACCAGACAGTCGATACACAACAGGCAGGCAAAAAGACACATAGCACACAGAAATGCCTAAGTGGCATTTCTAAAATGGTAATAATAAATCTGCTTTCACCAATAAGCAGGATGTATCAGTACTATTCCAAACATACCAAACTTGATCACACTACCTTTCTCATGTCAGGCAGTAATTACCACTGAAGCAAATATCAGGGAATCCCCAATGCAATCCTATGAGAGGGCAGCCTCACAGCAGTGAGAAACCAAATAGGCTGTTTGTCACTACCAGGACATGACACACAGTTAAGGCACATGTTCTACCTTTTACCTACACGGCACCCTGCCCATCGGGCTTGCTAGGGCCTACCTGGAGGGTGACTGATATAGTAAATGGGGATTCACAGACGTGGCAACTACTTTATGCGCCACCTCGGTAAACTGAGTGCACGGGCCCTGCATTGGCAGATACATGAGACAGTTTTACAAGGCTACTTAGGTGGGTGGCGCAAGCAGCACTGCAAGCCCACCAGTAGCATTTAATTTACTGGCCCTGGGTATATGAAATACCCCTGTACAAGGGACTGACAGGACAATTGAATATGCCTAACAGGTGCAGACCAATCCTACCAAGTTTACCATAGAGAGCACACACACTTAAGCACTGAACAGCAGTGATAAATTGCCAAGAGTCATAAACCCACCACCAACAGGTCAGACAAAATACAGGAGGAGGGCAAAAGGTTCTGGAATAACCATACGAAAAGGGTCAAGTGCAACAGCATCTTAATCCTCTGCACTACTTTAGCATGAGTGGGAACAGCCACTAGATAAAACTCTGATCTATCTCCAGCAGGAACATTAATTGCCAAGATTACCTTTGCATTTGGCCCCCTCCCCGTACCTAGCTGCTCAAATTAAAATTAGTTTCTTCCACTCTCCGGGCAGCGAGTCTTAAGAGCTCAACCCAGGAATATTCAGAGCAGGCGGCATGCTAGGAAATATGCAACTTGCACAGCACCGCTTCCTAGCAACATGGAAGTCACTGATGTTTTACATTTTAGTATTTACAACATCCTATTAACATGTCTATCTGCCACAATCATTTAAGCAGTTCTTGGCACAGTAAGGGGCAGTACACTATCTCCGGACCGCCCCATCCCGTCGCCATTCATGTTACTCTCTAGTTGCCATGTATTTGCAATGCAGTAGGTCTCACATTAGTTAAGGCATGGCATTGCATATAATAGTTTGTTAGATTTCTTATTTTTCAAACACAAATATTTTCTTTTATTACTCGTGCTACTGCTGGGATATTTCTTAACATGAAATTAATCTGACAAACATCATTTGCAACACCAAATGCTTGTTATAACATGCAACTACAGTCCATATGGTTGGTGCCACACAATTTATCTTACACAATACAGTGTGCCAAAAATCATATTAATTAGCTAATGGTAATTTGGAGGTCACAAACAAAAGCTGCTCATTTTTTGTGCCCTCTGATATCAGAATTTGGCTTTCTGCCTCCTCCAAAATGGTGGTGGTGTTGAAATAAAAATATTTGTCACAGCATGGTTATTTGAAATTTTGCACCAAGCAGTGGACTCCTGTCTGACTTACCGCATGTAAAGGTATCTTCTGGCATGCAGCACAGCTTTGTGTCAAGCAGGTATGACTTGTATTATGGCGCGTTATGCTACAACTTTGCATTACGCCCCGTGATGTTTCTCTTGCCCTTGCATAATGGGGCACCGCATAGTAAATATGGTGCATCCCTGACACAGAAAAGTAGTGTAAAGCAGCATTTCCTATTCTCATACAAAGCTACACAGCTGAGAACTGTGTTAGTCTTAGTAAATCTGGACCAGAATTTTGTTGCAGACAAGTTAAGCAGGAATATTCCCTCCTCCCATGATTCTGGTCTCTCTCCCCGGTTATTCTCCCAGATCTGTCGGAAGTGGGGTTGTCCAACTCTAGATATATTTGTGACTTTTCATGCCTCCTAGTACTCCAGTTTTGTTCTAGAGTTTGGGAAGTTCAGTAATGAGGAAAAGATGCCCTTTCCTGTCAGTGGCTGGGCAATATTTTGTATGCTTTCCCTCCATTCCCTTTAATCCAGATATTTCAAGTCAAAATGAAGAGAGGGGGACTATGATTCCAATTGCCCCAGCATGACACCTCTGATCTTGGTGTCATATTCTGATTGCGATGAAGCTGGAACAGGAGTGGTGGCTCCCAATAGTTAAATCCTCTGATTTTTCTTTCCATTCTTTAGGCCAATTCTCTAGCTAGGCCCAAATTGATGGCCTGGAAGTTGAAAAAGTGGGGTTAAGGTCCCAGGGTTTATCCAATTCAGTCTCCTCCTCAATCTAGGCCCCCAGAAGACAGTTGACTAGTTTTTCTTATGCGAGCCATTGAAAGTCATCGACAAAATGGTATCTAGGGAAGCAGTTACTCCTGCTCTCTGCTTGCCCCTTATTCTGGATTTTCCTTAGGGTGATATCCTTCAGATTCAATGGGCCACAATAAAAGCATTCAGATCTCCCTTTAGTAATTTCCTGTTATCTCTTCCCATTGTCCAGCATGGGATTTTTAGCTTGTTTTGCAAGCCTGAAGGTATCCACCCTTTGAACCTATCCAATCTATTGACTACAGGATTTTGACACTAAAAATATTTTTTTTCTTAGTGGTTATACCTTCAGCTACATGGTTCAATCAATCAATCAGAGATTTGTAGAGTGTGCTAATCACCCCAAGGTGTATTCAGGTGTTAGTGTTAGGAGGGTCTATTCAAACAACCCTGTCTTGAGTCCGCTGCTCAACTGTGGGAGGGATATTGTTGTTCGGAAGTGGATGGGGAGGTTGTTCCAGGCTTTGGCAGCAAGGTGGAAGAAGGAGCGACATCCGGTCCGGGTGTGATGGATGCGTGGGGGGGTGGCAAAGGGCAAGGTCGTCGGATTGCCAGTGTCTGGTGGGCCGGTGGAAGGTCAGGCGGTTGTTCAGGTACTCTTGTCTGGCATTGTGGAAGGTTCTGAAGGAATGGGTGAGCAGAGCGGGGAGGATTGGTTTCAGCGGTTGGGGTTTGAGGTTTTTGTAGATGTTTAGAAAGCGAGAGATGCATAGGGACTGGGAGGGCTAGATGGTGGCGTCTGGGGAGGAGAATTCTCTGACAGTGGTGAATAGTTCCTTGGCGCGGTTGGTGGATGGGAGGGGGTTGGCAATGGCTGCTTTCTTTGCTTCTCTGATGGCATGATGGTAAGATTTGAGGCTGTTTTGAAAGCTGTGAGATTGTCTGGGTCACTTTTGGTGCGCTATAGTCTCTGAAAGAGTTTAAATTTGCATTTTTCAGCCTAGAGTTTGAGTTTGGGGATGAACCAGCTGGCGTGCGTGTTGGCTCTTCTGCTGTTGAGGGTTTTGATGGATGCGATGGCATTGGGAAACAACCTTTACAACACAATTTTTACAACGCACTACCATTACAACGAAACTTTTACAACGCAACATCCATTACATAGCATACCATTACAATGCAACCATTACAACGCATGACACTACAATGCATACCATTACAACGCATGTCATTACAATGCAGTAATTACAACGCATACCATTACAACGCATACCATTACCATCCAACACTTACCCTACTGTTGCACCCCCTGGAGTTAGAATAGTAATTTTTATCCTTACACTATCCAACACTTACCCTACTGTTGCACCCTCTGGAGTTAGAATAGTAATTTTTACTCCTACACTACCCAATACTTATCATACATGCAATGTAATGTTATGCGTTGCAAAGGCAGTATGCGTTGTAATGGAATGCGTTGTAAAGGTAGTTTTTAAAAATTCATTGTAATGGCATGCGTTGTAATGGAATGCGTTGTAATGGATGTTGTGTTGTAAAAAATGCGTTGTAAAGGTGTGCGTTGTAAAAGTATGCGTTGTAACATCATACAACCGATTGCATTGGCACTAGTGGTGATTCCGTTAGATAGGTGGGTGGCTGCTTGGTTGACGTTGTCGGATGGGTGGAGGATCGGTGTGTTGATGGCGGTGGTCCATTGGGATTCAGTGATGATGTTCTAGCTACAGCAGGCGCAGAGGGTGGAGTGACGGTGGTTTGACGGGTGCCAGCGATGGTGAAATGGATGTTGCTGTGGTCCGTCCATGGGAGCTCGGTAGTGTGGCTGAAATGGATCATGTCACTGGATGTGAAGATGGGGTCAAGAATGTGTCTGGCGTTGTGCGTTGGGTTGGTGACTGTCTTTTTGAGGCCTAGGTTGTCTATGGAGTCAGGTAGGGTAGCTGAGTTGGTGTCAGAATGGGTCTTTGAGGTGAAAGTTGAGGTCGCAGAGGAAGAGGTTGTGTCTGGACTCCAAGGCGAGGGGTGATTCATTCGGAGACATGGTTGCATAAAGGGGTGTGGGAGCCTGTAGGTGAGGGTCCCTCTGATAGTGGTACTCGAGTTTGCTTAGAGGTGGAAGTTGAGGTGTTCCATATTGAGTGAAGGCGGTGTAGACGGAGGTGGTGAGTCTGATTGTGTCCTTGTGGATGATGGCTATTCCTCTTTCTGGTCTGTTGAGGCTGTCTCTGTGTGTCATTTTGTAGCCTGGTGAATGTGACGGTTTCCCATGTTTCGATGGAATGCTTGGCCAGGGAGCATAAGTTGAGCAGCAAGCATTAAAGTCTGGGATGGCGGTCAATTGCTTCCACGGTGACTTGTGATTCCGTGGGGGTCGCAGGTGAAGTGGCAGTGGCAGTGGAGGCAGCCGAATGCACCTTCGGTGAGTGGGTGCAGCAGAGAGCAGAGCTGGAGTAGCGGTGGACAATCAGAGGGCCGCCCATCCGTGCCTGCTGGACATGATGGGCGCAGACTGTCTTGCATTTGGCGTGCCACTGGTGTGCCCGCCATGCTGCAGCCAGCATTAAGTAGCCTTGGGGGCGTGGGTGGGTGCAAGGTGGCTCTGGGGGGGGGAGGCTGCGACACACTAGCATCGTAGTGAGGAAATGATGGGATCGACCAGTTGCCTTGCAACTGGTCGCACTAGCTGGAGCAGGACCGGTGTTAGGCAGGCATTGTCAGAAGGATCAAGGAGTCTCTAAAGAGATGTTTGTTCCAAACTCTCACGCGGGAGAGCGGAGAAAAAGGCTCACTGATGCTGCGCTGTGGCAGCATTAGTAGCCTGGGGGGGTGGGCAACTTGTTGGGCGGCTCAGGGGCGGCCCTGCGAAACACTAGCATTGTAGTGAGGAAAGGATGACATTGACCGGTTGCCTAACAACTGGTCACGCTAGCTGGAACAGGAGCAGCGTTTGCAGTAATTGTCAGCAGGAATAAGGAGTCTCATGAGAAAAGCTTGTTCCGATAGTCAAACAGGTAACTGGGGAAACAGGCTCACTGATGCCGTGCTACACCTGGCATTAAGTAGCCTGGGGGTGGGAGAGTGGAGGCCGGTGTTGTGTTGGATTATTTATTGTAATTATCTTTGTATAATTGTCCTGGTTCTGTGGAATTAAGAATCAGAACAAATAGAGTGTTCTTTTTTTTATTAATTTGCGTTAGAATGTTTAGGCAGATTCATTGACGCTGGTGATAAGGCAGTTTGCCTGGGCCTCGCTCGGGGTAGCCAAATAAAGAAGGAACCTACATCTTCTTTAAATCTCCTGGTCATTGCTTCAGGGATTTGGCGACAAGCTCGGCAACCTCGTGGACCTGGAGAGTGAATATTTGGACCGTCCTGCACATTGCTGTGTGTGCGTGCTCCGTTACTGTGTACACCTGTATAAAATTGGCCTTCACTACATTTATGATTTAAACTGGATGAGCTGCGACGCTGCTACAGGCTACTCCAGGATTCCTGTGACGCCTTGGAATATTTTTACCTATTTACAGCACTATTGAGGATCCAGTGTAAGCACCGTTAAGCCAAGTTGTTATTCAAACTTGCCTACTCGTGCCCCCTTTTCAACGTTCATCCGCGATGACTCCTCTGCACCATCCTCGTGGAGCTGCATTCCAACGCTCGAACGCTCATGTGGAGCTCCTCTGCGCGTCTACAGAATCATCGGAACTTCTCGTCATTCAGGATCACATTCAGCATGTCAGCCGTGCCGCCCTTATGGATCTTTACATTCATCGGAAAGTCAATTTCAGTCGCGCTTTCGGCAGGTTTGTTTTTCTGGTTCGTATTTTGCATGAAAATTTGTTAAAATCGTACCCTTTGCGATGGCTTCCTGCAGATCCCTTTGTACTTCAAGATATTGAGTAAGTACTATATATTCTTTCTTTCTTTGCTCTGCATTTAAGTTTATAAACATAATAATATGTCCACACCGGAGAAACCACCCAGAAACAACTCAGTCTTCAATCTTAATTCACCCAAAGAGTTTTTATCTTCTCCTGGTAATCCCAACATACACTGGCTCGAATGAAAAGAGTATTTTTTAAATTACATTGCTAACTTGGAGAATTGTAGTGGTTCTGTTCCTCCAGAAAGAAAAAATAGTATTTCAATGTACTACTTGTGCCCAGAAGGATGGAGAATATACAATCAGCTCCAAAAACGTGACAGACGTGGTGATTTGGATGTATTTAAGCTAGCTTTAATGGACTTGGATGAACATTTTTCTCCCACTGTTTGTGAAGCGATTATGAGACATGCTTTTTTCCAAAGGAAGCAAGAAAAAACATGAATCTATTAAAAGATTACATCTCCGCACTTAAAAAGTTAACCATTACCTGTAAATTTGGTAATCTTCACGATGATCTTGTGAGAGACCAAGTTATTATGTATACCAAGAACAAGTTTATTAAGCCAGGTTATGGGAAGATGGCGATTCTAGTCTCAAACACATTATGGCTATCGTAAAAAAAGCTAAGTTGTCAGAACGTTGTGCCAAAGTAATGTTAGGACAAGAAAAAACAGCTATGGTGGATTTTGTCAATAAAATTTCTGTAGGAAAAAAAAAGAATTCCTTTAACCCGATACAACATAACAGCAAGAAGGAATTTTAAAAGTTTGATCATGTGGACAACAGCAGGAACCCTAACTATGCATGTTACAAATGTGGGAGCTCTGCTCATTCTGCACGTTTCGACAAATGCCCTGCTAAGTCTGCTAAATGTATTGAGTGTGGTCTAATTGGGCATTTTGCTAAAGCATGCATGCACATTGGGAAAAAGAAACAAGAAAGGCAAAGTTGAATGCATTAAAGATAGTGATGATGAGCATTCTAGTTCTGAAGAATGTAGTGATGATATCAACACTAAGTATAATGAGAAAAAGAACATTTTAAATATCTCAAGTCAGAGTGGAAGCAAACCCCGTTGTTGGGTTTCCTTCAGTGGTGTTTCTCTGCAAGTGGCTGCAGACTCTGGCTTCCCTACACCATAGTTGCAGAGAGTATTTGGGTTAAACATGTTGGCAGTGTGGTGGGGGATCAGTTAGAATCTCCTAACATTTGCCCTGAGAGCTACACTGGGGAGAAGATTGATGTCATTGTTTATAGGCAACGTGTTTTTAGATTCAATGGTAGACATGCCGACATGCCTAATGTAAGTTGTATGTAGCTAAAGAAGGACCCTCAGTTTTGGGCTGGAAGGATCAGAAAAAAATGAAGATTATCCAAGATCCCAACAGTCCAGAGCAATTATTAGTAGCTTGTGAAGGAGAAAACACTAAGAAATGGGCTTTACAATAATTTCTAGTTGTCTTCAATGGTAAACTTGGTAAATTGAAGGGTTTCACTCTTGTTATTAGGCTAAAACAGGATGCCACACCAAAAATTCACAAAGCACGCAACATTCCCTTGATTGTTAGAGATAAAGTTAATTCAGAATTAAATAAATTGCCGGACGCTGATATTATTGTAGTGAAGACAGAGGTCTGCCTGCACTTATTGCTATGTTAGCATAAGCGCATTAGAAGTTTAAACGCCATTTTGCAACTTTGCCGCTTTTGCACACAACACTACATGTATCTGTTGTTATAAGTTAACCTGCTTTATTTTCTTCACATGAGAACGGTCTGCTTTCTACATCCCTAGACTTACAAGGCAGCCTCAGTATGTACAGTTTGTGCTCCCAGCGTCAAGGTCAAATAACAATGTATGCTGTTGATTCAGTGTTGATTCAGTGTGATCGGTCCACACTCTAGACATAACATGCTCCCAGCTGCAGGAAGCTAAAATTCGAGTGCCTTTAATATTACACTGCATGCATGTTTGCAGGCACTTGGAGAAAAACCTTTCCATCTACGAAAGAGCTAAGCTGATCTTTGAGGTATGGGGTTCCCCGTTTAAGCCTAGAGACCTTCTAATAATATAAAACCTAGCTTCGAGCTAGGGGAGGGTGGTACACAAGGCGCTATATGACCTGTTTCCACTATCAGTATAATATGATTTCTCCCTTTATGTTTTATGGAATTGTAACAATGCTGTTTTTGTTATTTCTAATCATATGCCTGCTTATGTTAGCCAAAATACTGCATCTTAGAGCACGTAGTTAAAAATAAAAATTGCAAATTTTACTGTGTCTCTGATTACTCATATTGTGGACTTGTATTAAAAGAGTGTTCTTGATTCCCACCACTCCTGAGAGTATTCTAAGTCGCTTGTTCTAGTTTTTCTAATCATTGGTAGCTTCGTGGTAGGGCGAAGAAAAAATGAGACACTGATGCTAGTCGGATAGGGGTTCTGGGTACTGAGGTGAGTTTCTGGTGCACCTCAAGTCACTGAGGTCCTGGTTTCCTGTGCAAGTTCTGTGCCTACACAGAATCCCCACAACATTATAGAGCCCATAAAAGCCTCCAAATGGGTATCTCCATTAGTTGTAGCAAGACATGCCAATGGCAAGGTGCGTCTTTGTGTGAATTTGAGAGGTCTCAATGATAACATCATTGTGGATCAGTTTCCTCTTCCACGCATTGACGAAATGTTAACTTTAACTAGAAATGCCAAGGTGTTCTCCACTTTAGACTTGTCTGCTGCTTATCACCAAGTTGTATTGGATAAAAAAAAACTAAACACCTTACAACCTTTTGATCACCCTTTGGTTGCTTCCTGTTTGAGCTTATGCTGTTTGGTTTAGCACCTGCAGCTGCCGTCTTCCAAAAGCTTATGTTTGAACTGTTCGGTGACTTAAAGGAGGTAAAAAAAAATTCAAGATGACATCTTGATTATGGGTAGAACTAAACAGCATCAGGACAAAAGTTTAAGGAAAGTACTCAACATTATTTGTGTGAAGGGTTTAACTGCTGAAATTGGTGAATGTAAGTTTGCTGAAAAAAAGTCACTTACCTGGGTCATGAGATTAGTGAGAAAGGTATCCAATCCAAGGAGAAACTTGTAGAAGCAATTAACAAGGCTCTTTCTCCGAAGAACAAAGATGAGCTACGCGCATTTCTGTGCTTGGCAGAATTTTACTTGAAATTTGTCGAAACTTTTTCATAACGAACTTACGAAATGCGTTCTTTGTTAAAGAACAAAACCAAATTTGAGTGGTCTAACTTATGTCAAAATGCTTTTCTCAATATTAATAGTGCAATTAGTGAAGTCCCTATTGTATAAGCTTTTAATCCCTCTGCCACAACCTTTGCCACCACGGATGCGAGTGCTAAGGCTTTGGGCAGCGCACTCACTCAAGTTAATGATGTGGCACAGAAATTGTCATAGCGTTCCCCTCCAGGTCACTTTCCCCCACTGAACAGAAGTACTCTGTTATTGAAAGAGATACATTGGCCTGTGTATGGGCTTAAGAACATTCTCTGAAGTTCTTGTGGGGATGGTGGTTTACTGTTCGAATGGTGTCTCGGGCGTCTGCAAGAATTGCTAGACTTTCCATGCACTTACACAACTTTATTTATAATGTATAATATGTTCCGGGGGAAATAGAGCGTCACTGCTGATTTTTCTAGTAGAATGTTTCGCCCTCTGAGGGAAGTGAATTCCAGTCCTTGGAATGATGTGTGTGTTGTGAGGTTTTTTCAAAAGACAATGAAAAAGGCTTACAAAAAGAGGAGTGGGAAAAGGCTCAAGAGGAAGACAAAACTCTTAACCTTGTCAGGACCAAAACTCAATGTGGTTGGGGTTGTATTAAATCCGAACTGCTTGGGTAGTTTAACGCGTTTTGGGAAGTTAGAAATGAACTAGGAGTTGATGTTTTATTTGTTGTGAGAGGAGACAAGATCATTGCTCCACGCAGTTTGAGGAGTAAAAATATGTCTTTTTGTCATGAAGGTCACATTGGCATAACATGTACTAAAAAAACATTAAATCATTGTATTGGTGGCCTAAAATTGATATTAAAACGGAGAGGTTTGTGTGTTTGTGCATGGAGTGTGAGAATTCTGATACATCTCAGAAAACCCTCAATCCTCCTATGAGCTCTTTAGGTTGCCCTTCTCTCCCTTGGGATGAAGTAACTTTGGACATTATGGGTCCCATTGTGTGGTCTGATGAGTCTCAGAGATATATTCTAGTGTTAGTAGACTTATTTTCAAGGTGGATTGAACTCAGAGTTGTCAATAAAATTGACACTAGTTGTGTCATCAAATTTCTAGACAGTGTATTCCTGCGTGAAGGTTTCCCTAAAATCATTCTTACAGATAATGGTGTCCAATTTAAGTCTGTTGAAATGAAGGAACATATTGAGGTGGCAGGGATTTCACATAGATTAACTGCACTCTATCACCCTAGGGAAAACGGTGCAGTGGAAAGGGTCAAACGCATTATTAAGGGCATGTTGCAAATGGCTAATCAAAAATATTGATTATGAACTTCAGAAAATGCTACGGTCCTACAGGGTTACTAGTCATGATGCCATAGGCTGGTGTCCCTTTGGTGTTATGAGGGGCCAGATTCGTTACTCTAAGGCCAACCCAGGTTGGATGGATAGAGGCAAACAAGTGGAATGGGATGCAAAATGGATCAGGAGGTGTATTTTAACTTCTCAACTTAAGAACAAGAAATACTTTGATATGAATGGTGTCCGTAATGTAAAATTGAATGTTGGCCAATGGGTTCGTGCAAAATCCAATAGAAAGGTAGCTAAAGGTAAAAGTAATTTCAGTGCTCCTGTGCAAATTCTTAAGGTCATGAGCAACACTGTGAGATTAACTGATGGCAGTGTATGCCATATGATTCGCTTATCTTTAGTTAGGAATGTTTCTTGTCACACCTTTAATTTTGCTAAATAACAAGGTGGTAAGCAGAACTATTAGTGGATTAATGTCAACACTAAGAGTTTGCCTTCTTCCATTCCTGTTGATTCAAATATTTGTGTTCAGAGTGGAGATGATCTGAGGAATGAAGCTTGCTCTGAGCCGTGCCTTGGTTCTGGTCAAGGTGAGTTTGGCGGAAAGAAAATTAGCACTTTCGTTAGAACCATTGTGAAACCCAAAGCGACTTGAAGGCTTTTTATGTAATTCTTAATTTCCTTTTTTTTTTTTAATTCATCCTGTGTAGTCTCACCAGTTTTTTTTAAATTTTATTTCCAATTTTCTTCTCTTTGTTCTGTAAGAAGGGGGATGTGTAGTGTTGGGGTTTTATTGTAATTATCTTTGTAGAATCGTCCTGGTTCTGTGGAATTAGGAATCAGAACAACTAGAGTGTTCTTTGTATTTATTAGGTTGTGTTAGAATGTTAAGGCAAATTCATTGGAGATGGTGATATTGCTGGTTGCCTGGGCCTCGCTCGGGTTGCCAAAAAAAGAAGAAACCTACATTTTCATTAAGTCTCTTGGTCATTACTTCAGCCGGCTAAGGGTCGAGGCCTGCAATGCACTAGCATAGTGAGGAAAAGATGGTATCTGCATGTTTCCTAGCAACTGGTTTTGCTAGTTGGAATAGGAGCGGCTTTGGGTAGGCATTGTCAGCAAGAACAAGGACTCTCAAGAGAAAGACTTGTTCCGAACTGTCGGGCGGGAGAGCGGGGAAACAGCTCACCTGTTGAGTGAATTAGGTGCCCTGTCTTGTAAGACTGCCTTCCTTAAGCTTGTACGACATGGTGGTGTTGCTTCCAGGGCATGATTTTGTTCCCAAGATTAACTTTTCTTTCCACTATCAGCATGATGTATTTTACAATTTTTACCCTGATGCTCAATCTTCAGAGAAAGTCACCTTCCGTTGTTTGGATGTTTTGCTGTATCTTGAAAGGGTGGCAGATTTCAGGCTTTCTTCTTCCCTATTCATTAATCGTTATCCAACTAAAAAAGGGCTTCAACCATCAACCCAGACTCTGAGCCGAAGGGTCAGGCCTCTTATTTCCTTAATTTGTAAGCAATTTGGATTGCTTCACCCCTGGGAGTCCAAGGAGGTAAACTAGCAGGATTACAGCTACATTGGTAGAATGCCAGGGGGCTTCATTGATGGTGATCTGCAGACCAGCCACATGGGCAGTTCTGTCTGCATTTGTTAAGCAATACAGAGTGACACCAGACCTGTTGTAAATGAGGTGTTTGGGTCAAAAATTCTGCCTGCTGTGATATAACAGAGATACCAGTGTTGTTTTGAATCACTACTGATTTTTCTTTGCACAGAACTGTACAGTTTTCATGGTCTTATTGGCTTGGTTAGATCTCAATCCGTAATTAAAGGAAGTGAGATGAATAAAGGGGTAATGCTCCGATTACTTACATTACTCTGAATCTTACTCTTGCATCCATGAATTATTCCTCCCTTCGATGCTCTGGTTTCAGAACAACTTAGAAGGTGGACTTTGTAAATAAATAGGAGGTAAAGGGGATGAGATTTCATTACAAGAACGGAGGCTACATTATGCATACTCTTTAAATGCAGTCTCCAAGCAGCCGCATACATCACAAAGTAAAGGTTCCAGAACATTAGCAACATATAACAGGCATGAGCCAACAACAATCTGCCTCTTTTAAATGCGGCTCCAAGCAGATAAGTTGAACTTTTACTACTTCACTAACATCTTCTCTATTTGCTATTATTTTCTATTTTATGGTCATTTTTCTTTGATATGTGAACTTTACCCCACTCCCCTAACCCCTGCCTCCAAACCAATCTCCAATCTTTGGAGATTCCCCTCTAATCCTCTCCTTCATCCAGAGCTCCCCCCCCCCTCCTCCCCATCGCCTTGCATGGACTGTCTAATCGCTGTAACGCGTTTCACGCTGTAACACTGGTTATTTTAATCCTCCTGACATCGCTCTTATGCTTTAATGCTCATTAATTTACTCGAATGCCCATTAATTTACTCGAGAGGTAAATCCTACCTCATTCAACCCGGATTAAGCCCGTCCGCCTTGTCCGCTTAAAACCGGGAAAACTCTTCCCCTTTTGACAAGAATCAGCCCGTCGAAGGCATTAGAGGAATGACCCTCGGAAAGCGGCACGCTACGTCCTCGCACTGCCAGGGGTCATTCCTCATGATTTCAGCATGATCTCTATGCCTCCGGCCGATTGAGTATCTCGCTAAAGGGACTCTCACACCTTGCTTCCCACTCAAACCGCCCATCATGGTCCCCCTTCACGTTTTACTGCAGCAAGCTTCCCCAGAGCATGTGGTATCATGACTGTACCGCACCACACAGGGGGAGTGGGAGAGAGACCCCACCCCGGCCAGGGCCAAGTGGGAGGAGGAGATGGGACAGCCCCTCACGGAGGAACAGTGGTCCTTCTGCTGCCGTCAGACTGGCGAAATCTCGGCCAATAGCAGATTGCGACTCATACATTACACCAACTTTACTATACACCCGCCCGCCTGCACCGTCTACGGCTGCGATACACTGACTGCTGTGATAGATGCGGAGCAGAGGGGGCGGGGTTCGGACACCTGGCCTGGGACTGCCCACTGATCCAGGAATTCTGGAGGGAGGCCCTTAATTGTGTATGATGAAATTGCCCGATGTGCATGTACCTGATACCCCCCTCGTGGCTCTCTTGGGATACATGGAGCAGCTGCCTGTTAAGATCCGGAAACACACCTCCCTGGCCCTTCTATTAGAAAAAAGACGGATATCATGCCGTTGGGGGCGAGAAAGGGCTCCCAAATTTAAGGAGTGGCTGAATTACCTTATACATTTTCAGAAACAATTTCATACTTATACTGAACTCATGCCACCCACATCTCGCCCACGGGAAATTTGGCCCCCCCTGCAAACTTACCTCCTGAAACACACTGACACTGATGACATGAACCCAGATCCTCCACCGGAGAGGGTGGACGGGCGGGAGGGGGAGGAGCACCAAGAAGGGCTGAACTCCCGAGATGCTAGAGGAAGCGGATTGTCCTGAGCTGTGTAACCTGCAGGCATGTGAGGCGAAGTCATTGCCGGATGGTGGCACATGGCAGTTGACTGAATTAGTGGTAGTCGACCAAGATTGAGACCAGTGGTAAGAGAATTGTGACTTTACTAAGTTTAAGGGTTACTTATGTTTGTTAGAGACCTGACTAGTCAGCTGAACAACTCGCATGCCCTCCTGACGCGGCCGGCCTGGTGGGGTTGTAGGCGGCTTGCTATGATTCTTCCCTTAGCCCTTCAGATGAGAACTAAAATGTGGTGCAGTTCCGGCTCGCTGCGATTTAGGCACCCTGCTGTGTCCGTTTTGCATAAAGTCAGGAAAGGTCTCTTTGAAAACCAAAAAATAAAAAAAGACAGAGAGTATCTCGCTAAAGCTCGAGTCATTCTGCCCCCATGGAGGTTGGCATCAGGGCAGAAATAAAAAGGCTTTTACCAATTTTCAAAGGCTTTAACAAATTACAAGGGCTTACAATATATTTACAAGATAATTCTGCCTACTGCTCCCAACAAGCCTTGTCATCTCTTTTAAAATAAGTGGCTTCTACATATTTATTTCAACTAAAGGTACAAGCCCTTAAAACTCCTAGGCAATGTCTGACATTAATTCAGACGAGGCTGTTGTCACATCCCTAATTTAGATAATGAAGCCCTGAAAAAAATAATTTATAATGAAATGAAGTTGTGCATGCTTGAGACCTGGAACCAAGTTATGACATCCAAAAGGTCCTTCCCTAATGAGGAACACAACGTTACAGGGAACCAAGACTCCCTTGCCTCTGATGATCTAATTGAAAGAAGGGGGAATAGACACAAGAAAAACAAAACCATCGAGCCTCAAACCCCCGAGCACAATTGGAGGTCCTAGCACCACAATAATCTCAGGAGGTCTTAGCACCTCAACAATTAATGAAGGCCATCGCGCCTCAAACTCCCAAGGTGTCCATAGCGGCACAACCTTTCCTGGTGTCCTTAGCGGCACAAAATATCTGGGCGCCCCTAGGGGCACAAAATATCTTGATGCTCGTATCAAAATGGGAGATAATAATGATAACGATAATGACTATAATGATGAAGAGGCTTCAGACATACTGGACGAATATGTCCTAGATCTGGACGATGACTTTGACCCAGAATTCTACGCACAAGCCTCCGAGGAGGAAGTTCCTTCCTCATCCAAAGACAGTATCCTCAATCCTGTGGGTGAAAAATTTTTCTATCCGCTTAACATAGGGCATCCGAGAAGCTCGGAATGGTGGCCACAGGATCATGTGGCCAAATTCATTAAGAAATGGTTAAGAAACCCCTTAGAAAGGGACACCAGAAACAAACTCAGAGCTGAATGCTCCAGACCTTCAATTCCTGACAAAAACTGCCAAACACCTAATTTGGACCCCAAATTAATCAAATTCCTTTTCAAACTCAGCAGGGACTCAAGGAAAGGCATGGAGAGATCCCTCAAAGGATGTCAAGATCGCCTCCTTGATATCCTGGGCCCTCTAACCAGAATATTTGCCACTGCTGAGGAGAGCCATATCAATGGCACACCACTGGACACTGATCTGATTAGGGGATGGAGCCAAAAGGCGAATATTTTACAGGGCAACGCAAATGCCAGCCTTAAAGCAGAACGGAGAAGAGTTGTTCTCATCAAAATTAGCCCAAAACTCTCCGATATGGCAGACAGAGAACCATCCAGAACCCCAAAGGGTTACTTTTTGGAGAAGACCTAATTAAGTCTTTAGGCAAGTACGTGTCCACATTCACAGCCTTGGATAAAGTACAACAAAATAGGAAGAAGGTCTTCAACCCTAACCTTTTTGGACGGGCCGGAAGAAGGGGCCTTTCTTCCGGCCGCTTCAACCAAAGGCCCTACTCAAGATTCTGTTCGTATGGAAGAGGCTACCAACTCTCAAATCCTCCGCTCCGCAAAAGAGGGAGAGGCCCTTGCAACAGAGGTTTCAGGTCCCGTGGATCCACCAACAGCATCAACCCCCAAAGTGAGTACTTTATCTCTTCTTCCTGCTCCTTCTTTCCTCCAAAAGGTGAAGGCAGACTCATATTCTTCTAGCAGAATTGGAAGTTGATTACACAAGACCCCTGGGTGCTAAATACTGTTAAGGGCTTCACAATAGACTTTGTAGAAACCCCTACACAGTCCTTCTTTCCACAAGAGATTCCGCTCAGTCTAGAACACCCAAATATAGTGGAAGAGGAAATATCTTCTATGCTCCAGAAAGGAGCAATAGTAGGAGTCCCCCTGGAAGCGCTGACATTTATAAGTACACTCTTCCCCGTAGAGAAAAAAAAAAGGGCTGGAGACCGGTTATATATTTGAGGGAACTAAACAAATATTTGGTCTACAGACACTTCAAGATGGAAGGTATCCATCTCTTGAGGGACCTCCTATTAGAGGGAGACTGGCTAGTCAAACTAGACCTAAAAGATGCCTATTTTACCATCCCAATGGCCAAAATCCATCAACCATTCCTTCAGTTCATGTGGAAAAACCACCTTTACCAGTTTCTAGCACTACCTTTCGGCCTTTCATCTGCCCCATGGTGCTTCACCAAGGTCATGAGAACTATCGCCTCATCCTTAAGAGAAAGAGGCATTCGTCTAATTGTGTACCTAGATGACATCCTTATAATGTCCCAAGAATAATAACAGATACACTAAGATCTGAAGACCGTAATGGACTTATTACAAAGCCTGGGGTTCATGGGCAGAAATAAAAAGGCTTTTACCAATTTTCAAAGGCTTTAACAAATTACAAGGGCTTACAATATATTTACAAGATAATTCTGCCTACTGCTCCCAACAAGCCTTGTCATCTCTTTTAAAATAAGTGGCTTCTACATATTTTTTTCAACTAAAGCCACAAGCCCTTAAAACTCCTAGGCAATGTCTGACATTAATTCAGTCGAGGCTGTTGCCACATCCCTAATTTAGATAATGAAGCCCTGAAAAAAATAATTTATAATGAAATGAAGCTGTGCATGCTTGAGACCTGGAACCAAGTTATGACATCTAAAAGGTCCTTTCCTAATGAGGAACACAACGTTACAGGGAACCAAGACTCCCTTGCCTCTGATGATCCAATTGAAAGAAGGGGAAAAAGACACAAGAAAAACAAAACGATCGAGCCTCAAACCCCCAAGAGCACAATGGGAGGTCCTAGCACCACAATAATCTCAGGAGGTCTTAGCACCTCAACAATTAATGAAGGCCATCGCGCCTCAAACTCCCAAGGTGTCCAAAGCGGCACAACCTATCGTGGTGTCCTTAGCGGCACAAAATATCTGGGCGCCCCTAGCGGCACAAAATATCTTGGTGCTCGTATCAAAATGGGAGATAATAATGATAACGAAAATTACTATAATGATGAAGAGGCTTCAGACATACTGGATGAATATGTCCTAGATCTGGACGATGACTTTGACCCATAATTCTACGCACAAGCCTCCGAGGAGGAAGTTCCTTCCTCATCCAAAGACAGTATCCTCAATTCTGTGGGTGAAAAAAATTTCTATCCGCTTAACATAAGGCATCCGAGAAGCTCCGAATGGTGGCCACAGGATCATGTGGCCAAATTCATTAAGAAATGGTTAAGAAACCCCTTAGAAAGGGACACCAGAAACAAACTCAGAGCTGAATGCTCCAGACCTTCAATTCCTGACAAAAACTGCCAAACACCTAATTTGGACCCCAAATTAATCAAATTCCTTTTCAAACTCAGCAGGGACTCAAGGAAAGGCATGGAGAGATCCCTCAAAGGATGCCAAGATCGCCTCCTTGATATCCTGGGCCCTCTAACCAGAATATTTGCCACTTCTGAGGAGAGCCATATCAATGGCACACCACTGGACACTGATCTGATTAGGGCTTGGAGCCAAAAGGCGAATATTTTACAGGGCAACGCAAATGCCAGCCTTAAAGCAGAACGGAGAAGAGTTGTTCTCATCAAAATTAGCCCAAAACTCTCCGAAATGGCAGACAGAGAACCATCCAGAACCCCAAAGGGTTACTTTTTGGAGAAGACCTAATTAAGTCTTTAGGCAAGTACGTGTCCACAACAAAATAGGAAGAAGGTCTTCAACCCTAACCTTTTTGGACGGGCCGGAAGAAGGGGCCTTTCTTCCGGCCGCTTCAACCAAAGGCCCTACTCAAGATTCCGTTCGTATGGAAGAGGCTACCAACTCTCAAATCCTCCTCAGTTCTACCCCCAAAGAGGGAGAGGCCCTCGCAACAGAGGTTTCAGGTCTGTGGATCCACCAACAGCATCAACCCCCAAAGTGAGTACTTTATCTCTTCTTCCTGCTCCTTCTTTCCTCCAAAAGGTGAAGGCAGACTCATATTCTTCTAGCAGAATTGGAAGTTGATTACACAAGACCCCTGGGTGCTAAATACTGTTAAGGGCTTCACAATAGACTTTGTAGAAACCCCTACACAGTCCTTCTTTCCACAAGAGATTCCTCTCAGTCTAGAACACCCAAATATAGTGGAAGAGGAAATATCTTCTATGCTCCAGAAAGGAGCAAGAGTAGAAGTCCCCCTGGAAGCGCTGACATTTATAAGTACACTCTTCCTCGTAGAGAAAAAAGAAAAGGGCTGGAGACCGGTTATAAATTTGAGGGAACTAAACAAATATTTGGTCTACAGACACTTCAAGATGGAAGGTATCCATCTCTTGAGGGACCTCCTATTAGAGGGAGACTGGCTAGTCAAACTAGACCTAAAAGATGCCTATTTTACCATCCCAATGGCCAAAATCCATCAACCATTCCTTCAGTTCATGTGGAAAAACCACCTTTACCAGTTTCTAGCACTACCTTTCGGCCTTTCATCTGCCCCATGGTGCTTCACCAAGGTCATGAGAACTAACGCCTCATCCTTAAGAGAAAGAGGCATTTGTCTAATTGTGTACCTAGATGACATCCTTATAATGTCCCAAGAATAATAACAGATACACTAAGATCTGAAGACCGTAATGGACTTATTACAAAGCCTGGGGTTCATTACAAAACAAAGAAACATCGATTCTCTCCCCCTCCAGATCCATAGATTATCTAGGTTTCACCGCAGACACAACAAGTGTCTCTTTTTACTCGCATCAAAGAAAATATCCAAGATCAGAAAGAAATACGACACGTCTTGAAACAAGAAAACCTAACTCTAAGGGAACTAGCAAGGTCTCCTATCTTCCTCCATCCAAGCCATCTTCCCAGGTCCTCTGAATAATTGGGCTCTTCAAAGGGTAAAAGCGAGAGCTTTGTGATCTGGCCTTTGGTATGGAGATCGCATTATCCTAGATCAGGACGCCAGATCGGAACTAACCTGGTGGCTAGAGAATCTAGATGGGTGGAATGGCAAAGCAATTTTTGGTTCAGTACCAGGGTTTGTTTTAGAATCAGATGCGAGCCTTCATGACTGGGGTGCATGCCTTCTCGATCAGAACATGGGTGGAATGTGGTCTCAAGAAGAATCCTCTCACCACATAAACTACTTAGAATTGACAGCTGGTCTTTACGCACTGATGAGTTTCAAACATTCTCATCAGGGCAGATCAGTCATCTTAAAGATGGACAATATGTCCGCAGTATCCTATATAAATTGACTGTCAGGACCCAAACTGCAGACCTGTCAAACTTAGCCAGGAAACTTTAGATGTTTTGCCTGGAACACAAAATCTCAGAGCGGAATACCTCCCTGGGAAAACAAACATTTCTGCAGATTGGAACTCGAGGTTCCTTTTGGATCACAGCGACTGGAAACTCGATCCTTCCGTTTTCCAGTGTCTCAACAAAATTTGGGGTCCCCTAGAGATAGATCTTTTTGCGAGCAGACTAACTTTCCAATTGGAGAATTACTTGAGTTGGATGCCCGACCTGGGGGCTCTGGCTGTGAACGCCTTTCTCCAATCGTGGAAAGGAATCAAAGCTTACGCCTTTCCCCCCTCCGCAATGGTTCAGCGAGTTCTACAGAAGGTGAGACTAGACCAATGCTGCCTCGTCCTAATAACTCCCTTCTGGCCTTCTCAAGCCTGGTTCCCCACCACTCTGGAACTAGCTTGCAACCCCCTTCTTAATTCCTACCCAAGAGAATCTTCTCACAGACATTGATGGAGGAAGTCACCCCCTAATCCATTCTGGGGCTTTGAACCTTCTTGCTTGGAAAGTGTCAGGAGATCCAACGAAGTCTCGGGACTTTCGTCGACAGCTGCAACTCTCTTCAGAGAGTCTTGGTCCCAGGCACTCACTACAGGTATAACAACACCTGGAGACGCTGGGTACGTTGGTGCCTGGAAAGGAACCTGGATTCCGTGGAGGCACCAATTGTTGACATAGTTAACTTCCTTGTAGAACAATTCAAAAGGGGTCTCACCTATAGAACAATTAACTGTTATAGATCGGCAATCTCCACAGGCCATGCCCTTGTCAACGGTAAAATGGTAGGTAAGAATGTCATTGTTTGTAGAATAATGAAGAGTATACGACTCAGGAGACCTCCGAAGCCCAAATATGAATCTCTCTGGGATGTTAAGTTAAATCTAAATAAAGCTCACTACACTGCTATGTTTAGTCTCTTGTCGAAGGGTTTCTGATGTCAAAGCCCTTGAAATCACCAATAGATCCTATAATATGTTTAGTGTCAATTTTGAAATAATTAGAAGAACCAAGACTGTCTGGTTCTATCTTTTGCCCACGCTTTGATTTATTCCCTAAACTTTGTGTAGTAGACTGCATGAGAGAATATGACCGTAGAATGAATGGTCTTCGTCCTGGTGGTGTGAATCAGTTACTTATTTCCTTTGTTAAACCTCATAAAGCTATAACTTCTACTTCTATCGCCAGATGGGTTAAAACCGTCATGAATTGATTTAAAGAAATTCCAGGCTCATTCTCCCAGAGGTGCTATGGCCAGTAAATCTTTCTGGTCTGGTGGTAAGTTGGACGATATTCTTAAAGCTGTCGACTGGTCTAGTGCTAGCACTTTTGCTAGACATTATTGCAAACCAATTGAACACATGTCTGACGTAGTCTTACAAAGCTTCCAACTAGCATAATGTAACCTCCGTTCTTGTAATGAAATTGCGATTCTCCTATTTCCATGACTAGAGAATCTGGATTTCATTAAAGACAGGGGCAGCTTCCTTTAGAACTTACCAGGCGTCCTGCATTCCACCATTGCCGTGAGGGGAACAGCCGCACCGGGGAGAGTCCAGCCAATGCCGTGAGGGGAACGGCAGGACTACACTACCCAGGTGCCCCGGCGGCGCCCACCTGACGCCAGCAACACCGCGCCCGGAGGCGCTTGAAAAGGAAGGAGCACCGAGCGCTCACTGGGGCAGCTTCCTTTAGAACTTACCAGGCGTCCTGCATTCCGCCATTGCCGTGAGGGGAACGGCCGCACCGGGGAGAGTCCAGCCAATGCCGTGAGGGGAACGGCAGGACTGCAATACCCAGGTGCCCCGGCGGCGGCCACCTGACGCCAGCAACACCGCGCCCGGAGGCGCTTGAAAAGGAAGGAGCGCCGAGCGCTCACTGGGGCAGCTTCCTTTAGAACTTACCAGGCGTCCTGCATTCCGCCATTGCCGTGAGGGGAACGGCCGCACCGGGGAGAGTCCAGCCAATGCCGTGAGGGGAACGGCAGGACTGCAATACCCAGGTGCCCCGGCGGCGCCCACCTGACGCCAGCAACACCGCGCCCGGAGGCGCTTGAAAAGGAAGGAGCGCCGAGCGCTCACTGGGGCAGCTTCCTTTAGAACTTACCAGGCGTCCTGCATTCCGCCATTGCAGTGAGGGGAACAGCCGCACCGGGGAGAGTCCAGCCAACGCCGTGAGGGGAACGGCAGGACTACACTACCCAGGTGCCCCGGCGGCGCCCACCTGACGCCAGCAACACCGCGCCCGGAGGCGCTTGAAAAGGAAGGAACGCCTCCCGCAACCGCGGGACGTGCCGGACGAAGCCCGGACTAAGGGCGGACAGTCTGTGACAGTCCGGGACAGAGAGGGCAGGGCAGGGCCACGGACTTTGGCTCTGTTCAAAGCTCAGGTATCCATAAACTATTCTGCCCTGTCACTGTCCGTGAGCATGTAACTACCTTTTGTAGGCTGCCCCTTGACTGTTGATGCCTTGGATCGTGTTTGTTTTAATCATTATTATTATAACTTGGAATTATTCCTGCTAAGGCTTTCGGAATTTTTTATATTGTGAAGTATATTGAGAGTGTTAAAACATGTCTAAATGTAACAGCTTAAATACTCGTCCTGCCCTAGCTACTCTTGACAATTACCTTGTCAAGGTAGTAGACAAAATTAACAAAGATCGTAGACTTTCATTACGGCGAGGGAGCCCTTCTGTTACTCCACCCAATCAACTACAGTCGCCCATATCCTTATCAACCACCAGTACCGAAGTAAGTGGTAATTTAGTGTCCCCTATGCTAACAACTATGGTTAATCGCTTGGTATTAGAGCCTGAAATGTCTATGCACGAGTCTTTACCCGACTTATCAGTATCCGATTCACCGGCACCAAAAACACAAAGGGTACTAAGGTCTGGGAAGAACATTAGTAGAGTTAATGTGCAAAAACGGGTTGGGAAGCGTAATAAGAAGAGACCAGATCCAACATCCAACATTGTCACTAGTGAATTTGAAACTATCACTAATAACTCAGAGGTCAAATTGGCCCCAGAACAGTTAGAGGTTCTAATTAGCATCTTTGATGCAAAGTTTGATAAAATCTTGAAACCTTTAATGGATAAACTCGATGCTATTTCGGGGGAGGTAATAAGGTTGGGAGCTCTCCTGAACGAACACCCAGGGCCCAAGGGTATTTCTAATGATATCAGTACCAGGGCTGAGAGCCTGGTGTTGGTGTCACCTGAGTCGGAGACACGCCCTGGTAATGTGGCTATGCCTGATCCCGTGCCTAGGGTGTGTATAAGGACACCTAGCATAGCAATTTTAGCAGATAAGCCAGGAAAAGTTACAGAGAAGATAAGGCGATATGGCTACTCGCAACCTGACCTACCACCAGATTGCGCCCCTTATGTGGCAGTATTGACTAATGTCCCACCAGTTAGGGAGTCTGGTTTATCTGGCAATTTGGAAACCCATGAATCCCTTAAGAACAAAACCGTGGGTTGGCTCAACCGTGAGTGTGGTTTCCCTGTAGCTCTGTCTGACCAGATTTTAACAACTACCAGAACTAACTGGATAGGGAAATCACACAAAACTACTAGTGGTGACTGCGTAATAGTTAACTTTAAAAATCCACATTTAGCAACTACCACCTTGATTAGAGCTACCTCCCGCCCACCGAATGATCAGGGGATTTCATTAAGGCCCTTGGGGTTCTTTTACAGGCATTTATTTGCTCAGCCAACTAACGATTTTGGGGGAGGAAGAGGAAGTCCTTCTAGCATGCCTAGGGGTTTTGAGTTGGTAACATCCAATCGTTACCAACCTCTGAGTGATCTAAACTCCAATGATTGACTGAACCTTGTTCAACCCCCCTCTAATCCCGTAGCAAAAATTATACTTTATGGGGGTGAAGTGGTAGATAATGATATAGGGCCCCCCGTTATTGCAAATGAGCAATATGTTGATGGTATGAACCACAGTGCTTTTGATGATCCGGATGGATATATGGTGGGTTCTCCGATAGTGGATGGGTTAAAGTTAACTTTTACAGAACCTAACACCGTACAGGATAATCAATGTGTCTCTCTAACCATCTTACCCATAGTTAACATGCTCTTACCCCCTGGGCTTTCGAGTTGTTTCATTTCCAGTTAAAATGTTGCGGGTCTGAGGTCTAAAGAGAATTGTCTGGGGTGGAAGGAATTTGTTGATCTTTTCGATGTGATTTGCCTCCAGGAAACATGGTGTAAAAATTTCACCGGCTATAACGGTTTTATTTCTTACCAACTGCCCGCGATGGCGCAATGTCTGGTAGAGCCAAGGGCGGGCTTTTGGTTTTGATTTCCGTCAAAATGCCTATTGTTGTTAAAAAATATGTTATCGTGGGGGCCCACTCTCAAATTTTATGGTTGTCACAAGATGAGGGTAGAATTATCCTCTTAATTAATTTTTATAACAACATGTTTGATGGCACCAGGCACTCAGTAATTAATGCCTTGGAGAGTGCTCTGGATGACATTATAAGCGGTTCAAATGTTATTTTTGAAATTATTTTGGTCGGGGATTTTAATATTGCACTTTGTCCCCTCTATCGACACGGTATATGTGGGGTTACTAACCGAGTCGGGGATGCAGACACCTACTTCCCCCATAACTTGTACGGTGAATCCTTGAACAATATGCTGGCAGTACTTGATATGGAAATTTTGGAGAACAGGAAGAATGATATAGGTGAATGCATCCCCACTTTTGTAGGTAGAGGGGCAAATACTTTTATTGATTTTATATGTATGTCTTCAAGCCTTGTCCCCTGGAGTCTGGCACCCAGGGTTGTGGATATTACGCTCAGCGATCACAACTGCTTAACTATTGAGTCCACACTCTGGAAAGAGAAACCTGTACCTGATTTAGGAGCCATTGTTAACATCGAACCCCATAGAGCTAACGGCACTAGGCTAAGATGGAAGGGGGAGAAAGCTGAAAAGACGTCTGATTTTATTATTAGTAGTTGCCTGTCAGAAATTAGTGTGATTTTGGAGCAATCTAATGTCACTGTAGAACTGATTGGGCATTTTAATAAAATTAATTCCATCATTGACAATAAGTTCACAAGAAAGGCTGGTGCTAAACCCAACGAACCCAGCGGGTGGTTTGACCACGCCTGTACTTCTGCATTAAAAGAGCTCAAAGATGCACTGGCAGCTAAGCCAAGAGATAGGAATAATGTGTCCCAGCTAAGAAATAGTTATAAGTTAATTCTAAAGAGAAGGAAGATAGAACTTCAGTTGTAAGCGTGGGATAATTTGACTATGGCCGCTGAGTTAAAGAACTGCACTTTATTTTGAGCTACTGTTAATTCCCCATTTCTCAAAGATGACAAGGTTCCTGAATTAATTTCAATGATTGGTGTGGAATCTTGGATTGACCATTTTTCTAAAATCTTCGACTCTAACAGGATTCCGGGGTATCTGTCCGGACCGGTGGGCCATTGTCCCACTGGACATCACCACTACAGAGGTACTGGACAGTATCAGAGCAAGTAAAGGGGGGAAAGGCTCAGGGCCCCGATAAAGTCCCCATCGATGTATATAAAACAGCCCCGGAGGTTTGGGGCCCAGTGCTGGTTAAAGTTTTGAATGCAGCCGTAAGCCATGGGGTACCAGCAACCTGGGAGGAATCAATTATCATCCCCATATTTAAGAAAGGTGACCGAGGGGACGTAAAAAATTATCGCCCAATTTCTTTGTTGGACTCCTCGGTGAAAATTATGAGCCGGGTACTTCTGGTGGGATTGGAAGAATGGGCTGAAACCAATGGGATCCTAGCTAACTGTCAGTTTGGATTCAGGAAAGGGCGTGGAACAATTGAGCAGTGCTTGAATCTCGAACTATTGATTGGAAAATACACTCAGGCAAAGAAGGGCACTATCTATCTTTGTTTCGCAGATTTAAGTAGTGCTTTTGACATGGTGGACCACGCTACGCTCTGGGCAAAACTGATAGAATTGGGGGCACCGGAAGGTATCATCTTCCTTTTGGCCCGCCTCTATGCCAAATTACGTACCAGCGTTAGATATGGAAAAAATGGGGAGTGCTCCACCAAATTTAATATCAGGAGAGGTATAAGGCAGGGGTGTGTTTTGGCCCCCTTGTTTTTTACTCTCTTCATAAACGAGGTGGACTCGGTATTACAGACAGTGGCGACAGACGTCCCGAGAGTTAATGATTTTAACGTCCCTGTATTACTCTATGCGGATGATGCCGTACTGCTGGCAAGGACCCCCATTGGCCTTCAACGCTTGATGAATAGGTTCTCACAATTTATTAAGGAAAGAAAACTTGTGATTAATAAAAGCAAAACCTATGTTATGGAGTGTGGACCAGGCCCAAGTAAGCCCCAATCTTATCATATTGAGGGTCAAAAGGTTCAAAAAGTGGATAATTTTTGCTATCTTGGGATTACTTTCTCCAAAAATTGTAGCTGGGCCAGCCAGCATAAGAACGTTAAGACCAAGATGCTGAGGAGTGCAGCCGGGGTATTCACTTTTGCTACCAAAATTGGGAGTAAACGGATCAAAGACATGCTTAAGATCTTCCAGTCCAGATGTCTTTCCGTTGCTCTTATGGTGCTGGTGTTTGGGGTCAGGCCCCAGCTGGGAGTCTTCAGGTAGAGGAGAATGCCTTTTTAAAAAGATTATTGTGTCTGCCCAAATCTGTCTCTAATGATTTAGTACACAGAGAACTCGGTATCCAATGTCTAAGTGATCTGATTCTTTTGAGACCTCTCTTGCTGTGGCGCTCTATATCGTTAAAAGAGGAGACATCATTAACCAGGGCTATTATCAATGATTGCCTCAATATGGATTACCATCTAAAGATCCCTTGGATTAAATTTGTTATCGAAAATTTTCAGGAATTTTATGGTCTTGACATTTTTAATGACCGATATGCCGCAGCGGTCTTTTCTAAGTCTGAAATGAAGAACATCTTTCTGAGTTGTAAAGCAGAGAGGAGGTTCAGGGAGGAGAGGAAGTTGTCCACTTGTGTTTTCTACAGTAGTATGAATGCAGTAGAGGGCTATCAGCAATACCTGACCCTAGTGACCAGAGCATCCCATCAATATGTATTGACTAGGTTAAAGATGGGGATTGCGCATAATTTAGTCGCCTTCCCTTCCATGAACAAGCACCCCGTTGGCCTGTGCTTATGTGATAACATTTCTGCACAAAGCACCACGCACTTTCTTCTGTTGTGTCAATTGTATGGGAATTATCGTAAAACTTTTTTAAAACCCATCTTCGTCAAGTTTGGTGTTAGGACAATCCAGGATTCGATTAAATTGCTTTTTAACCTGCACCATCCTGACGTTTGTTTTTTTATTGCTACCTTTATGATTAAAGCTATCAGCATTAGGAATAGCATGAGTTTTTAAATATTTATTCTGCCCCTGCTTGTATATTATGCTCCGTCTTTTATTAATGACTGTTAATTAATTATGCAACTGTATTGTAATTGTGACTTGTTTTTAATTGTTACGTATGCTTTTATGGACATTCTTTTATGCTCCGAATAAAGCCTTATGAATTGAATTGAATTGACTAGAGAATCTGGATTTCATTAAAGACACGGAGGCTGACATTATCCCACCCATCCTTTCCCTTGGATGTTTAAGACTTACTTGTTTATTATCTTTCATTGAATGTTATATAACGTTTGTTAGATTATTTAAGAACTGTTATTATAATATTTTTGCTTAAGCTGCAACATTGTGCATTGTATTTCATCTTACCCTTTGTGAAAATTCTCATTTCTCTCTCCTTTTCAGGTAACCTATCATAGTTTCATGATGTTTGGCCTTTCGGATCCTTCCTTGTTCTTCGCCATTCTTTTTACTTTGGATTCTGGACAAGCGTTTGGAAAATTAAAGTTTGGACTTATACTCTTCTTCACCACATTTAAAAGAGGCAGATTGTTGTTGGCTCATGCCTATTATATGTTGCTAATGTTCTGGAACCTTTACTTTGTGATGTATGCAGTTGCTTGGAGACTGCATTAAAAGATTATGCATAATGTCAGCCTCCGTGTCTTTAATGAAATCCAGATTCTCAAGTCATGGAAATAGGAGAATCGCAAGTGTCTTTTAACTTCTGGGGGGGCTAAAAGGCGCAGAGTCCTCAATCTGTAATTAATGAAAGCGGGAGTAGGACTCATAGTAATACAATTACTGGTAAGTAATGAAAGCATTACTCTTTTCCTCCATCATATGCAGGACTTACTCCAGCATGCGGTGCATTTAGTACAATTTCAGTACAATTAGGAACCTTTCAGCATACCCTTTGTTCTACGTATTACAGATTTTGGTGGTGTAAGAATGGTGGCCTTCATGGTGTCCCAATATGATGATAGAGGGGTAAAGGTGCCTTCAAGGGAATTCGTTTGAGCAACTATTAGCAATTCAAGTATAACTTGGAAGGATGAATCAATAATCCCTATGCGAATTCAATTCCACAACGTGAGTAAACAATTTTTTTTAAAAACAATTCATCAAAATACATAAATCACTACATAGATAACAAACACAAGCACAAAAAGGTGTATAGGACAAAATAGAATTTATCAAGTGGTAAAACGATTAATTTCATATACAGGTCTAATTCATTCAAAAATAGAATAGGTCTGCAGGTATACAACCAATATGTTAATTAGTAACTCAACAGAACCTAATAACACCTATCCAAAAGCACAAAGAATAACATAAAGTAAGGATGAGGTCGAGGTCGACGTTTCGGTCTCCTAGAGAGCACTTTGTGAGACCATCTTCAGGACTGATGTCAATTAGGAGCTGTATATTGACAAAATGTAATCTTGAATTAACTGCTGGAAATACGAACAATTTTCGGGTTGAAACGTTAATCCAAAGAGCGAATAAGATCGATCCCTATATCGAGAATATCTCACTTCAGTATAAGTTCGGTTTCAGAGGCAACACGGGTCAAATGCCAAGCACATTCAGTTTCAAAAACGTAATCCGACGTCATGCAGACACATCAAATGAGCGGATGTATACATCGGTATACAGAATGGAGAGAAACAATGCTGAATCTCTAAGTCCAATTGTGATTAGTTTATATGGAAAAGTGCTTGGTCACACATCCGTACTATGGAACTTCAAGTAACTTGTTCGAATGAAAATCTTAGTCAGACGTCCGCTAGGTGAAACTTCAGGTAACTTGTTCTAATTCGGCAGTGTTCTCTCAACGATCGGCACAAAGGGTTCCTGTTCGTATCGCGAAGGCAGAAGAGAAGATCTGCCTTCGCGATACGAACAGGAACCCTTTGTGCCGATCGTTGAGAGAACACTGCTGAATTAGAACAAGTTACCTGAAGTTTCACCTAGCGGACGTCTGACTAAGATTTTCATTCGAACAAGTTACTTGAAGTTCCATAGTACGGATGTGTGACCAAGCACTTTTCCATATAAACTAATCACAATTGGACTTAGAGATTCGGCATTGTTTCTCTCCATTCTGTATACCGATGTATACATCCGCTCATTTGATGTGTCTGCATGACGTCGGATTACATTTTTGAAACTGAATGTGCTCTGCATTTGACCCGTGTTGCCTCTGAAACCGAACTTATACTGAAGTGAGATATTCTCGATATAGGGATCGATCTTATTCGCTCTTTGGATTAACGTTTCAACCCGAAATTTTTTCGTTTTTCCAGCAGTTAAATCAAGATTACATTTTGTCAATATACAGCTCCTAATTGACATCAGTCCTGAAGATGGTCTCACAAAGTGCTCTCTAGGAGACCGAAACGTCGACCTCCACCTCATCCTTACTTTATGTTATTCTTTGTGCTTTTGGATAGGTGTTATTAGGTTCTGTTGAGTTACTAATTAACATATTGGTTGTATACCTGAAGACCTATTCTATTTTTGAATGAATTAGACCTGTATATGAAATTAATCGTTTTACCACTTGATAAATTCTATTTTGTCCTATACACCTTTTTGTGCTTGTGTTTGTTATCTATGTAGTGATTTATGTATTTTGATGAATTGTTTTTTTTTTTAAAGTGTTTACTCATGTTGTGGAATTGAATTCGCATAGGGATTTAATAGAATTGAAACTTACCGTTACACTGCTAGGCAAATTTCGATTCATCCTTCCAACTTATACTTGAATTGCTAATAGTTGCTCAAACGAATTCCCTTGAAGGCACCTTTACCCCTCTATTTAATCACCCAAGCCCTCAAGGGTATTTTGAGTTGCTCACTGTTCAAATTTCCAATATGATGATAGCTTGTCTGGAGCATAGGCTATTCGCCTCACGTATGCATGACAAAAACGGGACTCGCAGCAGAAACAGCTTAGTGCACATGGGTCCGCTCTCATTTAATTGAGAGCAACTCTTTTTGGCCCTATTAATGGCTAATTTGGACTATATATCCCCCTATTCATTGATGTCATCAGATTTGGCCTGAGTCTGACGTCCTCCACTCCATTCTGCGTCTGTGGCCAACCTCACATTCTCTTCAGAGCCTGTTCCTCATGTTCTGAAGATGCATGTCACTTTCCCAGGACAAGATGCTAGTCCGTGAAATTCTAAGAGCGCCTGAAAGTGCTATCTAGTCCTCTGATTTTTTTATCACTGTCCTGATAGAAAGAGCTCTGAGGCCTCTGCAATGTTGTCCTCAACATTCAGAAGGTAAGTGATTTGTTCATTAGTACACTGGAATATTGGGAACTCCATTGAAGCCAATACAGCAACTCAGAGCCAATAATGGCTTTTGTAGGCCATCTACTCCAACAATCCAATGTATTTCTTTTTTTCTTCCTTTTTAATTTACAGCATTCCACCCTCAGTGAGTGGCATGTTCAAATGGCATTAGAACCCTTCTGTCTTGGGCTATTCCTCTCACCTCTTCGACAGAAGTAGCATAGAAAGGCGGAATGTAAAGCTCACCCGCTGTGTACTACTAACCAAGGCAAGAGTTCCCTGAGGACATAGCGGTGGGTATAGTAGTTGTGTCTTTTAAATCATGTACAGAAAGCTATATCATCATGAACAGGAATGTCACATGAATGATTTGAATACTCTGTAGACATTAAAAAATAAATGTGTGAGAAGTTAATAATTTTCACACCTGTGAAATTCCATGAGTCCTCGGGCCGAGTGTGGCCTACTCACAGTACTGCTCATGTAAATATAGGCATGAAGTATAATTTGGTGCTACAAGTGGCAGGGGGAAAACATTTGCCACCCGATCTGCCTACATGCGTTACACAAATTAAACTGATACCCGAGTGCTATCACCATCATGCTCAAACTAGGAATGCCCTATTCACACATTGAACTATTATTCATACAGGGGCTATGCCAACACAAGTCTTCCCAAAGGCATACTGGGATATGTAGTTCATCGCAGTCTGTCTGTCGCCTTATCTTTCTTTAGTTTTTTGCTGTCAAATTCAGGCACAGTCAGAGCTGGACATCTTACAAACGTACGTTTGTAACTCAACAGAAGCGAGTGTTCCATGATGTGGAAAGTATGATTAGGGATTACTAAGAAAGGCTGGTGCAGGACTGTCAAACATGCAAACTCCTTTATAGAAACATCTAAGTTATTAGTTTCTCAGATGATTTAAACGTTTTATGAATGTAAGCAGAGATGTTCCAGTAATGGTGTGGCTTGAGAGAAAAGGCTCATGAAATCAGACTTGCCTAGAGGTTTTGGTGATCTTGAAAGTAAGGGAGACAAAGACGTAGGGGTAAATGCGTGGAACGGTCTTTCAGCATGCACATAGTGAGCAAAAACAAAACAGAAAACTAAACGGCCCAGCAAAAGCAAACAGAAGTAACATTCAAGTGATAACAGACAGAGCTAGAGGCTAAATACAACCAATGGCTTTGAAGGAGAACCAGCACAATAAGTAAATTGGCAACACTCTACTTCTGTGTGGATTTGTCTTCCGGGCCTCCTGGTCACTTGCAAGTGGCATAGACTCTGTCCCCTCTGCTTGCAGGTACTTTTCATCCTGAATCCACCTTTGGGTTCCACTGGAGACTTTCACCTTCTCAAGCAGGAGCATCTTCCTGAAGTCCCCCATTGAGTTTGACAGCGGTTTCCAACGCCACTTCACACCTATGCACCCGGCTACCCTGGTGTAGGTATCCGGGTTCCAACAGTATCAACGGGTGGGGTGGCTCTACAACTTTCTGGGTTTCTTCAGGGTCGACTGGAAAGGGTCCGTCTTCCTTAAAATTGCAACCGTGACTTACCAATTGACTTGTGTTGAGCCCGCAGTCTTGTTCCCATTGTGGGAGTTCCTAGTTTCTTACCTCAGGTGATTCCTTGGCTCCCCTGCACTCCTATGTCTTCCGGGCATAATCAGGACTCGCATCGTGGTTCGCATACTACTATTTTAGTTTATGGTTTGGTCCCTCCCTGGTGACCACTGGGTATTTTGTACTACTTACCTGTTTCTATTGAAAAGTATTGTATGTAATGTGTATATCTCCGGTTAGGAGATATCTGTATGTGTTAGTGAGTGTCTTATAATTAATACATATTTTTATAAATATACTGTGTGGTTCATTTCACTTAAACTATACTATAAGATTATGTACCGGTAAAACAAGCTGCTTTACACTCCTTCTGGACCAAGCCTTGTGGTTGCTCTCCACAGCTACCACTTAGAGAGCTTTCTAAGGTTGTCTAAGATCACTACAATCACCATTAGGGTTGTCTGGATTGGTTCAGGGTGCCCTCTTACATGAGTGAGCATCATATACCAAGCCAGCTTCTCACATTGGTGTGCAGTGGTTGAGATTCAAGCATGCATTGTTTTACCAGATAATCTTGGTGTGGATTAATTGAAAAACCATCACTAATATTAGGCACATATAAATACAGATTAGAATAAGTAAGTTCTACTGAACTTAGAGTTGGGTAGTTAAGGGTCTAGCACAACCCTGTCTACAACCTCAGAGAGTTTAGTTTCCACTAGGGTAGGTAGGTGCAACACCATGTCTTTAGTTGGGAATACTAGTGTACCCCAGTCTGCTAAGTACAGTGGTCTAAATTTCCCGGAATTAAGGTCCTTGTGTAGCCTTAGAAAGATAAGGACAGGTGGCAACTCCACCATTAAGCTGCTCTTAGACCTGCTGCATATGGATGATGGTCATCCTGTAGAGGCAAAATAACAGTAAAATGTGGGTGGGGATGCTCCTAAAGAGGGAGCTTCAGGGGCTCTCTCTGATTACCTCAATTCTGAGTATGGGCAGAAGTACTCAAAGCATTCCAACCTGCCAAACTGACGCCTCAGGGAATAGTGCAGATGGCACAGAAGAGATACACTTTGTTCCTCCTGGGAGGGTCCAGAGTAGACCAAGGAGGTTTAAGTCCTCCTCTAGTGAATCCAGTACTTCAGACACTTCCATATGGACCTCCATATCTAGTAGAATGGAAAGCTCTTTTGACGGGGAATACCAATTGCTCAAACTTGAGAAAGCTAGGCTTTGTCAAAGGCCAACTAATCTTTCCTGAGCCTAATAGTCCCTGGAAGTACAGAAGGCTAGGAAAAAACTCGGACTAGAGTCCCATGGTGGCAGCAACAGTGTCCCTAGCATCAGAGAAACGTCTCTGGACAATAGGAACCTGAGCAGGATAGTCCCTCCTTACCAGGAGGGGGGTGATATTCATAAATGGATCACTGCTTTGGAGAGGGCCTGCAAAGTTCAGAGGGTCCCTCAGAAGCAGTGGGCAGCTATCCTGTTGCTCTCCTTTTTTTGTTGAAACTTTATTTATTACTTTCCAAAAGAAATACAAAAATAAAGGTAAGCATACATGTCTAAAATATACTGATGAGTCGTAGGGTGTCACTCTAGTCACATGTACATAGTACATAATAGTCCGAACATACTCAAATGTCATTTTTGAGACAGGGTTAAAGGCCCGCAGTGTGACAACACACCAATAGCAATCCCCTAAGGCAGCACAACCACGCATTGACCTCAACAGGATATGTACAGCACTCGACTCCCCGAACCATTGGAAAACATGGACAGAGGAACAGGGGCACCACACCATGCGTTATATAAATCAAGTGTCTAAGATCGGGACTCCTCACCACCCATCAACCAATTCCCTCGGGGACCACCACATGAGTAGGAGTGGGTTGGCCTCCCTCAATGGCGCCAGCGATATATGTGCGGTAAGGGCCCCAAATGTTGACGGGTCTGGATGTAGAGAGGACCATGGTGGAGTATTCAGTACTATTAGCATTGCAGTGCGCCATGCTCCGGAGCCAGGAGCTGTGTAGCGGGGGACGTCGGTCACACCACCGTTGTGCCACCTCGCGTTTAGCCAGTAAAAAACTCAGCGCTGCCAGTCTGCGCACTGCCCTCAGAAATTCAGCCATATATCCCAAAAGGGCAATCTCAGGGATGGGAACCAGAGTTAAGTGTAGCATGTCACTGAGTGTGCTGTGTACTCGGGACCAATAATCATGTAACTCAGGGCAGAACCACGAAAGGTGTGCAAAGTCCGCGAATGGACCGCCGCACTTGGGACACGTGTGGGATCTTGATGGGTCTATCCTATGCAGTCGCGCTGGAGTGAAGTACAGTCTACGTAAGAATTTAAAGTGTAGAAGTTTATGTTTACTATTGAGAGAGATGTCTTTCGTCGCTTTACAGCACCACTGCCACTGGTCATCTGTAATGGTGTATCCCAAATCCGCCTCCCATGCAGCACGCACTACTTGATCCAGAGAGGGGAGAAGGTCGCAGCTCATTTGATATAACTTAGAGACTAAATGAGTGCCTGATGGGTGTTGTATAATAAAAGTGAGGGGAGCCATCTCCTCGGGAGGGAGGGGGAACGAAGAGAACGATGCGCGTAATAATGAGCACAGTCTGGTTAGAACAAATGAGTCCATGAACGCTCTCTCCGTAAAGCGGTGATCCTCTGTAAGCGAGAATGCATGTCCGTCAGGGAACAAATCTCCAATGGTGGCAATGTGGAACTTGGTCAACGTTTGCCGTACCACAGATTCCCCAGTTATTGTGGGATTGGGCAACGGAAGGGTCGGGGAATACAGCTGTGTAAGGCCGACAAGGCAGCCCAGCCTTCCCCACGCCCAGCAGGTCGATGAAACAGTTTGAATGTCTCGTGGATCTCTAGGAAAGCCCGATGGTAGAGTGGTGGACAACGATCCCGGCAAAACCAAGTTGGCTTCCGGTTTCAGGTAAGGGATCCGGGCGTCAGGGTGGAACCATGGGTATGCATAGGAGCACTGTGCCACCAGAAAGTAAAGGTAAAAGTGAGGGACACCAAGTCCACCTCGCTCATACGGGAGCGTCAACACGCGCCAAGATACTTGTGGAGTCTTGTTACCCCACACCAGCCTCAATAATAGAGAGCGTAGCTGTGCGAAAAAGATTTTTGTGAGGGGTACAGTTATATTATTGAACAAGTATAGAAACCGTGGTAATACTATCATTTTGATGATAGCGACACGTCCGGCCATGGATAATGGGAGTCGATTCCATCGTTCAACCTGTCCCTCTAGGGCAGTCAGCACAGTTCCATAATTTAATCTAATAATGGGTTCTGTTTCTAAATGTACATGGATGCCCAAATATTTCACAGATTCTCGGCTCCACGCGAGGGGGAAAGGGTTGGGCCATTCGACTGTACTGGGCATGAGTGGGAAGACAACAGACTTATGCCAATTAATACGGAGGCCCGAGTACCTGCCAAACCGGGTTATTTCCAAGAGTAATGGTTCGAGGTTGATCTGGGGCTGCCGGACATAGAGGATGGTGTCATCCGCATAAAGCGAAATCAAGAGTGTGCCCGTTTGGAATTGGAGGCCTCGGTGTAAATGCCTCTCCTGAAAATGTCGGACCAATGGGTCCATCGCTAAAATGTACAATAGCGGTGACAGGGGGCAACCCTGTCACGTACCTCGTGCCAAGCGGAACTGGGCAGTGATTGTACCATTCAGGCGCAGTCGGGCCACGGGAAGAGTATACAATAACTCCACTGTATTTACTAAGCATTCAGGTATCCCCATACGGTGCATCACAGACATAAGGAAAGGCCACTCTAAAGAGTCAAATGCCTTTTCGGCATCTAGGAGTATCGCCGCCGCCAGGGTAGCAGGGTCAATACGGTGCAGAATGGAGAAAAGGGTGCGGAGGTTGAGGGAGGTGGAGCGATGTGGGACAAAGCCAGATTGGGCAGGAGAAATGATGGATTCCAGTAGGAGCGAAAGGCGGATGGCAATGACTTTCGCTAGGATCTTGTAATCTAGGTTCAGTAAAGACAGAGGACGATAAGATCCACAGAGAGTAGCATCTTTACCCGGCTTGGGTAACAGCACAGTGACCGCCTCCCTAAGTGTAGGGGGCAGACAACCTGTTTCAAGGGCCTCGGCATACACTTCCACCAAGCGGGGAACCAACAGATCTTTATAGGCCTTGTAAAAATCGGCCGAAAACCCATCCAGCCCAGGGGCCGAAGATCCTTTCATGGAGTCTATGGCCTCCACTACATTGTCCGGCGTTATGGGATCAGCCAAAAAGTCTATCATCCATTTATCTAAGTACACCATTGCGATCTCATTGGGGTAATTCCCTCGGTCAGTGGCGTCGTCAGTTAACGTAGATGTATACAAAGAAGTGTAGTAAGACAAAAAGGCATCGCAGATCTCAGGCGTGGTGCGTAGCAAGTCCCCTGTCGGTCCTCTAAGTTCTGTGATGTAGGAAGAGGTGTACGGGGGGCGGAGTAAGTGTGCCAACAACTTGCCTGGCCGATTGCCCTCTCCATGCTGCCTAGCCGTGTATGATCTAGCCAGAAATCTGAGCTCTCTCTCAGCCTCCTCCCTAAATTCCACCATCAATTGTAAGCGCCTAAGTTCCCTCTCCTCTGTATGGTGTCGAAGTTGTTCCGCATCTAGTGCCGCTATGTCACGCTCTATCCGAGAGAGGGTAGCCCGTACATCGCCTAGTACTCCAGTATGTTTAGCGATGCACACTCCCCTGATGGTCGCCTTAAATCCCTCCCAGAGGACTGCCCAGGTGTCAACCGTACCCGTGTTCAGGTCAAAATATTCTTCAATGGCCCCTCTGATTTCTTCCGTGAAAACTGGATCTGATAAAGCTTTCCCAGGGAAGCGCCACCTTTCCTAACCACCCGCCCGGGGACCTGCAACCTCAGTACTATAGGAGAGTGGTCCGACAGGGTGCGTGGGAGCGTAAGGAGGTCTTCCACCCACCCAACCACTTCCGGGGAGATCAGCCAATAGTCGATCCTGGTCCATGTGTCATGAAACCCGGAGTAGTGCGAGTAAGCCGGTTTAGAGGTGTCCAACTGTGCCTCGATGTCCATGAGGGAAAAGTGTGAGCATATGTCTCGCAGGACTGAGCGTGAGTGGGGTCTGGTGTCTGGGGTAGTCGCGGTGCTGTCCCTCGACGGGTTAAGTAGCAGATTAAAATCACCACCGATTAGTAACAAGCCAGGTTCCGAGTTCAGCAAGTGTATCTGTAAATCATTGAAAAAAGTAGGGCCATATACTCCGACGAGCGTGACCTTGTGGCTCATGAGTGTCCCCGTGATGATTACATATCTGCCCTCTTTGTCAATGACAGTGTGAGTTAGCACAAAGGGTATCCGTTTGTGTATACAAATAGCCACCCCCCTGGAATATCTGTTATAGTGGGAGAAGAAGCGGTGCGTACCCCAACTTCTGGCAACTTGTGAAGTGGCATCTGTAGTCAAATTAGTTTCTTGCAGGAAGACTATGTCTATCCTATGCCTAGCAATGTAATTAAACACCTGCTTACACTTCCTGGCTTTGTTCAGTCCCCTAACATTCCAGGACATCAATGATAGTTCTGAGGGGCCCGACTGTAACCCTAATCTGGCCATGAGAACAGGGTGAGGGTAAATGACCTATGACATGAGCAGTTCAGCACAAAAAATGTAATTGCGAAGACTTCGTGACACATTCTAAAATAACAAAACCAAACAAACCCCCATTCCCACCCCCCACCCAACCTCTAACAAACCCCAAAGAGGAATACCCAACCCAATGCGTTGGTAAAATGGAACATTATGAGCAGTAAAAGTGCAATTGGACCTGAGACCACTGAAATAAAGAAATCAACAAATTCCCCAAGTCGAAAGGCGTTCGCCATAGGGGGTAGCGACGCCTCGTCATCCAGGCTAACCAAGTCTACTTCTGCGTAGCAGCCAATCTAGTGGGTCCTTAGTCGTTTCACCAATTGTCCAAGCCACAAGAGTAGATTCATGAGCAAGAGTCCAATCGTCAGTCAGGTCCTGAGCCCGTGAAGAGTTCCACGCTGTGTTGAGAGTCTCCCTGAGCCGGTGACGGCGCCCTGGAGTTGTCCGCAGTCTGGGTATCTCTGGATTTATAGGAATGACAAAACTCCTGAACCTCCGTCGGGATGTCAAAGATGCGGGCCCTGCCGGCTACCTCCACCCTAAGTCGCACAGGGTAAAGCATACCATATTTAAGACCTAAATTGCGTAGAGTAGCCTTAACCCCAGTGTATTTCCGGTGCGCCTCTTGAACCATGATGGTGAAGTCCGGGTAGAATGACAGTGAGTCGCCCTGCCACCGTATTTCCCCCTTCTCCCGAGGCGCACGGAGGGCTGCATCTCGGTCCCTGAAGTTCATGATCCTGGCTATGATGGGACGTGGCGGCAGTCCCGGTTTTGGCCGAGGACCCAGAGACCGGTGGGCCCGCTCCACCACACATCCTGTAGTAAAGTGATCCCTGCCGAACCGATCTATGAGAAGCTTTTCCACGAAGACGTCCATTCGGCCAGTTTGGGTCGACTCCGCCACACCAAAAATGCGAACGTTATTGCGTCGTCCGCGTGCCTCTAAGTCCTCATTTTTTATGACCACCTCCTTTAGGATCTTTTCAACTTGTTCAAGACGTTTCAGTGATTTGGCGCCTGCGTCTTCAATATCCGAAATGCGAGATTCAGCAACATCCAGTCGGCGATCATGTGCTTGTACTTTAGAGCCCATGTCAGCAAATTTTTGTTCCAATGTGTCAAATCTGTTGTCCAGTGACTTGAACCCAGCCCTCATTTCGGACATCATAGCCGTGACCAGTGTAGTGGTACTGTCTTGAGGAGGAGGAGGCATCGCTTCCGATGAGGAGCCAGTGGCAGTGTCTGCATTTAGCATTGAGGCCTTGTCAAAACTAAGCTTACGTTGGTTAGGGTCTCTTTTCCCCATTTTGGCCGGTGCTCCGTCTGGCGTGGGCGGCAGATAGCACTCCAGATGTGGGGTGGGCTCTGTGGTCGTGAGCGGGCGATCCAGGAGGGGAGTGTGGCGTCACAATGTCCCTGCAATTTCCGCGACATAGAGGGGTCTCGCGGTGTGCAGGTGTCTCAGGCAATGGAGTGGCGGCTATTCAAACCGGGGCTTAGTGGTATCGAGGGCAGCTAGCGCACAAGGAATGATTCCCCCGACACTCCGCTACTGACAATGCAAATGCGCCATGATTCCCCCGACACTCCGCTACTGGCAAAGCAAATGCGCCGCATCCAGGCGCCCGAACACCCAGGGCGACTCTGGCGGGACTCTCTGACAAGATGGTGGACCAGGGTTGCAGGTATGGAGTCGCGTATCTGGCCGTCGCCACAGGGTCAGACTGATTTGCATATAGCCATGTCTGAACTGGGGTGGCAGAGTGGGCTAAAGAACGGTGATGGATTAAACCCAGATCTTTTGACTGGGTGTGAGTGTTTGATTGATTCAGATGCTCCGTCCATCACCACCCCCTTTTGTACCGCTTTTGGCCGCCATAAGTGTGGCAGGGTATGCTCAGACGTGAGTCCCTTGCTCACTTTGCCACTGGATTCAAGCAAGCCGGGCTGAAGACAGCTGGAATGCCAGAAACCGGTCCTCGGAAGCTTGTTTCCGGTCCAGGGAAGACATGGCTTGGCAGTTCGGGCTGGACTGTTCCCATGAGGCACAGGGTCAGACTGATTTGCATATAGCCATGTCTGAACTGGGGTGGCAGAGTGGGCTAAAGAACGATGATGGATTAAACCCAGATCTTTTGACTGGGTGTGAGTGTTTGATTGATTCAGATGCTCCGTCCATCACCACCCCCTTTTGTACCGCTTTTGGCTGTCATAAGTGTGGCAGGGTATGCTCAGACATGAGTCCCTTGCTCACTTTGCCACTGGATTCAAGCAAGCCGGGCTGAAGACGGCTGGAATGCCAGAAACCGGTCCTCGGAAGCTTGTTTCCGGTCCAGGGAAGACATGGCTTGGCAGTTCGGGCTGGACTTTTCCCATGAGGCACAGGGTAAGACTGATTTGCATATAGCCATGTCTGAACTGGGGTGGCAGAGTGGGCTAAAGAACAGTGATGGATTAAACCCAGATCTTTTGACTGGGTGTGAGTGTTTGATTGATTCAGATGCTCCGTCCATCACCACCCCCTTTTGTACCACTTTTGGCCGCCATAAGTGTGGCAGGGTATGCTCAGACGTGAGTCCCTTGCTCACTTTGCCACTGGATTCAAGCAAGCCGGGCTGAAGACGGCTGGAATGCCAGAAACCGGTCCTCGGAAGCTTGTTTCTGGTCCAGGGAAGACATGGCTTGGCAGTTCGGGCTGGACTGTTCCCATGAGGCACAGGGTCAGACTGATTTGCATATAGCCATGTCTGAACTGGGGTGGCAGAGTGGGCTAAAGAACGGTGATGGATTAAACCCAGATCTTTTGACTGGGTGTGAGTGTTTGATTGATTCAGATGCTCCGTCCATCACCACCCTCTTTTGTACCGCTTTTGGCCGCCATAAGTGTGGCAGGGTATGCTCAGACGTGAGTCCCTTGCTCACTTTGCCACTGGATTCAAGCAAGCCGGGCTGAAGACAGCTGGAATGCCAGAAACCGGTCCTCAGAAGCTTGTTTCCGGTCCAGGGAAGACATGACTTGGCAGTTCGGGCTGGACTGTTCCCATGAGGCACAGGGTCAGACTGATTTGCATATAGCCATCTCTGAACTGGGGTGGCAGAGTGGGCTAAAGAACGGTGATGGATTAAACCCAGATCTTTTGACTGGGTGTGAGTGTTTGATTGATTCAGATGCTCCGTCCATCACCACCCCCTTTTGTACCGCTTTTGGCCACCATAAGTGTGGCAGGGTATGCTCAGACGTGAGTCCCTTGCTCACTTTGCCACTGGATTCAAGCAAACCGGGCTGAAGACGGCTGGAATGCCAGAAACTGGTCCTCGGAAGCTTGTTTCCGATCTAGGGAAGACATGGCTTGGCAGTTCGGGCTGGACTGTTCCCATGAGGCACAGGGTCAGACTGATTTGCATATAGCCATGTCTGAACTGGGGTGGCAGAGTGGGCTAAAGAACGGTGATGGATTAAACCCAGATCTTTTGACTGGGTGTGAGTGTTTGATTGATTCAGATGCTCCGTCCATCACCAACCCCTTTTGTACCACTTTTGGCCGCCATAAGTGTGGCAGGGTATGCTCAGACGTGAGTCCCTTGCTCACTTTGCCACTGGATTCAAGCAAGCCGGGCTGAAGACGGCTGGAATGCCAGAAACCGGTCCTCTGAAGCTTGTTTCCGGTCCAGGGAAGACATGGCTTGGCAGTTCGGGCTGGACTGTTCCCATGAGGCACAGGGTCAGACTGATTTGCATATAGCCATGTCTGAACTGGGGTGGCAGAGTGGGCTAAAGAACGGTGATGGATTAAACCCAGATCTTTTGACTGTGTGTGAGTGTTTGATTGATTCAGATGATCCGTCCATCACCACCCCCTTTTGTACCGCTTTTGGCCGCCATAAGTGTGGTAGGGTATGCTCAGACGTGAGTCCCTTGCTCACTTTGCCACTGGATTCAAGCAAGCCGGGCTGAAGACGGCTGGAATGCCAGAAACCGGTCCTCGGAAGCTTGTTTCCGGTCCAGGGAAGACATGGCTTGGCAGTTCGGGCTGGACTGTTCCCATGAGGCACAGGGTCAGACTGATTTGCATATAGCCATGTCTGAACTGGGGTGGCAGAGTGGGCTACAGAACGATGATGGATTAAACCCAGATCTTTGGACTGGGTGTGAGTGTTTGATTGATTCAGATGCTCCGTCCATCACCACCCCCTTTTGTACCGCTTTTGGCCGCCATAAGTGTGGCAGGGTATGCTCAGACATGAGTCCCTTGCTCACTTTGCCACTGGATTCAAGCAAGCCGGGCTGAAGACGGCTGGAATGCCAGAAACCGGTCCTCGGAAGCTTGTTTCCGGTCCAGGGAAGACATGGCTTGGCAGTTCGGGCTGGACTGTTCCCATGAGGCACAGGGTAAGACTGATTTGCATATAGCCATGTCTGAACTGGGGTGGCAGAGTGGGCTAAAGAACAGTGATGGATTAAACCCAGATCTTTTGACTGGGTGTGAGTGTTTGATTGATTCAGATGCTCAGTCCATCACCACCCCCTTTTGTACCACTTTTGGCCGCCATAAGTGTGGCAGGGTATGCTCAGACGTGAGTCCCTTGCTCACTTTGCCACTGGATTCAAGCAAGCCGGGCTGAAGACAGCTGGAATGCCAGAAACCGGTCCTCGGAAGCTTGTTTCCGGTCCAGGGAAGACATGACTTGGCAGTTCGGGCTGGACTGTTCCCATGAGGCACAGGGTCAGACTGATTTGCATATAGCCATGTCTGAACTGGGGTGGCAGAGTGGGCTAAAGAACGGTGATGGATTAAACCCAGATCTTTTGACTGGGTGTGAGTGTTTGATTGATTCAGATGCTCCGTCCATCACCACCCCCTTTTGTACCGCTTTTGGCCGCCATAAGTGTGGCAGGGTATGCTCAGACGTGAGTCCCTTGCTCACTTTGCCACTGGATTCAAGCAAGCCGGGCTGAAGACGGCTGGAATGCCAGAAACCGGTCCTCGGAAGCTTGTTTCTGGTCCAGGGAAGACATGGCTTGGCAGTTCGGGCTGGACTGTTCCCATGAGGCACAGGGTCAGACTGATTTGCATATAGCCATGTCTGAACTGGGGTGGCAGAGTGGGCTAAAGAACGGTGATGGATTAAACCCAGATCTTTTGACTGGGTGTGAGTGTTTGATTGATTCAGATGCTCCGTCCATCACCACCCTATTTTGTACCGCTTTTGGCCGCCATAAGTGTGGCAGGGTATGCTCAGACGTGAGTCCCTTGCTCACTTTGCCACTGGATTCAAGCAAGCCGGGCTGAAGACAGCTGGAATGCCAGAAACCGGTCCTCGGAAGCTTGTTTCCGGTCCAGGGAAGACATGACTTGGCAGTTCGGGCTGGACTGTTCCCATGAGGCACAGGGTCAGACTGATTTGCATATAGCCATGTCTGAACTGGGGTGGCAGAGTGGGCTAAAGAACGGTGATGGATTAAACCCAGATCTTTTGACTGGGTGTGAGTGTTTGATTGATTCAGATGCTCCGTCCATCACCACCCCCTTTTGTACAGCTTTTGGCCGCCATAAGTGTTGCAGGGTATGCTCAGACGTGAGTCCCTTGCTCACTTTGCCACTGGATTCAAGCAAACCGGGCTGAAGACGGCTGGAATGCCAGAAACCGGTCCTCGGAAGGTTGTTTCCGGTCCAGGGAAGACATGGCTTGGCAGTTCAGGCTTGACTGTTCCCATGAGGCACAGGGTCAGACTGATTTGCATATAGCCATGTCTGAACTGGGGTGGCAGAGTGGGCTAAAGAACGGTGATGGATTAAACCTAGATCTTTTGACTGGGTGTGAGTGTTTGATTGATTCAGATGCTCCGTCCATCACCACCCCCTTTTGTACCGCTTTTGGCCCCAATAAGTGTGGCAGGGTATGCTCAGACGTGAGTCCCTTGCTCACTTTGCCACTGGATTCAAGCAAGCCGGGCTGAAGACGGCTGGAATGCCAGAAACCGGTCCTCGGAAGGTTGTTTCCGGTCCAGGGAAGACATGGCTTGGCAGTTCGGGCTGGACTGTTCCCATGAGGCACTGGGTCAGACTGATTTGCATATAGCCATGTCTGAACTGGGGTGGCAGAGTGGGCTAAAGAACGGTGATGGATTAAACCCAGATCTTTTGACTGGGTGTGAGTGTTTGATTGATTCAGATGCTCCGTCCATCACCACGCCCTTTCGTACCGCTTTTGGCCACCATAAGTGTGGCAGGGTATGCTCAGACGTGAGTCCCTTGCTCACTTTGCCACTGGATTCAAGCAAGCCGGGCTGAAGACGGCTGGAATGCCAGAAACCGGTGCTCGGAAGCTTGTTTCCGGTCCAGGGAAGACATGGCTTGGCAGTTCGGGCTGGACTGTTCCCATGAGGCACAGGGTCAGACTGATTTGCATATAGCCATGTCTGAACTGGGGTGGCAGAGTGGGCTAAAGAACGGTGATGGATTAAACCCAGATCTTTTGACTGGGTGTGAGTGTTTGATTGATTCAGATGCTCCGTCCATCACCACCTCCTTTTGTACCGCTTTTGGCCGCCATAAGTGTGGCTGGGTGTGATCAGACGTGAGTCCCTTGCTCACTTTGCCACTGGATTCAAGCAAGCTGGGCTGAAGACGGCTGGAATGCCAGAAACTGGTCCTCGGAAGCTCGTTTCCGGTCCAGGGAAGACATGGCTTGGCAGTTCGGGCTGGACTGTTCCCATGAGGCACAGGGTCAGACTGATTTGCATATAGCCATGTCTGAACTGGGGTGGAAGAGTGGGCTAAAGAACGGTGATGGATTAAACCCAGATCTTTTGACTGGGTGTTAGTGTTTGATAGATTCAGATGCTCCGTCCATCACCACCCCCTTTTGTACCGCTTTTGGCCGCCATAAGTGTGGCAGGGTATGCTCAGACGTGAGTCCCTTGCTCACTTTGCCACTGGATTCAAGCAGGCCGGGCTGAAGACGGCTGGAATGCCAGAAACCGGTCCTTGGAAGCTTGTTTCCGGTCCAGGGAAACATGGCTTGGCAGGTCGGGCTGGACTGTTCCCATGAGGCACAGGGTCAGACTGATTTGCATATAGCCATGTCTGAACTGGGGTGACAGAGTGGGCTAAAGAACGGTGATGGATTAAACCCAGATCTTTTGACTGGGTGTGAGTGTTTGATTGATTCAGATGCTCCGTCCATCACCACCCCCTTTTGTACCGCTTTTGGCCGCCATAAGTGTGGCAGGGTATGCTCAGACGTGAGTCCCTTGCTCACTTTGCCACTAGATTCAAGCAAGCCGGGCTGAAGACGGCTGGAATGGCAGAAACCGGTCCTCGGAAGCTTGTTTCCGGTCCAGGGAAGACATGGCTTGGCAGTTCGGGCTGGGCTGTTCCCATGAGGCACAGGGTCAGACTGATTTGCATATAGCCATGTCTGAACTGGGGTGGCAGAGTGGGCTAAAGAACGGTGATGGATTAAACCCAGATCTTTTGACTGGGTGTGAGTGTTTGATTGATTCAGATGCTCCGTCCATCACCACCTCCTTTTGTACCGCTTTTGGCCGCCATAAGTGTGGCAGGGTATGCTCAGACGTGAGTCCCTTGCTCACTTTGCCACTGGATTCAAGCAAGCCGGGCTGAAGACGGCTGGAATGCCAGAAACCGGTCCTCGGAAGCTTGTTTCCGGTCCAGGGAAGACATGGCTTGGCAGTTCGGGCTGGACTGTTCCCATGAGGCACAGGGTCAGACTGATTTGCATATAGCCATGTCTGAACTGGGGTGGCAGAGTGGGCTAAAGAACGGTGATGGATTAAACCCAGATCTTTTGACTGGGTGTGAGTGTTTGATTGATTCAGATGCTCCGTCCATCACCACCCCCTTTTGTACCGCCACGCTCCACGCAGCAGGTAGCTACAGGGGGAGCCACCAAGGGAAGGCGGGGCCACCCGGCCTCGCAGCAGCTCCGGCCCTTAGGACGCCCACCACCACCCACGCTACCTCTTGCGGCACCCGGGTCAGACTACCCCCCGAGCCCCGCCCGGGGCAGCTGTCACTTGAGTCCCCGGCTCCGGCCCACGACCTAGGCCCTAAGGCTGCCGTGCGCCCCGGAGCCACGGGGCCAGCGCGGACAAACCCCCAGGCCGGATCGCAAGGAGCGAGTCCAAGCCCCCGGTACCCCAAGCGGACACGGGCCGGCAGGTGGTGCGCCCCCGGCGCAGAACTCACCAGCAAGCCAGGTGCAGTGAGAGCGGACGCCGGTGGGGTGGCGCTCCTGCTTGTCCGCCAGTCAAACCCTTCTGGGGCACCCCTGAGCCCAAAACAGGTGTTGAACGGCGGCGAATCGCCGCAGCTGCAGGATGGAGATGTAGAGCAGGGTCAGAGCAGTCTCAGCACCGCAGGATGGTGTGGATTAGCCGCCCGGACGGCGGAGCTGTAGACGAAAGCGGCCATCTTGGTCGCCTCCGTGGCCACGCCCCCATCCTGTTGCTCTCCTTTGCTAACAAAGGTAGAGAAAAGCTCCTTGCTGTTAGAGAAGAGGAAGCTGACAATTACTCAGTACTGAAGAGTTCTCTCATAGATGGGTTTGGCTTAACCACTCAACAGTATAGGATTAAGCTCAGAGACACCCAGAAGGCACACACCAAGGAATGGGTAGATTTTGTAGACAGTGCTATTAAGGCGCTGGAAGGTTGGCTTCATGGAAGCAAGGTACAGGACTATGAACAATTGAACAATTTTACTATGAGGGAGCAAATCCTTATTAACTGTCAGAACCAGCTTTTGCATCAGTACCTTGTGGATTCTGATCTGACCTCTCCCCAAGAATTGGGAAAGAAGGCAGACAAATGGGTCTGCACCAGGGTTAAGCAGAAAAACCACGGTAAAGGAGGTGACCAGAAGATTCTTCTAAAACCCAGGATAATGGTGGGTACAAGGGTAAATAAAAAAAAATCTTCACATGGGCACCAAAAACCTGCATCTGGGGGTGAGTACCAACATTCCAGGAAAGGCAAAAAGAAACCTTGGTGCTACCTTTGTAAGGTGAAGTCCCATTGGACAAGGGATGCTGATTGTCCAAAGCCCAAGGAAACTCCTACTATCACTAGCCCTAAGGCACCTGCTCCCCCTACCACAAGTACAAGTGGTAGTACAGCAACAGAGGGATTAGTGGGGTTAACCTTGGATTCTGACCTCGTCAGAACTCCAGCTCAGGCTGTTCTAGTCCGTGACGGTGGCATAGATCTTGCCATCATACTGATAAGCCCCACTAACCTGGGCAAGGACAGACAGCAGCCTTCGATTAATGGAAAGGAAGCAATGGCTTACAGGGACACAGGGTCTGTGTCAATATGATGACAGAAAAACATGTGCCCCCTGATCAGATCATACTTGGACAAATGTACCACATCACCAATGCTCGCGATGTCAGGACTGACCATTCCTTGGCAGTTGTGAACCTCAGCTGGGGAGGGGTAACTAGACTTAAAATGGTTGTGGTATCTTCAGACCTACCTGTAGATTGTTGGGCAATGAACTAGAAAATCTAGAAACTTCAGCTTGGGCTGAAGTGGAGTTCAGGACTCATGCATAGATGATGGGCATCTCTGCCAGTGTATTTGCTGTCACCAGGGCTCAGGCCAAACAGCTCAGCACTGACAAAACACTGGATCCTGGAACAATGGACTAGATGCCTCCCAAGAGAAGGAGCAGGAAGGGTGTGGAAAAGTAAATTTTGCCATGTTCTGTGTCCCTACGTGTTCCCCATCTTATGTTGTATGTGCATGATTAATATGCATATGTATTCCCCATGATCGATTAAAGACGCAATTACAGTTGTGTCCATCTCTAGTATGCCAGTTTCCAGTTCTCGTGAAAGCTACGAATATTAGGCCTATGTAAAGCTACGTTGCCACGTTTCTCAGTGTGCACGTTATTTTATTGTAAAGTCCCCGTTTCTAGGCCTCAAAAGGGCCCGGACTCAGATTCAGCTCCTGTTTTCTGAACCCTCGCTGAGGAGCGATACAGCCCCCACCTGTATCCCTGACCCTTCACTTACTTCCTGCCTCACAGTGCCCGGCTCGGCCTGGCTCTGCCTGCCAGTCTGCCAAGAGTATGTTATGATTCCAGTTATCAGTCCAGCTCTCCTTCTCTGCATTCCTAAGCTACTGAATCGCATCAATAGTTTCAGTCATCGTCTAGCCTTTACGTCTCCATGTAAGAGAAATACTGTATTTATGGTCATTTAATATTCCTCAACACGCACTACATGCAGAATAATGCATGCACCAGTCTTAGTGTCTGTTAGCCTTTGCCCTGATAACTTTTGGATTCTATCAACATGTTCTCTAAACATCAGATACTAGATAGTGTTTAGGTACATGTCGCTCTGACTCTCCAGACTTTCGTCTCTCCTTCTAGCTCAGAAGTCATAGCCCCCAGCTTCTCCCTAGTAACACGTCATTGCCAGCTTGCGCGCACCACTAGGTTAGAGGTCCCGGCTCCTTAGGTAGCCCCCTCCATGTTTCCGCCCCATTTATGACATATTCCGTTACGTTTACATCACATGTCTATGTATACGCCCTGTTCACGCCTCTTGTTACACCTCCTTTCTGCCTTATCTCTCGCGACTGTTACAGGCCCCACCCACTGTTACGCCTACTGTATGTACTGTAATGCAATTGTTTTAACTATATATACTTGTGTACTGTTATTAAAAGCCAGCGCGCTCATTCCAGATCCTGCCCGACAGCTGTCGGGGCCCCCCTGTTGGCTAGCCATCCCAGATCTTGCCCTTGCAGGTTGTCCTGTTCCTGTCCTTTATGCTGTATTAAACCTGCAAACTCCTACTACCTCGAATCTTGACTCTTATTTATTGAGCTATCTGTTATTGTTATATCCAGTCAAAAATAGAGGTATTATTTATTTATTTACCACATAATGGCACCCGAATAGGGACCTGCCCTTTCCCCACGCGCCGGAGAAGCCACGCAAGCCCCCTGATCCTCTGCAGCCGTGACGGAACCATACCGTGCACGTGCAGATATTTCTGCTTCAAGTATCCCTCAGGCCCACGGAGGAGACGGAGGTTGCGGTCCAGCATCCAGACGAGGCGGTGGAGGAACGCGGCGAGTCCCGACCAGAGCCCAAGCCGAGAGTCCAAGGTCCGAGGTATCCGGAGGCCCACCCGTAACAGAAGTCCGAAGTCCGTCCGTCGTCGTAGCAGTCCAGTCCAGTCCGAGGCCTTCCGTTCTTGCTGCCCGGTGAGTACCGTTGCTGGGGTAGTATCTAGACAGGGTCAATTGCATTGTCTCTGGTCCGTGGGTTTGGGGTACACAGATCCAACACGAAGTGTCCACTTAGGTGGATGCGGGTCCTGACGTGTCTCTTTATGAGACCGGTAAGTTTCGTACTGATTTAGCAGTGCATCTAGTTTCTGTTCTAGTCCGTTCTGTTCTCGAGAAATTCATGTATTCTGTTTTCAGTATTCCAGGTAGTATTTTGTCAAAACTGTTAATTTAAATGTCATTCATGTATTTCCATGTCGTGGTATGAAAGTGGTGTAATTATCGTGTTTATTGTATATTGTATTGTGTCTAGGCTCCAGCCCAGTCATGCCTTTGTTTTCTAAATTACGTCAGTTAAGAACTAGAAAAGGTCTGTTAGAAGAAGCAGTTCCTGTCCCGCCTAGGGACAGTCCAGGTCACTTTATGTATCAAAAGCATGGCATAAGCGCCATATTATATCTAGATTTGTGGGTGGAGTACACCAAACAGTTAGAAGAAAAGTATAGATGGCCCGTATCGGGTACATGGGATGCCGAGTGCATCATGCGAGTAGAAGAAGTATTATGGAAAAAGAAAACCAGACAGTCACAGAAAGATGCCATCGAGTTATGGCGCAAAGAATCTCATAAAAGAACCGAAAAAGAAATCAGAAAGTCAGAATTAAGTAGAGAATCCTTAGAAAGAGCCCAAGAAAGGGAATTAATCGAAATAGGTGAACGAGTTAAAACCGAACAGTCAGACAGACAGAGGAATGCCCTCATTAAGGGTATGTATCCTCTTCTTGCCGAGGGCTTGCCAAAAGCAACCCCGGAAGCATCCAGTAATTTTCGGCCACCCTTAGTTCCGACCAAGCTACGTCACAAACCGACCGCAGCTGATATTTTTCTCTCGTCCTATTTGGACGACACAGTCCCAGAATATGCAAATCCTGTTCTGCCAGCTCCTATAAATAATGTAATTCATGATCCTCCAGCCACCGGGGCACCTGTTACAACACCTGTTACGGTACCCCCGGTCCAGCCCGTAGTACAAATTCCCGCCACATCAGTCACTCTGCCAGCACGAAGAGTATCAGTCGACGATTCCAGTATAGGGGCCGCGGGAGGAGGTCCACCTGGTACCCCGCCGCCAAGTAGACGTTTAGGAGCAGTCGAGTTACATGAACTTGCGTTACAGCGTACGCCCAAATATAAGTCCATTGCAGAAATCAGGCGACTTCTTACTGAATGCTGTTATGATCCAGTCCCAGGCGAGGATAGTATGGTTATATATTCCGTACGTATAAGACAGGTGTCCGAGTATTTGGTCACCCTACCGAATATGAAAGAAGATCTAGACAGAATGTATCGTTTCATTCGTACAGGAGACGATCCAGAAAGTATTGGTGAAGTCATGTCTCTCAGGAAAGCTGAGATCCAGTTCATGTTATTAAAGTTTCTGATCAATTGTTTAATACGGGAACAAGATTCCCCGACTAAAGATCCGACCGAAATGAGAATTCTGACAAAGTGGAGTGATAATATAGCCGAGGGTAAGCACAAGACACTCAATAGTATAGAGAGTATGTACAAGAAAATACGTAAAGAAATAATAAGGTTACACGAACAACGCAAAGAAGCACAAGTAAGCGAGAAAGAAAATGACTCTTCTACTGAAGAGGTAGACGACGAGAATACCGCCAGAATAGCGTATGTGGGAAAATCTAGAATTCCAGACCGACATTTACGCCTAGAACACAAGAAAGTCTTTCATCTTCCAGCACCAGAACAAGGTTCTCTGGAACAAGTATTTCAAGCTACCGATCAAATCCTGAAATCACGAATCGGTTATAGTGAATTAAGTACTATGCATGAACAAGAACTAGCCCGATCAGCAGTCCGATGGATTACTGATTCTACCACTTTTCCAGACGAAATAGTGGCACAAATGTTTCTGAAACTGCCCCCAGCCGAGCAGCGACTGGTGGGTATGAATATGATCCAGCATCCTATTACAATGTATGAGGGTCAACATTCTGATCCAGGTCCGTTACATGATGTCCTGAACGAGTTACTCCAGTATAGATGGAAAGGTTTAGGTACCGATTTAATTAGTGTCATTCTAGAACAGCGCCACAAATATAGAACGTTTTTAAATCCGCATTTTGTTCATGTCTCACCTCCAGAAAGTAAACCGTTTTACATAGATAGACAGCATCCGTTACGAGAAGTACACCCAGTTAGGACACCAGATGGTGAAATGCAACGAGTATTTGTTTACACCCCAGTTACCAAGATGGAACTCTTAGAAATGAAGAAATTAATTCCCTGTCACGACAAAGATCCAGCAGGGTTCCACCGAGAATTAAAAGACATGCTCCGTATGGGAGAATACACGTATCCAGATATTATTAAAATGCTAAAAGTCCTGTTGCCTGCGGGGATATATGAAAAACTCAAGGAAAAAGATTGGGAGGTGGGAGAGAAAAAGATCGATTGGACAGCTCTAGAAGCTGAAGATAAGATACGAGTACCAGGTACCGGTCTTGGAGATAAATGTAAAGAATTACCAGAATTATTGATACAAGTTTTGCCTAGATTATTAGCCACTAAAAAGGAAGACTGGGATGCAATCTCAGCCTGTAAACAGAAACAAGACGAAGATACTAGTGATTTTTATTCTAGATTTGAGAAATGTTTTAGCATCAACAGTGGTTTGAAGACGAGTAGCGAGTCATACCCTCATCTTTTTGTTACTAAATTAGTCGAGAATTCAAGTCCACAAGTTAAAAATCGAGTTTTGAAAGTCGAAAGTACTTGGCAAGCTAGTACCCCGTCCCAAATGTTACAGATGCTCCAGTACCACCAGAATAGAATCAGAGAAGAGCAAGAACACGAAAGGAGACGTATGAAAGACACGAAAATGAAAGTACTAGTTGCACAATCTGTTCCTCAAGACAGTCAGAAGAGGGGTCCGAATCAAGCCAGTCATCCTGCAGCTCCCGTTAAAGGGACATGCAATTATTGTAAACAGCCAGGTCATTTTATAAACGAGTGTGCAGTTCTGAAACACAACATAGCCACTGGTAAAACTAAAGAAAGACCACGTCCGCCTAGACAAGAACAAGTTTCACAGACTTCTCAGCCACAGAATGCACAACAGACAGTTCCAGCACCGCAGCCTATCGCTGCAACACAGCATGTTACACAGCAGATGTACCAGTATGCACAGACAGAGTATCCAGAGTATCAAGCGTATTCATGAAACAGCCTAGAGAGGGAGGTAGGCTTGCCTCTCATCGAGATTCCTGTAGATCAAGAAGGTCCCTATGTTCACAGTCAAGTATTAGGGAAAGACAGAAAGTTTCTGATTGATACAGGGGCAAGTAGGACTACCATTAGTCACGACGAGGTTCCAGGGGCTCCGCTCTCAGGCTCTAGAAATGTTTCCCTTGGTTTTTCAGGAAAGCCTATTGTAAACGAGATATCAAAGCCAGTTACTCTAGAAGTAGGTCCATTGTCCCGAACTACTGATCTACTGCTTACGAAGTCATGTCCAGAAAATTTGTTAGGCATTAAGACACTGAAAGAATTAGGTGCAGTTATTTGCTGTTCCCCAGAGGGAATACGTTTGTTTTTACGTGACTTCAAGGGTCACTATGTTTTACGAGATTTTGATCCGAGATTGTCTAATGTTCCGCAGCATCTATGGGCACAAGGTCCAACTGATGTTGGTTTTATGCAAATCACACCCCATCGTGTGACTCTCAAGCAAGGTGTAGTGTTACCACGAATCAGACAGTACAGATTGCCACCTGAGGCTGTAGCAGCCTTATCCAAAATTATTGACGAGCTCATTGCTCAAGGAGTAGTTGTAGAAACTGACTCCAATGTATGTAATTCTCCGATCATTCCAGTCATGAAACGTACTGATCCAAATGCACCTCCAGTATATCGATTAGTGATTGACCTTCGAGAACTCAATAAATGTATCATTCCCCAGTATCCAGTAGTCCCAGATATCTCATCTCTATTGACAGCCATTGATTCTGAGGCTACATTTTTCACAGTCATAGACCTCAAAAACGCATTTTTCAGTTTTCCATTCATCCAGACAGCCAGTACCTTTTCGGTTTTTGTTTAAATGGAAGGAGCTATAAATTCACACGAGCTCCTCAAGGTTTCACAGAAAGTCCTAGCATTTACAGTCAAGCACTTAAGAGACAACTAGACAACATTCACATGCCAACTGACACTGCCCTGCTCCAGTATGTCGATGATCTACTGATCACAGCCCGTTCTGAACATGCTTGCGAGCGAGCATCGCTTACAGTCCTGTATTTCCTAGCCGAGATGGGGCACAAGGTGTCTCCTTCAAAGCTTCAATTCTGTGTCCAGCAAGTGATCTACTTAGGCCACTTACTGTCCAAGTGGGGTAGGCAGTTGACACCCGACCGTATCCAGTTAATAGCGAGTCTTCCACAGCCCAAGACACAGAAGGAGGTACGTGCTTTTATCGGCCTTACTTCTTATTGCAGACAATGGATTCCTCAGTATGCATTTCTAGCCAAACCACTGATACAGTTAACGACACAGGAGGCAGCCGTATCGACTGTCCTCCCTTGGACATCTGAACATACACTTAGTTTCAATGAGTTAAAGAAAGCCTTATGCCAAGCTCCTGTCCTAGCTACACCGAACTACAATAAGCCTTTTACACTTTTTGTCACAGAACGTGATGGTACAGCATTATCTGTTCTCACACAAGATCAAGCAGGACAGTACAAGCCCTGTGCTTATTTTTCGAGCACACTAGATCCAGTAGCCCAGGCTCTGCCTGCGTGCCTCAAGTCAGTTGCAGCCACAGCACTAGCTATCAGACAAAGTGATTCCATAGTATTAGGACATTCCTTGACAGTACAAGTTCCACACTCCGTGGAAGTTCTTTTAAACCGAACACAGACCCAGCACTTGACAATTGCACGTTTAACAGGTTATGAACTGACACTGTTCCAGCCACACATAGAAATCAGACGCTGCAACGTTCTAAATCCTGCTACACTGTTACCGTCAGTTACTTTAAATCCTGCCACACATGATTGTGTGGAAGTTGTTAACATTATGACTAAGCCAAGACAAGATCTGACAGATATTCCATTACCAGATCCCGACCTGACACTTTATGTGGATGGTTCATGTATGAGAACGAGTACAGGAGAATTAGTAGCCGCGTATGCAGTGACTACTGACACTGAAGTTATTGAAACACACCGTATTGACACCCTGTCTGCTCAAGCAGCAGAGCTAGTTGCTCTGACCCAAGCCTGCATACACGCCAAGAACCTGAAAGTTAATATTTACACAGATTCACGCTACGCATTCGGAGTCGTACACGACTTCGGAGTGCTCTGGCAGGAGAGAGGTTTCATGACTTCTCATGGAACCAAGATTCAGCATGGTCTCCTCATTCAAGCTCTGTTAGATGCAATACATTTACCGACAGCTATCGCTATCATGAAATGCAAAGCACATACGAAAGTCACTGACATTATTTCCCAAGGTAATGATTTAGCAGATCGAACAGCCAAGCTTACAGCTCAGACTCCAGACATACCAGTTAACAAGACACCGACATCCACTCTAGAACAGACTACTTGTATGACAGTTAAGGACCCTACTCAGGATGTCATAGATATCCAGTTACATGCTACTCCCGAAGAAATCAAGAAATGGTCCGAACAAGGAGGGGTCCAGACAGATCAGGGATGGGTGACGAAGGGTAGAGCCACATGGTTTCTCCCCGACTCAATGGTTCAAGTCATTATTAATACCGCACATAGTCCTGCACACTTAGGAGAAAAAGCCATGTTAGACAGTATCCAGAACATTTGGTTTAACAAGCATTTACGAGCTGCAGCCAAGCAGAAAGTCCGTACCTGTATGATATGTTGTCAATTCAATCCAGGTAAAAGTGTCCCGGTGGAACAAGGTGGATTCCAGCCCCCTGACCACCCTTTTGAAGTCCTCCAGATGGATTATATTCAGATGGAGCGATGTCGAGGTTTCAAGTATGTCCTTGTAGTTGTATGCGCTTTGTCCAGGTGGACAGAAGCATATCCAGTCCCAGATTACACAGCCGCGACCACTGCCAAGCAGCTGGTTCGTGAATATTTCCCCCGTTATGGACTCCCAAGGGTCGTATATTCTGATAACGGCCAGCCATTCTCATCTGAATTAATGAAGCACGTTTCCCTTTTGTTAGGGTACCAGTGGAAGTTCCATTGTGTACGCCATCCAGAAGCAGCCGGTCTCGTAGAGAGACATAATCAAACCTTAAAAATTCGTATCGCCAAAGTTTGTAAAGAAAAAGGTGTAGACTGGTTAGTTGCCCTGCCAGTCGCTCTGTTCTATATGCGCATGGTCGCACATTCCAGATCAGGTCTGTCCCCTTATGAGGTCGTATTCGGCCGCCCCCCGAACGTGTGGGGTACATCCAGACCCCGAAGTATTACAGATGTTTCCAGTAATATGCTGACAGATTACCTAGCTTCCTTGATGTCTGCCCTACACTCTTGTCGTTCACAGGTTGCCGCCGCATTTCCAGACAATACCGAGGTGAAACCGCATGAAATCGTTCCAGGAAGCTTGGTCCTCGTCCGCAATTTTGATCGTTCAAGTCCGCTGGAGCCTCGCTGGAAGGAACCGAAGCAAGTCCTTCTGACCACCCGTACGGCCGTGAAGTTGGAGGGCCGTAAGGGGTGGGTCCATCTGTCTCACGTCAAGAAATTTCATGGACTAAAACCTAAAACTTTTGCCAAGGATTGCATTTTACCTAAAGACTGCCAAAATACTATTCTTAAGGACTGTCCCGCAAATGACATTGATATCAAGCCTCCCCTGTTAGAGAAAACTCCGCAGCAGGAGTATAAAAAGATGCTTCGGTCTAGTAAAATAAGTCAGCCAGTTTAATTGTCTAAGTCCTCCCCTAGGTGAAACGGTTAGACAGGTATCTGACATGTATGAAATAGACCCCCATAGTGAGAGAGTTAGTCAAAACTCTATCCGATGTATCGTTTTTCTAAGTTTTATATTGTTTTTAAGCTTAATGGTTACCTGCACGAGTTATGCATTTCATTTATGTTTTCCAATCTCTCATGTAAATAAGTATTCTAATGCTACAGTAGAGCACACGTTTAGTGATCTGCCTCCTCACGAACTATCCTATCGTCTTGCTATGCGCAACAATTCATTCATCCGTATGTTACATTATTCACACCAGACCAGCAATGCCACTAATTGTTGGGTGTGTGGTCGACTCCCCCCTTTCCAGACACCGAAGGGAGTTCTGCCACTGTTTCCTTATCCGTTTTCACATAATGGCTCATGTGGAGCCTGGTCCATGTTAACGTCATCCACAACAGATATGTCCTTTTTGAATAGTACATGTTTTCCAGACAAGCAAGGTCTTCCCCACAGAACAGGGTTAGATCTAGAAAATGAAGTTTATAATTTAGGTAATTATTCTTCGAATTTTATGGTCCTGAATGTTCAGTCTGATACTACTCCAGACTTACCTGCTATTTCAGTACTACCAGTCAAAGGCGAATTATGTGTCAGAAATAATGGTTCCGTACATGTAGGACATAGTGATTGTACTACTATTGTCGAGTATAGTGACAGTGGGAAATCTATTTTCAAAGCTTCACGTCATTCTTATTTTGTTTGTGGTCAGACCGCATATGTTCGTCTGCCCCTCGATTGGGAGGGAACCTGTTACATTGCCTTCCTACTGCCACCAGTTTTCCTAGCCCCGTCTGATTATCATAGAAACACACATCTAGTACACATTAGACATAGAAGGGAGATCGAGTCCCCGATTGTCGACCAAACTGAAACTGCTCTAGAACAGTATACAGATTTCAATAAAGGATTCTTTTTCTTTATAGGACCTATCCAGAATAGTAAGTTAATACGTAGATTAACCAGAACCCTTGAAGCAGTAGTGCATGAGACTGCTTCTGCCCTAGGTAACTTAACCGAAGAGCAATCTGCTATGAGATTTGTCGTGCTCCAAAATCGTCTCGTTCTTGACGTCATACTGGCCGATAGAGGAGGAGCATGTAGAGTCATCGGATCTAGTTGCTGCATTTTCATTCCAAATAACGCGCCGTCTGTTTATTCAGCTATAACCAGACTTCATAAAATTGCCCATCAGTTACACCAGAATCCAGGCACCTGGACATGGTCCGGTTGGTTTTGGAGTATTATTTCTGCCTGGGGATGGAAAGTATTGTCCTTTCTAGGTATTGCAGTAGCGATCATATTCAGTTGCTGCCTCTGTATACAATGTGGCCCTGCGATTTGCGGCATTTGTGCTACCTCTTGTATTCCTAGTCCCAAGTCCCGTCCTAGATCCCGTTCCAAGACAATTCGAGACGAGCAAATGATACTGTATGAAATGATAGATGGTATCATGAATATTGATGTTTCCTGATGGAAACGTAGTGACAAGGAGGGAATGTGGAAAAGTAAATTTTGCCATGTTCTGTGTCCCTACGTGTTCCCCATCTTATGTTGTATGTGCATGATTAATATGCATATGTATTCCCCATGATCGATTAAAGACGCAATTACAGTTGTGTCCATCTCTAGTATGCCAGTTTCCAGTTCTCGTGAAAGCTACGAATATTAGGCCTATGTAAAGCTACGTTGCCACGTTTCTCAGTGTGCACGTTATTTTATTGTAAAGTCCCCGTTTCTAGGCCTCAAAAGGGCCCGGACTCAGATTCAGCTCCTGTTTTCTGAACCCTCGCTGAGGAGCGATACAGCCCCCACCTGTATCCCTGACCCTTCACTTACTTCCTGCCTCACAGTGCCCGACTCGGCCTGGCTCTGCCTGCCAGTCTGCCAAGAGTATGTTATGATTCCAGTTATCAGTCCAGCTCTCCTTCTCTGCATTCCTAAGCTACTGAATCGCATCAATAGTTTCAGTCATCGTCTAGCCTTTACGTCTCCATGTAAGAGAAATACTGTATTTATGGTCATTTAATATTCCTCAACACGCACTACATGCAGAATAATGCATGCACCAGTCTTAGTGTCTGTTAGCCTTTGCCCTGATAACTTTTGGATTCTATCAACATGTTCTCTAAACATCAGATACTAGATAGTGTTTAGGTACATGTCGCTCTGACTCTCCAGACTTTCGTCTCTCCTTCTAGCTCAGAAGTCATAGCCCCCAGCTTCTCCCTAGTAACACGTCATTGCCAGCTTGCGCGCACCACTAGGTTAGAGGTCCCGGCTCCTTAGGTAGCCCCCTCCATGTTTCCGCCCCATTTATGACATATTCCGTTACGTTTACATCACATGTCTATGTATACGCCCTGTTCACGCCTCTTGTTACACCTCCTTTCTGCCTTATCTCTCGCGACTGTTACAGGCCCCACCCACTGTTACGCCTACTGTATGTACTGTAATGCAATTGTTTTAACTATATATACTTGTGTACTGTTATTAAAAGCCAGCGTGCTCATTCCAGATCCTGCCCGACAGCTGTCGGGGCCCCCCTGTTGGCTAGCCATCCCAGATCTTGCCCGTGCAGGTTGTCCTGTTCCTGTCCTTTATGCTGTATTAAACCTGCAAACTCCTACTACCTCGAATCTTGACTCTTATTTATTGAGCTATCTGTTATTGTTATATCCAGTCAAAAATAGAGGTATTATTTATTTATTTACCACAAGGGTAAGACTATCCTCCTCACAAACTCTCAGTAACGATCAGTCTCCAGAGTGAGATGATGTCAGCCCATGTGAATGTACTGTTCCAGAGGAACTTGGGCCTGACCAGTCAGAGTTCTTGGGGGTGGGGGCCCTTCCAGGGCAGACTTGAGTTTGGAACAGCAGTCCTGCCCCTCTAGTCTTGAACCCCTTAGACAGCAAGCTGCTGCCGAGGAAGCTGAGAATATCAGTGGCCCCATATGATTTATTGGGAAGATGGGCTCCTTACTCTGAAGGTATAGACACCAAGCCTGGTGCCACCAGGAGGTTGGTGAAACCCCAGAGGTTTCCTCCTCTCCCTGGCACATGATATTCCTCTTGCAGGACACCTATCGCAAAGCGTGACTTTGGACAGGCTTGTCCCTCACTTTCACTGGCCCCATATGTCTGAGGACACAAAGGAGTTTTGACGCTCTTGTGCCACTTGTCAAGCCAGTGGTAAGTCAGGTGGCACCACAAAGGCCCCCTTAATTCCACTTCCAGTGGTTGGTATCCCCTTTGAAAGGGTGGGGATTGACAATGTTGGTCCTTTGAACCCACTAACTGCATCTTGGCTCAGTTATATACTAGTGGTGGTGGACTATGCCTCTAGGTATCCATAAGCTATTCCCTTTAGAACCACTACAGCCCCTGTAGTGGCCAGGCCCCCCTGGTACTCTTTTCCAGAGTGGGCTTCCCTAATGAGGTTTTAACAGACAGAGGTACAAACGTTGTCTCTAGTTATATCACTGCCATGTGGAAAGAGTGTGGAGAAAACTACAAGTTTACCACACCCTGTGATCCACAGTTCAGTGGGCTTTTTGAAAGGTTCTACAAGACCCTCAAAGGACTCCCAGAAAAGCTTAGGCAAAGATGGGATATCCTCCTAGCCTGCCTTATCTTTGCCTACAGAGAGGTTCCTCAGAAGGGGTTTGGCTACAGCCCATTTGAGCTTCCATTTGGGCATCCAGTTAGGGGTCCAATGTGTCTAGTGAAGGAAGGTTGGGAGCAACCTCTCAAACCTCCTAAACAGGACATTGTGGACTATGTCCTTGGCCTACGTTCATGCATGGCTGAGTACATGAAGCAGGCCAGCAAAAACCTGGAGGTCAGCCAAGAACTTCAAAAAGCTTGGCATGACCAAAAGGCTGTATTGACTGTTTACCAGCCAGGCCAGAAAGTGTGGGTGTTGGAGCCTGTGGGCCCAGCAGCTCTCCAAAACAAGTGGAGTGGTCCCCACAGTACACTTGAGCAAAAGGGTGAAGTGACCTATTTGGTGGACCTAGGTACTCGCAGAAGTCCCCATAGGGTACTTCATGTTAACCGCCTGAAAACCTTTGTAGACAGAGCTGACATGGCCTTGCTCAGGGCACCTGATTAGGTACAGGAGGAAGAGAGTGACCCTCTCCCTGACTCCTCTCTTAGAACTCGATGATGGGGCAGTAGATCGAGGAGTCTTGACAGGCAGTCTCACTGACCAACAGCAAGCTTATTATAGGCAAGTCCTGAATCAGTATAGACACATGTGTTCCCTGACAATTGAAATGGTTTACATGTGGGCCATGTGCTACCATTTTTTGCTGGGGCAAAGAGCGACTAGGGCCATTTGCGACTGCTAAAACTGCTTTTTGCATGTATCACACCATTTTGCAAGTCAGTAACCTGTTACTGACTCGCAAAATAGGGTTTGTGAGTCGCTATTTGGAAGAGGCATGCCAAGAGCGTCCATTTCTAACAGTGAGTTGCAGGGGAATGTATGATTGTTCTGCTACCGGATTGTGATTGCAAAATAATTGCAGCTTACCTCCTACTTCAAGTAGGTGGAAAGCCAGTCGCAGATGGGTTTTGGGTCCAGGGGACCCCTTCCCCTTTGTGATTGGCTGCGAAAGCATTTTTTTAAACCGGTCAGTGGTCCCACGGGTCACTGCCTATTTGTGAAAAATTTAACAAAACATTTTATTTTTATTTTTTAAATGCATCCTGTTTTACTTTAAGGAAAACAGGAGGCATTTTTTAAAATTGCTTTATTTAAAAAACAGTCACAGACATGGTGGTCAGCTGACCCCAGGAGGCCACCACCCCTGTGAGTGTGGGTTTATTCCCAATAAGTCGCAAAAAGCGAGCTGCCTCATGAATATTAATGAGGCAGGTCCCTTGCGAACCATTTGGGTATCGCAAACAGTGTCTGAGACACTATTGTACATTTTATTTTGCTCCTCGCTGATTGTGTCGCAAAAAATCGCAAAATGAAATTGTCATACATGAGGCTCATTATTTCTTAGTTACTCACTTTAGTAAGGATCAGCGAACTAAACTCTTTTACTGGAAAATTCTATGTGAAAGGATTTCTGCCTTACAAGGAGTTACAATTTTAATGTGTGGACCAACATGTTACAGTACATTTATACCTGCTTGCTGTATAGTTTGTATCTAGTTATAGCACCCCCAGTCTGTAATTTGTAGCTGTGAATATTAGTGGGCAGAGACATCCAAATACCATGATAAATATGGAGAAGTTCAATAATCAAGCACTCGAAAGCTGTGTGACCTATACTCTATTATTAATCTGAACTGCAACTATGTACATTCTTTCAGTTTAGTAATTTTGTATCAGTTGAATCTTGAACGACCTTCATAAACTTTATTCTGATTGATCCAAACCATGAAAGTATACACAATCAATAAATATCAGTCAATGAATCAAATAATCTTTCCCAATCTCCAGAAATAAAAACAAAATGATAAAAAAAACTTCCATAAGGCAATTAAAAACTACAATTAATAACAATCACTTGTATAATTGAAATGCTTTGTGCCTAGGGTGATTGAATAATCATAGTAAGATATCTCTTCTAACAGCGGCCGAGCTGCCCTGTACATAGTTAAATCACCAGTAGTATAGGAAGCCTCTTGAACAGTCTAGGTCACAAACTTCTGTCTCCTAAGCCAAACATTCCATAAAAACCTTCTTACAGCAAAAACAAAAGAATTGGATGTATTAGTCTTTAAAATCCTCAGAGCAACCCAATAGTGTCTAATTTACAGATTACAAAAACCGGGTTAAATCCACTTTCTTCGAGGAAAGCAGTATTCAGTGCAAAAGAACAAGATATGTTTGTCAGGCTCTGGGGCAAGACCGCATGCTGGGCAAGTAATTGAGTCTGTTTCAGAAGCCCAGGTGTTAAAAGATCTTAAAGATAAACAACCCATGTGGAGTCTTACAAAGAGGCTTTTGCGCCAATGGTGGTGTAATCAGACCGAGAAACAGTTGGAACTTGGGATAGGACTTAAAACTTAAACTGGTTAAATGCCCTTCAGTCATACTTGTAGCATACCAGACTTTCACATATGTCCTATACTTGGCTTTTACAGTAGCTATATCTTTTTTACTAATCCCCTCAGGGCAATCCCGTAGGTTAATCAATCCCGGGGATCTACACCAAGTTGCAACATGAAGTCCGTTTGGCGCCACTCATATTTAGGACTTCTCTCAGTGATTCACAATACTCGCTTAGCTCCAGTGTGGTCCATAAATGCAGCCAATACTTTAGTGGGTTTTTTGGGACCACATCCCCAATTCTCCTCATCCCAAGATCAAGAAACAGTGGGGTCAGCTGGTTACTAACTGGAATGGAGACAAGGGATCTAACATATATGTTCTCACACACCACCATCTTCAGTATGTCGGCGGGCCCAATATTTCTGCTCCATATAGTGTTGCGTTTTGGTCTTTCAAGGCAGGGGTTATCGACCGAGTCAGGGTCTGTTCATGAAATCGAATTATAGGCTTGGATTAATGACCTTCATTTGTCTCCAAGCGAGTTAATAGGTTTGGAGAGAATGTCAATACAGGTCAGAACTCTTGGAAAATACAATTCTGTGTGAATCTGTAACAAAACAAGTCATTATTATAGCAATAGGATTTACCTGTGACACTGCTTCAAATGTCATCCAGTTAAGTGTATTTCTTCGTTTGCTCATAGTACTTCCTTACACACCCTTTTGCCACCTTGAAAGATATTCATATATAATACATGGGATTCTGTAACCCTGTATAAACGCAGACCCGGCAACTCACACACTGGCACCTTGTGTCATACTATTTTGGTTCCCTTCACACGGTCACCCAGTGATGAGCCAAAATCACAGGGCCAGTGAAAGTGAGCTTAAATCCACTGTGAACAGTAGATTTCAGCTCCTTTGCAGCGGCAGTAAGTAGCCGATGTCCATTAAGAGGGGTCAAAACACCCCAGTACATCGGCGACAGCCTCAACAACCCTTTGTTTTCTTTCTGTGAGGGGTTAGGGGGCAAAGCGTCTATAAGGTAGCTCTCTGCATAAAGCTCGGCCCCCTCCAAGGCCCCGCCCTCTCTTCACACGGTGAAACTTGTTTGCAGGTATGTAAGCGAATTTCTTTATAATTAGTGACTTGTGACCCACCCAGTCGCTGTTTGTAAGGAAAAGATTTCAGAAATCAACTTTTATATATTTTTACAGTCCAGTTCTGATATCGCAATGCCTGTTGCCAAAGCCAGCAGCCGAGGTAAAAAGCAGGTCAGGTCACTGAGCATTTTTCAGCAGCTTTTTCAAACATCAAACAAAATGTTGCTTTCCTTTCTTGTGCTCTATTTTGATACCTTACGATGACAAGCAGAGAGAATATCTTTATTTTTTTTTACTCCTCAAAAAGAGAAAAGCTCAAATCCTTTTGCATGTTTCCACACATTCTGAGCTACTACAAACTTTTAAAAAAACAAGTTTAAACTGACTTGTATTTAACTGTTCCTAAATTTTGTTTCCAACAAATATCTAGCAGGTTTTTGATGTGTTTAATTTTGAACTAGAGTTTTATTTGTATTCTTCATGTTTACAAACCTGCTCTCCATTCATATAAAGAAATACACACCAATGTTTTAAGTGGTTTGTGGGAAAGGTGATGGTGTGACCATGTATTAAGTAGGATTAAATGCCCCCTGGTGTACATGCTAAAAGATATTGCAAGTCACCTCGGAATTCCATAACCTAATAAAGGAACTTGGCCTTTGGCCTCGATCTTCTATATAGTTATGGAACTTCTTAGTAACTTGTCAATATCCCTATAATGTATGGCAGGGGGTACTTTGTCACTTATGTTGTGCTTGGGGTAGACGTTGAGACTCTCCTCTTCACTTAAAGTGTGATTACAATTATTGTAGGCTGGCTTTCGAAATACCTTCCTAGTTTGTTGGAGTGCCACCCATTTTGCTAATCAGCGTATCTAATATTTAATTGAGACTTGAACACCTGGAACCATAAACACTTATTGGCTAATCAACCATTAATTCTTCCCCATTATTACATCCCCAGTATGCGACATAGGGTCTCTCTTTTGGATGAAACCTATAATTAGTGAATGGGCCTTTTTTCTTATGGTACTTAAACCCTCAATGAAGGATTTATGTGAAGATGTTCTGTTACTCTTCCTAACTGTGTACATTGGTACTTACAATCCTCAGCCTCCTGGTTGCCACACATTCCTCATTCACTCTTGCCGTATCTGTCCTCCCTGCTGCCAAACTTCAGTGAGCAAAGGGCTTTCATCATGGTAAGGCTATATCTCGGATCTTGGTGACTTATGTATGGCCCTATAATCTTAGGGTTCATCTCTTACCAACAGGTACCACTTAATACAATGATAAGTTCTCCTCGCTTAAGCCATGAGACTTAGAGCCTGGTGCCTTTCCCATGCCAATCTTGAGGAGGGCCTTGGGTAAATATAAGCTATCTTTGGATTTTTAGATGAGGAAAGCTTCTTCGGGGTCCCTGACAGGTCCTACGCACGCTTCTCCTTCCATTCACAGCTTGTAACGGACTCCCACTCTCAAGATCATCACACCTTACTAAGCCCTCCTCCATGGTATCACAGGCATTGGTCTCATTGGCTGAATATACCTAGTCGCTCCAGTCTGAGGGATAGCATTTTAGCTGCTGCCATAATGTGGTCATTCACTCACCTTGGTACCTCCAAAGAAGTGTTTTGTCCTTTGACTACAACAGTCACAGTGAAAATGAACCAAAGCATATTCAAGATGATATGGTAATGATAGGGTAATGATTCAGAGTCCAACCTATGAATTACTGGCCTTCTTCTTATTAAAAATCACTGTATCAATTTATCCGTAGGGTTACAAGTGTCTGCCCATGGTCTTCGTGCAGCTGGTTCATTGTAGAGACTGGCATTATCAGGAAAGAGATGCTGTTTTCTATGAATTCCCAAAATGTCTGATCTGAGAAGCTGACTATATGGCATTGTAGCCTCTTACCTAGTTGTTATTCTGGCTTTCTATCAGGTAATGGCAGCCATATTGTGAATGTGTGAATCTAAAATCTTCTTCTTGAGTGTTTACGTTCAGACCTCGATTGATAACATGTGCTCTGTATCTCTCTGTCCTACTACATATATCCATGGCGATTGCCTCATTTGGAAACAAACCGATATCTGAAGTTTCCAGTATAATCTGGGCAGAATCAAGAACCCTCTCCTCCCACACTCATATTCCGACCTCCCTCCAAGACAAATCACAACTAGAGGAAGCCAACACCACAGATGAATTAAGTAGTTCCAAGTATTCACCGCATTTCAAGTATTCCGTATCTTTTTTCTGTTAAATGTTTGCATTTTTGTGTTAGACATCGCCTTAACAGAGAGAAATAAACAAGGGGGCTCCACCACTAAGGCGGAGGATCGTCGCCTCACTGCTCTTTGAGCAGGAAAAATAAAATGATAATAACATAGTTATTATCATAATATTTTTTGCAGATTCTGGGCTTGGTTAGGGTGGGGCGAGCTGGTGGCACATGAGGAGGAGTGGTTGGCCGGGTCGGCCAAACAGTCCTGCACACTTTGCATGTTTCCCACCAGGTTGCTTTACATATCCTGTTGAAGAACATGCCCAGACTCCCAGTCCCCATCTGAGCGCCGATCCACAGCACTAAGACCAATCACAACCCTGCATTGCAGCATTGTGATTGGCTATGGGGAGCCTGGGGGCTTCCTGGTCCTGGGACGCACCAGAGAAGCAAAGGAGAGATGCGGCTGGACACAGAGGTAAATGTTATTTATTTTGTCTCACCTGGGCGAAGACCCTACGGCACAGTGCTGCAATTACAACGAAAAAGACACAGTAAATCAGGAGGCGAAATACCCAATTGTGCCATAACGCAGTAAGCCCCTTTGAGCGAGGGAACAAATCATAATTTTTCCCCCTCACATCCAAGTTGCAAAAAGAGACCAGCATCTTCTGTTGGTGTAAGCAAGCCCACAGAGGACGGGGAAAACTGCACCACACTACTAATCACTGTCCAGAGAGACAGTATATACAACAGACCCAGGCTGGCAAGCACAGTGTCCCGCCCACACAAATCAGTGACAAGAGAGACAGCGCACTGATAACTCTAACTTCCTCACCTCAGTGAATACTGACAAGCCATGGTGACTCCTCACCGAGCAGGCGCCGGGGAGTACTTAGGTGGTGGAAGACAGCTGACATACCCTGCAAGCAACCCGCACCCAAACTAACCATGTCAGGCAACAGAGGAAACACACCAAACAAAACTAGATAAACACGCCCTGCAAAAAACACTAGAAGATGGAAGCAGCCTGCCCAAGCGTGTAATAGAGTAAGAGGAGCCAACACTAAATTATGTCATTGTGATGATCAGTAAAGTCCAAACCTCGCTGGAAAAACGAATAGATATGGTATATACAGAACCATTAACTCGAGGCCACGACCAAGGGAAGACGTAGACGCTACGATCACTCAAGGTGACTACAAATATCACTGGAATAGGATGCAAATAATGACACCATTCTAATCACGTATCTACCCAACCAAAACCCCTTTGAGGAGAACTGACTAGTGTATTTTAAAATAAGGCTATCTTTGCCATTAAATATTTGAAGATTTGCCTCGACATAAAGCCTTAGAATGAATAATCCCTGACATATTCTTTGATAATTTTCGCCCTGAAGAAGTCCTTCAGACGAAACGCGTTGGCTACTTGTGTGTGAAGATATTTTGGAATAAAAGCAAGAAAGAAAATTCTATGGCCTACTGATATCATTCATTTGATCAATACTGTTACTGTATATTGTATGGTGTGTTGACCCACTGTGGTGTATGGTATATACAGAGGTTTCCCTAATAAGAGCAGATTTACACAAACTGGGTGACAGAGTCCTAGAAATAGATGACACGACAAGCTCGCTAAAGGTGGACACCAAGCTCCTTCAACAACAAGTCCAAAGGTTATAAACCACAACAAAGACTCTTGAAGCTAAACTAGATGACTAAGGAAGTTGCTCCAGGAAGAACAATATAAGATTTATTGGGGTACCAGAACGGGCAGAGGGGCCAGCAACGGATCTCTTTGTGGAGGAACTAATCCGACAACAACTGCAACCCAGATGATTGTTGAATTACTTTTCCATGTAGAGGGCACTGTAGAGGGCACACAGAGTCCCCGGGGAAAGGCCCAGACCAGAGCCCCTGCCAAGACCGCTTTAGACCTGAGTCTTTAATTTCCTGGACTGCGACATCATACTGCAAACTGCCCACGCAGCTCCACAAGTACGACATGAAACCGCATCATCACATTCTTCCCAGACTTCACAATCAATGTTCAGCGGCGGCGGTGGCGCAGCTTTGTCAGAGTCAAGAAAGTGCTCAGAGATAAAGAAATCAAATATGCAATGCTGTTCCTCGCTAAGCTGAGAGTAGAAGCACATGGTAAAACCTGGTTCTTCTCCAGCCCTGAAGAAACTTGGACTTGGCTACAGTGGGCAAAGCGAGCTCCTCTGAAAGCAGTACAGGAAGAGGCGAAAAATGTATTGAAAAAGCAGATGCAACCCGGGAGGAAACTAAGAAAACAAATGAGGGATCAGACAAAGACGAGCCATATTTTACCCCATTCCTTACTTCAACATGCATCATAATCAAAAGTGGCCGCAGCAGTGAACCGTCTATATTCACATAGTGACTGGTTAGTCCATTAGAGGAACTACTTTGATATCTCAGTGACAAATGTATAAAGGAAGAAGTTTGGCTCCTCTCTTGGAATTAAATGAGATAAAGAAACTCTACATGGGAACAGTAACGCTGGCACCATGCAGACATGATAATCAAGAGAAACAGGGGCTAGGCACTGGTTCCCTAAACCCTCTTAGTTCAATGGCGAGGGACGACAGGCACTGTCGGGGTAGGTGCTAATGAGCCGGCACCCGAACTAAACTAGCCCTTGGAGTACTTCTCCTCTCTTCATTAGGTCACAATCAGGAACGGTATCAATTTTTGATTTGTAGCCTAACTGTAGGGTTCACAGTTTTTGGCCTACCCTGATCTTATAAAGGGTTTTTGACCCTTTTATCACTATTCACGTGCACAACACACCACACTTTGTTTATTCAGTCCTGATGAAGCACCACGGATCCCTGTGACCACATAGACGCAAAACTTGTTGAACTTTTAGTTACCTGGGCACATTGCGCCTAGAGGGGTAACATCTAACCTATGGGTTTTTTATTCTGACAAGGTTACCGCCACATTAAACATACTTCTCCTGGTTACATGTAGTCAGTTTTAAACCATTGCATGCACCTCAATACCTTCCACATAGGACTCATCCCACACACCCACATGCACCAGACGGCAGTTCTAAAAAGATCTCCGGTAAAGTGACCCTTCGGGGGACCCATAGGGCATTGCAGCGCCGGCCCAATGAGGAGCAACTGCCCGATGATGAAGCATGACATCCTTCGGGATGTGTGAGGGCAACAAGAGACAAGACTTGTTCTTCCCTCTTACTAGTGGGTTCTAGACCTAAGGTCCCCCCCTCCCTCCTTCCTCCTTCTTTTCAGTAAGTGAGTGACACGTTGCACCTCTCCTCAGGAACAGTATCCCCCCTCTTTGACTTCCCGTCTAGCGCTTGGAGCACGCGCACTGGACCTTTAACTAGCTCCTGGTCCCCCCCTCTCTTAACCGACATTACAAGTGGAATACACACAGGGAACAGTTATGTGCCCCAAATGTACTCGCGAATGATAAAACCCCCAGGCAGAGATCAAGCAAAAGGGAATAAATAAATTGTTACACTCCAATGTAAGAACTATATCAGCAGAGGGTACTGATGGTATAGAGGTGATGATGTGATTGATGTATTGATGGTAATTGCTGTACCAATTGTGTGTGCAAAGTTTAACAATAAAGTTTTTTAAAAATGATATCCATCATTTGCTACAAACTTGAATTATAAAAACAACACGTAAGTATGAAAAAGGGTATTCTTTTTCATTCTCACATTGAAATTAAACACCATTTAAAGTGTTTTGGGTTGCTCTATATTGTACTTTATCGGAGTAATTATGGAAATGTATTATTGTATTAAACTACATAACTATAGGTATAAAATGTGTTCTATTTTTAACTTTAACTTTTTCCTTTTAGAGACAGTGAAGGGTTGCTGTCTAGCCTACATTCACCTTAGCAGGCGCAAGGAGATGATGGACGGAGCGCTGAAACTTTTCAGACACTCATTCCCAGTCACAGATCTGGGTTGAATCCATCATCGTTCTTTAGCTCACTTCGCCACCCCAGTTTGGACCCAGCCATATGCAAATCAGTCTTGACCCTGCTCCATGTGGGAACTGTCCAGTCCGAACTGCCAAGCCATTTCTTCTCTGGACCGGAAACAAGTATCCTGGGACCAGTTTCGGGGCAACGCCCCTCATCAGCCAGGCTAGCTTGAATCCAGTGGCAAAGTGAGCAAGGGAAGCTTGAAACCAGTGGCAAAGTGAGTAAGGGACCACATCTGGGCATACCCTGCCAACTTAGGGTGAACAAATCAAACACAAGGAAATGATGGGTGGAGCACTGCAACCTTTCAGACACAGATCTGGGTTGAATCCATCATCGTTTTTTAGCTCACTTCACCACCCCAGTTCAGACACAGCTATATGCAAATCAGTCTTGACCTTGTGCCTCATGGAAACAGTCCAGCCCAAACTGCCAAGCCATGTCTTCCCTGGGCGGGAAACATTTTGGGGCAGCACCCCTCATCAGCCAGGCTAGCTTAAATCCAGTGGCAAAGTGAGTAAGGGACCCACTTCTGGGCATACCCTGTCAACTTTGGGCGAACAAAGAAAACACAAGGAGATGAAGGACGAGCGCTGAAACTTTTCAGACATTCACCTCCAGTCACAAATCGGGGTTGAATCCATCATCGTTCTTTAGCTTACTTCTTCACCCCAGTTCAGACAAACCTATATGCAAATTAGTCCTGACCCTGTGCCTCATGGGAACAGTGCAGCCCGAACTGCCAAACCATGTCTTCCCAGGGCAAGGTATGCCCCGGTGAACACAACAGTAAATTGATAGGTTTCTGGTACCACCCCTAGTTAGGATGGGGCTGTGACTGAAAATAAACCTTCAGTATAATTTTGCATAATGGGGAGCGCTTCCCTTCCCAGACACAGTGATACAAGCTCTTACACTGTGTGACGTTTCAGCTGTTTACTCAGAGCTGCAGTTACACTTTGAGTCCTCTAGGGAATGCATATGTTTTTTCTACAGAACGAAGGCCTTTTGGTGTGGACAGAAAGCAGCACAATTTGCCAATATTTTCTTGATGCAAAAAAATATATGTCTATGTGACCAGGGGCTAGATGTAGGTAAATGATATTTACCGATTCATAAATACCGAATTTTACCGATTCGGTATTTATGAATCGGTAAATATTAAGGGGGGAGATGTAGGTATTTACAGATGTGGAAATACCGAATCGTTAAAATTCGGTATTTACCGATTCGGTAAATACCGAATCGGTATTTCCTATTGATTCCTATGGGCTGTGAAGCCCATAGGAATCAATGGGAAATACCGATTCGGTAATTACCGAATTGGTAAATACCGATTCCAGCAAGGGTGCAGGGGGTGTCACTTTGACACCCTCTGGCACCCCAAAAATAGGCATGTTCCCTAAGGGCATGTCTGTGTGCCACATGGCACAGGTGTGCATGCCCTGTGGCACTCTGACATGTGCCAGCTACATCTGCATTTACAGAATCGGTATTTTACCGAGTCTGTATTTACCGATTCGGTAATTTTCCCGAAGCGGTAAATTCAGAATCGGTAAAATACCGATTCTGTAAATGCATGCCCTACATCTGAAAACCCTAATACCGGTCGGAAACGGCCAAAATCGGCCGTTTCCGACCGGTATTAGGGCTCCTACATCTGGCCCTTAGAGTCTGTACAACGACTCCAGTGATTTTTTTTCCGTATTCGCTGTACTGGGTCTGTTTTGTGGATTAATTTCCCATTTGTAATCAATGCATGCTTAATATGGAGGTAGGACTCTTGTAGGATGTTTATATGGTGGTTGAGCTCAGGATCAGTGCTGTGGTTTTCCCTTCCAGCAGTACGCAGCAAGTTGTTTTCACAGTTTACATTACATATGAGAGTTGGCTTGGGCACAAAGTCATAGCTGCTATGTATGTGAGGCAGTGTGTTTGAAACTTCCCGGAGGAGTGCTATCCTTGTTGCTCCACTTTGCCTGTTTGGACTGAACCTTTCTAGTACAAAAGCACTAATTAATTACAAAGAATGCCGTATAAGGAGAGGCAGATGCACGGGGTGACATGACATCACAAACGTGGGTGATGGCTAGAAGCGCATGGGTGAGAGGCAGAGATGATACAGGAGCATAAAAGTTCCCAGGCGAGAGGGCAACATAAACACCAGCAGTGGAAGAACACCATACTTGGGTCATGCTCCAGCGGAAGAGCAAACACAGAAGAGGAGAAGCCCTTGAGTGCTAACAAATGAGATGAAAGCAAATGAGCGTGACAATGACGCCAGCAAGTGCTAAGCAATTGGCATGCTCTAAGCCCCTTCAATGTAAACAAAGGGGCTGATTTATCAATCTATCATGCAAATGAGCAAAACACTTTGCTGTGCCGCGATGCGTGAAAGGGCAGGAATGCGACATATGGTGCAAAATGTGCTGTCTTGCACCAATGCAAGCACTCTTGCGTCTTGTTGCAAGGGTGCCTGCGTTGTAGGCGAGATCGTTTTTTGTGGAGGATGGGTTACCTTCCTGCACATAAACTATCCTCGGAGGCATTTCCTCTTTCTAAGTGTGCTGCCGAATGCAAGGCAGCGACTTGTGCTGCCTTGCCTTACACTAAATTTACTCAACCACGCAAGGTGGCCTTCTGTGACTTTGTATATCTGAATCTAGATTTTGCATCACACTGTGTTGCCTTGCATGGCGCAAGGCCAACTCATAATTTTGATAATTGTGGCCCAAAATGTCTGGCAAGTGACAGCGCATGCACTGCCTTAGGTGAGAGCTAAAAAGCATGCAGCCCTCACGCCTTGTGTATTTCACTACAATCACCATTTGTGTGTCTCAGGCAGCCACAGTGGTTGTGTGCAGAGATCTTTGTGTAATCTAGAGGTCACACTTTGAATTCTGGCTGCTTTCACCTACATGCCCTTTCATTGTACTGATGGAAGATGATATCACTGATATGTGTATTATTAACATCTATTATTTAAGCTATAAAAGACAATTTGGTGTGGTACACACACGCAAAACTAAAAAAAATATATATGCATATTCGTATATATATATTAGGAAGGAAATTTTTCATTGTATTATTTCTATTAATAACGTATATATTATATATAATGTTACACATCGCTACTGCAATTGATAATATACAGCTACAACACGACACAATCAACTGGAAATGATAACTTTAACATTTCGTTTTTAAATATTTGAATTGATGACTTTAACACTTTGTTTTTAACTAATGATAAAACAACATCCTCTTTCTCTTTTTTCAGTATGTAGTAAAGCTCTGGGGGGCATATTATCAACAATTAGCGATATTTATCGCTAAATTAGCTTAGCGATGTTTTTTTTATCGACGCGCATCGCCTGACTTTATCGCAGAGATAACGTGCTATTAGCAACGTTTATCTATAGAGCAATAAAATATCAGGCGATAGCGGCGAAATGCGTGAATATCGCTGGAAATCCAGCGATATTCAGGCATTAACGCCAATAGGGTCTTAACCTGAATATCCACCTCCCATTGGATATACAGGTTAAGAAGTGGTCAGAGCAGGCGATAGGTTTTGGCGATATTCGCGATCAGCGCAAATTTTTTCATCGCTACGCCTGCATTGATAATAGGCGATAGCGATGTTAGCGACTGCTTTCAGTCGCTAACAGTTTGGGTACGCCCACTTTGCATGTCATTAGCGATAAATATCGCTGACATGCAAAGCGGGCCCCAAACCGGTCGCTATCGCCTACAAGCTGTCGCTAACTGCTGTTAGCGACACCTTGCTAATAGGGCGATAAAATTATCGCAGCTTTTCGGCCGAAAACGGCCGCAAAAGCGGCGATAATCTCACATTGCCCGCCTTGATAATATGCCCCTGGGTTTGTTAGAAAGTCTCTTGGGATCCATGTGAGGGATGTTGTCAGTGATTTAAATGGAGGAAGATCTGTGCCAGTGCTCACCCAACTGAGCTGTGGACTAGAAGTGGGGCCTCATGCACGCCCAGGGATGGGGCAAAAAGACAGCTCTTCTCCAATCATTGATTTATGATTATATAAATCCTTAGAGTCATCTCTCCTTATGTATTTCCCTTATCTGCTCCTTTATCTCCTAGCTTTTTATTTTTGCTCTTTTACCCTTCTCCATATTTGTCTCTTTTCTCCACCAACCAATTTATTCTCTCTCATCTTTCTTACGACTTTCTTCTTCCCCTTTGTCATTGTATGTCTTTTCTTTCATTTGCTTCTCTCTTCTTTTCTGTTGTTTTGCCGTTGTTATTTCTCTTTTCACTTGTCTTTACCCCTCCTAATCTTCCTTGACACCTTTCCATCGTCCATTCTTACCTTTCTCTCGTCCTCTTTTACTGCCCCCCTATTTCTTTTCCTTTCACTTCAGACTTTTCCGAGTTTCTCGTTTCGCTTTCTCTTCTTCATTTCTTTCTATGATTATTTCCAATAATGAGAGAGAGGACCGCAGTCCAGTTCAGTATGTGGGGCCCTCCCAGCACACTCCTCTCCTCACTGGACATACAAAGTCAGACGCTGCTGGCTGTGCAGCTCTTCTGTGCCACTGCTAGGAGCTGCATCCAATCTCCAGAACCCAGTGATTAATTTGTGGTAGAACGAGTTCTGGTGCGTAAAGTTCTGCTTAGGAGCCCGCGGCAGGTGAAGTGAAATGTTGGCGTGCCAAATCCCAAAGTTGAATAGTCTTGAGTCTAACTCATGCCTCTTTAATCCACTACCAGGCACTCCCTAGTCAGTCAGTCAGTCAGTCAAAATTCCTTTATTCGATAACTTAATATCAAAAAAGACATGGTAAAATCAGAATAACAATTAAATATTCAATTAAAAGCTTGATTATATATATAAAAATACATGTTTAAACATTTCATTTTATGCAATTTGACATAATTTTAAGACATACATAAATATGGGTTTAAAATATTTCAAAAATACTACCATATGGATGTGCTTGACCCTAAGACCAATTTATCAAAGATTAAAATATTCTAATCAGGGACGCATAGGGTTGGTGCTGGAATATTGCACTTTTTCCTAATGCGAATAGCAGCAACCAGGAAGTTTGCGACATGGAACATTATTCGGGGTGAATTTAGTTGCTGTAGGTACACAAGTGCTGGCCTAACTTGTGTAAATCCAGCCTCCCTCAATATTGGGAATAAAAACTTCCTTCTACATGCCTGAAAGTAGTCGCAAAACATAAAAAAGTGTAATGTATCCTGGTTTGAGAAAATATCGCAATTACAGGGGTCTGCCTGTTCTGGGGAACACCAAGTTCGGAAGGAACCCAAGGAATAGTGTATCAGGTTGAACCGAAATCTGATCAGGAGATACCGATGGTATAGGATATTCACTGTAATCAGATAGGGTTCAGGGCCTGCACAGCTAACCAGGGCGTAGTTGGCTCTTGCCATTGGTTTCGCCAGTTCGATCTCCTCTCGCTCAAGTGATAACAGGTCAGACATAGCATTTTTTGTCAGTGCGATATCCTTTTTAGTTATGGTTTCAGGTGAAGAAAAAAGGACCGCACGCCCTATTTTTTGAAAGCCAGATTTTATATATGCCAACTATGGGATTTTATTGGCTTTGTCCAACGCCAAACAGTTTTTCAATATAATATGGTTTAGTGAAATTTCCTCGTTCAGCCAGATCTTTAACCAATATATCAAAGGTGCAATTTTGATATGGTCCGTAACAAATCCGACTCCCAGTTCAGTATAAGTAGAGAAAGTAGGGGTAGACTGAGGAACAGAAAGAACCCCTCTCAGAAATGTATTCTCTATTAACTGGATTTTACTCTGGGCTGTATAACCCCAGATTTCACAACCATATGTTGCAACTGTCAAGCATTTGGCTTTATAAACCATTAAGATTGCTTCTACAGGTTTAGCCCCCAGCTTTTTAGTAAACCCTGTAAGTCCTGATATGGTCCTTGCAAACGCCACACTGCGGCTATTGTTTTGTGGGCGCCAAGTTCCCTTCTCATCAAATACAAGCCCCAAATAGGGGAAAGTAGGTACCCTACAGACCTCTTCCCCACTACAGAAGAAGGTCTTTATTCTGTTATTCCGCTTTGCCCTCCCAACAATCAGAACCTGAGATTTTTTTGCATTTATTTTTAAATCCAGGCTCTGCATAAACCTTCCAAAAGCATCCAACAACTTCTGATGACCCACTCCGGTACGAGCGAGGAGGACAGCGTCATCCGCGTATAGGAGAACTGGTATAAGCAGTTCCCCTATACGCGGAATGTATGGGGAAACCTCAGCAAGTTCAGAGTCAAGGGCGTTTATATATAGGGTAAACAGCAGGGGAGCCAGAATACACCCCTGTCTGGCCCCCCTATCTGACCTAAAGTGTCTTGTGCATCACCCCTCACTGTTGACTCGAATTTTTGCCGAGAGGTCGGAATGGAGGACTGCTAAAAAATGTACCAAGGGTGCGTCAATACCCATATCTAAAAGTATATTCCAGAGCTTTGTCCTATTTACAAAATCAAACGCCGAGGAGAGGTCCATGAACCCCACTCCCTAGTCATTTTCTCACTCTTACCAGTTCCTACTTTCTGACGGTTATTCCTCTGCCTCCGTCTTTCCACTCTCTGTGTTTCACTCTCTTCCTCCCGGTAAATGTCTGATTCAGAAAAATAAGTGCCAGTCCCAAACAAATAGTGCCAGTGGCCTCTGCTTACAAACCACCGGCTCAAATTAAGCAGTACCAGGCCCAGAATCTTCAGTTTGGCATTCCATAGCAAGTCTCTGGTACACTGTCTGTCCCGTCTTTCTACAGCCCCTTCTGCGCTCATGTGTTTAGCCTTTTCTGTCTCAAATCTGACATCTTTGGAATCTGATTTTCTGGCTTCACAAGCGAAACTGCTGCTCGGGTGCCACGAAGAGCATCGAGCACAAAGAGCGCTGTGATACCGGCAGATCAACAGGCTATTTTGACAACTATGTTTGTGTGCTACTCTCACATTTTCTCAGATAGTTTTAGTTTTGTGTGCATAGCTTCAGGACAGCAAACCATTGCAGGCTGCTCACGGTGTCCCAGGCTCCGGAATTTTAAAGAGGCAACCAATGTTAGAGCACAGATCAGCGGCCGGTGCAGTGACCTGGCCCTCCAGCCACGCATCCGGCCACCACGCTCCCTCCTACCTCTAGCTTAAACGAGAGGACATCTAACCGTACCTGGCTGCTGCATCGTTCACTAAAAGTCACTGTGAGGAGGTAATGTGGAACTCACAAGGGCCTCAGGAACTGGGGATAACTTCATGATACAAGTTACTGCAGGAACTGAGCCACATACGGGACCTTTCCAGAATGCCACCACACCGGTTCAGCATGAACTGGTGAGTGCTTAGTTTATTAAATAGGCCAAGACAGACGTGCCTAGGTTGAGAATGACCTTTCAAAAATTCGAGCTCTGCATGTTGAGTGAAATAATTTTTCTGTGCCAGTGGTTTAGTTTCTCCACCTGTGCTATTTTTTCTGGACCATCACTTATTTTTCCTTATCCTTTGACCCAGAGCAAGAGAGAGGAAAACACAAAAGTATAAAAGGAGTATGAGAAAGAAAAATAGACAAAGGGAGAGAGCAGGGACAAAGAAAGAATCTGAATGATTGAGATAAAGAGGTAGGAAGTGCATGATAGTTGAGTATAGAGCCTTGACGTGGAATCAGAACTATGCAGCCTTCGCATTCTCCACCTCGACCTTTGACGTTGGAGGCCACAGGCTTTTAAGAAAAACGTTGAGCCCCAGCACTTATTCTTATACATATAAAAACATGGCTGAGTGACTATATAGTTAGTAGGGCATATCATTAGAACACGCACTGTGCACCTACACTGCTGAGTCAATAAGAGATAGGTGTGTAGTGCATTTTGTTTGAGCAGCCGCACTTCCTGCCCCTTATTGAATGCAGGAAATGCAAGTTATTGGCACTTTTGACACCGCCAGTGACAAGATGGGTAGGAGGATCTCTTAAGGGAGAAAAGGAAATAAGATGTGTGCTTCATAGTGGTGCATAGGGCTACAATGGTGCTCAGCTGTCAATGGTGAACATATACGAACCACTGTGTCGGCCTCAGCAGTAGCAGTTGAGCTGCACCTGCGCTGCTACCTGTATGAGTACCTGCACTCTCCTCAGCCGCGGAGAAATTCCAGTAACCACATGGAGAATATTCTGAATTGAGGGTGGTCAGTGCCCTTGAGTACCAGCTCATTTAGTAGCATTAAAAGTGTTTCCTTCAAGTTATTAATGCCACGTTATCTAGGCAGATGCTTGAAGCAAGGGAGGTTACCACAGAGACGTGTGCATACATGTGGTTGGTATGAGTGCCAGAAATTCGACCGGAGTGCCAGCCTTTTATTTTTGTCTAACTCAATAAGTGTTCGCTCATAATTAGGACGACTAAGTATCACAGATTTGATAGGATAGTTCTAGTTTTTACCTCTTTGTCCCTTGTCCTAGTCCGAGTCAGTACAAATTGAGGTTTCCCTCCCAGACAGATAAAAATGCAGGAGAATCGAAATTTGCCTAGCATTTGTAACGGTAAGTTTCAATTCTATTAAGGACACGGAGGCGAGGATTATGCTTTTCATTCTTCGCATTTATTACAAATTGAAAAACACAGCAGCCTTAGAAAAGCTAAAAATGCAGAAAAATGCTTACATAACAACAATAAAGCATTTTAGTCGCATAAATCAAGAAAAAAAACAATGTCTCTGGGACTACAACTCCCATCATGATAATACAACAGTCTGAACGGAGTCCCTCCTCTATGTCCACAGTCCATAGATAGGCAGTCCCTTCTCCATGTTCCTCCTCTTTCTTCGCGCAAATTACGCCATCAGTTCATTGGTCTGGCTTGGAACCATCATTTCCTAACAGAAGAAATAGAACTGCGTCAGCGCCGTAACGGAAAATTTAGGATTTTACAATCGAATTAACTATTCAAGGCTCATATTCAACCATGAGGAAAAACATTTAAAACCTGATTACTTACTGCCATACGGGGGGGTGTCGTTCGACGATATACCGGGTGGGATAATCCTCGCCTCCGTGTCCTTAATAGAATTGAAACTTACCGTTACAAATGCTAGGCAGATTTCGATTCTATGGCAGGACCGGAGGCTCAGATTATGCTAGTTCAAAGCTTACTCACCACCAAACTTGCAATATCCACCACCGGCTTAAAGTAAAACCTCTTAAAGGTGGAATCGGAGGACCAGTCCGCGGCCCGCATCAAATCTTCCAGGCGAGCTCCCGCAGAGAAAGCCTTAGAGGCCATGGCCCCTCTGGCAGAGTGAGCTCCGAAACGTTTGGTATCAATACCTGCCTCTTGCATGACCCAACGCACCCACCTGGCTATGGTGGGGGAAGAGACCGCATGGTGTGGTTTTCGCAAGGCAATTAACAATTGTCTCTCGCCCGGAGGGCGAATGTCCCAAGTCATATCTTCATAAGCTTTCAGACACTGAACAACACATAGTTTCGGGACATCCACGAAAGCCGGATACGAAATTGTTCTAGACGCCGACTTTGTGCGGCGACCAATCGTGAAGGTGACCCCATCCGGTGAAAACACGCGTGCCGAGACATCCAGAGCACGCACATCCGACACTCTCCGGCAGGACACCAAGCATAGAAGCATAGCCAGTTTAGCCGAGAGTTCCTTGACCGATAGGTACCTATTAGGTTGCCAGGACAGGAAAAGGTTCAAAACCAAATTGACGTCCCAAAGGACTGAGTACCGGGGTTCTGGTGGTAACGATAACCGGACGCCTCGCAAAAGTCGGCACACAAAAGGATGTACTCCGATCGGAGCACCGTCAACTGGGTGGTGTGCCGCAGAAATAGCCGAACGCACAGCATTAATCGTGCGGTAGGCAAAGCCACCCACGGCCAATTCCGCCAAATAATTCAACACGGGTACGAGTCCCGCGACCAAGGGATCCAAACTCCGTCGAAGACACCAACGCACCCACTTAGACCAAGCGGATTTGTAGCGCTTCGACGTACTGACAGCCCAGGCCTTGGATAACAGACCCTCAGCTGATCTCGAAAGGCCCGGGAGCGACCAACGTCTCCTGAAAGCCTCCATGCCATGAGGAGGAGAGAGCCCTGAACGATGAGAGGATGCGGATCCCGATCCGGGTTGAGGAGCAGGTGAGGAAACCGGGGGAGTAGGATTGGAGAATCCCAGGAAAGTTCCAGAAGAACTGGAAACCAGACTTGGTATCTTCAGAGCGGCGTCACCAACACCAGCTCCACTTCCTGCCGGCGAACCTGCGCCGCCGTTCGCATCACCATCGAAAAAGGTGGAAACGCAAAGGGCTTCTCCTTGCTCCAGTCCTGGAGATACGCGTCCGTGGCCTCTGCCATCGGATCCGGTCTCCAACTGAAGAACCTCGGAAGTTGATGATCCAAGCGGGACGCAAACAGGTCCAGTGAGAAAGGACCCCACAGCCCGTTGAGCCAGCGAAAGACCTGGACATTCAACATCCACAGACTGGAATCCCGGAGGTACCTGGAGTGCCAGTCTGCCACCTGGTTGGCCTGACCCGGCAGGTACTCCGCCGTCACCGATACATGATGTTCTAGACAGTAATCCCAGAACTGTTTTGCCAAATTCGCCAGTGCACGGGACCTCGCGCCCCCTAGATGGTTCACATACCGCACTGCCGATACATTGTCCATTTTCAATAGGACGCACGACTTCACTGCGTCCCTGGTCCAGCAGCGTACTGCAAAGGAACCCGCCAGAAGCTCTAGACAGTTGATATGCAACTTCTGTTCTTCCAAGGACCAAGTGCCGCCTGTTGAAAAATCTCCACAGCGCGCTCCCCAACCGACTCTGCTGGCATCGGATTCGATGACGAGGTCCGGAGAAGATCCGAAAATTGCCCGACCATTCCAGGCCTCCATGTGGGTAAGCCACCACAACATCTCTTCCTTGACCTCTTCCGATAGGAGAACCAGTTGGTCGTAGGACACGCCTCTGCGTAGATGATATGCTTTGAGGCGCTGGAGAGCCCTGTAGTGCAGAGGGCCCGGAAAGATGGCCTGAATCGAGGACGATAGCAGGCCCACCACTCTGGCAACTTGACGTAACGACGTGTGAGACTTTGTAATTGTCTGTCGCAAGACGTGTTTGATCTTGGACAACTTCCGAGACGGAAGACTCAGGGAGGCGTCGATGGAGTCTATGACAAAACCCAAAAAGTCTATTTTCTGAGAGGGTACAAGAACCGACTTGTCTCCATTGATGACAAAACCGAGCTCCTGAAGGAGGTCGACAGTCCGGCCCAGTTGAGAAAGCAAGCTGTGTGGACATGGCGCCATCAGCAAGATGTCGTCCAGGTAGACGATCATGCGAATTCCCTGCGCTCGCAAGAATTCCACCACGGGATGTAACACTTTGGTGAAACACCACGGAGCTGAGGAAAGACCGAACGGAAGGGCCGTGAATTCGAACACCTGTTCCCGCCAGAGAAACTGGAGGAAGCGACGGTGAGGAGGATAGATTGGAATCACAAGATAAGCATCCTTGAGATCCAACCGGACCAACCAGTCTCGTGGAAGGAGGATATCTCGAAGGAGATGAATCCCTTCCATTTTGAAATGATGATAGACCAACCACCCATTGAACTCTTTGAGGTTGATCACCGGACGACGGCCACCGCCGGGTTTGTCCACTAAGAAAAGATTGCTGATGAAGCCCGACGGATGCCGAGTTGATTGGCGAACGGCCCTTTTGCGGAGAAGTTCCGCGACCTCTTCGTCTATCAACTGGGCATCGGACACCGAAAAGGTTATAGGGCGCGGGGCGCACACCTGGACAGGCTGATCGTAGAATTCGATGTGAAAACCGCGGATAGTTTGCAGCACCCAAGCATCCTCTGTAAGCTCTACCCACGCCCTCCGAAAGGCCGCTAGTCGGCCGCCAATCTGAACCTGCTCTGCGGGGATAACACTCACCGTGTGTGCTGGAAGCGTTGGAGTTCTTTCTGAAACCTCGACCTCCGAAACGCTGCCCTCTTGTAGGGTAGAAGGAGTTGAAGTTGGCCGAGGTGTTGTACTGCCCTCGCCCGGAGCCTTGCCCTCTGTTACCGGCATTCTGCCCGCCACGGCCGGTCGCGCGGCCCCTACCGCGACCGGCCCCTTGGGAGAAACGCTGTTGGAATACGCGTTTGATACTGGACTGAGCTCTATCAAGGGATGTGAAGGTAGACACGAACTTCCCTAGCTCTTTAATGAACGGTTCTCCGAAGAGACCGCCTTGGGCAACTGCTCCTGCCTCCGAAGAGGCTAAGTCTCCCAACTTAGGATCTAGCTTAATCAGAAAAGACCTCCGCCGTTCGGTGGAAAGGGCACAGTTGGCATTGCCTAAGAAAACAATCACCCTCTGCGCCCAATTTGACAGGACATCGGGGTCAATGGCGGATCCAGTAACTTTAGCCTCCTCCGCCATGTCTAGGATCTTAGTAATGGGCCCCACTGCGTCGAGCATTTTGTCCTGACACGACCGCCAGGATCGGTCAATGCCCTTACGCGGGTCCTTCATAAACTTTGCTAGAAATGTCGCCATCTTGGTATCTAAATCTGGTGTCATGGCAACTTTCCCCTCCAAGGTGGGTCTAGGGCATTCTCCACGGAGGCATCCCCTGGCCTCCTGCTCCAGAGGCTTACGCAGCCGACTAGCCACGAACTTTGCCACCTTGTCACCCGGGGCCCAGGCTGCGGACCGCGGATGCATGATCTCATCCGGGTCAGCATACCTGAGCTGTCCCGCGGTAACTCAGTGGCCGAGCTCGAAGGTCGCCAGGAACGCACCGATTCCTCATCCCCATCCGAATCCGGGGAATCCCCTGGAGACGAAGGGGCAGTTCCAGAAGCCACCACCGAAGCGGGAGACGCAGGCTGGTCAGGTGGGGACTCAGTCGCCTTAGCCAAAAACGCGTCACGTAGACGCTCAAAGGCACCCTTGTCCACCCCCTGAGCACCCTCCGACAACCCCCCTTTACAGGGTTTCTTAAAAGCAGGGGGGCCCTCATCTGATGAGCCTGGGAGGGTATAAGGGTTTCCTGATTGCGCCTGAGCTAATTTGGCGCATTCCTCGACTATGCGCGCAGAGAGACGCTCCTCCATAGGGGTAACCACCTCTGTCACGCAGCGGTAGATGGAGCTGTCTACTGCTTGGTAGAACTCCTCATCCTGCAGATAGGAGTGAGAATCACCCCCATAATAATCGTCCTCCATGTCGCCCAAAGTTAGCGCAAAGGGGGTTGACGCACTACCCACAGTCTGGGTGTCACAGATATTAGGGCAGACCAGAGGACTGCAACAGTTTTGGTTGCCAGGGACTGGCAAATTCTGGGTGCACTAACTCCCTCAGCGCGCAGACCCACCCCAGGGGGACCAGGTCAGCTGCCTCACAGCGCGCTGCCACACCAATTCTCTACACAAGTGCAGGCTCGCCAAATCAGCGTTTAACGCGGTAGTATACCGCAATACAGACCCCCACCGGGGCGTTCAGAAATGGGGCAAATGTGTACAGACCCGAAAAACGGGCGTTAAGTGAGGCAGACTTGAGGGCTCGGCTCCGCGGCGGTTGTTCTCCTCAGCGCGGCTCCTCTGTGAGGAGAAACTCGCGCCGGAGACCAACGAGACGCGGCCGCGCCCTCTAGCGGATGACTGCGCACCGCAACAATAAATAACGGGAAACAGTCGCGAAGGAAGCGAGACGGCGCTTCCGCGACCTGAACGGGACTCTGCAAAGAAAACACATCAGAGACCCATAGCCCCAAGAAATATACACATCACATGCAGAAATACGTTAGAAAAAATCCCCTAACAGCATTAACTGAGAGAGGAGAAAAAACACTTAACTGGCTGCGGAAGCAGCGAAGAAAGAGGAGGAACATGGAGAAGGGACTGCCTATCTATGGACTGTGGACATAGAGGAGGGACTCCGTTCAGACTGTTGTATTATCATGATGGGAGTTGTAGTCCCAGAGACATTGTTTTTTTTCTTGATTTATGCGACTAAAATGCTTTATTGTTGTTATGTAAGCATTTTTCTGCATTTTGAGCTTTTCTAAGGCTGCTGTGTTTTTCAATTTGTAATAAATGCGAAGAAAGAAAAGCATAATCTGAGCCTCCGGTCCTGCCATAGAATTCTATATAAGCCCTACCCACCCTCCTGGGTGCTATACAAGTATAGCTTACCCAGAATCCCCTTGTTTGTTTTTTCTGTCTCCCAGACGCATGGACGCAGGACTAGGTCTGGATGGAAATATTCACTCCACTCGCTGAGTTGGCAGAATTCAGGAACTCTGCACTACACTTATAACAGGGAGATCCCACTAAATTCTACAACATTTATTTTTATTAGGCATGCATGGGACATATTTTGTCACACACTGGTGACCTTGACAACACTTTTGGGCGCATGTGAGCGTTCATGAGATTTACCACCCGCTAGCATGGCTTCTAGCAGCAATGGAGCCTTCTGGCATCATTTTTCATGATGCTGCTGAATGCGAGTGACCGCGGCGGCACCTCAAGCATATTCTGTACTCAACAAGCAGAGAATTTTTTTTCCAAAAGGTGTTTTCGAGGTAATATTCTACTCCATTGGACCGTTCAAGTTGCTTTTTAGTGCAAGAAGCCTTTTCTTTATTTTACGTTTTTTTTCCCAACGTAAGGGAAGTGCCCCAGAGCCTGCTTTGTCTGGCCAGTGTGGGTGTGAGTAGGTTTGCCATAGGCCATCATTTGTCTTTGTTCTCCATGCCATGTAGCCCAGGGGCCATTTTGTGTAGTCAGTGTCCATAGGCCTGCACGTGTTCTTTGATTTCCATGCCTCCTTGCTTGTTGTTTGATCATGTGGCCGGTGACCATTTCGTGTAGCCAGCCCGTGAGCTTTTGCCATAGGCCTGCATGTGTTCTTTGTTGTGGCCATGCCTCCTTGCTTCCTGTTCTTGTTAGACCATGTGGCAGACGGCCATTTTGTGTAGCCAGCTAGTGTGCTTTCGTCATTGACCTGATTGTTGTCTTTGTTGTTGCTATACCTCCTTCCTTGTTGTTGTTGTTTGACCATGTGCCCGGCAGCCATTTTGTGTATCCAGCCAATGTAATTTTGCCATAGGCCTGCTTGTAGTGTTTGTTGTGGCCATGCATCTTTGCTTGCTGTTGTTGATTCACCATTTTTCCAGTTTTGAAAGCCATTTTGTAGGAAGAGAAGTCTATGCCATTTTGGTTGTGGTAATTTTTTTTTTAACTTTTCCCTCATATCATTTAATTTGCTTGAGGATCATTGCAGTATATGTATATTATATTCTGATGGATTCCTCTCCTTTGGAATTATCCTGGCACCAGCATTCCATGGAAACTTTTTTCCAACTCTCCCATGTTGACGAGGATGTCACAATGGCACGGCTCAACTCGCAACTCCATATGACTTCATCAGAGCCATAAGAAGACCTCATCGGCGTGGTGAAATCAGTTCCATTTGTTACGCAACGCTGAAGCATGACAGTTTTTCCGGGACTTTCAATTTTAACATTGTTTCTATCTTCTACTTTGCGTTGCAGTGGGAATGGGTACTTCGAAGAAGTCAGGTTTCAGGCCTTGCAGAGTGTGTGGGGCCATATGTCCATCACACATATCCACGACAACTGTCCCTGGTGTCTTTCTTCGGACAATGACGTTGAAGGGTGTTCAGAAGATGAACCCGAAGGCGCTAAAGGAACTTGAGGCGAAACTCTTCATGGCGTCGGCGAGAAAGGAGAAGAGGGGTCGCAAGAGATAAAATTCATCGACCTTGCATACTTCGAAGTCTAAGAAGCATAGGAAAAAGAGAAGGCGTGTCTCGGCGCTGTTCTTAGAAGCGCAGGGCTTCAAGGTCAGCCTCCCCAGTAGAGCGGCGTCATGATAAAGATGCCATCTCGCCTTCTCCTTCTCCCCAGGCGACTCCGGCTCACTCTCCGGCGCTTAGGGATTCACTGGCACTCAGGGATTCTCCGGCTCCCAAGGAGTATTCTCTTGCTCCTGCAGCTGCGCCTGTCCCGCTCCGACGCCGCAGCCACAACCCCGTACGGCCTCGGATGGCTCCAGGCCAGGGTGTTTCAGATACTTATACTCCTTTTCCGGGGCCAGGAGCAGATCCGTCGCATTTCCTTAAAGCGATGTTTGGCATGTTTGCCAACACATCTTACCCTACCGCTGCACCGTCTGGCCCAGTGGGTCCGCTGGCCTTCAATTTGGGCATCTTGGCAGTTTCCGGCACCGAGGTTTTCGACTCCGATAACTCAGTCTCTGGCGCCCACTACGCAAGTCCTACTTCAACTTTGGCACCATTGTCACTGGTGCTGCGGTTAACACTGCCTCTGCCGATTCCAAAGCAGCATTCCAGGCGAGAAGCGCAACGACTGCTGGAGGAAGAGGAGTACCAGAAAGAACATTAGGAAGGGGAGATCCTCGACTCAGTGGATGACTTTGAGGGCCTATGGGAGGCCAGTGGCCTGGATACTTCCCAGGAGTGGGAGCTTTCTTCTCCGAAGGCCTTGCCTTCACAGGACGTTGCCCCTTATCACTCAGTCATCAGGAATGCCGCTGAGCTGCTTAACCTTCAGTTGCCCTTGGCTGAGGTTAAGTCGAATATCTTGACTTAAGTGTTGCATTCTCCTTCCTCCTCTGTTGAACCTCTGATGCCTTACATTGAGGTGCAGACGGAGCCTATTATGGAGGTTTGGCAGAAGCCCTTTTCTGCCCCTGCAGTATCTAGGTCAGTGGCAGAGCGGCATAGACCTCCTCCTCGTGACCCAGCTTTCCTTTCTGCTCATCCTTCGCCAGAAAGCTTGGTGATTCAGGCTTCTTATTCCAAGCAGTCATGTGGTTCCTTCCCCACCACTCCAGGGGATAGAGACTCTAAAAAGCTAGAGCATTCTGCCAAAAAGGTGTTCTTTGCAAGTATGACTATAAAATCAACAAATGCCACGTGTTTGCTAGGAAGGTACATTCATGCACTGAGGGACTCTGTCAAGCAAGTAGCTCCTAAATTACCTGAAGATGACTGAGTTAATTATATGGAAGTGCTGTCAGACATACAAGCAGCAGCCCCTTGGGTCATTTAGTCGGGTCTGGACACGGCAGACTCAGTCACCAGGGTGATGGGTCCTTGGTGGCTCGGGGAAGCATGCCTGGCCTAGGTCTACAGGTTTCTCACCAGATGTACAGGCTACTTTGCTTGATCTACCCTTCGATGGATCACGATTGTTTGGTACGAAGGCGGATGCTGCGCTTCAGTGCTTCAAGGACAGTAGGGCAACTGCAAGATCCTTGGGTCTGAAGTCCCAGCCCCAGGGCTATGGATACAAAAGGTATTGAGGCTTTGGGAAGGCGGCTTTCTTTCGAGGCCGTCGGCAGCCACAGCAGCAGCAGAACTCTCTGGACAGGTTGTACAGAGGAAAAGGTAGAGGCCGTCTGCGGGGAGCCTCTCGACAACGTTCTTACTCCTCCTCCTCAGCCTCTGTCCCCACCACCGGTACCATGGGAAAGCAGCTCTAGATCCCCCATCTTGGAGCATGCTGGTCCCGTAGGGGGCCCATTTTCTGTAAGATTGAAAATCGGTTACTTCAGACCATTTTTTGATTCTTATGGATAATGGGTACGCCCTACCTTTTTAAGAGTTGCCACCTCCTTACCCTCCTTGCCATGGTTGGTGTTCAGAGGACCATTTTCTGCTCTTGCAGCAGGAGGTTCTTGCCTTGCTGTAGAAAGGTGCGATAGAGGGGGTTCAGGAGCATGAAAGGGGTCAGGGTTGCTTCTCCTGTTATTTTCTGATTCCCAAGAAGGACGGCCGGTTGAGACCAATCCTGGACCTCTGGGTTTTTAATTTTTACCTCGGGCAGAGAAAGTTCAAGATGTTGACGTTTGCTCAGGTTCTTCAGGTGCTGCAGCGGGAAAACTGGATGGTGTCAATCGACTTGCAGGATGCATATTTCCACATCCCTATTCTGAAGTTGCATCGGAAGTTTCTCCGGTTTACGCTAGGGTCTCAACACTAACAGTTTGCAGTCCTCACGTTCGGTTTCACTTCCTCACCAGGGGTCTTCTCGCAGGTGAGGTGGTGGTGGCAGCACACCTTAAAAGGTTAAAAGGTTGGGGATTGCTGTTTTCTCCTATCTGGACGACTGGCTGCTCAAAGCAAGATTGCCAGAGATGGTGCTGTTGTGAACCATTTTAGGACACTATTGTAATTTTCCCGATTCATGCCCTTACATAGGTATAAATCACCATATCCTTATATAGGCTTAGAAATCATAACCATATTTAGGCGTAGCTCATGCAGTCCAAATACGGCAAGGCTACTTCCACTAGTTCAGAAAATCTACAACGATTTCTTGGAAAACTCGGCTTCAGCAGCTAGGGACTTTCCCTTGCTCGAGAACTGACTTGTCCAAGAACTCATGGAGTTTTCAAAGAATGAGAGTCTTTATTGACGTTATTATGTCCACCTTTACGTCAAACTCGGCACCTTCATGGTATAAATATGCCCACACTCGCCCAAGCAAATACACGGTGGTTTGGAGCAGTTCGACTATCTACTTGCCCGACGCGCCCTGCTACAGCAAGTGCCGAAGGAAGCCGACCCTCCAGCAGACGCACTGAGAGAGACGCTGTCTTTTCTTCTGCCGAGAAATCCAGCTCCAGTGTTTCCAAGCTACCCTTGCGGGTTGTTGGGAAATCGAGTCCCGAGACTGCCCTTCTCCATTCTAAACTTAGGTACGGAGCTGATTAGACCCTAAGAGAAATCTTGGACAGATTCTTGGCAAAAGAATACTACATTTATGCTACGCCTCACTTACTTCTTTCCTCGTACTAAGCTTAGGTTAGGTACATCGGGGTAGGCGTATTTTAGAAGCACCAGTTGAGTACTTTTTAGCTTTGTTATTTATGTATGTATTTATCTATGGTTTAGGAACCATACAATGCTCTTACAGTATTATTTTAGTCTACTCTTTATACTGTATGCATTATATTTTAGAACCAGTTTTACGATTGTAGCAGTTCATTTCTCATGCTTGAGACAGAAGACTGTTCAATAAAACCTTTTTATTGAAAACGCCCGTCTCTCTATTTCTCTGCACCTCTGGTGAAACGAAGCATGCACGATTGACTAAGTGAAATATCTATCTATTGTTTCCACGACTCTGAAGATACGTTTTATCTTGGGGAAACAAAGTTGTCATGTTTATGCTGTTGTCAGAGACTAATCCCTTCTTGTGAATTCAAGAAAGTTTCTAGTGACCTCTGAGCTAGCTGGCACACACAACTAAGTCTAGTATATTCGATAGAGACCCAGTCGACCTCAGTCCAACGTCTACTCTATAGGATATACTATTCCAACGCGCAGAGCCTATTGGGAATATAGGAAGTACACTACAGTGCTGGGTCACTTGCAAGTAGCAACGCAAGTGTTGTTCAACTTGGGTTGCTTGATAGATGCCCCCAAATCTCACCTGGTGGCCTCTCAGCAAAGCCAGTTCATAGGGGCAATACTGGACACTACTTTGTGTCGAGCTTTCCCATCTTCACAGAGGATTCTCGACATTCAGGAGATTATTCCGTTGTTTCACGATGGGGGCGGTTGTTCCAGTCCTGAAGGTTCTACGCCTGCTCAGTCTGTTTGCTTCCTGCATACTGTTGGTCAACCATGCATGCTGGCACATGAGGGCACTCCAGTGATGCCTCCACAGGCAGTGGTATCCGCACAATGGAGATTTCAGGGAAAAGGTCAGACTCTGCAGTGACACTGCAGCAGAGCTGTCTTGGTGGAGTGTGCCGGACAACCTGTCTCAAGGAAAGGCTTTTCAACCTCCTCCACCGGTGGGCAGAGTGTTCACTCTAGGGTGGGGGCACTTCTGGGGGATCTGGAGGTCAAGGATCTTTGATCCCCAGAGGAAAGGTTGCTCCACATCAACCTTCTGGAATTGCGGGCAATAAGTTTGGCTCTCATGGCCTTCCTCCCCTCCCTTTGTGGTCAGTCAGTTCTAGTCCTGATGGACACTACTGCGATGTGGTATATCAACAATCAGGGAGGGGCAGAGTCATATCGTCTCTGCAGAGAGGTGCTGCGGCTCTGGTCCTAGGTTCAGGGCCACCAGATTTGCTTAATTGCAAATCATCTGGCCGGGGTGCTGAATGTGCATGTGGACAGTCTCAGTCAGTGGACAGTCTCAGTCAGCACTACTCAGCCGGCCACGAGTGGAGGCTTCACCCAGAGATGAGTCGCAGCATCTTCAGGTTGTGAGGGTTTCCCCGGTGGACCTGTTTGCCACTCACAAGAACACGCACTGCCCTTTGTTCTGCAGTCTCCAGTATCCTATGCATGGGGCATTGGGGGACCTGTTTCATCTGGATTGGAGCTTTCAGCTTTTTTACGCTTTACTTCCCATACCCTTGATTCCTCAGGTTCTGATGAAGATTTGCCAAGACTGGGCCCAAATTATATTGATTGCCCTGGATTGGCCAAGAAGGGTGTGGTACACGGATCTTCTTCACCTCTCATCGCACCCTCTGCTCCGTCTCCCTCCGTCTCCCTCTCAGTCGCTGGGGCAGGTACTACACCCCTACCTCCAGAGCCTGCACCTTCATGCCTGGATATCGAACGGAGCAACCTGAGCTCTTTATCTCTCCTGGCGGATGTGGTGGATGTTATTTTATCATACAGGAGACACTCAACCGAATCTGTTTATTCCTCTAGATGGGCAGATTTGTAAAGTGATGTGGAGAGAGGTCCATTGATCCTTTGAAGGCCCATTTATCAGATGTACTTAGTTTTTCACTTTCCTTGGCCCAACAAGGTTGTGCGCTGGCGTCAGTTAAGTCATGAGGTTCATTAAGGGCCTCAACAATAGGTTTCCTCCCACTCCTTTCATAATGCCTCACTGGGATTTGAATTTAGTACTTACATTTCTAATGGGGTCTTCTTTTGAACCTCTCCATAGTTGTCCTTTGAGGCTGCTTTCTTTCAAGACTGTTTTTCAGTTGGCTATCACCTCAGCCAGGAGGTTAAGTCAACTGCAGGCTCTTAGTTCCAAGCCTCCTTTTACCACTATCCATCCAGACAAGATGGTTCTTAGGACCAGGGCTGCTTTCCTGCCTAATGTGGTTTCTCCTTTCCACCTGGGACAGTCTATCACATTACTTACCTTCTATCCTCCCCTCACCGTGCCAAGGAGGAGGAGAGACTTCACCGCCTGGACTCTCGGAAGGCGGTCAGCCTCTACCTTGATAGAACCAGAGACTCGAGGTTGGACGATCCGCTGATGAAGGGCAAAGACGTCCACAAGAGAACGCTGTCTAGGTGGATCATCTTGTGTATCAGAATATGCTATGCCCTGGCCAAGAAGGAGCGGCCTGAAGGTATCAGAGCTCATTCTACTAGAGTAAAGTCTTCTACATCTGATTTGGCTAGAGGTGTCCCTGTGGTAGACATTTGTAAGGCTGCAACAAGGGCCTCTCTCCATACTTTCGTAAAGCATTATTGCTTGGATTCTGAGGTGAGGAGGGTTGGCCATTTTGCACGATCTGTGCTGCAGGACATTTTGGTGTGAGTGGGTGGACACCCTCCTCCAGGAGCGGGACTGCTGTGGGATTCATTTCAAAAGGTGAGGAATCTAGAGGCAGATGTATCCATCAGAAGAGCAAGTTACTTACCTTCAGGAACGCTTTTTCTGGTGGATACATTATCTGCCTGTGGATTCCTCATTGACCCATCCTCCTCCCTGTTGTCCGCCTACGTATACCGAAAAGGTATTCTCTGAATGTCATCTTGGTTTTTCTTTGTCATTTACTTACCATATTGTTTGCTGTTAGGAAAAGCTTTTGTTTTAGCTTTTCTATGCAACATACAGTGAATATTTGTACATATGTTGTATACAGTGTATATTTGTAAAATGTTGTCAGTTCACCCATTCGCCTCGAGGGCATGGAAAAAATGGGTGGAACTGACGTCAGCGCGCCAACGAGGTCTTCTTATAGGTCTGATGACGTCATACAGAGTCACGAGTGGAGCCTTGCGACGTCCTCGTCTACATGGGAGAGCTAGGAAAAAGTTCCATGGAATACTGGCGCTGGGGTAATTCAAATGGTAAGGAATCCACATGCAAATACTGTAACCACCAGAAAAAGGGTACAGAAGGTAAGTAACTTGTTCATTCTGAACAGTGTTTTGTATTATATGCATTTTTATTCATTTTTCACCCGCACCTCCTTGTCTCCCAATGGGTTTCTCACAGTCCCCTAGTACACCAGCAATTTTTATTGTAATTTATTTAAAAAAATGTTTTTTATGTTTAAAAAAAAATGCACATCACACACACCAGTATTCCTTTTTGTAGGACTATTCCAGTTCCCCCTGGGCTCCCTGCCTTCCATAGGTGCACACCAGCATTTGTTTTCTCAAAGGATTATTCCATTTCCCCCTGGACCCACTTGCCTGACATGGGCGCAACCAGCATTGATTTTTTAAATATTATTCCATTTCACCCTAGAACCCTTTGCCTGCTATAGATGCACACCACACCAGCTGTCATTTTTTTAAAGGATTATTCAATTTCCTTGGACCTTCAATTATCCCCTAAATCTCCTAACCTACCATAGCCGCACGCCAGCATTCATTTTTTAAGGATTATGCCATTTGGCCCTGAACCTCCCTGCCTGCCACAGATGTCTCCCTTAGATAGACATGAAGCAAACAGTTACATCTGTATGTTGGTATCCTGATTGGAAATTAAATATTATGTTTTTAAACAAAATATATTTTTATTGAAAACAACATCTTTTTATGGGTCCAAATTATTGAGCCATTAGTACATACAACGTTAATGAAAGCAGATATGGAATAGCTTATTATTCACTTTCATTTCTGTATATGTAGGTTTCACATTAACCATCTTGCACGGATTCATCAGGTACGGGAAGGGCAGGGAGATAAGGGGGAGTTCATATTTCTCCTCGATACATAATCCACTTAGACCACACCTGAGACCATTTCTTTGGACACCGTCTGGAAACATACACTGTTTTTTCTCTAAACATGCACTAATCCATATCCTGCTTCCATGATGGTAAATTAGGGGGCTCTCTCGCCCCCAACATTCTGTCAATGTTGTGCTTAGCTATCAGGTGCCCCAAGGTTACCCACAGTCTTTCTTTGCTACTCAAGTCTGTCAGTCCCCTCACATTGAGAAGACATGTCTTGGCCTCAAGGCTCAGCTCTTGGCCCAACACCTCCATCATACACCTCAGCACACTCGTCCAGTATTTACGAATGATATCACATTCCCACAGAGTATGCAGGAACGTGCCCTCCCTCCCACAGTTTCGCCTACAGCATGAGTCCTCTCTAAACTCCATTCAGACCAGAACTATCCTCGAGTAGTATACTCCGTGCAAAATGTTTAGTTGTATAAGCTTAAGTCGCAATGAGATTGCAACTTCCCCTGAAGAGGCGAGTTATTCAGTCCAATCCTCATCATCTAACTCTACCAGGTCATCCGTCCATTTCTCCCGAAGCTGTACAAGGGGATCCTCCACATGGTTAATTAATTTGCGATGGGTGAGAGATATTGATCAGCTAGGCATGTAGCCGTTGAGGAGTCTATCCTCCAGTGGTGTTGCTTCTGGGACGGTCTCCTCGAACGGAATACGTACATTCAGGGCATCTCACTTGATAGTATCTGAATATTCCAGAGCCTGCCAGGTCATATTCTCGTTGCAGCACGGAAAACTCTGTCACTTTACCCTAATTACATATATCACCTACCCTCAGTGCTTTAAATGGGAAAAAATAAGTGCAGGTACTCATTAAAATGAGCTAGAGTTGTAGTGAGTGGGCGGGGATAGGGGCGGGGCTAAGGGCAAGACATAATGATACTTAACAACTTCCATAATAGTTGCAGCACACACCAATACACATGATAAATGTGTTTATATAAACAAAGCAGGTTAACTCATTACACAAAATGAAAGAAATGCGATATGTTAATCCTTTTTTTGCAATAGTTGCACCTTCTTAATGCCATACTGTTAATTGATGTTGTTTGGCACAATACTATATATTTTTGAGCATGTGACAAGAAAGAAACTGAAAATACCCCCACATCAAACCGAAGCTCTTCTGGCAACAAGCAAATGAAGTTAATCGTCATGACCCTCCCCAGAAGATCTCTCTTGTCTTTTCCATCGATCTATCCATTCATCCTTTCATCCTACCATTTACCTGCTGATGTCCACCATTTACCCTTTACATTCTGTTCTCTATTCAGTTTTTCATCCATCATTCAGTTTTTCACCATTCCGTCTGTCCACCCTTCATATCCAAACCTATCCATTCATCCTTTAACTCATCCATCTCTTTATCCACCCTTTCACTCATCCATCAATCCTTTCGCTCATCTGTCCATCAACCCTTTCACTCCTTTACACTATCCACCCTTTCATTCCATCCACACTTTCACTCAATCCCTCCTTTCACTCATCCATCATCCACCCTTTCAACCATCCTCCCTCCCTTTCATTCATCCATCCAATCTTTCACTTATCCACCCATCATCCGCCCTTTTATCCAATCATCCAACCTCTTTAACCCATACATCCAGTCACTCATCGACCCATCCACTCACTCACCCACCAACCCTCCCTACTACTAAGCATGAGCGCAAAATCCGCTCCGATCGCGGATTTTGCGGATTTTCGGCAAATCCGCGATCCGCGAACTCTCGCGGATTTGCCGAAAATCCGCAATCCGCGAGCGGAGCGGATTTTGCGGTCAAAAGTTCAAGCGCGCGCGCCTAATTAACGATGGCGCCGGCAAGCTGCCAGCGCCCATCCTGCAATAGTTACTTAATTAGCTTCAACAGGAAGCTCTAACAGATAAGATACAGCAGGGGCTCGAGCGCCTGCTTTATTTTAGCAGTTGGAGCTTCCTGTTGAAGCTAATTAAGTAACTTTTGCAGGATGGCGCTGGCAGCTTGCCGGCGCCATCGTAAATTACTTCAACAGTGGTGTCTTGAATAAATATGAAGGGCAGGGTTCATTCGGGCACGACGGTCCTGGCACAATTAAATAATTAATCTGCTGCTCTGATCGGTCTCTGACCTTTTATACACACAAGAGGCATGCTCGCATGGACGCCCCGTCCGTTTGGCCCCGCCCACACACTCGAGGTGTGCACCGTCTTCCCGCCATTTACCCACTATGATGGACATTTCACTCAAGGGACCCCTGCGCACTTCGGCGCGATTGCATAGTGACACACACTTGGTCGCTGGAACTAGTTGAAGCGCAAATGCAGTGACTCATTCAGCAGCCCAAAAAAAAACGTGAGCGTTGGGAGGCTGGGCATCTTTGACTTTTACGAGCACAACCCCCGTGCTGTTCCTGTGACCAGGGGCTTCTGTCTCTTAATCTGCTGCTCTGATCGGTCTCTGACCTTTTAGACACACAAGAGGCATGTGCGCTCGCGTGGAAGCCCCGTCCGTTTGGCCCCGCCCACACGCCCGAGGAAGCCCCGCCCCCAAATCCGCAAATCCGCTGAATCCGCGGATTTTGCGGATCCACGATCCGTGAATCCGCTGAATCCGCGAATCGTGGATCCGCAAAATCCGCCCATGCTTACCTACTACGTTATTCATGAACCTTTGTCGCCGCAGACATGTACACACAAAGTGCCACCCATTTTCTTTAAAATACCTCCTGGGAGTGTCTTGATTCTCTCTCTCTCGCTTTTTTCTTACAAAAAACAGGCATACAAATGCAGGCAAACACACAAACATAAGCAGACACACAAAAGACACCCGTATGTTAAAAGTCACAGTATACTCTTCACCATGGCTTTTTTAATTGCAACTACCAGGGGACTGCCATGATTCCTGTGTTTGCGCAAATGCAGAGGATAGTGTGAATGTGGTTGACATCACAGGGCCTGAAACGACCCCAGAGCTACCAAGGTTTCAGATTGCTTATGTGTGACATTTTCATATTTTCATTGTAATTATGAGTGACATTTCAACGACTGAGTGAAACTTTCCTTAGAGCAAAATTAAGCAACGAGGACGAGGGAATCCTATAAATATCAGAAATGACACTCATTTGAGTATAGCTGCTGATGTTTCAGATTGCTTATGTGTGACATTTTCATAGATTCAGTGGTTTTTTGAGAGTCGGGCAACAACTAGATGTGTAACACTTAGAGTGGCAGATTGTTGCTTCCAAAATCATGGAATGAAGTCGATGGAAATAGACACATATCAGAAATCACAATCATTTGAGCAACAAGGAAGTCAAACTCTGCAGCAGGTGCTTTTGAAGCTATTATATAATTTTAACAAAAAAATAGCACCCTCCACCCCAACCTCAGCTTCAGGGGCGTCTAAATCACATATAACAAAGGGATCTCTGTGACTAAACAGCAACTCACTGAGCTATCCACATACAATACATTACAATACAATATGCTTTTTTGAAGGAGGCATATTAACCCTCTACACTACTTAATGGTGAGAGTGAAAACTGCCAGTAGAGAAAATTCTGACCTCTCTCCAGCAGGAACAATAATCACATGACTTATCTCAGACTTGGCAAATCTAACTGTGCTGAGAAAATAAAGGGTGCTGCTTAGTAGTGTCACTGTCGAGCAAACACTTTGCACTACTAATAAATCAGCAAAACTGCAAGTTTAGACAAAACGTAGCGCATTTTCAGCACAGGCGGACAACTCTAGTGTGCCCATTTGCAAGGCCCTCTGCCATGCTGAAGCCCCCTAATCATTTGTGTAACAAACATTTTAAATGTCGATCCGCAGCAGGAAATTATTACATTAATATCTGACTTAGCTGAATCTCTTTACAGCTGTCAGAACGATCCACCGAGAGGAGCTGCTGTCCTGGCACCGCGTGGATCGCTAGCCTGTCTCTTCTTCAGAGCCCTGCTGCGGTGTCTCATCAGAGAAAGCCTTCAATGTACAGACCGAGTAATTGAGGCATTTGACGAGAAAGGAGTTATATTAGCGCTCAAGGAGGCTCTTCCATCGCATTGTCTGGACATTAACCCTCCGATCTAGACAAATAAGGGAAGTGTGAGAATCCACCGCCCTGCCCCCGATGAAATTTATGTTTAAAGTATTACCCTGCACTGACTTTTCACTACCTGAAGTGCGGCGCTTTGAAAATCACACGCACGCACTAGCAGGTAAAATAAATCTCCACCCTGCTCTGTCAAGCACAGCTTGACAGTGAGCACCGCACATTATTCAAATGAACCCTGCCGAATAGCCCAGCAGGGGCTCAGATGGGGGCTACAGAAGTAGCGCCTTGGCTGCCAGACTGTTCCACTTCTGCTAATAAGCACTCTCCGCCAGTGAGCCAACCTTTTAATGAGTACCGGTACTCTCCTCGGGCAGTAGAGAAGTGCCATTTAAAGCACTGCCTACCCTAGATATTCATCTATCAAAACACTTGGAGTTTCTGAGGGTACCCAACAAATACGAATCCCACAAGGAATCAGCTTAAATAATTTTCTTACCCTAGCCATGACTTTTGTGTGTTGTGTGCCAGGTTTGGACCGAGTGTGCTGTAGGTCCCGTAAGACTCAACTTGGCGGGTCTGAAGTGAAGTGCCCTGGTGTAAGAGCCTCCCGGTAGGTGCCATCTATCCATCAAATATCCTGGGTCGTTATGTGGATGATATATACCAGGGTTAATTGTCGCTAGTTGTGCTGCCCAGTAGTATCTTTTTATATTTGGAAGTATGATTCCCCCATCATACCAACTCCTTACCAATTTGGTAAATGATATTCGTGGTGTTCCCTTTACCCAAAGGAGGGTTCTTTGCTCGCTTTCTATTTCTGCAAAATAGGTTGCAGGAACGGGCGTAGGTGAGCTTTGGAGAGTATACAAAAAGCGGGGCAGAAACATCATTTTAAAAAGAGCTGCCCTGTCCAACAGGGACAGCGGGAGAGTCTTCCAGTGTTCCACATCACTTTGAAGTCTCCGCAGAGGTGGCAAAAGATTGTGTTCATAATACAACCTGGGGTATTCAATGATGTAGATGCCAAGATATTTGAAACCATCTACTGCTTCCGTCACTCTACATTCCTTGGGCAGGGACAGAAACCACCCCCTAAGCACATAAATCACCGGCTTGGTCCAGTTGATGGCATATCCGGAGTATCTGCCAAAGGTGGTTAATATATCCAGGACTCTCTTTATCGAGGCCCGTGGTGACGCCAAGTATAAAAGGATATCGTCGGTATATAGGGAGATTCAATCCTCCCACTCCTCTGACCATGTCAGACCCCTAACAATTGGGTCCCTACAAATCCAACTCACCAGGGGCTCAAGTGCCAGGTCAAAGGTCAATTCTTTGCTGTCAGGGGGAGGTGAAGCATTGATTCTCTTCTGTGAAGGCAGGTGATGCATTGGATTTTGGACATGTGGCCTTGGTTCCTTAAGGCTGGGCAGCGTCGATGAAGACTTGTCAAACACGTGCGATGCGTGCAAAATCCAGCCACCTGGGCTGAATTCCACGCTGCAATGCAGGGTATTAGTCAAAACTTCAGCCGCACAGCAAGGCATGCGTCGTAGTCAGCGCAGGTGCCATGGATGTGTGAGACACGGTGTTCAGAACTCTGGCTGCTGCAATATATTGGTCGCACGGCAGGTGCTGCATCAATTTTTCGGCCGCACCGTGGCGATGTTTTGGTTTTTCAACCGCAAGACCGCACAGAGAAAACAGGTGCTGAAGGTTGGTGCGTGGATTTTGTTCTCTTTGTGCAGCAGAAGGCACTTTCCAGGGCCCAGAACTGGGATTGGCACCAATTGGCAGGTCAGAACTCCCAGCAGAGAAGTTTGGGGGCTGCAGTTGAAGTCTTTGATGGCCTTCAGATTTCTTAACAGGAGGCAAGCACAAACAAGCCCTTGGAGAACCTTGACAAGCAGGATCATGAAAACAAAGTCCAGTCCTTTCACTCTCGAAGACAGAAGCAGCATGCCAGCCCAACACAGCAAAACACAGCATGGCAGTTCCACTCCTACAGCTTCTCCAACTCTTCTGTTTGGCACAATCTCCTCTTGATCCAGAAGTGTTCTGAAGTTATGGTGTCACAGCTCCAGTACTAATATCAGCTTCTGCCTCTGAAGTAAGCAAACTTCAAAACAAAGTCTTTTGTAGTGCACAAGAACTTGCCTTTACCTGACCTGGCTCCAGACACACTACAGGGGGTGGAGATAGCTTTGTGTGGGGGCCGGCACAACCCTATTCAGGTGTCAGTGGCAAATCCTCCCACCACTCTAACTCAGGAAGGTGAAATGCCATCAGGATATGCTGGGCACACCTCGGCTCCCTTTTTGTGAGTGTCTAGAGTGAATGCACAAGCACCCCAACATGGATTCCACAGGTAGGCACAGGTAGGCAGAGGTACATAATGGTAAGGCACAACCCTATTCAGGTGTCAGTGGCAAATCCTCCCACCACTCTAACTCAGGAAGGTGAAATGCCATCAGGATATGCTGGGCACACCTCGGCTCCCTTTTTGTGAGTGTCTAGAGTGAATGCACAAGCACCCCAACATGGATTCCACAGGTAGGCACAGGTAGGCAGAGGTACATAATGGTAAGGCAAGAAAATGCCTTCTAAAACTAAAATACATACAGATGATAAACGGAATGCACAGCAAATCAGTCATTTCCCCCCAGTCAATAATTCTGGGTTAAATCCATTGGTCTGTTGCTCACCATGCCACCCCAGTTTGGACCCAGCCATTTGCAAATCAGTCTTGACCCTGTACCTTAGGGGAATAGTCCAGCCCGAACTGCCAAGCCAGATCCTCCCTGTACCGGAAACAAGCATCCTGGGACCGGGTTCGGGGCATCTCTCCTCATCAGCCAGGCTAGCTTGAATCCAGTGGCACAGTGAGGAATGAATGGGGAGCCATTCCTTAATTGCGACTCGCAAATTGTGAGTAGCAATTAAGGATTGTTTAGGAATTGCTATTTTTATAGTGATTCCTACATCATAAGGCTTTTGCGAGTCCTTAATTGCGATTCCTTAATAATCGCATATAAGGACTCACAAATTGCTACCTTGATGCATGTGCCCCTAACTTCACTAAAAGAAGTATTTTTAAATTGTGAGTTCAGGGACCCCAAACTCCAAATATCTATCTCTTCCAAATTGTAAGATACACTTGTAAGAGGTTACAAGGCAGCTCCAATAATAACCTAAAGGAGAGATAGTTCTTGCAAACGTGAAAAACAAAAGGAGCAGTATTCCACTATCACAACATGTAAAACACACCAGTACCTGGGCTACCTTTTAACTACAATGCACCCTGCCCATTGGGGCTACCTTTGGCCTATTGTAGTTAAAGGGAAGGTTTGGGCCTGGCAAGTGGGTGCTCTTGCCATTTTGGTATGGCAATTTAAAACGGCACACACAGACACTGTAGTGGCAGGCATGAGACATGGTTGCAGGGCTACTCGTGGATGGCACAATCAGTACTGCACGCCCACTAGCAGCATTTGATTTACAGGCCCTGGGCACATGCAGCACACTTTACTAGGGTCTTACCAGTAAATCAAATATGCCAATCATGGATAACCAACCACAATCATAATTTATACAAGGAGCACTTGCACTTTAGCACTGATCAACATTGGTAAAGTGCCTGGAGTACTAAAACCAGCAAAAACGAAATGCGGCACACAATTAAAAATAAGAATTCAGAAGCAAAAAAGACAGGGGAAAAAAACCTCAAAGGTTCCAGGTCTAACAAATTGGGGCCTATTCAAATACCTTACAGAGATGCTACTTCCTTTTGAGGTTTTCACATGGGAAATCTTCAAGGAGGACAGTACGATGGGCCAAGCTATCCAATTGTTGCATCTGTTACAGGACCAGTTAAAAAACGTACTTGAAAGGTTTGCACTCGTAGGTGTGAACAAAAATGAAGATGCTCATGAGTTGGTTTAGGGCTTAATCCTTCGATTGGCTGATAATCCGAGGCTGCAAAGAGACATTGTGTCATCCAAAGAGTACAACTGTGCTACAATACTTGATCCATGTACAAAAAATACTGGCAACTTTCATTCATTTTCCAGAAAGGGATGTTTCACAATACAAGAGGTGGATTGTTGAGTGAGCAAGATCCCTGGAAGAACAGCTGGAGCCCCACTTCTACTAAGGAAGATGTTCTGGAGTGCTGCCTTCAACTTCCAGAAAGGGCAGCGTGAATAAAAGAATTGTTCCCAACCTCTGCATCGAATTGGTTTCAAGTGACAGATGTTTAGTCCAGTGTAGAAGCGAAGGCAAAAGAGTTTGAGCAAGTGGCAGCACTAATGGCCATTCAGAGCATGTTCTAAGACTATCTGGATGACCCAAGAGGTCTATGTGGATCATAACCCATTAGTATATTGGTATGGTGCGTCAATGGCCAGCACTCAGCCTGCTGGCAATAAAGTATCTGGCTTGCCCTGTAGTCAGTGTGTCTGCCGAGCGTGTTCAGAGCAGTTGGCACAGTTGGCACCGCAAGAAGGACCAGTCTTTCAACTCAAAATGTGGAGGGATTGACCTTGATCAAAATAAACAAACACTTCATATCACAAAATTTTGCAGTTCCTTAAATACCACAGGAGGAGGATGATTGGTGAGATTGAAGTGTGTTAGCTGACCAACTTCTGGGTGAACCACCTGAGTTTTAGGACAAAAGCCACGTCTTTACATGTGAATAGGCCATCTTAGAACCTTCCAATGATTATTTATCATCAAACTGCCTTTCGAAAACATTTTAGGCATTTGTATGGCCATATTGGAGTTGGCCAAGTGTGCAGTAAAGAAGCCTCTTCATTCCCTTCAAGTACATTGGAGACAATGCCTGCCTCCATCCCGTGCCTATCCTGTTTTTCATCCCCTAGCAGGACTGCTGCAGATCATTTAATTTACAAGACTATTCAATATGTGTTTGCTTGCATCAAAGACAGATACAGTTGTGTGCCACCATGCTTGGATTGGAACCAGTAACTATTGCACCAATTAGTGATATGTATTTTTGAGTGATTGTGAATGATGATTCATGTAGTGGCACACAGTGAGGGAGGGTGTTCAACAAATTTGTAAACTTGATTTTGAGGAACTGCAATGTTTGGGGTCTGATTGGTGATCGTCTACTGAAAGTGATTGGCCTTTCACACTAATTGAGATTTATTAGCCTGGCCCACTCCTTTTTTCTGGTTCTCAACTTTCAGAGACCAGACTAGTCAGTTTAGCTAAAAAACACAAATCTACACAAAACAATTACTCAAATAATGATTCTCTTATTATTCATCAACAGAAGTACATTACAGTTCGATCTCATTTGGGTCTGGACTGAGTAGGACTGATTTGTTACTCGGAGTCAGGATGATGCTACAACTCAGGATGGGACTACCGTAACCTCAACAGCCAAATGAAGGAAGTTATCAACTTCAGAGAAACCACATGATGATGACTCTAAGAGGCCTACTCAGCTCTATGAGCTGGAGAGAGGTGTGTGCTAGCTCAAATGTGGAACTCCTCGATTATGTGGTTGTGGTCGGTGAGACACCTGTTGTAGGTGGAAACAGAAGTGTGATATGACATCATCACATGAAGCACGCTGTCAGCTACATCTTATGGTAACAGTTGTGAGATTGATCCACGTGCAGCTAGTACTTGTCCATGATTGGTTATAAAATTGCTCCACTTCTCAGTTAATTCATTTCTCATGAGTCATAAATTGAAAGGTTGCAGCAGCCTATGCTCTTGCTCTGCCTCTTAGTCTTGGTACACTCCTCATGGAGCTTACTTTCTGTCCTTCTCCTTTACTCTACAATATCGTTTGTGTTTCACAATTCGCAGGACTTAGTCTTTTCCTGTATGAAAGGCAAAAGCTCCATAACACCAGATTGGTTCAACCAGGTACCTAAGAGTGACAGCCATTCTGAGAATGAAGCTGGCCCGCCCAAATTGGCAATCCAGTATCATTTTTCTATTAACAATCATAATTTTTTAAACTATGTGGGTTCATTTCACTCATCCATAATCTGTATTTACTATTTTTCAAACCTAGATGACAGAACATTTAGATATATAATAACTTCAGTCTCAGGGGCTGGAGAACTGTTTGCAATGCATTGAACTGAACTGTGTCATACTCATTCCTTCATTTCCTTCCACAACAGATTGACGAAGTGCTGCTCATGGCCCTGATGAATATTGGTGTTGTGTAGTGTTTGTCTTTGTCACACCTTTCCCCTAAACCCCTTTCCCATCCGTTCATCAAACCCCTAATCCTCTTCCCACAGGCTGTATGATTTATTGAGATGTGACTTGGAGGGGGGGATGTGATGAGAGCGATACAAACCCACTGCAGAATCTTCTATTACCTGAGCAGTGGTCCACACCAGTCCACTTACCCACCTATGCATAAAAAGAGTCCATGTTTTCGATATAGAAGAATATCATTCATCAACATCATCATTCAGGCCCTGCGTTATGTAACCGCTTAACCTTGTCCACTCCTGACTCTAAATCCACTTCTCGTGACCCAAGGATTTCATAAGTTTAATTTGAATTAGATACAAGCTCACCATAGCCCAGAAGAAGTTGCTGTTGCTAATTTTTGTTATAATATCGGGTTTTATTTGTTGTGTCGTGGTGGTAGTCTGGTCTTAGTTAGGCCTGGGCGTAGTGCGCATAGTCGTGCTACGCGAAGCAACGCGAAGATGTTCTTGCACTACTCGAGCTTCGCAGGCGTGTGTAGTTGCTTGTCACGCCCGCTCGGTGTGCGTTTTTCTTTCTCGCGAGCGGGTTGTGGGTGTTCCGGGCTCTGTTTGCGTGCTCGGGGATACTAGCTCGCGAATTTACCCATGCGGTCGCCTATGGGAGCGGCCATCTTGTTTTTCAATTGTCCCACCCGCTCGCAACGCCTTATTTCCTGTTCCGGATCACGTATAGCGTGTTCGCGATGCGCATGACATGTTCGGGAACGCTATCTACTTGTTCGCGATGACTAGTGCGTGCTCGCATGAAATATCGCGCAAACTTACCCACGCAGTCGCGATGGGCACACCCATCTTGTTTTTCCACTCTATGCTATGGTTCTGGGCCTTGTTTTCTATCCACCTTTAATCTTTGCAATCCTTAGTTTTTTTCACTGTTTTTCTCACTTTTTTTATTTATCATCTACCTCTGTCTGTCCCTAAATTCATATTTTGCATTTATTTCTACTTTTAAGCTCCTACTTCTTCCCCCTAACTTTATTTTTTCCTTCTTTTCGTTTCCGCCTCCACCCCAGAACCATGGCCAAGGGCAGCAGTACCGGCTCCAAGGGCAAAGCACCTGCGCCCAAGAGCCGGCTGCCTTGTGGCAGAATGCGCCCTGCAGGGTTGCAGGCCTGTCAGCTTTTCGGCGAGGCGGAGGTGGCCGCCCTTGTTTTTTTCATCCAGCGCCACCTCCCCTTGACCTTGGCAGCAGGCGGCAGGCCAGGCTCTGGGTACCTTACCCAGGAGCGTCACCGCCGGTGGGCGAAGGTGCACCGGGCAGTGTTTCGCTGCTCAGAGATCCGGCGCACCCACAATCAGCTGGCCCACCGGTGGTCAGACATTCTGGACCGGGAGCAGGACCTGTTGGACCTGCTAGGTATCGAGGTTGTGGCTTGGTGAGTAGCTAATATATAGTAGTATAAGTATTGTGTATAATTTTTTGACGAATAATAACACGATTACTGGTGCGCTTAGTTACATTGCAGGTCAATTACGGATTCAAAATCTCTAGTGATTGTAGGACACAGGTGCTGCTCGGCACTACTCTTACTTGTTTGCAACTTTGCGCTGGCTTGGGCTGATTAATGATGTAAGAGTTTACTTTAGAGAACTAAAGTTACTTAATGCTATTGCTAGAGAGTCTAGTCCTTCCATTGTCCTTCTGTGAAATAGTGGTGGATGGATAATAGGTTTACTTAGTATTAGTTCATATTTTTTTTTACGTTCTGCGTGACACGTCCTCTGTCAGTGAATGGTGCTTACCCCAGTTCTCCATAGAACCTTTTGTAGTTTGTTTACTGAGTGGTAGGCTTAGCATTGCCAGTCAGTAGCAGAACAACAGATGACGCAACCAACCAACAATTTGGTGTATGCACAAATTTATGCATGTGTCCTCCATCTGCGACCGCTCGAGCCTGTTCCAGGTGAGGTTGCCCCACCTCCGCTGCTCCTGCCCGCCGTGGCCAGGACCCTGCCCTGCTGAGTGCCGCGCACTGCCTTCGCACACCCCCGCTTTCACCGCTGCTTGTCTGCTGCGGCGTGCCTGTTTCCCCCCTGTGTTTTCTGTGCGCCTGCTGCTTTGTACTGTCCACTAGCCCCCCTGGTATTTTCTCCCGTTTTCTGCCCGTTTTTGCCTCCACTCGTATCTTCACCTATTCCCCCCGCTGTGTATCTTGCCTCCTCTTGTTATTTCTCCTGTCTCCCCCCGGTTCCTAACCTGTCCCCCCTCGCCTTTGCTCACTTGCCTCCCCCCTTTTTGCCTTCTGTACCCCTTGCCCCCTTACCTCCTGTCCGCTCCCTCGAGCCGCCCTCCTTCCCGCCACTGCCCCCCGGCGTCTCCACCCCCCCCTGCCCATTGGCCGCCCCGCTCCCGCCACCCAGCTGACCCGCCCTCCCGGCTCCTCACTTATGACGCCCCCAGAGCGACCGCGCAGCGGACGCGCGCAGCGGGAGCACCGATTGAGCGCCGAAGGTGCGCCAAAGGTAAGCCCGTCTGCGCCCGTCCGCGCCTGGACCGCGCCCAGTGCCAGGACCCCTGCCCTCCACCGCCAGAAGCCGACCCGATGGACCTACGACGCCACCGACCTCAACGCACTCAACACCGGCCGAACCCCGGGCTGTTACCGAGCCACACCGAGACGCACCCACGGACCCTTCAGCTGCCACTCCTGCAAGTTCACCTGCAACCGGACCCACGCCACACCAGCACCCACCAAGCCGACCTCCAGCAGCACCCACCTGAAGTGCATCCTGCTCAACACCCGCTCCGTCCACAGACACGCCGTCGAGCTCTGGAACCTGCTCGACACCACAGACCCAGACCCAGACGTCGCCTTCCTCACGGAAACCTGGATGAACGCCTCCTCAGCGCCCGACATCGCCATCCCAGAGGGCTACAAGATCACCCGGAGAGACCGCGCCAACCAGACCGGAGGAGGCATCGCCATCATCCACAGGAACACCATCCGCATCACGACCAACACCGACGACACCCTCGCACCCGCCGAACACCTGCACTTCCAGATCCACGTCAACCCCAAGACCACCCTCAGAGGCACCCTCATCTACAGGCCCCCCGGACCACGCACACAATTCAGCGAGGACATCACCGACTTCATCAGCCCGCACGCCCTCCTCTCCGCCGACTACATCCTCCTCGGGGACCTCAACTTCCACCTGGAGAACAACAACGACCGCAACACCACCACCCTGCTAGACAACCTCGCCAACCTCGGACTCAAGCAACTGGTGACCACTCCCACCCACTACGCCGGACACACTCTCGACCCGATCTTCTCTTCCAGCAAGGACACCGCCTTCAGCCACGCCACGGGACTCCACTGGACGGACCACAGCTGCGTCCACTTTAGCTTCAGGAGGACCACGCTCCACCATCACCAGCAACAGGCTCCCCGCAGAAGCTGGAACAAGATCACTGCAGACCAGCTCGCTACTTCCCTGAACAAGAACCCTCCCACCAGCACAACAAACCCCAGCCAAGCAGCCACCAACCTCACGAAATGGATCAGCGACTGCGCAGACGACCTCGCCCCGCTGAAGACCCCGCCGAACAGACCCGGCAGCAAGAAAGCCCCATGGTTTAACGACGAACTCAAGAGCTCCAAGAAGAACTGCAGAGCACTCGAGAAAACCTGGCGCAGAGACCCAACACCGGACAACATGACTGCCCTCAAGCTCGCCACCCGAAAACACCACCAGCTGATCCACGCCACCAAGAAAACCGCATTCAAGGAACGACTGGACAACAACGCACACAACAGCAAGGAACTCTTCAACATCGTGAAAGAGCTCTCCAACCCCAACGCCGGAAACAACGACATCACCCCTTCGCAAGACCTCTGCAACTCCCTCGCCTCCTACTTCCACAACAAGATCGCGGACATACACAACAGCTTCAGCACTCAACTGACGCATGCCACGACCGAACCACCTCCCCCCACCACCACCCTCTGCACCTGGACCCCGATCAGCACCGAAGACACCATCCGCACGATGAACTGCATCCACTCCGGATCTCCGACAGACCCCTGCCCTCACCACGTCTTCAACAAGGCCGACGCTGTCATCGCACCCCACCTGCGGGACATCATCAACACCTCCTTCGACATCGCCACCTTCCCGGAGAGCTGGAAGCACGCCGAACTCAGCGCCCTACTCAAGAAACCATCAGCAGACCCAACCGACCTCAAGAACTACCGCCCCATCTCGCTGCTCCCGTTTCCGGCCAAAGTCATCGAGAAGACCGTCAACAAGCAACTGGCCGCCTTCCTCGAGACGAACGGTTCGCTCGACCCCTCGCAGTCTGGCTTCCGGGCCAACCACAGCACCGAGACCGCCCTGATCACAGCCACCGATGACATCCGAGCCCTGCTCGACAACGGAGAAACAGCGGCCCTCATCCTCCTGGACCTCTCCGTGGCCTTCGACACTGTCTGCCACCGTACCCTAGTACAGCGCCTCAGCAACGTCGGCATCCAGGAGAAGGCACTGGAGTGGATCACCTCCTTCCTCGCCGGAAGGACACAGAGAGTCCGCCTCCCCCCGTTCAGATCGGAAGCCACCGAAGTCATCTGCGGCGTTCCTCAAGGCTCCTCGCTCAGCCCAACACTCTTCAACGTCTACATGAGCCCCCTCGCAGCCATCGCACGCCAGCACAACCTGAACATCATCTCCTACGCCGACGACACCCAGCTGATCCTCTCCCTCACTAACGACCCCGCCACCGCCAGAGCCAACCTGCACGAAGGGATGACAGACGTAGCCAAATGGATGTCGAACAGCCGCCTGAAACTGAACTCGGACAAGACGGAAGTCCTCATCCTGGGATCCTCACCCTCCGCCTGGGACGACTCCTGGTGGCCCCCCGCCCTAGGCAGCGCACCCAAACCACCAGACCACGCACGCAACCTGGGCTTCATCCTGGACTCCTCCCTCTCCATGACCAGACAAGTCAACGCCGTCTCCTCGTCATAATTCAACATCCTGCGCATGCTACGTAAGATCTTCCGATGGATCCCCACCGAGACCAGGAAGACGGTCACCCAGGCCCTCGTCACCAGCCGTCTGGACTACGGCAACTCCCTCTACGCCGGAACCACCGCCAAACTCCAGAAGAGACTCCAGCGGATCCAGAACACCTCAGCACGACTCATCCTGGACATCCCCCGCCGCAGCCACATCTCCGGACACCTGAGAGACCTGCACTGGCTCCCGGTCAACAAGAGAATCACCTTCCGGCTCCTCACCCACGCACACAAAGCCCTACACAACCAAGGACCAGGATACCTCAACAGCCGCCTCAACTTCTACGCTCCCAAACGCCAGCTTCGTTCGACCAGCCACGCCCTCGCCGCCGTCCCCCGCATCCGAAGAGCCACCACAGTTGGAAGGTCCTTCTCCTACCTGGCTGCCAAGACTTGGAACTCCCTTCCGACCCACCTCCGCCTGACCCAGGACCACCTCGCCTTCAGGAAGCAGCTCAAGACCTGGCTGTTCGAGCAGTAGCGGACCCCCCCACCCCCCCAGCGCCTTGAGACCCTCCGGGTGAGTAGTGCGCTATATAAATGCTCTGATTGATTGATTGATTGATCTCATCTATGCATATTTGAAGGCAAAAATAAAATGGAAATGCAGACTCACTGAACAATTGGCCCGTCTGGAATAGGTGGTGTAGGTCAGGTGGTACTTAGGCTTCGTTAGTATTCTGGAATCAGAATGATTATGGAACATTTGATTAGTGTTCAGTAGACGGTCCGTGAATCCTGCAAGCCAATAGTCGTTTTGATTAGATAGGTCACTTTTATTGCAATTGCTGTTTCCTAAAACGTTTTTTGAGCGTTTTTTTAATGATTTATTAGTTTCACAGCACTCATTAATGTTTGTCTCTTTCTTTATTATTTCTTACATGATCAGCACCCACGGGCAAGAAGACGGGGTCCGAGTCGCAGGGACAACCACCAGAGGACCGTTCCTCTACCGAGGGTCCTGCTGCTGGCCCCAGTAAGTCCTCCAGTGGTTATATGAACAATTATATTTCCCTAACTTTTAACACACCTTCTTTTTTCCGAACTATTAATTACGGTTCCACTTCCTAATTAAATTTTTTACAAAAGCTTCTTTGATCTTGATTATCTGTTTCCAAATTTTGGTTATCCCTGCCTTTAAGTTCCTTCTAACTGCCTCTGCTATGACTCTCTGAACTACTACTATTAGACTGTCTGTAGCTAAGCTTGCCCTGTTGGCAACTTTATTTAAGGTTTTCTTTTGAATAAAGCTCTGATAGACCAATAGCTGTAGCCAATGAGTCCACTCCTGTCCTTTGGGTTGTCCTCTTTAATCTCGAGGCAGAACTATGCAGAAGAAAATAGGATGTTGGTGATGGGAGGTTGGACCTTACTCACACATCAGTCAGAACTCAGAACCCACAATTACCTGACCGACTAGCTATAGTGTCTCATTAGGTCCCGAACCCCCACACGGAGATACCCAATGATTATTACACAACCCAGAACATAACACCCTTTCGCTCACTCACTCGTGTAAGTCCACAACACCACACCAAATACCACAGAGTATATGTGTAAGTTCAAAAGGTTTCAACTTTATTTATTTCGAAATCACAAGCTTTGTAAGTTGTTCCATGAAAATACTACAGCCAGCTCCAACATGCAAAATAAATAAGATTAAAACAGTAAACATTTGTTACAACTAGTGCATGATAGAAAAGATCTGTGTGAATTCTGGGAGACCCCTCACCGTTGAACGTAGAAATACTGGTTACATGCATCTTTCGTAAGCTCTGCAAATCTCTGGTTCGACAGTATAATGCAATTATGCAAACATTTTGCAGTTATGCCAAAAAGTGTAACATTCTGGCTAAGCAATAGGTACTAACCAAACTTCATAAAAAAGTGGCTTGTTTTTGGACCTCTTCACTTGTGTGCAACACTCATGTGGCCTTAAAGGCGTCTTACTGCACAACAAGCTGCAAGATAATATGCGCAAAAGAGTAGACATGAAGCTAAAATGGTTACATGGCTCAGGTTAACTTTCCAAAGAGTAGAGTAGGAGTAGAGATGACCCTAGGGACCATATAATCCTACTAATGTCTGTCTACTGACTCTACTCTAGGACGCAATTTGGACTAGTGATGGTGTATGTTGTACTTTAACTGTTTTTTCAATCTTTCTTCCTAGTGAAAAAGAGTAAAATAATGGGAGGTGTACAGGCATCTAAAAAGGTGTCATTTTTTTATAGGCGTACTACCAGTACCAACCACCAGTGCCGGCGGGGCTAGCGGCGATGGCAATACAGCCATTCCGGAGGGTGGCAGGAGATGCAGCACCTACAGGAGCTCCAGGGGGAGAGCCAGCAGCAGTGGTGGGCGTTGGTAAGTTATATTCTTTACTTATTGGCATTACTAGCTAGCTGCAAGGGGAACACTTCCTCACTGTACTGTGAGACTTATTAATTAAGTATGAACTTGAAGTTGTACTGAACAATATACAACGGTTGAAGAAGACACCCTTTACTTAGCATTGCCAATGCATTAGCAATAGCATTACCAGTGTGAGTTGAGTAACCAATGGCCTCTTCTATCCGACTCCAGCTCAGCTGTGAAAGTTATGGAGAAGACTAAAAGTCAGATCAGATGACCTTGATGGATGTGTTGAACAAAAAGGGAAAGAAGGGTGGAAGGAGGAAGGACGAGCAAGATGTAATATGACTAGCAGAGAAGGATACTTTGGAAGCAGCATGCAGGAGGCTGATAGGAATCAGATGCATGGGTTGTTGAGGGATGGGTGGAAAGTGAAAGAAGATGCCTGCCTGGGTGGGTGACACTGTATGGGTGGATAGTGGATAGCAAGAATCATCAGCAGCGTTTGTGTCAAACTCAAAGCCAAGGTAAGGAAGGAAGGAGTGGACGCATGGGTGGTTGTTGGTGAAACCAGCTAAGGTTTGTTACGCGATATATAACAAAAGAATGATAGACATTTACTTTTAATGGATGGATGCCTGGATGTATTCATCATGGATAGCATAGGTGGAGACTGTCACTGGATGCAGACCAGAGTCTTACTTTGAAGATAATGTAAAAGAAACTGCGCCAGAGTAGCAAAGCAGAGGGTAATATTTATATAAAAGTAGGATTTTATTTCAGAATACAGCTGACTCCAAGGACCACTTCCTACCTATGTTCATTTTTTTCCGCTTGTGTCAGCCAGCCTGCAAAGGGTGGCCTATCTGTTGGTTACACAAACAATGAACAAAGTACCTTATGCAGTACTGCTGGCGGGTGGTGATGTGGGGAGGGGAGGGGCAGGGTAGGGGGTAGTAAACTATGGTTTATGAATGCAGTGCGCACAACTAAATTTGTTTTATTCATTTGAATTTTTACTTACCAGTAATTGTCCACAATTCATAGTTTGCTCCCCCCCCACCCTGACCCTCCCCTTTCCCACGTCACCGCCCGCCAGCACTCCCACAACCGACCGCTACTGGACTGATATGTCGTCGTTCCATGTAGGCAATGATCATTGGATCAGAAATATATTATAATAATCTGCCTTTTTGTAGTAGTCAGGGTACAGTGAAAGTAAAATTGAGCAATTGCCCTTCATGTAACAGAGTATGGCCAATGCCACCCATAATCTAAAAATACGAGCTTTCCCACCTGCAGAGGAGTAAATAAAAGTAACGTGAGTCTGCGTATTGACTCGTATGCTGGTCTTGGACGGAAGCGTATCTGACTGAGCTGGCATGCCGGCTACAACAAGGTTATGTAATTTAGCTAAACTAGAGTTAAGAAAAAGACTGTTGTTCTGGGGACTGGAGTCCATTCATAGTACTAGGGCAAGTATAATGCCGGAAGCAAAAACTCCAACAAATGTTAGAAGCCGAGGAAGCGGGAGGATAGATACTTACCACAAATGTTATGTACTGCGCTTGCTAGTGCTACTGTGCCACCATGTGTTGAATTAATTTTTTGTTACTGTTTTGCTAAGAGTATTGGTTACAAATCTGTTTCTTTCTTTATAGATCCTCCTTCCCAAAACCCAACGCAGAAGGAATTGGCAGCCAGGGCCCGGTGCCGGAAACTGGAGGCCATCTGTGAAGAATACCACCGGCTGGTGGCTCAGACAGAGGAGGAGGAGCAGGCGGCAGCAGCTGCAGCCTCTTCCAATGCCCTGGCTCCAGCCAGGCCCCGTCCCCAGTAGTACAGCGCCACGGTCAGGCAGCCGCCCACCGCCACCCTTTTTCAACAACTGCTGCCCCCCCACATGGATGCAAATGTAAGTGCTGGGCATTTCGCCATAAACTTCTCCTCGGGATGGCACAGCTCGAGGACCAATTAGAGGAGCGAGTGAAAATCTTGGTGGACAAACACCTGAAAGCCCGCCGATTGGAGATGGACCCTGTTAATTTGCCCCTTTTTTAGTACTTTTGTTGATGGGTGGGAATTGGGTGTTGGGGTTTCTTATTTTTTGGACATTGGTTGGACTTGGACATTGGTTGGGGTTAGGGAGAGGAGTGGGTGAGGTGTGGGATAGTTTATTTCTGTTAGGGAAATAAATGTTATTTATTTATACTTACACATACAATGTTAATGTTTTGTGGGGGGGGGTTACTGTTTCACGAATTTATGTACATCACAAGGTTTCCTTGCTGATGCAGGGCAGCAGCCAGTGTTGGATTTAAATAATCTGCTAATTTTGTAACATGCAAACAGATAGATGCGGTACCCCTCACTGAGTTATATTTGTCCTACTAGTACTGTCAGTCGCTCCTCCTAGCCCATTATACCTCCCAGCAAACTTATCTTACCTGTGATTGATGAGGATTAAGTTCGGCACAGCAATGACTGCATGGTTTCTCAAGAGAATGGAGAAGATGCCATAGTTGTGGTGGTAGTAGTAGTAGACACTGGCACTAGCATTTGCATACAAAAAAAAGAGACAGTCACTTGCCTGAGAGAGACTGTGGGAGTAGTAGAAAAGTACAGTACAGAAGAAGACTGCCAAACAAACAATATTGCAACTGCTAAAGTTAAAGAAAACATAATGGTGGCAGGGACAGCCTAGTACAAGAAGTTAAGAAGTTACTGTAGTTGTATCGAAGGAGCGACTTAATAATCGTAATTCGTAAACTTTCCTGCTGTGAATCCAATCAATGCCGGCAATTAATTATGATGTATTAGGTAGGTCCCTTTGGAAAATAAACTGGCTTGTACATAGACTGAGCATGGGTGGGCAAGCAGAAGAAGATCCTCGCCTGGCCTCGTTGACAATGAGTTAGTGTTGCTTTCACCACATATGCCCCAGCAAGCGTGTGATCAATTGTTGGTGTACATTTAATGTAGTCACATCACACATTCAATATAAAATCACACAGCTCGGGGGAAGAGGGTTAGGGTTTGATGAATGGATGGGAAGGGAGGTTTGGGGAAAGGTTTGACAAAGAAAAACAGAGTGCATGGAGAAAACAAAAGCAAAACAATCTTTGAAGACGACGATGATCCACTATCAAATAAATCTATAAAGGGAGAAAAAGGAAATGCATGCATGATGAAGATAACTTGATGGTTAATGAGTAGTACTTAACTACTACTACACAATTAGACAGTACAGGGAAGTAGTATTATATGAAATCTGCCTTGCCTGTATGCTCTCAGAGAAACCCTAATTACCTGCTGTACCGGGCCGAAAGCTAGCAAAGAAAATTAAAAAATAGTTGTATGGATCAATTAGCAAATAAACAACAATACAACACACAGTCGTAAAATGGTTGAAGAGAAAAAAGGAATCAAATTATTTAGAAGACGAATGATGATTATGATACTAAAGTTACTGTATTATACAGGTCCAATTGTGGAGTTGTATCTCGTCATTCATCTTGGTCCTCCCGTCCATGGACAGTGACTCTGCACATCATTATTGGGTGCCACTGGCTGGCTGATGCGGATTGGTAAGGTAAGGGTGAGTTGTTGCTCCAAGTATAATAGCACTGGGTAAAGGCTGGCCTGTAAGTGTAGATGGAAAAACAAAAAGGATATTGAAAAATAAATGAATTTTAAAAAAGCATCAATTACGGTATAATGCAAGCAGACAAGACTCTTGAGCGAGAACACTTTCAGACTGAGGCGGCTTGGATACATTGTGTCTACTCTAGTACTATTTACACAGCATTAATCTACAAGAACAACAGGACAGTAGCCAGCACAGAAGAACAGGCCCACGGCACCGGGCCGTGACCCAAAAGCCATTTACCTTTGACAGAGACAGACAAAAGGCATATACAGCAACCTAGCATTTTCCAAATCAAGTGACTAAATCAATGCCCCACTGTCAGTCATCAACATACCACTATTTGACTCCACCATTGCACGGACATGTAGCCTAGGTCTGCTGTGGTTCTTGTTGAATTGTTGTGTTTACCTTTTATGCCAGTTCGTGAAATGCAGTTATTCCATCAATCATCTCAGATCCAGCTGACTGACTGCGTGCAAAGATAGTATGGTAATCATCATGGTGAGGTGTCCAACACAACTCAGTCTGTAGTGAGTGACTCCGATTAAGTAAGTCCAGACTGCACCTGCAGTAGTAGGAGTACAATGTGGTTATTAAACAACAAGGAAACACTGACTGTCACTTGAGTCACTTTTACTTTGTATATTAACTACATCCAATGCAATGCATGGCATCATTCATTAATCATATACCTGTCTTGCTCTTCTCTTTGGCTGTCAGATCAGAGATGCCAAGCCTTCTGAAATTGATGACAAGTTTACTTTACTTTTGGATGCCTGCTCAAGTTCTGATAGTGAAGAGTTGTGGGTGCCTGCAGACAGAGGCGGTAGCCTTAGGACAGTGATGAGTTTCGGCTTGGAAACAAAACAGAGGATGGCTGTAGTCACGTACGTTTAACTTGTTATGGAGGGACTGTTAGAGGCTACATTATTGTAGTATTCTCCATCTCCATCCAATGTCTGGCTTGATGGAAATGCATGTAGGGTGAGTCAGGAAGATGGAGCAGGACTCTGAGGAGTGGAGTGGACAGTTAAATGCACAGACGTGCAACTTCAATAGGTACATAAAAATAGGAGACGGTGGTGATGGATTTGTTGTGGTTTGATTTGAACCAGAAAGGCAGATATACACACACACACAAATTAAGGAAGGAATAAAGTAATAATTTGAAAGCCTAGTTGTCAGGGAAGAGGAGCTCGTCCTCAAACTCTGGAGATTCGGACAGAAGTTGGTCATGTAACCCTCTGCTTATGTCTACGGAGTCGCTCTTCTCTTACTGCTGTGAATCACGTATTTTGTAGTCCGGTGGTATAAACTGCTGATTCATTTTGATCATGGTTAACCTCTCCACGCTTTTGGACGAGAGACTGGTCCTTTTCACAGTTACAATGGTACCAGCAGCACTGAAAACACGCTTAGAAGAGACACTTGCGACAGGGCAAGCCAGATACTTTATCTCCAGCCTGTTGAGCACTGGCCATTGGCTTCTTTTCCCATACCAATACACCAATGAGCTTTGCTCCATGAAGACCTCTGTTGTGTCATCCAGATAGGCCTGGACCATCCACTCAATGTTCAGGGGTGCTCCGGTTTGCTTGGCCTCATTTGACTTTGCATCAGCAACGGACCTACCCATCCCTTTCCATAGAAACCAATCAGTTATCATTTGGTTTGCTGTGTCTGATGGATCTGATCCTGTTGGTGCTGTTGTTGATGTTATTATTGGTAGTGTTGGTGACTTGGAAGCAAACACACTGCTCTCATGCGCTGAAATAGAACTTGACTCTGGATGCCCTGTAGTACTTGCTCTGTCCTGGGGTGGCACTGGCAGGCCTCTAAATGAGAGCTGTTCATTTCCTAAATCAGTGGCTTCCTCAGCTATTAAAGTTTTGTACTTGGCAACATACACTTCTGAAAAAGGAATTACTGCATTACTGTTCAGAAATAATTTGTACAGTGGATCCAAAATTGTGGCAGTAATGTAATGTCGATGTGACACAACCTTATTTTAAATCCTTGTATTTTCAGATAAGCGAACTGCTAAGGCGTTCGCCAAATAACATGCGTCTACTTTGTCTTCCACACCTTCGTACGTTTCAGACACCTCCTTCAGCTGTTGCTCTAGCATGTACAACAATGGGATAGCTTGGCCCATAGTACAGTCCTCCCTGCTCACTGCACGTGTGAATACCTCAAAAGGAAGTAGCATCTCTGTCAGGCATTTAACAAGGTCCCATTGCACCATCTCAACGATCATGGCTTTCACAGTAGGATCCCCTAATCTTCTTGTCATGGCATAAGCATTAAGTGGTATGTACTGCTCAAACAGATGATCAAGCATCTAATAAGTTGAGTTCCAACGTGTTGGCACCTCCTGGATGAGTGCTTTGACTGGCATTTTATGCTCATGTTGAATGACCCTCAGCTGCTTCTGGGCTTTAAAAGAATGGTTGAAATGTGTGCATATTCTTCTGCAGGTGGTCAATAAGTTGCTGACTTTGCTTTCATTTTTCAGGAAGTCTTGAACAACAATGTTAATGTAGTGTGCCAGACAGGGGACCCTGAAATAGCCACCATCTTTCATGACCTTAACTACATTACTGCCATTGTCTGTGGCAACAAAACCAATGTTAAGCCCTCTTGGTCGCAGCCACTCAAAGACCTTGCTGTTAAACTAATCCAAAATGTTTCCAGCAGTATGATATTTCTCCATAGCAAACATGGCTACAGTTGCATGTTTGCGAGTGTTATGAAAAATCTCAGCAGTGTCAACGCCTGCAGATATCTTTTCTCTAACACCCTAAAAAGAGATCCAGTGTACAGTGGCTTGGCAACTGGTGCACATGTCTGTTGTCAGGTGGATACTCTGAACAGCACTCTGTTTTAAGGCTTTTCCAAGCAATTCCAGCACATTGTGATGTAGTGCTGGAACAGCAACTCAGGCGAAATAGTAGCGGCTGGGAACCTTCCATTTTGGGCAGATGGTTGTCACAAATTGCAGAAAACCCACTCCTTCAACAAAAGAAAAAGGGAGTAGGTCCAGCGTTAACATTTTAGCCAGCTTCACATTATACAAACGTGCTATTGGGTAGTTGCATTCGTACTGTCCCTCCTGTCTAGTAAACATGCTAAGAATGGTACGCTGCGTGGTATTCCTTTCTGTTCAGCTCGACACTGCACTTTTTTGCATCGCAGTACTCCTTGGTGTCTCAGGCTGAATCTTACTCATGTGCCACTGAGATGTTGCTGATGCTGAGGATGTGGGCGGTACCACTGCAGTGCTGGGGACAGGGCTACTTTGTGTACCACTACCAGAGAGAATGTATCCCTCTTCTTCTTCTTCCTGTTCCACCGTGAGCGGACCTTCTACTCCTTTATCCCCACCAACAGCAATGGTTCCAGTTTTTATGCGACGAAGGTGGTCCTCCCAGGTGATTGCGTTGTGTTTTTTCAGATGGGTCATTTGGCCTCCGGTACCATAGTTTGTACCAAGCTTACCACGACTAACGAAGGTATGACAAATGGAGCATATAGCACTGTTCTCCTCCTTTACGCTAACCATAAAGAAGTCCCACACTGGGACTTTTGTCTCCTGCTTGAGGTGCCACTTTCAATGCCGGATGAGCTGGAGGGTGTCTGTTGAATTTTACTCCGTGGCTGTGCAGTACCACTACCTACTTCTGCTGTGGTGCTTGTGCTGGCTATTGAATGCTGCCGGCCCTTTGCTAATGTAAATATGGAAGCTGGAGGTTGTGTTGGTGTTGCCTGTGTTGGAGGTATGCATGCTACATCCCTAGTCGCACTCGCAGCCATTCTGGATAGGTTAATGATGTTGGTCTCTATGTCCTCGGGTCGGGAGTGATCTTCATGATAACTGGATCTTCATCATCATTATCATTATCCTGCTGTTCTACATCGTCCTCCATAAGTCTAAGGCTTTCTGAAACCTTCTTTTTCCCTAGCCTGGTCTTGGGATGTGTCTTCCTCTCATGCCCAGATTGTTGTGACTCCCAAGTGAGATCTAGGTCATCAGAAGGGATGCTTGGCGAAGAACTCCATGGACTAACCCCCCTTTTCCTTGCTGGGGATTTAGGAGACAATGGATCTCCTGAATGAGTGGCTTACTCTTCTTCTTCATCTGCATGAGGCTCAATTTCCTGAACTGCCCCTACTTCGGGAGGAACAACAACTACTATTGCGGGCGGTGGTTGCGGTTGTTGTTGCTCACCACTTATCTGCTGTGTTACCTCGTGCGTTGATTGTGTACTACTTTGAGATAGCGATAAGTTTAGGTCAGGCTCAGCATCACTGCTTTCCACCATTAGGTTGGCTACCTCTTTCACACTCATCTGCTTGGGCCTGGGTTGTTGGGTTGGGCCCACTGATGTGGAGGTGCTGCCCCCAGCTTGCCCCCCGGACACCGCTGCTGCAGGCGTACTTTTTGGTTTCCCAAAAAAGGTTTCGGGGTCAACAACAGACTTAAGTGCCACTTCCTTCTTCTGTTCTTCCTTCTTCTTCTCAGCAACTTTCTTGGTCTTGGAGGACCTGGTACCTGTTTCTTTGGGCCCATCTTCTTCAGATGTCAGCAGCACTCAGTTGCACAAGTTGCAGAGATGTCTGGTCATGTCACACCACACGTCACGTACAACAGCAGGACGTCTGTCTGGCAGTACAACGGGCGATGATGACAGACACCTCCTCCTCAGTCTTTTGTGCACCTACAAGCAAAGAACGCAGAAGAACATCAGTGAAACGTGGAATTTGTTGTGCTTTAATTTTAATTACTACTAGTTTACACTCAGTAAGAGTAAGAATAGCAAAGAACTAAAATACAAATGTAGTGGAAGTGGAACCTGTTTGTCCTTAATTTGTGCATCATGTGGGATGGATGCAGCATCAGGGACCTGCAGCTGGCAATGGGGATGGAAGCAGTAAGCCAAGAGGAACAATGGAAAGACACACAGGCACATGTGGCAAAAACAAAACAGCACACTACTACTACCACCACAAAATGGCCCTGAGCCACATGGTCATTATCACAGGCACAAGGGTAAGGCCCGGAAAACAATGAACTCAAGCAGGCCTATATCCCTATATGGCCAGACAAAGGAGGATGCCTGTTACACATCACAGCTTTAATGCAAAAAAGAAAATCCGCATGGCTAAAAGGTTGGAAAGGTACACAACAACAACACATACACATGCAACAAAGGCAATTATTAACACACATCCAAAAAGTTAACTACACCCCAAAAAACACATTTTGGAATTCAATCCAATGCCATCCATGCCCTAAATGATGTTTAACTTCAACAGACAACATAGAAACAGTGACATCAAGCACCCCCGATGAGTACCTCTGGGAGTCTGGGCCTACTGACAGAAAGGTCTAAGTTTGGAGGCCTAAGGCAAAAGCACAGTGGAAGATCCCACAAAATGGCCGCCACCACATAGCCTGGCCACCGACAATAACATGAAAAAAAAGAGAAGACAGACAATGCAGGCCTATGGAAAAAGCACAATGCTTTGCTTCACAAAATGGTTGCCACCACACATGGTCAGCCCACCCAAAACAAGAAAGTACATACAAAGGACAGGAACAGGAAGTTGGAGTCTCTGGGGAACTTCTTTCCTCTTTTAAAAAGAATTTGAAACCAGAAAAATTACTCCATGTTCCAAAAACTACAACCAAATGACAACCTGAGGAGTTTTTTAGCAAAATGAACAAAATCATCATTTTCTAGAAGGTTTTATGAAGCTCGAGACATATTGCTCGCCAGATTGCAAATTAGGCGTGTTCGGCATCGCGAACTGTACAAAAAGTTGTTATCGCGCGCGCGAAAACGCAGATTGAGCGCGCAAAGAAGACAAAAACTGTAAGTTTGCGTCGTCGCGCTATGCAAAGTTACCTAAAGTACGCGAGCTGAACTCCTAGGGTTACCTACTGGCAGAAAAGCCCTATTTATTTAACACACATTCAAAAACTGAGATTCCACCCCAAAAAACACATTTTGCAAATCAATCCAAAGCCATCCATGCCATACATGATGGAAACATTCAACAGACAGCACAAAAATAGTTGTTTAACTTTCATGCACCCATGATGACTGCTGATGAGTACCTCTGGGCCTACTGGCAGAGTAGGCCACAAGCTTCAAGGCCTATGGTAAAAGCACAGTGGCTGGTCCCACAAAATGGCCGTCACCACATGGCCAGGGCACCCACAGAAAGTACATACAATGAACTCGAGCAGGCCTACACTAAATATATGAACTCCTAGGGTTACCTATTGGCTGAAAAGCCCCTATTTAATTAACAGACACCCAAAAACTGAAATTCCACTCCAAAAAGCGCAGTTTGCGAATCAATCCAATACCATCCATGATGTTTAAAAACTTGAAATTCAACAGACACCACAGAAACATGGTTGGACCCATGGGTATCTCTTGGCCTACTGGCTGAAATTTCAAAGAAATACAACTTGGCCCCTCATGAAAGTACAGGCCTCCCACAATAATAATTTTTAAAAAGGATGAAAAGCCCAGAAAACTAGATTTAAAAAAACCTAATCAAACAAACATGTACACCAATTCTCCAACTTACTTGTGAAATAAAATTTCAAATCCAAAAGTCCTCAATAAATCCAATCCAATGATATGATACAGCAGACAAACACAAAAAGTGATCCTTCCAGCTCCAAATCCAAATGAAAGTGAACAGCACATGAGAACGCATATTGAGCGCGCGAGGAAGAAAAACAACTACGCTACGCTGTAGCTTGCGAAGTGCGAAGTTGCCGAAACTTCGTAAACTACACGAACGGAGCGTAGTTCACCACACAGGGTTAGTCTTAGTCTTTCTAAAGTTATGATGTAAATATAATATAACCCACTCACTCTGTTTTTCCTTCGATCAAGTTGCCTGTGAAGGTTAATCCTTTGGTTAATCCTACAGTTGGAGTTCACCTAGGTGGGAGTGGGATCTTGCTTCTTATGCCTTCCCTGTTAGCGCGCTAGCCTGCTATTACTATCACCCCCATTAAGAAGGCATCTCAGGAAACCCTGCAGTAAGGAGGTTGAGAGAAGTAGCAGCCATTGCCTCACGTAATCAGGTAAGAGAACTATGGAGTGAAGGGGAACTAGTTTAGTTAGTAACTAACTTCTACTGAAGATGTTTGTCTAAGTTGTTGCAGGCAATATAGGCAATGGCAGTCCTCCCTAGTGGTCAGTAGATTTACAGAGGGCAGTAGGACAAGGGTATAACTAACTTGTATACACTTTTTAAAGCAGATTTAAAAAACAGGCTGCACTAATAGGTGGCAGTACAAAGTAAAACACCCATAAAAGAATTGAGGCATAAAGTAAAATAATATTTTCCCTTTAATTTTTTTTAAACAATGAAAGTAAAAAAAACCACCCACCCCACACATCCCCCTGCCCCCAACCAATATCCAAAAGAAAGAATGTCCAAAGTCCAACTTTTCCTTCTCAATTCTCACCCTCTCCACCTACAACAAAAGTCCATCCTACATTATGGGGCATCAGCTTTGGAGGTAACGTTTGCCACCTCCTGGTAAACCTACACCAGCTCACAGACCACGTGGTGTTGGAAGCGATCTGGGTGTGGAGGGATAGCCGTGGTCGATCAATACAAGGTTCCCAGTTGCAGGTGGAGCTGCCAGCTTTATGGCCGGGATAGAGTATTTCGTGGCTGAGTGGAGGAACTGTGATGGCAGATGCTGCCTCCTCCTCCATAGCCACCAGTCAGTGATTTTCGGCCTGGATTGCCTCCATCTGCTGATGCCGCAGCCGGGCTGCACACTCCTGCCAAGATGGTGGACCAGCAGGAGTAACTATATAAAAAGAGAAATTGGAAATAATGTTCTGTGCAAACACTTGTTTATATATATAGTGGCTAGTGGCACAGTAGCAGTACATTGCTGGTCCCGTAGGGTCATTGGAATGTTTGATGTGATTAGTCACAGGGCCAAGTTGTCCCCACACATGCCTCACTGACTGGCTCCAAGGAATTAAACTAGAATACAATACCACCAGAATAAAACTAAATGTTTTTTTCTTTTCAAGGATTTCCTAGTAAAAAAATCAAATTAAACTAACACTTTGTGTGTAAATAAACTATAAAGAAAAATAAATGAACTCTCAATGAGTAAAACATTGTGCACTATGCAGTACAAGTATCCTTTTTGTTGTGCTAAATCAATAGAGGCATTCTCCTCTCTACAATCCGGTCAGCTGTTATGGATAATATATTATTATCTCACTTTAATTCCAGTGGCCCTGCTCTTCTCCGACTCCCTTTCAATTCTACCATGACTTTAAATAGGCAGATGAATATTAATAATATATCACACGTCAGATGTAAAATGTAGATATCCTGTCTGTCACAAGTAGACAGTGTGAAAAACGATGCACTGCAGTACAGGGAAAGGAACAGGAAAGCTTTTATTTTGCACATTTTTCACAGAGTATCCCACTGGCCAAACTCTAAATCAGGTACTTAGTCCCGCTTTACTCCTTGGCCTCTTTCTCCACCACAAATTATTTTGAACAAATACCTTCACTTGGCAGTAAGGAAACTTACTCAACTGCAGTGTACATTTGAGGGATTAGGGTGGGTACAGATTTTGCTATAGTATAGTGGGGTGTCACTGATCTGTGCTAAGCTTTACTTACTTGCTGTAGTTGATGAACGACAAAAGGGAAACATTTGAACCGGCATAATCATAAATACGTTATGGAAGTCATGGAATATATACATATAAAGTTCTTTTTCTTGTTCCTGATCAAACAGTTAAAACAAAAGAGTGGCCATGTTCATGGTGGCCTCCACCCAATACTGTGCTATAATTCATTTGTATACCAGCAGTTTCCATGGCAGTACAGCATGGCAGGCATCATAGCTCTGCCCAACAATCACAAAACATTTTTGGCGAGACTACCTGGCTTTTCCAACATTGTGAACCAATGGCAACAAACTACCCAAAGTGATATTTTAGATAGAAGAGCATGGGCAGAGCTATGATGACTAAGTCATTGAAGCACAATGCGGGGGTGGAATAATTGGTCAATGAAGGACATATGGTCTTGGTTGGCAAATGCAATATGGGATACTTTCCTGCTATGCTTCACTGCCATGGAAACTGCTGGTATACAAATGAATTATAGCACAGCATTGGGTGGGGGCCACCATAATCATGGTTTTAACTGTTAGATCATGAAAAAGAAAAAGAATTGTTCAGTTAATAAAAAATTACAAGGTGGCACATCTATCTCACAACGTACATAAAATCCCAAAATAGCTACCTTTAAAAAAAGCCAAATTTAAAACAGTTTCAGAATAATCCCAAATTTAAAACAATTGATTTGTTCTTTAAACCACCTAAACATATACTACCTTAATGCAATTACAAGTGGATTATACAACCTACTATTTCAGCTGTATTCCTCTATGTGTCCGATTCCATCTATTATTATTAATCATGCTACTTTATAAGCTATGGCATGTAAAACGAGCAACAGGTATGTTATAACGAAATAGCCTTTTGAAAAACGTGTAGTCCTCTCTCCCTTTTTTTTCATCTTATTTGCCTGCATTAAATAAAGGGAGGTTACATCTTTTAGAGATCTAAGGTGCAACCTCTTCTTGTAGCTATACAGTTACTATGCTCTTATTTTTCACATTGTACTAGACACTCTTATATAAATGAGCCAACCCAACTTTTACTTTGATTTGCTCTCCTTCCAGAGCGAGAGACCCTTACTAAGCACTATTAGCTAACTTACCCACTGCAATATCCACAAACCTTAAAATGTTTCCAGTACAACATAAATCTTCTCCCAGCAATTCAGCTATTACTGTGTGACGGCATGTGCGAACAGCATATTGAACAATAAAATGAAACTCTTCTTAACAAACATGGGTGGTGAATTATATACTAACTTACTTGGGCCTGCAATCATCACAGTAGAGAACAATAACTGTGTTCTCTTAATCTTACAGTACCACAAGATATATATGGGGAGAGGGAAAGCTTGCTAACAAAGCCAAAGAAAGCTACGGACTAGTACTGACAGGAGGAAGTCAGCTACAGAAACATGAAATATAGAAAATTAGGAAATGCAGGGATTACAGGAATTTAACAAACATTAGATACAGGATTTGAAATAAAAGCAGACAGTATAAAAAAGTAAACAAGACAAAATTTAAATAATTCTACTGGTGGGGAGAGGTGGAAGTTAGGGAAATAAATAATAACAGGCCTTACTAGGGGGCCAAGAGAACCATCATCCAAAGCCGTGGCTCTAGTGGTTCGATCTGCAGCGCCACTGGTGGTGGCATTGTTAGTGGCAGCTCCTCCTTCGCCGGCCTTAGAAGATGCCCTCTTGCCCTTGGGTGCTGATATAAGAAATAAAGAAGGTAAAACATAGATTAGTGGTACACTTAATCTTGCCAAAGATATTTTGACAGGCAAATGCAGTGGCATTTTACTTTTCTAAATCAGATCGCCTATATTACTAGCAGTATTAAGTTGACCTTTTCGTAATTTCCTAAATCTAAGACCTATCCCTAATTTCCTAAACTTCTAATGCATTGCAATGAATAATGTTTGCTTCTAAACCCCCCTTGATGGGCCAACTCAGTCTCCCTTTTCAATTCATAGATGCATATTCATCACTGGAAGATTGGGACTGTTTTGAGTTACAAAAGGAAAGGCACAGAGAACGCTAACTCACTGATATTACTTACTACCACTATCTTAGTGACAGAACGGAGGAGTCTGCATGACTTTGTTAAATAATCAACCAAAGCGAGCCCCGACGAGTATTATTAGGTATCAGTGAGCACCTGGCTAGCTCAAGCTGGATCACATAATATTGATAACGTTGTGAACTTAACCTACCTCTGAGTGTTAGCAGCATGATATTTGAAACAAAAAATATTAGAATTTTAGAAAACAAACAATAAATTATTACTCACTGAGCCCCGCAACCTCCACACCTAAGTTCAGGTGCAGTTCATGGTCAATTATATCTGTCCAGCTGTGCGTCAGCTGCTGCGCCGTGCGCCCCACCCCACTGTGCCAGCGTACACACCAGTGCACTCTGCCCCACAGCAGAACCCCCTGCCAGGCCTGTTGCTTGCTGCCAACATGGAGTTGAAGTGGTTCTACACATAGAAAACAAGTGTAGCCACCTCTGCCTCAGACAAAATGAGGCAGGCTGCACTCCTTGGCGGCGACCACATGGCGTGTGGCTTGTTGAAGCCGCCCTGGTGCTCCGCTTGCTCCCTGGTGCTCCGACATGGTGCTGGGTAGGAAATAAAATAAGGAACAGAACTTACAGAAGCAGAAAGAAAGAAGTAAAGGGAGTCGAGGGAAAACAAAAAAATGCAAATAGTCACTGAAAAGGTTAAAAAAACACAAAAACATAAAATACGCAAAGATACACCATGATTAAAAATAGGTAGTTGAGGGGAGGATGAATGGGTTAAAAAATCAGTCCCACCGTCATGCTGACCACATAAAGCATATCAAACAAAATGGCTGCGCCCATGCAAACCAAGTGGTATCATTCAGGCACATTTTACAGCAGAAAGGGTCCCTCGCACTACTGGCATGTAAAAAAAACTTGTGTGAACAGGCAGGTGAGACCTTCCACCCTCTTCCGGAATTCGATGTAATCTCGCAGAGTTTTTTTGACACTACATAGAATATCCACAAAGTTTTGCCCAGGCCTATGCTTGACAAAGAGGTAAGTTTGGGGGATGGCTCCCCTGCTGGGCTCGCATAGCTTTCCTCTCCTGTAATGAGGGAATTGTCTGATTCAAGTTGCCACACTGGGCAGCAGCATCAGTCTGGGATTCCTTCTCTCCCCGGTTTGTTGCGTGCCAGAGGAAGATCAGGCTGATGTCTGGGATTCTTCCTGTGCTTGGATGCAGCAATGACGGAGGACAGTGCTCCTTTCTGGCGCATGTGTGGAAGTTCTTAAGGTTTCACGCATGCTTCCGTTTTCAGCTGATTTCATAAAGCGCACCTACTAGTCAGTATTTTACGTGATCGCCTCAGTGCTGACAGTGTGTTGTTCATTGGTGGAGGCATTTTCTTCAAGTATGCTGCAGGATGGGCAGCATTCTTTAAAAAAAGAGACATTTATCCACTTATAAATCCCCTTATTCTTCTCACTCTGATGGGGAATCCTCTCCCTCCCACAAAAGAGGCAGGCATGGAGAGGAGGGGTAGGATGGTAGGATTCACAGGGTTGTATTGGAGATGTTGCAAACTTTCAAGGTTTCCTCCAAGAAGGAGACTTGCACGTCTAATCTGGGTGACAATTTACTGTCTGCTTCGGATGTCTCTTCTGACAGCGAGGCTCTCTCCCCTCTTGTAGATCAAAAAGCATATATATTTCTGAGGAGAAGTTGCAGGACTTGCTGTCTCAGCTCTGTGAAAATATGGGTTTTCCTCCAGCTGAGAGACCTTCTTTGTCACAAGATACAGTGTTGCAGCAGTTCAAAAGGCCTCTTTTTTCTGATTTGTCGGTTTTGGAGGTGATTAAAAATAAGTGGAAAGAACCAGCGTAAATTTCCCAGATTTATGACAAAGCTATATCCCCTTGAGGATATAGAGAACTTTATCCCAGACAATGTTCAAGTAGATTCAGTGGTTGCCAGCCTGGTGGGCAGATCATCCAGAGGAGAACATACTAAAGGACTCCACTGATAATAAAATGGATTCCCATATTGCCTTACGAGCTGGGATTTAGGGTGCATCTATGACCCAGTCTTTCAAATTTGGAGTATACGTTTCTTTTTCAGGCAATTCAAGGGGGATCAGTCTGCTTCCAGCAAGTGGATTCAATGAAGCAGCAAATAGAATTTTTACCTGACATCTAATTTGATGTGGTTTGAGCTTCTGCTCTAGCAAGTGGACCTTCAAATACAGCTACAAGTAACTTATGTTTGAAAGACTGGAATACTGAGGCTGCTCAGAGATATATGGCGTTGAAGATTTTGTTCAGGTTATTTGGGGGAGAGTTAGAGGAGAAACTCCATCTCCTTTTCAAAGAATGGAAGCACTCTTCATCATTCAACTAGGAGACTGCTATGTCCACAAGATCATCAAAATGGAAATCATTCAATCATCTTGCTGTCAGCAATTTGAGTCTTAGGAGAAATCTACATTGCGATTTAGATTTTTTTGGAAGCAAAAACTGGATTAAATGTCTAAGCCACAGAATTCCTGTTGGACTTGGCCCTTTTTAGAGGATTTCCCTAAAACCTTTCGCTTTTTCCTCCTGGTTTTTGCTGATTCTCTTTTCGTGGGCATAGGACTTTCCCACTGAAAGGCAGTGTGAAAGTGTGGGTGCCCTGCCTACACATAGTTTAGGTGCTGTACCTGCAAGCACCCTCTAAAGAAGTATACCACATAACCAGGGCAGATACTGCGCAGGCTACTATTGGGCCGCAGTACTGATTGTGCCACCCACAAGAATAGCCTTTCAAAAATGTCTCAAGCCTTCCATTGCAGAACTGTGTGTGCACAGTTGCACTTATGCTGAGGCTGGAATTTCTAAATCATTAGTCAATGCAGAGTTCACTACCACTAGGATAACCTAAGGGTAATCCCTGCGGGGTAGGGCAAGTGGTAGGGGAAAAGGAGGGCAGAATCACATGTGTGTTCCCTTCCAGGTAGTGAATAATTCCCATGTGGGTTTTTCCTACCTATGAGGTCTGCTCTTCCCATGGGTCTGCATGGGGGAAATGCTAAATAACTTGTAAACTACAGTTGTAGCTTACAGCAGGAAGAAGCTTCGTGGTATTCTTAAACATGTCTCAAGCCTGCCATTGCAGGCCTCGTTGTGCGCATTTGCACTTATTTTCAAGTTGGCCTTTCTAAATCATTGGCCAATGCTGAGGGTGGCTTTCACTGGCACTAGAGCAACCTCAGGGTGAGCCCCGAGGAGGGTGGGGGAGGAGGTGGAGCCGGTGGTAGGTGAAAGGCTGGACAGTTACACGTGCGTTCCCTGCCCAGGTAATAAAGTGTCAGACCTCTGCGGTTTGAGGACATGGCTGGATAGAGTGGGTAGAAAGGCTTTGACACTTGGCCTCTGGGAAGCCAAATCATGGCCCCACTAAAGATTAAGATCTGCATTCTAAAGCCTCATGGCAGACAGGACTGAAATTTAGGGAAGACATCTATGGTTCAAAGGGGACCCTCTGAACCACCCGCAACTTCAAAGGCACTACAGTATAACTACTGATACCATACTTCAGCAGGGCAGAGATACACTTGTGGGGACGTGGGGCCAGACATCCTGAACTGCGTGGTGCACACTGCCAGTGGAATCTGTTTCACACAAGGATGAGACTGTCATTGTAAGGGACAGTGCACCCTGCCAGAATAGTGGCTGACCTGGGCTGACTACCTGCTGCTGTGTTACACCCTGAAGTGTGTTCTCCTATGGCATGTTGACTTGCTCCCTGTTCTTTATGGAGATCTCAGGGTCATCAAAGACTTCCCATGAGGAACCTAAACTGTTGGCGTATTTCACCTGGAGAGTGGTGCCCACTCAAACGCCTACCTCATCTGCTGGGTCCTTACTGCAGCGCGGTATAAGCATGAAACTAAGTATTGCCCCAGGAGATTGGATTGCCTTGTATGGAGCCCCCAAACAGTGCCCACATCTAAAGAGTATGGCTCCTTAATCGTAGGGGTTCATCATGCACAAGCGTCTCATTGGTGGTGAGCGGAATCACCGGCTGCAGGACTCAGCGGGCTCGATTCACCGTATGTGCTGCATCTTCTTGTGCGACACATCGACTGCATGCTCATTGCGTGCGGTGTCAAATTCACAGGTTGCAACCCTCAGAGGGAGGGTGCATCCGTAGTAGTGCCTTATTCTACCTCGTACTACTGAACCTACGAGTGTGTGTGGGACTAGATTGTCTAGTACAACTTGTATCATCATGCACCAGACTTTGTGACTCATTTCCAGGGAGGCACGGAGAAACCAACTTGTGGTTCATTGTGACCGGATTGTCTCGTGCAACTCTGATCAACATGCACCAGAAGTTGTGTATCACTTTCCATGGGGTAGGAGACCGCTGCACCTCCCATTCACTGAGTGTTCCATCTTACCTTCAGTGCGCGAATCAACTGCCCTCTCGTCACCTGGCTTGAAGACTTTGTATTACCAGGTAGTTTCGCCCAGATCGGGTCCGGGTGGGGAGAGTAGGTGACTGGGGAACACTTCAGAGAGCAATCAGAAGTGGATTGTGCTTCGCAGAAATGGGCTGATGCCAGAAGACGAATTGAGGGACCGCTTGATTGAACTGGGACAGCCCCTAGGCTATTTCTACTCTGCATAAAGTGTGCGAACTTCTTGAGTGGTGGCCAACCCCCCCATGTATTGACTGTTGCTTGGTTACTCTGATAGTTACTACAGCCTACCCCCTTGGGCAGCAATGTGTGACTCGGGCCTTAAATTGGTATAATAAGGGGTGGGACTTTTTTACTCTAACTTGTGGGGAAAGTACTGGCGGGCTAACTGAGAGGTGTGGAAAGGATTGTGCTACACCGTCCACATTCATATTATCAACTGGCCTACCCAATATCATTTGCACTGCTTTACGATTTAGAGTGTGTGTGTGTGTGTGTGTTTGTGTGGGTGTGTGTTTGTGCAAGTGTGTTTTATACTACGTGCTTGCCGATATCCTATGTAAGTGCGGGAGAGTGTGCTGCATGAGAACAGCCCGCTACTAGTTGCACTGCGCAGCTGTGTTGTTCTACTTGTTTGTGTCAATACTGGTCACAGTCTCTTACCTGGAGAGATGCGAGGTTTTGCAGAGATGATATGGAAGCAATCCCACTTCTTGAACGAACCTACAAGTTAAGGTTAATAAGTATGGGCCGAAAACTCGTTCTGCTCGCGGAATTTGCAGATTTTGCCCAATTTCACAATCCGGGAATCTCGCGAAATTGCGGCAAAATCCGCGAATCCGCGATTGGGACGAATTTTGTTCAGGAAGCACTTACAGGGTTACAGCAGGTGCCTAAGTTGAAGCTAATTTCTTTGTAACCATTTACAAAAGGGTTACAAAGAAATTAACTTTAACTTGGGCACCTGCTGTAACCCTGTAAGTGCTTCCTGAGCGGCGCCTGGTTGCCTACTTGCAACTATTCTCTGACCATGCTCTGACGCTCGAAGCAGGGTCAGAGAATAGTTACAATTAGGCAACGAGGCTCCTGTCACAAAAATTTAACCTCAGCAGGAAGCACTTACTGATATAAATCAAGCAGGTGCCCGAGTTGAAGCTCAAATTCAGTAACAAATTATTATTATAATCAGCCCAAGAATCTAGTGAGCACGGTCGATGCTAGGCAGGTGTGCTTTCTCCCCAAATCTACTGTCTACAAATAGCTGTAATCCGTGATGGAGGTCTAGGCATCCACGAGTTTCTTGAGCGCAATCCCCCCTGTACTTCCAGTGACCAGGAGGCTGCTTTCTCCTCATCTGCTGCACTGATCGGTCTCTGACCTTTATAAACAAGAGGCATGTGAACTCGCACAGAAGCCCGGCCCCACACACACTAGGCTATGCAACCTCTTCCCGCCCTTTTCCCCACTGTGATGGACAGCTCATTCGAGGGACCTCGGCGCCTATGGGCGTGGTGGCAAAGTTACAGACACACAGGGTCACTGGAGACAACTCTTGTGCAGCTGTAGTGTAGGAAAAGCACGATACATTTACCCAACGAGGTAGCACTTACTGCTTTTTCCTCATCTGCTGCGCTGATAGGTCTCTGACCTTTATAAACAAGAGGCATGTGAACTCGCACAGAAGCCCGGCCCCACACACACTAGGCTATGCAACCTCTTCCCACCCTTTCCCCCACTGTGATGGACAGCTCACTCGAGGGACCTCGGCGCCTATGGGCGCGGTGGCAAAGTTACAGACACACGGGGTCACTGGAGACAACTCTTCTGCAGCTGTAGTGTAGGAAAAGCACGATACATTTACCCAACGAGGTAGCACTTACTGCTTTCTCTTCATCTGCTGCGCTGATCGGTCTCTGACCTTTATAAACAAGAGGCATGTGAACTCGCACAGAAGCCCGGCCCCACACACACTAGGCTATGCAAGATCTTCCCACCCTTTCCCCCACTGTGATGGACTCCTCACTCAAGGGACCTCGGCGCCTATGGGCGCGGTGGCAAAGTTACAGACACACGGGGTCACTGGGGACAACTCTTCTGCAGCTGTAGTGTAGGAAAAGCACAATACATTTACCCAACGAGGTAGCACTTACTGCTTTCTCCTCATCTGCTGCGCTGATCGGTCTCTGACCTTTCTAAACCAGAGGCATGTGAACTCGCACAGAAGCCCGGCCCCACACACACTAGGCTATGCAACCTCTTCCCGCCTTTTCCCTCACTGTGATGGACAGCTCACTCGAGGGACCTCTGCGCCTATGGGCCCGGTGGCAAAGTTACAGACACACGGGGTCACTGGAGACAACTCTTCTGGACCTTTACGCAGCTGTAGTATAGGAAAAGCACGATACATTTCATTTACCCAACGAGGTAGCACTTACTGCTTTCTCCTCATCTGCTGCTCTGATTGGTCTCTGACCTTTATAAACAAGAGGCATGTGAACTCGCACAGAAGCCCGGCCCCACACACACTAGGCTATGCAACCTCTTCCCGCCCTTTCCCCCACTGTGCTGGACAGCTCACTCGAGGGACCTCGGCGCCTATGGGCGCAGTGGCAAAGTTACAGACACACGGGGTCACTGGAGACAACTCTTCTGGGCCTTTACGCTGCTGTAGTGTAGGAAAAGCACGATACATTTACCCAAGGAGGTAGCACTTACTTATTAGCCAGTAGAAAGTACTCCAGTTGAGTATAGTGCAATTGCAAAAAAATCCGCAATTTCACGGGGAAATCTGCGAATTCACAGATTTTTTTGCCATTTATACTTATAATGCACAAGCTAGTGGTCTGATCATTAAAGGTAGAAGGGGTGTTGTGGGTTGGTGTATGGATTCCCTGCCGAGTTGTCGACTTGCGTAAAACACAAGAAGGATTGTGTATGACTTATTGGTTTCCCTTCTGGCTTAGCTTTTTATTTGTTTTGTTTTCTGCCCCCACTCTTTCCCATAGTGAAGTGAACATAGATACTGGTGTATTCATGCACCAGGCTGAGTTGGGATAGAGTTCAAAAGGAAGGCACGAGAGGATGAGTAGAGGTCGGAAGCTCTTGGGAACAACTGCTCAAGTAACACAAGGGTTATGCATCTAGGGTTTCAGGAAGCAAAAGGCATGAGATATAGAACAACACACTCCAGTACACTAGTTAGACATACACAGTTCTAATCTACACCAGTTACTACCTTGTATTAAATTTTGTGATCTTATTTCTCTTTTGAGGGAAAAGCACGGTGTCCTGTTTCTCACAGGAGAAAATGCGCCAGTAAAATGTCAAAATGTGCTTTCACTCCTTTTGTGCCAATGTCTAGTTATCAAATGGGCCAAATGTCAAGCAGAGAAAGCAATTGTGCATTGTTAAGCTTTGTTTTTAAGAGTAACTTTAGTGCATAGTAATTTATCTTCCTTTTCCTTTACAGGTACCTGTGATGGGCGACGAAGGGAGAAGGAGCAGATGGTCGATCCAGGTGAGTGTCTGATCTGAAGCGTTGGGAGAGCACTGTGTGTAAGGAGGCCTGTCAAGATGAGCTGCTGATGCAAAGGTTGGAAACAGCTGCTGAAAGGCACTGGGGAAGGAAACCAGTACGCAGAGTCTTGCGGCAAAGCATGCTTTTAGCCTAGGCACAGTTTAAATAGACCCGCCACAGCCGTGCCCAACGTCATGCAGGAGGTCTTCCGCGTGCACTTAGCACCTGACTTGGGTGATGGCTCACGGCAGGAGGGTTCTTACTGCACAAGGTGCTTACAGCCTTCTGAGTGAGTGCACATCTGCTGTGCTCAGCACATTCTTGAAATGTGGGTACATGGCAAACGGAAACAATTGAAACATAAATCATATTTTGGCCTTACCCAATGTATTGGAACGTGGGCACATAAACAGTAAGGGTAACATAGAAGTATGGACATAATACACCATACATTAATAGGGAACTACAAACCAGCATGCAGGAGCTCTGGATGAGTAATGACTGAACATCTGTTTTTATATGAACCCAACATTTCGTCTATTTTTACATGACCCTACCATTTTCTTTGCCTAATGGGCCTCGGTGCAATGGAGGTTGGACAATAGAGACAGGTCCCTGATAGTTTGTTTCATTCGCTAACAAATACTCCATTATGACATTGGTTTTACCTATGTGGCCTTAGCCCATGGTGCTGCTGAAAAGTGTTATAGATTCCTGTGGGTTCTGATTCCTTATATAGTTGTAACCTGGGGTGCACCCAAGAAATGTGTTGATTTGAATTGTGTTAGTTGCCATGGTGGGCCCAGTTCTAACAACGTATCGGCCTGCATAAGCGGGATGTGGTGAAATAGGATTTTTCCCAAGTGTGTATATTACTAATGTTATTTTAAGTACTGTTGGCCTATTACTGCATGTGATGTATGCCCAGAAATACACATGTTCATGTTGTGTTAATTAATGTGTGTGTGAAATGCAATGCATATTCACATACACCACGTGTGAAATCCCTTTTATGATGCTCAGTGTATTGTATGAGAGTGCTCTGCCAATGCTTTACACATTGCCTCTGTCATAAGCCTAACTGCTCAGTGACAAGGTACTCAAAAGTGAACGCAGGTTATACAGTGAGTGTAATCACCTAACCCTGACAGGAGTAGTAGATTCTGCCTGGTTTGGGCACTGCCTCAGCCAACCAGAAAGTACTAGTTCCAGCAATTCCTTACTATGTTGAATCTATGCAAACATCACCGGTTGGAGGTCGAAAACATCAGACAGATGATTTTTCATGTTGTTAGATCCGGTTATCAGACTGAGTTTTGGGGCCAGATGTAGGTAATTCCCATTTACCGATTCCTTAATACCGAATTTTACAGATTCGGTATTTAAGAATCGGTAAATGGGATGTAGCTAATTATTCGGTAAATTCTACCGAATTGGTAGGATTCGGTAATTAAGAATCGGTATTTACCGATTCGGTAATTCCCATTCATTCCTATGGGCCTGGAGGCCCATAGGAATGAATGGGAATTACCGAATCGGTGAATACCGATTCGGTAAAATGGGGAACACATTCAAGGGTGGCAGGGTGTTACATTGACCCCCTGTTGCACCCCTGAATAGTGCATGGGTGCACATGTGGCACACATACATTCCCTAAGGGCATGTATGTCTGACACATCGCACTGTTAGAAAAGCAAACCATTGCTTTTTCAAAGGTTTTCGTTATTTACCACCAACTTGTAGTTGGTGGTAAATAACGAATCCCTAACTGAGGAATGCACTCACTTGAGTGCTCTCTACATTACGGATTTGGTAATTTACCGAATCGGTATGTTAAGAATTCGGTAATTTACCGATTCCTTAAGTTACCGATTCAGTAAAATACCGAATCCTACAATCATGCCACCTACATTCCAAATGCCAAATACTGGTCAGTAACGGCCGAAATTTGGTAATTTCGGCCGTTAACGACCAGTATTGGGCGACCTACATCTGGCCCCTGGTCTCCATTCTAACAACAATGCCTAGGGATCCTTTCAAGCGGCAGACCTTCATGCAGGGGATTGCTACTTTTATGAAGAAAAAGTCTATTTCTCCAGTCCCAAAGAAGGAGAGAGGTCTGGGCATTTACTTGATTTTCTTCCTGGTCTGGAAAGCATCCAGAAGCTTCCCTCTAGTGACAGCCTAAAGAACCTCATTCAGTTTATCCTGGACATCACGTTGAAGATGAAGACTTTGCAGAGAACAACTGCTTTAATTCCATCTTGAAGTTTCACAATTATGTTTGACCTTATCTTCATATTGCAGTGGAAAGAAGGATTGGCAATTTCTGAGGTTCGAAATGGAAGGCCGGCACTGCCAATTCACAGTACTTCCTTTTGGGATCAAATCAGCCCACAGAGTCTTTATAAAGATGATGGCTCCGGCAATTGCACACCTACATCTGATGAGAATCCCGTCTTCTCATATCTCTACAATTGGTTGCTTCTAGCCCCTTTTATCTATGAGATATTAAGGTTTCTGGAGACCACTATGGCAGTAATGAGCAGGTTAGAGCTTCTGTTCAATATTTTAAGGTGTCAACTAATACTATCAAGGGAAATCAAGTTCATAGGGGCCATCTTTAACAACACAGAGGTGGGGTCCGGGAAAAATATTCCTTCTGAGGAAAAGGATCATATGCCTTCAAAGCCTAATTTCCCTTCTTCTCTCCAAGTAGAAGGTTCCAGTCAGGTTGTGTCTGGAGGTTCAGGGACACATGACAGCTTATGTCTTCATGGTTCAATGGGCATGTATTTATCTGCACTCCTTCCTGTGGCACCTATACAGATTTTATTCTCCACTGGTTCAGCCCTTCGATTATTCCGTTCTCTTATCCAGTCAGGTGAAGCAGGACACACTCACTATAGATGCTAGTAAAATTGGTTAGGGAGCAACATTCCTAACCCAGTTGTATCAGCAGAAATGGTCCCTTTTGGAGCAGAGGTCATCCAAGTGGAGGGAGCTCACAACAATTCATATTCAGGGATATGATCTTCCAGAAGAATGCTCTAATAAGAACAGACAATATGGTCTCTCTCCGTACCTTTTATCAATCATTAGGTAAACACCAGATCAAAGACCTTGAATCGGATTGCTATTGCAATAGGTTTTTGGGCAGAGATGAACAAATTGAGTTTGTCGGCAATCCTCATCAAGAAAAAAGATAATTTTCACGTAGACACTCAGCAGAACTTTTCCTTTCTCAATGAACCTGGTCCTATCCCTTGAGAGTCTTCAATCAACTATGCAAAAGGTCCAGAACCCTCCTTTTTGGAACTCTTTGCTTTAAAGGACAATGTAGTAGTCCTGTTCCAGCAGATATGAACTGGGGGAACAAACGTTCTGCTCATAAGTTGGACCCCATAAACTTCTTTATGCCTTTCTTCCCTTTCCCCTGACCATGAAGACATTGTCAAAGATCTAGCATGAGAAAGTGAATGTGATCTTAATTGTTCCCTATTTGCCCATGTTGACCATGGTTCCAAAACCTGGTCAGAATTGCAATCTCTCTCCCAGTTCCTTTTCCCATCAAGTCACTCTTTCCTACTCCTCTTAACCTCGTTCTGTCAATCTGGAGGTTGAAATGTTGACCTTAATGAGTAAGCGTCTTCCTCCTCAATTCGTTCAGATGTTCCAAAATACTTTGAAAGCCTACTCTAGACATTGGGTCGCATTTTACAAATTGTGTTCTGTGCATGTTCTTTCCCCACCCTATGTCCTTATTCTACGGTGTTACAATTCTTGGTGAAATGGTTCCAGCTTAATCAATCTCTTTCTAACTTAAATTACATTGGTTAACGATTGAATCTTTTAAAGATTTCTCTGAATCGTGCAGATAAATTGATTCCCTCGTCAATAGAGTCTTCAATAAGTTTTTCAATCTCAAGACCAAGTCTTCTTCTCCTTCTTGAGATCTCCCTTCAGTTCTCAGATCACTTCAGGCTTCTCCTTTTGAGCCCTTAGAGCAGAGGTCTTCAAACGTTTTGATGCCGAGACCCCCGTGTCAAAAGTTTTTAGGCGTAAGGAACCCCCTTCTGGCAAAAATATCTAGAACCTGGCGCTCCTCATCATAGATAACTATCGACAACCAAACCCCCCCCCCCTATTCCCACTGCAAATCATTTTTACGGTGGGGAAATAATATTAAACAGTGTTTAGCAAACCAAAGGTCAGTGAGCGTGGGGGTGTAGTCAAAGGTGTAGCTAAAAACAAAGGGCCTTATTTATGAGGAATTGGCGTAGGGCAGTGCTGCAAGTCTACCTGCTGCTCTGCCCTGTGCAAATGTCAAAGGACAGGAATGCACAGTATTTATGCAATACAGTGCATTCCTGTCCTTTTCCTTTGCGTTGGCGCATAAATTGCTGCTTAGCACCAACATAGACAGGATTATTTTTGTACAGGAAGGAGCACCTTCCTTCAAAAAACAATCCTGAGAGGCTTTTTCCTCTTTCGATGTGAGCTGCAGAATGCAGCACACACGGAAAGAGGAAAAAACGAGGAGAAATGAAAGGGAAATTTATAGAAGGTCTAATATGAATGAGGGTATCGTGCCTCACCGGGCTTGCGTGGACCAGCCATCCTAATGACCACAACAACCACTTATTCTATGAGATCAAAGATTAGCATGCCCCACCAGGTCTACGTGGACCAGCCATCCTAATGAACACAACAACCACTTATCATAACAGATCGAAGAGTAACGTGCCTCACCAGGCCTACAACTCACATGCCACTGGTGAGCCTATTAGAGCCAGGCTGGCGTCCATGTCCTCTTATCTCTCCCTTCCCTACATCCTGAGAGGTGCAGCTGGATAGTGTATTTAACTCCATTCCAAAAGCCTGTGTTTATTTATACATTTCCCTCACTGAGAAGGCACTTTAACCCGTTCCGTGCTGCTGTCGGCCATTGGCCGACGGCAGCACTGCCTCCCAAGTGCTGCCGTCAGCCAATGGCCGACGCGGCCCCGTCCGTTTTGCGGAAGTGCTGCACTTCCGCAAAATCGTGGCCGCCGTTAAGGCGTTAAATGAGACAAGTGACGTTTATCTATGAGCTTAGCCTGTAATGTGGAAGCACGCCCTGTGCAGCCTCCAGGGCCTCTATGTTTTGCCAGTTTGTTTTATTGATTTCATTATGCTACTGGGAATTTGAAGCCTGTGTGTCTATTGTTCTCTGTGGTTGGATGCCTGTGTGTTAGTCTGTGTACATCGGTTTTATGTATGTCTATTGTTCTCTCTGCTTGGTGCCTGTATGTGTATCAGGTGAAATGTTGATGTTATAGAGTGTTCTAGCACTGGGAGGCCTTTGGGTAACCACGATCCGTGTGCATCGGTGCCTATCTGTTAGTGTGTGTGCATTGGAACGTGTGTGTCTCTGGGCCTATGTTCAAAGGTGTGTGTGTATGGTAGTGTGTGTGCAAGGGTTTCTGTATGTCTACTGATCAGTGTGCCTGGTCTGTCATGGGTGCCTACATGCGGACTGTGTACATGAGTATTTCTTTGTTTATTTCTCTGAGTGCCTGCATTCTTTTTGGTCGCTTATTTACCTGTGCACGTGGGTGCCTAAATGCTGATGGTCCTGTGTGCACCAGTGTCTGTATGTATACTGGTTAATGTGCAAGGGCACTGGTATGTTTGGCTGCCTCTATAGATGTGTGTGTTGGTCTCCAGATCAGAGATTCATCAATGAATAAATGAACGTAAGCTTTAACAAGCTATAAAAACCGCGAGCCAATGTATTTATTTGAGCATTTATAACAACCTAGAATCTAGGGTGTTACAAGTGGAGCTGGGGAATGCGTAACCCCCTTCCCAGGCCTCCACGCCCCCCAAGGGGTAACGCCCCACAGATTGAAGACCTCTGCCTTAGAGGAAGTAGATTTGAAGTTTCTTTCACATAAGGGGATTTTCTTGGCTGCGATCACCTCTGCTCATAGGTTTGGTGAACTTACGGTTTTGCTCTGTCAACCACCTTTCCTTAGGTTTTTTGATGATGGGGTGATTTTGAGACCAGATCCTTCTTTCTTACCCAAAGTTAATTCCTCTTTCCACAGGTCACAGGAGGTCATCCTTAATTGTGTTCCTTCTCCTTGCACTCAGGAAGAAACTTCCCTTCATTTGCTGGACACTAAAAGGGCTCCTTACATTTTCCTTAACAGGTCACAGCCTTTCAGTAAGTCAGACTATCTGTTTGTAACTTTTGGTCAAGCAGGAAAAGGAAGAAAGGCAACCAAGATTACTTTGAGTCAATGGTTGAAAGCTACTATCTTACAGGTTGTTAATGGATCCTATGAGGGTGGCTTAGTTCAAGGCAGATGTACTAGATGCATGGCTACTTCCTGGGTGGAATTACAGGGTGTCTCTGTTTATGAGAATTGTAGGGATAATTCTTGGACTTTGGACTCTCCCTTTGTCAGACATTATAGACAGAATAATGTGATGGACCACAATGCAAATTTTGGTATTGAAGTTTTGAAGTCTGTTTTGGAGAAATCTTAATCCTGATTGTTTCTCACTGTACTGTACATGAAATCATTGAGTGTGCACACTATTGTCAATGAGTTTCTATTTTTCCTGTGTCAAAGGTATATGATTTGGTATACATCAATTTTTAATGACTGAGATGAGGATGAGGGACGTAGGGGTAATGTTCCGATTATTTACAAGTATTTCTCTTTGCTCTTAGTCCTACACATCCTATTCACAGTCATTATAGGTCCTACCCACCTCATTACTTTTGGTACTTAGAAATAACAGGAGGATTCTGGGTAAGTGCTATGTTCTGTTTAACCTTTTTATTAACTCTATACTTGTGGCCCAGTTATGTCACTGGTAATAGAATCGGAAGCATGACAATGTCATGTGTGGAGTTTGGGTGGCAGACGGTTGGGTGACTGGATGGAAGACGGTTGGGACTGTGTTGCTTACCGGAGGGTTTGATGATGTACCATGACTAATAAAAAAACAGCTTAAATGAGCAACTGTCATGAGCTTATTACTGGCGATGAGTCGTGTATGAAAGTAGGATCTTGTTTCATGGTTACCCCACTTTCTGCTTGATGTAATGCTATTCTGACAAGTCTGACTGGGATCCTTCTAATTAGGACCTCAGTCTCTGTGCTTTCTCCCTTAAAATGGTTTGGTAAGTACTTAGGTACATCGCAGATTGGACACTGGTACAACTTTATCCGCCCCTCATATATGGTACTAAGGTACCCAGGGCATAGCGATACCGGGGTCCCCCATTGGCTGAAGCATGTATTATGCCACCCATGGGAGACCAATCAATTTGTAACTACAGGCCTGCTATTGCATCCCTTGTAAGCTGGTGCAAGCACCACTTACTAAAGATATAGGTTTGCCTATATCTAAGGTCACTGCACTTAAAACCTATGTCGATTCGATTCGATTTGATTCGATTCATAAACTTTATTCGATTCAAAATGATAGAATCACAAATGTATACAGACCTTAGTTTAAAAAGAAAAACAAGAACATATTAACATCAATAAATCAGAATAATTCGTATTACAGTTTACACATTTTAAAATCTAAAAATAAAAATTTCCAAAATGAAGTTTATACAAATCTTATAAATCATTTTTCAATTAATCACACCCTATACCAAAGGATAAAGTTGTAATTCATTTTATGCAAATGGCTGAGAAAGAACGGTATTAACCAGACAAACTAGCAGTACCGTTTCCTAAGTTGCAATGACAATCGTATGAAACTTAGCAAGGCAGAACATACTCCAGGTGAGGATAATGACAACAAATAATCATAACCCTCTTTATAATTACATGGTCGCCGGTTTTTTAGAATAGGCTTAATAAACCTAATTCTTGGTTCCTTATAAAGAGGACAAAAAAGAACAAGATGGATGCCATTTTGACTAGTTTTGTCATCACAAGGGCAAGGGGGTAGCCTCTCACACCAACCCCCTTGTTTTGGGAAGGCAAAAAGAAAATGGAGTGTATTTAATCTAAATCTTGTCAAATAAAAACGCCATTGCACATGGGTAGTGAACGTTAAATAAAATTGGACTTTCGATTTACCCAAGCAATCTGTAGGCTGGTCTAAATGTGACATATTTAAGCTATTACGGTAACTTGATTTAATTATTTGTTTTATATCCCCCTGCATATTTTCGGGATTATCATAAAATGGCCCAGACCAATTGTATGCAGAGTATCACTGACATATGAAAGCCATGGAATCTGCATTGCATGTTCAAGATTTTTACAATCCCGAAGGATATCTTTTGAGAGCTGTAGATCTTCTGATAACCATACTTTACCCCATAATATTAGAGGGGAAACGCGGATGATGTCAGACACATATTCCAATCCCATCTCAGTATGGCAAAAACTGTTAGATGAACCTAGTGGGACTGCTAACAAGCGTTTTAAGAATTTATTTTCCATTACCTGGATCATAGGTGGGTTTTCTGTCCCCCATACCCCTGCCCCATAGGTTGCCACTGATAAGCACTTTGCTCTATACAAAGTTTTTACCTGTGGGACTGGTTTTTGTCCTAATTTGCTACAAAAACGAAATAGACCCTCAATTGATCGGCTAGTGCTTTGTACACACGCCTTCATCAAAGGAACCCAGCTCAGTTTGTTATTAAATAAATTTCCCAGGTAATTGAAATTTTCGATTTTATCAATGGTGGAATTCATTACCATGAACTTACGGGTTTTTGTCCCTTTGGGACCACAGACCATTGCAAAAGATTTTGCAAAGTTTACCTTTAGGTCCAGGTCCAGCATAAAGTTGTTAAATGCATCCAAACAGGTCTGCATGCTGTTAGCTGTAAGAGTCATTAGTACCGTATCGTCGGCATAAGATAGCATAGGTATCTTCTTGCCGTTTACTTTTGGGAAATCCGTGCAATGTTCCAACAAAAACTTTTCCAGGCCATTGGTGTATACTAAAAACAAAAAAGGTGCTAAAATGCAACCTTGTCCAGGGGATGGATTTTGTTTTTTCCCCCCCGGCCCAAATCTTATGGCCACAGTTGTGGCCGCGTGTAATCTACGGAGCAGGGTAACCAAGGGTTCTTCAAAACCCATGTCCTCCATCATCTGCCAGAGTTTATTTCTGCAAACAGTGTCAAAAGCACTGGATAAGTCCATGAAGGCCAGGTGGATGGAAGAAGCCCTAGCCTTCATGTACTTACCCATAATTAGTGCCAAGTTTACGCACTGTTCGGTCGTTCCCTTTCCTCTCCTAAACCCATATTGGGAATTTACAATTAGGCCCGCAGAATCTGCCCAAGTCTCCAATCTGGCCAAGATTATCCTACCCAATAGCTTGCATGATGCATCAATTAGTGATATTGGGCGATAGCAACGTGGGTCGCACTTATCCCCCTTCTTAAAAATTGGCACCACCACGGCCTCCTTCCAAGATAGGGGAATGCGACCAACAATAGCTGCTTTAAAAACATTCAAAAGTAATGTGGCCCATAGGACAGTATTATGTTTGAAAAAGTCCAGCGGCACCGCATCCGGGCCAGGGGCTTTTAGTCAAACACCTTTCCTCAAAGCCTCCTCCACTTCCGAGAGAGTGAGCGAAGAACTAAGCAGGGAAGCTGTGACCGAGATGTCCCCATCCCTTATTTTATCCTGCAAATCTATAAGGGGAATAGACTTAGGGTTAAAAATGTTCCCATAATGGGCTTCCCATGTCTCGGCCGTTATCTGCATTACCATATTATCCTTACCATCATTTGAGAGGAAAGGACAGTTTATGACCTCCCAAAAAAGCCTACTATCTTTTAAGTCTGAGGCTTTCTCTAAGTCATCCCAAGCTAGCCTTTTTAGATCCAGCTTTCGTTTTTTAATTGCCTCTTTATAGGTGCTTCTTGCAGTTCTTACCAACTCCTTATTCCTAGGTTTTTGGTGCAAAGCCCTTTTTAGCAATTTTTGAGCTGCGGAACAAACAGCATCACACCATTTAAAGCCCTTAGACTGTTTAGAGGCCAGTGGTTTTTTAAGATGTTCTGCCACATTCCCATACAAAATTTCAAAGTTTCCAATTGTATTCTCTGGGTCTGTTGTTGGTGATAAACAAAGCTCAATTTCAGAGCTATTAGAATTTAAGATCTCTACCTCCAACCCAGTTGCATCTACTTTCTCCCACTTCAGGGTGACTCCTTCATTCCTGTTGTATGTTATCGGTTGATCCCAGGTTGGATGTCTTGCAATAGCAGGAGGGCACAAGGTTCAAATTAAAGGGTTATGATCGCTCACCGGATTTACATGCGTCTCAAATTTATCAATGTGATGTAAATGACTACTAGATACAATAGCGAAATCAATAACACTCATAGAACCTCCAGTTCCTTGGAAAGTTGGTATTGGACATGAGTTTGGGGCAACCCATGATTCCAATATGCATAAGTCATTGATGACAATAATGTTATTTAACGCATCACCCTGGGGTGTATGCTTAAAATGTTGCATAGGGTGATCATTTAGATCAACCAGACCACAAACATTTGACCCACCAAATTTACACAAAGAACAGTTAAAATCCCCAACCCATAAAATAAATAATGAAGGTAAATTACTTCGTGCCTTGGATATATCCTCCTGGAGATTCACAATTACAGCAGTGTCATGGTTATCAAAGATATTGTAATACCAATTGATCAACAACAGGGGTACAGGAAACAGGGATTGTAACAAAAGTAATTGGTACCAGGGCATATCCACTATACTAGATGTTTTTAAATTACTCCATTTAAGGGAAATGGCGGTCATAATACCACCTTTTGCCCTGCCTGCCTGTGATGGCACAGCTAATACATTGAAGGATTGAAAACCATTAGGGGCCTGATCAGTTCTACTCCATGTCTCCTGGAGACACACAATATCATGGATTCCTACATAGTTCAACCATGCATCATCCGGTAACCTCCTAGAGAGACCTGCAATGTTCCACGAGATTAGGCGAAGCCCAATTACCCCCGGCGAGTCACCCAAAGGATCTATATGCATGGCCACATCCGGCCTGATATCGGGCAAATTTAACATACAATTTACAGTGTCACAAACTTCCACCTCAACAGGATTTTCATTCGTCACAATACAAGTTAGTGTCATCTCATCAGTGTTTCCCCTCAACCTTTCAGTCATTTGTTCCACTAAGAAACTACCCACTTCACCACACCGTTTGGCAGGCTTTTGGCTAGTTGGTAGTCAGTCTATATCCTCCAACCCCATCAGTGATTCAAAGCGATTTCTTAAGGGTATGTTATTTGGTGTCCACCCAAGATATTCCTCACCCTGAAATCTCATTCTTGGGTAGTTTTGGGGTGGATAAGGAAGTGCATGCTTTAAATTGGGGTAAAAATATTCCAAACCTATGCATTGTATATCACCCAGTCTGCCAAACCTTGGTTCACGACAAATAAGGCCCTTAACCCAGTTTTCTCTAAAATTTATGAGGATACAGTCTCCCTCCAGATCTTTATCACTTGGCCCCACCCATGGAACCCTTCTAACATTTAAAATCTCTGTCCTAGAGGCAGGGGGAAGCGGTCTATGTTTGTTAAGCCAATAGATTACTCTGTTTGTGAGATCCCTATTTGATTTCAGATAAAACCTATGTCACCCATAGAGCAGGCCTTTTAATCCTGAAGGTAGGGTGCTTGGATCTAAGTGTGAGGATGCCCCTGCATGAGCAGGACAAAAACCACAACTTACAGAGTCCATTCTCCTGGGTTGTAAGGGAGACAGCCATATGACATATAGAGGGGCCCCACGTCATTACACGATGACCAACTCGAAACTGGCTGTAACGCATCCTATCATGTTTATTATCAAACTGCACCGTAAAGCTCCTCTGGGAGACCCTGGGTGCTCCCAGTACGAGTCTTTCAGACCCAGACAGCAAGCTAGGGCTGCTGCCGGCCAGAGACATGTTTCTGCCCTTCTACTGAGCCAAGCACGGACAGAGGAAGGCAGAACAATAGGTTTCCTGTCACAGGGAGGTGTGACTAGCTCCCAGACAGGATTTAGTGTATTGGGGCAGGGTGGGAGCGCTTGCCAGTGCCACATAGTCTGCGTGCAGGGCACACTTGATGCCCTCCCTGCAAAGTCCAGTTCAAACCAGTTCAGGGAGCTCTGGCATGAACCTGGACAAAGGACAGGGGAGTATCCTCCCCCTTGTCTAATCCCTCCTTAGGGAGGGACACCTGTATCGTCCCAACCCTTTCCTTAGGGTATTTAAGTGCTTACCTGTTGGTGGGTCCTCAGATTCTTCCTCAGACAAGATACATTTCTGACACTACTTCTTCAACCATCTGGGCACTCTGGACTTCGCTCTGAGCATCAAGGTTGCAACTAGGACGACTCATGCTGCTCCTGATCTTGTCGCCCTGCTCATCTGCTGTAACGTCCGTGCCGGTGCACCATACAAGAACCTTCCAAGGCCAGTGGGCATCCAAGACACCTGAAGGAATTTCTGTTGAAGTGAAGGAGTCACTCACCCCAACTAAGCTGACCGGTCTGCTGATCCTGGGCTCCCACGGACTCCAAAAGTCTCAGCAACACAGGTGATGGTGGTTTTCCACATCCCTTGAGGCCTGCCCTGTCCTCTCACCAAGTTTGAGGCCAGTATCCCTCGTCAGAGCCGCAGGAACCGAATCTACTGTTGTCCCTTTGTACTCTAGTACTATATTAGGTGATGTGGACTTATTACATTGGGATTGACACCTAAATGCTGCCCCGCTGATATCAGCACCACACAAGGCATACACTCTATGTTTACTTCTGCATCTTCGAGATACATATGAATAATATGAGGAGCCTTTCATCCTGTTCCCTCCTCCTCTCCTCCAAACCACCCCCCACTTTAGTTTTTTTCACCATTGATGTGTTTTGATTTATGCACATCTTTTTTGGGATATAGCTCATGCTATTAATAGACATACTATCATTCCAGGACTGATGTGTATTGGATTATGCAGCATTCTTAGATCAACCTGATTATGTTTTCGGTTGCCGTTTAAATCAAGTTTATCTGTCGGGCCTTATTGGCAGTAGATGGTTTCTTACAGTGTTTCAGATTTGGTGTAACTGTCAGAATTTTTGTCAATATCGGGATCTTTAGGGCAGGGTGCCGTCATGTGTCACGGGTCTCGAGCGTATTTTGTAGGGTGTATTATCTCCGGGACTATTAGGCGCATATGTTAGAGTATTCCGTTACATCATTTTCATCCAGTAGAGGGAGGTGCCCGCTTCTTATTCCGGATATTATATGTCCTCCCTTGCGACCTGCTATAGCTTTTTAAGTACATTACCATTATTGTATAGCTGGGCCCGGGTATTCTCAATACACTCAATGCTACCACCTGGTCTGTCACTATATTTCGCAAAATAGTGACAGAATAACTACGCTACATATGAGCTACCGAGGTACCATTGTATCTCGCTTGATCTCATTATTATCCATCTTATGGCAATGTTACGGATCTCAAACTTAATTTGTGGGTTGTGCCGGTACCAGGACAATATGGCTCCTATTTTAACGTTGACCGTTAGATATCTACCACGGAATATGGAAATTTGCCCCCTTCTCATTCCGGGTAGTAGTTGTCCTCCTGTGTGACCTGTCACGATTTTCTAATTACTTAATCACCATAGTACAATTAGGACTGATTGTTCACGAGCATTTGTTGTTATGACTGGGACCGCCACTACATTTCGTGAATCAGTCACATATTGACTATTATTCATATGGAATATCGTGGCATTACCCGATCCCGCTTTGATTCGGTTCACCACATAGTAGATAACCTTTATATTGCTTGGTTTCAAGCCAGACGAGACCACTAAGAAATGGCGGCCATTTCTCTTTTAATTCCCTGATAGGTTAAAGGCAATATGCTCACATCCGGGACTCTTCATTGCCGATTGGCTGACACGAATCAGTTAGCGGAGGAGCCCTGTATATTTGTACTGGTGGCAGAACAGCTATGGCTGTACACGGAAAAGGAGAACTACACATACGGCGTCCAGGTAAGCGGACTGCTGTTTGGAATAGTCTTGGTATCTTAGATTATCGTTCTGGGTGTTGTGGTATGTTACTTAACTCTCTTTATTTGAGGGGTTTGGAGCCGTGGCTTGTTTGCAAATACTACAGTGCCTGATAATTGATTAGTGGCTCTAAGGCTACCAGCTTTGGGTGGTCCTTCCGCATGCTGATCACTGTCTGGGAAGGGTATCAGCCGTCATAAGCATCTATTAATTAAATAGGGATGTTGGCCTAGAAATCGGAACATTTATGGAATGGCCTTATGATGCTTTGAAAACGGAGTTGATATATCGCTTTATTGTCTCAACTTATGCAAACTGAGAGGTCCGCTTGGGAAATGGGGGGCCTGGCAGCTGCTTTGAGGATGTTTACTAATATGTATCGTGGAGGGTGTATTTTTAGTGTTATAGGCTCTGTGACTCAGTGCGGGTATGATTCGTAAATGGCAGTGACAATTAGGAACATTCCTTTGACTTATGGGTCATCGATTATTGTCATGGATTATTTGCAGGATTTCATGTGAACGTGGGCTTCTTCTTCTGTCTCTTATTTGTGGATTTCGCTGGGCAGGACTTATCACACCTGCTATTTTTTTATTTGGTGCCAGTGCAATACACAGGACGACTACAAACAAAAACCTTTACTAGGAAACAACGCCTTATGAGGTACGATATCTTAATGTATTGCATTTCAACATTTGGGATAGTGACAGGAGTACAGGGGGGCAGGACTTATGCTTCTAAGAAGGACATGCCTGCCGATTTCTGATTCGGGGGTATGAACACCTGCCAATACGGCAGTTTAGCAAAAGAATTTCGGTATCTATATTTATAGATTGTATTCAGACGAGGATACCGCATGGACAGTAAGCACAGGCGTGAAGCAGTAGGAGTTGGTATCTATGATCGACTAACGTATCCTTTAATATTTAATTTCCTTATCACAGTATGGGTTGTTATACAGTGAATGTTTTAGCTTGTTATGATTGTGTACTTGTGGCACATAGGTGGCTCATCTTGTTGCATCTACTAAGTTACATGATTGATCCTCCCTACAGTTAACGCATTATGTTAATTGGGGCTATCTGTACTATACGTTTTCTTTCTCTTCTTTTTCTTTCTTGCATTTCCGGATGTTAATTTATTCTGCCCTTATAGGTGCCTTGACGAGGTGAGTTATGCACCCGCCTTGCCCTGTTTTAAAAAAATCCTCAAATTCTATTCCTTAGGCATATATATGGACGTACAAAAATATATAAAATTGGTAGTAGCAATCCCAAGAGAGATAAACCACACCTCAAGAAGAAAAAGCAACAGTATAATTGGCAATTGATATAAGCTTGAATATTTGTTCAACAATGTAAGAAATTGGGGTGCTTAAATAACTGAGAGCAGCAACTACCACATGGTGCTGTTGGCAAGTTACAAGAGCATGCACAAAAACATATAAAAAAATACAGTTGTAGCACACCCTTAGTAGTCACAATGAATTAAATTCAAACATATATTCTATGTAAGAATATGTCCCGGCAATATATATCAAAATCTCAGAGTCCGAAGGCGAATGTATCCTGTTCAAATCAGACAAAGGTTTTTAAGGACTTAAGGTTTTTAAGGACTTTCCACAAGTGAATGAAAAAAGATCTCCTTTATTTATGTACTACAAATTCCCAGCAGTCATTGAAGCCAACACGTGTTTTGTCTGTACAAGTCAGTATTCAGACTTTTTCAAGGCAAACTAGAAAACCGAGTCGGGGTTCCATGCCGCAACGAGTCCTTCTTGTAGGTGGGAATTTGTCGTACATAAATAAAGGAGATCTTTTTTCATTCACTTGTGGAAAGTCCTTAAAAACCTTTGTGTAATTTGAACAGGATACATTCACCTTCGGACATAGAATATATGTTCGAATTTAATTCATTGGACTACTAAGGGTGTGCTACAGCTACGTTTTCATATATATATATATATATATATATATATATATATATATATATATATATATATATATATATATATATATAGTACATATATATATATATATAGACATATACTGATTTTGGGAGAATCTACCATTTTTTATACTACTGATTGCCCACACTGGCCTTTGCGAGAGGGTACATTCCTGTTGTCAATTTTTAGGTAAGAAATGCTGTATTGTTTCCCTTACTTCCTTCTGCCTACCACTGTCTGTACCAGTTATTGGGTCACCTAATCAATCCCTCTGCACTTACTGGATATTTAACATACCACACTTGATCTGTGTGGAAGCTAGGGGTTGGTTATGTTATTTTGATACTAATATGTGCGGATGATGCATCTTGCATCATAGATGATGTATTGTCCTGCTATTTATGTTATTTTTAATACTATGTGTATTTTGCAGTTAATATGCATGTCATATGGTTGGTCCTTTGTGTTTGTCTGGGTCCTGACTGGTCCACTAATAGGACTATATTTATCTGTGTCTTGGTTTTGTAATTTCATGTATTTGAGTATGTACATTTTTTTATGTATCTACATATGTTTAAGTCAAGTCCTGTGTCTCATTATTTGAATGTAATATCTGTGTTGTTTGTCACTCTTTCAGCCCTGATGAAGTTCCCAGAATGGGAATAAAACACGTTGGCTGAAGTTTCATAGTTTGCTGAATTTGACAAAATTGGAATTAAGAAACTGATTTTATCACTTATTGAGTTTTGGACTTTATGGTCTGTATACTTCTTTGATCTGGAGCACAGTAACATCACGCAACGGCTGATGTTGGGGTTGGCTGTGCAGCAAACTTACTAATTGGAACTGGTGTGAGGTGCCGTTGTTTCATTGGACAATCATGTATATAAAAAGCCTTGATAAAATTGAGACGGGGATGGGGAAGGTGAACCTTATAACATGTATGACATGTCGGTCATGATGCTAGAGAAACACTTTGGTTCACGTGTGAATGTTGTTTTGGAAAGAAACAAATGATTTACAAGGGTGCAAGGGAAGATGGAGAAGAATGGAAGTTATGTGGGGGCCTTGAAAACTAGGGGCCTCATTTATGAAAAGTGACGCATCGCTGCGTGAAAACAGCGATGCGTCACTTTTAACTGCGCTCTCCCTGCGACATGATTGATGCGTCATATTTATAATATGACGCATCATGTCGCAAGGAGTTACAGATACGTCAGTATTTCTGACGTATCTGTAGGCGCAAAAGTGACGCATTGCTGGAGTCTGTCACAAAAGTGACGCAACTCCAGCAATGCTTCTTTTCACATGGGGAAAGCCCCATGTGAAAGGGCTTGCATTAGTCTTACGCCTGCTGTGAGGCAGGCGCAAGATTTTGACGCAAAAGCGTCCTAAAAGTGACGCAGTGAAATCTCATAGATTTCACTGCGTCACTATTACGAGGCTTTTTGCGTGTGAACGCCCCCTTTGCATACATTATACCTGACGCAGGTATAATGTAGCGCAGGGGTTTACAAAGTGACGCATCTGCTTAGATGCGTCACTTTGTAAATAGTGCGCATCAGGAGGCAAGTTTTACGCCGCCGATGCGTCACAAAAAATGACGCATCGGAAGCGCAAAACTCACGCAAGGACTCATAAATGAGGCCCTAGAGTTTTATCTTTTATCTGACTCCTTAGTGAGAGACCAAATTGTCAAATGTTCCAATAACCTCAAGGTGCAAGAAAAATTGCTTTCTAAGAACCCGTGTCTAGCTGATGCTATAGCGTGTGCGGAACCTATGGAGAACCCTAGCATGTGGGTATGGGAAATTAGGGATGGCAAGAAGGAGGATAATACACAGGCTATAGAGACACCTGTAAATGAGGTGAAGGGGGAAGAGAGTTCAAAAGGAAAGGAGAACATAAAGTTTAAGGACACTCTAGAAGTGTTGAAATGAAATGCTTTCGGTGTGGAAGCAACAGACATTTCTCTAACACTCTTAACTGTTATGCTAGGTTTGAGACTTGCAACAAATGTGGGAAAAGTCATTATGCATGAGTGTGCTGAGGTGGGAATTTGAAACTGAATGTGAACTTGATGTCTCATGAAGAGAAAAGTTATGTGCTAAGTGTGAGAAGTGATGGGATAGTTGATGCTGACCCCATTGATATGCCCAAGTGTGTAATAGCAGTGAAAGGGAAGAATATGTCTGTACTAGCTCCCTTTTCTTGGTTTAGCTGAATTTTGTTCTAAGTTCATTCAGAATTTCGCTGCCATTGCTCAACCCCTGAGGGCCTTGCTGAAGAAAGGAAACTAGTTTTTGTGGACGTTAAACTGTAATCAGGCTTTCAAGGTAATCTAGGATTGCATTGAAAAATTACCTACCTTGGGTCATTTTGACGCCAGAAAAAATACAACCTTGTCCACTGATTCAAGTATTAAGGGTTTGGGTGCTGTCCTGGCTCAGATGGATGAGGGTGAATTAAAAATTGAGGCTTTTGTCTCTCATTCCTTTAGTGGGGCGGAGGAGCACTATTCATTTAATGAGAGAGGGGTGGGCCGTGTATTGGGCTGTCTTGCATTTCAAATTTTTCTTATGGAGATTGCCTTTTACTGTGAGGTTGAACCACAAGCCTCTCAACCAAATTTTTTCTTGCAGAGACTCCAAAAATGTCATGGCCAGAATCAGAAGGTGGACAGTAGGTCTATCTAGTTTTAATTTTGTGGTGAACTATATTCTTAGTTCGGAAAATTATGCAACTGATTGTTTATCCAGATTACCAGCCAATGTGGAGTTGAGCAAGTCTGAGGAGGGACTGGCAAATTGGGTGTGTGAGCCTGTGTTAAAGGACAGAGAGTGGGAACAGGCTGTAATAGATGTGGAGTTTGAAAATCTTAAAGCATTTATTGTGGAGGGGTGGCCTGACAAGAGGGATGTACCTGTGTCATCAGAAAGTTTTTCTCTGTCAAGGATGAATTGTGCATCACGGACGACAAAGTATTTAAGGGGAGTGAGTCGTTCCTCTGAGTGCTCTGAAAGAAAAACTCATAAATTTAGCCCATGAGGGCCATTTAGGCAGGAATAACTCTAAAGCGATACTGTCTAAAATGTACTGGTGGTAGAGAATGGACCAGGAAGTTGAGGGGGTGGTAAAGGACTGTTGGTAGTGTGCTAACAATGATAAGTCCAAGAAAACTCACAGTGCTCCCTTGTCACCTGTTGACCTTGGACCAAGCTGGCGTTGGATATCACTGGTCACTTTGAGTTGTTCAACCAAACTGAGCGGTTTGTGTTGGTTCTTGTGGATTATACTTCCAAATGGGTGGTGACAAAGTGTATTCCTGTTGTTAATACTAGGGCAGTAATGGAGTTTCCTAAAGAGGAATTTTCACAGGGAGGCATTCCTAAACACTTGGTCACAGATAATTGGATGCAGTTTGTGTCCCAAGAAATGTCTGATTTTTTTTAGATATCTCTCTATCACACACCTCAAGACTTCTCTTTATTCTCCTCAGGCTAATGTTGAAAGCATAAACAAGATAGTGAAAAGTTGTGTTCAACGTGCTTTATTGGATAGAATCTCGTTACAAGAGGCTTTGAGGGGAGGGAAACAGTGTGGGCTCATCGGATCACCCTTAATGAGAAAGGAAGTGGTCTGATGACGTGATCAAGAAGCACAGATTAGATCATCAGACCAAGTATAAAAACATTTTGATGTACTCGCTGGGGGTTGGAGAAAGGGTGACAGAGTGTTTGTGGGGAAAGCGGAGTTTGTGAGGAAAGGCAGATCTAAGTTTAGGGGGCCCTTACTGATTTGTGAAGTGAGGAGAAATGTTGTTATTCTTGATTCTGGTGAGGTGTGGAGTTTCTCAAGACTTGGAAGAGCTGAGAATCCTCCTGTTCTAAGTGAGGAGGATGGCAAGGTTTCTTCTGGTTCAGCAGTGGGTGTTGCATATAGCTCTGATTGGAAGCTTGACGATGTCATGTGTGGAGTGTTGGTGGGAGACAGTTGGGAGGCTGGATGGGAGACGGTTGGGACTGTGCTGCTTCCCTGAGGGTTTGATGATGTATCATTACTAATAAAGAACCAGCCTAAATGAGCAAGTGGCATGAACTTATTAGTAAGCTATTAATATTTAGCACCCAGGAGGGTGGGTAGGCTTTACATAGAATTCTCCTGCGTTTTTTTCTTCCTGTAGAGGAAACTCCCTCAATTTGTAAATGACTGTGATGAGGACGAGTTGGACTAAGACATGAAGATTACTGGTAAGTAATCGGGACATCACCATATCTCCTGGCAAATTTCAGTAAATTTAGCTCATGGCACTTTAGGGAGTGGCTCATTTACAAGCTCATTGTGCCACCTGTGTGTCACTTTTTTTAATGCACTGGCGGCGCAGAGTGCAAACCCATACCTACAAAGCCACACAAAGCCACTTTGCATGGCTTTTCATGGCCTCGTAGATATGGAGTAAAGCAAAGCAGCGCAAGTGATAGAGCGCAGGCCCACCTGCTCGTTTTACCATACTCACCTGGGCCCATTAAAGACATACACAATGAACAGGTAAACCTACACTCAATCAAGTTTGTTTAACCATTTAGGACCTATACCATTTGACTTACCAATCCTAGTCACCAGTAACTAGAATCCTAAGGGATCAAGGGTATTAGCATAATAGGCAATAAATAATATTTGCACTCGTTGAATAACCACAGACTCGGGAAAACTTTTAACTCTTTATCTATGTAAAATTTTAAATACCAATGTTTTAAACTACATTAATCGGAAAACAATGATCAATCAACAAGAATTAAGATTAAGCAGAAAAGAGAACTTTTGTTTAAGCATTTGAAACATAGGAAGGGTAGAAAAAAGGAAGAACAGTATCAAGACAAACCCACATTTAATTTATAGTTACCTAGAATGGTGTGAAGACCAACCCTGACCACAGGCTGGGTCAAAGCATAGAACCCCAAAGTACAGGTGCCAGCAGGTAAGAACAGGTGCAGACCAGAATCAGGACAGGTACAGACTAAATTGAATCAGGATAAGACCACCACGGGATAAGACCGGCACCCACAGCTAAAGTTGAAATGCCAGCGTTTTAAACCCTCTCTGCAGCTAACAGCCGGAACCCTTCCCAGAACCCCGATTGGGTTATCGAATCTTCTGACAGAGTGCTTCGCCAGCACCTCTGCTCCCGATCACCTATTGAGTGCGTTGGGTCAGTGACAGGTCAGCTATTCAGACAAGTCGGACAATCTAACTAGCTAAGCCTACCCTAGTTATACCATTTTCCAGGGCAGTGTACCATCCCCCAAATGTTTCAAATGTGTGCGTCCCACAATTTTATTGGTCAAAAGACGAGGAGAGGTCATCACACCATATTGATATGAGGTAACTTGCATGTCATATTTAAATTACGTTTCCTCCCATAACTTTATTTTCCCATGCACTTTTATTCCACCAGGCAGTGAATGTATCAATATATCAAAATGTTTAACAATTTGTTCAATCCAGCTTCCTCTGGCAGAGTTGAGAGGTCAGCTTCCCATAGTTTTCACAGTTGATGCTCAGTTTTGGCACTGGTTCAATGCCATAGCTTCGATAACTTGAGTTTTTCTTTGCGCAGACGCAGTTTCTCCAAAGATGGAGTTAAGAAACACATTACAGGCCGAAAGCGATTCATGCGAAAATAGAAAAGAAACAGTTTTAGAACACGGAAATAAATGAATGCACTGTATACCACTTATCTCCATTCTATTCCCATTATTTTATTTTAACTATTGCATTAACATTTAGGCAGAACAAACAGCTTAGCAAAAGCGGCGATGCAGGCTTCTTGCACGTTAGTAAACAGAACAGCCATTTTAGTTCTAGTGCGCAGAAGCAAAAGTTTCCCACCAAGCAAAGTACTACGTCATGTCACGTGATTGTGACAGACACATGCGCAGTTGAAAATCCCGCGTAGCAACAACCATTTTAATGCAAGCGGATTATAGTTAGTAAAAGCACATTGGAAAGCTTCCTCTGGATACTGGAAATGTCATGAAATGCAATATTAGTATGCCGAAACATGTTAGTTAGTACATTAATTATTATTTCGAGAGGGCTAAATATGAACAAGTCGCTTTACGTGCGTAACCTTGCGCCATCAATCCCCTCTTTGATGATATTTTATATCATCACCAATTAATGAAACAGATGCCAACTTCTTCAAACTTTCTATTATGCTTCTTTTCATTATTCATGTGAAAGTTTTTTACTTTCTTGTACAAATGTCCATTCAACTCTTCTAATTCAATTTCATTAATATTTCTCTTTGTTCCTTTTTATTTACTGTATATGTCTTTTTATGTTTGCGACATTTGCAACAAATTGTTATCCCTAAAATCAGTAGGGCTACTTCCACCATTTGCATCAGTATTCTACCTACAAATCTTTTTCCTACGTTAGAGAACCAAACTACCTATAGGGGAGAGACCATCTGTAAGTCTCTTCCATGCACTATCAACCTCCAGTGGTTTGAGTTCTTTTTCCAAATGTGTAATATTCCTTACATACCCTTTAATTTCTACACTCTTGTCAGGTATGTAAGTGCAACAATGTTGCGCTTTCAACATTCTTCAGACTCCGCCCTCTTTTGCCAACAATGTATCAAGAGCAAGTCGATTTTGTAAAACCATTGATCTTATTGCAACCAATCCTGTATTGATCATTAAGAATCCTCCAGCAGTGTCAGTCGATAAGCGATCCACCAATGTTGACACTTTGTAAATTCTTTGAGTATTCAGAACCACTCTGTAGGTATCAATGCACGGAATATATCACCTACAATTTCTGCAAAACTAGCTCTTTTACTACGTATTAGTCCATTCGTTTTCTCATTGCTTCCAGTGATTTTGTTTACCTGATATACCGTAGGGAATACTATTCCAAAATAGCAACTCCCATACCAATGATCAGGCAATTTATAATATGCTTTGTTTCCACATATGTAATAAATTCCAGGAAATACTGGCTCGGTTCCATCTTTGAAACCCCAACCCCCAATTACCTTATATTTGTGTTCACATTCACTAGAACCAATGAATATATTGTTATAATAACTCTTTCTCTCCCTATGGAGACAGTTAGGGAAACTGTCTTTTCAAAGTCTAGTAACATAGCAGCGTGAGTCTTGTCATTTAAGGTATACTCTTTGTTTTCTGCCCATTTAGGAATCTTTTGTTTCTGTTCTGTAGCTTTTCTCTGGAAATCCTCTCTCCCTTTTCTCAACTAAGTTCAAGAATATCTTTTCTTTTTCATGTAAAATGCATGTTAAATTGTTTTTGTGTGCTTCAGCTATATCTATTGTACCTATTGTTAGAAAATATTCACCCATGTAACGAGTTATCTCACTTTTAGTATGTACAGGATTCAGGTTACTACTTATAGGAAGTTCAGAGAAAATTACGTCTGAATTAGAATAATAATAGTGTAAAGGTCCTTTCCTATAAAATAGACTAGCTGAAATACTACATGAAATACCATAAGTCAGGGGCAAATGATGATAAGTAACACCCTCGGCTACAGATGTGGGCAATTTCATACACACATAATCATTTAATTCTATAGCTTCTACATAATGTACTAACAGGTTAGCAAATACGTTCAAGTGCGCTCTATTTCTAACTCGACTATAGTGTAATCCTTCTTCATCTGATGCTTCTAATTCTACTTTTTACTGTCTAAAACTATCTTTTCTTCCGTGTATACTTAATTTTTCTGGTGCATCTACTTTCTCATATATGTTAGTGTTATTTTCCATGTTTCGTCTCATAAAATAAGGAATAGCTACTGTCAGTCCTAGCTGTACTATGAGCACTATCACTATACTACATGTGCATATTCTACAGCATGTCTTTAGGCAATTTCTTTTCGGTTTACCATTAACATTATGATCAGCCATTTTCTGACTAAGGAGATTTAGTCCCTCTTTGAGACTTTTCACCGAATTTTAACCTGTGAATTTTTCAAGTTGGTCTTACTTCTTCATCTGTTGGATCATCAATCAGTTTGTCATCACTTTCACCTCATCACTTAATTCTAAGTTTCCGAAATTTTTAAGGATGACATTCAGGTCCATTCAGGGTCTTTGAACTTATTATTTAGTCTTTTAAGTCTTGGACTCCTCCTTCTTGGTTGCTCTGTGGAAGACCCAGCTTGACTTGATATTTCGTTTACTTGCTCTGGTTCTTCATTTATTGTTTTAAGGCAACATTTTAATCTTTTGACAAAACCAGGCCACTTATCTCCTTTTCTGAGTCTTTTAGCTGGCACTGTGCATTGATTTTCTTCAATTGCTCTTTTATTTTCATTTTGTGGTGGCACAATTTGTTAATTTTCGTCTCCTGTATCCCTCTCTATCTGACTTGGTCCAGGTCTTATTTCTGTCTCTTCTGCCTGGATGCTAATCTGGCCTTGTTCAGAAGTGTGCTGAATTTGACTTTGACTTTGTTCGTCTTATTCTTCCTGAACACGTTTTCCTACACCTATCTGGTCCTGCTTAGGTATCTCGATCTCTTGGTTTTCTTCTTCCTGAGACTTCACCCTATTACCTATCTGTCCCTCCTCAGACTCTGGAACTGTGACAGGTAACTGGAAAGTCTGAGTATATTGATCTCTCCTTATCTGTTCCTCCTCGGCATTACCATTGGCTTTGATTTCTGTAATCTAAGTACGTTCTTTTATTCCTGACTCATCCTCACTATCGCTCTGTCTATCTAAATAGGTCTGACTTCTGGTTCTCACAAAATCTGCAGGAATGTCAATCACTGGAATCCATTCATCCTGAGTGGTGCTCGGTTGTTCATCATCAACTACTTCGGAATCACTTTCTTGAGACTCCTCAGCTGCACAAACTTCAGCTTCAGTTTCATCAGGTTCGGTCACTTTTTTGGTGTGACTCGCATGGATCCAATTCGGAATTCCCTTGCACTTCACAGCTGTGGTGGTAACCAATGTTACTTGATGTGGCTTTCCACACCGCGGAGCTAGGCAAGACTTTCGAGTATGTCCCTTTATTGCAACTCAGCCACCTGAAATCATATCATGTGCTGGAGTTGATTGTCTGGCGACAGCGTCTTCTCCAACCTGGTGAGAAATAGAAGACACTTGGTCAGCCAGTTCTTTGCAGTACTCTAGTACTAAGTCATCAGATATATTTATCAGCTTGTGTACTGGCACCCATGCCTGCCTCATTGCTCTTCCCATGAGTATCTCATAGGGACTCAAGCCTGTGTTTCTGTCTGGTATGCTTCTGAGTCCCATCAGAACAAGAGGTAAAGCATCAGGCCAATCTAATCAAGTAGATTCATATATCTTTCCCAATCTTGACTTGATTGTGCCAATCAGTTGTTCTACCACTCCAGAACCTCTGGGCGGTATGCACAGTGCAGCCTTTGCTCAATTTTAAATGCTTCACAGATTAGACCAATTATTTCATTATTAAAATGTCTTCCTCGCTCTGATTCAATTGTTACTGGAAAACCGAAACTTGGTATGAGTTCCCTCAGTAGTAATTTAGCTACAGTGATGCTATCGTTTCTGCGAGTAGGGTAAGCTTCCACCCATTTTGAAAACAGGCAGACAATGACAAAGACATACTTCAGTCCTCGGCAAGGGGGTAACTGAATAAAATCAATCTGTAATTGAATGAATGGACCTTCTGCCTTTCCAATCTTTCCTGGTAACACTACAGTTTTCTTTCCAGGATTCATTTGTTGGCCTATTAAGCACCTATGGCAAAGACTCTCTGCTACGTTCCTGAACCTCCCATTGAACCAAGTTTGCCTGAACAACCTAATCACGGCATCCTGCCCTGGATGGGGATCTCCATGGTACATCCTAGCCATAGGAGCAAGCATACAGTCTGGTAACACAGGCCTACCATCAAGGCAAACAATGACACCATCTTCAGCCTTTTCTGACAACCTATTTTTGCCCACTCTTCCTTTTCCTTTTGTTCTGCAACATTTAGCAAATCTCTCATTTCTTCCCATGTTTCACTCTTCCCAGCAGCATAAGTTGGCAGCTGTTTCCATTTGTTTCAATTTTCTTGTTTATTGCCATTTTATTTTTGGTACAATATTGGGCTAATTGGTCAGCATATCGGTTACCTGCTGTCACTCTGTCAATACCAGATTGGGGAGCAGCACACTTGACCACAGCCACTGTTTCTGGTAATTGCATTGCTTTTAGCAAGTCTTCCACATTATTTCCGATTTTATTAGGAGTGCCTGATGAAGTCATAAACTCCCTTTGCATCCAGAGTTGGCCGAAATCATGCACAACCCCATAGCCGAACTGGCTATCAGTGTAAATGGTCACTTTCAAACTGTTTCCAAATTTGCAAGCCTTTGCCAATGCAATTAATTCTGCTACTTGTGCAGACTTGACTCCAGGTAAATACGATGCTTCAACTGGACCCCATAGAGTACACAAGGCATAAGCAGCACTCAAACATCATTCCTCATGTCGCATACATGAACCATCTACAAATAGCTCATGTTCTGAGTTTATTAATGGCTTTTCACTTACATCTGGGCGAGTTTTAGTACAATATTCTGTAAGGCCAATACAATTATGTTCAATTTCATTTTTGACTTCTGCAACATGTGAATCAGACAATAAGGTTGCTGGGTTCAGAATATTACACCTAGCAATAGTCACATTTTCTGCACCTAAAAGAATTTTCTCATACTTAGTCAGCCAACTAGGAGTTAGGTACTGAGTTTTAGTTCTGGTCAACAAAATCACAACTGCATGTGGAACATAGACGGTTACTGGATGTCCCATGATAATGGACTCACTTTGCTCAAGACTCATGCAAGTTGCTGCTACTGCTTTCAGACATCCTGGCAATGCAGCTGCCACTGGATCCAGTGTTGAAGAAAAATATGCAACAGGACGTCCCATCAGACCATGGGTCAGAACTGAAAGAGCACAATTGTCTCGTGTATCACAAAACAATGCAAAATCTTTTGAATAGTCAGGCATCCCTAGTGATGCAGCTGAACATAGACAATCTCGTAATTTTAGGAAAGATTACATGCTTTCATCATTCCATTCTACTGGGTCTCTTGCTCTTTTCTTTGTCATTTGTATCAATGGTTTTGCTAGGACTGCAAATCCCACAATCCATTGCCTGCAGTAACCTACAACTCCAAGAAACATTCTGATTTCTCTCTGTGTTTGAGGTAGATCCATGTTTTGAATTATTCTGATTCTTTCTGAGGCAACCCTTCTGACACCTCTCTCTATCTGGTGCCCCAGATATTTCACTGATGTAGTACAAAATTGCAGTTTCTCAGGTGATACTTTGTGTCCTCCTTCACCTAAATGATTCAATAGAGCAATGGTATCAACAACAGTCATTCCGAGTTTTAGACGCCACCAGTAGGTCGTCTCTATAGTGCATCAAGACTGACTGTCCGGGGGGAGGAGCTTGGCGGGCATCTGTGATGGCCGCGTGAGCACAGCGCTCTCCGGACCCCCGCCACTCCCGGCATGATATCCTGAACATATCCTGAATAATTACAAGGATTCTTGTAGAGGAACCTGGGCTGATCTTGATACTGTTTTTGGATTTCGAATTGGACCAGGGGCACCGAAGCTACGTCGACTCGAACTTTCGGGGCCCGCCCTGGTGGTGCGCCCGGGACTTGGTGAGGCTCTGTTGCCGTGTCTGAGTTGAACAACAGCGGCAGGGGGATTCGACTTGTGGGTCCCCCTCTTAACTTTCGGTTTCGATTTGACTCGGACTACGTTCTCCAGCGGAGGTGTCTGGCCGGTGTTGAGATCAGCAGCGCGAGGTCGCAGTTGCACCTTCTGTCTGCTTTGTGTCCTTTCAGGCCGCTTCACACCTCGGTGTGCCCTCGTGGCTGACTTTTGGCTTCGGCACCTTGTCTTCCTGCGGCCATTTTCACCAGGTCGCGTGGGTCCCTCGGGGACGGATTCTCCACTATGACTGGCAGAGGGGACCAAGAGAGGCGAAAGACCAAGACGCCCCTTCGCGGGGGCCAGGTCCAGTCTAATATCATGGACCGGTACACTCAATCGAAGGGGTCCCCGGGAGCCGCCTTGCCTTGCCCGAGTGCTGTGGGGCACCCTTTGGAGGCTTCGGCGGAGCCGTCCCTGCAAGACATTATGGGCGCCATCTCTGGCATAAGAGAGACCATCGGCCAACAATATGAGGCTCTGGCCCACAAGATCGATACTGTGGCTATTGACGTGAACTTGATCAGGGCCGACCTATCTAAAACTAATGAGAAGGTGAAATCATTGGACCTCAAGTCATCTAGCCTCACGGCCGACGTCTCTGAAATACAGACGGAGATTGGCAACCTTAGAAAGGCAAATGATTTCATGACCCAGCGCTTGGAGGATTTTGAGAACAGAGCACAGCGCTGCAACGTGCGTGTGGTTGGTGTTCCGGAAAATCCTGACCCACATTCTGTTGATCTCCTGGTTGAGAACTTGATACAAAACTACCTTTCTCCATCTGGATTGAGCAAATTCTTTGCGGTGGAGCGTGCCCATCGCGTTCCGGGCGGCCAGGGCAAACCGGGCGCCCCGCCGAGGCCCATTGTTGCAAAACTTTTTCACTATAGGGACCGAGACGCTATCCTGCAGGCCTCGCGAGTTAAGGGCCCGGTGGCCTTCGAAAATGCCACGGTGAACTTTTATCCTGATTTCTCCCAGCTTGTCCAGAGACAGCGAATGGGCTTCCGTGGAGTCAAGAAGCGTCTTCGGGACTTGGGACTGCGCTATGCCATGCTTTTTCCTACCAGGCTGCGAGTTGAGTACCGTGAACGGACCCTTTTCTTTGATCGGCCTGATTCGGTGAATGACTGGTTGGACTCTTTGCCGAACCGGCCTAATTTGACTGAGCCCACCGAGCACCCGGGTGGTGCCGAGGGTGGTGTAGAGAGTTGAACTTACTGTCTGCGCCCCTGTCTCCATGTAATGTGTTTCTTCCTGGGTTCTATACTTGAGTGCCTTTATTTTCTGTGTCTTCTCTTTTTCTTTATCTCTATCGGGGTGGCGGGTGGGACTGGGGCCTTTTCCTCCTCCGGGGTCTTTTTGTAGAACGGGGGTTTTTGGGCGACAGGCACACTGCATGTTGGGGTGGCTTTTTTGCTTATTGCAGGGGTGCAGGGTGGGGGGTGTTTTCTTGGATGTTGGGGGGTGGATTGGTGGGGTGTTTGAGGTTCGTGTTTTGTTTTTTCAAGGCGATTCTATCTTGATAATGGAATTTTCAGTGTCATGCTCATTTGGGGATGGTTCCTGCATCACTTTGTGGGATGGGGGGTAGCGGGTTGAAGTTTGTTTCATGGAATGTCAATGGTCTAGGGGATCGTATAAAGCGGGGGGTGGTGTTGCGATGCCTGCGACGTTTGTCTCCCGATGTTGTCTTTCTGCAGGAGACTCATCTAGTGGGTAATACTTGTCATGCAATGAATAGGTGGGGCTATCGTCTTGTTGCGCATTCAGGATTTACTACAGGTTCTAGGGGGGTGGGCATCCTTATCCGGACTTCCCTTCCCCTTGCTATAGATGATGTAATCCTCGATGATCGGGGGCGTTACGCCGTCCTCGTGGGGCGATATGAGGGCCGAACCCTTTCTCTGTTTACCGTCTATGTGCCCCCCGGCCTACAGTCCTCTACTTTCTCCGATTTGGGCCGAGTGCTGTTGGGACTCCCTGATAGTGCTCTTTTCATGGCTGGTGATTTTAACGCTGTTCTCTCCGGCCTGAATGATCGTCACCCCCCTAGGGATACTCCTTCGGCCCAATTGTGGCTGGGTGGCTTTTTGGATACTTTTGGTTTGGTGGACTGTTGGAGACTTATGCACCCCACTCAGCTTCAATACACCTTTCATTCTGGAGCCCATGGGAGTTTGTCTAGACTGGATTACTTTCTCATGCCAGCTGCACAGACGTCGGCTGTCCGGGAGGTTAGACACCTTCCCCGGGGCATCTCGGACCATTCTCCGCTCTGGCTTTGTTTTGATGTGGGGGTGGAGGCGGCGGGCCGGGTGGCCCCTATCAACCCTTGGTACCTGACCTCCCCTGTGACCCGTGGTCTATTGATTAAGTCCCTGGACAACTACTTCCTAGATAACGTGGGGTCTGTCTCCTCTGCGGTGTCCCTTTGGGAGGCTTTTAAGACAGTGATTCGTGGGCAGGCCCTGTCTCTCATTGCTGAAACCAAAAAGGCGGGGAGTCGGGAGGTGGTGGGTCTTGAAATGGAAATACTTGAGCTGGAAGCTGACTTGGAATCGTGTGTTACTCATGACAAGCTCCATGCCCTGGGTCTGAAACAATTTGCCTATAAGACTCTGGTCACAGATGCGGCTAAAATGATGTTTCGAGAGCAACAGGGTCGTCTGTATGATGTTGGGGACAAAGCGGGTAAATTGCTTGCCTGGTTGGATAAGAAGGAGAGGGCAAACCGAGTCGTGCCTGTGATTCGGACTTTGAATGGTGTGAATGTGACTGACCCTGTTGAAATAGTTGATTGCTTTGCTGATTATTTCCGTGCGGTTTACTCACCAGTGTCGAAACGGGATACAGACGACTCTCGCCTCTTGTTGCGCGACATAGCTTTGCCCTGCCTCTCTGACTTGGAGCGGGTCTCTATGGAGGCCCCGCTCTCTACGGACGAAATAGCGACTGCGATTCGCTCTCTCCGTTCGGGCAAGGCTTTGGGCCCGAACGGTTTGCCAATCGAATTGTACAAACTGTGTCCTGATAAGATTGCGCCCTATCTTCGAACAATGTTTTCGGAGTCCCGTGAACGGGGTGCTCTTCCTTATGACCAACGCCTAGCTACGATTGTTGTAATTCCTAAGGACGGTAAGCCCCGGGATCTTTGTTCGTCGTATAGACCCATCTCCCTGTTAAATGTTGAGCCCAAGGTTCTTGCCAAGGTCTTGGCTACTCGCCTCCTAACGGTCATTAGTGACTTGGTTCATCCGGATCAATCCGGTTTTATCCCGCACCGTAACACGGCTCTGAATCTGCGTCGCCTCCACGGAGCCATCGCGAGGGCGGGGCTTCTGACGGAGCCGGCCATTTTGGCTTCGTTGGACGCCTCGATGGCCTTTGATACGATAGAGTGGCCCTACCTTTGGGCGACTCTTGAGAAGTTTGGTTTTGGCCCGGGGTTTATTGGATGGGTGAAGCTGCTGTACACCGACCCCCTGGCGCAGGTTGTGGTTAACGGCCGAGTTTCGGTTCCCTTTTCCCTTGGTAGGGGTACCAGACAGGGCTGCCCCTTGTCTCCACTGCTGTTTGCTCTCGCATTGAAACCGCTGGCTGCGTGGCTTCGCTGGGAGCCTTCTATCAAGGGTATACGTTGGTCCCCGGACCTTGAGGACCGTGTTTCGCTTTACGCGGACGACATTCTTCTTTACCTTACTTCCCCGCGTAAATCTTTAAATGTTTTGTTTGATGTTCTCACCTCGTTCGGCAAAAATTCTGGTTTGGTTATTACCTGGGCTAAATCCTGTGTCTATGTTCTTTCGGGTGATCTGCCCCCATTGCCGAACAGAGTTCCTATCCAGATTGTTCAGTCCGGGTTCAAATATCTGGGGATTTTTATTACGCTGGATTCGTCGCTCCGGTTTGAACGTAATCTCCTTCCCCCACTTCTTAGACTGAGGCTGGACTTGGCCCGTTGGCGTAGATTACCGTTGTCGCCGCTGGGCAGGGCCGCCCTTTTCAAAATGATGTCCCTACCGCGATTCCTTTATGCACTCCAAAATTCTTATGATCTTATCCCTGCTACCTATTTCCGTGAGGTTGAAAGTTTGCAAAGGCAACTGATTTGGGACGGGCGTCCACGTCTCACCCTTGCGAAGCTCACCATCCCTTGGTATGACGGGGGCATAGCACTTCCTGATATCAGGAGATATTACTGGGCTACCCAACTGTCTGCCATTAACCATTCAATGTATTCCCCGGGTCGGGACCCGGCCTTTGAAATGGATAGACTCCAACTGCCGGGTGGGGACTTTAATAGAGCGCTTTATTCTAGGTCGGCTGGGCGCCATCTTACGGGCCCTACCAGGATCGCGGTTAGTGTATGGCGCGCTGCGAATGTAAGCCTGGGGTGGGACGACCGAGTGACGCTTGCTACTCCGCTCTATGCATCTGAGCGTCTGGGATGTCTCTGGACGACGAAGGGGTTTGACCGCTGGGATACGATTGGTATTTGTAGAGTGGGTGATGTATGTGTGAATGGAGCGGTGAAGTCCTTCGAGACCCTTCGGAATGAATATGAACTGAGTGATAGGGAATTTTTTAGATATTTGCAGGTCCGTCATGCCCTCGCTTCTGTTCTGACTTCTGGTGCCGCTCTTCCCGAATCCTCCCCCCTCGAGGATCGTATCCTGGACGGCCATCTCCCCGATAGCACTATCTCCTTGATTTATAAGAAGCTGATTCACAATCGCGCCGACTTGCTTGTTCGACTCAGGGAGGCTTGGGTCGGCGACGGGCTGGAATTGGACGACGAAGATTGGCAGTCGGCGCTGTCTTCTCCAAAAGAGGTCGCCATTCCTGCCCGACTCCGTCTAGTTCAGCTTAAGATCCTCCACCGGGTGTACGTCACTGGCCCTCGTTTGGTTGTGATGGGTTTTTCCCCGGATGGCCTGTGCAAGCGTGGGTGTGGGATGAGTGCTACGTTTCTTCATATTATTTGGGAGTGTCCGAGGGTGGCTGCCTACTGGACGGAGGTACTTGCGGTGATGACTGATGTGACTGGAATTGCTCTGGCGCCAGAGGCCCGGAGATGCCTGTTGAATGTGTGGGAGCCCACCGACTACTCGGTGGCCCAGATCAGATGGGCGACCCTGGGATATATGATTGCGAAGCGAGACATAGCGCAACTTTGGGGCTCACACAGGCCCCCCAGTGTCTCTGTGTGGGAAGACAACATGGACTGGTCTATGTTCCGCGAGAAGACTGTTTACACAGCCAGGGGCAGGCCTAGGGCATGGACGAAGATCTGGAGTCAGTGGAACGCCTATCGCGGTGATATTTGCGCTCCTCCCTTGGTTGAAACCCCTGATGTTATCCTGTCTCCCTAGGCCGACGTTCCTGAACTTTCGTATACTGTCCCTTGATTTGATTGACCTCCCCGCTGTCCCCCCCTGCCTTGCCTTATCCTGCTTTTTGTGACTTTGGATTCCTGATTAGTGGGGTTCCCCTCCCCCTCCTGGGCTGACTCCGTTTATTATGCATTCGCCTTTTAGATGTTTGTTTGTTTTTGTGTGTATAAAACGGAAAATTGTCTTCTCCTGTTCTATAGTGTGGGCGACATCCTGTATCCGGTTTGTGCCCGCCCGCCGGAAAGGCTCTCATTGTTTTTATTACATTGTGCTTTGCTTTTAGCGGCCAGCCCGTGCGGTTGTAGGCCCATCTCTGTAACTTTGATTTTGTTGCTCAATAAATGTTTTTAACCAAAAAAAAAAAGAAAAAAAGACTGACTGTCCGGGAAATATCAAAGATTCAAGACATTTCAAGATCTGATTAAAGATCGATAGGCTTTCTGTGTACCCCTGAGGGACACAATTCCAAACGTAGATATGGTCGTCGAATTTAAACGAGAAAAGATATTTTCTATCTGGATGCAATGGTATGGAGAAAAATGCATGGCGCAAATCTATTACAGTAAACCAGCCTGCTGCCCATGTTATTTGATATAGAATCACAGCTGGGTTTGGTACAACTGGACAAAATGGGACAACAATTTTATTAATTTTGCGGAGGTCTTGTACAACCCTGTACTTTTTGCTCGGTTTCTTTATGCCAATTATGGGTGAATTACATGGACTGCTCATTATTTCCTGCAAAATGCCTGCTTCAACTAGACGCTTTATTTCTAGTGCAACTCCTGCTTTTATTTCTGGGCTCATTTTGTACTGCCGAATATTTGGGTAAACTGCACCTTCTTTTACTGTCACTTTTATTGGATCGACATTTGCCATTAATCCTACATCTTTTCCTGTGAAATCCCACACATTAGGATTTACCGCATGTTGTAATTCTTTTGGCAAATCTTCTAAAGTCAACTTTTTATTTTCATTTCCTTGTTTAGCTAATATTAATTTATAAATTCCATCTTCATCTGGGGTTTGAATTTCAACACCATTTCGTGTGCAAAAGATGGTGCAATTCATTTTGCACAACAAATCTCTACCTAACAGGTTTACTGGACTGGAGTCACACAGAACAAACTTGTGCATTTCTTTAAAATTGCCTATTCTGACTTCCATTGGTTCTGTAACTGGGGTACTAATCTGTTTATTAGAAACGCCCACTACTTGGATTGCTTCTCCCGAGAGGGGTAAGTTTGGAACGTCTGCTGTTCTCACAGAAGAACGGGTAGCGCCAGTGTCCAACAAGAAAGTAACATCATTCCATTCAACCTTTCCCTCAATGTATGGACCTGACTGATCTACCTACAAGGATGCGCCAAGTACGCACTCCTCGTCTTCCCCTCTCAGGCACCATCAGAAACTGTCTTCATCAAAGTATGAGTTACTCAAAAGAAATTGGGGTGTCACTGTGTCCCTTTTACCACTTCCCTCCCAATTTGTGGTATCCACACTGTATGGAGTTTGACTCCCAGGATTTGGCATAGGCGCCAATGGTAACTGGTTTTGTATTACCTGTTGTTGCTGTTTTCTCGATACCTCATTCTGCGTCTGTGAATTCAAATTGTTAGTTTGCACATTACTATTTAATATAGCCTTACACTCGTTCTTCCAATGCCCCAATTTTCCGCACCCATGACAAGGAAATTTCTTTTTAGCCTCATCTCGGTCAAACTTTCCTCTAGGTTTACACCCACTTCCATCTCCTTGGGTCTGAATATTTTTCATTTAGAGCTCTTGTTGCTCTGCTACTTTTACATGTGCCCATATTACTTTCTCTTCTAAATTCTTTTGTGTATTGTCTATTTCATCTCCACAGTATTTTGCATATTTTAATATTTCATCGATGGGTTTGTTCGGCCAACAAATCTTATGATCTTTAATCATTTGTGAAATTTCTGGCTTTAATCCTAACACAAAACGATATATAAAATGAGTCATGTCTTGCATATCAATGGTTTCCAATCCACTATATTGTTTAAATACCTGTAAAAGGCGTTCATAATATGCATGTACAGATTCAACTTTATTCTGAATCGTTCTATCTATTCTAGTCCAATCAGTTTCTTTAGGGGGTATTTTTCCTTTCAAATATAGTATTACTTTATTAAATTTATTCATCACTTCGTCTGATGGGGCTCCTGTTTTTGGGTCTCTAGGGTACTCATCATTAGGCCAATCAACTGCTATTTTGCACTCTGTCCATAAATCTACAGGAACAACAATGTCAAATAACCCATCTAAATCTAAATCTTAAACCTTTACAAATCTTTCGACTTGCCTGTACCACTCTACGGGTTTCTCTCTAAGTTTCGGGAATTCATTCGTAAATTATAAAATATCCTGTCGGGACCATGGGGCATGCACATAACCTCCTCCTGGCACTTCTCTTATTGGGCACAACTTTTCTACCTTTTCTGGTTCTTTCAATACATATTCAGATACAGTGTTTTTTTCTTGGGCTTCTTCCTTTTTCTTTATCCATCTAGCTTTCCATCTGTCTAAATCACCCCACTTTTGCAATAGTGATAGCAATTCTTTGATCTGTAATTTACGTCCTGATACATTCATCTTTTCTAAATCTTTGTCAGAAAATTCAGCTCGATACGGTTTCTGTAACACTTTTGATTTACCAATATCAATTCTCATTTCATTTCATTTGCCAAACTAGATAATTTCTCATGAAATGTTTTTGTATTTTGGGTGATACTTTGACAAATAAACAACAATTCATCTTCATTTAATGCATTTATTCTGTCTAAACCCACATTTCCCGGAAGTAATTCTTCCAATTCGACTCTTAATTTAAAAATATCCAATGCTTTTGGCTGTGATTTTGGCTTTTCTATTTCTCTGGACCATCTCTCAATTTCTTCCGGGGTAACTACAGTAGTACTTCTTGTACCTGCGGATGTTTCCATTTGTACCTCTCTAGAACTTACAGGAGTAGTTTTCCTAGCTGACGTACTTACCGGTTCGCTTATAGGCAGTGCTTTAAATGGGAAAAATAAGTGCAGGTACTCATCAAATTGAGCTGTGGACATGAGCGGGAGTTTGGGTGGGGTTAGGGGCGGGGCATGGTGCCAGCATCCAATGAGATCAAGATATTCTTGGAGTACATCTGGGAATGTTGATGGAGAAATAGATATTGTTTGTGTGTATATTACTTCACCGACACTGGCACTGAAATACAAATTATATAAACTGTATAGTTGATATAAGATATAAGGTTGCATTTTCACGGTAAGTATTGATTTATGTAGGAGTTTTATGTAGCGCTGTGCATAGTGTCACTATAACTTCACTGTGCCACTATATGGAGTAGTATTCATATTTCTATCAGGTATGCCCTATTCATTATGTGTTGATGAGCAGCCTATGCAGCACAGAACTCTATTGCACTGAAAAGTTATCAGCATAATCTGCTGAAATGGAATAACTTTTTTCCATATCATCTCATTGTGCACGTCTGTGACACACCAAGTAGGTACTCACACAGACACTTACATGCTCATCATTCGCTAAAACTGATTTTTACAAATCCAATATCCAACCTGTACTTTAAATCCATGTGTTTACCCTGATGATTAGAGGCATCCCCCTCCTCTCTCGGCCTGACAACAGGCACTCAGCACGCCAATGTCATAATTTCCCATGTTTCATTATGACTGTAAGAGAAAGGCACACAAACTTTTCTCAAATTCATACCAATTTGGGATTTAGTGCGTAGCCCTACATTGGGATTTTGTGGGTAGCGCTACCTGCTGCCTGCCCAACAGTAAAAGGAGTCCTGACCAGAAAGTTCCTTGAGATATTATTTTGTTTCACTAGCAAATTTCTAAAACTGCTTTCCCATGATTGCAAAACTACTACAGGACGGCTGTTTCACCTCGATGTTCTGTGCTGTAATCACACGGATCTCTAGGTGGCAAAGCAGAAGAGTGAGAGAAGCTATGTGAATAAAAAAATCTCAGCAGGTTTTGTTTCAATAGGGGCCTTATCGGTACTGGCCGCCATCTAGGATCGTCTGTGATTGCACACATTCACGGCTCCCTTGGTAGCCAGCAGAGGCGCATCTAGAGCCAAATTTCGGGGGACGGTAGGGGATGGCGGGGGTTTTACTAAAAAGTTTGTGGGGGGCTGATTTTCCAGCAATAGTCAGAGTGGAGATGGGGGTGGGGCTAAAAGTGTGAAAATACAACATAGCCTCTGTAACAAGTAAATGGTCTTTTAAATACCTGTGAAGTACTCGGGTGCGGCTGTTTGTGTGCCCGGGAAGCTCTCTCAGTCCCGGGTGACACACACGACGGGGGTGGGGCTGGGGGGGTGGTTTAAGCTCTTTGAGCTCTATAGGCATTGCGCGCCTAAAAGCCAGTCTCATAAGAAACAGCAACGCCTGTCCAAGCAACGATGCTACACGTTCGTAATATAAGCCTGGCTACTGCCTCAGAGTACCGGTACTCTCCCTGGCACAGGAGAAGTTCCAGTACTCAAGGTGTTAGAATTTGGAAGTGCTGGTACTCAGTACCGGTGAGTACCGGCCCATTTAAAGCACTGCTTATAGGTAAATCCATCAGGAGAAATTTCTGACTCACTTTCACTTGCTTGATCATCCACTATTAATGTTTCTTTTCTTGACTGCACTACAGGTGTAGTTAGAACGGGAGGTCTAGGACTAGTCTGTTTATCTCCAAATAAGGGAACAACAGGACCTATGGTCACTGGAATCATTAGATCTTCGGGACTTGTATTTAACTGTGTAATTTTCTGAATTAACTCACTTCTCTGTTTATTTATGGATTCTCATTGTTTATCTTGCAATACTTTTTCTAATGAGGTTTCATGCACAACTTGCGGAACTAAAGGTGGCTTTAAGAACGGTGCACTAGGATTAACTTGATTTGGCTCCTCATTATAAGGTGGAAGATTTTTCATTAAAAAATCCTCTAAGTAATCATCTTCTGGATCAATACTTGTCATTAGATTTTTAGTTTTCTCAGTACTTTTACTCCCAGTTTGCTCCTCTAAAGCTCGGACAGGATATAATCCTTCCACTAGCATGGACTGCCTCCACTGCTTCATTTGCTTATCTCTTGTTTCTTTGGGAAATCTGGGATAGAATTTACTACATTTTCTATCGCTTCTGGGTCTATCTCGTTCAAAAGCCTCAGTTTCCCATTCCTCTAATGCTTCGTACTGGGTTAATCTAGGTCTAGGATCTAATTCATTCATGCGCACAAAACTCTACCATTGAAGGTACAATTTTCTGGAAATGCCAAAACACCATCATCTTTTGTGTACTCTATCCAGTTCTCTAACCACACACAAGTGTGATAGCCCCTTTCAACCATCATGTATGAGACGGGCGTATTGTGTGGTGGAATAATAATTCCTTCTCTGGTTTTAATCGGTTTATCCTTTTTAAAGAAATGTTTAACTTTCTTAATGAACGACATTTTTCTTTTATCTCCGTACATGATATAAGGTCTTTCTCTAATGTATTGTTCTTGAGCAAAACCCAAGTACCTCCTATCGGGTCTATTTCCTATTATTGCTGGATCTAAATTCCACATGTAATTTTATTCTGCTTTTAATTTTGCAAGGACACTCATTTGTTTACTAATAGACTTCCAATACCAGCACGTTTCTTAAATTTAAATGACCAATTAGCAATTAGAATTAAAATAAATTCAATCAATAGTTGCGCGGCTTCTCCCGTGAGTCGATTTTCTCCCGCTCCTGTACTCACCCCTCCTTTATAGTATAACCTCAGCTACACACCCGCTGTCTCAACCAATACCTCTAAGCGACGTCAGTGCAGCTCCGCAACTGACTCCCTCCTTTGCAAGGTAATACGAGAGCTTACTTTTATTCACTTTTAAATGCTCATTTCCTTAATTTAACAACGTAAAAACATTCGCCACTGTGCCTGAGTGACTAATTCAAAGGAACGATAATTGTACTCACTGCGAGTAACTCCTTTCCGTTTACTCTTCATATTCTAAAAGTAGATCCCTTCCGTCTACCTTTCACGCAAGCATCGGTGAACCTGTTACTCCCCCGGGCTTACCCTTTCTAGGTGATATAAGGCCAAAGTTTCACCAGCGAACCCCTTTGCTGTCAATCAAGCTCAGAAGAACCTGTTACTTCTTCAGTGTGACCCTTTCTAGGTGATATCGCCCTAAAGTTTTACTAGCGAACTCTTTGCTATCAATTATTCATACATTTATACAGAAAGTCCCTAAATAGTGCTTCCGGTTTTACCTAACTATGCACTTACTTCCACAGGCAAGTGACCTCACTGCAGTGTGGCTTCCATTTACCACCCGTTATTCTGCCCCCGGGGATTCCAAAACAAACATATAACAGGTATGAACAAGTTTGGTTAATACATAAAAATCAATATAATTTCAAATATACAAATGCAATTCAATAAACCAACTAACTACAACTAACTACCTATCTTTAACTAAACCCTAACCACTACTCTGCTACCAAATTAACTGATAGAGCGCAGGCTCACCTGCTCGTTTTATCACACTCACCTGGGCCCATTAAATATATACATAATGAACAGGTAAACCTACACTCAATCAAGTTTGTTTAACCATTTAGGACCTATACAATTTGACTTACCAATCCTAGTCACCAGGACCTACAATCCTAAGGGATCAAGGGTGTTAGCATAATAGGTAATAAATAATATTTGCACTCATTGAATAACCACAGCCCCGGGAAAAGTTTTAACTCTTTATCTATGTAAAATTTTAAATATCAATGTTTTAAACTACATTAATCGGACAACAATGATCAATCAACAAGAATTAAGATTAAGCAGAAAAGAGAACTTTTGTTTAAGCATTTGAAACATAGGAAGGGTAGAAAAAAGGAAGAACAGTATCAAGACGAACCCACATTTAATTTATAGTTACCTAGAATGGTGTGAAGACCAGCCCTGGCCACGTGCTGGGTCAAAGGACAGATCCCCAAAGTGCAGGTGCCAGCAGATAAGAACAGGTGCAGACCAGAATCAGGACAGGTATGGACAAAATTGAATCAAGATAAGACCACCACGGAATAAGGCCAGCACCCACAGCTAAAGTTCAAACGCCAACGTTGTAAACCCTCTCTGCAGCTAACAGCCAGAACCCCGAATGGGTTATCGAACTCCTTCCCAGTACCCCGATTGGGTTATCGAATCTTCTGACAGAGTGCTTCGCCAGCACCTCTGCTCCCGATCACTATTGAGTGCGTTGGGTCAGTGACAGGTCAGCTATTCAGACAAGTCGGACAATCTAACTAGCTAAGCCTACCCTAGTTATGCCATTTTCCAGGGCAGTATACCATCCCCCAAATGTTGCAAATGTGTGAATCCCACAATTGTATTGGTCAAAAGACGAGGAGAGGTCATCACACCATATTGATATGAGGTAACTTGCATGTCACATTTAAATTACGTTCCCTCCCATAACTGTATTTTCCCATGCACTTTTAGTCCACCCGGCAGTGAATGTATCAATATATCAAAATGTTTAACAATTTGTTCAATCCAGCTTCCACTGGCTGAGTTGAGAGGTCAGCTTCCCATAGTTTTCACAGTTGATGCTCAGTTTTGGCACTGGTTCAATGCCATAACTTCGATAACTTGAGTTTTTCTTTGCGCAGGCGCAGTTTCTCCAAAGATGGAGTTCAGAAACACACTTCGGGCCCAAAAGCGATACATGCAAAATAGAAAAGAAACAGTTTTAGAACACGGAAATAAATGAATGCACTGTATACCACTTATCTCCATTCTATTCCCATTATTTTATTTTAACTATTGCATTAAGGTTTAAGCAGAACGAACAGCTTAGCAAAAGCGGCGGTGCAGGCTTCTTGCACGTTAGTACACAGAACATCCATTTTAGTTCTAGTGCGCAGAAGCAAAAGTTTCCCACCAAGCGAAGTACTACGTCATGTCACATGATTGTGACAGACACATGCGCAGTTGAAAATCCCGCGTAGCAGCTGCCATTTTAATGCAAGCAGATTATAGTTAGTAAAAGCACATTGGAAAGATTCCCCTGGATACTGGAAATGTCATGAAATGCAATATTAGTATGACGAAACATGTTAGTTAGTACATTAATTATTATTTCGAGAGGGCTGAATACGAACAAGTCGCTTTACGTGCGTAACATTGCTCCATCACAAGTCACTGCGTTACCTTGCTTTCCGTCAAAGAGGCGTTCCATGGGTGTTGCAGTGGGTGTTCCCAGGCAACACCCATGGATTTTGACACCTTTCCAGATTTGCAGGGACTTGTAAACCGAGAATGCACCAAAAGTCTACCCCTCTCGAGGTGAGGCTTAACAAGGAGAAATAAATATTTCTCCTTGTTTTATTACTTTCTTTGTGTGCAGCATTCTGCAGCACACATAGGAGGAAAATGCCTCCATTGATTGTTTTTATGCAGGAAGAGACACCTTCCTACACATAAACAATCATTTGTACAATGCAGACACCCTTGCCCCATGGTGCAAGACTGCCTCCGTTGGCACAAGGCAAACAAAACGGCGCATTTGGAAAGGTCAGGATCGCGCCATATATCATAAATACGACACATTCCTGTCCTTTCCTTTTGATGCAGCACAGAATGCTTGAAAATGAGGCCCCAAGTTCATAGTTGATTAGCATTGAATTCCTCATGTTGGTGAGCGCTATCACTTAAGTCGGTTTGTTCTCTTCTGTCGGCTATCACTTAAGTCGGTTTGTTCTCTTTTGTCGGTGCCAAATTATAGTCCGATTTCTGTTTGCAAAATGTCCAGGTTTTCCGCTTTCAAAATCTCATCAACCTACTCATAACAGACGTAATGTAACAGCAGCATACTAACATAGTGCATTAGATTGTCTATCTCTTCCACATGTTATTTTCTTTCATTCACTGTCTCTCTCTCTCTCTCTCTCTCTGTCTTCCTTTTACCTATCTCTCTATTGGTATTTCTCTGTTTCTTTCACTAATTTTACTTGATTCCCTTTTCCTTTCCGTTTCCTCTTGCACAAAGGTATTGACACACGCAAGCACGAGTTTCATGTCTTTCTCATTACTGCATGAATGTACATGCTTATGTGTAGCCTCTCCCTCTCCTTTTTCTCTTGTCTATCGCTCCGTCAGACCTCTCTCCCTCCCCCCTTCATCTCTCTCTGTCTCTCCCTCTTTTTCCACATAGTCACCCTCAATCTGGGTATCATTTTCTCCACTGCGCGTCTTTGATTCTTTCACTTTCATGTATATTTCCTCTCTTCCCAATTCCCTATTTTTCTTTTTATCCTCCTATTTACGTTCTTTGTCTGGCATCTCTATTTCACGTTTCTCCAGGGTAAGCCCTCCTCTTTTTATCCCTCTTATCCATACATTCCTTGCCTCTCAACCAATTTTGAAGCCTTTTATGTCCCTCACTCTTCTAATCCATCTTTTATTCCATATCTTTAAAAAATGACTTTTTTTCTAGAGTTCAGGAGTTTTTTTGTCTCCTTGCTACTTATTGTGTTAAGTAAATGGCGGCTCTGCTGTGAACCGTGGGTTCCCTTCATCAGAAGCTCTGCATCTGAGCCTGTGGCTTTCTAAAGGGCTCCTAGATAATGTACACTTTAATCAAGGAGGTTGTATTACTTATAATCAAATACTGTCATATATTTCAGGGCAATAACCCCTAATAACGAGTAGTTCGTGAATATATCATCATTTAATTAGAATATTCAGGCCTTTTGGGCTTCATACTGTTTTGTGAAGGGCTAATGGATACAGATTGCTGCCCTGAATAATAAAGACAAAATAGCCCAATACACTATGTTTTAAATTATTCATTAAAGTATAAGACACCGTGTACTGTACTATGGACATAAACACCCTTATAGGACATATGATTAAGAAGCACATATCATTATTTGTTATAGATGTCGTTTTAAAAATCAAGATAAGAATTGTATAATTAAGAAAATAGGAAGAAGTTGCTTTTTAGGTCGAGCCAACCAGACAGTGCAGAAGTCTGCTTGCAAAACATATATTGTGGACTCACCAAGGACACAGAGGGGTTTCCAGCCGACCCATTGCTTACCGTTGGTTGGCTTTTCCATCTTGTGTCTGTCCCTTCTGTGGAGCCTCTTTACTTGGGTCCTTCCCCTGCCCATTTTTGGGGAACTACGAGGCATATCAGCAAGGAACTGCGATGAATATTACAGAGCGTGCTTAGCGCTTTGTTATTCATCGCCGTCTATTTCTGGAATTTATCGCCCTGGTAGCACGTTATCAACAACGCGTTGCTCCAGGGCGATACAAATTCCAGAGATAGTGGGGGAAATCGCCGTTTTGCAGGGAACATCGCTGGGTTTCCAGCGATGTACCCTGCAAAAGGGTGATAACCTTGCTGATACGACCCTGTGGTCGTTGCAGCATAATCCACCCCATATGTTAGGGATGGGTAAGTCAGGATTTTAGCAGACGTTAGTTTTTGGAGAAAAGAGCAGTTTTCTCCAAAAGCTAAAGTCTGCTAAAATGCTGGGGCAGCCTTGTAAATATCGCAATGTGCACATCAGCGATATTTTCAAGGCTGTACTGCCCAGTGAGATGCAAAGGGAGGCATCGGGAAAAAGGGTGCTAACATGCGATTATGCATGTTAGCACCCTCTTGTAAATAGGCCAATAGTTTTATCTCCGCTTTTTTGGCTTTTAAAGCCACAAAAGCAGAGATAAAGCCCTTGTTAATATGCACCTACATATGTTCCTTCGTTAAGCACTGTATGAGATTGTATTTATTGTTCAGCTTTCTGTCTCTTGTGCTTCTTTCCCCACCCAAATGGTCCCCTGTGTGAATACCCACCCCCTCTCTCTCTGTTGCTCTCCCCACACCAGGAAGTGCTTGTCTTCCCCACCGTTTCCTTTCCTGTTCCGTATAGTGCACACTTGCTTGCTAGGGTGACCACCAGGTATGAAGGCGAATTCTGGATAGGACTGTAAAAGTTCAGGACAAAGGGTCAAATTTCAGCACACAAATTCAAGACAAAGGTAAATTGTAGGGACACATACAAGGAGAGACCATACCCCACTACTTAATTAGTGCATGTAATTACTATTTTTAAATTGCACTGCTATTCACTCTGCTATGTATGTGGTTGCATCTAGGTATGCTACACTCAGGTGGCACTTGTGCTGAAGGACATCAATTTACTACAGAACAAAGACATAGTGACAAGGGCATCTTCCCTACCCAAATATACAGAATCTTTCTTGGAGTGAAAGCAACAGCAACTTTCTGATTGTTTCTATTCATATAAAAACCCATGGCAAAACGTTTGGTAAACATAAGTGTAAGTGACTTTTTTACCTTCTGCTACTTAAGCCGGATTGAACAAAAACATCTGCCTCCCCTCACCTTCCACTGGATGTTAAACCTGAAATAATTAATGAGGGAGAGCAGAAGGTGAGGGGAACTTCTCACATCTAATGTCAGGATATGAGGTATCCACAACTTATCTGTACTCTCACGTCACCAAGAAGGCCCATCTGCTGCATTGGAGTGTGCGTCTGGAATGCTACATTTATGTCAGAACTATCAAGCAAATAGAATTCAAGAGGAGGATAAAATTGAGATCAGATGAAACCCCCACCACAACTGCTTTGAAGGGCTGCTGCTAAGACCCATACAAATAGGAAGAGGAGAACAAAGCGAGACAATTCCTAAAATCAGACAAGACGGGTCCACCATTAGTATGGGAAAGTATTGCATAGTTGAAGAGTAGTCTCAGTAAAGAGGGCAGAAATAGAAGTGGCACTGGCACAAGTTAAACAAGCACCACCCACCAACCCTTGCAAACTCTGCTGGTGCCACCATCCATTGGTCGTGGTTTTGGAGGGTGAGCAGGGTCCGGACCTCTTGGAAGGTTGTGCCCAGGCAATTGTCCACTCTGTCCGTGTCTTAAAATATCTCTGCAGTCTAGCCAATGTCAAACCAGTATTTTGGCTTCCCGCTAAGTGCCAAAGAACATGTAGAATTCATGTAGGATGTAAATTACACAAAAAACAAACTGTAGACACATGATAAAGATATTAAAATGTAGGAAGTGTTTTTTTAACATATGGAAGTGTTTCAATTCAGTACATTCGATCACAACATTGCATTGACAGTTATTTGAAGTGAAAGGTTCTAAACATGACGTTTAAAACATTTATTAACCCTTCCTCCTGACAGCACCATAAGTGAACAAAGTGTACAGATTGTCTGTTGCCCCTTATATCACGGCCAATAATGTTTTTTATGGATGGTGGTACATAACAGGCTAGTAAAGCGAATACAAGTGAGTGTTCTTGAATGTGCTCATGAAGTAACTTGATTTGGCTTAGATTACACAATTTAGTCATGCACGGAATCTGGGATTTGAACCCAGGCTTCTTGGTCACACGTAGTTCATTGAGCCCCTGAATAGAAACATTTATTTTTCTCGGTCCCCTTTAACAATAGAGGACAGTGTTTTTTGTAATTCTGTCAGATGAGTACACTGTGGTAACTAAATACAGATCACACCTTAATCAGGCACAATACAAAAAATAAAGTTACATAGTGAGGGGAAGGCAAGACACCATATGCCAATATCACTGGCTTTTTCAGACTATACATAGCTATTCCACGTAGTGGCCGAAGTGATTTAAAAAAAAGCAAACATATGGATACTGTGATTTATGGCCAGGGTCAGTGGATACGGGGCGGAATCAAAAGCATGGCTAAAAAGAACAATTCTGTAAGGATTTTGTTGATCTTTGATCATCAGGCAACATTGTCTTTTTTATGGCTTGTTGAGACACATGGCATTGTCTTGAAAACAAGCCTTTTATGGCCCAGAAACTGAATTCAGTGGCACGGGAATGAAGGGTTCTAGAAGTGCTGCAGCACCCAGAGATAACCTTTAAGGATGTAACTTTCAAAATTAAACACGGGAGACATTTTCTTATGACATGCAATGCTTTTTTCAAAGACAGAGCATCACATTTCATATGGCTTCTTTCTGCTTGCTAGCTGCTAATAATTCTTTTAACACAGTGTTTACTTTTCCTTTCCTTGTCTCAAATATTAGGTATTTTTAACTTGACCCTAGTGGCACTTCTGCTGGGGTAAAGAAATGTGAAAGAAGGTAGCTGTTTGTCAATGTCTTACGTCACACATGTAAATAAAAACATCTACTGGATTTTCAAACTAAACTTTTCAAGAATTTCAATAAAATCAACAACATTGAGACAGTGGGGCTCATGATGATACCCACAGTAGGTACCACTTAGTACAGTTGTGGTGCAATATTTACTGGGTATGGTATTTCCTGCCCATTGTGAGTAGTACACATCAAAATGGGGTATAACATAGTAACTACACATTTTCCCTTGAGCGTGCTGCAAAGCTCAGCATAGTTTAGTATTTCCCCATACAAATGTATATCTGAGAAAATTTGCACTTGGGAAAGGTGTGGTATTTACGCACCTGTTGAATCATGACTAAAGCGCACATTTCAGCAAAATAATCTACACTCCCCGTTTTATACATATAATTGTTAACATGCTTCAAATTGTACTACTAAGCCTCACACTGCACTACCTTTTGCACTAACTGCATGTTCCTCATTAAAATACACTTGTTTTTTAAGTAGCATTTGGTTCTCTTCCAGGGGATCCTCATCAATAGTCATAAGCATTAGAATATTCCCGCCCATGCGCGGGACCCCGGAAACAATATATTATATGTGCCCCACATATATATAGACATATATATATAAATATATATATATATAAAAATAAGCAATTGCAGCCAAATAAAACAATAGAGCTGGAATATGCCGTGAAGAATTTCCACAATACAGTGTATTTTGCATTAGAAACATGAGAAACAACACCAATGCTTGTTTAGAAACTGTTTTAATGCTTAGAAAACAGTAGAAATTCTCATAACACACTGTAAGCATATACAGCTCCCAGGCTGCATTGCAAAATCCCAGTCTAAAAAGACTGAAAAGCTAACCTGTAGCTGAATGTACTAAAACTGACGCTGTGCCTTTAAGGCACCTCAGCCCCTAGCTTCCCATCATGCCTCAGGGGTTACAGTTAGGTCAGTTGTTCTTTCCGGCTCCTTCAGGAAGGACCCTGGATACACAGCTCCACACTTTTCTGCCTTTTTCAGTCAGAAAATCTTCTGGAGAACAATTTTTTGATTTACTTTGACTTTTAACATCAGGGTCAAGTAAATAGCTGCTTAGCAGTCGATTTTTTGAGAGGTTTTCCTGTCAGGATGCCCTCATTATTTGATGATTGCCCTGCTTGTGGCCACAAGAAGGCAAGAACAGACTCTCATGAGGTCTGTATTTTATGTTTGCCAGAGGATCATGATCCTAAAGACTGTTCACATTGTAAAAATCTGTCTGACAGGACTCTTAAAGACAGAGAGAGGAACAGGCTCTTTGGTCTGGCCCAGAGATCCATGAGAGGAAGATCTACAGAGAGGAAGAGTTCAAAGAGACCCAGAACTCCCTCCAAAGGCAAGTCAGAGCGTCCATCAACCTCAGCGCCGGGCTCGGCGCTGAAAAAACGACATCTGATGGACAGTTCGAGAGAATAAGCTCCGTCGACGTCGGGACCGGCTTCGATGAGGGAGTCGTCGTCGAAGAGTTCACCGACGACGAAGAAAGATCCGCCGTCGTCAACTAGGCGACGATCGGCGTCGAGAGAAGCCACGAGATCGCCGTCGACGAGAAGATCGGCGTCAAGATTTAAATCACCTCCGCCGTCGTCAACCAGGCGACGATCGGCGTCGAGGCACAGATCACACCCGCCGTCGTCTCAACGTCGACAGGCTTCTAAGAGTGTGACACCTCCGCCGACGTCTCCACGGAGGCGCTCGGCGTCGAGGAGTAGGAACCCCCTCGGACGCTCGCCGTCGAGGAAGGGATCGTCATCGACGGCACGTCGGCGCTCGACGTCGCATGTCAGGTCAACGTCGAGGGCATCGTCGACGACAGGACAACGTCGATTGACTTCTCCGTCGCCGACAGACCAAGGTCGGTCGACGTCGAGACCTCCGTCGACGGCAGGGCAACGCCGTTCGACGTCGAGACCTCCGTCGACGGCAGGGCAACGCCGTTCGACGTCGAGACCTCCGTCGACGGCAGAACGACGCCGTTCGACGTCGAGGGAGAAGACTCCGTCGTCGGCTCGTCACCGCCGATCGACGTCGAGGGGCCGCAGGTCAACGTCGAAGCATTCAACGTCGAAGGTAATCACTCCGTCGACTCCGCAGAGGCGTTCGACGTCGAGGGAAAGGCTTTTGAGGCGTCCTCCAACACCGGTGAGACGGAGATCTCCTTCAGTGCCTTCAACAGTCCTAGTGACACAATCTGCTTCGCTCCATTCCTCCTTAAGTGCCTCTGGTTCATCGAGGTCCTCGTCTAGGAGTAGGAGTCCGGTGCAAAAGAGTCCCCAGCGGCGGTACATCACACAGGCAAGACTCTCGCCAAGATGGTATGGTCCGTTGAGTAAATGGAAGGATTCTGGAGCAACGGAGAGACTACAAAGGTACTTGAGTCCAGTCCACAGGTCCCCTCTTCAGCAGCTGGCAGAAGAGGTAGATGGACAGAGTCCTGCCATTCATCGATCACGCTCACGAGAGAGAAGAGCGGACAGGTCGCATACCCCCAGGGTCTCCCGATCGCCAAGGGAACAACCCAGATCTCGAACACCGAGAAAGGAGGTACGGACTGAGAGATCTGGACGTTCTCCTCGAAGGGAGGAACGACCTAGGACACCAGTGAGGAAGGGGAATTCTCACCACAGGAGAAGAAGAACTCCATCATCCTCATCTTCTTCTTCATCTAGATCTTCTAAAGGGGATTACTCTCCAACGCTGGCAGACAGTCCTCGATCAAGAGCTTCCCCTCTTGACGATGTCAACACGTATCTGGACGTCTTGCAAAGGGGTGCTCACAAACTTAATATAGAGATGGCTACTCCAGAGGTGTCCGTTACTGTGATTTTTGAGACCCTTCATCACAAATCATATACACGGCCTTTGCTCCCATTGGTTCCAGGGATAATGGACCCAATCAAAGAGGTTTTCCTCACGCCAGCAACGATCAGGGCAGTACCGGCACGTATCCAAAAGAAATATAGGCCGGCCGACTCAGATCCTATCTTTGTTAAAGGAGAGCCTGCGGCGGACTCAGTTATAGTAGCCTCGGCTAGGAAGAATCACACAGTCGCTCCTTCTTCGTCAGTTCCTCCTGACAAAGACAGCAAGACGCAAGATTCTTGGGGACACAAGGTATGCAGCACAGCAGCTTCATCCCTGAAAGTCTCTAGTGCATCAGCCCTTCTGGGAAGGTACGATAGAGCCCTATGGGACTCCATGGAACGATTCAAAGGGAAATTGCCCAAGGAAGACCAGAAGGACTTTGAGGAGACAGTGACGGAGGGCTGTTTGGTGGCAAACCAAATGATTAGTTCATCAGCAGATAACGCCCTTCTAGCAGGACATAACTACTCACATGGGATATGTGCGAGGAGATCCTCTTGGCTGCGTTTAACTGGACTCAAACCAGATGCCCAGCAGCGCATCCTCAATCTACCTTTTTCCGGATCTTCACTCTTCGGGGAGCATGCCGATCAGGAAATGGCCCGTATGAAGACTGAGTTAGACACAGTAAAGGCAGTGGGTCTGGAAAAACAGAAAGCGCCGTTCAAACGACGCTTCAAGACCAACAAGAACCGGGGAGGCCAACAGAGGGTTCAAACCCCTCAATGGTCTCAAAACAAGCCACAAGGAAAGCCGCAATACAGAGGAGGAAGGTCGAGCAGAGGCAGAGGCGGACATAATCAGTCCTCTACCACGCCTAGAGGAGGCAAGGCCTGAGCAGTGGCTTCCTCTGGCGCCGTTACCCACTCCAGTGGGAGGAAGTGCTGCACAACACCTGGCAAAGTGGGTCAGCATCACAAAAGATCGGTGGGTGCTGAATATACTGCGCAATGGATATGCGCTACGTTTCCGGAAGAAACCACAACCGATTCCTCCAAAAAAAGTCTCGCTCGTACCAACTAGAGCTCCTCAAAAGGGAAGTGAACGTCCTCTTAAAGAAAAACGCAATCGAAGAGGTACCCTTTTCCCAAAGGGGGAAAGGAGTGTACTCAAGATATTTCCTTGTCCCCAAAAGAGATCAAGAAGACAAATTCAGACCGATTTTGGATCTTCGACTCCTCAACAAAGGGGTGGTCAAAGAGAAGTTTCGCATGTTGGCACTCCACCAAATATGTCCTCATCTACAAATCGGAGATTGGATGTGTTCGGTGGATTTACAAGACGCGTACTTCCACATTCCTATTACACCAGGTCATCGAAAGTACTTGAGGTTCCTGGTAGGGACCAAGCATTACCAGTTCAAAGTGCTTCCTTTCGGGCTCAAATCCGCACCAAGGGTCTTCACCAAGTGCATGGCAGTGGTAGCGGCGTGTCTACACAAAAAAGGTCTCTTTGTGTACCCATATCTAGACGACTGGCTCCTGAAGAGTCCGTCCCCTCGTCAAGCCACCAAAGACTGTCACCTGTGTCTCCAGCAACTACACAGGCTCGGCCTCCACGTGAACACAGAGAAATCAGTCCTGCAGCCCACGCAAACTATCCACTATCTGGGTGCAGTTCTAGACACAAAGTTAGGAAGAGCGTTTCCTTCGCAGGAGAGACTATCTTCCATGGGGCAAAAATGCAAAAAGTTACTTCAGTTTCCTCGTCCAAAGGTGCGAGAAGTAGCTTCTCTTTTGGGCTCCATGGCGTCCTGCATCTTCCTAATACCGAACGCCAGGTTGAGGATGCGACCTCTACAAGAGTCTGTGGAGGATCAGTGGGACCAAGCGACTGGAGATTGGGAGGATCGAATCCTCCTGTCTCAAGCAGCACTGACCTCAATAAAGTGGTGGACTCTCCCTCGGAATGTCCTGCAGGGAGTCCCTTTTCAGCAACCTCTTCCTTCGCTGTCTGTGGTAACAGACGCATCTCTAGAAGGCTGGGGTGCTCACATGGGTCATCTTCAGATTCAGGGTCGCTGGTCGACCAACCTTCAGACATACCACATCAACATGCTGGAGCTTCGAGCAGTTCATCTGGCGCTCAAAGCGTTCTTTCCAGCAATATCAACGGACAAAATCCTGGTTCAGACGGACAACACTACAACTATGTTCTATCTGAACAAGCAGGGAGGAACTCGATCTCGCCCTCTGTCTCTGGAGGCCCAGACAATCTGGCACTGGCTTCTGGCTCGGGGACTGTCGGTGGTGGCAGTGCACCTTCCAGGCGTGCTAAACGCAAAAGCGGACACACTCAGCAGGCACTTCGAAGATCAGCCAGACTGGGTGCTACAAGACGAAGTAGTCGAAGAACTCTTCCGTTGCTGGGGTCGTCCAGACATAGACTTATTTGCGGACGACGAAAACGCCAAATGCCACGCCTTCGCGTCCAGGTTCCACCGGCCAGGGACGCAAGGGAACGCTCTCCTGCTGGAGTGGACAGGAATGTTCGCTTATGCTTTTCCCCCTCTGGCACTGATTCCGAAGGTGGTGGCCAAGCTCATCAGATCGAGCATGGACATGATCCTAATTGCTCCGGATTGGCCGCTACAATGGTGGTATCCAGACCTGTTACATCTGTCGCTGTGTCCACACAGACGTCTTCCGTGCAGGCCAGACCTGCTGAGCAAGATGAACGGGAGGATCCTGCATCCCAACCTCCCGTCGCTGAACCTGACTGCATGGCTCCTGAGGTCTTGCAATATGGACACTTAAATCTGCCTCCGGAATGTATGAATATTTTTAGAGAGGCTAAGAGACCTTCCACAAGGGCGTCTTATGCGTTCAAGTGGAAACGATTTTTCATTTGGTGTAAGGACCATGGCTTTGATCCCACCAAAGGACAAGAAGAGGTAGTTCTTCCATACCTCCTATACTTAGCGACATCAGGGTTGAAATACGCTTCTATTAGGGTTCATCTATCCGCCATAGTAGCGTACAGAAAATCACCTGCACAAACATCGTTTTTTCAAGTCCCAGTGGTGAAAGATTTCCTTCAGGGATTAAAGAAGGTCTATCCCCCTGTGAGAAATCCTTCTCCTCCCTGGGAGTTGAACCTGGTTCTCTCCAGGCTGATGTCTACACCGTTTGAGCCTATACACAAGGCCTCCTTGCAGCATCTCACTTGGAAGGCGGCCTTCTTGGTGGCAATAACCTCGGCGCGCAGGGTTAGCGAGATACAAGCACTCTGCACCAAGGAACCTTACACTGTGTTTCACCACAACAGAGTAGTAATGAGGGCTCACCCATCTTTTCTTCCAAAGGTGGTATCGGATTTTCATATAAATCAAACGATTACCCTTCCTTCGTTCTTTCCTAACCCATCGACCCCAGCTGAGAGGTCGTTGCACTCGTTAGACCTTAAACGGGTGCTAAAGTTTTACCTAGAAAAAACTAAGGACACCAGAAAGACAGACCAACTCTTTGTCAATTATGGTGCTATGAGGACCGGGTTTGCAGCAGCCAAAAGATCCATCTCCAGATGGATTGTCTCTTGTATCAAACTAGCATACCAGCTGGCTGGCAAACCTTTGTTGCAATCACCCAAAGCTCATTCCACTAGAGGGAAAGCAGCCACAATAGCTTTTTTGCATGACATTCCTATGTCTGAAATATGCAAGGCTGCGACATGGAAATCAGTCCATACCTTTACAAGGCATTATTGCCTAGAGTCTGATTCCAGAGCGGATTCTCAAGTAGGGCAAGCCTCCTTGAGAAACCTATTTGGGTAGAATAAGGCCTATTTTTGGGCCTACGGATATGAATGTTATCTGTTGATTCCTTTGCCCGCAGGGATGAGGTGAGGCTCGCTACTCTATTCTAATGCTTATGACTATTGATGAGGATCCCCTGGAAGAGAAGGATTAGTTACTTACCTGTAATCCTAGTTCTCTTCCAGGGGTATCCTCATCAAAGTCATAAGCAACCCTCCCGCCTCCCCGGGCAAAGGACTTTGTTTATTACATAGGAGATGGTTATTAACCTGTTATTACCATGGTTTGGTTTTTCAGTCTCCGAAAAGAACAACTGACCTAACTCTAACCCCTGAGGCATGATGGGAAGCTAGGGGCTGAGGTGCCTTAAAGGCACAGCGTCAGTTTTAGTACATTCAGATACAGGTTAGCTTTTCAGTCTTTTTAGACTGGGATTTTGCAATGCAGCCTGGGAGCTGTATATGCTTACAGTGTGTTATGAGAATTTCTACTGTTTTCTAAGCATTAAAACAGTTTCTAAACAAGCATTGGTGTTGTTTCTCATGTTTCTAATGCAAAATACACTGTATTGTGGAAATTCTTCACGGCATATTCCAGCTCTATTGTTTTATTTGGCTGCAATTGCTTATTTTTATATATATATATATTTATATATATATGTCTATATATATGTGGGGCACATATAATATATTGTTTCCGGGGTCCCGCGCATGGGCGGGAATATTCTAATGCTTATGACTTTGATGAGGATACCCCTGGAAGAGAACTAGGATTACAGGTAAGTAACTAATCCATTTTTCACAATCCTTCTACTTTAGTGAGTTGATGCCTCTGGCCAGCAACACCCACTCTTAAATCAGTTCCAGCACCACTGTGTGAATTTGCTGCTCTCTTTCAATTGGATTGTATTTGTGATATGTAAATAAATGTATTTGTTATTTGCATATTTTCTTTTCTTTTCTTCCTGGTTTTTGACATTGTCATGGTTCTAAAAATAGGTGGGTAAAGCAGGTTAGACTTGCTATACAATTTTACGCGTGGTTGTTTTTCAGACAGTGATTGTTCGTTTCCGCAAAACTTCCACAACAGCAACATGAAAAAAGGTGGCTGCCCACATTGACAAGAGAATTTTGTTTTCCAGTTAGTTAAATTCCTTGTGTTGCTGCTCCCATTTTGCTCTGTTTCACTGCCCTTTCTTTGTTGGTATTTTCTGGCATCAGTGTTTCCTTTGTTTTCCTTTTATCATGTATTTTTGAATCAAGCTTTTCATTGGGCTTGTTATTGGGCTGCCCATATGAGGAGAGGATTTATCACATCATAGTGTTGAGACTTGGGGGTATATTCACAAGAACGTGTGCTAAATATCACCAAAAAATGCGAAGGCACCTTTACACATCGCAGCCGATCATGGGAAAATTACCCGTGCTAACGTGGAATTCACAACACCGAAGTACCATTAGATAGTTTGCCGAAAACGCAGCCAATGTCTGTGATACAACTACATTAACAGAGATAAAAACACAAGATCTAACGTGAAAAAACTTGTGATGAACCCATTCTCGATGAGGAAAGCAGGGATAAACACCGCCTGGCCCGCGACACACACTGAAATGAAAATCACACTGCTGGAAAGGGAGATGGGTTAGTCAATTCAGAGCTGAAGTGACATCCCACACACAATACAGCACACACACATAGGAAGTAGAACACCCCAACATCGAACACAAAGTGGTACAAACACCAACATTTGCATAAACGAACACAGGACACAAGTGCACCCGCCTGTGGCCGGGAAACGGCCATACGCACCTGGCAAAGGACGAAACAGGGAAACGAGAATGCACAAGTACAAACCCACAGTCCTGATGGGTAGCAATGCACGTATGGCACGGAGCCAGGGAGTCTGTGACACACACATTGGTATACAAATCAAGACACAACACAGCTGGAGACAAGTGTGCAAACTTTATCAACAAGTGGGTGTCAGTGCGGCCAAGAGAAGTGCCACTATATGCAGACCAATGCATCAGCATGCCTGAATGAGGAACGTAGGAAAGCGCCCATGTCCACCTCGGGGGAGTCCACCACCAACACAAGTCAGTGCCAGCCCACGTTGATTGTCCGCGCCGGGACCATGTGTCCAGGACAATGCAGCCATGTCCACTGTTATCTTGGGACATGTAACCAGATCCACCACCTGCAAACAGGCGACGGGACATGTGCAATGGGTCACATCTAGTTGTGGCTGCAAGTGCTTTGTCACTCGTCCATGAACGTGAGTGCAGCAGCGTTGGCCAACTGCTCCAATGAGCAAACATCATCCAACACATCCGACATGTCGACGACGTAATCCATCAGCTGACCCGGACAGATGTGGTGACACCAACCACTCGAGCAAATGTGCACCAAAGCCCAATCGGGTAGTGGCTCAATGTGCTCACTGCACACGACGACACGTGCAATCTCCCCGGCCCAGTGCCCAGCCTGCATGCCAAACATCCATGCATGCCATAAACAGGCATCACGGTTACACTCCTGGTCGTGGGCCAACAGGGGGAGCACACGCACGTCGAAGTCCAGGTCAGCCACCGTGACGTTGGAGAGGCAGACATCCATGGACCACTTGAATATGCACGAACGACAATGCAACACAGGCTGAACGCAGGTGACGTCCCCAAGGTGGAAGCTCAGCCGGTAACTTATCCGCAGCACTGCCAAGGGCAGTCCCCCCAGGACATGCAGCAGACGTGCATGGTACAGCTCCACGTGACTGGAGTCGAGCCTGCCATTCCGTCAGTGGCTCTGCTTGAAGCGGCACTGGCTTGCCCTGCGCCAGACCTGTGGATGAAATGGCACAGCTCAGTGAAATGAGCAGTGTCTGCGTGCAACGGATGCAGGCCTGGGGTGGGGTGAGAGTAGGTGTGAAGGCCATTTCACGCACGCTGACTACGACCAAGGACTCCTGCATGTGGGATGAATGAATGAATGAATATTGGACTTGTAGAGCGCGAACTTAGCCCAATGGCGTCAAGGTGCTGTAAGCAAAGTATAAGGGTGCTGACAGAAACACATGCTTATACCAAGGGCTGTGAGAGGAGCCAGGTCTTTAAGGCTTTACGAAAAAGAGAGAGAGACGCCAGGCCCGAGAGATCTTCCGGGAGGGAGTTCCAATGCTTAGCAGCAACAGTGGAAAAAGCTCTACCTCCCCATTTGACCTTCTTAAATCTCGGAACAGTTAGCGGATTCTTATCTGCAGACCGGAGCCGCCTACTGGGAACGTAGCGATGGACAATATCTTTGATCACCTCAGGCCTGAGCCGTAATAAGCAACCTGAGTCAAGCACAGGGTCTTAAAAAAGACCCTACGATCCATCGGCAACCAGTGCAGCAACTTGATGGACGTTGTGACTGTATGAGGTTTTGGTACATTCATCACCAGCCTTGCTGCAGCATTCTGCACCATCTGCAGACGTCGCACTAGACCCTTGTTAATGCCCAAATAAAGGGCATTATATGTTATAAGCTGTTTTTGTAACGCGCTCAATTACTACCGGAGTATCCTGGCGCGGTATTCCGCTGGGGAACCCATCCTGGCTTTCCCTGTGGGATGGTCCCTACTGGGAGTCCCCAAGGTGAAGCCAGGCATCAATGGCGTTGATGGGGCCATTGTGGAGATTAGGCAAGCTAATGCCCAGAGTTGCCGAGTGGGACCCCTGGTTAGAGTAGGCACCGAGGCGAGAATTATCGAGTCCGCTGACCCTGGTCCACGACCCTGCCGCGTCGGGAATTAAACCCTGGTCCCGGGCCGACTCCTGCTTCCGGGTCTGCCGCCTCTAACCAGTGAGCCCCACCACTCCACTCCACATTACAATAGTCCAATCTGGACGTTACCAGGTCAATAACGACCTGTTTACGTGCTTTGTAGGAGAGAACCTGGGCGATTTTTCTGAGGATCCTAAAGATCCCAAAACAGGTGTAGACTGTCCTGCTAACCTGAAGGCTTAGTGACAATGAATTGTCCACGACAGCACCAGGGTTTTTCACATGGACAACCGGGCAGGGACAGACACCAAGCTCATCTGGCCACCAGTCGCTGGACCAGATCTCCTATTTGCTCCCAAAAAATCAAGACCTCCGTCTTCTCACCGTTTAATTTCTGAAAATGTTCCACCATCCAGTAGGAAACTACCTACAAACAGTTCCTGAAATTAAGGGCTGAATCACTTATACTATGCGTAATAGACACCATTATTTGGGTGTTGTCCGCATAGGACAGCACCTCCACCCAAAGGATCTCACAACCATAGCAAGAGGAGCGACATAGGTATTAAAAAGAGTAAGACAAGAAGCCCAAAGGCCGAGTCCCCGATGAATATCTCTCTAAGGCGATCAATCAGCCTGTGAGGAGACAGGGTATCAAAGGCTGCGGTGAGGTCAAGTAGAACAAGGAGAGTGGTATGCCCTGCATCCACTTGAGTCCCAATGTTGTTGAAAACAGCCGTCAGTGCTGTTTCCGTGCTATGGTGGCTTCTAAACCCATGTTGAGAACCATCAAGTAGGTGGTAATCCTCTAAGATGAAAGTTCAAGTGAGTTTCCAGGATCTTAGCTGGAACAGGGAGCAAAGATATCGGCCGATAGTTCTTCAGTTCATCAGGGTTCAAAGAAGGTTTCTTTAGAAGTCGCTTCACTATCACTGTCTTCCACTGAGTGGGATATTGCCCCTCTTGAATGGCAACATTCAGGACATCGGTAATAAGGGGAATGAAGCCTTCACGGCCAATTTTCAGCACCTTGAGGGGACAAGGATCCAGTGGGGAGCCCGATTTGACCTGTTCTAGGAGCCTATCAGTGACCTCAGAGGACAAGCAAGGGAAAGTAAGGAGGCTAGGAGACGCCTCCCTGAGTGAAGTCTCAAAAAGAAGGGCGTAGGGTCTAGCAGACAACCCCGCAATGGAATTGGATACTTCAAGCAGGGAATAAATACCTGAGATCTTTGTATGGAAAAATTCAGAAATGTTATCACAATGCTCCTGGGAAAATTCTGAGGGGTCAGAAACATGGGGAGATGTGAGTGAGTTTATTACCTTGAAAAGATTCCTGAAAGATTTCATAGATTCAGTGGTCTTGGAAAAGTATTGTCTCTTCTCCTCCATGATTGCGGTTCTATAATTTTTTTAGTGTGCACATTGGTCCCATGTCGGGCAGAGAGTAGTGTGGGAGTCACAAGCAAATGCTCTTGTATCTGTCAGAGGTTGCTGGCCAAGCCAAGTTCCTGCTCGGAGCTGCAGATGTGCTACCACCTGATAGTGCAGACAAAGGACCTTTCATCCCTACAGTAACTTCACCATCTGCATGCATAGAGGAGATGTACAGAGGCCTGTTGTGGGTTTGGTGGGATGTCTGCGACCCTGGGATTCTTAGATGGTATGCTCAGCATGTGGCACATGAGCGGCCCCACTGTGTGTTACATTGCCACATAGCTGCCCCTCCCTCCCACGAGCCCCCTTACTTGTGTGAGCTGCGCTCCTACATGTCCCCGTCTGTGCGGGCCCGCCCTCCTGGTGCATGCTACACTGTAACATCGACTACTGTGGCCCTGGTGGCGACTACACCCCAACACAGAGTAACACTTACCGCACTTCCTGCACGAGGCCAGGTCTGAGCTACGCCCTGCTGCCCCTGCCGAATCAGCACAGCGCTGCGGTGACCTAACGTATGGCGGACCAGCACACGCCGCTTATGCATGCAGGGGGGTGCATGCGCAGCAACATGTCCAGGGTCACTGCCAACGCTGAGGTGACATGGTAACGCCCGCTGACAACAACAGACTGTGATGGTCCAGAACCAGTGCCCATCTTGCTGACACAATGACTACACGGACACACTTGCTCAGATGGTATGAATGGCTACATGCACATGCGCACGTCCACATTTATTAGCAGGCACACATACCGAGTGACACCTGTGTTGGATGTGTGTTGGGTGTGTGCACACCAGCCGGCAGAAATTGACAACAGTAAAGGCCCCATGATTCATTGCACACAGAGTTAGTGGCACCAGTGCTGTTGGGGATGCCACCTGCGATGAGGCATATTCAATGGTGTGGACTCCTCCACATCTTACCCAAGACACAGTTCCACATGTGTGACCTACTCGACCGCAGTGTAGGCCTGAGGCAGCGGTCAGCGCAGGGCCACAGACACGTGGTGTTGAAGACCCCAATACCACCTTCACAGAGGTCATCCAGTATATCAGGAGAAGGGGTCCTGGACGTGACCAGCACAGAATCAGTGGCCCAGGATGCACTGCAGCTGGGCAGGCACACCACCACGGGATGGTGACTTGCGGTACAGTCAGATGGGCCATGCAACCTGGGCGGGTCCTCATCAATGTCCGAGGTGCATGTGTTAGGGGGTTGCAGGGGACAGTGGAAGGTGTCCTTCAGGGCATGATGCAGAGGGTGGAGGCTATCCGGAAGCAGAAAATGGAGAAGTGGATTGCCATTGCATTGTTTTCACCACGGAGACAGTATTACTAACGACGACTAACCCACGTCCATGGACTCAGTCGCCCCCCTGAGTCCAACCAGAATGTGTAGTAGGTCTCCGGAAACACACTCAGTGGCACCTGGGCTTGAAGGGGATGCAGTCTGCAAAGAGGCCGGTACAATAACATCAAGTTTGCCATAAATTAATCAAGGCTGAATTCAAAATTGTGTGTGACTTACTCAACCACAGTGTAGGCCTGAGGCAGCAGTCAGCACGGGCCATTCACCGAGTGTTGCCGACTTAGGTTGGATGGCCTCACCGGCCAGCGTAGTCAGGTTCAGTGGCACCACGTGTCATTGGCTTGCGTTGAACAGGGTTAGTGGCACCACGTGTCGCCGGCTTGCGTTGAACAGGGTTAGTGGCACCACGTGTCGCCGGCTTGCCATATGGAATTATGCCTCACTGATCAAAGGGGGTCTGGTGCTGTGGTGGGCTGCCAGGGACTTGGGGACACTGCCATTCAGGACTCAGGACACAATTCCACAGGTGGGGCCTACTGGGCCGATGAGGACACCGGTGGAGTATGTAAATGAGAAAGGAGTAATGTGGACCAGCTTCGGGGGGGCCAGCGATGGTCAGCAGAGGCTGCAGAGGTTGCCGGCCTGGTGCTTGGAGCTTGCACCGGCAAGTGGTGTGCCCTCTTTGACACACGCCGGTGTAAGCAGGTGAGCGGAGCCTTGTTGGTGCGCTGGGGCAGGCATGAGGGCTCTGGGGTCAGCGGCCCAGGGTGCAGCAGGCGCACAGGCAAGCAGGACCCGCCGCACTCTGTGCAGGACTCGTGGCGGGCTGGGAGGCGCCCCCCTGGCTGACGCGTTGTCCATTCAAAATGAGTACCATCGAGCAGTGCGAGGGCTTTTTTTTCACACCCCTACGCAGGCTTGGTGTACGCAGGTCCAACCCAGTAGGCACGCGCATTCAGGGGGATACATAACGTGCAACGTTTCTGCTTTCTGCCCCACAGCCTGTGGGGACATGGTAGCGTCCACTGGCCACTGCACTCCATGCACCAGCAGTTGCTCACAACAGGGGCATTTCCGTGATTTGCACTCTGTCAGGCACCTCCAGGCCACACCTGGCAGTGGGTAGGTTCACATTCCTTGGTCACTTTCTGTTCTCGCACATGCCTGCTCCATGCCTATCCTCACATCCTGCTGTTGCATGATCATTGTCTCTGTGGCATCTGTGGGTCTTCAGATGTTGCTCTCGGCTGGGCTCCCTTTAATGCGGTGGGTAGTCGTCCTGCTTAGCACCAGCAAAAGGCAGGTGTTAAATCCCTGCTGCTAACGCAGCTTATCGCCTGTTTTTGTGGCGCTTTGCGGATCTGGCATTTTGTTGTGAAAGTGGTGTTGTGGTTTTTTCATGTGTTTTTGTATGGGAACGCCTACTCTGCATCTCATTAGGGTTAGTTGGTGGTGTCCACCGTGGAGGTACATTTTGGGGCTGTTATAGCGGGAATACTGGCGATATCCGTAGTTTGCACCAGCTTGTGAAAGGGGTGTTCAATCTATCTCCGCTTTTGTTGCTGTAAGGTGGGGATAAATCGGAGTTACGTCCTTGTGAATATCCCTCTTGGTGTCTGGTGTATCTGCTCACTGCATCAGTTTGACAAAATGTGTAGGCTGCATTTTTTCTTGATGTTTGAGTGTATCTGCCTATTGCATCACATTAAAAAAAATATTGTCTGCACCTTTCTTGACGTTGAGCCGAATATACATGTTGAATAGACGTTCAGGAGAAAGTCCACTTTATGGCATTTGTTAGGTTTACATCATTTCTGTTTAAGAACCAAAATCTTGTAGATTTTCTGACATTATATTTGCCTGAACTGCATTACATTTCTTTTCTGCCCTTCCTTGGTGTTGGTTTGCTTTAGGGGAGAAAAGCTCATTGAAGGGGTTATAATTGAAGAAATGTAAATACCCAAATGTCCTTGTGTCACCGAGAGTTGCTCAAGGACATAGCTGTAGGTTAACTCTGGACACTTCTGGCCCTACAGGGTGCCTGCAGTTTCCCTATACTCCCACACTGTCTGCATTAACCCTGCATTACCCTAAACTTGAAAATAAATAGCCAAAACTGGTTTGCCCTACCAGACAGCAAACATAGTATGGTTGCAAAAGACCTGTAATAGGCTTACCAAGAACTTACACTGGGCTTAACGTTAGCCAATTGCTTGCAATTGTGTGTGTTCAATTTCCTTGCTTCTTATTTAATAATTACTTTTGTGTCCATCTTGTTTCATCTTGTGATTGTCGCTCCTCAAGGGGATAGCCTATTTCCCCTCCTCGTGATTTCACTGGCTTGGGTCCTTCCACTGCTCATTTTAGACAACTGTCTTTTGATTATGCAGTGCATGAAATTGGATTCGTTTTCCATCTCTTTCTCTCTCCCTTGTATGCTCTCCTCAAATGCACTCCATGTTTCTCTCTTGTATACTAATCCTCCCCACCCTGCGATCTGTATTGTGCTTCTTCCGATGCTCTGCGTCCTTGCTGCTCTCACTACCTCTCCTGTGCTTCTCCCTGTGCCCCACACACTCTATTCGTCACTCCATCATATGTATGTACCTCTTTGCCTATGTTGCTTTCTCCTTTGCGCACATCATACTGGCTCCCCATACTTGATCTTGCTTTGCACACAATCTTCCCATAGGGTCCTTTTCTTAATTTTGTCAAGCAAAAAAGTATTTATTTTTTATTTATCGATGCAAGAGGCGTTCACCTTCTTGAATCAGTAAATAAAAACTAAAGCAAATGGTGCAGAATCATTTCAGCAGTGGTCATGTTATCGCACCTTTTTTTGTAACCAATGCTGCACAGACCTAAAGGCTTTGCCAATGCTTGTTTCGAATACGAACATAATAATGCCAAATATTTCCGTTTTCTTTCACAAAACAAACAGGATGATATCAAGCATGGTGTATAAGGAACATATTTGGTTAATTTCAGGCACAATGAGTTTTGAGGTATTTTTTACTTGTAAACTTCAGACACTCAAATACACAATTTTGGGGGAAAGGTATGGTGTGGTATGGTGTGCTATATGATTTTTCTATGATATTTGGATTCTGCTGAGAGGTGCATGTCCTCAAATGTATTTGTAAAAGTGTGTCTGTGTTTAAAGCTTTAAGCAGAAGTGCTAAAGTTATGTATAGTAAGCTTCATTATTCTGAGTTATAATCTTCCTCGTCACAGTTCTTACAATACGATCTTTATTCTCATCGAGGTACAGAATTAACTTTACAAAAAATAAATGGATTTAGTTCCTGTCAATATTGTTGTCACCACAGTTGTGACCCATAAAGCAGGGGCCATATCTGTGCACATCCTGATAACCAAGTTAAATAAACCCAACACAATTTTCACTTCTCTAAAGAACCAAAATAGTCCTAGCGGGTGGCAGGAGAGGTAAACGAGACTGTTGAAAACACTTGACTTGGAGTAATGAAGCTTACTGGTAAGTAATCCAAGAATTAGCATCCTCGTCCATCTTCTCAGTCGAAGTCCTGATGATACAAGCGTATAGCCAAGGTCAAGTGAACATTGTTGCATGAAATAAAAGAACCATCAAAATGTGCCCACCCAGTGCAATTGTAGTGAAATATCCGAATTACTGTACAGTACATAATACAGCTGAGACAAAATAGGAAGAAAAAACCTCTTCCATATAGGGCTTATAAAGGAAAGTTAATTTATTTGGAGAAGCCCAAGTTGCCACTGCACAAGTGTCTTAAAGGGAGGGCCCCCTTAAAAGCTGCCTGAAAGAAGACATACTTATAGTAGATCCATCCAGAATAGTAGATGGCAAAAGAAAGGCAGCTTTCAAGTAGTCCAGAGAAATAACCACCTTGATACATTTATTATAAATTGAAAAGCAAAGTTGGTGACCCTTATTAGGCAACCCAAATGTAACAATAATGAATCCACCTCAGAGAAAGAAGTGGCCCACTAAAGAAAAACAGACAGGGCTCTGTGAATATCTTAGCTATGCCTCAAGACCTTCTGCCCTGGAGAAACATGGCGGTGGGCTGACGCCGGTCGCAGGAGCTCGGCGGGGCAGCTCAGCGCGTTTGAGGGAAATGGCATGATCTGACTCATAAAATTTACCCGGTGAGAGCAGGGCTTCTGTTCCTTTTCTTTCAGCGCATTGTGGTGGGCTGAGTTGTTTTCCTTTTGATCCCTTTTCCTTCGGTTTCGGCTGCTGTGGCGGTCGAGTCAGAGGGACGAGGCAGAAGACTCTAGGACCCGGGAGAAGACGCGGATGGGCAGGGAGGCGGAGCAAGCAGAGCAGGAGGCTGGGTCCACGCTACTCGACGGACTCGGAGAGCGTTGGACCAGGCTTTGGATTCGGGCCCGGACTGAAGCAGCAAAAACCAGGTTTCGGGGTCTAGAGCGCAGGGATTACTCGCGGCGACTGGGGGCCACTTTTTCTCAGCGTCTCACTGGATTCTGTGTCAACCCAGTAAGGTGGTTTCAGGTGGAGCGGGAGTGGGAGCAGGACTGTATGGATCTGGCTTCCACTCAGGGCCATTTAGTCATTCCCTCCTGGAGTGGGGGGTTGAAGGCAGAGTAGAAGTAGCACAAAGTCCCACAGAAGAAGTGGGAGGGTCTAGTCAGCAGTTTGAGCTCAAAGGGAGTGGCAAAGGTAGAGTGGGACTGTCTACGCAGGGTCCTCAGAAAGGATCACCCCTCCCTAGGAGGAATAGATACCAACTAAGGTCCCAGCAGGAGCTCAAGACCAAAGACATTCTGGGCCCCACGGAGAGGGTAGGAGGGGTGACCCCAATAACTCCACGTAAAAAGAAAGCAGTAAAAATTGGGGCCACTAAAAAATCGAAGGGCCCTTAGGCGATTTGCCCTCCTCAGAAGAATACCCTATCCCTTAAAACCTACGTTAAAATAATGGAGCAGGTAGTAGGGTCAGCTCGGACCACAGAGGCAGTCTCATTAGGGCAATGTAGTGCGCCCCCCATTACGCTCGAAAACCGTTTTTCACCTTTGGAAAATATAGAGGACCCGGAGAGGAGTATAAGTGGGGTGGTTGGGGGGGTTGGGGACAGTATTATAGACTTATTGGTGCCCAATCAAGTGGATCCCTCCAACTGCCCTAGTCTTACTATCGCTAGCACTGGTTTTACAGTTATTCCTTCTTTTCTTGGGGGCTCTTCAGCCCCTTTAGCCCCACAGGCCATACAGGAATTGGCAGCGGCTGAGAGCAATATTGAAATCACTGGAAATAACCCCTTAAATACGTCAGCACCAGAAACAGTTCAAGGGAAAAAACCTCATATGGACACTTGTATGGACACGGCTGCACAGGCATCAGGAGGTGCAATTAAGGACAGCGACAGTCTGGGCGCTTTGTTACAGGCATTAAGGGGGGACCTTTTGACTAAATTTGAGATATCCGAACCAGAAGGGTATTCACGATAAGTGTGATGCCTTGAATCAAAACTGGATGATATATGCACACTTACGGGATCGCTCAAACTTAAAGTTTCATCCTTATCAGAGTCTGTCCAAGGTAACTCTAAAGAAATAGACGCTTTAAAAACCCAGAACCGATCCCTACAGATGGATATGCAGAAGTTAGAGATGCAGGCCTGCAGAAATAACCTTAGGATTCTGAAGATACCGGAGGGGGCAGAGATGGAGGACATAAAGGGGTTCGTATGTAAGTTGTTGAGAGAAGGAATGCTAAAAGATCGACCAGATATTGACCTAAAAGCTGAGATACAAAGAGTGCATAAAGACCCTTTTAGGCTGCATCCAGATAGGAAAGCTCCCAGGAAAATCTTAGTTAATTTTCAGACCTATAGTATAAAAGAGCTAGTCTTGGGAAGTTCTCTAACACGGTCTGCTCTGCATCACCAGGGCGGGCCCTACCGAATTTGTTCGGACATCAGGGGGCGAACTGCACAAAGGCAGTGGGAGCTAGGCTCCAGAATGCCTGAATTAAGAACTTTGGGGGCGCAGGTTCAAATGAAGTTTCCAGTATTATTCAAAATAATGTGGAAAAACAAGATGTATAACTGCAGTCAACTTGAAGAGGTAGACGTTCTTCTGTCTCAGATGAGGGGTTGAGGCGAATGTCAATTGGCAGGGCCCGGGAAGAGGAGGGAAAGAGTTGGGGAAGAAGGGGAAGGGAGGGAACATTTAAAGGAAGAAAAAGAAAACTTGGGGAAAGAAGAGGACCAGGGAAAAGTCACAAAGGGAAAAAAGCGTATAAAATAATAAAGGAAGGCCTATGGGTTTTCTTTTCTTGTGTGATATAAATAAGATGATGTGCGGCCTCAAGGAGGGTTCCTAAAAGGCGGTTCCAACGCCAAGTATCACGGGAGGGTTCTTCGGGGGTGGGTTGGGAGGGGGGGGCGCAAGGGGGGGGAAGGGAAAGGTGAAATTGAAAAATGTGTCCTCATACAAATAAAAGAAGGTTCTTTTGTTAGCTCTAGATGTGCGGTTTATACGGGTAGGCCATGATTAGGCCATCTAAGATAAAACTCCTCTCCTGGAATGTGAACGGATTGGGAGGGGGTAGGAAGGTATCTCGGGTTTGTGAGTTCCTAAAAAATAGCGAATCACATATTCATTTGCTGCCGGAAACTCATTTGGAAGCCCCGGACTGTAAACAAGCCTTTAGTAAACTAGGTTGGGTGCAGGAGGTGTTATGCTCCAAATAAAGAGGGTGCACAAGAGGGATAGCAATAGTGGTAAGAGCGAACAAGGGGATCAAGGCGGTGAAATGGGATACAGACCAGTCCGGGAGATGGTTGGTGGCAACTTTATTATTATGCGGTATACTACGGGCCCAATGAGGACAGTTCTGGACCTCTCCTGAACCTTGAGACTAGCTTGTTACATATGTCTGCCCCGGTCATACTAGGCGGGGATTTAAATTTAGTGTTTGACAAGCTACTGGATCGGACTTCTAAAGTGAAATACTGCGTTCCAGCTAGAACATTTTCTACACTCAGGAACGTTATGAAAGAGTTTAATTTGCTTGATATTTGGAGAGTAAAACATGATACTGCTAGAGAATTTTCGTTCAATGGTAAGAAGTATAAGCAATACTCAAGGATAGACTATTTTTTAGTAGATCAATGTTTGTTCTCAGATGTAGGATCCATTAGCTATATCCCAGTGATTATATCAGACCATTCTGTTGTGGAGTTAGTTTTTAATCTTGGGCTTAAGACGACAGAGAAAAGGTGGACCCTAGAGAGAACTTTGTTATTGGATGAGAGAGTGAAGGAAGCTAAATTATAAAATAGGTGATTTTATTAACCTCAATATAGGCTCCTCCACTGAACAGATGGTCTGGGAGACCCTTAAAGCATATCTGAGGGGGCTTCTGAGTTCTCTTATGACCCATAAGAGAAAATCTAGTAAAGAAAGAGAAATAGAGGGCCTTAAGAGTATTAAGGAGAAGGGTGCACAGACATAATATCGACTCCAAAATATCGTTTGGACATAATATCGACTCCAAAATATCGTTTGGAGAAAATATCGACAGGACAGAATATAGACAGCCAAAATATCGTTTTTAAGGTAAGTGAAGTAATATCGTTTTTAAGGTAAGTGAAGTAATATCGTTTTTATTTTTAGGGTTCAGGGTCAGTTTTGGGTTTTTGGGTAAAGGGGTATTTTTAGGGTTCAGAGTCAGTTTTCAGTTTTTGGGTAAAGGGGTATTTTTAGGGTTCAGGGTCAGTTTTCAGTTTTTGGGCAAAGGGGTATTTTTAGGGTTCAGGGTCAGTTTTCAGTTTTTGGGTAAAGGGGTATTTTTAGGGTTCAGGGTCAGTTTTCAGTTTTTGGGTAAAGGGGTATTTTTAGGGTTCAGGGTCAGTTTTCAGTTTTTGGGTAAAGGGGTATTTTTAGGGTTCAGGGTCAGTTTTCAGTTTTTGGGTATTATTTTATTATATTTTATTACTATATATATATGTTTAATAAATATGAAATAAAAAAATATTTATTTAACTTTCATTAATTATTTAATTATTATAAGTTAATTTAAGTAATTTTAAGTATATTTTAGTAATTAATTATTAATATTAATTTAATTTAACACTGTTTTTAGTAAATACGATATTTTTTACAAATATATTTTTGTAAACGATATTTTTTACTCGATATTTTTGTACTTACCTGTTTGTAGATAGAAACTCGATATTTTGACTGTCGATATTTTCTCAACGATATTTTTGATGGTCGATATTCTGTCCGTCGATATTCTTTCAGTGATCCAAGGAGAAGGAGTTCGAGTTGCAACAAGCTGCCCTGACGGCCAGGGGATTTTAATGCTAGAACGGATGAGATTATGAAGGATAGGTGGGATGCCAGCAAATTACAGAACTTCGCATATGGCGAGAAATGTTGGCTCCCTCTTGGCGTGGAAATCAAGAACAGAAAGGGTGAGAAATAACATTAAGAGTTTGATACAAAGGGGGTCAGGGGTCCTGTTACTAGAAGATGATAAATCAGAGAGGAGGCTAGGTCATTTATGCAGGGTCTATATCAAGAGGATATTATGCACGGCCAGACGAAGTTAGGGCTTGGTTAGACCTTAGGGATCTACCTCAACTATCTGAATCTGATAAGGAATATCTAGCTACCGGCATCTCGGAGGGGGAAATTAGAGAACAAATGAGGAAAATGAGTCGGGCAAGGCCGATGGCACCAACAGGTTACCAATTGAAGTCTATTTAGGCTTTCTAGAGAGAGTTGTGCCGGTATTAAAAGTACTTTTTAATAAAATATTCCTACAAGGTGAATGTATCCTCCCATCTTGGTCTGAAGCAACAGTATCACTGATCCCTAAACAAAATAAAGACCCTCAAAAAATTGAGTCATATAGACCTATTTTGTTATTAAACTCTGATTTAAAGATTTTCTCGGGGATATTGGCCACCAGGATGGCCAAAATTATTAAAACAATCATACACCCTGATCAGAGAGGGTTTATACCAGGGAGGCAGCTCAATGAGCTTACTTTTCAGGTAATTGGAGCAATTGACTTTGCGGAGGAAAAGAAGTTGCCACCTACCATCCTTGCAATTGACGCCGCTAAGGCATTTGACCAGGTTAACTGGGAGTATCTCTGGGAGACTATGAATAAGTTTGGTTTCCCACCTAATTTCATTGGAGCTGTTAAATTTCTCTATTTGAATCCTAGGGCAAACGTTCTAGTTAATGGTGCCCTAACGGAGTGGTTTAGTATTCTTAGAGGCACCAGGCAGGGTTGTCCCCTGTCCCCCTTATTATTTAATGTATATATTGAACTCTTTGTATGTGCACTTAGAACGGATCATATTATTATACCTTTAAAATTGCGGATTTGGAGCTTAAGACCGCTCTATATGCAGATGATCTTCTTCTGTACACCTCAAATGATACAGATGCAATTCCCCGGTTATTCGAACTGGCTGAGGAATTTGGTAAAATCTCTGGTTATAAGATCAACAGAGAAAAAACTGATATAATGAGGTGAACAGCTCGGGCACTATACAGAGGGCAAGGGAGCAGATGAGATACCTAGGGATTCATCTAACCCAGAAATTGATAGATATACCTATGATCAGTTGTGAGAAGGTATCTAAGGAGGTCTGCAGGTTATTATTAAGATGGGGAAGCCTGCCGTTGAACATTTATGGGAGAGCTAATCTCGTAAAAATGACGATTTTGCCCAAAAGAACCTTTCTGTTCAACACAATTCCATTACCTTTTATTTCCAAATATCTTGCTACTCTCCAAGGGAAGATCGGTTCCTTCTTATGGGCAACACAAAACCCCAGAATAGCCTGGAAAAAACTAAGGAGAGGGTTGAAGATCGGAGGTTTGGCATTACCTGATTTATTTTCCTAGTGTCATGCCTTCCATTTTAATAATTTTGGAATATTAGCCAATAAATTAGATTCTTCCTCGCAGGGCTTCTTATTTCGGGCAATACTACACGATGTGCCGCAGGGACAGGAATTTTTTCTTTTTAAATTTGGCGACCCCAAATTTTACAAAAAGTCTGCCTTAAGATTTTGCTGGAGGCACTTAAGAACTGGGGATATATCGGGAGTGTTTGGGGGATATCATATTACACTTCTCAGGCTCTGATCTGGGGTTCCCCTGGCACTCCTGATTGCCTCCTGGATCAATTGTGTCAGCCGCTCAATCTAGCTGGTATTACTGTGTGGGGTGACCTTTGTAAAAACTCACAACATATGGATTGGGAGTCCCTTTCTAATTTGACAAACGTGACTCTAACAAGATTTAAGTTTTACCAGCTTTCAGCTTGGTGGGCAACACAATCCTGGGGCAATGAAGAAGATAGTATGCCCGTTAATTCCATCTCCAGAGCGGGCCTATGGAAACGTGAGGTTTCTTTCTGGTCTAGAGCCCTCATTGGAGCAGGGGATTGTTTGGACTCCGAGTTGGAGAATCTTTGGGGCAATGCTCTTTCAAATACCAGAGAGAAGATACAAAAAATCTGGTGTGACTCCTTTACTATGTCCCAGACAGTGGTGAAACCAGCGAATCTTAGGAGGAACCATCTATATACTGCTTATAGAGTATATTGGACTCCAGGCAAACTATCTAAGGTGACCACAAGGATATATTACTGCCCTAGATGTAAACACCAGGCTGCAGATGACCAACATATGTTCATGGGCTGCCCAAAGATTGCTCCATATTGGACTGACGTATGTGGCTTCTTGGAGGAGGTATTATTAAGGCCAATTTGAAGTTAGCATCCGATTGGTTTTCTTTGGTCTACTGCCGGACTATTGTATGAGTACCCCTGCCTCAAAATTGATATTTTACGTAATAGTTATTGCCAGAAGGGAGATTTGTAGGGCATGGAAATCTGAGGTTCCACCCACATTCGCTGATTGCCTTAAAAACACCATTATGACTATGACTAGCCAGTCAGATATGGCCCGCGATTAATCTAGTACCAATAAGATCTGGACAGCTTTAGAGGCCTGGAGGAAGAATTAATATTGGTCCAATGATTATGCCAGAGGATTGTTGTCTGGTCCGCCCTAGTAACTTGTGGTTTGTCTAGTCTGGCAAACGGGAGTGGGACCAGGAGACAACCTTACCTCTGGGCGAACCCTGTTTGCCCGGCACAGACATCCAGGGCGGCTATCGAATATGTTTGTGTGGAAGGCGCAGAGGGGCCCCATCTAGAGTTTATTTGTATGAGGACTAAAAAAAACAAAAAAAAACCTTCTGCCCTGAAAAGGGAGGAGGGAACAGCAAAAGAAGAACAAAACCTTGAGTGACGTAAAAAGAAGAAACCACTTTTGGTTTAAAAAGGAGAAAAAACTGGCTCTTATCTCAAAACCACTTTATCCTCAGATAATCTAATGAATAGCTTTTGGGAAAACTATTCATTAGATTCTTGAGTGACATAAAAAGAAGCCACTTTTGGTTAAAAAAGGAGAAAAAAACTGGCTCGTATCTCAAGACCACTTTATCCTCAGAGATTCTAATGAATAGCTTTTGGGAAAGGAGGGCTACAATTTTCTCTAATCTAAGAACTGAGAAAATGGCTACCTAGAATAAAAAACATCAAGTAAGTAATTTTAAAGAGACTGAGTGTAAAGGCTCGAAGCACTCTCCTGCCTTACATTAGGCACCAGGCAAAGATCCCAGGAAGGGACAGGAGAATTTAAGGCAGGCCTCCTCAAATTAAAACGCCTATGAGCAGCTCTGGATCACATGGGGAAATGTGAGACCCTCGTGTGCCATTGATGGCTGCTCATTACCTGCCTAATGTAGACGCAGCCAAACCCTAAAGAAAACGTTCCTATGGAACTTAAGAATCTTCCCACCTTCTTAGGAGTAAGGATGAAAATTTCTAGAGAAACACCAGGAATTAAAATTCCCCCAATGCGACTTAGATATACCTTTAAGATGCTCTGCCTCCAACAGTTCTGGATAGACAGGGCAAGTTCATCAGAACACACCAAAGAGACCAACCTTAACATTTCAATCTCCAGACCCACAGGGACAGAGGTGTGATGGCTATTAACGACGATTGGGGGGACCTCAGAGGGGAAGGAGAAGCGGAAAAATCCCAAGAAGGCTGGAAAGCTATCTGAAGGAAAAGAGTAAATCGAGGTTGATGGCACCTTTTAAGGGGCTACCAGAATAAAATCCTACACAGCCTTGATTTTTCGTTAAACACCTTGCTCAATGTGGCAAAGGAGGAGGCATAAGGAAGCCACCTGAAACTCATTGCATTTTCTGCCCATACTCCTGGGGATGGAAGAAGGAAGCTGAAGCTTCTCAACCTTAACTGACTCTCTTGAAACAAAATGGGGGCAAAGAGACAGTTGCACCGAATTTGACAATACACAACTCAACCTCTCTGCAAGGCCATTTTTCTTCCCCGGGAGAGAGATTGCAGACAGAGAGAAAATAATTTCCCACCCAAGCCCCTATAAGCTCAACTAGATGAGCTAATCTTGTGATCCCGGACGATCTACGGTGGTTGACAAAGGCCATTGTTGACTGGTTGGCTGTTTGAATCTGGATGACTTGATTTTGGAAAATGGGAGCAAAAGATAACAAGGCCTAGAATACTGTTACTGGCTCCCTCCAGTTGAAGGAAGTGACCAGCACTTTCTCTAACCACTGAACAGCCTCTGAATGGTCCCCAAAGGTTGTTCCATAACCCAAGCTGCTGACATCTGCTGTCATCACTACTAGTTGGGGATGCAACAGAGATCTGCTTGTTGGGAAGGGTCCAACCAACAAAGATGTTTCTGTTATACCAACATGGAGACGGGGGACTAGGCTTGCACTCTCGTGTCCCAGGATCCCCATGAGACAGGGAGGTCGTTCACCAGATGGTATATTTGCAATCAAGCCTAAAGAACTAAAAGAGGAGTGAAGACCATGTCAACCTGACTCCTAAGTCAAAGTCTCGCAGGGTAGACCTGATACTGAAGAAAGGATCTCAGCATAGACATATCTGTTGCTATCTGAGGGAGTGGAAGGAAGGCGGCCTCAATCTATTCTGAATAGGCTGTTATAATTTGAAGACCATGAACTTGATGAAGATGAGATTTCTTTATGTACAATAGAAATTCATGGCACTTGCAAACCGGGTGTAAAGCTTCCAACCCCTTGCAGAAAGATGAAGCACAAATTAGCCAATTATCTGGTTACCGGAACAAACAGACCTTGAGAATATACATTATGCACAAGAGAAGCCTAAGTTTTCATAAACACTCATTGGCTGAGGCTAGGCTGAAAGAAGGCACACAGAACTGATAGTGCTATCCCATCACGAAAACAACCCTTATGAACCTTTGGGAGTCTAGGTATATATAGGTACATACAGATAAGCAACCAGCAAATCCAAGGAGGCCAGAAACATTCCAGTGGTTACCAGAAAAAGAATGTTCTGAAGCGTCACCACGTTGAACTTCTGGGCCCAGATGTAGGTAATAGCAATTTACCGAATGGTAAATACCAAATTTTACCGATTCGGTATTTACAATTCGGTAATTGCTATGTAGGTAAATAATTTGGTAAAAATACCGAATCTGTAAGATTCGGTAATTACCGATTCGGTATTTGCCATTGATTCCTATGGGCCTTGAAGCCCATAGGCTTCAATAGCAAATACCGATTCGATAATTACCGAATCGGTAAAATTACCGAATTTACAAGGGGGACAGGGTGTCACTTTGACACCCTGTTGCACCCCTGTTTCTGTGCCATGTGACATACACACATGCCCTTAGGGCATGTCTGTGTGCCACATGGCACAGGTATACATGCACAGATGTGCATGTACACTGGAAATCGTTATTTACCATGGAATAGTATTCCATGGTAAATAACGATTCTGTAAGGGCCTGTGGCACTAATTACAGTGCCACCTACATATTGATTTACAGATTCGGTATATTTACCGATTCGGTATTTTACCGATTCTGTAAATTTACAGAATCGGTAAATATACAGATTCTGTAAATAAAATGCCCCCTACATCTCCATTTGCAAATACCGGTAGGTAACGGCCGAAATCGTCCGTTACCGACCGGTATTTGCCGACCTACATCTGGCCCCTGGTGAGGAATGAAGGCACCTTCTTTAATTTCAGGATGGATTGAAAGTCTCCTGAAGCATTTAAGAGAAAAAATATCAAAAAATAACATTGCTTTTCCTCTTCTCCCTGTCGGACCTGAATTACTGCCCTCTTTGTGAGTGAGTTCTAGACTATGTTAGCAGCCCCTGATGGTGTATTGGACAACAGGCAATAGGCGATTCATAGAAGATACCCTCTGGTGCTGTCTGGAAGTCAATCTTGTAGCCCTTCTCTATCAATATAAGGGCCCAAGCACCCCTTCACTTTTGAACACAAGACATTTGAGAATTGTTGAAGACTTCTTCCCAACTTTATGGCATAGTCAGGATTTTGGAGCTAAAGGAAGCACTGGAGAGATAGCGGCTGGAGTCCAGATTTATCATTGAAGAGCTAGGCCACGTCCCCTTCTGCAAAACAACTGACTGGATCCTTCAGAAGATGAAAGACTGATGGCTCGATGGAAGCCAAAACTGCTTCCTCGAGATGAAGGACAAGTAAGTTCAAATAGCATGTGATCTTCAACTGACTTTTAAATAAATAAGCTCCTCAAGCTGAGATCTAAAACACTAACTCCCTTTAAAGGGAAGGTAGATCAGCATCACCATCTGGGAGCCATCAGCCTTCCCTGATCTCATCCATAAATGTCTTCTGGCAGTAACAGCAGACCTTGATTGAGGCAGCTGGGCACAGACCATCAAAGGAGATGTCAAACAAAAACCCAACTTCTTGTTCCATTAAAGAAAGCCTAGCTGTACAATCATCACCCTGTTGGAGCTTCTCTTTCAAAGCTTGAAACACCTGAAGGAGACACAACACTTTATAAGTACTGTAGGTCTTTGCTCTAAGGATGCAAAAGCAGTGTAGGCATTCTTGATAGTCCTCTTTACTTCTTATCAGTTGCATTGGAAGGTGCACCATCCTCTCAAATCATAGTTACACTGATAGAGGGGTCATCTTCAGTCAATCTTTATTGCAGAGGAAAAATCCTCTTAAAAACCCTCTAGTTGAGGGGCGTGGTCAAGATGGAAGCTCAGTGCAACGTGAACCTCTGGCCCTCCGTCCCGCAGTTTCTTAGCATTGTATTTGCCCCATTCCCTGGTCCACAAATAGCCGAACATGCACTGGCATCGGCTAGTGCTCCCTCCGATGCAAAAGTGGAGTGTTTCGGCGGCTGTTTCAGCGCTCCTGGAGATGTGCCTGCTTTGACCGCGGCAGAGCCCGAGCGTGTGGGACGGTGTCAGCGTCAGCGCCTCGGGCTCGGCGCACAGGAGCCCCGGCACAGAAAGGAGTTAACGATCCTCGGAGCCCATAGCAGAGCCAGGGCCCGCTTGAGGAGCCGGCTGCAAGCGGCGGAAGGTGAGCGGCCCCTATGACATTGCAGCGTGGTAACTGACTGACCGGAGGCCTGAGTGTCGCCCGCCAACTTGTGTCTTCTCTGTCTTGCCGGTTGAACGTGGCTGAGGCTGCCCCTCCTGAAGCTCTGGGATTCCAGCCATGGGGCCGGAGGGCATGTTCGGACCAGCAGCCCACCCTGCCTGGTGAGAAGGCAGTCACACAACATGATGAAGGCGCGCAGTGACCCCTCGGTGAGGTGCTGGATCGCCACCCACCATTTTGTCCTCTTCCCTGCCTGATAGGCCGGCGCGCCGCAGATTTTGTAGCCTGGGGCCCGGGGCCTCTTCCCTGCGAAGCTCAAACATACAATTACCCTGGTAGCCCATCCAACCCAGTGAATAGACTGACGCTGTGCACTATCTATGGAGCGCTGTTCAGGCCCTTTAGACCCCGGGTGAGTGCGGCCTGTATACCTGGACCAATCCTGCTTGACCTAGCCTGTGCGCCATAACAGCGGCCATCGCAGGGGCCTGGCACTACCTGGAGGAGATAGCCCTGCCTCTTCCCACCCGCTGCCGACCTGGCATAGAATCTGATAGACTGCGCTGGTTCCCTCTGCAGGACCGTACTTTGACCACCCCAAACGGAGCTGCCTGGCTTGTTTCAGCCAGTCTAAAGAGCTGCACAGCCTGACACAGATTTGGCCCCCACAGGCATGACAGCTGCTAGGTGAGCCCCACGCTGACCATCTACTAAGGGACACAATCTGAGGAATAGTCGCCGATACCGGGACCAGTGTGGGCCACGGCCTGGAGATGGGCCTCGTGCAGCTTGTATAGCGGAACTATTTTGGTATCTTCACAGATTACCCCTCCCGGCTAAAGCCCAAACAGACGCTGGACTTTGTACGTGCTGCAGGAGCTGGGTCATCGGCTGCCCGCAGGGATACCTAGCCCGACCAGAAGCAGGTCGCAGCGGGGGAGCGGGCCTGAATGTATGCCGGCTGCATTCCACAATGCAACCTCCGTGTCTTGGGCCCAGTCGGGACGCCAGGGCTGCTGTGACTCTGGGCACAGACTTGCAGATCCTCCCCTGCCCCTTATCAGCCGCAATGCAGCAAGATGGCCGCGGCCCGAGCGAAAAGGGAGAAGTCCATCCAAGACTTGCTGATGAAACAGTCTAGCGCCCGGACACAGCACGGTTGGCGCCCAGAGACCAGGGGCAGCTGGTTGCGGTGGACGGCACGGACGGCCCGGCCTCGAAAGCCTTCATGAAGGAGCTGTTCTCCGCCATCAAAGAGGACATCCTCGACCTAAAGGGCCAGCTTTCGGCGGATCTCAAGGAAGTGCGTTGTGATGTGGATGAAGTGGGTGAAAGGGTGGCCGTCCTGGAAGAGCATGCGCTGACTCCTGAGGAAGATCTGCACCAGCTGCAGCAGAAGATTTAGAGAACCGCATTCGCATCCATGCGGTGCCCTGGAGGGCTGAAGGAGATAACCTTCGGGAGTATGTCCTGTCTCTCTTTCATCAGGTGCTGGGAGATGATGGCCCACGAGAAATCCAGATGGACCGGGTACACCGTGTGGGCCTACCCAGACGTGAGAAAGCCCCCCCACCCGATATACTCGTCTGTGTACACGACTCCCAGGTCAAAGAACAGATATTGCGTAAAGCTTGCACAGTCTAGCCGATCCAGTTCCACGGGCACTCCCTGGCCCTTTTCCACTACCTTGCAGTGTCCACTCTTGCTAAACGGAGAGAATTTTGTGTGGTCACTTCCTTTCTTCGCGACAAAGGGATTCCATACTCCTGGGGCCATCTTTTTTGCATCATCTTTAAGCATCAAGGGAAGCTGCGACAGTTGCGCTCACTCGCTGAGGCTCTGAATCTGCTGGGGCTGGACGCTGACACAAACTCAGAGCAGAAAGATGGCACCAAAGACTAGGCTGCACGATAACCCCCTTGATGGCAAACGGTTGGTAAGCCGTCAGCCTCTGCAAAACCAGACCCGGAGGAGATGGCGAAGGAATGTGAGGCGGTGATTTCTTCCCTCTCTCAGCCCACGACCGTCCGTGCTCCCCTTGAGCACTCCAGCCTGGATCGACGGAATGGAGGTAATGGAGCGAGGCCGGAGGGAACAGGGGACGACTACCTCTCCTGATTAAGCGGACCCCTCTGCAGCCAGTGACTCTGCAGGTACTCTGTGTTGCGGTATTCCGACAGGGCCATGTTCCTCTTTGGACTTTCACACCAGACGGACTTACGTCTGTTGCTCTTTTTTTGGTTCAAATCTTTGTGGGTTGTTTTCTTTTCTCCCTACAGACGGACTCATGGCTCTTGTTCTCTTTTGGGACTGTGTTGTTTGGGGATCTGTTTTGTAGCATTCTTGCTGGGGTTTATGTTTGGGGTTTTCCATATCAGGCATTGTGCTTATGGCTCCCTTTCGATGGCCCACGCACTCTCCCGCCCGCCATTCGCCCTACGCTCCATTTGCCCCGGAATACGTCTCACATACTAACCCCTACTGGCTATGCCTAGAGACCTGAAACTTGTGAGCCTCAATGTTCAAGGCCTGAACCATCCCACGAAATGCGTTGTGATCCTCTTCCTCCTCGAACAATCGGAAGGGGATATCTGTATGCTTCAGGGGACCCATTTGCTAGCTAAAGATACTCTCCGCAAGCGCACCCGGATCCCACATCAGTATTGGTCTTCTGGGGTGGTGAAAAAGAATGGGCTGGCCATACTAATAAAAAGTGCTTTAAAATGAGTCAATTCAGACCCTTGAACGTATCTGCCCCTTAGGCCACTATCCTCCTTCTCAGAAACAGTTTTTTAGGTTTCGCCTGGCGTTTACTACGCAAGCAGTATCGCGCAGGCGAAAACGTTTGTTTAAAAGTATGGAGCTTACTCCCGCCTCTGTCTTCCATTGGCTAGCTCCATAAATGGAGGCTAGCCATTGGAAGACAGATCTGCCCGTCATTGCCGGAGCAGATTCGTGGGCGTTCCCGCGATTTTTACTCATCCCACCCCTTTCCCTACATCATGCGGCGGTGGGCGGTGTTTTCTTTTTTCTTTTTCAAGCCATGTTTTTGTCATTTGGTTGCCTGTGGTCTCCGTGTTATGTCGTGCTTGGCTCGTGGCTGTCGTCTCCGTCTTCCGTCTTTGCCCGGTATGTATGCTCCGGTTATCGTGCGTGGCTGAGGTCTTTGTGCCTGTGCTCCGGTTTTCGTGCATGGCTGTCATTTTTGTGCCTGTGGTCTCCGTGTTATGTTGTGGGTGGCTGCTTTCAGGAGCTGCTCGGCTCCGCTGGCCTCCCCCCCTTCTGTCTGCCCTCCTCCGTCACGCTCTGCCGCTCTACCGGGCCCCCACTCCTCCCTCCCTCTCCAGCGGCCATGCTGCCTCTGCTTGTTTAATCCTACTGCAGCGGCGGGAGGAGAAGAAAGCTGTGTCGGTATGTGAGATGCTGGGCGTGGGGACCGTGTGTGCGAGTTGTGGTGCTTGTTTCATTGAGACTTTGCCAGCGTGGCTTGAACGTGGCCCAAAGCTTAGGACGAGGCGCCGCCGGGGGGTGGAGGGCAGACAGGCAGGCAGGAGGCTCGGCAGTTACAAGCACATGCCGGCAGCGAGCCACACACCTCCCCGGCCCCCTCCCGTGGAGCCTGTTTACTGAGCAGAAAAGGCCAACCATGGAGCATCACCACCGGCGTGCCGAGGAGACGGCACAGTCCGGCAGCGATATAGGCTCCTAGATGTATGCACGTCAACATGCACACTGCAGAGGCTGGTGGACGACCTGGCGGGCACAAGACATGGGGCAGTGATCACTTTCAACCTTCACTAACAGATTCCCCCCAACTACTGCCTGATGTCTCAGTCCATCCATCATGAACCTTCTCCAAGCCCCCTGTTTCTGTCTGCTCCAGTGTGTGTGTGTGTGTATGTGACTGCTCCAGAGTGTGTGTGTGTGTGACTGCTCTGGAGTGTGTGTGTGTGTGACTGCTCCAGTGTGTGTGTGTGTGTGTGACTGCTCCAGTGTGTGTATGTGTGTGTGTATGTGACTGCTCCAGAATGTGTGCGTGTGTGACTGCTCCAGTGTGTGTGTGTATGTGACTGATCACGAGTGTGTGTGTGTGTGACTGCTCCAGTGTGTGTGTGTGACTGCTCCAGAGTGTGTGCGTGTGCGACTGCTCCAGTGTGTGCGTGCATGTGACTGCTCCAAAGTGTGTGTGTGTGTGTGACTGCTCCTGGGTGTGTGTGTGTGTGACTGCTCCAGGGTGTGTGTGTATGTGACTGCTCCAGAGTGTGTGTGTGTGTATGTGACTGCTCCAGAGTGTGTGTGTGTGTATGTGACTGCTCCAGAGTGTGTGTGTGTATGTGACTGCTCCAGTGTGTGTGTGTGTGTGTGTGTGTGTGACTGCTCCAGTGTGTGTGTGTGTGTGACTGCTCCAGTGGGTGTATGTATGTGACTGCTCTGGTTGTGTGTGTGTGTTTGGCTCTGGGTGTGTGTGTGTGGCTCTGGGTGTGGCTGGCTCTGGGTGTGCGTGGCTGGCTCTGGGTGTGTGTGGCTGGCTCTGGGTGTGTGTGTGTGGCTCTGGGTGTGTGTGTGTGTGGTAGTAATTGCTGTCTGCTGAGCTTGTCCGTAGGGTACAATAGTTCTCACATTTACGAGGGATTAAGCTATTGGCAATGTAAATGACAATGCCATTTATCTGTTTTCAAAACCAACACATAAATACAAATTTTGTCATTTACAATGCCAATAGCTCTAACTTCTCCAAAGGCGAAACCGTTGCATTGTAAATGCTTGTTGTCTCTGGGGAGAGGTGACCTTTTGTCCTTTTTTGAGGAAGGAGGACCTTTTCTGGCTTTAGAATCAACACCCACTGCCTTATTAAACATGGATTTTAGTACATCCCGTGTCTGATGAACAGGAACTTGATTAGCACCCCTAGAGAACCGAGGAGCTTCTTCCCAAGAAGACTCCGCCTCCAAGTGCTTCCTTTTGGTTGGATGTTTCTCCAATGTTAGGCAGAGAAAGTGTTTAGGAGGGAGGAAATGCAATACATACGAAAAACAGAGAGCGACCTCAGAATGACGATAGGCATTTTCCACTCAGTATTATTTCGATAGAAATGGGCCACAATACCTTTGGAAGTCTCGTGGGACAGCTGTCATGTTGAAACCAGGCAACGTATTGCCACAGATGAACGAATATACATTAGGCACACACAATACATCACCTCCTAATCACCAAGCGGAAGAAGGTGGAACATAAGGGCTGTATTAATACTGAATTAAATACAAATACATGGACCTTAAATAAAGACATTCCATAAGACCAGAGGGCGACTAGAGCAGGTCTATAAACAAGCTGAAGACCCAGAAAGTACAAGTGTTTAGGAGGGAGACAAGGCAATAAATAAGAGAAACACAGAATCACCTCTCAGAAGTTCGACACACATTCCCTCTGTACTGAATGAACCGCAATAACTTGAAACGCCTGCTGCCATACTGGAACCGGTCTGTGGTCCCACAAATGAAATAATAAACATTAGGCCCACACAATGCATTGCTCCCTAATCACCAAGCGGGTGAAGGTGGCACACATAAGCCACAATAATATTGAATTAAAAACAAACACATGAACCTATAATAAAGATACATGCGTTTGATCTGAAATTACATCATACGTAGAGGGGTGTAGAGGAAAGCCACTAGAACAGGCCTGTCCAAAACCTGGAGGCCCAGAAAGAACAAGTGTTTAAGATGGAGGAAACGCAACAAACACGAGAAACACAGAGTAATCTCACAGAATGCTGACAGACATTTCCGGGGTACTATTTCTATAGGAACGAGCCTCAGTAACTTGGGAAGTCTTGTGGGACCGCCTTCATGTTGGAACCAGGCAACATGGTCCCACAAATGAAATTAGAAACATATAAAGGCCAAAATAATAGTGAATTAAAGACAATCCGATGGACCTTTAATAAATGCTCGATGTAACATTACATCAGAAGAAGAGGGGGGCAGATGAAAGCCACTAGAGCAGGCCTATCTGAAGCCCGTAGGCCCAGAAAGAACAAGTGTTTGAGAGGGAGGAAAGTAAGCCTGAGCGCAGTTCCTCTATGCAGAATTCCACGAAGTGCAAAAACAATTCTGCTGCGCTACTTAGGAATTATTAGGAATAATTAGGAAAGCACAAAAAACTTGACTTTTGAAACAGTAAGACTGGTAAGTCATGTCCCATTTGCTCATTTCTATCTACCAACACTTCTAAAATAGGGCTTTTTCTGTGTTTAGTGTGAGTAGAACCTAGACGCCTCTGGGCATTAGTTTGCGCAATACAAATATAAAATCAAATCAAACCTTTCAACCTCGTGCGGACTGAATACGACCAACAGAGTCCAGTAAATTGTCTCACTTCATCTGTGCTGTACGTGGGTGACGGCCTGTGGAGCTGCCACTGTTCCCCTTGCTTCGGGATCTCCGGGCCTTTGGTCAGTATAGAGGGCTGGTCTCCGGCCTTTATATGGTCCTCATCAAAGGACAACGCTCTCTCCCATCCTTCACAGCAACCAGAATATGATGGTGGTCACTTCTGGTAAAGGCCTGCTCCCCAGAGGACTGGACATTGCCTCTGCTTGATCATTACAGGACCCTCTGAGAATCCCAGTTGAAGTTTCTGTACTTTAAACTTCTGTGTAACTGGTTTAGGACCTCCTCGACACTCTATGGGACAAAACGTTTACCTCATGATCTCTGCTGACAATGTAAGGAAGCTCGCTGTGACTTACACCTCATCATTTTGGCCAGCCTGGCTATTGAACCCTACTGGTCACTAGTCTGGGATCACTTATGATGCTATAGTGCTCTCCAGATCACTCCTTCATTCCATCTTGCTCTCCTCTACGATTTCTTAGACCTGGCCGACATAACTTTACCTGACTGTTGTTTGCTGGCCACCTCACTGGCCATGGCCAAGTTGTGTGTCCTCTGCCACCAGCCCACTCTCCACTCACTCAATGTTTGCTCAAACTGTATCACATAGCAGGCTATGAGAAACTCACAAAACACCATTTCTTGACAGACACTCTAGTCTGTCGTAGGGCAAATGTGCCGTAAAAGGGGATAGAGCGAGGGGTCTGCGGGAACACTGACTGACTCTAGGGACACACACTCCACTGTGGGCACTTGAATGTGGGGCCGGCTTTAGAGCTGGTGGCGCCCAGTGCAACAGTCTTTTTTGGCACCCACCCATGACCTACTTCTCCTCGAATTACCTCACTACCGGTCCTCAACAGTGCCCCTTATCTCTCTATAACCTTTCTTTGGCATACATTTCAATTTTTTTTTTTTAAAGCACTACTCATAGTTTAGTCACACTTACTTGTGATCTGCATGGAACACATTCTTTGCAGCAGGCGCAGTAACCCTCTGTGCTACTTTATGATGAGTTAAAATGGCTTCTCACCAGCAGGAACATTAATCACCACAGTTATCTTAACATTTTTATAGTTGCATGAAAATTGCTGGAGTCACAAGGAAGTTCACATGTTTTTAAACCCATAAGTTATTGTCAACTACAGCTCCCTCCACCAAAGTCGGCGCCAGGTGAACCTGCACCAGTTGCACCGCCCTAAAGCCGGCCCTACGTGTATGCACCTACCCCTTACCTCGTTTCCCTTGGAAAATCTTCACGTATCGCAATCAGGGGTACCGAAAGAACTGCGAGTTAGACAGTACTTGGCCCTCCACTCTTGAAATTACATAATGTTTCCTCCTTATAAACATTTTCCAGCCAAGGCAGGAACGGGTCGAGAGTTTGCCAAGCCAAGTTCCCCGCCATAAAGGGGTCATCCCGGTCAAGCGGCGGTTCCATCCAGTAAGACGGAGGGCTGCCCTCCAACAAATGAAGAACAACTTCGTGGAGGAAGGCAGGGTACTCGGTAGATGTGCTCCATATAGGAGATAAAGCAGGCCATCTATCCCCAATGAATATATTTCCAGTCGATATGCTGGATCATCCCACTTGCAATGAACCAGTCATTAATCGGTACCATGTGTGCTGCAAGATAATATAAGTAAATGTCAGATAGTCTCAAGCCTCCATCAAAGGGAGACGTATGCAACGACAGAAACACCACTCTGTGTAGGCCCACAGACCACACAGAATTGGCAACCTTCGCAGTCAAGGAGTGGAACCATTTACGGTGGATGGAATATGAGGTAATTTTCTCAGCACATACAAATAGCACGGCAGGCACACCATTCAATCCAGGAGGGGACACACATCGACACCTAGATCCCTAAAATAATTATGCCGTGTTGGAATGTTGGGGCACCAAACCTACCCTAGAGAGCCGTCTTTTACCTCCACTAAGCAGGACTTCCCTTCATTAACCTGAAGCCCGGATGCCTCACCACATAGCTGGAGGATTTTTAGGCAGCGAAGCCCAGAGCACTGTGGATCTCTCAAGAAAAGAAGCATGTCATTCGCATTTAGCGCAATGTGGTCTTCCAAGCCAATTACCCACTGCCAGCCACAGACCTTGGCATCACAGCATATGAGCCGCACCAGAGGCTCTATCACCAAAGCAAATAGCAATGGAGACAGTGGGCACACCAGGTGTGTGCTGCACTCATTGGCAAAGGCAGGAGGCAGGACCTCGTTCACCCAGACTTGAGCTGTCGGGAATGATATAGGAGCCAAACTATATTATGGAACCCCTCTCCCAGGCCAGCCCGCCGAAGATCCCCATCCATAAAGGCCCACAACACTATATCAAACACTTTGGTGAAATCAATTAGCAAAAGGGCCAACATGCCATTAATGGTGGACACCCTGGACAGCGCCACGTGGACTCTCCTAATACAGTGGTGCATTCTACGGTGCAACATTATTCAACATTGATCCGGGTGGACTAAGTGGGGCAGGGCCCTTCCCGACCCTGCAGCTAACACTTTTGCATAGGTCTTAATGTCAGTGTTGATTAATGAAATTGGCCGATAGGTGGAAAACTGATCCCTAGGGAGATCTTCTTTGGGCAAGACTACGATTGTGGTGCAATCCTGTTCTGGTGGAAAGGAACCCTGCTGTAGAGCAGTGTGTAAAAATTCAGACAATGGGGGCATAGGATCTCCTGGAAGCATTTGGAATATTCAAAGGGATAGCCTTCTGGGCCAGCTATCCTCCTAGCTTGCAAACCAGACACTGAAGCATTCACCTCCTCAAGGATCAGGGCTTTGTCCAGCTCCTAAGCCATGACCTTGGGTATAGTCGGCAGTGGTATAATATTTAGAAGGGGTGTTTGCGACTTCTGCTGGTGGCGGATGGCATTGCGAATATAACTCTCACTAAACTCTGCAAAGGTTTGAGCAATTGCAGGAGGCTCCTGGGATCATCCCACTGAGTCCTGACTCACCAGGACCACTCGGTGGGAGACTCCACAAGTTGCCAGCCAATACAACAATGTACTTATTTATTGCAGAGGTAGAGGTCCTCCAGCATTGTCTGGCCTCCTCCAAAGAAACTTGCCATAGTTCAGTACGGGCTATTGCTAAGACACGACGGGAATGCTCGGTGTCCCGACGGCAGAGATCGTTAGATCTGGGTCTCTAAGTTGGTCAGGCACGCCATCCGGAGCACCTTGGCTGACAAACATAGCCTTTAATGCGGCCTCTGAGGGAAATCTTACTAGCTGCCCATAGAGTTGCTGCTGAGGCTACCGAGCCCTCAGTGAGCTAAAAAAACTGCTGTAATTCCTCCTCAACGATGGCCTGCATTCCGAACTATGCAGTTGCCAAGCATTAAACCACCAGGCCAACAACAACAGGGCATGGTCAGAAGTACCATGTGAGAGAATGCAAACCGACTGAACCAAGAGAAGATCTGCTGCCGGTAATCACACCAGGTCAATGTGAGATTCCGTAGCATGAGCTGCAGATTGATGAGTTTAAGCCTGTTGGGCGGGATGCCAGGAATGCTTGGCATTGCAAAGGCCCAGCAAGTCCGCCCAGGAGACAAGCAGACTGACTGGGAGCGCCTGGCAGAATATGGGGCTGAGGAGGCGTCCAAGACTGGATCATAAAGTGTGTTAAAGTCTCCTCTAACCACCGTTGCGCCCTGAGGAAGAATCAAGTTGAAGGATCGCAGTGATTGCAATAAAGGCTTCAATAAGGGTGGCAAGACATATAAAGGATATTAAATTAGATAGTGCCATGCTTGTAAACGACCCTTAATACCTACGTAACATCCCTGAGTGTCCGTGTGGTGCGCATTGGCTGCCAGGGGGAGATTTGTGCAGCAATATGGCAACTCCTCTGGAGCCATGCGTAAAACCTCAGTGGTAAACCCTTTATTAACCAAAACGGCCCAAAAAGGGGCAGTTTGTACCTAGTAGGTGAGTCTCCTGCAAGAAAACGACTGCTGGATCTGTGGCGCTTGATGTATCGTAACACTGCAGAATGCTTAATATGGTCCAGAAGGCCATTCACATCCTAGGTCACGCTAGTAACCTAAAAAGGAAAAGCAGTAGTAATTCAGAACAGTTAAAAAGAACAAACGGATAAACCAGGCTCAACAGTCCAACTAAACTACCTACCCCACACTTCAGCTCGGGTAGCATCTGTCTCCCTAAGGAACCCCAAAAAAATCTCTAACCAGAGGGGTAGAAGAGCTCTGCAGCCCATTGGCGCCCATACATGAGGATCCAGCTCCTGGTAACTCAAATTCACTACATAACAAGGCATTGCCCCTCAATACCTAACTGAAGTAACCCATGAAGAGAGATAGAGTCCTACGGGCTGGGATCCCATTGGAAGGGAGAAAAGATGGCGAGGCCAACCATTACCTTTAACAGTCCCACTCAACCTGCCCTCCCAGCCCATCCATCAATGCGATTGAAGAAGGAGTCATAAGTTACAATGGTTCAGAAAGCTGGGAGGAAGAGCCCTCTGCATAGTGGAATACCACTGGAGTGTCTGAGAGGTTCTCAACCCCCCGGTGTAACAGGATTCAAAGGAAGTTCTTTCAGAGCTGAGCCCTCTTCATCAGGTCATCAGCTCCTCACCCCACAGGGGTCCTCCAGGAGCGTGAACACCTCCCCCCACTGGCTACGGCGGGAATGCCCTTCAGAGCTCTTGTACCCAGCCAAGCAGGGTCTGGATCCCCAGGCCAGGCGGAACCCCGTCTTGGGCCCCTGGTGAAGCAGCAGGCCAGAAGACTGAGCCTGGGGCCCCAGGTCCCCGTGGGGGCTCCTGGGCAGAGGCGAGGCCTCCCCAGGTCCGCGGGCCCCCATCCTGGGCACCACGCCACACGTTGGGCCTGGGGACAGAGCCCCGGGCAGGGGGGCATTCTGGCCCATCTGGCTGCCGGCTGCTGAGGACCGCTAGGCCAAGAGGGGTTTTGGAGTATCGTGTCCCCGGTAATCCGGAGGAAGGGTCCCACTCTTTCTGGTAACCTGTGCGCACCGCGAGACTGAGGGGACCCAAAGCGCAGACATGCCAGACCTCCTGGAGCCCTGGCTGGGATAGGGGTGGCAAATTAGCCCTCATCAGGACTTCAAATGGCAGCCCGGCTATCTGGTCACCCCATTGGCAAGCATTGAGCATGACCAGATGGCAGAGGGGGAAGGCGTGACCAGATAGCCGGTCCAGAAGGACGCCAATCTGCCCACATCGAGCCTTCGCTGGAGGGCTCCCACCTGCCCTTTGGAGGGCTCGGGGCTCAGCGTCCATGGGGCTTGGAGACCCAGGCTGGCCCTAGGGCCCGGGGCTGCGGAAGGGGGTCAAAAATGGACCTCAGACACGGGGTCCCCCAGGCACCTTGACAGGTGGGCTAAGCAGGAGGGAGGCCTGCCTGGGCCCGAGGACTTCCGTCCAGGGACCATGGCGGAGCAGGGGGACGGGACCCAGTCCCCTGGGGACGGACAGAGGTCCTGGGCCTGCACGCGTAGGGGAGGCCTCCACAAGGCCTGCGTCCCGTGGGCCCTGCCATGTGGCAGGCCCGAGGACGGCGCCTGGGTTGGGGAGGGTACCCTACACCCCAGGGCCACCAAGGGCCCCTGCGGGAGCTCCTGAACCCAAGCCGAGGTGTGGAACGCCCAGCGGGCCCCAGGCCCATGGCGGAGCAAAGGACGGAGTCCAGTGTAGGGAGTGGCCGGCCAGAGCTCTCGGGTCTGGATGCCCAAGGGAGGACCCCCTGGCCCGATGGAGCCCGTCCTGGGCACTTTGCCACAAGGCGGGCCGGAGGACGGAGTCCCGGACAGGGGGGGGAGGTTTTTGCCTGGCCCTAGCACATCTGGTCACCAGCTGAGAGCCCCAGGCCCGTGAGGGGTTTCGGTGTACCCTGTACCTAGTAATCCGGAGGAAGGGTACCCCCTTTTCTGGTAAGCCGTGCGCACCGCGAGACTGAGGGGGACCTAAGGCGCGGACACGCCCGACCTCCTGGAGCCCGGACTGAGATCCGGAAGGCAAATGAGCCCTCATCAGGACTTCCTGGGCAGCCCGGCAATCTGGTTGCCCCATTGGAAAGCATTGCATGCGACCACATGGCTGAGGGGAAAGGCACGACCAGATAGCTGGGCCTGAAGAACGCCAATCTGCCCGTCCCGAGCCATCGCGGGAGGGCTTCCGCCTACCCTTTGGAGGGCTCAGGAGCTCTGCTTCCCGGGGGGCTCTTCAGAGCCCTTAGCTGGGTCTCGGGCACGGGGCTGCGAGTGGGGCCCCCAACGTAACTCTGACCTGAGGCCCGCAGGCACCTTGTCACGCAGGCGAAGCGGGGAGGCCTGCCCTGGCCCGATGGACTCCCGTGAGGGTCGCCTGGACCCTCGGCTGGCCACAGATGTGGACTCCCTCACCCCGGGGCCCGCCGGAGCCCAGGCCCCAGGAACAGGTCCCCGCTTCTGAACCCAGCCAGGCCGCAGAGCGTGGGCCAATCCGGGCACCAAGGGACCCCTGTCCCTAGCATATGGACCGTCAACTGGCCGCAGGGCGTGATCTCCTGTTCCACAGAGTTTTTTCATAACTCAGTGGAACTCCGTATAGTGGCACTACGCCAACTCCTCCCAGGGTTATCCATTACCCAATACAGTACCAGTCCTTAAAACAGTCATCGCCAACTGGACAGTCATGTAATATCTGAAGAGCTCTGACACATTTTGCTGACTGGACGGAGGACTCCAATTTACTCCACCACTGCAGGTCCCAACCTTCTACATAGTATGACCGCTATTTGGCATCTCACACTGACATTCGGGTATAGGATGATTGTAGAAATCTCCATCCTAGCATCTTTCTCCACCCCTTCTCTCTCCAACCATGCCTACTCATAACCATGAATTTTAACCAAAATGGCAGGTTGAACATCTCAGTGAAGTCATTAGCTAAGTAGGCAGTGATCATAAGAAATACCATAAAGGGACCTGCAGAACTGCTCAAAGCAGCTGAAGAACCGTTTATACCCACTTACTGGGTCTCGGCGGTGGGGGAACCGCCCAAGTCTTCCATACCCTCCTTATATAGAAAAAGGAGACACAGGAGCCTTCGTCTGCAGAAGGAACCAAGTTTTATTCGAATAGCCCGGGCTTTGCAACAGAGTCCCAAGCTCTTCGGAGACAAGACAGAGGATCCTGCTGCTTCACTCTGCAGTTTACATGCCTTTATATACACATTTCAGACCTTAAGAAACCAGTTTGAGCGGGGGCCTAGCGCCCCCGAGTCAAAATGCAGTTACACCATTCTTTGTTCAGGCAGGACGGGGGCAGCAACAGATGGTACAAAGACTACGGACAGGTCTTGCAAAACAGGATATGTACGTGAGAGAACAGACAGATCTTGAACAACAGGATATGTGAAAAAAACAAGTTCTGGGACGGTGGCGTGACCAAGTCTTGCGAAACAGGATAGATGTGTGCAGGAGTTCAGTCCGAGGGTGGTGAGGCCAATTCTTTGTTCCCTTTCTCGAAATTGGCTCAACCACAAGGAGCAGGAAGGGCAGTGTGGTCTTGACAGTTAGAATGTCATCAGACATCAGCAGAAACAACTGATGAGGGTTGTGCAGAGGTGTTTGACACGAAATGGCAATGCAAAAATAATGGCGTCCTGACACAAAATAAATACCGACAAGAAGGACACTTTTCCTCACGTCCATCCTACGGAAAAGCATTACCTGCGTGCCTCTCTCTCACACCTCTTCATCTGCCACACGCATGACATGGAAATTATTTCCACATAGGATGGAAAAAAGAAAGCAAAGACAGCACCCTTCCAACCACACACCCTACATGGTGTAGAACAGGACGCAAGTCCTAAAAAACAAGTGGGGGAAATAATTAGCATAAGCAACGCGCACTGGTGTCACGTGACATTACAGGAAGTGATGTCACTACCCTGTGAGATCCTTCTTTTGAAAGGGAATCTGCTTGGCTTTCCTTCCTTGCTTGCTATGGTCACCTCCTTTAACAGTTACCCACGTTTTATCAAGACAAAACCTTCCATTGGGTTGGTATCGCTCAACAAATTGAGAACAAGTCTGGCAGTGAGTGGCTCATTTGCATTCAAAATGTTTAAGAAGAGGTTGGTGGGTATTTGCCTGACAAGGATAACACTGCCCCCATATGGCTACAACTACATAGGTAAAACCCTTTAACACCTAAACATTGTAGAACATACACACATCTTCGGACTTTAGCCTTCAGCCATGTGCTTGGTTTGCTCAACGGTCCTCAAACGCAAGGCCACTAGGTAAGTATTACCTAATTGTGAAACACAGATTGTGCAGCTGTATAAGTTTATAAACATTTCATTCTACGGATCCCATGTGATAGATGTCATAGGAAACATAGCTATTGTTAGAAAGTGTGTGTGTCTGATAAACTGTAGGAGCGCTAAACATACGAGACAGAGGAGATGCGAAAAAGAAGCAGAGGATGCATGAAAAAGAGAAGGCAGAGGTAGAGGGACTTTATGACCTCAGAGTCAGGAGGGTGCATGAGAAGGATTTATGTTATGAGGGATGGTTGGATTGAAGAGAATGTGGGGTGTGAGAGAGGGGGAGTTTTAGTGAGAGGCTGGTAGGAGAAAGTCATTGTACGAGTGGGTGTGAGTCAGACAGCAAATCATGGTGATAGAATCGTAGAATTAAATGGAAATCAGAAATAGAAGATGTGGAATATTAATTTTAAGAACGTTTTGAGAAAGGTCTGAAAGACACGAGAGTGAGGAAGAGTGAGGCAAGTGTATTCAGTACAGTGGAGGAAGGAAGATCACAGGCGTCAGAAAATATAGAAAAATGAAGGGAGGGTGGAGAAAGTCTAGATAGAAGGCTAAGTGGAGAATATGTGAGCCAGAAGAAGGGGATAGGGAGGGTGAGAGTGTGGTGAGCCCGTGTAAGGAGAAGGGTGAATCAATGCTGTTGGAGAAGGTGTGTAGAAAAAGACTGTATAATATGTGAGAAAGTTGAGGACATAGGCGCATTTTTGGGGTAAATGCGGTAATAGATGGGTACATAAAGGGTCCTACTTCAGGGGATATCCTATTACCAGTGCAAATAGCAAGTGTAGCACCTTTCCAAGAGGTGAAGGTACCTTCTTGATGCACGACAAAAATCCTTGCCCTAGAAGCTGAAGAGGATGATATAAGTGAGAAGTGGGACTTTGTAAGAGAGTTTCTGTGCCTAGCTAGGGGTTGTAATCACTATATAAATACTATATTAATACAATAAGCAGTCACTTCTCAATGTGTACCTGTTTTGAGGGGGAGAGAAGCTTGCATCACTATTACTTAAATTGCACTTCTTCTGTGAAGGAGATACCGTACTCTTGCTATGTTGCTCTTGATCTGTCCGTGATGGAACCTTGTACTACTACTCTTGCTGCTGACACCTGCTGCTTGTTTGTTATAGAAGCTTGCACAGCTGCATGCCAATCAGTTTCTATATCGTGAGTTAATGAAGCTGGATATAAACCTTTCCATTACATGAGGGCAACATGATTGCCATTTTGAATGCTTGCTTTAATGCATGATGCGAAGACTGGACACCCACAAAATGTGTACCAAGTTTCCCTTTGGTTTTTCATATCAAACAGGCAAAAACAGCTTTCAAAATGGAATTAAGAATTTTGTAAAATGTTTTGTCTAGGGGCTGCTTACCATTATTGACACCTTCCACCAGAATTAACTTTTTAGCACGGATCACTCTACACAGCAATATTTGGAGACCATGGTGGCAGCTTTCAAATCCAAAGTACAATCCGCAGAATGCAACAGGTTGGTGTGTGAAAAACCAAGAGAAGCTGACTTGGAGAAACTTGGCTGCAATATAGAATGCAAAATAAAATAAAATAAATTGGTCAATTTTTATTGTCACGCCTCTCCACTGTATTTTTTAAATTTAAGTAGGCAAAACCTTATTTTTTTCATTCTACTATGAAATTTGAAAGTAATTATGTTAACACTAAGCGACTGTACCCATTTACCAGCTGACGAGAACAATATGGCCGTGTCCTGGAAAGACTCAAATGGTTTTGAAAATCGTTCATGTTTATCAGGAAAAGGTGAACATGACCAACCTGGCTTTTGAAATGTAGATGCATGCATCTCACTACTAATGAGCCCACATTCACAGTTTCTTAAGAAACCGTATTTCCCCAGGCAATGTGAGCTTGTAGGAGTTTGGGCGGTGGATATAACACCACTTGCAAACCCTAACATTCTTGTGATAGGCTATGTCTGAAAAGGCACGAGAAATTAAAAACGACAATAAACGTGCTTTTTCTGCTTCAGAAACGGCCAGTGTGCAGTTGGTGTTTAGGAATCAAAGGGGCGCTTCTGAACCTTGCTCGGCCTCTGGCTAAAGGGGACCGCGTCCCCCATCTAAAATTGGCGGGGGACTACGTCCACCCGCGTGTACCCCCGACTTGTGCCCTGGTGTAGAATGTTACTTCAGCGCCTCACATGAGGGTACTAAGCGCTATATGAATGTTGCAGTTCAATGCAATTTCACTCCCCGTGGGAGGGACGGGCCAGCATTTCTGGGATTTCCCTCATGGACTTTAGCCTAAACTGTTTGTCAATGATCCCACTGGTGCTACATATTTCAACAGTAAAGGCTGAGTGTCGTTCACAGAGTGGCACAGCCTCTTATCTGCATTAATTTCTGACTCATTGGAATTGGCCGCCGGCGCCACTCAATCTCATCACAGGCTGCATCATATGCTGGCAATTCTGATACTCGCTTCTCGGGTGTGACCTGGGTTAGCCGGCCAGAGGGTCTCTCATGGCACTGACTGCCAGCACTGATCGACACAGGTAGGGATTGAACAGACTGACTGCCTCGCCTGTTGATGTTGGAGGATGGCACAGAGTGCAGCTCTGCGTGCAACATTTGCAGCGTAGCAGAATGGCAGCTGTGAATTTTACTCGTGGTTGATGCCACTTTTTGGCACCTCGTGTGTCACTCTTGAAAGGTGGCACAGACTGACAGCCCCGAGTGTCTCTTAAAGGATACTACAGACTGCGCAGCCCTGATGACACAGACTAATAGTGCCCGAGTCTCTCTAAGGTGATGGCCACAGACTGGCAGTCTTGGGTGCAACTCTTGGAGGATGGCATATGTGGACATCCCTAGGTTTCAGTCAGAGATTGGCACAGACTGGCAGCCCTGAGTGTCTCTCAGGGGATGCCACGTGCTGACAGCACTAAAGCCATCTGAAGCCTATACTTTAAGGTTTCTCCCGGAGCCGGTAAGACGAGGACGTGACCTTCCTGTGTGTGACGGTTGCCACCAGCAACGAAGATCCTCCCAAAAAGAGCAGGTGAGCGAGAGAGAGCTCCAGTCGCCAGAGACGCCCCCCCCTTCGTGTCTTCACAGCAGCACTGCAGGACACAGGTATGTTCCGGCTCGGCGGGATTTTCCATGTGGGAGCAGGGCACTCCCCTCTGCTTGGTGCCTCTGCGCCACAGCTGGACACCTAGCAGAAGGGGCGCAACTAGACTAAAACTTCCTGGGAGGAAGGGAGTGGGTGGGCGAGGGGAGACTAAGACTCCCACCCTGGGTCGTCTCGGGCACAGGTGGCGGCCCCTATGACAGTGGTTTTTGGCGCTCTCCTCCCCGATAACCCTCCTCAATTAATTCTCTCATTAGTACTCTCCAACAGTGCACCGCATCTCTCCATAGCTTCTCTCTGATGCACATTTAATTTAGTGCTACTCATAGTTTACTCACACTCAGTTCTGTGATCTACATGCAGGCCCGGTTCTAGAGGGTGGGCCAGGCCCACCCAAACATGAGCGTGGCTCATCCAAACATGAGCCTAGCCCACCCTTGGGCGTCGGATTGGCAAGGCTAGCCCAGGGCCTGAGGCTTGTTGTGAGCCTTCCCCCACCCTGCCCCATCAGTGTTCGGGCTGGCTCTCCGGATCCGAACTCGAGAGGACTCTGCACAGCCCAGCGCAGATTATCGCAGCCCATTGTCACACATAGAATGACAATGGGCCTAACCCAGCAGGCACAGCATGTGGTGGGAGCTCCCGCCCTGGCCTTAGGGTATGACAGTGAGGCCTCACTATGCGGCCAGACTTTTCACTCCCCTTGGAACAGGAAGTGATGGGGGCAATAAACAGGGTTCTACTCTCTCCCTCCCAGTGCTTAATTTGTAAAAAATTAAGTCCCAGTGCTCAATATTTTCTTAGGAGGCTGCAGACACTTCTTCCAGTTGTCCGCCCAGCTATATTCCCGGCACCACTCAATTGTACCTTTGTCGTAACCACTATTTACATGGACAATATGAAAGCATTCAAAATCTGTCCTGTGTCTGTGCTTTCGCAACCTACCTCACTCAGTTCAATAAGATGCCAGCACCCTGATGCAATTATTTAATGGGGGGCGCAGACACGCTATATTAAGCAGGCCAGGTGATGAATAGATTAGAGAGCAGGGCACAATTATTTAGTGATTGCCCAGGGCTGTGACAATAAGGCATGATAACATCACTAGGATGATAAAAAATACACATTCATCATGCCTAAACAAGGAGGGGCAGTCTGTGGAGGCATGCCATGCAGTCGCCCAGCTAGTTATATTTATTTTGAACCAGACAATGGTGTATAATGATATCTGGAAAGGATTTGTAAAGATGTATACTCAACTCCCATCCACATAGGAGTCAGCAGAAGATTACCAGTGGGTGCTCTGAGACATGCTGGCTCGCTCTGATACTGGTGTAATACATGCAGTGCAAGAAAGTCCGGCGCACATAACATTGGTGTCCGCTACGTACATTCAACTGTCTTTACATAGATAGGTGCATAAAACATGTAAAAATGTAGAAACGGTATTTGTGGCGTCCTTTTGTTTTGCATTTTATGTTTTACTGGGCGCTTTCTCTACCACCTAAGAGCTGAGAGGTGCAATTTGTGAGCACACATAATTTGCGCTCAGCTCCCAAGCGCTACCAAAACGGTTTTGCACCTATTTGTATTCTATCACCAGTGGCAGGTGACAGGATGTACATTTGTTAGATTCGGCAAGAGAATCCTGTAAGATACAAAGGCACACTTGTGAAAACCGGGGTGGGTGTCCTTGCACTCACTATACCTTTGCTATGATATCATGCCAAACATGGCCACTGACTATAGCGACACGACAGCAAGAACATGTAGTTTCACATAGCTTGAATATCGGGAATCTTCTCCTAGCAGGCACGTGGGAGGAATCACTTCTTTACACTGTGGACGGGAGGGCAGAAGGATGGGGGATATAAGAGGCGCTTCACATAGGACAGGTAAAACTGGGCCCTGTACAGACTGCCCAGGGCAGGAAGTAGTGTCACGCACAGGACAGAGAAACCGCATTCCCATCAGTACCCACAAAAGCGTGACAGGCAGCCAGCCAGTCCAGGGTTAGGTGCCAGGCTGGAGGGGCTGGAAGGGAAAGGGGCACACATGGGAAGCACGAGGGGGCCAGGCGCTGGCACTTACATACAGCCAGGCCAGTTGGTACCAGCTGACAGCCAGGCGCAGGCACAGGTCCAGCTCTGGCGAGAATCCACCACCTGCTCCTGGCAACTTATGGTAGACAGGGCGCTAGTACTGAGACACACACAACAGCTGGCATCGGGTGATGATGAAACCGCTGGAGTGCCAATACTGGGGCACAGACAGCATCTGGTACCAGGGTGATGCTGAGCTTGCTTAGTGAGAAGAAAACATGTGTAGTCCTGGGAATTAAGTTCCGGTGCTGAGCACCAAAACCCACCATCACAAATTAAGCACTGCAGTCCCTCCTCGCAGTGGATGGCTGGCCCAACTTCAATTCATGCTGGCCAGGCAAGGCATCCTCAGTGCTCTACCAACCTGCCATCTCAAACTCATAATTTAACCAGACACCAACCCCGCCTTACCTATCTCTTTGAGATGAGGCACCTAATTTAGAGGCTTTGTCAGCAGATGCCCTTGGCAGCGAGTGTCCTGGGCCCTAGTGCCACCACAGCAGGCGCGGCTGGTCCACTTGGGCGGAAGGGCCCCGCCCCACCCCCTTTTTCCCCGTAGGAACAGTGTCTGTCAGGCTTAACAAAAGTCAGCCTGACAGACACTGTTCACTTTCAGTTTAAGGAGCCAGGAGACACACATGCGCATTTAGAGCTGGCTCCTAGCTGCCTGAACTGAACTTTGCTGGGCTGAGAAAGTCACAGCTCAGTTGGGTGTGACTTTCTCAGCTCAGCTAAGGTTGCTGAGGCCCTCCCCTCAGTGACGAGGGATAGCGTCACTGATTGCCTTGCACCTGGGCGCTTCAGTTTTAAGCCCTGAAGCGTCCAGGGTTGAGTGTCAATCAGTGACACTTCATCACAGAGTGGGTGGGGTCAGTAGTCTCTATGACCCCATCCCAATCTGTGACGACGATAGGACTGCTACCTTCCCTCATTGGCTGACCTTAGGCCAGCCAATGAGGAAAGGCAGCAGTCCCAAGCCTCCTGGAACATCCGAGACAGAGCAGAGCTGGCTGAAGGTAAGTGTGATTTATTTTCTTTTTACATTGTTTGGTGCATGCGTGCATGCATGTATGAATGTTTGGGAAAGAGTGTTGTGATTGTGAATGAATGTGTTTGTGTGTGAGTGTGTGTGTGCGTGCGCCTGGTTGTGAGTGTTATGTGTATGTGAGCGTGTGTGTGCGTCCCGTCCGCCTCCCTCCCCCCAAAAATTACTGGCTGCCACTGCACCACAGTGCAGCTTTTAACCCCTTCAGCGCGGCGCGAATTTTCGCGCTGTGCTGAAGGTTCTATTGAGCCTATGGGCTCATGACGGAACGGTTCAGTGATGAGCACGGCTCAACCGACGCTCATGACGGAACCGTTCGGTCATGAGCATGGAAGGGGTTAAATTACCTCAGCCAAAGGAGGCCCACCACAGAAACTGTTACAGTTTTTCTGAGAGACCAAATGTTTGATCATGTACTCCTTCCTTGAAAAAAACATAAAGCCCTTTCAATCAAAACCAGCAAAACTAAAAATGTTTATGCCATTGTTTATTTGTTCAGACAGCACAGTCATTAACTGCTGCCTGCTGGGGTGTATTGATATAACCAGGGCCACTGGAATTATGCAGCATTGGAGGTCCAAGTTATGTAGCAGGGTTGCGTAAATTATAGTGCAAGAAAAGGAAAATTATACAGTGTAATGCTGCAAATTTAATGATAGTATTACTCTAATGTTTTCTCAATTTTACACTAGTTAATGGTGTCTGGGCATTGGTTGCACATCATTAGTACCAGTTTAACAATCAAATATAGAAATAAGCAACAGAAAGGTGACCAGTCCAGCTTTTGCTTCTACTGTGCAGTCACACGTGCACTTGCGGTTTAGATAACTTTTGAACCGTTTGAGCTGGGAACAAGCTTTTTTTGTTAAAACTGTGGATTATGTGGCAAATGATGGATTATGTGGCAAATGCGCCAAATCTATCTGCAAAAAAATGCTGCAGCCACACAATCACATAATTCCAGTAGGCATTTATATAACCTGCAGACTTCATTCTGGATAGTTCCAACCAAACTATTCCTCTTTCTGAGAAAAATGGATCATTGTATTAAAAACACCTGTTGAGTAGAGTGCTACAGAATGGCAACAATTCAGTTGAATGCACTATGGAAAAACTCAAATTGTATGCACCTTTCCTTTTCTGCCTCTTTCAGCTTCGCTCTGCCTTTTGACTCTGTTCCACCAATGTCTGTAGCTCGCTTTATTTATCCTCACTGAACGCATCACTGTCCTTTTATCACAACATCAACACACAGTGCTTAATTTCTGCAGATCATTGGTAGCAGTTGGCACAAGTATTCATTTTAACATGAGATTTTGACCAGCGTCAGAGAGAGAAAGGCAGAAAATGAGGGGAAGACAGTCATAGGAAATTACTGACGAAGAAAGAAAGGAGAGCCAAACAAGACTTTCTCACTAGTGCTAAAGCTGGCCCTGTCATGCCCTTTCTGTTTTTTGTTTATTTAATTAGCAGTCAGGTCATGAGTGCACAAAGACTGTTTGGTTGGCACTCTGGGGCTGCCCAAACAAGTCATGCCCACTCTGCCCTTCTCCACGCAGGCTGCATTGTCTGCAATGCAGCCTGCATGGAGAACATGGCCTCCACATAAGCCCCTGGCTGGGCGGCATCACGACCAATCACAACACTGCTTGCAGCATTGTGATTGGCTTTGGGGAGGAAGCCTGGCTGCCTGCTTCTTGTTCCTGCTGGAAGCAGAAGAGCAGAAGCCGAGAAGACGTGGGTCCCGGCCGGCGGAAAGGTAAGCTGCATTTAAAAAAATGAATCTTATTAACTGAATGCTCCCCCCCACGTGAGCCTGCCCCGCGTGAACACCCTGCACCCTCTCCCTCCCCCCGCGAGTCATGCTGGCCACGACTGCCGAAGTGACCCACCCAAATGCACCCTTGGCTCACCCAAATAAAAATTCCTGGAGCTGGGCCTGTCTACATGGCACACATTCTTTCCAGCAGGCACATTAATCCTCCGTCTATGTTGAGCCTTAACTGCCACTAGACAAAGTTCTTAACTCTCACTAGTAGGAAGATTAATCACTAGAGTTATCTTGACATTGTTATTGCTGCCTGAAAACTGCCTAAAGCACAAGGAAGTTCATGTGCTTTTAAACCAAAGATTATTTTTAAAACAAAGCCTCCCCCACCCCTACACCCAAGTAAAAACCAGAAGTGGCTGTACCGGTTGTATTGCCCTGAAGTCGATTTAGCTTCCAGCAATAGGGCAGAACAAGCATTTCCAAAAATGGCGTCAGAGCTAAACTCATAGCCTTTATACAAGGAAAAAGATCTATGTAAGTGGTGTGATACTTCCGCCAAATTACAGCAAGCAATACAATTTAACAGATTTCTTGTTGATGATTTAAGGGAGAGTAGACTTCTCCCCTCAGAATGTTTTGAAATTTGGGATTACATTTCTAGAATGCTGCAGACCCTTCTAGGGCATTCATGAAATATTCTAGTCCTTTCATGGTGCACCAGGAAAGCCTGGCCTTTCCTAGGAGTAGATCTCATTTTTTCAAATTTCTTAAGTCAGAAATTACTTTTTCATGGGTGAGCTCTTTTTCCCTAGGAGTACATTCAATATGGCAGTGCCAAATATTTACCAAGGATACTTCAGCCAGAGTCTTGGGTACCTCTAAAAATTCCCTTTGGCATACAAGGGTCAGCGTTTTGCCATAGACGGATCACTGAAATAATATCGACTGACAGAATATCGACTAGCAAAAATATAGAGGAAAAAATATCGACAGACAAAATATCGAGTTTGTATCTACAAACAGGTAAGTACAAAAATATCAAGTACAAAATATCGTTTACAAAAATATCGACTTTATTAAAAACAGTGTTAAATTAAATTTAAATTAAAAGTTAATTGCTAAAATATATTTAAAAATGCTTAAATTAACTTATAATAATTAAATAATTAATGAAAGTTATAAAAAAATGTACAATCATATTTGTTAAAACATATATATATATTAACATAATATAATTAAATAATATCCAATATTATTACCGTACGATAGCAGAAGTGTAAAAAATAATATTCACACTCCACAGAGTGCAACTGTAGGGAAAGCGTTGGATAGCGTAGGGGTAAAAATTACTATTCCCACTCCAGTGGGTGCAACAGTGAGGAAAACGTTGGATAGCGTAGGGGTAAAAATTACTATTCCCACTCCAGTGGGTGCAACAGTAGGGAAAGCGTTGGATAGCGTAGGGGTAAAAATTACTATTCCCACTCCAGTGAGTGCAACAGTAGGGAAAGCGTTGGATAGCGTAGAGGTAAGAATTACTATTCCCACTCCAGTGGGTGCAACAGTAGGGAAAGCTTTGGCTAGCGTAGGGGTTTAAATTACTATTCCCACTCCAAAGAGTGCAACAGTAGGGAAAGCGTTGGATAGCGTAGGGGTATAAAATACTATTCCCACTCCAGTGGGTGCAACAGTAGGGAAAGTGTTGGATAGCGTAGGGGTAAAAATTACCATTCCCACTCCAAAGAGTGCAACAGTAGGGAAAGCGTTGGATAGCGTAGGGGTAAAAATTACTATTCCCACTCCAGTAGGTGCAACAGTAGGGAAAGCGTTGGATAACATAGGGGTAAAAATTACTATTCAAACTCCAAAGAGTGCAACAGTAGGGAAAGCGTTGGATAGCGTAGCAGTAAAAATTACTATTCCCACTCCAGTGGGTGCAACAGTGAGGAAAGCGTTGGATAGCGTAGGGGTAAAAATGACTATTCCCACTCCAGTGAGTGCAACAGTAGGGAAAGCGTTGGATGGCGTAGCAGTAAAAATTACTATTCCCACTCCAGTGGGTGCAACAGTGAGGAAAGCGTAGGGGTAAAAATTACTATTCCCACTCCAGTGAGTGCAACAGTAGGGAAAGCGATGGATAGCGTAGAGGTAAAAATTACTATTCCCACTCCAGAGAGTGCAACAGTAGGGAAATTAAATACTTCATATATTATTTCAATAAATATAAATTAATATATATCAAAAATTAATTAAAAGTAATTACGAATTTAATATAATATAATAATTAATCAATTAACATTTCAAATTACATTTAATTATTACAATTATTTAACTATTAATACAAATTAATTACAAATTAACAATTAATAATTTAACATTTAAAAATTAATTTACAATAAATTCAAATTAAATACAATTAAATACATTGTTTTATTTAATTAATTATAAATAAATTACTTCCCATCCTATTCCCCTATAAACCCACAACCCACTACAGAAAATAAATTATTAAATTAACATAATTAACAATTAATCAATTAAATACAATTATTTTGCAATTCTAATTTAATTAATTACCCATAAAAAATAATCAACAATTAATTCTAAAACAATACCAATAAATATGTTAGCATATTTAATTAATTATAAATAAATTACTTGCCACCCAATTCCCCTATAAACCCACAACCCGCTACAGAAAATAAATTATTAAAATTAACCTAATTAGGAATTAATCAATTAATTTAAATTAATTGCCAATTAAAAGTTAATTAATTACCAAATATAAATTAATTAACAAATAATTAAAAATGATTAACAATAAATAAATTTACATATTTAATTAATTATAATTAAATTACTTCCCACCCTATTCCCCTATAAACCCACAACTCGCTACATAATTAAATTACGCAAAAATTAGAAAATAAAAATTTCATTAATTAAAATTATTTATAACATAAATACACACTTTTCATAAATATGATAACATAAAAAACACTATAAAAATTCAATATTTTCAAAAATTAGATAATTTTATTAACCTATATTATATACTTCGATATTTTAACTGTCTATATTTTTAACATTCGATATTAGATTACTTACCTTAAAAACGATATTTTTGATGTCTATATTCTGTCCAGTCGATATTTTGTCCATTCGATATTTAAAACTCGATATTGTGTCCAGTCGATATTTTGTAGTCGATATTTTGACTGTTTACCACCATAGACACCCCCTATAAAATGAGTAAAGGAAATCTTATGACAAGAGTTACCTCAAATATCAGTTCCGACATTTTGCTTTGGGTCCACCCCATATGCTAAGAATTACGTGCATCATGTCAGGGACTTCGGCCAGGTTTGGTGGCACGTGTTCTGTTCCCTGCCACTGGGTATGGCTGGGTTAATGACTTTCTGAGTTAGACAGTTCGAGTCCTCACACTCAATGATGGTGTCTTCATAGAAGCACGTCAGGGCCTGTAAGTTGCCATAGGTAACACCTCCCATAAATATGCTATTAGTGCCCTTGTCCATAAGGCAAGAATAACCTCCAGTATGCCAGACCAGCAGCACACTTGCATGCATAGCACACATACACTCACACACACACGTTCGCTCATACACATATTCTCACTATATTTCTTGCACTTTTTCGTACCTTTGAACTCTGTCACACACAGACACACTGCCACCCACATTTCCATTAGTCAATCTGCTTTTATTGTGTTAGAAAAGTGTGCCCTGCCGCTTCTCCTATCCCTCTCTTGCCTTTTAGTGAAACTTAGTAAAAACATATTCTCTATACGTTATTAAAAAAAGAGAATATATGGCCTTGTCAATGTTTGCTACAAGTATGATGTGAAAAAGTGCACTTTCTTAAAGTAGCTGTACAGGGCTTAAATTGAGTTTCACATGTGGATCAAGCAGTTACAGCATTGGAAATTAACTAATCCACATTCTAACCTGTAATATCACAGCATCCACATGATCTTATGAAATGCTTGACTTCTTCAGCAACCATGGATTTCATCCAGTAACACTTTGCATTTTTCGGGTTTTGAGACCCAACTTACCATTTAAAAAAAACATGTATCCTAGAATAAAGCATTGTGGTGAAAGGGAAGGCCGGAATGGCTGAAGATGTCACACGATCCTCAATCCAGCTCCATGCACCAAAGCATCAGCCCCTGTCTTCTCCCTTCTGTCATCCCACATTCTCAGTCCACTCGCCCCTCTTGCACCAGCCCCATTGTTGAAGATGGAATTAAGCAGGAATCTAGTACCACGGAAGGAGCAGGCATTCTGTGGGTGTTTTTATAGAAATATGTGTATATTCAAGAGAGTTGTGTAAATTTTATATGTGCAGAGTAAGAGGTGTACTTATGTAAGTGCTGGGCGATGGTGAATAGTATGAAAATTGCTGATGTGCCAGGTGAGCTGCATGAATGCAATTTGAGAGGAGAGCCCATGCCATAGTTGGGTGAGAGGAGTGCATGCAGAGTGAGAGGACTCAGTCCAGGATGATGCCAGCAGTGTAAAGGCAGGGTGAGTGGTGTGCCTGTGTGTGGTGCAGGATGAGCGGCGAGAGTGACTGGTGAGAGCATGGTGAGAGGAGTTAGGGTAGAGTGAGTGGTGTGTCTCTACGAGTTCCAGCAGACTATTGTCCCTGTGTGAATGCAGGCTGAGAGGTTTGTCCGTGTGAGTGCAGGGTGAGAGGAGTGGTGTAACTCCAGTGTGAGCGATGTGCTTGTTTGCGTGGTGTAATTGCAGGGTGAGTGTTGTGCCCATGTGAGTGAGGGGTGAGCTGTGTGAGTGACAGGAGTGCCTAAGAGAGTGTGTAGTGAGCAATGTGACAGTGTGAGAGTAGGGTGAGAGGAGTGACTGCAGGGTGAGTGATGTGACATGAGTTTCGGTGCGGGTGAAAGTGCAGAGTAGGAGGAATGAATGCATGGCGAGTGATGTGCTTGTTTGAGTGAGATTTCAAAGTGAGCATTGAGAGTTACAGGTGAGTGAAGTGTCACCTGAGTGCAGGGTGAGTAGTGTGCTCCTGTAAGTGCATGGTTAAAAGCATCAGTGCATGGTGAATGGTGTGAGTGCTGTGTGGTCACTGTGAGTGCAGGCGAGGGGTGTACTCATGTGACCGCATAGTAAGTGGAGGGAGAACGGCGCAAGTTCGTGGCGAGGGGATTGAGTGCAGTGCTTTCTCTGTGAGTGCAAGGTGAGCAGTTTGCTTTTGTAAGCGCAGGGTAAGAGGAGGATAAACAGACAGTGTGAGGGTAGGGTAACAGCATGAGTGCAGTGTGATCACTGTGAGTGTAGGGTGAGCGGTGAAAAGTGACAAGCGAGTGGAGGGTCATGTGCCTGCAGGGTGAGCAGTGTACTTATGTGAGTGTGGGGTAGGAGGAGGGTGAATGGTGTGTGTGCATGGTGAGCAGTGTGAGTGTAGTGTGATCGCTGTGAGTGCAGGATGAGAGTGAAAGTGAAGGGTGAGTGAGGAGAATGAGGAGTGAATTACCTGAAGGCAGGATGTATACCCAGAGACCAGGAGTAACTCAACATTGTATTGACGGCTGGCGTAAGGATTTAGATATGGCAAACTCTTGCTATTGTGGCAATAATCAGGGATGGAAGTTGGAGGAGATAAATAATGTGCTGATCCTTCCAATGCACTTTCAGTCTCCTGATTAGGGTAACCAGCTGATTAGATTGCTACACCACCTGTATTTTTATTATTTTTATGTCCCAACCAGGACAAAAATAAGCAAGATCACCGGTATTTTTAGCATGTATCTATGCATACTTCAGACATCAAATACAAATAGAAAGCGTGTTTAAATGTGTTCTTCGCTGCATTAACGATCCATAACTAATAATTACAACTTAAGTGTAATTGAATAAAAGGAAACAAATACAGAAAAGTTGTATTACAAATAAATACATACCATTTTATTTACAGCCCTATTAAGTTTCAAGACGAGGCCTTAGCAAACTTTTTAAACAACAATAAATGGCCAGTATTTTTTCTTTTGGAAGGGTGGCATCCACTTTTGTGATGCCTTCTCACTAAATGCAATCTCTCACTGTGGCAGTAAAAATAAAATTCAAAAGGAAGGAATAGCGATAAGGCAGAGTGGGGTACACAGAGTACTAGAACCAGTGAACAAAATAAACAATAATAAATTCCAAAGGGATGTAAATGGTCTTTTAACACATTCGACGCTCATGACGAGCTGAGCTTGTCATGAGCCACGGCGCTCCAGTGCTCATGACGAGCTCAGCTCGCCATGGCCCGTGGAACGCTCAGGTGCGGGGAGAATTCCCCTGCTGTGCTGAGCGTTCCACGGGAGCCAATGCACCTGTGACGAGCTCAGCTCGCCATGAGTACCAGAGCGCCGTAGCTCATGACGAGCTGAGCTGTATTTGAGACAGCCATTTAATATTCAATGCTTCTTGAAATATATGAGTTAATCAACTCTCTCTGTGTTTTCCTTGTGTGTTCTCAATTGAAATCATTTTTTCATTTATTGTTTAAAAGGAAGTGTGAAACACCTTTTTTCTTGTACTGAATACATTTATCACAGCAATTGTATCGCCCAGCAGAACCAATTGTTTTCTATATTACCAATACCCATGTTCTGAGGGACACTGGGTCGCCCATTATCCTTAATGTTTTTCTAATTTAGAGGCACAGAGAGATGATTGACAAGAACAATTGTGTGTAGATCTTCTATGCCTTACCTTTTAGGAGCTAGGATGTTGGTTCCGGGCTGGGGGCTCTTTAACGATTGCTCGTTGGAGGAGAAGCGTGTTTTAGAAGAGGTTGCAGTGAAAATGTAGTGTGTGGACATGTGTGAATATTGCATCTGCAGCTTGCACTGTGTCCCTAGCACCCCCCACCCCCCCCCCACACACACACACATACAATGCCTATGTTGTGGAAATTGGAATTTATTTAAGGAAAGCTCTTTCTTCCTTCTATCGGTTGTTTTTCACTACCACACGCTACAATTACAGATCTTACGGCTTTGAGTCAGAAAAGGCTCAGTTCTGACCACTCGTTGATCTCATGCCAAAGAGTTTCCAATAGGGTTGGTGCCTTCTCTATGAGCTCCCTTTAAAATATCCTCCTTGGCATCTTTCATAGCACCTGTTCATTGCGTCCCACTTCAATCATTTAAAACATATAGGGGCATATTACCAAGCAATAGCGATAATTATCGCTAATGCTTGGTTAGAGACAAAAATTTACCGCTGAGCTGCGGCGATTTTTATCGCAGATAAACCTTGGTATTACCAAGGTTTATCGCAAATGCGATAAAAAACGGCCGCAATGCATGAATATCGCTGAAAAGTCAGCGATATTCATGCATTACCGAGCTAATGCTCTTAGTCATGTTATCCACCTCCCATTGGATAACATGACTAAGAACTGCTCAGGGCAGGTGTTAGCTTTTGGAGATATTCGCGCTTAGCGCGAATATCTCCAAAAGTTGGTAATAGGAGATAGCGATGTTAGCGACTGTTTCCAGTGGCTAACATCTTGGCACGCCCACTTTGCATGTCATTAGTAATAAATATCACTGACATGCAAAGTGGGGACCAAGATGGTCGCTATCTCCTACTAGCTGTCGCTTACTGGTGTTAGCGCAGCTAGGTAATAGGGAGATAATTTTATCTCCGCTTTCTTGGCTTTTAAAGCCAAAAAAGCGGAGATAAACCCCCTTGATAATATTCCCCATAATTTATTTGGAGGGGTATTTCGCTGCAACAGGAAACATCACAGTAAACCATCAGAGTCAGACTTTTCACTTTGCAGCTGCAACTCAGCCGCAGCTCAGAGTTTGTAGCTCAGATCTCGGCTCTACAGCCTTCAGGGCGCTGGAATGATGAAGAGTCCGTCAGCCGCATCCACCTACCACTCTTCTAACTCAGAGCCGAGTTTGGTCGCACACTGCTATAAGTGTTCACAGTCTATCTGGTTGTGTTGTGGGGTGGGACTTGGGGCTGCACGGGTACTTGCTGAGACTCTTGCTGGCTGATGGGCGTGGCTGGGATATATAGATGTGCACAGATGTTCACTGGCATCCAAGACACTTAAGGCTTTGTACCCAGATTAAATTATTTTAAATACATGCAAAGAATCTGAAATATTCGTAACTTTTCTTGTAAAAGGAAGATTTTTGTGTAACAGTTACATTGAAATGCATCAAAATACTGTTCATTCAAAGCTTCAATTAAAACAAGCATTTGCAGTGCAATAGGTCTCGCATTAGGAAAGTTTGAGCTATTGGTATTTTAAATGACAATTTTTTTATTTATGTGTTGGTTTTGAAAATAGCGAAATTAATAGCTTTGTCATTGACAATGCCAATAGTTTTAACTTTCGCAAATGTGACACCTTTAGCATTTGTACTGCAATATCTGTTGTATTTACGTGATTTAGATGTATTGATATTACAAATAACAATGGCTTTTAATTTTTTTAAATAATTAATACTCAAATTAAAGGTTTTGTAATTTATAATGGCAATAGCTTAAAGTTTTGTAAATTACTTTTGTGAAGATTATGTTCAGTGTATTTTATTGTGACGAAAGTCCAAGAACAGAAGTGAAATATTAACATCTTTTTGTGACATTTGTAATAAAGCTTGAAACATTGAGAGAACATATTTGAACCAGCTGTTGTTGAATGGTTGCACAGATTGATGCTGTGGTGGTGCTGAGTGATGCGATAGATAGACAGAGGGAGGCCAATAGATAGATAGATGGAGGCCGATAGATAGAGGAAGGGTGATAGATAGAGGAAGGTCGATAGATAGATAGATAGAGTGAGGGTGATAGATAAATAGATAGATAGATAGATAGATAGATAGATAGATAGATAGATAGATAGATAGATAGATAGATAGATAGATAGATAGATAGAGTGAAGGCGATAGATAGATAGACAGATAGAGTGAGGGGATCGATAGATAGAGTGATGGCGATAGAGTGAGTGATGGCGATAGATAGAGTGAGTGAGGGCGATAGATAGAGTGAGTGAGGGCAATAGATAGATAGAGTGAGGGCGATAGATAGAGTGAGGGCGATAGATAGATAGAGTGAGGGCCATAGATAGAGTGAGGGCCATAGATAGATAGAGTGAGGGCCATAGATAGATAGAGTGAGGGCCATAGAGTGAGGGCCATAGATAGATAGAGTGAGGGAGATAGATAGAGTGAGAGCGATAGATAGAGTGAGGGCGATAGATAGATAGAGTGAGGGTGATAGATAGATAGAGTGAGGGCGATAGATAGATAGATAGATAGATAGATAGATAGATAGATAGATAGATAGATAGATAGATAGATAGATAGATAGATAGATAGATAGATAGATAGATAGATAGATAGATTGAGGGCGAAAGATAGATAGAGTGAGGGCGAAAGATAGATAAATAGAGTGAGGGCGATAGATAGATAGAGTGAGGGCGATAGATAGATAGAGTGAGGGCGATAGATAGAGTGAGGGTGATAGAGTGAGGGCGATAGATAGATGGAGTGAGGGCGATAGATAGATAGATAGATAGATAGATAGATAGATAGATAGATAGATAGATAGATAGATAGAGAGATAGATAGATAGATAGATAGATAGATAGATAGATAGATAGATAGATAGATAAATAGATAGATAGATAGATAGATAGATAGATAGATAGATAGATAGATAGATAGATAGAGTGAGGGCGATAGAGTGAGGTTGATAGATAGGGTGCGGGCGATAGATAGATAGAGTGAGGGTGATAGATAGATAGATAGATAGATAGATAGATAGATAGATAGATAGATAGATAGATAGATAGATAGATAGATAGATAGACAGATAGGCAGAGACAGATATACAGACAGATAAAACAGATACGGTAGATAAGATAGATAGATAAGATAGATAGATAAGATAGATAGATAGATAGAGTGAGGGCGATAGAGTGAGGGCGATAGATAGAGTGAAGGCGATAGATAGATAGAGTGAGGGTGATAGATAGATAGAGTGAGGGCGATAGATAGAGTGAGGGCGATAGATAGATAGAATGAGGGCGACAGATAGATAAAGTGAGGGCCATAGATAGATAGATAGATGGTTGTGTGTGGGGGGTATTGTGCTTATGGGGGGGTTGTGTATGTGGGGGGGTTGTGTGTGTGGAGGGTTGTGTGTGGGGGGTTGTGTGGGGGGTTGCGTGTGTGGGTGTGTGTGGGTGTGTGTGTGGGTATTTGTGTGGGGGGTTGTGTGTGTGGGGTGTGTGTGGGTGTGTGTGTGGGTGTGGGTGTGTGGGGGGTTGAGTGTGTGTGTGGGGTTGTGTGTGTGTGTGGGGTGTGTGTGTGTGTGGGGGTTTGTGTGTGGGGGTTGTGTGTGTGGGTGTGTGTGGTTGTGTGTGATGTTTGTGGTTGTGTGTGTGGTTGTGTGTGTTGTGTGTGTGCTCGTGGTTGTGTGTGTGTGTTTGTGTGGTTTTGTTTGTGGCTGTGGTTGTGTGTGGTTGCAGGTGTGTCTGTGTGGTTGTGTGTGTGTGTGGTTGTGTGTGTGTGTGTGGTTGTGTGTGTTGCAGAACAGAAGCACGGCAGGACTGTTTTATTTATTTCCAAGGCACAAACAGAGTGCATATATAGGTGCTTATGAAAGATTTCAGTTGCAAGCAATTTGAATTAAATGAATGAAAAAATAAGCTACTTTGAGTTCGTTTATTTTTACCAAAACAGAAGTACATTGCGCGAACTGGACCCGAAGGCATTGGAGAGCTTTACAAGCACACCAGTTTACAATGCAGCTCAACCTGCAACTCACGGATTCCCCTTCCAATAAATAGCCAACTGTAGAAATAATCAATGATAGTAATATAGTTGGAGGGTTAGACGTCATAAATAAATGCGAGTTTAGAAACAATCAACTGTTGCAGGACAGAAGCGCAGCAGGACTGTTTTATTTATTTTCAAGGCACAGACAAGCAAGGCAAGTAGAGGTGCTTATGAAAGTTTTCAGTTGCAAACAATTTAATAGAAAAACATAAGCTACTTGGCGTTCCTTTATTTTTCCCAAAACAGAAGTACATTTATATAGCTCGAACTTGACCCAAAGGCATTGGAGCGCTTTACACACGCACCAGTATACAATGCAGCCCAACCTTCAAATCACCGATTCCACTGCCAATAAAAAGTCGACTGAAGAAATATGCAATGATAGTGATATAGTTGGAGGGTTTGATGTCCGAAATAAATGCGAGTTTATAATCAATCAACTGTTGCAAAACAGAAGCATGGCAGGACTGTTATATTTCGTTTCAAAGCACACAGAGAGCGCGAGTAGAAGTGACTATAAAAGTGTTCACATTTTATAGCGATTTCAACACGCAAATAAGCTCCTTTGAGTCCCTTTACTTTTTAATAAAACAGAAGTACATTTAGATAGCAAAAAATCGACCCGAAGACATTGGAGCGCTTTACATACGCACCACTTTATAATACAGCTTAACCTGCTAATCACGTATTCCACTTCTAAAAAATAGCCAACTTTAGAAATATTCAATGATAGTAATATAGTTGTAGGGTTTGACGTCATAAATAAATGCGAGTTTAGAATCAATCAACTGTTGCAAAACACCATAGCCGTGCCCAAGGTGATTTAACAAATACAATTTATATTTTTGTAATTTTATGAAGCCTTCTGGAATAATTGTGCGTGTGTGAAATGATGAAATTGGGCGAACAAAGTTTGAATAAAAATCGAGCATACAAACAATACCGTTTAAGACAGTATCCTTTTTTTTAAAAAAAAAAAGGCTTTTGATAAAGCAAAAAGGTTGGAGTTAAGCGCCAACTAATTGGCCTCAGAGGGGAAACTGCAATTATGGAGCATATCTCTGTGTGCCTTTTGCTCTCCTGGTGCCTCGTGTCTGTTTAGTGTTCACACGTGGAATTTCAAAAGCATTCATCAAGGAGGATGTCTCTGCCTGCCTTGTGTCGCCTGTTGTCTGTTCCCAGCAGAGTGGAAGGAGCTGTAGAAGCAGGATTCACGCGCTTGTGTTTGAGGATTAATTGTTCACAAAAGTTAGCCTTGTCTCCAGTTTACACATAGTTTAGTTCTTACTTGAACCTTCCAGGCTTGTTGTTTCTAAATATATAGAGCGCGTGCACTTAACTATTTACATTGCACCTTCTAAGCGAAATTACCCAATGCACGCGCTGTGTAGATTTTAAAGCAACACGCCGGTAATGTTTGACTAAGATGTCTGGGTGCTGGCATTTTTTTCATGTAAAAGTTGCATGGGCTGAAAATAAATATTAAAAATACGCGCTCTGTGGGGAGGGATGGGGAGGGAGTTAAAGCGCGGCAGTTTTCACATTTTAAAGCAATTTGAATAAGCAACTAAGCTCCTTTGAGTCCCTTTATTTGTTCAAAAACAGAAGTCCATTTATATATCACGACCTCGACCCGAAGGCATTGGAGGGCTTTACATGCGCATGAGTTTACAATGCAGCTCAACCTGCAACTCACGGATTCCACTTCACAACAAGTCTGATGCGGGGGCGGGGGAGCGGCAGCCTTTGGAGTCTGATGCCGAGGCACAGACAAATGGTGATGTTTGATGTGGCAGGCGATGATGTGCACGCGCCTGGCTCACATGAACTGTACGCGATCTGCAGCTAGGTAGACTTTTCGGACCGCTTACCATAATCTCGCCTATCCATCCCTATGGGATGGGGAACATCCTTTACAACGCAACTTTTACCCCGTACTACCATTACAACGCAACCATTACAACGCAAGTCATTACAACGACTTACGATGGAGGGCGCTGTATGATAGGGAATAGCTTAATTTTCTATCCAACACCTTCCCTACTATCCACGGGGACTGGAGTTGGAATAGAAAATTAAACTATTCCACTATCCAGCGCCCCCCAACGCAAGTCGTTGTAACGACTTGCGTTGTAAAAACTGCGTTGTAATGGCATGCATGGTAAAAGCATGCGTTGTCATACAACCCTATGGGATAGGCTAGGCGAGACCTAAAAATGGCTTACGGAACACAAGTATTCAGTGGCGGCTGTGGGTGAGGCGTAAACATTCTTTCCAACTTTAATGGCATGAGCGAGGCAGCCATATACGAGTGCACCTTAAAATACACAAGTTCAGGAGCATTTGCTCTGTAAAAAGACATTATTTTTGATGTAAACAAAAATAACGTTGATTCATGTTAATGTTGCCTCATGTATCAAAAGAACTAGGCCACATATATGGCAGGGGTATCTTAAGGACATTTAGGTCCTTGGGCCAAAACATATTTGGAGGCCCTTTTCGGACAGTTTTGAATTTATGATTCAATTTCAACTCTTCCAGGTCACTAATTCTAAATGTGTTAACGTCTAATATTCATGGATAATGATGTGTGTTTTCAATATTGTAAGCAGCAGCCGCTCACTGATATTACTGCAAATAATCTCTGTGACAACCTCCCATTTCTCATATGTGAAATCCTGTTTGGATCTAAAAGAAACTTTTTTTTAAATGGATGTTGCATGAAACACAAACCCAACATTTCTTAGCAAAATGTCTACAATAAACGCTCGCACATCACCCACATTAAACATAAGTTAAAGGAAAATAGTATTTCAAACGATCAGTTGTATTTCAAACAATCTGTTAAAGAATTATTCGAGGTCATCTGGGCAAGACTGTGCAGAACAGAGCTGGCTCTATCAGGGCCCCCCTGAAAAGCAGGGGCGCTAGACCAGGGCCCACTTTGGCCATGCCCTGAAACTTCTCTGCTATGTGACAACTGACTAATAAATCGCATTGTCATTAGAGCGGTTACTCAGAAATATTTCTAAATTCAAGTGGATCACATAAAAAAGCATTGTAAAAACAGAACAGGCACACATACTCTCTCTAATACACACGCTTGCACAGTCAAACAAACGGCCTGTCTCAAAGTTCGATTCCCTCATTCGTTAAGGTGCACTTTGAGTAAACCTACCCATTTCTCCTTTAGTTTAGAGCAGGAGCAGATAAGGTGTTCCATGTGCTCAGTACCGTTTCCACATAGTTTGCCTGTGTTGCCACATTTCTCCCATAGCCAGGGGGAGGGAGGTGCGGAATGGCTGGCAGGATTCCTAGCCTCTATTTTAAGAATTGTTCTTTGGTCTTCCTGGAATACCCCAGATTGAAGTATGCCTGAGACCCCCAATGATTTGTAGCCATTCTGTGTCATCCATGCATGGCTACTGCGGGCAATGGCAGCTTTGTCTTTGACAAGGGAGATTTTCTTGCTTACCTTTTTTACTACTTGCTTAAAGAACGAATCAGTAGTTTGAGTTTCTCATAGGTCGACTAACCCGGTAATGGCAAGTGAGTTCTCCAAATACTTTCTGGCCGGCGAATTGGATATGTTGCAAAGTTCTTGTCAGGGCTGGTGTTTCAGTGTATTCTGTGGAGAGTTCTTGGTTTAATGCCAACACATTATGTAGGAACCTTGCCTTTCCAGAAGTTGTTTGATTAGGCTGAACTCCAGCCAAATCTGAGAAGGTGAGGCGTAAGTCGGAAGGTTAAACATAACTCTATAGGCCCTGGCCATGTTGGAATCCAACAGTTTTGCATCCCGGCCCCTCAGTGCCTGGCTGTCATTAGTGATGGATGGAAGGTAGAATTTTAGCTTGAGCTATTGTATTATATTGTATTGTAGGGGTTATTTATAGAGCGAACTATGACCAAAAATGATATCCTGTGGCCACTAGTGGGGAAATAGCCAGTTCTTCAGTGCCTTCCTGAATTTTTGTAGGTCAGTTTGTGATCGTAAAGAGGCTGGAAGTCTGTTCCTTAGCCGGGCCGCGTTCACAATGAAGGTGCGTCCCCCTTGTCTAACTTTCTTGTACCTGATCCCCTGGGCATAGTTACCCTTAGCAGAACGGAGGTTCCTGCCGGAGGTATTCTTTTTAATCTTGTTTTGAAAGGGTATTGGCCCTTTATTGTGTAATTCCCTATGGGCAATACATAGAGACTTGAAAGCTATTCTCTGCTTGACAGGTAGCCAATGAAGCTCCTTCAAGGCTTCTGTAGTGGATGAGTGTCAGGGTTTATTAAGTGTCAACTTGGTAGTAATGGTCTGAATATGCTCTAACTTTTTTGAAAGGTAACTGGGAGCTCCTTGCAATAAGGCATTGCAGTAGGCCAGCCTGCTTAGTATTACCCCTCTGGAGATCTATTACCTAGCAGTTATATCGAGCAGAGGGTATAACTTCCTGAGAGCGCGGATCAAAGCAAACATGTTCTTGTGGTTTTATTTACTTGGTTTTCTAATGATAATCCTTGGTCGATGGTCACTCTTACTGCCACAGGTTTGCTCGAAGGCTTTTCCGTGGCCAGCGGCCAGAAATTTGCTGGTAGGGACATGGGGATTTTGGTTAGAGGACAGCAAAGAAATTCTGTTTTGTTTCCATTCATCTCAGTGAATTGGAATTCATCCAATCAAGGATATCAGCAACGCATGCTTCAAAGTTTCTGATAGTATCTTCCTGGTAATTAATAAATGACAAAATTAATTGGGTGTCATCCGCATAATTGATTTGTTTGATGTTATAGGTTATTATGAGTGTAATCAAAGGTTTAATGTAAACATTAAACAAAATAGGGCTGGGAGAAGAGCCGTGGGGGACACCATAAGTTTGGAATGAAACAGAGGGAGAGATAGGGCTTGATATCGGTTGTGCAAGTATGGCTTTAGCCAGTTTAGCATTGGTCCCCCCACACCTGCTGCTGAGAGCCTGGATGTGAGGATGTGATGGTTGACCGTATCGAACGCAGCCGATAGGTCTAGGAGGACAAGGATGGCCGATTGTCTGTTGTCAATGGTCCTCCTTAGCTCATCATCTGTGCAGATAAGGGTGGTCTCTGTTTCATGACCAGGACGGTATCCAAATTGCTTCTCCTCAAGCCATGCCAAGTCTTCTAGATGTTGTGACAGCAGTGAGCTTATGTGCCTATACAAAAATTTTATAGGGAAAGGGAGAAGGGAAATAGGTCTGAAATTAGTCAGGTCTGCGGGGTCAGAAAGAGCTTTTTTCAGCAATGGTTTTACTATCGCTTTCTTCCAGCAATCAGGTACCCTCCTTGTTTCCAGAGAGTGATTGCAGAGTTGTCGAAGGGGCCTGCCAGATCTTCTTCCCATACTAGCCACTGCTTTGGGGGCATAGGGTTTTAAAGTATTTGCTGGAGATAGGGTCAAGTCTGGTGAGTGTCACCGGTGGTAGTTCTGCAGGAAAAAGATCTCAGGAGGGAGGGACAGGGAATAGTTTTGAACTGTGAGAGTGTGCACTCGAGTGTGTAACTGTTGATATATTATTTATCCCATCCAAAATAGTTGTGATTTTGCTGTTGAAATATTCCGAAAGGTTGTCACACAATGTCTGTGACGGAGTGATCAATTGCTTGAAGTGGGATGGATCGGTAAATTCTTTGAGAATTTCAAAAGTTTTCCCCGCTTTATTAGGGGCCGCAGTGATCTGCTCATAGATGTAATTTGCTCTAACATTCCTTAGTTTATTTTATATTAGTACAGTTCGCTTCTTAAAATAAGCTTGTCCCTCTCAAGATACTGGCGTCTCCATTTCCTTTCCAATTGCCTACATCTGAGTTTCTCATTTTTCAGCGGAAGATCGTACCAAGGAACTGAGAGCTTTTTTAATTTCTTCTTGGTGGTCAGGGTTATAGTTTTGTCTAGACTTTTTATAATTTCCATTTCGAATCTATTGTAATTAACCTCCATCGAATCTGTAGGTGAAAAGTATGGGCTCCTAATAAAGGGTTTGTTTTTATTTATCTTCTACTAAATTTCCTACTGGCTTGGCAAGAGAACAACTTTTGGCCAAGTACAGATGGAAAGTAGTCACTGAATGGTCAGTCCAACAGAGAGGAGTAATTTCCTCTACTGTGGTAAGATTTTCGGGAGAGAATATTAGGTATAGGGCATGGGTACTCATAGTCCGGCCCGCGGGTCACCAGCAGCCCAGCAAGCCACATTCACACACAGACACACACACACACACAGGTGAGATGACAGAGGGTGAGGGAGGGAGAGGGAGGGAGGATGACAGAGGGAGGGAGACAGAGGGAGGAGAGGAAGGGAGACAGAGAGAGACAGGCAGAGGGAGGCAGAGAGGGAGGGAGACAGAAGGAGAGGGAGACAGGGAGAGAGACAGAGAGAGAGAGACAGAGGGAGAGGGAGGGAAACAGAGGGAGGGAGACAGAGGGAGGGAAAGAGGGAGGGAGACAGAGGGGGGGAGACAGAGGGAGAGAGAGAGACGGGGAGGGAGACAGAGGGAGGGAGAAAGGGAGGGAGGGACACAGAGGGATGGACGCAGAGGGAGGGACACAGAGGGAGGGAGAGGAATGGAGACAGGGAGAGACAGAGAGAGGGAGGCAGAGAGGGAGGGCGACAGAGGGAGGGTGACGGAGGGAGACAGACGGATGGAGACAGATGGAGGGAGACAGAGGGAGGGAGAGAGGGAGGGAGACAGAGGGAGGGAGAGAGACGGGAGGGAGACAGAGGGAGGGAGAGGGAGGGAGACAGGGAGGGAGGGACACAGAGGGATGGACGCAGAGGGAGGGACACAGAGGGAGGGAGAGGAATGGAGACAGGGAGAGACAGAGAGAGGGAGGCAGAGAGGGAGGGCGACAGAGGGAGGGTGACGGAGGGAGACAGACGGATGGAGACAGAAGGAGGGAGACAGACGGAGGGAGAGAGAGGGAGGGAGGAAGACAGAGGGAGGGCGGAGGGGGAGAGAGAGAGAGAGAGAGAGAGGGAGGGAGATAGAGGGAGGGAGAGAGAGGGAGGGAGAGAAAGCTAGGGAGAGAGCGCGAGGGAGAGAGCGCGAGGGAGACAGAGGGAGGGAGAGAGAGAGAGACAGAGGGAGACAGGGGGAGGGCGGAGGGAGAGAGAGGGAGGGAGACAGAAGGAGGAAGACAGAGGGAGGAAGACAGAGGGAGGGAGACAGAGGGACGGAGACCGAGGGAGGGAGACAGAGGTGGAGAACCGTAGCCTTAAGGCCCGGTGGCGCAGGGTAGGCCTGAAATCCCCTGGATTCACCTGCCTTGTCAAATACGAGACACGGACTCTTCGTCTGGCGTAGAAGATGTTATTTATTAGCTGCAGCTAGCACAGTGGTCTTAGAAGTCGTCAGTACAACGAGGTTCAAAAGAGACTGCCACTTAACTCCGTGACGCACATGTTTATATATGGTACAATACAATGCAAAATGCAATCACATGAGAGCAGGAGACATAAACAAATGTTGTGAACAATGCTTTAAGCCCAAAGTAACTCAAGTTTCCCGGTTGCGTTTGTTACTCGACCCCTTAAGTAAAACATCGAGTGAATCCACACAATTTGGTTTACAAGCAGAGAAAACACAGCTGTATTTATTAGAAGAATACACGAGATGTGTAGCAAAGGACAACAGATAAGATAGCCTGGAGAAAAGAATGGTGTGAGCCAACAAATAGTCCGGACAGGGATTAATCAGCTCAGACAGGAATTAGTGTACTCGGCCAGACCCTGACACTCGTTAGTAAATACGAGCGAAGTAGACACCTGACGCCTGAGATGCAGAAATGACAAAAACGTCGTGTTCGCCGTGCTCCCTGAGTGAGGGCAACACAAGATGGCGGCGATTACAAAATGGAGGCTGAGCACGAACAAATTCGTAATTTTACAGAACCTCAGAGGGAGGGTAAGAGAGCGAGGGAGAGAAAGGGAGGGAGACAGAGGGAGGGAGAGAGAAGGAGACAGAGAGATAGAGAGGGAGAGAGAGAGAGAGAGAGAGAGAGAGAGATGTATGTATGCTGGATCTGGTGGCTCAGTGGAGAGCTTTTTTAATTTCTTCTGGGTGGTCTGGGGTATAGGTTCGTCTTTTTATAATTTCCATTTCGAATCTATTGTAATTATCCTCAGTCGAATCTGTAGGTGAAAAGTATGGGCTCCTAATAAAGGGTTTGTTTTTAATTACCTTCTAGTAAATTTCCTACTGACTTGGCAAGAGAACAACATTTGGCCAAGTACAGATGGAAAGCAATCACTGAATGAATGGTCAGTCCAACAGAGAGGAGTAATTTCCTCTACTGTGGTAAGATGTTCGGGAGAGAATATAAGGTCTAAGGCATGTGTACTCATAGTCCAGCCCCCGGGCCGCCAGCGGCCCGGCAAGCCTTCCCTGGTGGCCCGCGGACCTTGCAGACATGTACCTGTTTAAAACATCTTTTAAATAGTGTTAGCAAACACCACCACAGCAGCGCTGGACTCAGAGACTCTGCTCTGTGGGGCCGGGGGAGCAGTGATTGTCATAGTAGAGATGCAGGGGCGCAAAGAGGTGACTACTACAAAGCCTCTGCTCTGTGGGGGCCGGGGGAGCAGTGATGGTCATAGTTGAGATGCTGGGGCGCTAAGAGGTGAATACTACAAAGCCTCTGCTCTGTGGGGGCCGGGGGAGCAGTGATTGTCCGAGTGGAGATGCAGGGGCACTAAGAGGTGAATACAACAAAGCGTCAATAACATGTAAATGGTCTTTTAAAGACCTGTGAAGTACTCGGGTGCAGCTGTGTGTGTGCATTGAGGAAGCTGTCTCAGCCCGGGCTGAAGGCTGACACTGACACTCACACACACAGACACACACACACAGACACACACACACACATACACACACACACAGACACACACACACACACAGACACAAACACACACACAGGTGAGATGACAGAGGGTGAGGGAGGGAGAGGAAGGGAGGGTGACAGAGGGGGGGAGACAGAGGGAGGGAGATGAAGGGTGACAGAGAGATATGCAGGCAGTGGGAAGAAGAGAGGGAGGGAGACAGAGGGAGAGGGAGACAGGGAGACAGAGGGAGAGGGAGGGAAACAGAGGGAGGGAGACGGAGGGAGGGAGGGAGAGAGGGATGGAGGGAGACAGAGGGAGGGAGAGAAATGGGGAGGGAGACAGAGGGAGGGAGAGTGAGGGAGACAGAGGGAGGGAGGGACACAGAGGGAGGGATGCAGAGAGAGACAGAGAGAGGGAGGCAGAGAGGAAGGGTGACGGAGGGAGACAAATGGAGGGAGACAGAGGGAGGGAGAGAGAGGGAGGGAGACAGTGGGAGGGCGAGAGAGGGAGGGAGACAGAGGGAGGGAGACAGAGGGATGAAGATAGAGGGAGGGAGAGAAAGTGAGGGAGAGAGCGCGAGTGAGAGTGCGAGAGGGAGAGAACGGGAGGGAGACAGAGAGAGGGAGACAGAGGGAGGGCGGAGGGAGAGAGAGGGAGGGAGACAGAGGGAGGAAGACAGAGGGGGGAGACAGAGGGAGGGAGACGGAGGGAGGGAGACAGAGGGAGGGTGAGAGAGCGAGGGAGAGAAAGGGAGGGAGACAGAGGGAGGGAGGGAGAGAGAGGGAGAGGGAGGGAGACAGAGATAGAGAGAGATCTATGTATGCTGGATCTGGTGGTTCAGTGGACGAAGGCGTCTGCTGCAGGGACCTGTGTTCAACCTCATGGTCACAATTATTTTTTGCTTTAGCCCCGCCTCTACCCCTCTGACCCCGCCCCCACTGGTGCGGCCCTCGGCCACAAACCACAGAAAGTTTGTGAGTATCCATGGTCTAGGGTATGGCCCACTGAATGTGTAGGACCAAAAACCTTCTGTTTAAGACCGATGGTTTCGCAGGTACTACACAATTCCTTGTATATTTCTGACAAGTTTAATTCTGCCCAGAAAGTTAAAGTCTCCCAACAAAAATTTTGTATTATACAGAAGCATCTGCTGTTAGGTGCTTGTGGATACCAAAGGGAATGATGTACGGAATGTTTGAGCAAATCAAACACTCACCCCAGTCAACTGATCTGGGTTTAATCGATCATCATTCTTTAGCTCACTCCACCACTCCAGTTCAGACATGGCCATATACAAATCAGTCTGACCCTATGCCTCATGGAAACAATCCAGCCCGAACTGCCAAGCCATGTCTTCCCTGGACCGGAAACAAGCATCCTGGGACCGGTTTCGGGTTCATAACCCTCATCAGCCAAGCTATCTTGAATCCAGTGGCAAAGTGAGCAAGGGACCCACGTCTGGGCATACCCTGCCAACTTAGGGCGAACAAAGCGATACCAAAGGGGATGATGGACGGAACGTATGGCCATGTCTGAACTGGAGTGGTGGAGTGAGCTAAAGAATGATGATCGATTAAACCCAGATCAGTTGACTGAACCCGAATAAATTACCTTTATGTACAGCAACTCTTGAAAGTCTGAGTTTCTAAATATTTATCCATGCATGTACATATGGGACTTTATATAATGCAATGTTGTATCTCTTCATTTTCCATGTACATGCATACCTTTTTATCTAGTTATGTATCTATATATTTATTACTTGATTCCCACTTTTGAAAAAAATTCTCTTCTCTCTCCAATTCACTACTCTGACTCATCTTGTGTCCTCTTTCAATATATCCTCTACCGCCACTCTGTGACTCACTCCAAACCTCATTTTATTATTATAATCTCCCAAATAACCCTTTCTGGATTCTTCGCTCCTTTATCTTTCATTTGACTCAACCCACAACTCATTTTACTATGATCTCCCAAATAACCCTTTCTAGACTTTTTCCTCCTCTATCCCTCATTTGACTCATCCCAAACCACACTTTACTACTATGATCTCCCAAATAGCACTTTCTAGACTCTTCCCTCCTCTATCCCTCCTTTATCCTATTAAATCCAACTAACAGACTCACATGTCCACCACTCCAATTAACAACTTATTTTTCCCTATACTAATCCACCACTAATCCACTTTGGATCCCGTAGTAGAGTGCTACTAACCAAAAAGTGCTTCAACGCCTCACCAGGAGTAGTAAGCGCTATATAAATACAATTACAACCTACCCCCTCCAATCTACCCCAGTCCGGTCTACCCCAGTCTACCCTACTCCAATTTACCCCACTCTCTTCCCACTCCACTGTACCCCAATGTACCTGACCACATACTACCCCACTCCACTTTATCCCAACCTACCCCACTCCCCTCTACCCCAATCTATCCCACTCTACTTTACCCCAATCTACCCCACTCCAGTCTACCCCACTTCACTCCACTACAATCTACACAAAATATGTGTTTTTCTTTTTACAAAGTTTGAGGTTTGCAAGGGATTCTGGGTAACCGAACCTGGTGAGAGCCACACAAGTCAACCCATCCTGCATTCCCCTGGGGGTCTAGTTTTCAAAAATATATAGGTTTGCTAGGTTTCCCAAGGTGCCGGGTGACCTAGGATTTAAAATCCATAGCTAGGCACTTTGCAAAAAAAGGGTACATTTGCACTGGAAAAATGTAATGTGTCCACGTTGGATTTTGGGCTATTGCCTGTCGCAGGCATTAGGCCTACCCACACAAGTGAGATACCATTTTTTTTTGTATTTTTTTTTATTGAAACTTTTAACAACGTAAACAAAAAGAAATAATCAAGGCAATACAAGCAATCGAATGGCGAAGCGTCCTGCGGGGAGGAAAGCATGCGATCATAATACAATTACTGACATTGCAGGATGGGAGAATTGAGGGAAAGAGTGATTTCAGAGACAATCGAAGCAACATGATAGCAGGAATGTCGGGTCAAGGGGTGGGAGGGTCAGCCACCAATTGTGTAAAGGGGGGCGTACATATGTCTCCCCGGTAGGAGTTCCATTGACCCCAAATCTTACCCCATTTGCGGGGCCTGCCACGGGCCACATACACCGTTTTCTCCCTGAACATACACCAGTCCATGTTCTCCTTCCACGCCAGAACTGTGGGTGGCCTCTGAGAGCCCCACAACTGGGCGATATCCCTCTTAGCAATCATATTGCCCAGGGTCACCCACTGAGTCTGTGACAAATCATAGTCATTCGGTTCCCACACATTCAACAAGCATCGTCTGGCTTCAGGCAACAACACGACACCCGTGACCTCTTCCATTACTGCATGCACTCGATTCCAGAAACTAACAACCGCCGGGCACTCACAGAGTATGTGAAGAAAAGTGCCCGGAAGGCCGCATCCATGCCTGCACAGCCCATCCGAAGCATAACCCATACTGACCAAGCACGGACCGGTAACATAGATCCTGTGGAGAATCTTAAGCTGCACAAACCTAAGGCGGGCCGGAATTGCAACCTCCTTCGGCGAGGATATGGCTTGCTGCCAGTCCTCGTCATCTAACTCCAAACCATCACCAGTCCAAGCTTCCCTGAGGCTGTAAAAGGTCGGTCCTGTCGTTTATCAACTTCTTATAAATAAGCGAAATCGTACTGTCTGGAACGTGCCCTTCCAGGACCCGGTCCTCAAGCGGTGACGCCTCCGGGACAATAGTACCCGGAGGGAAAACCGCCATCAGCGCATGTCGAATCTGAGCATATCTAAAAAACTCCCTGTCACTCAGGTCATACTCCAATCTCAACTCGTCGAAGGTTTTGATCCTACCCTTAGTCCACACATCATTCACCCTGCATATGCCAATCACGTCCAATCTATCAAAGCCCTTCGTTTTCCATAGGGAGCCCAGCCTCTCGGAAGCATAAAGCGGAGTGGCGCGTGTAAGTCTATCCTTCCATCCCATGGCATCGTTCGCACGATGCCAGACCTGCACCGCTATTTTAGTAGGGCCAGTGAGCTGTTTCCCTGCGGATTTTGCATAAAGTGCCTTGTTGTAGTCACCACCAGGCAGCAACCATTTGTCCATTTCAAACGTGGGGTTCGACGCGGGATCGTACGTGCCGTGATTTATCGCCCCCAGTTGGGAGGCCCAGTAGTAGCGCTTAATATCCGGGAGAGCGATTCCACCGTCGTACCAAGGAAGTGTCAACTTGGCGAGTTCTATACGAGACCGTCCACCCCATATCAGGTGTCGCTGTAAGCTTTCAATCTCCCTAAAGTAGCTGGCCGGGATGGTATCGCAAGTATTCTGAAGGGCATACAGAAATCGGGGCAGAGACATCATCTTAAATAAAGCTACACGTCCAAGCGGGGACAGCGGAAGTTTACGCCATGCCACAACATCAGATCGCAAGCGCTGAAGCGGGGGCAGCAGGTTACGTTCATAGCGAACCACAGGATCTAAGGTGATAAACACCCCCAAGTATTTGAAACCCGCGTGCGCCACCTGTATTGGGCACCCACGCGGCAAGATAGGAGAGACTCCCGAGAGAACGTACACACAGGACTTAGACCAATTGATCACAAGGCCAGAGTTCTTACCGAAGGAAGTCAAGACATCAAATAGCACTACTAGCGACTTCCGAGGCGATGTGAGGTATAACAGGATGTCGTCAGCAAAAAGCGATATCCGGTCCTCAAAATCGGGGGTCCAGCGTATACCCTTCATTGACGGCTCCCAGCGTAGCCAAGCCGCCAAAGGCTCCAAAGCAAGGACAAAAAGAAGCGGAGACAACGGGCACCCCTGGGGAGTACCCCTTCCGAGAGAAAAGGAGCCAGAAACACGACCATTAACAACTACCTGGGCCAAGGGGTCTTGATATAGTAGTTTCACCCAGCTGATGAAAACCGGGCCAAAGCCAAACTTGCCGAGGACAGCCCAGAGGTATGGCCATTCCAACGTATCAAACGCCATTGTAGCTTCCAAAGAAGCCAACATGGCCGGTTCACGCAGCGAGGACGCTCTCGCAAGGGCGCCATGCAAACGCCGAAGGTTCAGCGCCGTGTTCCGGTGCGGAATGAATCCGGACTGATCCGGATGGATCAGGTCACAGACAACAGAGGTTAAACGATTAGCAAGCACTTTTGCGAGGATCTTAGGCTCAGCGTTTAAGAGCGAGATGGGCCTGTACGACGCGCAGCAATCCCGCGGTTTCCCTTCCTTGTGAATCACGACGATAGACGCAACCCTTTGATCGGGGGAAGGGTACCCGCATCCAGCGATTCTAAAAACATCGAGCGGAGATATGGCGCTATTTTATCTGGGCGCAGCTTATAGAGTTTGATAGGAAGACCATTCGGACCCGTGGCCTTTCCCGATCTCATAGAGCGGATTGCGGACGCGACCTCCTCGACAGAGAGTGTCGCGTCCATCAGTTCCCTATCCAAATCCGACAAGCAGGGCAAAGCAATGTCTCTCAAAAGCAGATGTGAATACTGTTCCGGTCTGTCCGACACTGGGGAGTACACGGTGTGAAAATACTCAGAAAAACATTCCACAATCTCAACCGGGTCGGTCACTCTCACTCCATCATCCTTCACAATCAAAAGTACCACACGACTAGCCCTCTCTTTCTTGTCCAACCAAGCTATCAACTTTCCGGCCTTATCACCCACATCATACAAACTGCCTTGCTGCTCTCTACTCATCACCTTGGCAGCATCAGTGACCAACGCTCTATAGTCAGTTTGTTTGAGGCTGAGAAGGTGCAACCTGTCCTGGGTAACATCAGATTCCAGCTCTCTTTCTATGTCTGATATCTCAGTTTCAAGTCGGACCACTTCCTCGCACTTACGTTTCTTAGCGTTATTAATTAACGATAAGGCGTGGCCGCGGATGACCGTCTTATAGGCTTCCCATAGCGAGACAGACAATGACACCGACCCCACATTCTCCACAAAATAATGGTCAAGTGATTTTATCAGTTCCGTACGGATCTTGGGGTCGCAGAGATACCAAGGGTTAATCGGGGCTACTCGACCCTCAGTTCCTGGTCCCGCGTCCATTACAAGCCATAAGGGGGAGTGATCTGAAATACCCCTAGCCAGCTGTCTGATCTCCCTAACAATTGGGGCCTGTGTTGCGGGCATCAGGATATAATCAAGCCTCGAGAGACTACCATGGGCACCAGAGTGGAAGGTGTATTGTAATTGGCCAGGGTGGAGCAGCCTCCAGCAATCTATTAGTCCCAGAGGGTCGAGGAAGCCACCCAGCCAAGACTGGGACCTCCCAAGGTCCCTGGGCGGGTAGCAATCGACATTTCCAGAGACCACAGAGTTAAAATCACCACCCACCACAAGGATTCCCTCCGGGAGCCCCAGTATCACCCTCCCCAGGTCGGCAAAGGTCGGCGTCTGAAGGCCAGGCGGGACATAAACGGAGAGCAGAGTGACAACTTTACCCTCCCACTGTCCAGTAAGGGCTGCATATCGCTCCCTGTCATCAAAGACGACAGCATCTATCTCAAGGGGGAGGGAGACTCTGACCAAGATACCCACTCCCCTAGAGCCAGTGGTGAAGCCGGAGTGCGCCAGGAGACGGTAGCCCCTACGATTCATAGCCTGGCATGTATTGCCCATCAAATGCGTTTCTTGCAACAGCACAACATCAGGGGAAAGACGTTTCAAGAGTTGTAACACCACGCCACGTTTTATCCTGACCCCCAACCCGTTAACATTCCAACATAGCAGTTTTAGCCCCCTACCCCCATCCCAAACGTAGTCCCAGCATCCACCCCACTTTAGTCGCAACAGCCAAGTCCAGAAGTCCATCAATATAGTGCCTTGAAAGGAATCAAACAATAACAACTTCCCTCCCTCCCCCCCAGAACCAACCCCTGAAACAAGACCCCCCCCCCTGCACCCCTGCATTAGACTCGAAGGCTCCCCCAACTTGCAGTGTGCCTGTCGCCCTAGCAAATAACTAATCTACGGAAAGAAACCCCAGAGGAGGAAGAGACTCACTCCCTCCGCCACCCCTGGAGGACCACCTTAATTAAAGCAAGTTAAAGGATCTGCCAACCATGCCGAGAGATCTATATGCAGTCAAGCGGACCCAAAACATATTACTATTCCTGGTCCATCAGTCCACCCTCCGCTCCACCGGAATGTTCCGGGTGTTCCCGCTGCCCCGGCAGTGTATCGAGCCAGTCACTTGCAGCCTCAGGGCGATCGAAGAAGAATGTCCGATCTCCATATTCCACACGTAGCCGGGCTGGAAATAGCATTGCGTATTTCATGTCCCTGTCTCTCAAACGTCTCTTCACTCCCTGGAACCCCAGTCTTTGCTTCTGTACCAACTGAGTGAAATCGGGATAGAAACTCACCGTCGTATTCTCGAATTTCGTGGGGCCACCCAGATGCGTCGCCTGCAGGATAGCATCCCGATCACGGAAATAAAATATCCTGGCGATTATGGGCCGCGGGGTGGCACCCAGCTTAGGTTTACCACCCGGCACTCTGTGCGCCCGCTCCACAGCAAAGAATTTACTCAGGCCTTTGGGTGCAAGATGATTGACGATGAGGTCCTCCACGATGAGATCGACATTTAAATTGTCCGAATTCTCAGGGACACCCACAATACGGACGTTGTTCCGCCTGGAACAACTTTCAAAATCTTCCAAACGACGGGAGAAGGAGTCATTAGAGGACCGTAGATCACGGACCTCCGTTTGTAGATCGGAGACATCCGTCGTGAGGCTAGAAGTCTTCAAATCCAGGGACTTAACTTTTTCGTTCGTCTTGGCCAAATCCGCCCTGATCAAGGTGACATCGATCGCCACTGTATCCAGTTTGTGCGCCAAGGTGTCATACTGCGCACCAATTGAGGCCTGCATACTCGCAATGGCGCCCATAATATCATGCAGAGTCGGATCTTCATCTGCCGTAGGGTCGTCTCCCTTGTCCGCCGGGGGCTTACCCGTTCCACCGGGGGATCCCTTAGGATCAGTGTATCGGTCCATGACATTAGATTGTATGGAGCCCCCACGGTGAACAGTCTTGGTCTTCCGCTTTTCAACCTCGGGCTTGCCGGCCATTTTGGAAGTTGCGCCCCCGAGGGGACCCCGAGATCTGGTGAAAATGGCTACGTCGCAATCACCCACAGATGATCGATCAGGGGGCAGCTTGTTCCAAGTCACACACCGAGCGGTGATATACAGTCCCGGCCCTGAAGTGGGACAGCAAAGCGAAGCAGATCGTGGGCGGTGGGGCCAAACCCGCTACGTAGCGGGTCCGGGGCAAAAGCGAAACCGAAAGCCAAGTCCAGGGTCGAAAGTAGGATCAGGGCAGCCGCTGTTGTTCAATTACCATCCGGGCAGGTCACCAACTAGAGCCGGGGGCAGACCCGTGGAGCAGGCCAGGAAAGTTCAGATCATCATAAAATCGGTTTTCTCGCACCAAATCGAATTTTGAAAGCAGCCATCATATCGGTTGGGTTCCATCTTCGATGATCCTTAATCAAAACCAGGATTATAGTCAGGATAAATGCCGGAGGTGGCGAAGGTCCGGGAGCCCTGAGCTCACGCGACCATCTCGGTTGCGCGCGAAGCTCCTCTGAGGTACCATTTTTATCGAGAGACTTTGAGGCATGCGTGATGCATGGAAGTTTGGGAATTCACACAGATTCTTGAACTTTCCATCACAGAAATTTGAGGAAAATGTTTTTTTTTACAAAGTTGGGGGTTGCAAGAGATTCCAGGTAACAGTACCTGGTGAGAGTCACACAAGTCACCCCATCCCTGGGTGTCTAGTTTTAAAAAATGCATAGGTTTGCTAGGTTTCACTAGGTGCCTAGTGAACTAGGTTTCACAATCCACAGCTAGGCACATTGCAAAAAAAGGGTCAGTATTCAGTGGAAAAATGTGATGTGTCCACGTTGCGTTTTGGGCCATTTTCAGTCACAGGCACTAGGCCTACCCACACAAGTGAGGTACCATTTTTATCAGGAGACTTTGGGAAATGCGGGGTGGATGGAAGTTTGTGGATGCAAGCAGATTCCAAAACTTTCCATCACAGAGATGTGAGGAAAATACGTTTTTTTTTTTTTACACATCTTGAGGTTTGCAAGGAATTCTGGGTAACAGAACCTGGTGAGAGTCACACAAGTCACCCCATGCTGGATTACCCTGGGTGTCTAGTTAAAATTTTTTACAGGTTTGCTAGGTTTCCCCAGGTGACGGCTGAGCTAGGGTCTGGCTGAGTTAAGGTTCAAAATCCACAGCTAGGCGCATTGCGAAAAAGGGTCAGTTATCACAGAACTGTGTCCATGTTGCGTATCAGGCCATTTCTTGTCACAGGCACTAGGTCTACCCACACAAGTGAGGTACCATTTTCATCGGGAGACTTACGGGAACACAGAATTGTAGAACAACTGTTATTACCTATTGAGTGTCTATGCACTACTGCCTTCCAAATGTAAAACAATATGTGAAAAAGAAGTCACTTTGAAAATTATCCTATGCTAGTATGGGTACTCCCATTTTTGGAGATGTGCAAATAACTTCTGCTTCAAAACTCTATATTTTGTTCCAATTTCAGAAATACACAGGTGTCCTTGATTCCTAATTTTCACACTTTATATTTTACCAAATGAATTGGTATTTCTCCAGTATTACATCTTTCATAGATTCACATGCTTGTATCTTTCCCGTCGTCATGGTGGGAGTCTCACGGTAACAGAATGACCAAAGCAGTATCATAGAGAAGAAAAACTGCATAGAAAAGCCCATAGGGACTGTAGTATTTGGTAACCAGACCTCCTCATTGTTTGGTCCAAAAGTCAGCCAATCAGCATTGCTGCCCTGCCCTCACACTCCCCAGCAGAAGCTTCCTGCCTCAGATTTCCAACCGCCTTCGTGTGAGAAAGGAGTCTCCCTGAGCTCTGCTCAGTTTTGCTGTTCCTGAGTGAACTATTGACCTTGTATTTCAACTATCTTTTCATCTGGATTAAGGTATTGTGTGTACCTATTACTTTCATAATGGCTGAAAGCTCTAATAAGAGGCTATTCAGGCCTTGCAGATCCTGTGGGAAGGCTAGACTTTTCTCTGAAGATCCTCATAAGGACTGCTTATATTGCCTTCATCCTAAGCATGTGGCAAAGGATTGTAAATATTGTAGAACCTTCTCTGCTAAAACTCTGAGAGACAGAGAGGCTCGTTTGCTGTTGTGGCTTCAAAAGAAGAAGGCCGCATCAGACTCAGATTCTGAGGAGGAATCTTCTAAATTGACTCAGAGAAAGAGAAAGGCCTCACATTCTGAGGAGAGGGTGGAGCCTAAGAAGGTTAAATCTAAGGAGAAAGTGGCGTCATCTCTTCCACTTACTCCCCTCAAGAAGCAGTCAGGTCAGAAAGGGGCAGGATCTGCTCCGTCGACCAGTTCCCTGGTTTCTTCTGCGAAATCTGTGGTAATTTCTTCAGCCCCGTCGACGACTGCAACGTCGACGACGGTTGTTTCGACGACGGCGGCTCCGTCGACGACAGGAGTTAAGGCGTCGACGACGACCACGTCGACGAGTATATCAACCCCGTCGACGAAGAAACCGCCGCCGACGAAGACGACGTCGATGACGAAGACGTCGACGACTCCGTCGACGGCGGCCCCGTCAATGGCGGTCTCGTCGACGAAGACTTTGGTGACGACGGCTCCGTCAACGATGGCTATGTCGTCGACGACACCATCGACGACGACTGTAATTTGAAAGGCTTTTAACTCGCCACAGTCGAAGACTATGATCTCTATTCGATCGAAGCAAATCTGCAGAATTCACGGCGTGGACGCAGATTTCGCCCCTACCACCATCTTCTTTACTGGAGCAGGATTCAGAAGGAGAGGAGTCATCAGGTGCGGCCTACAGCCCTTCACAGCTCAGAATAAAGAGCCAGGACACAGACGAGGAAGAGGTGTTTTCCTTCAAGGAGAGAGCTCAATCTACGAGATATGAATCTTTCCAGGAAACATGTAATTATAATGAGGATGACGAGCAACAAGAGGAGTCACGAGAAGAGTCGCGAGAAGAGTCTGTCTCCATACCTACTTCTCTTGTCTCGGACCTGAGGTTCATGATTAATGACTACTATCGTCGTTTTCCAGAGGCAAATGCGCCTCCGTCATCTACGCCGGTGGTTACATTGCAACCTCCGAAGACTCAATCTAATCCTCAGGAGCAGGTGGTGAGGTCACCACCAGTGGTAACAATCAGAGACGATTTGACAGAGTCTGATGAGGATGAACAGCCTGAGGAAGGTGAACTTGTACAAGATTCTACAGGACAAGGGTGGAATGAGTACATTTTGCCCTCGGCTCCTTCACCTATTCCGCCGCCAACCACTTCCCCTCCTCAGGACATTGGAGGTTTCCATGACATTATGGAGAAAGCGGCTAAAAGATTTGATTTGGATATGGAAGTTAAAGAAACTAAATGTTTCTTATATGATTTTAAAGATGATGGCAGGAAATCTGCTCGTTCAATTCCAATTATCCCTTACGTTTGGGAAGAAGGCCTGGAAATTCTAAAGACACCAGCTTCTATCGTGGTTTCGGTTCCTAGAATCAAAAAGAAATATAGAGCACCAGAATCTGCTGAAGCCTGTCTTATAGGACACCCGAGACCGGAGCCGGTGGTGACGCAGGCAGCGCAGAGGCACTCGAAGAATCCAGTGGCTACTTCATTGGTTCCGCCAGACAAGGAAGGGCGGAGAATGGATGGAGCTGGGAAGAGGTTTGCGGTCATGGCAGCCTCTACGATTAAAGCAGCCAATGCTATGGCCCTTATTAGTCGTTTTAATAGGCAAATGTGGTGTGATTTGGCACCCAATCTATCTGCACTGCCGGAGGATAAGAAAGCAGAGGCAGAGTCTATCCTTCGAGATGGGGCTAAGTCAGCATCGGAATCTATTGACATTGCCATGGATGTATCCTCTATGGCGTTCAGGCAGATGGCAGGAGCAGTTTCGCTCCGGAGACAGGGTTGGCTAAAGGCAACATCCTTTCGTCCAGAGGTGCAAGCAAAGATTGTAGACATGCCTTTCGATGGCGAAAATCTTTTTGGAAAGCACGTCGACGAGGCGCTGCAAGGTATCAAATCAGACACAGGTACAGCTAGAGCGCTGGGATCACTTCAGCAAGGAAGGTTTCAGTCCTATGCGGGCATCCAGTTAGAGGTCCAATGTGTCTAGTTCGCAAAAGAGGTTCGAGGGGTCAATTTAATCAGAGGCCTTCATTTCAGACCAACAGATATCAGCCTTATAACCAGCAAGGATATAGACAATACAATACAGGCAATCAGTACAGGACCCCCAACTCCTCTTACCAGCAGCAGTCTAGGGGCAAGTCCTCCAATAGAGGAAGGAATCAACAGTCTAACAAATGACAATGATTTCAGGCAGGCGCTCCCCACACAGCAGATCCCAGAAAACGACCACTATCTGTCTCAATACTTGAACAACTGGATGTCTATAACATCGGACAAATGGGTTTTGGATGTAATAAGCAGAGGCCATACCCTGGAGTTTGTGGAAATACCACCAAATCACCCCCCGGTACCCAGGCATCATCAACACCGTCAGGTTCTGCAAAACTAAGTTCTTTCACTTTTGCAGAAGGGGGCTATAGAGGAAGTACCTCAACAACACCGAGGCAAAGGCTTCTATTCGCATTTCTTCCTCATCAAAAAGAAACAAACTCTGAAGTGGAGACAGGTATTGGATTTGAGGGATCTAAATCAATGCATAAAGAAAATTCCCTTCCACATGCTTTCCTTACAAGAGATCCTTCTAATGTTAAAAGAGAACGACTACATAGGGTCACTGGATCTCATGGACGCATACTTCCATATCCCAATTCATCGGAAGCACAGGAAGTTTTTAAGGTTCGCTGTGGAGAGTCACCATTTCCAATTCAAGGTGTTGCCTTTTGGCCTCAAATCAGCCTGAGGGTGTTTACCAAATGCATGGCCCCGGTGGCGGCGCACTTAAGATTGAAGGGGCATTGCATTTACCCATATCTCGATGATTGGCTGGTGACAGGGCCATCATTGGCAAGAGCCAGAAGGTCCCTTCAGTGCTGCATCCGCCTTTTCCATCGGTTAGGGCTAAGGACCAACTTGGAGAAGTCTTCACTGATCCCAGCTCAAGGCATTCAATTTCTAGGGGCATGGATATGCACCAAGGAAACGAAAGCATACCCATCCGAGGAAAAGATGAGGAAAATAATAAGCCTTGCAACATCCCTTCAAACAAAAAAGTTCACTTTTGTGCGGATGTACAAATCCTTGTTGGGCATGATGTCCTCTTGCATCCCGCTAATTCCAAACTGCCGTCTTCGGATGAGACCCTTGCAGGAACACCTAGACGAGTAGTGGGTTCAGTCCAAGGGAACCTTCGAAAAAAGGATTACCATCACTCAACGTATGAAGGTGGCCATGTCATGGTGGAAGGTTCATAGGAACTTGAATCAGGGTCTCAGCTTTGTACCTCCAAAACACAACTTTGTGATGATGACGGATGCTTCGTTACAGGGATGGGGTGCGCACCCACAGGAGCTGGAGATCCAGGGACACTGGTCAGAGTGGGAAGCACAGCTTCACATAAATTTGTTGGAACTCAAAGCGGTGTTTCTGGGGCTTCAAGCTTTCCTACCCAGAATACAGAACTCGTCAGTGCTGATTCGGACGGACAGCACCACGACTATGTTTTATCTTCTGAAGCAAGGAGGAACAAGATCCAAACCTCTTTCTGCACTGGCGCAAAGAATTTGGAAATGGCTGATAAATCGCACCGTTTCTATTCGAGTGCAGCATATACAAGGCATCCTCAACACAAGAGCAGATGTCCTAAGTCGCACAACAAGTGTACTGCATGAGTGGGAACTGGACGACACTCAGCTACACAAGGTATTCCAAAGATGGGACACACCAACGTTCGACTTGTTCGCAACCCGGGACAATTCGAAGTGCGTTCAGTTCGCGTCCAGGTACCCTCAGAGGGATTCCAAGGGAGATGCGTTTCACATGGATTGGACGGGAATGTTCGCTTACGCGTTCCCGCCAATTCCTTTAATACCACGAGTGATTCGCAAAATGAGATCAGAACCATGTCATGTCATTCTGGTAGCACCAGCCTGGCCGAGGCAGGCATGGTTTTCAGATCTGCTGCAGATGTCGAAGGGCAGCAAGGTGCAATTCCCGACATTCCAGAACCTTATATCAATGAGCAACGGACAAGTTCTGCATCCGGGCCACCATCGCTAAAGTTATCCGCATGGAACCTCATGAGTGGGAATTTCAAGCCATGAATATTCCACAAGACTGCAGACGAATACTTCCACAATCCAGAGCTATGTCAACCAACAAGACATACACAGCCAAATGAACACGTTTCTGTCACTGGTGTACTAGTCAAGGGCTGCATCCATTGACGGTACCCCCAGAAGGTATTCTGCCCTACCTGTTGTCGTTATCAAAAACAGGTCTGTCTCATGACTCGCTGAAGGTGCATTTGGCGGCGATTTCACGATTTAGAAGAACGCCAGACGAGCCATCTCTCTGGTCCCACAGGCTGATAAAAGAGTTCGTTAAAGGGCTTTTTAGAGCTTTTCCACCTGTTCTACGACCGCCAGTACCCTGGCACCTCAATACAGTCTTGACGCAGCTTATGAGGCCACCATTCGAGCCTATACACAAGACAGACTTACAATTCCTCTCTTGGAAGGCAGCCCTGCTACTAGCTCTGACCTCGGCGAGGAGAGTTAGCGAAATACAAGCCTTTTCAGTGGAAGAGCCTTTCCTGCAATTTCGTCAGGACAGGGTTATACTTCGGACAAATCCTAACTTTATACCCAAGGTCCCTACTTCTTTTCACTTGAATGAGCCAATTATTTTGCCTACCTTCTTCAACAATCCCTCATCTGAAGCAGAAAGAGCGCTGCACTCTTTAGACATCGCTAGATGTTTGAAATTCTACATCGAACGAACAAGAACATTCCTCAAATCTAAACAATTGTTCATTGCATTTGAGGGTCAGAGGAAAGGGCTACCTCTGTCAAGACTGAGTATCGCCAGATGAATATCATCGGCTATCATTAAGTGTCATGAGAAAGCCAGAAAACCGCTTAAATCCAGAGTGACTGCTCATTCCACAAGAAAGATGGCGACATCGATAGCCTTATTTGCAGGAGTGTCTCTACCTGACATCTGCAGAGCAGCGACTTGGAAGAGTGTGCATTCATTTACTAAGCACTACTGTCTCGACACTGCGTGGAAGGAGGACACGGCAGTGGGACAAGCTGTTCTGAAACGTCTGTTTCAATAAGGTATTCTGTATTGCTCTATTGATACTCTAGGCAATGTGTGGATGTATATGTATATATTTATATATCTATATGTAGAATCTGATTTTGTTATACATGGTTTTCTATTCTTATCTGCCCTGTATATTTTCAGATCATGTTCTAACGATATTTCAGCTGCAGAACTTCCTTCTGGGTTCTATCCTGGAAACGCTGCAGGCTTTGTGGGTACTACTTACTACTCTGATACAAGCATGTGAATCTATGAAAGATGTAATACTGGAGAAGGAATTAATTACTTACCTGTACACTATAGTTCTCCAGTATTATCTTTCATAGATTCACATGCGCCCGCCCGCCTCCCCGTTTCTCAGGCAGAACTTATTGTCTCGGTATTTATCCAGGTCTCTCACTTGGGGCTGGAAATCTGAGGCAGGAAGCTTCTGCTGGGGAGTGTGAGGGCAGGGCAGCAATGCTGATTGGCTGACTTTTGGACCAAACAATGAGGAGGTCTGGTTACCAAATACTACAGTCCCTATGTGCTTTTCTATGCAGTTTTTCTTCTCTATGATACTGCTTTGGTCATTCTGTTACCGTGAGACTCCCACCATGACGACGGGGAAGATACAAGCATGTGAATCTATGAAAGATAATACTGGAGAACTATAGTGTACAGGTAAGTAACTAATTCCATACCCTGTACACAATGAAAAACCATTGCAAGATGTAGCTCATTTATTGGCTCTGGGTTCCTTGGGTTCTTGGTGAACCTACATGTCCTATATATCACCAGAACCAGAAAGGTCCAGTGAATGTAACAGTATATTGCTTTAAAAAAATCTATCATACTTAGAAGTTCCAGGTGAAAACGTTGGCACAAATGGTTGTTTTTTTCAACTCATTTTCAATATTTCTTAGACAGCTTGAACTGCCCGGACTGCCCGAACTGATCCCCGCAGACAGTGAACCGGGTACCCAGCCTGGCCCCCTTGCTCCAGAGGCAAGGTGAGGCAAGGTGAGGGGAGGTGATTGGACAACTGGGGAGAGAGGCATTTGGAGGCATCTGGAGCCAAATTGACTTTGCGGAGCTAGCAGCCAGAAGCAGCAGGTGCCAGAGAAGCAGTGCGGGCGCCTCTCTGGTGATGTGAAAGCTACCGGGGGTCGAGACACGAGGCACGTTGAGCCCTCACTCCCCCCAGCTCTCCTCACCCCCTCTTTTTACAGGGCAATTTGTGCTACAGAGGCCAGCCTATGGAAATGTATTTCTCCCTTCACTCCCCCTGCTCCCCCCGCAACCTCGGGTTGAGCTTGGGGTCAAGCAAGGGGGACAAGTAAACAAGTAAAGTGAGAGCAAGTGTAAGCTACTGAGGGCCCTGGTAGCCAGTGGATAGAGGCAGTATCTTACTGCAGTCGGCTCACAGATCGCACACGGATTGCTCACGGACATCTGATTGCTGTGGCCCTGGCAGCAGTTTGATTCTACGACCAGCAGAAACCAGTGGACCAGTGGTGAGTGGTACAGGAAGTTTCTCCCCTTCCCTTATTGAAGTAGGGGTATAACGTGGTGCTAAGTTGTACACCTGCACCACTAGGGAGGAAAATACCCATCAAAAACGCCGGAAACAGCCACATCAGTCTATTATTGCACATTACTGCTTATAAAGAAAAACAAACGGCATTAAACAGCGTTAAATAGCATCAAACACCGAAAACGGAAGCAAAAAATGAGGTCAGGGAGATCCAGAAAGCAACTGGTACAAAAAGCAGGAAAACAAGGTGGCAAGAAATCCAAGGCGATAGATGAGTCACGTGAGAAACCAGTTCAAGAAAAGACAAGCCCATTAATTCCTCTACAATATTCTATATTTGGGAAACTGGCCCCCAATAGGAAATGTATGTTTCTAAAAGATCCTACGATAGCTATCTTTTGAGAAACAGGCCAACTGGAGGGCCTTCCGAACGTATTAACACCCCAAAAAAATCTTTTAAGATCGGAGTCCAATAACTCGGAGATCAAAGGCACACAGAAGGCCAATGTCACCGTGAGTGACCAACAAAACAATAGTCACCTAGTCATACAAGCACAAGTCCATGCCTCTGACTATTCTGACTATTCACAATCAACACCAAAATCAGTATTAAATCTAGTACCATTTAAACAAATGTCAGAAGAGATACATTTGGAAACATCAGATAATCCTAAATCTGCAAATATCGAGCAAAATAACTCATGGATGCGCTCAATTTTATTAGCAAACAACACTGACCTCTTGCAGGCATTGGAAGCGGAGACTCTTAACCATACACAGAATGGAAAGAGTAAAGAAAGAAGAGGAAAAAAGATAGAACACTCGCTACCAATAATCAAAATAGCAAGTACATTGGAACAGCCCATCCAAACTCAGAGCCAAATAAGTCACAATACGAAAAGAAATGATCAAGATCTGACTGCACGGTTCCATAAAAGCGCCAACACAACAAGTCTCTTACAGAATAACGTAATAATATCAGATAAAGCAAAGGAACAAGATAGAAGCGGAGACAGAAGCGGAGGAAGGCCTGCATTGGAAATAAAAGAGGGGATCCATCAGTCGGCATACTCATCATTATTAAAAGTGCTAGAAACCACAATACCAATACTTAATATGCAATTGGACAAGTTAGATACCCAGATAGACTTGATGAATATAATCACCTCATACATCGTAGGATTAATACGAAATTGGAAACGTTAGCAGACCTGACCATGAAGGAGCGAGAAACAAATGCCGTAGCAGGCAAAGATTGTGTATGTGGCCCAATAATCGATAAGCTAAGTAATGTTCCAGCAATTCTAACAAGCATTTTAAATGAAAGGCAAAAAATCGGCTATGGTGGGACAATAAACACACATCTTACCAGTAAGATCTCAAAGCCAAACCTACAAACTTCCATTGCTGGTCACTCAAATGTACTGATTATGGCAGATACATCAATGATCTCGGACAGAGCTGAATGTCTCAAAAATAACATCAGTAATCCCGGGAAGGAACAACCAAAGGTACTATACATAAGCGACCAACCAAAGATGATCAGTAAAGGGATAAGGTTGATAGATAAAAACATGGTCCATGCAAATGCTTATCCGGCTTAACCAGATGGCATGACAGAGATATGCCGGCAAACCAAGAGACAGAGGAAAAGAGCAAGGAAACCCAGAAAGAACAATCAGAACACAATACAAGATACGAATACCAGCAGGAGATGGTTTCATATCTTTGAAACCAAAAAAATTCACACAGCTCCAGAAATGCCAAGTACACATATGGATCAAAGGTTTATAAGAGAGGAAGAGCAACAACAAGCACATCATACCTCGTCAACCTCACTAAGTCATAATCTACAAATGGACGAATCATTTAATATGATTCAGATAAATCAAACTCAAAACCAACCAGCATCCATTAATAGCAACCCATTGGAAGCTAAAAGAAGAAACCTTCAGTTCCAATACAAACACGAATCTCAAACAAACTAGGAAGCCAGATATATAAGTCGAGAAGTACAGGAAGATAGAATAATGGTAAATCAAGCAACGGAGGAAGTCGCTAATACAACCCGAGATGACAGCAGCATAGATATCAAACGAAGACAGAAGCAAATAAAATGTGCATCGGAACTTACTCTCGCGAAGCGACCATCTGATATCAGGAACAACCCTGTGCAAACAATGGGCAGCCCAGACACGGAGCAAAGACGCCCCCCAAATGAAATTGCAAGGAAGGAAAACTTCACAATTAAAATCAATAAATCAACAGGTGATAGACCCGGAACCAATCAAAGAGAGGTATCAGAACTCACTCATGTGAAGCGATCATCTGATATTAGTAACAACCCAGTCCAAACAAAGGGCAGCCCTGAGATGGAGCAAAGAAACCTCCCAAAAGAAGATGCATCGAAGGAGAAATTCATAATCAAAATCAATATGCAAACAGGCGACAGACATGGAATCAATCAAAGAGAGGTATTTCAATGTTCAGCACCTACAGTAAAAACATCGGACAACAGAAAATACTTGGAACAAGCGGATCATACTAACAACCCACTACATCTCTCAGGGGCAACAAGATCTCCTCAACAGAGAGAACATATTGAGACTTATATCTGAAATCCCTACCTTAAAGCATCTGACCACCACAGATCTATTGTCGATTGAATTTATTCCTCAAGAAGAAAATAGTAGCACGGAAAAAACATTATCGACTTGGAAAAACGACGAAATAGTGGCCTTAATAATGAATGCCAGACAAAAGTTTGAAGGTTGGGGCATTACAATGACAAGACCAACAAAGCGACAATATCCTTCACCTCTACTAATTGTGCCAAAGAAACCAAAAAAAAGAGGAACAGAACATCCCAATGTACTCAGTACTTCAAAATGCAAGAGGAAAAATAAACTGTTCCGAAGATATTACGGGGAGTCAAACCCCACAACAAGACAGTAATAAATGAAATTGGATGGCCACAGCCCTAAATGTCCGGAAAATAGAATGACTCACCCTTAAGGGTAAAAGCACCGAGCACAGTACTGTAAAATTTGTATCCTGGAACATCGCAGGTGCAAAAAGAGAACAACAGGACAACAGTGCTCCAGCATATTGGGAGTATTATGACATCATCGCACTCCAAGAAACATGGCTGATGGGGTGCAAGGACGTGGCCAATTACACACTCCACCATGTAACAGCAACCAGAACACATAAGCGTGGAAGGCCGAAGGATGGCTTAGCAACATATATATCAACAGCTCTAAATATCAAAACTGAACAGCTACTGAGTACGACGTCAGACCTACAAGTAATTAAAATAGTCCAGGGGCCTATAAATCAGACAACAACAGTGATATTAATACATCTCTACTTTCATCCAAATGCCAGGGAAAAAGAGGCACAGTCTGAAAAACTGATGTCGATAATCACTTCAATAAGATTTGAAAACCCAGCCTGGGAGATAATAATAACCTGCGATTTCAATTCATATTTAATCCATACACCAGATGACCAGCTGACAGCGGACGAGTTATGGTCTGTTTCCTCACAATCATTCTCTTCAATAAAGAGACATGATTTGAACGGGAAAAAGCTGGTTCTGGCACTAGAACATCTAGGCTTGCGAGTCGTAAACAGTAGAACAAAAGATGACACTCCTCCACGGTGGACCTATCAGGGTGCCCACTCCCAGTCATTCTTACATTATACAATTTTAATGCTTCCTTTACTCGCCCGTGTGATGAAATATACGATCAAGCACTGAACCCGAAGTGATCATTCATATCAGGTATGTGAACTGGAAACAGGCTATTTAAAACATTGCCCGGCTCCCATGGAGATGAGTCAATTGACAACAACTAATCTGAAACCTATAAGATGGTCAGCAGAAAATCTGCCAGAACTAATTTATCTAGCAAAAGAAATAATTGAAGCAAAGACCATATCCGGCAATAAATCAGTAGAGAACTGGTCTACTTTCACGAACAAACTATTAAATCAGGTACCAAAAATTATTTATACACAGATCAGAAGGTTCAAGCCCAATGCTAATATATACAGCAAGGCCTACTCACTAAGAAAAGAACTGAGAAAGGTGGTGAGGAAAAACAACACACATGAAGTGCCAAATCACACCTGGCAGGAAATAAAGCATATCAAGAGGCAGTACAAAAATCAAATCTGGAAGGACCAGAAAGCACAACAGGAGACATTCTGGACAAAGCTACTTTTTTGTACCAAGCAAGCAAACAATAGACTCTTCTGGGAATTAGTAAATGGCACAATAAGATCAAAAGAAGTGATAAATAATGCCTCGGTAACAGAGAACGGTTGGGTAGTTCATGTAAGTAAAACATTTTAAGATCTCACAGCATTCCCAAAAAGCGTAACTAACAGTAACAGCAAATCTCGGCTCCCTAAACTCTCTGGGAAGAATCACCCTGGATCACAAGACCTCGGTACCACACTAGCCCTGGAAAGTCAATACTACATAGTAGAAGATATCTCCAGAATAATAAAACAGGGTTGCAACGATGGGGCCCCAGGCCCAAATGGCATCCCCCAGGCCATCTTCATGGCTGATCCTGACTACTGGGCAAAATTGCTATCAGGTCTAAAGAACGAAATTAGCCTAACAAATACCCTTCCATCGATCTAGAAAAGGGTAAATCATTAATCCGATCTTCAAGGGAGGTGACAGGGCAGACCCGGCAAACTACAGGTTAATCGCACTTATGGATGTGGAAGCAAAATATTTTGCCTCATTTATCCTGGTAGAATGGTCCAACATAAAAGGGCTGATCCCATTTAACCAAACAGGGTTCCGCAAAGGATGTGGCACAACAACAATTATTTTAGCCCTTGCCACAATAGCAGATAAGGGCAAACGCCAGCGAAGACCACGACAACTGTGTTTTATAGACTTCAAAGCCGCATTCAATCGTGTGAACCGCGGGCTGTTATGGACTAAACTGCAGAATCTGGGTCTCCCGGAAACAGTGTTACGACCCATTATACAACTGTATACGTGCACGTGGGTCCGTGTGAAAATAGCGAATGGTATAAAATTGTCCAAAAAGATATAAACAGAGATTGGACTGAAACAAGGCTGTGTACTAGCCCCCCATTTATTTAACCTCTTTATGGGAGATCTCTCACCCGACTGGATCAGGCAAACACACATCCTTCGCGCTTGGGAACATTGCCCATAACGCACCTTTCGTACGCAGACAATATAGTTTTGTTTAGTCTGACTGGAGTAGGCCTACAGAGAGCTCTTAATGAGCTCCTATTGTTTGCTAACACCAACGCATTGGAAATTAACAACACTAAAACAAAAACTATGTCAGTCACGAACTGCACGTGGCATCAGTATCAATTCAAACTGGGAGAGACAAGCCTTGGAATAGTAAGTACTTATAAGTATCTGGGGGATACATAGACAATAGATTAAATTTTCAATTTCAGAAACAATATCTGGAAAAAAAGGAAATGGCATTATTCATGCTTTCTGTGCCATTGCAAAAAAACTATATGGTCCCTCCTTCACGCCACTAATATCAGTGATGGCCGCTAAGCTACTACCTGCAATAACGTATGCAAGCATAGTGTTAAATGGCAAAGACAGAAAACTCCTAGACTCTCTGCAAACAAAGGCCTACAAAAAAGTCTTTAGTCTACCCCAGACAGTATCCCCGGCACAGGTCCGACTGGAATTCGGCCTCATCAAACAGTAGATAGGTGGGGGCGTGGTCACGAGGCAGATGGGAACAGACGTGTGAGCATAGAGCTCCGCGACGACCCCGACTTTTATCCTGTAAAGAGACATGGAATGATGCCCCTGAACCTCCGGGAGGACAGTGAGGGGGCCTGGAGGCACTAGCAACCCCAATAAAAGAACCTGACAACGGCGCGGACGAAGGGTCCGCAGAAACACGGCTGTCCCAAAGGGCAGCTCCGAGATGCTGGTGCGAGTGAGCTGAGCTCAGGCTGCTTGCGGGGGCGAAGCGGATGGCGGGGATCGATAGGAGCAACTGATGATATGGTACATGCCCTATGACGGTCTAGAGTGAGCGCCACAAGAGGAGATCGGGGACGCCGGACCTAGGAGGATCAGGGGCCCTGACGACTGCGTCGGCCGCGAGGATCCAAAATAGCGGCTGAAGCAACCGATAACAATATACTACCGGCAGCGGCGAGCCGTGTTTGTGAGTGACACTGGAGGCTGGCGTTGCCTCAACAGAGACCGGGATACCTACGGGGGGCCTGTAGGGGCAGATCGGACTGCGGTGGCTGAAAGAGCGGAGCGTGAGGCGGTGGGCGGCCCCTCCTCTTCTCTTGCCAGCGATAGAACGGGAGGCACTGCGGAGCACAGGGAGTACCTGCAAGCACAGTTGAGGGCCGCTTGGGACTGCTGGCGAGCAGTGAGTACAGCAGGAGGTGCTGAGACTGGTCTGGCCGTTTAGCTGCACTGTGGTGACCCCAGTGGGGAGAGGCCAACGGGCAATCAAAGGACTGTATGGCACTGTGGGCTGGTGCTTGCGGAGGGGTTTACAACTGGAAGGAGTTGGGGAGTGCCCTGCTCGTGATGAGCTGGAGAGTCTAGGGGACGGCCAAGCACAGGGAGCAGCTGATGCGGTAACAGGTGGTGGAGCCCAGGGAGATTGCAAGAGGGCTGGAGCTCTGGGGCTGCGTTCACCTATAACGCCAATTGTGGACAAGGGGTGAGGAAAGTTGGAGCTATATGCTATAGCAGAGGAGAGATACATGAGCTGCACCAGCTCCAGGGTGGGATTAGCGAGCTAATCGGACTGCCTGCACTGGAGACTGCTCATGGGGCGGAGGAGCGAGTGAGGTCAGTGAGACCATAGCGGGGACCCCAGTGGCTGAGGAGCACTGACTACTGTGAAGAGCTGGCTGTGCTTGCGGGAGTATCCCCCTACCCCCAATGTTTTGGAGATCCATCAGCTGGTGCCATTCAGTAAAGAGGGTCAGAGCCGAGAGAGTACCTGGCAGCTGGGAAAAGACACGAGCCCGGCGGGGGATCCTCTGAGCTGAATCATAGGGGAAGGCATGGATTGGCGCAAGTAGTAGGCGAGATAGTCAAGCAGCGGAACCGGATGCATTGCAGTGCTACAGGTTTGGCGAGGAGGGACACTACAACGGAGATGAGGCCTGTTGCCTCCGACCCCTGAGGCGGGGAGACCGTGGACACCTATGGCATATGGAAAACAGTGGATGTCGTCAACTGACCTGGAGCGGGTCCCATGGATGGAAGTGAGCATCTGATGCCCAGCTGGAGAGTGGCTTGATCTGAGACCCGAGACAGTGGAAGTAGAGGGGCGTGTCCGAATCTGGAGGGTGAACCCTCTGAGGGGTGTGATTCTGCAAGAAGGTGCGGAGCAACGAAGAGCAGGTTGATTGCCACCCGAGGCGTTGTCGCATGGTGGGAACCTGCTGAGAGACTACGACTTATAGAAGGCCCCCCGGAGGATCTGCGGAGCTGACGACCAGAGGAAACATGGGTAAGCCGAGAGGTAAGCAGGCGGGAGCACCAGAGAAGCAGGATGAGGAGGTGGCCTCTGGAGATGTGCAACAGGGACCGCAAATGCGTCAGGAGGGGATGCTCCAGCAACAGGTCGATCAAATACTAAGGGCCATAACAGACACTAGGGAGGCCCTGCAGCTAGACATTGCGCATGTGACACAGGGCCTGGGGCTGTTTCGAGCGGACCACGCCAAACTGGCAGATAGGGTGAAACACATGGAGACGGCCATAGAAGTCTTGGAACCGGCCCAAAAGTCAATGGCAGCGCAGATGATAGACTTCCAAAATAGACTGCAGACACAGGAGAAGCGGGCAGAGGACGCCGAAGAGAGGAACCGAAGAAACAACATCCGCGTGGTGGGGTTGCCTGAAGGAGTGGAAGGAACAAACATGGTAGACTATTTGGAGGGCTGGTTAAAAGGAACTGTGGCGCTAGGATTGTCATCTTTCTTCGCTCTGGAGTGGGCCCATAGAGTGCTAGCCAAGCCCTTGGCTCCTGGGAAACCACCAAGGCCGGTAGTGGCCAGGTTGCTTCACTACAAAGATAGGGATCTGCTGTTGAACAAGGCAAGGATGGCGGGTCCATATGAGATGGACAATAGTAGGGTGACACTGTTCCCGGATTACACGCTTGAGGTTCAGCACCGTAGAATGTTGTTCGTAGCTGTTAAGAGGGCACTTCGGGATGAGGGCATTTAATACTCTCTGATGTTCCCAGCACGCTTGAAGACTATAGTGAATAGCAAGATGTCCTTGCATGACAGCCCAGAGGAGGCATGGGACTGGGCGGAGATGTATAAAGCTGGCATTGGAGAAGCAGGGAGCGGCGTTGGAGCGGAAGCGGAGGGACCTCGTCAGCACAGACTGAGGCGTAACCGGAGACGTCAAACAGCGACCCGGAAGCGGACAGAGACGCAAACAGAGATGGAGAGAGCGGATGTGCTGCAGGCCATCACGGCTATCTCTCAAGTGGAAGGGAGCACCTCATCGGCAAGAAAGGAATCGGAATGGGGGTCCTTGAAGGAGGATGACAAACACTCGGATGCAGGAAGCTTGGAGCTGCCCCAGGTGACGGCTGGGACGGCAGACGAGATCGTAGATGGGTGATGTAGACTCTGGCTGGGCATCGGAGGAGCTTTGGGCTGGAGGAGGGGGCAGGGGAGGGGACTGGATGCAGATTAGGTTGGCTAGGATTAGCCTAATGAGGACTGGGGTGCCGGCACTGGCTGCGGAAAATATGTACAAGAGGTCCAGCAGATGAGAGGCCCTGGAAGGGGCTGGCGCAACAAAGCGGGGGATGGTCACAGGTTGGAGGCCTATTAGGTGTCCGATTCCCTGAAGCTGAGGGCTTCCCTCCCGTACGTTTGGGTGGGGATACCTCCCTAGGGGTATAGAGGGAGAAGTTGAGTGGTAGTTTGGATTGGCTCTAATATTGTAGTGCCTGTCCTGGGGGAGGGCATTGGGGAGGGGTTGGGAAGGGGTTGAGGGGAAATAGCGACACCAGTGTGCTCTTAGACAGGGGATGTGCACAGGGGAGGGACCGCATGGCCAATGGGGACATTACATGATTTGAAATGTATTACCTGGAATGTGCGGGGGCTTCACACAATGCAGAAGTACCACAAGGTGCATGCTTATCTGGTGCGACGGGGGTGCAGGTGGCGCTCCTCCAAGAAACACATATTAACAGGTCTGAGGGAGCATCCCTGAAGAAGAGATGGGGGGGGGCAGCTATTCTACTCAACTTATTCGGCCTTTGCCAGGGGTGCTCTGATATGGGTCAGAGCGGGTGTTCCTTTTCAGCCAATGCAGCAAAGGGGGACGGTTTGTAGCGGTCCTTGGGAGGCTAAATGGAGAGGATGTGGCCATGTGCAGTGTGTATGCTCCCAGTGTCGACCAGCCCTCCTTTTTTGAGAGCCTATCGGGGAGCCTGGCGCCATATTTGAACAGGGCGATCATTCTAGGGGGAGATTTTAACTCGATAGCAGATGTGGATAGGGACAGATCTCACCCCTGCTTTCTGGTGCACCAGTGCATAGGATCTCAAAAGCGAGGAGAGCGTGGCAAACTAACTAGGGACTGATTGACCCTTGGCGTGCCCAGCATTTGGAGGAGAGAGATTACTCTTATAATTCGAGTCTCCATGACCTGCACGTGCGGCTAGACGCAATATTATGCTCCCCTGATGTCCATGCCAAGGTGATAGGGAGCGAGTATTTAGCAAGAACGTTGTCGGACCATAACCTGCTCATAATACGGATACGTTGGAGCCGTGAGAGATCACAGGTCTGGGGGCAGGCATTGAGCAATACTTTGAGCAAAACGAGGAGACGGCAACGTCGGCGGCGACGGAATGGGATGCGTTTAAGGTGGTGGTCAGGGGCATCTGCATTAGCAAGGTGGTGGGAGTAAGGAAAATGTCGATAGGGGATCTGGAGAAAGCGGAGAGCTGATTGCAGGATGTGGAGAGGGACCGGCCTGGGAGGCCCGAGGCACAGAATGAGGTATTGGAGGCTAAAGAGGCAGTAGCGGTACATGTGGAGAGACTGCGCTCCTTTGATTATAAGAGTTATAGAGCGCGGATGCACGTGGAGGGGGACAAATCGAGTGCTCTGCTGGAGTGGCTGGTCAACCTGAAACCCAGGAGTGAACCGATCTTTAGCCTGATGGCACCCACAAGGGAGATGGTGAGCACGCAGACGGGGATTAACAGCATGTTCCTAGAATATTACGCTGAGCTTCATAGTACCTAACTGGCCACAGATGCAGGGGGCATAGAGGAGTATCTTGGGGAGCTGACCCTGCCGAGTTTGAATAAGGAGCAGGGAGAGTTGCTGGGCAGTGAGATTACGGTGGGAGAGATCAGGAGTGCGATCAAGCACATGGCCCGTAACAAGGCAGCTGGGGTGGATGGCCTTCCCATAGAATTCTATTCCAAGTACGCGGACTATCTGGTTCTGCGCTTACAGGTGGTTTATAAGGAAGCGCATAAAACAGGGAGGTTGCCCGAGATGACTAGAAAGGCTATTATTATCCCCCTCTTGAAACCTAGTAGGGAAGCCACGGACAAGAAGGCTTACCACCCGCTCTCAATGTTGACAACCGATTACAAAATCATGAGTAGGATTTTGCATCTCGTCTGCTTCCATACATGCCGCAGTTAGTGCACCGGGATCAATCGGGTTTTATACATAAACGCAACACATCTATTAATGTGAGACGATTATTGCGAATTTTGGAAGAATGCCCGGTTCCGACATCGCCGGCCTTGATTCTGTCTGTGGACATAGAGAAGGGATTTGATAGCCTGGAATTGCCATACCTCCTCCAGGTAATGCGCAAGCTGGGGTTGGGCGAAACATTTGTGAGGTAGACCCGAATACTGTATGATTCCAAGACGGCACGTGTACGGACTGGAGGGACGGTGTCACCACCCTGCTCAGTAGGAAGAGGGACAAGACAGGGCTGCTTGTTGTCTCCGCTCTTGTTTACACTGGCGATTGAAACGCTGGGGTTGCAAGCTCGGTCAGGGAGGCACTATGCTGGGTTGGAAGTGCGCGGAGAAGTGCATTACATATCATTTTACGCAGATGATTTGCTAATGTGTTTGGTCGCCCCTGATGGGTGCTCACGGGAGCGATGGAGTTGTTGCGGACGTTTGTGGAAGTATCAGGGTTGCGCGTGAACTGGGAGAAGACATGCCTGTTCCCGGCGTGCAGGGCAATGAAACCCCCTGATGAGTTGAAGAGAATAAGATGGGAGCCCTGTTGCCTGCAATATCTGGGGACTAACATCTATCATGAGCAGGCGGATCTATTTGAGGGTAATGTGAACAGAGCGGTGCGAGGGGTCAAAGGAAGCATGGCGTTTTGAAGCATTTTCCCACTCTCAGCGGCAGGTAGAGTGGCACTACTGAAAATGGTGGCGTTGTCTAGACTCTTATATTACTTCAATACGCTGCCGATCTGGATCCCAGTCTCGGTGTTTAAGATGCTTAGGGCCATGGTAGGGGGATTTCTGTGGAGGAATGGCAGGCGGCGGGTGGCTCTGGCTACGATGATGAGGCCTAGGGGAGAAGGAGGATGGGCGGTGCCCGGATTACGAAGTATATTATTTAGCAGCCCAACTGCAGTGGCTCACGCAGGAGATAGCTCGGGAGTTTAGGGGACCAGATGGCGCAGCAGACCGATGGCTGCCAAGAAATGTTCTCTCATTCGTAGTTCTTGGCCAGTGACTGCGAGTCGACTCATTGACAAATGAGGAGAAAACACTAAGAGCATGTTGGAACAGACAGAAGCGTAGGGGTGGTATTACTCGCCCATACGTACCGGAGATCCCCCTGGGCATGTGCACGGCTTTCCCGCACGGGGGAGAATGGTCTGCGTTAGCAGAGTGGGAAGAATTAGGGCTACAGATGATCGGGGACTTGTATGAGGAGGGAGTCCTCTTGCCTTTCCAGGCACTACAAGAAAGGTATGGGCTGCATGGGGCGACTATTTGCTACATACTGCTCTGGTATCTGCAATTCAGAAATATTGGGGGAAAGGGCTATCGGAACCACAGACATCCATAACATCTCAATATGTTGTAATGGCAGCGAGGGCGGTAAAGGCAGTAACGTGCCTATGCAGGCGAATGGTGGAGGAGGGACTGCAGCCATTGTATCAGTTGCGTGAAAAATTGGGAGGCGGTCTTGGGTAAGGATATACCTGAGACGACCTGGGCCAAAATAGTGGAGAGAGCATGGAAAGGCACGCGGAATGCCAGATTTCCACATATCCATTTTTATCGTATACACAGAGCGTATTTAACCCCAGAGCAGATAGCTAAATACTTTAATGTGGAATCGGCATGCTGCCCCAGGTGCAACACGAAAGCAGCAGACTTCCAGCATATGATGTGGAACTGCCCGCAGCTCGGCACGTATTGGGTGTAGGTGATGGATGTCCTCTGTGGGGTCACGGAAAGGCAGATAGAACCCCACATGGGAGCGTGTATACTGCACTGGTTCCCGCATACAGTGCGAACTGAGATCACAAGCAAGTTCATTGATTTAGGGCTATTACTAGCTAAACCGGAACTAACTAGACAGTGGAAATCCAGGCAGGGCCCCAATGCAGGGCGATGGTGGTCGGAGTTCACAACTTGGGTGACAAGTGAGAGTATGATTAGGCTCCAACAAGCCAGGAGAGCGAATAACGAAAAGGCAATAGAAACTGCGCAGACATGGGAGGCACTGGTGGCCCTGTTGATTCTCCCAGAATCGGATTCAGATATGGATTCCTTGCAGGCCCCTCGGGAAAATGTTGGTGAACATAATAACTGAGCAGGACTGGGGCCAGCGGAAATAGGGGACCATCCCAAATAAAATCGGAGGTCCACACCCCAACACAATAACGACAATTGATTATCCTTGCTTATTTTACTTGGAGCACACCAGTGGGAGTGGTTAGAGGGTGGAGGGAGGGCGGAACGGAGGCATTGGGGGGCACCAAACTTGGGAGCCATTTTGCTATGGGATAGTACCTTGGTACTGATTGGGATAAGGATGGTATCTCAAATGTGGACAATGACAACACTTGTAATGTTTCAAGGACTGAGCTCCCCGTTGAAAATGTGCCTTGCAATTGGGGTTTGTGTGTGTTGTAAACCAATAAAATTGCTTTATAAAAATAAAAAAAATCAAACAGGAGGTATGGAGAAAATATGCTGCGATTAAAACTTGGTATGCACTTTAGCAGAATCGATCTAATACCTTAAATGACGCCTTGTGCCGACCCCAGTAAGTCGATCCAAGCTCAAGTTACGGCAAATTCCTGAAAATGTCATTGAAGGATACCGAGACAAATGAACTTTGGGTGCAGAACCCTTCCTTCCAAGTGTTCCGTTGCATAACAAACTTGGAGGCTAAGCTACAATCATCATTAGAAGACTAATGTACCTTAGCTAAAAGATCCCAGGGCCGGATGGTTCTCCAATCCTATACATCACTCCGACTGGCGGAATACCTCAGTACAACATTCTCGCCCCGCTTGAAACGCAAGCTAATGGCAACCAGATTTGGGGTATTGCCAAGCCTGGCTGATCAACCAGCATGGAAGTATACAGGTGTCAAATCTTGTAGCTTATGTTGTGTAGCATGGCAAGATTTTATCCATCTCATATGTGTTTGCCCCAGCTTAAAATCGAAACGCGTATCGCTCCTAAGAAAGGCTTTTAATGACAGAGGGATCCGAACTTGTAGATCTGCCATCAATATACCTTCAGCTAACCTGTAAAATTATGACATTTCTATTATTTTATGAGAAAAACTATATGGCTGATGGAAACAGGCACTGCCAACACAGTAATGTTTAGGATTTTTATTGCAATTTTTTAAAAAAAGTAAACATTTTCAATGTTACTATTTGTTGAAACTGTAACCCCGACAATAACCTGACTACACAGAATTACGAACACATTTTAATTGGATTCATGATAAGACATCACTTCTGGCTTTTAGGATAAAATAAGTAAAGCCTTTTTTTCTAATATACATTTTAAATAATTTATTTGTTGTTAAACTATTGATACTTTACTTGCATTATGACATTGTTATGGTTTTGATTAACTTAAACAATAACGAATTGCCTTGTTTTGTCGAATATTTCTTATTTTCAACTATTAGTTTCTAAAAACATTAAAGGATTTACACAAAGGACTCCTTGCTGAATTTAGAATGTTATCTAAATGTATAACTTTCTGGGATCCATTATTGTTTTCACACCCATTTCTACCACTAACTGGAAGGAGGTTGAAAGCACAAAAAGTAGCAAACATAGGCTATGTCCCAGTAAAATGCCAAAACTGTGTAGAAAATGTAGATTTTCTGACAAAAGTCTGCCTGTCCCTGAAAGCTGGGAAGATGGTGATTTCAGCACCACAAACCATTTGTTGATACCATTTGCAGGGAAAAACTGATGCTTTCTTCTGCAACACCTTTTCCCCATTTTTAAAAACAAAACAAAATGTAGCTGTATTTTGACTAATTTCTGAGTTTCCTCCAGGGGAATCCACAAACTCTGGGTACCTTTAAATCCCATGACCCCCACTTTCATCCCAGTATCATACGCGGATGATACCCAGCTCCTGTTTCCTTTTAAAACCCTTACCGACGAAGTGAAAACTTCATTCCGCAGTGGCATGAAGGCGGTGGCAAATTGGATGACCTCTAACTGCCTACAGTGCAACGTAGGTAAAACTGAGGTTATGCTCTTTGTTCTGTGGACCCCGGACTGGTGGCCGCAAGACCTGGGCCCGGTCCCTGATCCTAAACTGGTTGTGAAGAATCTAGGAGTGCGCTTGGATTGTGAACTCTCTTTTAAGCAGCATTATTTGTAACACCATTGTGGGTTCCTGCTTCCATGTCATCGGATTGTTGAGAAAGGTCTTTCCCCTGCTACCGGATTTCACCAGGAAAACCTTGGTGCAAGCTCTAATACTTAGTCGTTTTGACTATTGTAATGGCCTTTTGCTATCAGCCAATGAGGGAGTACTGGCCAAACTCCAAATGATTCAAAACACCGCTGCCAGGTTGGTACTAAATGCACCCCCTAGAACACCGTCTAAACCTCTCTTGGATAAATTGCATTGGCTGTCAGTCCGTAACAGGGTAAAATTCAAGACCTGTTGCTTAATACATAAAAGCTTAAACGGACTAGGGCCTTTGCACTGGAGAGATAAATTCATTCCATACAACCCGGTTCGGTCCCTTAGGTCCAGCAACCAGCTTCTCCTGAGAGTGCCTGCTGTAAGAAAGGCCAGACAAGGTGGTAAAGCTTTATCTGTAGTTGGCCCTACTTTATGGAATAAGCTCCCCCTTGAGCTGAGGCAATGTTCAGAACATCTGAGTTTCAGAAAGAAGCTCAAAACTTTCCTTTTTCAGAATTAATCTGCTACCTACTGACCACGTGATCATGCTTCTGGTGTTATGGGCGCAGAGATACTGAAGAACCGGGTTATTTAAGACCCAGCGGTGCCAGGGGACACACCCAAAGTCTCCGGATTCACCTGTCTCAGAGTTACAGAAACGCGGCTACTTCTTGGTGACGTCAAAGATCAGATTTATTGGCTGCAACCAGTAACAGAGGTCCACGAAGTACAATGGCTGTATATTCGTAGGAGACTGCTCGATCTTACAAAGCACGTCAACCCTTTTTATACGAAATATTACGCTTCAGGCAAACATTCCTTATTTACAGTAACCAATCCCATGTGTACAATAAAAGCATTGCATGACAAGCCCACATTTCATCGTCCAGCCCACCATCAATTACCCGGTAAGACCCAACATTCTTCATCAGATGAATCGGCTGGATCCCTAATAAAAACGGGCACCTCCTCATCATAAAACAAGTCATAAAGAACGGAGCAGAGACAGGTGTGTGTAAGATTAGACATAGTTGTGTGCAATAAAGGGTTTATGGTATGCTGTGCTTTGATCCTAATCTCGATCGGACACTGGGAAAGGAACTGGCCGAACAGGTTTGGCTTCGGGCAGTGGAGTCAGCTTGCCCAGGTCACACAGAAGCCAGCTAAAGGTGTACGTGTCCCAAAGACTCGTTCGGCCTTCGTCATCGGCCTATGTGAGGGCAACCACAAAATGGCTGCCGTACACAAAATGGAACCCGAGGGTTCAGAACGGAATCTCTGATTTCACGGTGATCTCGTCACTCGAACACGCCGAAAATACTCGTATATAGTATACTCGTCATTCTCGGTCTGCTGATATCAAAATCGTCATGATTCGACGATGCTTATGACCCGGGTCCAGAATTTACGGAACCACAGACCCTCCTTTTGCCCTTACATAGGCAATAACTCACGCTAATCTGAGTCCAGGTCTATATTCATAAAATCATTGAGATGTTGCTGTAGCATCATCCTATTACTTAGCTCGTCCCTCGATACAGGTTTCCTTATACACGATGTAGCACAAAGGCCACATATAGCAGGAGCACACTGTACAAAAAGACAGAACAGGAAAAGGATGGCTAAGACCATCCCAATGAACATCAGAATCTTCCATCCCCACGTGGATATCAGTTCCCAGAACCATCCCATCAGTGACCAATCTCCTTTATCCACGTGTATAGATTCGGAGATTTTATGCAGTTTGGAAATGGCCTGGTACACTGTCGGAGCGTTGTCTGGAATGAAAACACAGCAACTAGATTGGATCACTTTACATACCCCACCTCGATCTGCAAGTATGACGTCTAGCGCAACCCTGTTCTGAAGAGTCATAAGACGATCCAACTGGAGCTCAGCAGTCAAGTTACTAAGGGCACCGGCAGTTTCCATTACGGTGGACTCAACCACCCTCGTCAATTGCCGTATGTTCCTGCTGTTAACCATAGGTCCCCAAAACGGCAGAAAACCCTTCAGAAAATCTCCCAATTCTTGTCCTGCAGTATCTTCTTTACTGAAGACACCTCTAACTACCCTTGTCTTGTGGTAGTCTGCCGCAGCTGTGTAGGTGGGAGGCAACAGGAACGAGACAAAACATGTGCCCGAGAAATCAGGGGGCAACCATGTGTATGCTCTATCACAACAGATGAAATAGGTACCCTTAGCTGCCAGGAACGAAGGGGAGGTCTGAGATGCAAAGACATAAGTCTCATTGCAGATACTCTTCCCTAGCTGAGCTCTCGGATTCTTGCCATTACCATGCAGACAGTAGTGACCCTGATGGGGTACAACCCAAATCGGGGAGGATCTTTTCGCTCGCTGGTTCTCACTCAGACTAACTCCATATCCGGTTACGTTCCATCCAATGTACGCTAGTGTCTCATCTCTCGGGATAGTCTCATAGAAAGTAGCTCCTCTAATCATGTCTACTATACCCTTAACTAGAGCACTATTCTTCGGATTATCTTTTACAGAACGTAGGGGGTGGACTTCACGAGCATAGATGAACATCGTTCTGTATGCCCACACAGAACCATTATGGCTGAATAGCAGGACTAGATAAGGAATACCTTTATCAGTAGTGTGAGGCATAAGACCACACACCCAACAGTTAGTCGTGTTCACTACTAATTGGTGTTGGTGTAGAAGTTGAACGAAGGAATTATTGACAAACTCTAATCTTCTAACAGACTCATGTTCAGGCAGAGGGCGAAAAGAATGTGAGGAGATAGTAGAAGATGGCATAGGCTGTGCCGTGGGCAAAAACGTCACTTGAAAAGAGAATAAAACATATCCTATTAAAAACATCATTACGCTAAACAACATAAAAAGGCATAATATCAAAAAACGTTTTCTAATCATCATTGTACACATTTTTGTTCTAAAATTCATTTCTTTGGCAGGTCTCTCCATCTCGAAAAACTCCATCCCTAACCTTGCTGCTCGCGGAGGTAGGGTGTTCCGTGCTAAGGAATGCGCCTGTCAGTCCAAGGGAAACGCCCAAGAACCAACCAGAACCGTCGACCTTGTGTCTTCGGCTTGCACTCCAAAGACTTGACGCCGCGACCCTACAGCTGAACCCGGATGGTGGTTCGAAAAACAAAAATCAAAATAGTTTCCCAGATGAGAGAGCTGCACTTTCAACAAATAAAGCAAAGGAAAGGAATTTTTATTTATTTGTCCATAGTTCTCGGCCTCAAATTATAACGGCTTTTCTCTGGTAATGTCTGGTCACGGAGCAAGAGATCAGGCTCCTTTGGAAGTGTTCAATCGAACTGAAGGTGGCACAGCTTCTTGTAGAAGATCGTCGCTTTCACGTTCAGAACTTGTCCCTTTTACACGTGCATCGCTGAAAGGCAGAAAACGAGGCACAGTCCCAGTTTCAGAATCTGCAATTCCCTCCTGGACCCACCGGTCGTACGGTAGAGGCAAAGGGACCCTCCTCCAGTGTACGCCGTGGATCCAGTTCTTTTTTCCTTGCACTCGCACTGCAGTTCTTGTGGACAAAAGCACTAGATATGGGCTGGTCCAGCGGGGCTGATCGTTCTTTTCCGCTGGAAGTTCTTTATTAGAACCCACGAGCCAGGATCGATGACGTGTCCTGGATCTGCAGAAGCCTGAGGTAGAGTATCGTGAACCTGTTGGTGTAAAACACGCAATTTAGCCGTCAAATCATGCAAGTAATCAAGCAGTACAGGGTGTTCAATCTCACTGTATTTTGTCGGCCTCGGCACTCCCCATATGTTTGCCGGGCGACCGAACACGATCTCATATGGACTAAGTCCCACTCGTGAATGCACAGTCATTCTTGTCGATAAAAGTGCTAAAGGCAAAGCATCAGGCCATTTAAGACCAGAGCTCGCTTGTATCTTGGCCAACTTCAATTTGAGGGTGCCATTATAGCACTCTACTAATCCAGCTGATTGGGGTGATTTGCAGCGTGAAATTTTTGCCGAATTCCTAGCCCTTCACATACTCTCTTCATCACTTGACCCACAAATTCACTCCCATTATCACTCCAGACCATTCTCGGCAAACCAAACCTAGGGAAAAACTCTTTGATGAGGGCTTTAGCTGTCGATAAGGCAGTGTTATCTTTCAGGGGATATGCTTCTACCCATCTCGAGAAGGCACAAACAACCACGAGTATGTATTTCAGGTTGTTGCATCTCTCCATGTGAATAAAATCTAGCTGCAAAACCTCGAACGGATACGTCGGAGGAGCAAAATGACCAGCTGGAGTTGGAGTTCCCTTACCAGGATTGTACTTCAGACAAACCATACAATTCTTGACCACATTCTCAGCACACTTAGGAATTCCAGCATTTTGCCATACTGGAGCCAACAACTTACAAATCCCTTTCACACTGATATGAGCCATTCCATGTGCCATCGTAACCACTGCAAGTACGTACGCATCGGGTAACAACCATCGCTGATGTTCTGACAACTCAACCCAACAACCATTCGCATCCAATTTACCCGTGCTCTCTCTCCACACACTCAACTCTTTCTCTGTAGCTTCAGCTTGAATCGACCTTACACTCTCTATCGTGTCCTCGCACATTCCAACATCACCTATCCATCTTGCAGGGCCCGAAACATACATTCGACTCATCACATCCCTCGCCACATCTTTCGCAACTTCGTCTACAAACGCATTACCACGACCAACATCATCGGTAACCTTCTTGTGTGCACTGCATTTCACAATCGCAACTTGTAACGGCAAGGTAAGTGATTCCAGAAGCTCATTCACCAACTGACCATTCTGAATTTTCGTCCCATGAGATGGGAGGAACCCACGTTCCTTCCACAAACGTCCAAAACTATGAGCCACACCAAACGCATACTGGCTGTCTGTATATATGGTCACTTTCTTTCCTTTTGACAACACACATGCTCTCGTAAGTGCAATCAATTCTGCTGCTTGGGCTGAATTATGTGGGATACGTGCAGCTTCAACAATCATATACAAAGTCATAACAGCATATGACGCAATCGTATCACCATTCGGAAGCTTGAAGCATGAACCATCCACCCATAAGGTACCATCACACTTCACAAGAGGAGTGTCCCTAAGATCTATTCTCCCTTTTGTTTCTTCCTCTGTCCTGAGAAAGCAATCATGCTGTTCAACAACATCTGTCTGTACTGAAATCGGCAACAACGTGGCTGGATTCAACGTATTGCATCTCTTTATGTGCACATGACTCGCTAAAAGTGTCAGCTCATAACCTGACAATCGAGCACTAGTTAAGTGCTGTGTTTTGGTCCTGTTCAACAAAGTATCCACTGCATGTGGAACCATCACAACCAGCGTATTATTCATCACCAAACCAGCAGACTGTCGAATAGAGACAGCTGCTGCCGCTGTGGCTCTCAAACAACTCGGCAACGCTCTAGCTACCGGATCCAAAGTCGACGTGAAATATGCACATGGACGCTGCTTGTCCCCAAAAGATTGTGTCAACACTGCCAATGCACAGCCCTCTCTTTCGTGGACATACAACGTAAAGGGCTTACTGTAGTCGGGAGTACCCAACACAGGAGCCGCACACAATGCGTCACGCAACTCGGAAAAACTTTTCTGACAATCTTCAACCACGGGAGGGGATTCGGTGTATCTTTACAGGTCAATGCTACTAGCGGTTTGGCCAGCAGAGAAAAATTTGGTCTCCATTGTCTGCAATATGACGTGATACCCAAGAAAGCACGCACGTCTCTCTGTGTAATCGGCACACTCATGCTCGCAATCGCTTGAATTCTTTCTGGGGTCAACCTTCTTCCCTCCTTCGATAAGAGATGACCTAAGTAGGTCACTTCTTGTCGACAATATTGTAACTTCGAAAGAGACACCTTGTGATGAAAAGCAGACAAATGACGCAATAACGACAAGGTAGCTTTCTTATTTATTTATTTATTTATTTATTTACTGATATTTATAGAGCGCGAACGAATACCCGTAGGCGTCTCGGCGCTAGACTACAGCAATGTCCCTCCCCAATGATTAAAGGCTCATGCAGATTGATATGCCATGTTATTGATTGAATAGCCACGTCTTCAGACTTTTTCGAAACTGCAGGAGTGAAGGACTGGTTTTTATGTGTTGTGGCAGAGTATTCCAGAGCTTAGGAGCCGCGACTAAAAAGCGGCGATCACCCCAGGAGACTGTTCTGGAACGTGGGACCACTAGATGATTAAGGGATGTAGATCGAAGCTGTCTAACCGGGTTATAAGGAATAAGCTGGTCTTTGAGAAAGCGAGGTCCTTGGTCCCGCAGTATTTTATAAACTGTACACAGAGATTTAAACTTCATCCTGTTTTGGATGGTCAACCAGTGGTAAGTTCTCAAGGTATCTGAGATGGGAGCGAATTTAGGTGTTCTGGACAACAGGCGTGCTGCCGCGTTCTGTATAGTCTGCAACTCTTTTGTGACTCGAGCTTGTGCATTAAGAAAGAGTCCATTACAATAGTCTAAGGATGTTAAAACCAAAGAGGTAACCAGGGTCTTGGCGGCCGCGTCTGGCAGAAAAGGAGTGATTTTTCTTATCATTCTGAGTTTATAGTGGGCAGAGGCCGCTACCTTATTTGCATGTGCCATGAAGTTGAGCTGGTCGTCGAAGGTTACTCCCAGGTTCCTGACCTTAGAAGTAGGACATGGAGGGGTACCGAAAGCTGGGGGCCACCAGGTTGCAGACCAGGCCGGGGAGAGAGTTCCAAAAATGACCACCTCCGTTTTATCGGAATTGAGCTTCAGGCAGTTGCCTGCCATCCACTCACCAATGGCGGTCATTCCATTTTGAAAACGCTCTGCCACCTCCTGCCCATCACCCTTGATGGCCAACACCAATTGCGTGTCATCTGCGTATGAGGTTAGGCTCATCCCATATGCTTTGATGACAGTAGCAAGGTCCGACACATAGATGTTAAATAGTGTCAGACTTAGGGATGAGCCTTGAGGAACCCCACACGGTAGCGACAGTTTGGCAGATTGGTATGGTCCCAGTGTGCCCGCCTGTGTTCTGTTGGCCAGGAAGGAGGCTAGCAGATCTCTCGTAGTAAGCTGAACACCCATCCTTCCGACACGGTCGACCAAGATCTTATGGTCGACCGTGTCGAAGGCTGCCGAGAGATCCAGGAGTACCAAAAGTGCTGTTCCTCCTTGGTCATGGATGATTCTGATATCGTCCGCTGCTTTGATAAGGGCGGTTTCCGTACCATGGTACTTACGGAAACCGAACTGAGTATCATCAAGCAGATTATTTCTTTCTATGTGTTCAGATAACTGCTGGTTCATGGCCTTTTCCGTCACTTTAGCTAATAGAGGGAGACTCGCTATAGGCCGGTAATTTTTCAATTCCTCCTTATCTAGATTTGGTTTTTTGAGCAAAGGCTTGATCAGCGTGTTTTTTAAAGAGTCAGGATAAGTCCCAGAGCTCAATATCGTATTGCAGACATGAGTAATAATCGGAATAGTTGTATCCGATACCTTGGAGAATACAGAGGTGGGACAGGGATCCAGAGCTGATCCCGATTTGATAGAACTAACAATGACCTTAATTTGATCAGTGGTTAGGGTTTTAAAACTAGTCATGGTATTTCCCAAGATGATAGGGGGGCGGAAGCACTGCTGATTTTAGATTCTGATGTAAAAGCTTGATATATATTGTTTACCTTGGTGAAGAAGAACTCGGACAGAGCGTCGCAGAGTGATTGTGACAGGGACGGGTTTAGGTCCGGTGTGTTACCAGATAGGGTTTTGGCAATGTCATACAGTTTCTTACTGGAATTTTTAGCTTTTTCTATATGTAGCGAGAAAAAGTGTTTTTTGGCTGCAGTTATCATTATTTTGTATGTGGCGAGTGCTTCTTTATATTTAGTCTTACTTTCAATATCATAAGTTCTACGCCATTGCCTTTCCCTATTCCTAGTTAGTTGCTTTTGGGTTCTTAACTCCTCTGTGTACCACTGAGCAGTCGGTGTACTCCTGTTCCTAGATTGGGATTTGATAGGAACTAGTTGGTTAGTAGCATCACCCAGCCATTCATGGAATTGGCGAGTTGCGGTGTTAAGTTAATTACCTCAGTATCGGCAGCGACTAGCAAATCATCAACGTACTGGAGGAGAGCAGCACCATCAGGTAAGACAATCGTGTCAAGCTGTGTTTTCAAAGCTTGACTGTATATTGATGGACTCTCACAATAGCCTTGAGGAGCGCATTTAAACCGGAAGCTTCGACCTCCTAAAGAGAAGCCGAAAATATCCCTACTCTCCTCGGCAATCGGGATACTGAAGAAAGCATTCTTCAAATCAATCACCGAGAACCAAGTGGCTGAAGCTGGAATCATAGTTAGTAAGGCAGTGATATCAGGAACAACAGGAAACTGTGGCACAACTATCTTATTCACCTCTCTAAGATCAATCACAAACCTGTAAACAGGTGGCTGGGAAGAGTCAGTGCATTTCAAGACAGGCAAAACAGGGCTATTGCAGACATTACCTCTTGTTTCTTCAATTACATCTTTCTCAATTAGATCATGGATAATCGCTAGTAACGCTCTTTCGCCATTACTAGAGATCATATATTGGGGAATACGTGGCATTTTAACGTTTGCTTTTAGCGTCACAACATATGGCGTTATCTCCAAGAGACCCACGTCGTTAGGACCAGTCGCCCAAAGAATATCAGGGAGAGAGGACAATTCCGTCGGAAGTTTATCCTTCGACAAATACATCGGACAAGTCACTTTCTTACCAAGTGTAAGTTGTACTCCCGAGGGAGACCAATACAATGTTGCATACAATCTTTTCAACAGATCCAATCCCAACAAGTTTTCACCACAACCTGTCGTCAGAATAAGGGGTGCTTCAAGTTTGCAAGGTCCAACAGAAAGAGATAAAGGATTAGAAATTGGGTTTCTAACAGGGGCGCCAGAAAAACCTACTGAAACATTCGTCAAGCCAGGCAAAGGTGCGCCAGGGAGTTTAGAGTGCATAATAGAACTCTTCGTAGCACCAGTATCCAACAGAAAAGGCTCTGACACACCTGATGCAATCACCTCAACACAAGGTCCACTCTTATCTACTGGAACTGAAACAGCTCCCTCTCTTTGTCCATGGCTGTCCTAGCAATCATTATCATCCACATCCTCACCTTCGACGTAGTAGTCGTCAGCATAGTACTGAGTCGTCCTACCAGATGCATTATTTTGCTGATTAAAACTATTCATCGAATTTTGTGGAGGAAATGAACGCGCATTCTGGGGAAAACCTCCACGTCCCCTACCTCTAGGTGTATGCTGAACACCTCGACCTCTTGCACCTGAAACACCATTCATACGTTGTAACAAAATAGGGCAACTATACTTGAAATGACCTTCTTCCTTACAATACGAACACTGATTGGGGCCTACCAGAAAACGCTGTTGAGGAGACTCGAACCTTTGCGAATTTCTCCGAAACTGCTGAGGCTGCTGATAATCACGCTGATTACTATGAGGCGGATACGCTTGCTGTAAAAGCACCTTCGTCTTCAACTCTTTAGTTTTCTTGTCTGCTCTATCCTTCTCGTCCTTATCCCTATTCTCGTAGTACTGTGCAGTAGCCAATATCTGTGCTGAAGAGGAAACGGCCCAGGAACTCTCTGAATCCTTCAATTTCTTACATAATTCAGGAAGTAAATTATGCACAAATTTGTCAACGAACAAGCGTTGACCACCCTCGGTACTCATGTCTTGACCACTATGGTCGATGAACGTCTCTTCAAACCTAGTGAAGAAATCAGATACGGTTTCCTATTTCTTTTGCTTACACGCAGACAATTTGTCCCAGTTTACTCGCATAGCAGGCATCAACGTTTTCATGTAGGTAGCAATCTTACCAGGAAGTTCCGCGACTAAAGGCTCGGGTTTAGCACCAACAACTTGTCGGTCATCTGCAGCAGCGATATTAACCCATGAATCACCTAACTCTTGCGCATGATCCGTATGACGAATCAAACCCCATAAAGGCTGCGGGACCACATTTCCAAACAACATGTCTATATCAGCTAGAATCATAATACATGAGTCTGCAGTTTGTGATAACTCTTTATAATACCCTGCACGATTTTTATGGGGGTCAGGCAAAGTCTGTTTAAGAGCCAAAACTTCTGCATGTTTCCACGGAACATGTACCCAGACACGTTGAAATGAGCCGGTACGGCGTCAATGTTGTTAGGGGCATCGGCCGCAACGGCATCCTTCCATACCGGAGGAACTTCTCTCATTGGGTATTGTCGCACCTTTCTCCTAGCAGCGGGATCAGGTTCAAACGACGGTTGAGAAGGAGACTCGCTCCTAAATGACAACAACGTTGCAACTGCTTTCTCAACATCGAAACCCACAATCGTACCTTTCGCAAACTCAGACTGTATTTGGAACAACTCAGACGGAGTCTGTCCCACATCATCATTTTCCCATTCTTCACGAAGGAAGGTACACACCTTATCAAAAACATATCTCTGTTTCGGTGCTTCCCATTGATGGAAGAGATCCATAACAGATTCTACATCGTATCTTAATGGACGAGTAACCCATTTACGTGCCAAACGATCCAATATTTCTCTCTCTCTCGAGAATCAGGCAGTTGGCTACGCAACTGTTTACGCTCAGAAACAGGGGTCGTAGCAAGCGACCCAAAGAGAGGAGACAAGAGACTAGTAACTGTGTTAGTCATTCTCTGTCGAACAGAAGGAGAGGTCGACAGGTCAGGAGATAAAGTGGACTGAGAAAAGGTCAACGCAGGAGCAGTAGCAGAAAAGGTAGCAGGAACAGATGAAAAAGTTGCAGTAATTAAAGGCGGAGCAGGGGGCAAAGTCAGTGGCCCTTGAGGAGGCTGGACCAGAGGAGTAAGGGCCAACTGAGGGGGAGCTGGCGGCTGTGGAATAACAGGAAGCTGCACAACGGGAGGTTGCACAACTAAAGGTTGCGGAGGTGCTGTAGCACTCTGCGCATAAGGGGGTGGCAAACTCAACAAATGCGACATCAAGGGATCTTTCTCAAGTTCCTTCGCTGCATCTTGCTGAAGAAGCGGCAAAGCTGGATAGCATTTATCAATCGCCATTTTACGTTGTCTGTGCAACTGCTCACTCGCCTGTTCTTCTTCATTATCTTTAAACTGTATAGCAGCTTGTATTATCGAGATACCCTTCTCTCTTTTATTTTCATTCGCTAATTTAATTTCCTTCTGTTTGGCTTCCTTTCGCCATAGGCGGAAAGAGTCAAACATCGCCGGCCGGGCTTTCTTCTTAAAAAGTCTAACCTCTAAATTATCTAATACTTCCATATCAAAACTACCATATTGGGGCCATTTAAGGACACCATCTTTCCTGGTGTATCGGATCCACACTTCATTATACGTGATGGGGCCCACGCCATGTTTCACGTTACATTCATAGGTCGGAGTTCCAATCGGAGGAACCGGACACGAGTCCTCCAATCGGGAATCCCTATTAGAACCACAACAAAATAATCTTCCAAGTCTGCTAAGACCAGGCATCTTCCCTCTCTAGTCTAGCTCCAAACTTCAAGGGATTATCGAATACGATAGTCTCGCGAATACACGAATCCCTCGGCTTTGGTACTTGCAAGGCCCAAATCAAAGAACCCAAATCAAAGATCTCAAATCAAAGATCCCAAGTCAAAGATCCCAAGGGATACCCAAAACTAAGGACTGGGAGACGCTCCACTCATACTTAACTAAGGTATCGATGACGTCACCAGAAGACCTGTCTATCGTCTCGCTCTACAAATCGTCTAAGGCTCCAAGACAGGGCGACAGTCAGGGCAGCAGTCCTTCGTAGCCGTCGGAAAGCGGGGAACCTCGCAGCAAAGACTTTCAGACCACGACGACATACAGGGGTCGATGAAGTGGTTGGCCTTCCTCCAGATTTTTCACACGAAGCTCCTCATGATCATCAGGCTTGGACCGGTACCGCTGAAGTCGCCCCACGTTGGGCGCCAAATGAAGAACCGGGTTATTTAAGACCCAGCGGTGCCAGGGGACACACCCAAAGTCTCCGGATTCACCTGTCTCAGAGTTACAGAAACGCGGCTACTTCTTGGTGACGTCAAAGATCAGATTTATTGGCTGCAACCAGTAACAGAGGTCCACGAAGTACAATGGCTGTATATTCGTAGGAGACTGCTCGATCTTACAAAGCACGTCAACCCTTTTTATACGAAATATTACGCTTCAGGCAAACATTCCTTATTTACAGTAACCAATCCCATGTGTACAATAAAAGCATTGCATGACAAGCCCACATTTCATCGTCCAGCCCACCATCAATTACCCGGTAAGACCCAACATTCTTCATCAGATAAATCGGCTGGACTCCTCATAAAAACGGGCACCTCCTCATCGTAAAACAGGTCATAAAGAACGGAGCAGAGACAGGTGTGTGTAAGATTAGACATAGTTGTGTGCAATAAAGGGTTTATGGTATGCTGTGCTTTGATCCTAATCTCGATCGGCCACTGGGAAAGGAACTTGCCGAACAGGTTTGGCTTCGGGCAGTGGAGTCAGCTTGCCCAGGTCACACAGAAGCCAGCTAAAGGTGTACGTGTCCCAAAGACTCGTTCGGCCTTCGTCATCGGCCTATGTGAGGGCAACCACAAAATGGCTGCCGTACACAAAATAGAACCCGAGGGTTCAGAACGGAATGTCTGATTTCACAGTGATCTCGTCACTCGAACACGCCGAAAATACTCGTATATAGTATACTCGTCATTCTCGGTCTGCTGATATCAAAATCGTCATGATTCGACGATGCTTATTACACGGGTCCAGAGTTTACGGAACCACAATACTCCGGTAGGAGTGATTCAAGCGCGTTATAAACCCGCAAATAAATAAATAAATAAATAAATGATGTCGGAAGAAAGGGATGCAAATTTGGCGTGGATACCTTTTGTGGACAAAATCTTATAGGGGCCTAAGCGTAAACTACCCTAAATAGCCCAAAAAAGGCTTTGCAGGGGGGGAGGTCTAGCAGTGAAAGGGTTAAGGGAGAGTAATGCAAGGCAGCGACTTGTGTTGCCTTGCGTAACTCCACATTTACCAAGCCGTGCATGGCTTGATAAATGCCATCCTAAGTTTTGCATCGCTATTGTGCCTCCTTTCATGGCGCAAGGGTGATGAAAACCCCTGATAAATATGAGCTGTAGCTTCTGCTGTGAAAGGATGCGTAATCACACTGCCTGAACTCTGCCTAAAGGGTGACAATTCCTGGGGGAGAACGCAAAACCAAACAACACTCTGGGGCCTATTTATGACCCTTGTTTGCGTCGCTCTTGCACCACGCAACATGGTAGAAGAGCGATGCAAAGCTTAAGTCAGATTTTTGAAGACACGCAAAGCCACTTTGCGTGGCTATGAGTGGCTTGAAAAAATCTGTAGTAATGCAATGCACCGCAGCACACATAGAAAGAGGAATATGCCTTCCAGGATTGTTTTTGTGCAGGAAGGTGCCTCTTCCTGCACAGAAAACAATCCTGCCTGCAACTTAGGCACCCTTGCACCAGGGTGCAAAGGGGCCTGCATTGGCACCAGGCAGCCCATTGTGCCCAGTGCATAGGTAAGGACAGAGATGCACCATATTCCATTAAATACGGTGCATTGCTGCCCTTTCCCTGTCACGCAGTGCAGCACATCACTGGCTGTTATGTGAAACCTCAGTGCATGTAGCAAATCTGTGTAGCATTGATCTGTGAGAGGCTGAGAGCTCTTTGGAAGTCACAGTACTATGGCACTAGGGGGCGCTGTAAGTCATGGTAGAGGTGCACAGTGAGAGCTGTTTTGATGTCTTGCTGGCATGATAGATGCACATCACACGTCATAAAAGGTGCCGTAAAAAGATCTGCACTTTTCAAAATACTAAGTGGTGACTTCATAATGGAGGCAGCAAGAGAGGGACATTATTAGAGTTCTGTGGGTGTCTGATGAGTGGTAACTGGTAGGCATCAGAAAAGGAGCGCTGCAAGGGCCATGTGAATGGTTGGGTACAGGGATTTCACCACTGTATGCGGCAGGTCAGATAATAGGTGATTTTCGCTCTCCTGATGTCTCTCTAGGGCACGGGTACTCCTAGTACGGCCCGCGGGCCGCCAGCGGCCCGGCAAGCCTTGCCTGATGGCCCACGTACCTTGCAGACAATTTACCCGTGTTTAAAAAAATAATAATTAAGGAGTGTCTGCAAACACTGCTCGCAGCGACTCTGAGAGTGCAGCTGCAGGGGCGCTAGGAGGTGGAACAAAAGCCTCATTAACATACAAATGGCCTTTTAAAGACCTGTGAAGTGCTCGGGTGCGGCTGTGTGTGTGTGCCCGGAAGCTGTCTCAGCGGGCACACACAGGCAGGGTAAGATGAAGAGGGTGACAGAGGGAGGGAGGAAAGGGAGGGAGACAGAGGGAGGGAGGGAGGGAGGGAGGGAAAGGGAGGGATACTGAGGGAGGGAAAGGGAGGCAGGCACAGACAGAGGGAGGGAAAGGGAGGGAGAGGGAGGGAGAGTGAGGGAGGGAGAGAAAGGGAGGCAGACAGAGGCAAAGTGAGAGAGGGAGGTGGAGGGAGGGAGGGAGGCGGAGGGAGGGAAAGGGAGGCAGACAGGGAGAGCGAGGGAGGGTGGGAAAGGGAGGGGGAGGGAGAGCGAGGTAGGTAAAGGGAGGGAGAGCGAGGGAGGGAAAGGGAGGCGGGCAGAGGGAGAGCGAGAGAGGGAGAGAAAGGAGGGAGGGAAAGGGAGGCAGACACAGACAGGGAGAGCGAGGGACGGAGGGAAAGGGAGGCAGAAAGACAGAGGGAGAGCGAGGGAAGGAGGGAAAGGGAGGCAGACAGTGGGAGGGAGTGAAAGGAGGGAGGGAAAGGGAGGCAGACAGAGGGAGAGTGAGGGAGGGAGGGAAAGGGAGGCAGACAGAGGGAGAGCGAGGGAGGGAGGTAAAGGGAGGCAGACAGAGGGAGGGAGGGAGGGAGGGAGGAAGGGAAACGGAGGCACACAGAGGGAGAGCGAGGGAGGGAGGGAGGGAAAGGGAGGCAGACAGAGGGAGAGTGAGGGAGGGAGGGAAAGGGAGGCAGACAGAGGGAGGGAGGGAGGGAGGGAGGGAAAGGAGGGAGGGAAAGGGAGGCAGACAGGGAGAGCTAGGGAGGGAGGTGGAGGGAGGGAGGGAAAAGGAGGGGGAGGGAGACCGAAGGAGGGAAAGGGAGGGAGAGGGAGGGAGAGCGAGGGAGGGAGGGAAAGGGAGGCAGACAGAGGGAGAGTGAGCAAGGGTGGGAGGGAAAGGGAGGGGGAGGGAGAGGGAGAGCGAGGGAGGGAAGGAAAGGAGGGAGGGAAAGGGAGGCAGATAGAGGGAGAGGGAGGGAGGCAAAGAAAGGCACACAGAGGGAGAGCGAGGGAGGGAGGATAAGGGAGGAAGAGGGAGGGAGACAGACAGAAGAGACAACAAGAGGGAGAGGGAGGGAGAAAAAGAGAGGGAGAGGGAGGGAGACAGAGAAAGAGAGAGGGAGGGAGACAGAGGGTGACAGACAGAGGGAGGGAGGAGGGTGACAGCCAGAGGGAGAGTGGAGAGAGGGAGGAGGGTGACAGACAGAGGGAGGGAGGAGGGTGACAGACAGAGGGAAGAGGGTGACAGACAGAGGGAGGGAGGAGGGAGGAAGGAGGGAGGGAGGAGGGTGACAGACAGAGGGAGGGAGGAGGGAGGACGACAGAGTGAGGAGGGTGACAGAGTGAGGAGGGCGACAGAGTGAAGAGGGCGACAGAGTGAGGAGGGGCAACAGAGTGACGGAGATGGAGAGGGAAGGAGAGAGGGAGACAGAGAGGGAAGGAGAGAGAGGGAGACAGAGAGAGATAGAAGGAGACAGAGAGAGAGGGAGACAGAGAGAGAGAGAGAGAGAGAGAGAGGGAGACAGTCAGAGTGAGTGAGACAGAGGGAGTCAGGGAGGGAGAGAGAGGGAGTGAGAGGGAGTGAGACGGTCTGAGTGAGAGAGAGTGAGAAATAGGGATAGATGGAGGGAGAGAGGGAGGGAGAGAGGGAGAGAGAGTGAGAGCAATGTTGAGAGAGGGAGGGAGAGAGAGAGAGAGAGAGAGAGAGAGATGTGTGCATGCCGGGTCTGGTGGCTCAGTGGACGAAGGCATCTGCTGCAGGGACCTGTGTTTAACCTCATGGTCACAGATTTTTTTGTTGCTCTAGCCCCGTCCCCATCCCCTTGTGAGTACCCATGCTCTAGGGCAACGTTTGTGTATTTTACTCCTTATCAGAATAGAATTCTATTAAGAGAACCCTATACATGTCTCAAAACTTCAAGCCATATTGTGGGTTGTCCTTTACAATAAAGCTACTGAGAATAGCTATTTAAAATCACGATCCCAAATTTACTTCTTCCTTCCTCATTATTTCTTATTGGGCGAAGCCTAAGAGCAGATTTAGTTTTTTTGCCAGCCTCATGTTTTCCCAAAAAATCATAATAAAAATACATGGATAAAAAGTTTTACATGAGGTCTCTACATCCAATGTTCTGTTTAAGTGACATTCCTATGTTGCTTCCCTTGACCACAGCACACAGGGTGATTCCTCTCTTCAGCCAGTGGATATGTTACCTGTGAGTGGTGGCATTTTGTTTGTACACGTTCGCATTCTGCAAGTTTTGGAAGAGGGACAGGGGAGGGAGGGGGGGCAGTAAATCCCCTTCCTTGCTTCCCTAAGGTAGGGAATATGAGGGAAACATCACTTACAACGCAACTTTTACCACGCAGTGCTTTTACATCGCAGCTTTTACAACGCAAACCATTACAACGCATTGCGCTGGGGGGCGCTCTAGGATAGGGAATATATTTAATTTACTACCCAACACCTTCCCTACTATCCACGAGGACTGGAGTTGGAATAGTAAATTAAATAATTCACTATCCAGCGTTCCAAAGCACTATGCGTTGTAATGGTATGCGTTGTAAAACTCGTGTTGTAAAAGCATGCGATGTAAAAGCATGCGTTGTAATGTCGTACATCCGGAATATGACTACACCCCAGGGTAATATCATTTGTCAAAGTTCGCCCATCCTGTTTCCCTACAGTAGAAAATAGGAAATGCAAAACCTACAGACCGCTAGTTCTCAGACTTTACACATACAGCAAGCATTGGCAAAGCCAATAGATAGCCTTTTCGGCGCTATTAGATTTGCCATTGCAGTCTACTGATGCTGTGCGGTATCTAGAAAAAGCTAAATGCCTGGTGCATGAGGGCCTTGCAATTCCCAGTATCATATCTGTCCCAATATGGCGATCTCAGGTATGAATAAATAGCCATATTCTTCGAGTAATGGGTGTTTATTGCCGACTAGGGAGAACAAAAGATTAGACCTCCAGGACCTCTCTACCCTTTTGTGTGTTTAAGTAGAAGGGTATTGGGAGACCAGAGATGCAGCCAAATTAGTGCAATCTTTAACAGCAAATAATGAACATTATTCTATATCCAATAGGATGTGGCCTGTCAGAACTGCCGACCTTGGAAATGGGGAGCCAGGTTCGATTCTCAGAGCAGCTCAACATTCTGTGCTTCTGGGCACATTTCTTAATCTTCCTGTGACTACCTAAAATGAATGTATTCTTGAATAACATAAGAGGTGCTCTTGTAAAGCACTCCAATACCTTCGGGTCGAGTTCGCACTATGTAAAACTGCAAAGAAAAGAAATAGGAGCTGGCAAACTGTCTGAATTGTTAGTCAGACTTTCTGAAACAGTACAGGTTACATACATTTGAATTGCTGTAATGTACAGAAATTATCTACTTGAGGTGGTGGATGTGGAGATAGGTGTACACAATGTACTAATTTTTTGTACAGTAAATTGTGTCAATGTGAAATGTATACTTTGTGCATATACCTTTTCTAGTGCATTGTGTAACAGTACACATGCTCTGAAGTTATATTTATAAGGTGTCAGTTGAAATAGTAACATAACGTGTATTTGTAAAGCGTAGGTTCACCCAAGGGTATTTTGGTGCTGAATAGCAGATGTTTGTTGTTATCCAACTGTACTCATCAACCTCAGAAGGGTTAAAGGAGTGGTGGACCACCGGGATTTGAACCTATGGCCATGAGGTTGAACACAGGCCTCTACAGTGGACGCATTAGTCCACTAAACCCCCAGAACTATTTTATTAAATAGTATTATTGGAATTTTCTAACCTATAATTGTTGATGTAAAAAGTATCTGCAGCATGGGATCAATGATTTACCAAGTATTGAAGGCCCCGTTGGAAACGTGAAGAACATGCAAAAAGTCATCTATGAAGGGACAACCAACCCATGGCAAATCTATATGCAAAAAGCTGCTGACACATTGGATCTAGCAACACAGAATTGGGATCAAGAGGACATAGACTATCCAGCTATCAAACAAGCACTCAACAAACAAATTTACCATCTGTCATGTAAAAGAGACTTAGCACATTATGAAATGGGAAGAGGTCATTCTGGGCTAATCTCAACATATACAGAGCATAAAACACATCCCTACCGAAGCAAAGCATTGGGTAGGAAGGCTTTAAAAAATATTCAGTGCCCCAGACTAGTGCCCCTTCCAATCAAAGAAATAAATCCCGGGTGGAAATCCCTTGATTTTGTAATCAACTGTATAATTTGAAATTATAAAACAGAATCCCTGCTACACTTGATGTGCTGTTGCTCCGGCTAGTTACAGTGTCGTCAGAAGCTGCTAAAGCCAATGTGACTATGCATAGGAGCTAGGACAGTGAAAGAAGCAGCTTTGGTTCTGTTCTCTTGCACCATACCGGCAGACTTGGTCAGATTTGGGAGATTTATGGACGAGCTGCGCAGCAGGCTTGTTGAAGAAGAAGGTCTTGACAACACTGGAGGAGTCTTGAATAGCAGCAAGCCATTAAATAGAAAACAGATTTGTTGTCAATTTGTCTAAAGCAAATATTCAAACGATACATGAACTCTGTCGCAACAATGTTTATATAACAGTTTTTATTACAAATAGTATTTTCCTCACAACTGCAATCGGTTAGAATTGTTTCATGTGAATTTTTTCAAATGTAAGATATACTGTGAAGGTTTTTAAGGAATCGTGCTTTGCATTATTATTGATGTAAGATTTATTACAAATGGTTTTAAGCAATTGAGCCATAAAACTTTTCATTTATTCAGTGACATCAACAATGACATTGATGAGGTTATGTGTCACATGCGATCTCATAATTGAGATGCAGGAATTAGTCTTCTTCAGTCTGTTTCTATTCTATTGCGTATTGAAATGTCCTTGCAAATTACTTTTTTGTAGTCTTTTGTTTCTTACTGTCTTTCTATTTTTTTCTCTTTTGCAGCTTCTCACATGGTTTCCTTTACAAGAAAATTGTTCTGCCAGAGATTACACATCTGGATCTTTCTCCAAATTCTCATCAGTACTTCCCTGATCTTGTACCTCCAGTGGTTCTGGAATGCTTCATCTGAAGTACTGTGCCCCATTCCGTACAACAAAGTCTCGCGGGTGCACCGGCCTTTCATCATCCTGCTCTGGACCTTACCTTTCAGAGAGGAGTTTCCCCTCAATCAGTGTGTGGAGCGTTTTGATATCACTGGTTGCTTCTACACAGCTGACCGAAGGTTTTACAAAAACGCTGACGCCGTCATCTTGCACCACTCGGATATCATGGACAACGCATATAGTTTGCCCAGACAACCAAGGCCATTCAACCAGCGATGGGTCTGGTTCAATTTAGAACCTCCAAGCAAAATTTTCAATATAGACATGATGGAGAACCTGATAAATGTCAGTATGACATACAGACGTGATTCAGATATCTTCACCCCATACGGGTGGACTTTATTGACCAACAAACCTCAGAAGTTTAGAATTCCAGTAAAGACCAGGCTAGTGGCATGGGCGGCTAGTAATTGGGACCCAACAATTCGGAGAGTTCAATATTATGAGGAGCTAAAGAAACACCTTCATGTGGATGTATTCGGACCAGGCCATCAGCCATTGGATAGAGACGGGCAACTTTCGATCTTCTCCCAGTACAAATTCTACCTTGCTTTTGAAAACTCTGACACTCAGGATTACATTACTGAGAAGCTTTGGCACAATGCTCTGTTGTCAGGGACAGTGCCTGTAGTTCTAGGCCCTCCCCGTCAGAACTATGAACTCTTTCTTCCCAGCAAAGCCTTCATCCACGTTGATGATTTCCCCAGTGCCAAGGCCCTAGCTGAATACCTTCTAGCACTGGACAAGGATGACAAGAAATATAAGAGTTATTTCACTTGGAGATATCGATATGAAGTAGAGGGAACAATGAACTGGCAAACACACTACTGCAAAGCATGCCTTTACCTCAAAAACCACCCAACCTACAGGACTATTCCTAGTGTGGCCAAGTGGTTTACATCATGATCACAAGATTCATAAAACTAGAAATACAAAAAGAAAACACGGCAGAGAGATCAGGGCACAGATAGGAAGAAGGAAATGAGGCAGATGCGAAGCTGGAGGGAAAGACGGGGGAGACAGAGTGCCAAAGACAGGGTGGGTGGCAGTGCTTAATTTGAGTCAGTGATTTCCAGGGATCAGCACTAGCACTAAATTGTCAGCACCGGCACTTATGACGGTCTGCCACATGGTGGCACTCTTTGTGTACATTAGAGGTGAACACAACAACAGTTGTTTATTAATTCAATAAACATTTATAATGACTAATACTTGCCGCTCAAGCCATTCTTATATCTTTGGGGGCCACAAATAGTCTGAATTGGTACACCTGTAGGGTGTGATGTTTAGTAGCTGTGTTGGTTCTTTCATTGGCTGCGCTGGCAAGTGCAATGGGTAAAGTGGCCTACTGACGAGAGCCCTGGCACCTAATTAAGTCCTGGTGTGAGACAGAAGGTAATAGGGATCCATGAATAAAAGGAGCCTTCGACAATTAGCTACTGGGGGTGAATGGGATAGAACATCACCATGGGTAGGTGAGAGTGGCTGAGAGAAAGAGTACTTATTTCAAATAACATCGTTGGCTTGAATCTGAGTGGAAAATAAAACACCATAATAAAGACAAAGGCACAAAGGAGTCACTGATGTACAGTAGTTAATTTGAGGTGGTAGATGCAAGTGTGGCCCTACTGCACCCATTTTTGGGGACTTGCATTCATTTTTCTTCATGAGACTTTTATGCAGAGCAAGAGAAATAAACACACGAAAGGGAGAAAGAAATGAAGAAAAAGACCAACAGTTTCAAAGGGAGAAAGCAGGAATGGGGGAAAACCAGCAAGATAAAGGGGCAGTGATTGTCTGTCGACGAATAGAAGAGGCATGAGTTGAAATCAAGAAGAGACAGCGTTGGTGGTATTCCGTCCCCCAATATTTGTAGTGCAGGCCGCGGGCTTCTGAGGGATGCTATGGGCCCTGGCACTTGTTGGTTTACATATTAATCACTGCTGATCGAGACGCAAGTAAGGCTGGGTACAAACAGAAGACACAGTAGGAGAAGGAAAGAAAGAAAGAAAACAAAGATTTACTACCCGTATATTCGTGAAGAACAGTGCCCATTTCACATAAGGATGCAAAGTAAAAATTCCAGACAGCAAATCTGAAGAAACTATTTGAGCTCGGCCGCTTACAGGACATGAAAAGACTTTTCTGAGCCATCATTTCACAGATAGTAAGCAGGCTTTCTGGTTTACAAGCTGAAGCCACTGTTTGCACATTTCACAGCAACACAAGAAACACGGGTAAAATTCTGGCACAGGTCATATTCTGTCTCAAACCAGACGCTAATGATGGACACATTTCTACAGAACAATTGTACTACTAAAAGCATGCCGGCTACAATCTGATCCAGGACCTCCTCCCTTACATTAAGAGTCACTCCCTTGATTTTTGTTCTCCCGCTTGTTTCCAGACCGACACCTCCTGATCACCCTGTACTGTGCCATCTACTGTTGAAGTTATGATGCATGCATCTATCTTCCCTATTACTTATATGTCTATTCAATGTGTCCCTGTTCCCAAGTAATGCTTAGTTTTTATTTATTGTAGCTGACTACAATGTATTTTAATGCAGGATCCCAAACAGTGTCTAGAATATGAACAAATGAACTGTGTGTTATGTATTATTCCAAAATACTAAATTCAATGCTCTCAAATGGGGTTTCCTCTTTAATTACAGTAGCACTGCCAACCACAAGTATGCCAAATGTTATCCTTACAAGGCTCCCTTTGCCATTACCACTGATATGTTTACCCCCAACTTTGGCTCAGTGTGGACATTTTGGTAAGACTGCAAAGTCTTATGAACAATAGGGATAATTGGAAAGCAGTGCAAATTAACAGGTGCTTAAAATGTGTGGATCTATGGTTAATTAACGGAAGATGAGTACATTGATGTAAACTTCTGTTCACACCAACAGAACATGCTACAACAGACATTTGCAGCAGCCTCATAATGAAGTATACAGCAATGTAGTTATCCTGATCAGGCAGCTACGACTGCCAAAAGAATTAAGGTCTGGACGTACGAATAACTGGTCGAAAACATATTTTTACCACCAGTACGGAATGTTACAAACCAACCTTGGTACTAATAATAAATAATACGTTGATTTGTAAAATTTCAGATTGTAGTAGGTCGTCTATGACCTACCTCACACCTATTTATGAGGTAGGTTGCAAAGTGTAACTCACTAATATTGTAACCCATCACAGTAATGGTGGTATGCTGGGGGTAAGCAGACCGTTGTCTGTGATCGCTTATAAATTAAAAAAACCTTTTATTTAAATGCAACACTTTTTCTTTAACAGAAACAGGGCTAAGCTTCAAAAGAAAAGCTGTTTTGTTTGGAAGTTGGTAGTAGTCCCGTGCCCCTGGGAACCCCTGCCCCCGATCCTCTTCCTCTTGCAAATAGGTTTCCTTCTCCTTTGAGATGTCAGTAACTTTTCTATATCTTGTGACTGGATTTGTATTGCAAACTATTGAACTGATTTGAGATTTTGAAGGGATGCCTATACCACTCCCGTTCCAAACACCAAATCGATTTGCAATCCAATTTGATAAGTCAGAAATGTTTTTGGGATTAGTACAAATGAAAAAGCATTTTTATTTTCTCAGCACCAATCGCAGCATTTGTGACCAGAAATATGCTTAGTAGTTCAGACCCTAAAATCAATGAGGAAAGGTGTGATGCAATGAAGCTTGAGGAGAGTTTTCATATTTATGTTAGCCTGGCACAAGATCCTCAATTGGGTTATTGATTGAGGGGGTGACAGCTCTACTCAAGCAACAACCACAATCCTGGTCCCAGTGAACCACAAAAGTCACTAAATTAACATGTGCATAACGCATCAGTAGCATGGCACAAAAGCAGTGGGGCTTAACTTAGAGGAACTGGGTAAAGTAGTTGTGCAACACACAAGCAGTTTTCAAGGGAAAACACAACACAAGAAACATCCCAAACTAATTTAGAAAAATACAGAACATTTTATTGAAGAATACAGTATCAAAACAACAAAAATCCAGTTAGTAGAACCGGAGATATGCAAATTTAAAGTTTTAGGTCGGTATAGGGCCTAAAAGCACAAAGCACCACTTGCAGTCATATGGTCAGACAGATGACCGCAAGTGGTGTCACAAGTTCAAGCTGACCAAAATGCCGAGTGACCGGATAGAGGGACATGGTTAATCCTTCTGAAACAGTTACCTTCTCAAATTCCGGTGAAAAGAGCCCTGAGCCTTAGGATTGCTCCTTTTCTTGGAGAACATTGCACTCTGATGCCAGCCAAGGGTCCAGTACCTGACGAGGCACCTCTTGGGGATCAGTGACTCACTTTAGCAGAGGCCATCAAGGCTCAGGTAGGTCCAGTTGCTGGTCCCGGCAGGCCCAGTTGCAGTAAGCCAGCTGGGCAGTTGCAGGGAGGTCACTGGATCTCGTTGTGTCCCTATGGCTCAGAACAGGAGGCCAGCCAACTGACGCTTAAAGTCCCTCAGGTAGCCTTGGATGAAGGGAGCAGGTCCGTCTTCCTTCGCAGAGAACAGGTGAGGCATCAAGCAGCAGGGCAGTCCTCAGGGGAAAAGGTAAACCTAAAGCTTCATGGCAGTCCTGTTAGCAGCACAACAGTCCTCTAAGGAACAAGGCAGACCTCAAGCAGCATGGCAGTCCTCTGGGATACAAGGCAGAGCTCGAGCACTAGGGCAATCCTTTGGGGAACAAGGCAGTCCTTCTTCTGTAGTGTCTGCTGGTCCAGGAATGTACTGAAGGGTGGCTCAGGAGATCCAATAGGTATACCTGGTGCTATCCTTTGGAGTGGGGGAATTTTCTAAGCTACTCCCAACATCTGGTTCTGGAAACGTCTTACCTTGCCAAGACTCAAAAAAGTCTTGGGTAACAAAAAAACTAGCATCGGTGTTTGTTTGTCCTGGAGGTAATCACTTTGAAATGTAAATGGGGCAGGGAATAGCTCAACCCCCAACCATGCTGGTAGGATTGCTCATCCTGCTCAAACCTAGTCCTCTATTATTCTCTGTCTGGGCCCAACAAGCATTTGGGAACCATTAACAGGCCCAGGTAGCTGGAAACTCCTAGAAGGCCTTAGAAGCTTTTGGGAAGGAAAATGCAAACTGGCATTTTCACAATTTTAATTTTACAATTCATTTTAGTCCAAACATGACATTTCTACCTGCTCCCATTATAAAGGTAGCACTTGTTATAAAGTCACCCAATGTTATCCAATGGGAGGGGTACGCCTTACAGCAGTAAAAAGCTAATTTAGGAGTTTTTCACTTACCGGACCTACAAATCTTATAAACAAATGTCCTACTTTTTAAATATAATGTGTCCTGCCCCATGGGCCTGTAGGCCCTACCTTAGTGGTGACTTATATGTATTAAAAAGGAAGGTTTAGGCCTAGAAAAGGTTTCTGTTGCCATGCCAAACTGGCAGTTACAAACTGCGGTACAAGCTAAGGCATGTTTTAAAGTGCTACTTTGGTGAGTGGCATAATGAGTGCTTCAGGCCCACCAGTAGCATTTCATTTACAAGCCCAGTGTACATATAATACAAATTGGGTTTCTGTTTAGCAGAGTTATGCACACTGTCCAAGCAGGAACCACACTCCTAGTCAGGGTAAGTCACAATACACCCTCAATTAGCCTGTGCTCACCATCTGGCAGCAGGCATAGAGCAGTCAGGCTTACCTTAAGAGGCAATGTGTAAAGTATTTATACAAAACTTTAAACAGCAACACAGTGAAAACACCACAAATTACTCCACACAGGTTTAGAAAAACAGATAATTTTATGAATAAAAAAACAAATGACAAAAATCCAACAAGTAGAAAGTCGAGATATGAATTTTTACAGAATAAAGGTAAATGGCGCCTAGATGCAAATCTTAGATGCGTATCTGGTCATGCTGGACTGGGACAAATTCAAAAATCTGAAAGAGACACGTTAGTGATAGATTCCTTACCTTAGAATATCCCCAGGCGTCAGACTGGATCCGGAAACTTTTGCGTAGCAATACCCCTGCGCGTCGGTAGGCGTCGTCCGCGGCTCCGCGTCCGTCGTCGGCATCGTTAGCGTCGGAATGACGTCGCCGGAGTACTTAGACGCCGCCCTTGCGCGCTGACGCCAGTTCTTCTTTTTTCCGCGCCCGCTAGCGCAGATCCGGAGAAGCTCTACCCCTCAGTCACTTTTTGACTAAACTTTTTTGATCTTTTGATCTGTTTTTCTCGAGTCGCTACGAATCCTACGGTGCCAGTAGGGATGCCCGGGTTCAAATCCTGCTCCAAGTGTAGCCGACTGATGTCGGTCACCGACCCCCATCGCCGGTGTCTTCAGTGTCTAGGCCTCGACCACGACGACCGAACCTGCTCCGACTGCCAGGCTCTGACGTCTGAGGCTAGGCGGGAGCGGTCCCGCAAGCGGCTTGAGCTGCGGCAGTCGGCCCCACGCCGTTCAAGGTCCCCGTCCCACAGGTGGTCGAGGGACCGGTCGTGGGGTCGGAGCCCTCGTAGCTCCGAGAGTCGGCATCGGTCTTCAGGATACCGGTCCTCAGGTAAGAGGCATGAGAGGTCGGAAAGGCATTATCGTTCTTCTGCCCCACCCCGACGCTCGCGCGACGCGGCCGGGGATTCGGGTGACACCACCCACGCGGCACCGTCAGAGTCGCGGGCGTCGCACCCTGCCCCATACCTTCCGGTCCCTGGGCACGATGCGACGCCAGAGGAGATCGAGCGGTACCTCATGGCTATGAGGTCTCTCCCTCCTCCGCCGGGCTCCGTGGCGCCTTCGTGCCCAGCGGTCCCAGCTGGGGGGCCCAGCGGGTCGGGTGCTTCGGCTCCGACACCGCCGGGTGCTTCGGCCCCGGCACCACCGGCGACTTCGGTCCCGGCGCCGCAGGCCCCCACTGGATCCGGTTCTGTATCTGGGTCGTTGCCGGTCGACCTCACGACCTCACCGACGCCGGCCCCTAGAGTGGCGCCCCCGGCGCCGCTTTCGGGCGACGCCGTCCCCAAACCTACCCTTGATTCGGTTCCCGCGCCGGAGCGGCGTCGCTGGGCGCCTCTCTCAACGTCGTATGGAGACTTTTACTTCCAGGAACCCACCCCATCCGTTGACCCTGAATTTCAGGTGATGGGTGATGAGGGAGATTGGGAGGGGTCTGTGGACCCTCTGGCTCAGGAGTGCCAGTCTCAACTGGACTGGACATATGAGCTTGGGGATGCCAGTGGACGGAACACTTCGCCAGACATTGGTTTTGTTTCCCCTCCAACCGTGGCTATGGAGGAGGGGGCTGCCTACAGTGTAGTGTTGAAGCGGGCAGTCAAGGCATTGGGCCTAGAGCTCCCCGTCACGGCCGTGAGGACTAACCTCCTCACTGAGGTCCTTAAACCGCAGGCAAGCTCGACTGAGCCTCTGTTGCCGTTTAATGAGGCCTTGTGTGACGTTCTTTTGGGCACTTGGTCCAAGCCCGCTACAGGTCAGCCTGTAGATAGGAACGTGGCCAGACGCTACCGCCCGCCTCCGGGTGACCCTTGCTTTTTGTCCACCCACCGCACCCCCGAGAGCCTGGTTATCCAGGCCTCTACTTCCCATACCGCATTCCCAACGGCTCCGCCCGATCAGGAATCCAAGAGGTACGAACAATTAGGTAAGAAGGTGTTCTCGTCCCTTAGTTTGGGACTGCGGTCAGTCAATACCGCTTGCCTCTTGGTCCGCTACACCCACACTCTGTGGGACACGGTCGCGGACGTGCTGCCACAATGTCCGGAGAAGGCCCGGATTAAACTCGCCCAAGCCCTTGCGGAGGGTCGATATGCGACACGCTATTCCATCCGGTGTGGGCTGGATACCACGGACTCACTGGGCAGAGCGATGGCAACGACGGTGGCGGTTCGACGCCACGCCTAGTTGAGGACCACCAACTTTTCGGCTGATGTCCAGGCCACTCTTCTGGACATGCCGTTTGATGGCCGTCGCCTCTTTGGTGACTAGTCAGACCATGCGCTTGAGCGTTTTAAGGACTCCAGGGCTACGGCCAAGTCCTTGGGCCTCTCGGCTTCGCTCCTTTCGTGGCCAAGGAAGGGGCGCCCCCACACTTGCTGCCAGCCACGCACTGCAGTTTAATACACAGCGTGGTGGCGGCCGTGGAAACCGCCGTGGCAGCGGTCGGGGACAACGGCGAGGCCAGTCCACACCTCTCCCTGCCGCATCCGCCTCAAAACCCTCCTAGTCCGTGCTTTCAGGCTCATGTGACTCCAGAGGGGGGCAGGGTTCGCCATCACCACTTCCAGTTGCGCACTGTCACGTCGGACAGGTGGGTGCTGCAAATCGTCCAAAGGGGCTACTCCCTCCCCTTCGAGACGACCCCTCCAGCCATGCCACCGCAATACCACCGCGTGTCGGGGATCACTTGCAACTTCTGCAAGAGGAAGTTACGGCCCTCTTGGCCAAGGGGGCCATCGAGCGCGTTCCGGGGCCAGAAGTAGGGTGTGGTTGTTACTCCCACTACTTTCTGGTACCCAAGAAGGGCAAAGGGGGCCTACGCCCTATCTTGGACCTACGGAACGTCAACGGCATCCTCCGGAAGGAGAAGTTCAAGATGCTGACTTTGGCTCAGGTCTTAGCTGCCCTAGACCCAGGAGACTGTATGGTAGCGTTGGACTTGCCAGACGCCTATTTGCACATTCCCGTCCTGCCGGCCCACCGGCGTTACCTGCGGTTCACGGTAGGCCAAGACCACTTTCAGTTTACCGTGCTCCCCTTCGGCCTTACCAGCGCCCCACGGGTGTACACGAAATTGATGGCGGTGGTCGCAGCTCATCTGCGCAGGTTAGGGGTTTCAGTCTTCCCCTACCTCGACGACTGGATGTTGAAGGCGGGCTCGCCCCAGACAGTCGTGAGCCACCTCCAGACTACGGCCGACCTCCTGCACCTGCTGGGGTTCTCCATCAATGTGCCGAAGTCACACCTGTGTCCCTCTCAGAAGCTCCTCTTCATCTGAGCGGTTCTAGACTCTGCGCAGTTTCGGGTTTATCCTCCCGAACAGCGGGTTTGGGATATTCAGGCTCTGATTTCAATCTTTCAGCCTTTATCCCGAGTTTCGGTCAGGTTGACGCTGCGGCTTCTGGGGCTGATGGCCTCCTGTATCCTTCTGGTGCATCACGCCAGGTGGCGGATGCGGGCTCTGCAGTGGGACCTGAAGTTTCAGTGGGCCCAGCATCAGGGCAACTTGTCCGACCATGTCTTGATCTCGGAGGGCACTGCAAGACTGTTGCAGTGGTGGCTCACGGAGCGCGATTGGGTCAGCGGCAGATCCCTCTCCCTACCCCAACCGGAGCAAGTAGTTGTGACGGACGCGTCCCTCCAGGGCTGGGGGGGCCACATGGGAGAGGCGGAGATCAGAGGCATCTGGTCTCCGGCGGAGTCCCGGCTCCACATCAACCTTCTGGAGCTGTGGGCGATCCGACTCGCACTGAAGGCATTCCTCCCCTCTGTCCGGGGGAGTGTAGTGCAGGTGTTCACGGACAACACCACCGCCATGTGCTTCTGCAACAAACAGGGCGGGGTGGGGTCGTGTACCCTCTGCCAGGAGGCTCTGCGCCTCTGGCAGTGTCTGGAACATCAGGGCGTGACCCTGGTGGTTCAACACCTGGCAGGTTCCCTGAACGTCAGGGCCGACGAACTCAGCCGTCGTGCATGATGGATCACGAATGGCGTCTGAACACGGACGTGGCGCAAGGCATCTTTCGGCAGTGGGGAAAGCCTTGTTTAGATCTATTCGCCACAGAAGAGAACGCGCAATGTCATCAGTTCTGCGCGTTGGAATTTCCAAGGCGGCACTCGCTCGGAGACGCTTTACGTCACGAGTTGCGGTCTATTGTACGCCTTTCCGCCTATACCACTTCTGCCCAGAGTGCTGACGAAGATCAGGCGCGTCCGGGCCCAGGTTATCCTTGTGGCTCCGGACTGGGCACGAAGATATTGGTATCCAGAGCAACTCAGCATGTCTGTCGATCCCCGATTCGTCTGCCTCTTCAGGAGGACCTTCTGTCGCAGCAGCAGGAAACGGTCCTCCACCCGAACCTGTCCAGTCTTCATCTACAAGCTTGGAGATTGAGAGGCGACAGTTGAGGCCATTTGACTTGCCTCCTGAAGTCTGTAATGTCATTCTGGCAGCCAGGCGTCCCTCCACAAAGTCGGTATACGCCTGCAGATGGAACAGATTTGTGGCATGGTGCACAGCAAAGGCTGTGGATCCACTCTCTGCCCCCCTTTCTGAGGTTCTCCTCTTCCTTCTTTCTCTTGCCCAGCAGGGCTCTGCCCTGAGCACTATCAAGGGCTACATTTCTGCCCTTTCCGCCTTGTTGAGGCTACCTGATCAGCCATCTTTGTTCAAGTCCCCAATTGTAAATAGGTTTTTGAAGGGCATCACACACATGTTTCCTCCTGTTCCATTTGTGATGCCTCAGTGGGACTTGAACCTTGTACTTACTTTTCTGATGTGCGCTCCCTTTGAGCCACTTAATAGCTGTCCTTTCCATCTTCTTACTCTCAAGACTTCTTTCCTGGTTGCCATCACCTCTGCCAGGAGAGTGAGTGAGCTCCAGGCTCTTTCTTCCAAACCTCCTTTCCTTTCTGTCCATCCGGACAAGGTTGTGTTGCGGACAAGACCATCTTTCCGGCCCAAAGTAGTCACAGCCTTCTACATCGGGCAGTCCATCACCTTGCCCACCTACTTTCCGCCTCCGCATCCCTCGAAAGAGGAAGAGAGGCTCCACCGTCTGGACCCAAAACGTGCGCTCTCTTACTATCTGGATCGCACACGCCAGTTCCGGGTGGATGACCAACTCTTTGTTGGTTACGTGGGCACTAAGAAAGGACGGGCGGTGCGCAAGCGGACCATCTCTCGGTGGATCGTATTGTGCATCCAGGCGTGTTACTCTTTGGCTGAAAAGGAACCTCCTGTTGGGCTGAGGGCCCACTCCACTCAGGCCACTGCGACTACTACTGCCCTGGGCCGAGTAGTCCCCTTGCAGGACATTTGTCAGGCAGCTACGTGGGCCTCGCTGCACACGTTCGCGAGACATTACTGCCTGGACAGTCAAGTCCGGAGGGATGGCTTCTTTGGCCGTTCCGTCCTCCAGGACTTTCTGGTGTAATTATTGGTTCGCAGACCCACCACCGGGGTTGGTATTGCTGGGGTATCTATTCTAAGGTAAGGAATCTATCACTAACGTGTCTCTTTCAGATGCACAAGTTACTACTTGTGTAACGATATATCTGTAAGAGACATTAGTTAGTGATAGATTCCTTACCGACCCACCCATCCTCCCCGTTCTGCGAACAAATATCTAGGGTTAAGGTCATCCCCTTTCAGGGCCCTAGTTTCATGGCATCAGTGTTGGTTCTATCATGGCTCTGCGTATCTGGCGCGGAAAAGCTGTGTATCAGAACTGACGTCAGCGCGCGAGGACGGCATCTAAGTACTCCGGCGACGTCATTCCGGCACTAACGACGCCGACGACGGGCCCGGAGCCACGGACGACGCCTACCGACGCGCAGGGGTATTGCTACGCAAAAGTTTCCGGATCCAGTCTAACACCTGGGGATATTCTAAGGTAAGGAATCTATGACTAACTAATGTCTCTTACAGATAAATCGTTACACAAGTAGTAACTTGTGCTTTCAGGCCGATGCAAAGGAGTACGAGCCAGATACAGGGAACCACTTATGTCCACGGAACCAAAGTACCTTGATCCGGAATGCGTTGTTGTCGACAAATATGCAAGCTTCAGCTGAAGTGATGTGTCGGTTTTTAGCCACGCAGTGGACGACATACGACGATTTTCTCCACGCAACTTTGAGCAAAGTCCAGGTGCTGTAGCAGGATGAGTTGAAGTCTTTGCTGTCCCTGAGACTTGGAACTGGAGGCAAACCAGCAAGCCCTTGGAGTCACTCTGGTTGCAAATGATGCAGGTCCCATCCTTCTCACCCAGGCAGGAGTACAGCAGGACAGCAAGGCAAAGCACACGTCCAGCAAAGAAGAAGTCCAGCAAAGTGACAGTCCTTTCATCAGCACAGCAGTTTTTCTTGCTGGCAGAGTCTTCACTGGTCCAGAAGTGTACTGAATGTATGGTGTCAGAATGCCAGCTCTTATACCCAGTTGTGCCTTTGAAGTGGGGAAGACTTCAAAGAAAGCTTTGACGTGCAGCACAGAGGTCCTCCCTGGCTTCAGACTCACTACAGGGGGTTATGCAGCTCTTTGTTTGTGGACAGAACACAGCCTATTCAGGTGTAAGTGTGAGGCTGTGCCCAGATCCTCCCTCCCATCTCACAGGATGACCCATCAAGACACCTAAGCTACCTTTGTGTGTGGCTGTCTAGAGTGAATACACAAAGCCCAGCTGTCACCTAACCTAGACTGACCGGAGACAGGCAGCAGGCACCAAATGGTTAAAGTAAGTTAATGCCAACTCTAAAAGTGGCATGTGCCAAACTGTGATTTAAAATCCAACTGTACCATAAGTTATGATTTTAAATTGTGAGTTCAGTTATAACAAACTCGAAAAGTTCATCTCTTCACAATTGAGAATTACACTTAAAGATGTCATAAAGTAAACCCAATGTTATTCTATGGAAGAGATAGGCCTTGTAGTAGTGAAAAAGAAAGTTGGGAGTTTTTCACTACCAGAACATGTAAAAATTTGAAAAGTACATGCCCTGCCTTTACAATACATTTAAAGAAAAACAGTGGTTATGTCGGAAAACACAATTTCATTGAAAATATACTGTATATTCAATTTAAGAAACTGAGAAGAAATCGTGAAAAACAAACACCTGACCAAAAAATAGAAGGTGTAGAAAAATGATTGTATTATGACCTTCTTCACTGTTTGAATCGAATAAAGCTGGCCAGAACATGCAATAATTAAACAAACTGTACACATAGGAAGTGAGTCGTGACTGGTGACTGGGTGCTCAATATAAAATCAAACAACAAACATAACCATGAACATATATATATATATATATATATATATATATATATATATATATATATATATATATATATATATATATATATATATATATATATATATATTCACTGAAAAAACCATAGGTTATAGACCATATATAGTTAGGAATTAGCATTTAAAAAACCTTATTTTACTCACACAAAACCATTGAAATTCCATATATAGTTAGTTGCACTAACTATATATCGCGCACCCGCAATCCACTGCTGATGATGTCACATATTACATCATTCATGACATGGTCAGTGACATCACTGATGACATCACTGATGACATCTCAAATGACATCACTGATGACATCATCTAGTGTCTGTGTGTTTTTGTAAAGTTTAAATACGTTTTACATATTGAAGAATGACTGGATGTATGGAAGACTGAGTGTGTGTGTGGCTGGCTGGGAGGTGTGTGACTCTGTGCATATCAATGTGTACTTGTATCAGTGATTGTATAAGAGAGTAAGTATGTGTTAGTATATGTGTGAAAAGTATGGTGTTCTGTGTTTAACTATAGATGAGGAAATCGAAGTGTGATTGATTCTTCACAGGACTGACTAGGTGTATGAGTGCATATGATAGTGTTCTAATAATAAGTGACTGTATGTATGAGTAATTGTATGGGTGAATGAATGAATGTGTGTGTAGACGTACGAATCAGTGAGTGCGTATGTAGTAACTGGTATTGGTGTGTCATGATGTCATCAGTGATGTCATTTGAGATGTCATCAGTGATGTCATTTCAGATGTCATTAGTGATGTCATCAGTGATGTCACTGAAGTATGGTGTTCTGTGTTTAACTGTATAGATGAAGAAATGGAAGTGTGATTGATTCTTTACAGGACTGACTTGGTGTGTGAGTAACTCCATGGATGAGTGGCAGTGTGTGACTGTCTGCATAGGTGTATGAGTGCATATGATAGTGTTGTAATAATAAGTGACTGTATGTATGAGTCATTGTATGGGTGAATGAGTGAATGTGTGTGTAGACGTAGGAATCAGTGAGTGCGTATGTAGTAACTGGTATTGGTGTGTCATGATGTCATCAGTGATGTCATTTGAGATGTCATCAGTGATGTCATCAGTGATGTCATTTGAGATGTCATCAGTTTTAAGACAGTTTAGTCACTAACCCATGCACTCAGTGACACACATTTAATCACTCACTCATACAGTCAGTCATGCACCTACTAAATCCTTCATCAAGACACTTATACATCCACTCATTCTTCAATATGTAAGACATATTTACTTTACAGAAACATACAGTCACTGGATGTTGTCATCAGTGATGTCATCAGTGATGTCATTTGAGATGTCATCAGTGATGTCATCAGTGATGTCACTGACCATGTCATGAATGATGTAATATGTGACATCATCAGCAGTGGATTGCGGGTGAGCGATATATAGTTAGTGCAACTAACTATATATGGAATTTCAATGGTTTTGTGTGAGTAAAATAAGGTTTTTTAAATGCTAATTCCTAACTATATATGGTCTATAACCTATGGTTTTTTCAGTGAATTTTCAAGGTTTTGTAAATGCTAATTCCTAACTATATATGGTCTATAACCTAACGTTTTTTCAGTGAATTTTCAAGGTTTTGTAAATGCTAATTCCTAACTATATATGGTCTATAACCTATGGTTTTTTCAATGAATTTCATTGGTTTTTTAAAAGCTAATATCTATAGCTGTAAAATGTATTCTTCTTTAAATACAAAAATATATTTTATATGTTTATTAATAATTTTTTAAAAATATTTTTTTGTTTCGCTCCCGGTCCGCGAACCGGGAAGCTTTCCGTTAGCTCAAATAGATGCCGCGACCCGGTCCGCGAACCGATAAGAAATCAACATAGTGACGGAATCGCGTTGCCGCGAAATGCGTCTTGTGACGTATCGCGTTTATTAACGCTGCCTTTTGCTTTATATAAGTTTTCAAATTGTATGAAATATATACCAATAGGTCGTTATGAACCTTTAGGTAGTGCTTTTCTTCATGAGGTCTGGTCGCTTCCATACACATACAGATGTTTCAAAGATGATCAAGAAGTTTATCTGAATGGAGAGGAATGCACTGAGACGCCAGATCATTCACTAATGTGTAGGCACATACAGTTACACGGTTCATGCAACAAACACCGACCAAATATGGCTTGCGTGTTGCAAGGCACGCCAGTTCCTGCTATCATCCCCAAGTTCAAGTTGTTGGAAAATGGTAGTTATTTGATGCTCAATAATGAAGATTGTTCTGAGTTAATTAAAAGTATTCCTTTTATCGTAACAGTAAGTGAACGGGTTATTTGCTGCAGAAATGTTCTATTTCCTCCCACACATGAACATAGGGAGTTTTCAATCTGGCCACAAATACCAACCTTGGGAGAGATTTCAACGGCATGGCAAGAATAAGAGCTCTTTTGTCTCAGAGAGAGGTGGCCTTGAGTTCGGCCCGTGAAACTTTCGTGCTTCACATAGCGAACACCCGTACAGAGGTGCAGACCCTTTTCAATTCAGATTTGCCTTTCAATTTCAGCAAGATGGTTCGGACTATCTTTAACGCATCCTCCACAAAGGCCCTGGCGCACTTTTTTAAAGTTGTTACCAGTGGTCTCGTGACTTCATTTGAGAAAATCTTTGGAGTCATCCCTGCTTTCTTTCATTCTATTTTCTCCACTCTGCTTCGTGGATTGGCATTTTTACTTGCATTACCAGCGGACGCTCTTGTGCTTTTTTACATTTTTAAATATGGATGTCCCTCCTATGCAACCTCCCACCCTGCAGCTGCTGACACTGTTCCGCAATCGCATGCTAGAATATTATGGCACAATGCCGTTGGCGATATTAAGCACGGCATATGGATTATCTTTTCGATTCTCCTACTTCACCTGTGTGCAGCCTGTATTTCACTGCCTGACCTGTGATTTCGATTGGGCCATTGATTTGTGTCTCTGCGGACCGGTTTCTCCTGACGTCGACTTTAATCAGCTGATGACTCCTATCATTACTCACGAGTTGGTTTGTCCTGGCGAAAGGATTATGGCTGTGGCATTGATGCATGGACTAATTGGTCCCTGGAATTTACTGGCGGCAGCACAGTCTTTCTTGGAACAGAGCTTTCTTGAAAACCCACCGAGCTGTCCTCTGATGGTGATAGAGGATCCGGTGCTGGGAGAGCACGTATGTTCTTTTCCGCTTTTAAATTGGATGGCTGAACTGTTTTCGGATGAAGACGGTGACTTCCTATTGGAGGCTGTTGCAGCTTATTTTGCATACACAGTTATGTCATAGACCTTTTTCATGTTTGATATGCTGAGTACTAGCATTTCATTGACAATTCATTGACTTATTTGTCAAGTTTTTATTATTTACCTTGCCTATTGGCTTAAGACTCGATAAAGTACTTGGCTGTTTTATTTTTCTTTAGCATTAAATTTTCCTAGTTTTTAATGCTTTACCTTGCGGACCGTCCACATATAAACTTGCAATCTGCTCTCATGAGATGGCACTTCTATTATCTTATTCAGTTTGTTTCCGAATCATGGGGAGGTGTCATCTAGGTCCTGGATATCTTTACACCGTGTTAAGTTAGCATGGGCTCATTACCGGTTTAAACGCCATTTTTCCTTTTTTGCAACTTCTGCACACGACACTTAGTTGTTGCTTTAGCTTTCCACCTAGTAGTTCATCGTGGTTTACATGAGAATAATATGTTATTGCTCTACTATCTGCTTTGCTTGTTAAACTATATCTGTACAGCGAGTGCTAAAGTTTCAAGAACAACACGATACAGAATTGTTATGAGGTCTGATCTCCACGACTTCATACTCATAACATAAGTGCAACTTCTGCCAATTCTGGGCATGAGGCGGGTTTTATATTGCTTTGCCGAACACACATACACAACAGTTGATGCGGTTCACATGAAGAGAGAGCTGGTGTATGCTGATGTGATTCCTTCAAATCTAAGACACTAAAGTATGGGCACGCCCTAAACCAACACAAAGAGACCTTCTTAGCAAATAATATAATATGTGTATTAGGGAGGGTGAGATATAAGCAGCCGCGGGCCGTGGAGGGAGTTACGGTGAGGCAGGGAGGCGGGGAGGGGGAGAAGCAGGGTGGAGCCCTCTCTACCCTGCCCCTCCCCCTCCCCGCCTCCCTGCCCCACCGTAACTCCCTCCACGGCCCGCGGCTGCTTATAAGTGTTGCTAACTCTTATTCATTTACAGCATGTTAACATACTGTCACCATTCGCTTTTTATGTACTAGTAACTATGCTGGTAATTTTCCTACTGATAATATGTGTACTTGTATTCTCCACCCTGCTTCTCTCCCTCCCCGCCTCCCTGCCTCACCGTAACTCCCTCCACGGCCCGCGGCTGCTTATAAGTGTTGCTAACTCTTATTCATTTACAGCATGTTAACATACTATCACCATTCGCTTTTTTATGTACTAGTAACTATGCTGGTAATTTTGCTACTGATAATATGTGTACTTGTATTATCTAAGATACTACGCCTGAGAAGACGGCATTAGTAAATAAACATTTCAAATACACATGTGTTCTTCTTAACTCCATGTTCTGGTTTCTAAGAAATATATAACGACCGACTGTTCATGAGTTCCACGTATCCTGAGGTACTATAAGTTCATATTCTGGATTGTCTAAACATTGAGAGTTTGTTATATCCAATGTGACACTGTACCTAGCTTGCTAAGGGGTTTTTGATTACTAACGTGAGTTTTGGGACACCCTAATTCGCCGAGGTTCCAATCCTCTGTCCACAGTTCTGTGTGAGAACAGAAACCCTGCGACAGGGGCACCCCCAACCCTTGCTGGAGCTTCATCACACTTGCGATACAACTCCAGCAATGCGCCACCTTTACGGCACAGATACATCACGCATCTGTGCTGTTTTTGCCCCATGATGCGCCGCATTGTAAATGCAGCACACCATAGGTGACGGAACAGCGGCACAGAATGACTAACACATCCCTGGTGATGCGCCAGTCATCATAAATGTATCCCTATGCTTCTTATCTTGTTAGAGATGAACCGCCATATGTATCATCAAAGTTTTTTGCATTTCCTAAATAGCGAACTTTAAGGAATAAATAGCGATTCTTTACCATTCCTAGTTTGCGATTAGCTATTTGCTAATTACAAATTACCCATTCATTTCCTTCATTTCCATAGGGCGGTTGGACTCACTTTTAGCTCGAACGGCTGAATGGATTTCCACGAAACTTGGCAAAATTGTAGGGACTGGTAGCCCGATGTGCCTTTGCTATGTCTCAAGATATATGCTCCAGTGGTTTTTACGAAAATTAACTTTGAAAAATATATATTGGGCTACATTGGCCTATATATATGTTGGAGCCCAAATGTAGCCCAATGTAGCCCAATGAAGCCCAATGTAGCCCAATGTAGCCCAAAGATGGCCGCCAGACACACAAAAAAACAAATGTAGCCCAAATATCAGCCAGATGTAGCCCAACTATAGCCCAGTGACAGAATGACCAATCAGCTTCGCAAACCTCCGTTACGCGAAGCGGAGCGCTGTTACAGATATATATCTTTTTTTGAACGTTAATTTCTCAAAATCCACTGGAGCACATATATTGAGACCTAGCAAAGGCACATCGGGCTACCAGTCCCTAATAAGTTTCGTGCAAATCCATTCAGCCGTTCGATTATTATTATTATTATTTTTTTTGCCCCGCGGGGCCCTTTTAAAACCTCCACATCAAACCTAGGGGGTCAGCGAGGATCTACTATGCCCCCTTATGGTTATTTCCCCCTTTGTTTTGGCCTCCTCTTGTCTCTCGATCCTACCGAGAGACAAGATGGCGGCCGCTACGGACTTTTTGGAATGTTGACAGACGCCAGAGAACCAATCAGCTTTGCTTCACAAAGCTCCGTTGCGCGAAAAGTACGCGTCCTGGGACGCTGCCCGGTCCGCTGTTACAGATATATATCTTTTTTTAAACGTTAATTTCTCAAAATCCACTGGAGCACATATATTGAGACCTACAAAAGGCACATCGGGCTACCAGTCCCTACAATTTTGCCAAGTTTCGTGCAAATCCATTCAGCCGTTCGGGCTAAAAGTGAGGCCAACCGCCCTATGGAAAACTCAATGTTAAAAACACGTTTTGGGACCCCCCTTTTTTCTCGGCCCCCCCTTGACGAACCCCCCCCAAATTTTCAGGGGCTGCTCAGAAACAAAATGTTCCATTTTCCTGAAAATTTCAGCCGATTCCGTCCACAAACGCCAAAGTTATTAGACATAGAATTTTCAAAAATCCCATAGAGAAAAAATCCTAACTATATATACCTACTGGCGACCGCCAGTAGGTAATATATATATATACAATATATACATCACGTGTGTCCACTATTAAATACACTTGTTTCAAAACGGATCAATTATTTCTTTCGTTCGTTGAAACTCTGTGTGTACCGAGACATAGACAGAATGTCGACGTTTCGACCCTAAAATATGATGCGCTGATTTGTCTGCATCTAAAAAGCGGGTCTTCCTCAGGACTGCAGGAGTGCGAGGGAAATGGAGAGGCAATGAATTGTATTCCTGATATGTGGCCTCTGATGAGAAGGGAGAAGGCTTCGAAACGCGTCAGGCCAAGGGTTTGAACACCGGGATGAGAAGCTGCATATTTCAATGAAACGTTTTGGAAACTGTCCTGCGAGTGGTGTGCGGCCTCACATCTGAGCAATCGGATTGATATGTTATCACGGCGGCTCCGGCCGTGGAGGGATCGCACCACCTGATTGAAAATAAAGGACCGCATGAGAGGTAACGTTCTTTTCATGCACGGCAGGCTGAACATTTAATATGCAGAGTTTTATCCGGGAGCCCAATGGAGGGCTTTGAATATATCCCTGAAAGTGCATACAGGAATCGAACCCATTGGAGGGTATGAACTGCGGTATTTCACTACATTTCCCATCGAACACTGTTGAAAGACGATAATGGGGGCACACCTGAGCCCAGTCAATTTTGGAATAAAAAGCGAGGGAAATGGAGAGGCAATGAATTGTAGTCCTGCTATGTGGCCTCTGATGAGAAGCGAGAAGGCTTCGAAACGCGTCAGGCCAAGGGTTTGAACACCGGGATGAGAAGCTGCATATTTCAAATAAAAGTTTTGGAAACTGTCCTGCGAGTGGTGTGCGGCCTCACATCTGAGCAATTGGATTGATATGTTATCACGGCGGCTCTGGCCGTGGAGGGATCGCACCACCTGATTGAAAATAAAGGACCGCATGAGCGGTAACGTTCTTTTCATGCAATGGCACGGCAGGCTGAACATTTAATATGCGGAGTTTTATCCGGGAGCCCAATGGAGGGCTTTGAATATATCCCTGAAAGTGCATACAGGAATCAAACCCATTGGAGGGTATGAACTGCGGTATTTCACTACATTTCCCATCGAACACTGTTGAAAGACGATAATGGGGGCACACCTGAGCCCAGTCAATTTTGGAATAAAAAGCGAGGGAAATGGAGAGTCAATGAATTGTATTCCTGATATGTGGCCTCTGATGAGAAGCGAGAAGGCTTCGAAACGCGTCAGGCCAAGGGTTTGAACACCGGGATGAGAAGCTGCATATTTCAAAAAAAAGTTTTGGAAACTGTCCTGCGAGTGGTGTGCGGCCTCACATCTGAGCAATTGGATTGATATGTTATCACGGCAGCTCCGGCCGTGGAGGGATCGCACCACCTGATTGAAAATAAAGGACCGCATGAGAGGTAACGTTATTTTCATGCAATGGCACGGCAGGCTCAACATTTAATATGCGGAGTTTTATCCGGGAGTCCAATGGAGGGCTTTGAATATATCCCTGAAAGTGCATACAGGAATCGAACCCATTGGAGGGTATGAACTGCGGTATTTCACTACATTTCCCATCGAACACTGTTGAAAGACGATAATGGGGGCACACCTGAGCCCAGTCAATTTTGGAATAAAAAGCGAGGGAAATGGAGAGGCAATGAATTGTATTCCTGATATGTGGCCTCTGATGAGAAGCGAGAAGGCTTCGAAACGCGTCAGGCCAAGGGTTTGAACACCGGGATGAGAAGCTGCATATTTCAAATGAAAGTTTTGGAAACTGTCCTGCGAGTGGTGTGCGGCCTCACATCTGAGCAATTGGATTGATATATATATATATATATATATATATGTATGTTCATGGTTATGTTTGTTGTTTGATTTTCTATTGAGCACCCAGTCACCAGGCACGACTCACTTCCTATGTGTACAGTTTGTTTAATTATTGTATGTTCTGGACAGCTTTATTTGATTCAAACAGTGAAGAAGGTCATAATACAATAATTTATCTACACCTTCTCTTTTTTGGTCAGGTGTTTTTCACGATTTCTTCTCAGTTTCTTAAACTATATACAGTATATTTTCAATGAAATTGTGTTTTCCGACAGAACCATTGTTTTTCTTTAGCTTAACTACCCAGGTTCTGAGGGTTACTGGGTTACCCTATTACGTTTAATTTACAATACATGTAACATGTCCTGAGGGTCAAACAGAGCCCACCTTAGGGGTGACTTATATGTAATAAAAGGGAATGTTTAGGCCTTGCAAGAGGTTTAACATGTCAGATCGAAGTGGCAGTGTGAAAGTGCACATACAGGCTCTGCAATGGCAGGCCTAAGCCATGGTTAGAGAGCTACTTAAGTGGGTGGCATAATGGGTACTGCGGGCCCAGTGGGAGCGCTTATTTTACAGGCCCTGGGCACATGTAGGGCACTTTACTAGAGACTTATAAATACATTAAATATGCCAATTGGAGTTTAGCCAATATTGCCATCTGTAGAGGAGAGAGCACAAGCATGTTGGCAAAGGTCAGCAGTGGTTAAGTGCGCAAAGTCCTAAAGCCAGCAAAAACAAGGTCAGAAAAACTGAGGCAGGTGAAAAGGTGTGGGGATGACCACCCTAAGGCTGTCAGGTCAACACATATACTAGCGACTTATAAGTAAACTAAATGTGTCAGTCAGGTGTAGGCCAATTTTACCATGTTTTAAGAAGAGAGCAAAGGCACTTTCACACTTTTTGAAGTCCTAATGCTTAAAAAAAACAAATTCAGAAAAATAGGAGGGCTGAAGGCAAAACGTTTAGGGATGGCCCTGCGGAGAGGGCCAAGTCCAACAGTTGCCTTGCACCAGTGATTCTTATTTTCAGGAGTGGGGAAAAGATAGCCTCTGAAGTAGTTTCATTTTATAGCTGACTCACTGGTTTCAAAGTTTGCTTCCTTGAACAATAGATTAAGAGTGGTTGGTTGAGACCAGGGCATTTCATCATCTCCACTCTTTCACTCCAGTCTCAAGGATGTTATGCATTATTCTGGATTTCAGTGGGAGTCTATGAAATCTCTAGGTTTTTGCGACTATCGAGAGAATCAGGTCACCCCCACTTGAACCACTCTATAGGATTATGTTTCACAAGTTGACCACAAGATGGGTTAAAACTAAGAGACGTGAAATGGTTCTTCTTCCTCAAGCACCCTAAAAAACAAATGTATATCCATAGGAAATATAAGGGTTTGAAGGAAAAAGTACAGTTGAGGCTATACCAACTAAATATAACAAATAAACATTGGGGCAGATTTACAACAAGTGGCGCATCCCTGCATATCAGCAGGGATCCGCCACTTATTGTGCGCCATGCCTCCGCTACCATGGATGCACCGCATTTAGAATGCGGCGCACCATGGGGCAAAAACGGCACAGATGCGTGACGCATCTGTGCCGTAAAAGTGGTGCATTGCTGGAGTTGTGTCGCAAGCGCGACGCAGCTCCAGCAATGCTCTAGGGGGACCTATTCTTACAATGCTGCGTCAATCCTTACGCCTGCTTCAAGCAGGCACAGGGTTTTGACGCAGCATGGGCCCCAAAGTGATTGAGTGAAATCTTGTAGATTTCATTCAGCCATTTTTAGGAGGCGTTGCTGTGCCGGAACGCCCCCCGCGCCAGAACGCCTCCTTCTGACGCAGGGCTTTACAACGTGACGCATCTCCCAGATGCATCACGTTGTAAATGTCCCGCACCATGGTGCATCTTTTGCGCCGCCGCTGCATCACAAAAGTGTCGGAAACAAATACTTTGATATGATAAAAAAAACAATACACTGGTTGACGCCATTTCCCCACATTATCATTTGTGCTCTGTATAGTTTTACTAGCAGCCCGCCCCAGCGTTGCCTGGGGCAGAAAGGGGCTGGGGGCAGTACACCCGCTCCCGCCCGACCCCCTCCCGCACCGACTCCCTCCCGCCCCGACTCACTCGCGCCCCCCTCCCCCCGACTCACTCGCACCCCCCTCCCGCCCCGACTCACTCGCGCCCCCCTCCCGCCCCGACTTACTCGCGCTCCGAAATTTTCATTTACTGCTGCCTCCTTCTTGCCTCCCCCTGCATCACACAGTCTCACTTTCCCTTTCCTTACCTGTGCCGCCGCTCCTCACAGCACAGCCGCTCGTCACTGCACCGCCCTCCTCCTTCGTCGTCATCACGCACGTCACGTCGCGGCCAGCGCTAGGTCCCGGCCGGCGCTACTTTCAGGGGACTACTTTGTTTACATACTTAATTTTTTTTAATTTACTTTTTTTTAAAAATTTATATAGCCTATGTCCATCTACACACCCTGACATTTTCATAGATGTATCGGGTGTGTAGATTGGCGCTGTGGTTCCCGAGTTTACCTGGCCAAAAGGTGCAAGTTCTCTCATTAAAATAGTAGTATAGATTAGTAAAACTGTATGTCTGTGCAAATATAACAGTCATTTCAATTGAAAATTGTTGTCTGTAATGGCAGTGGACAACCACAACATGCATACTCCACTCAACTGTGCACCACACCACTGCACTCTACTTTACGTCACTGCTCTCTACTATGTGACACTCCACCTCACCTTACACCACTCCATGCAACTGTACTCTACTCCACTATACACCCCTGCACTCTAAGTCTCTCTACTCTACTCTGCACCACACTACTTTATGCCAATGCACTCTACAGTGCTCTACTGCACTGTACTCCTCACCACTACTCTCTGCACAACTCCAGTCTAGGCCACTCCACTCCACATCACTCTGCAGCACTGCAGTCTATGCAACTGCGCTCTAAGCTAATGCACTCTACTCTGTACCACTCAACTCTATGTCCTTGCACTGTACGCCAATTCACTGTATGCAAATCTAATCTGCTCTGCACCATTGCACTCTGTGCCTCTACATTCTACACCACTTTACCGTACACCATTACATTCTACGCCACTGCACTCTATCCTGCACCTCTCTTTTCTGTGCTACTTCACTGTACTCTGAAACAATCTATGCAACTGCACTCTACTCCACGGTGTGACACTGTATTCGAAACCACTCCCTTCTGGCAATTGCACTCTATTCTGCACCACTGCTTTCTATGGCACTCTAATTTACACCACTGCACTCTATGCCACAATACACTGGTGTACTGAATTCTACTCTTCACTACTGTACTCTGTGCCAATGATCTCTATGCCACTCTACACTGCATCACTGCACTCTAAGCCTCTGCATCACTTTATGCCACTCTACTTTGCATTGTTGCACTCTGCTATGCACCACTCCAATCTATGCCACTACGTTTTATGGCGCTGCATTGTGTGCCACCTAATTCCATGCTGCTGCATTCTATGCCACCATACTTTATGCCACCATACTCTATTCCACTATGCTCTGCAGCACTCTAGGCTGATGCACTCTACACCGGTCCACTCTGGACCACTTTATGGCACTCTATGCCACTGTGCTGACTATTTGATATTTACCACAGCACTCTATTCTGCACAACCGCACTCTACTTTGCACCACTCCACGCCTCTGAACTCTATACCACTACACTCTGACACTATTCTGCAGCACTGCACTCTACGCCACTCTACTCTGCACTACTGCATTATATGCCAGTGCACTCAACTCCACTGCACTCTATGGAACTCTACTCCACATCACGCCACTCTACACCACAGCACTCTGCCGCATTCCTCTCTATGCCACTGCACTCTGCAGCACTCTACTCTATGTGCTGCACTCTATGGCACTCTATTCTACTACTCTGCACCACTCTATGCTACTCCACTCTGCACTACTCAATTCTGCACCACCGCCCTCTACGCCACTGCACTCTACTGTGCAATTCTCTAATCCACATCACTGCATTCTACAATGCTGCTTTGTACACTGTTGAATTCTATGCCAATGCACTCTACTTCAGTCCACTCCACTTTACGTCACTCTACGCAACTTCACTCTATGCTACTCCAATACACAACACTCTATGCCACTTCACTCCACTCCACTCTTCGCCATTCCCCTCTACACCAACCTCCTCTACACCACTAACTTTTAACCTTGCTGAACAACAGCCGCACTGGTGTACAACATTGCTAAAACACAGTAACAAAGCCAATATCTCTTGCATAGGAGAGACCTATTGGCTTTGCCAATGCTTGTTTTATATTGAGATATAAGAGGAATGCTTGGGAGCTAGAATTCGGGGGGATGGTTGATGAATAGCTACACCCCCAGTTGTGGCAGTACAGGGAATTGGCAAAACGATGGAAGGTGGTACAAGAGGAGTGGGAGCAGTGACGTAATGCACAGTAAGAGGACCACCTTCAGAATGTTAGAAGCGTCCCAGTGTTGCCCATTTCTACAGCCATTCATTGGCTTTGGGATGAATAGGCTTCATGAAGCACTTAGGGACTCCTGAAGGGTTGGGGTGGGCCTGTGCCGCAGGGACCTGTGCCCTATGTTACATACCTGGGTGGGAGGCTTTAGAAACGGATGTAGGGTGGATTAACATATATGACAGTTGTGAAGAGTTTAATACGAATCACTGATACAACATTGACTCCTATGATATCTAGCTACAAAATTATCGAGTCACTAATATCTTATACAAAAAATTAACACCCAATACACAAAACAAAAATAACCCAAATATCGCAAAATAAAAAAGTTAAAAAAAGTTTCAATGACAAAAATGTTGCCAACAAAAAAAGAACACTAAAAGTTAGATGAAATTAAAATAACATACATCACAACAAAAATATCGATATGTATATCGACAACACAAACATCGATAAAATACATACATACTATGCCTGAAAATAACATTTAAACATAAAATTAAACTATTTTCAATAATATAAACAAATAAAATATATCAAATATAAAAAAAAGCACTAAAACTAATTACAAAATTAACTAAAAGACAAATACAGTTAAAAATCAAAAACAAATAAATATTCACTACAACATAAAATATCACAACTATCAAAAATAAACAAACATATATATATTACATATATAAAAAATATATCATTTATTTACGCCTACATTTTAATTATATCACAAAACATAAAAACAAACATTAAATAAACATAACATTAAACAAATTAAATTATAACTGCCCAAAAATTCAACCAAAATCTATTGCGACCAATAAATTTAAACTGCACCAACACAAACCAATATAAAACTCTAATTAAATAAACACTACAAACGGAATCAATTAACACAAAATTTACTGTGAAATGGCCAAACACTCGCGAACCACGAACGTTTGCGAGACAGAAAACAGAACGAAAAAGATCTACACAAACAAGGAATCAGAAAAACTCATGAAAGGTAAGGACAAAACGTTTTAAATATATAAATAGAATGAACTTAAAAGAAAAAAAATTATAAACTAATTAACTAAAACTATATGTTTCCCTTTATATTTCAACTAAACTTAACTAAAACTCCACCTAGAAAATTCATAACAATAATTTACTTCCAAAACAACTACAAAATCAACATTAACGAAAAATATAAAACAAGTAAATATCTTAACCAACAAATAGAGTTAACTGATGAAAATTAAAACATTTATTAAACAAGCAAAACATAACTAACAAATACTTTTGGTTTAAATAGCTTCTACAGACTTCAACAAAACAACATCAACGAAATAAAATACATGAACTAAAAATAGTAAGTCATCTTCATAACAAAGAAAGAAAAATAGAGACTAAGTGCCCCATTAAGATGGCGGGCGAATCGCCTACTGCCGGCCTGGCGGGGCGATCCGCCCGCCATCCATGCAACAAAGACCACCCACGATATTACCATGGCTGGGGGGTCCGCGGCGGACGGAAAGACCGTCCGCCACTTTTCCACCCGGTCGACTTGGGAGGAAAAAGGGTTCAATATGGTGGCAGTGTCTGTTAGACACCGCCAGCCAGATTACAATGGGGCGGAAACATGCCTTTCCATGGCGGCATAGCCGCCACGGAAAGGCATGCGGAGTTTACTTGTGGGGGCCCGTTGCGGGCCCCCAGGGACTCTGGGGGGTGGGTGATGCACATGGGGTACCTATGGTACCCCCCTGCATTTCAATGTACAACGTGGCAGGTACCGCACGGTGCCTGTCACGTTGTGCATTGAAAGGCACAACCTGCCTTTGTGGCATTGCTGTGGGCGGTGTGCCGCAATGTTTCAAATGCGCAATGCACCCGCCAGTGTGGCGGGCGCATCTTAATAGAGGGTACGGGACCACCATTAGCATTGCAGGCTGTCCCGATTCCCGGGGGTATGGTGGGCAAACTCTTGACCCCTAAACAAAATAAACAAACTTAGGGGCCTATTATGATCATGGGTGGATCGCCACTGCCGGGCTGGCGGTGCCACCACCGGTCCATCGGTGGCGATCCGCCTGCCAAATGTCCCTGTGACACCCCCTGCCATATTAGTATGGCGAGGGGCACCGCGGCGGACGGAAAGACCGTCTGCCGCTTTTCAGCTGGTCGGATTGCCGGCCGGGCGGAAAAGGCAGATAATATGGTGGCGGTGCATATTATGATGTATGCCGAAAAAGGCCTTTCCATGGCGGCAATGACATGGAAAGGCAGGCGGTCTTTGGCATTGGGGGCCCATTGCGGGCCCCCCATCTACAGGAACACCATCAGCGTCACGACCAATGCCGAAGACTCACTCACCGCCGCCGAACACTTACACTTCCAGATCCACACCGACCCCCAGACCACCCTCAGAGGAACCCTCATCTACCGACCCCCGGGCCCACGAACACAATTCAGCGAGACCATCGCCGACTTCATCAGCCCGCACGTCATAGTCTCTCCAGAGTACATCCTCCTAGGGGACCTGAACTTCCACCTGGAGAAAAACAATGACAGCAACACCACCACCCTGCTCGACAACCTCGCCAACCTCGGACTCAAGCAACTGGTGGACACACCCACCCACCTCGCCGGCCACACACTCGACCCCATCTTTTCCGCCAGCAACCACGTCTCCTTCAGCCACTCCTCCGGACTACACTGGACCGACCACAGCTGCATCCACTTCACCTTCAAAAAGACCATCTCCCACCACCAGACACCACAGATCCCCCGCAGATGCTGGAGCAAAGTCACCACAGACCAACTGACCGCATCGCTGAGCCAGAACCCACCTGCCGACACCCCCGACACCAACAATGCAGCACACAACCTCGCACAGTGGATCACCAACTGCGCCCACGACCTCACCCCTCTGAAGAAACCCCCCCAGGCAAGACTAGCAACAGAAAAACCGCATGGTTCACAGACGCCCTCAAAATCGCAAAGAAATCGTGCAGAATCCTCGAAAAATCCTGGCGCCACAAGCGAACACAAGAAAACATGACAGCCCTCAAGAGCGCCACCCGCGAATACCACCAGATGATCCGCACCACCAATAGGACATCTTTCAAAGAGCGGCTGGACAACAACGCCCACAACAGCAAGGAACTCTTCAGCATCGTCAAAGAGCTCTCCAATCCCAGCGCCAGCAACAACGACATCTCACCGTCACAAGACCTCTGCAACTCCCTCGCCACATTCTTCCACCGCAAGATCACAGACATACACAACAGCTTCGGACCCCAGACCCCACCCCAACCACCAAACCAACGACCCCCACCTCCAGCCTCAACGCATGGACCCCCATCAGCACCGAAGACACCTCCCACGTCATGAACAGCATCCACTCCGGCTCCCCCTCCGACCCATGCCCTCATCATATCTTCAACAAAGCCGACTTCATCATCGCACCCCACCTCCGGAACGTCATTAACAACTCCCTCACGTTAGCCACATTCCCTGAAAGATGGAAACACGCAGAAATCAACGCCCTACTGAAGAAACCAACAGCGGACCCCAAAGACCTCAGGAACTTCCGCCCCATCTCTCTCCTCCCCTTCCTGGCTAAAGTCATCGAGAAGACCCTCAACAAACAGCTGGCAGCATTCCTCGAAGAAAACAACTCGCTCGACCCATCCCAGTCCGGATTCCGAGCCAACCACAGCACCGAGACCGCCCTCATCGCAGCCACCGATGACATCAGGACCCTGATGGACAACGGAGAGACAGCCGGCCTCATCCTCCTCGACCTCTCAGCAGCCTTTGACACCGTCTGCCACCGCACCCTAATAACCCGCCTCTACAACACTGGGATCAAAGGAAAGGCCCTAGACTGGATCACATCGTTCCTCTCCGACAGAACCCAGAGAGTCTGCCTCCCACCCTTCCGCTCCGAGGCCTCCAAGATCATCTGCGGCATACCCCAGGGCTCCTCACTTAGCCCTACCCTCTTCAACATCTACATGAGCCCCCTCGCTGCCATCGCACGCAAACACAACATCAACATCATCTCTTACACCGACGACACCCAACTGAACTCTCCCTCACCAAAAACCCCCTCACCGCCAAAGCCAACTTCCAGGACGGAATGAAAGATGTCGCAGAATGGATGAAGCTCAGCCGTCTGAAGCTCAACTCGGAAAAGACGGAAGTCCTCATCCTCGGACAATCCCCATCCGCCTGGGACGACTCCTGGTGGCCCATGATGCTGGGCACCGCACCGATACCCACGGACCAGGCACGCAACCTGGGATTCATCCTGGACTCCTCCCTCACGATGACCAAGCAAGTCAACGCAGTCTCGTCCTTATGTTTCAACACCCTGCGCATGCTCCGAAAGATCTTCCGGTGGATCCCCACCGAAACCAGAAAGACGGTCACCCAGGCCCTCTTCACCAGCCAACTGGACTACGGAAACGCCCTGTACGCAGGAACCACAGGCAAACTTCATAAACGCCTTCAACGCATACAGAACGCCTCCGCACGACTCATCCTCGACATCCCTCGCCACAGCCACATATCTGCCCACTTGAAAAACCTGCACTGGCTCCCCGTCAGCAAGAAGAACACGTTCAGGCTGCTCACCCACGCACACAAAGCGCTCAACGACTTGGGCCCCTAATACCTCAACAACCGCCTGTCGTTCTACACTCCCACCCACCAGCTCCGCTCCACCAGCCTCGCCCTCCCCACCGTCCCTCGGATTTGCAGAATCACCACCGGAGGAAGATCGTTCTCCTACCTGGCAGCCAAGACATGGAACTCCCACCCCGCACACCTACGACTGACCCAGGACCATCTCAGTTTCAAGAAACTCCTCAAGACCTGGCTATTCGAGCAGTATCGGCACCTCCCTCCCTTCAGCGCCTTGAGACCCTCACTGGTGAGTAGCGCACTTTACAAATTGATTGATTGATTGATTGATTGATTGGGGGCTGGGGTGTGCATTTGGTCTTTGGCACACATAAGTTGGCAGGCACTGCGCGGTGCCTGTCACGTTATACATGCCAGTGCACAACATGCATATTTGACATTGCGGTGGGTGCTGCTTACAGCACCGCCGGCTGCAATGTCAAATATGTGGGATGCGACCGCCAGGGTGGCAGTCGCATTATAATGGGCCTGGCGGTACTGCCGCACCTTTGGCAGTCAGTCCCGTTTACCGTTACGGTGGCGGGCGGCGTAATGGGGCACTCAATGTGACACTTGAATAAAAATACCATTTTCCTTTTTAACCAACAGAAAAAAAGAAACTAGTAAATAAACCTCAAATATCGAAAATAAATGCAACAAGAAAAGCAAAACAAGATATATGTAACTATATTTTGAAATGTAATAATTATGTAAACATCTTTACTCTTCAATTCTTAGGGGCCGATTAGGATGGTGGCAGGGCCACCATGGTAGGGCCGGCGGTGCCGGTCATTCCGTCATCACTCGGCAATTTACCCACCGCCCAATTAGGGTGGCGGTCGCTACCGCGGAGGATGCAAAGTTCGTCTGCCACTTCACTGCCGACGGCAATCACTCCGATTGCCTGGCGGTCGGTGCAGGGTGCCTAAAATGGTGGCGTCCATCAAATTAGGATGTTTGTTAAAACAGCCTTTCCATGTCGGCGGGGCCGCCATGGAAAGGCTGGCGGGGATTTGGTTTGGGGCCCGTTGTGGCTTGCTTTGGGGGGAGGTGTTGCTGCACTGGGGGGCCTGCAGTTCCCCGCATTGCGTGGCAGGCACCGAGCCGTTCCTCCCACATAGTGCAGGGAAATGCACAGCATCCCATTTTAACATTGCGTACCCAATGTTAAAAGCCCTGAATGGGCCCACCATAATGCCGGGCGCATTGTAATTGCAGTGGTGGGGCCGCCACATGACTGGCAGGCGGTCCCATAAACCACAACGATGGCGGGCGGACTCATGTCCGCCTGCCATCGTAATGAGCCCCATAATAATTAATAAATACACCCACACACACACACATATATATATATATATATATATATATATATATATATATATATATATATATGTGTGTGTGTGTGTGCGTGTGTGTGTGTGTGTATTTATTAATTATTATGGGGCTCATTACGATGTTAAATACACACACACACACATATATATATAGGAGAGTTCCTGTTTGCCTGGGCATACCTTTGAAAAAGTTTGAGGAAGCAAACGAAATGCGTCAGGTTACCTGCCCAACTGGTCTGAGACATTGCTTTTAGCAAGTTGTTGCATGTGCGGCTCTGCTTCCTTACCAAAAGGAGGAGAACAGTGGTGATATTAAGCGGCGTGGTCCTGCCGCAAGAGCAACGCACAACCAGCGAGAGCGCCGTCATTACCCGACTTTGGACTAACACCTGCTCACTCGGTAAAACGAATCCCAGGGTAATGGGCTGCCGCCAAACACCGGAGTTTGGTATGGTTCCGAGCAGCCCGAAAATAAAGGACTGCATTTGGAGCAACATTTCTGGAATTCACAACATTCCAGCGACACAGTAAAATTATGGGCACAACCCCCAACGAATAACTGCAGCAAACAGGAAAAAATGGGACTAAATCGTCCATCATGCCTGGCTACGAACACCTGTGGACGTCCACTAGAGGGCCGGCAAGGTTAAAAGAAACACCCACTGTATCCCGAGGAGAGTTCCTGTTTGCCTGGGCATACCTTTGAAAAAGTTTGAGGAAGCAAACGAAACGCGTCAGGTTACCTGCCCAACTGGTCTGAGACATTGCTTTTAGCAAGTTGTTGCATGTGCGGCTCTGCTTCCTTACCAAAAGGAGGAGAACAGTGGTGATATTAAGCGGCGTGGTCCTGCCGCAAGAGCAACGCACAACCAGCGAGAGCGCCGTCATTACCCGACTTTGGACTAACACCTGCTCACTCGGTAAAACGAATCCCAGGGTAATGGGCTGCCGCCAAACACCGGAGTTTGGTATGGTTCCGAGCCACCCGAAAATAAAAGACTGCATTTGGAGCAACATTTCTGGAATTCACGACATTCCAGCGACACAGTAAAATTATGGGCACAACCCCCAAAGAATAACTGCAGCAAACAGGAAAAAACGGGACTACATCGTCCATCATGCCTGGCTACGAACACCTGTGGATGTCCACTAGAGGGCCGGCAAGGTTAAAAGAAACACCCACTGTATCCCGAGGAGAGTTCCTGTTTGCCTGGGCATACCTTTGAAAAAGTTTGAGGAAGCAAACGAAACGCGTCAGGTTACCTGCCCAACTGGTCTGAGACATTTCTTTTAGCAAGTTGTTGCATGTGCGGCTCTGCTTCCTTACCAAAAGGAGGGGAACAGTGGTGATATTAAGCGGCGTGGTCCTGCCGCAAGAGCAACGCACAACCAGCGAGAGCGCCGTCATTACCCGACTTTGGACTAACACCTGCTCACTCGGTAAAACGAATCCCAGGGTAATGGGCTGCCGCCAAACACCGGAGTTTGGTATGGTTCCGAGCAGCCCGAAAATAAAGGACTGCATTTGGAGCAACATTTCTGGAATTCACAACATTCCAGCGACACAGTAAAATTATGGGCAAAACCCCCAAAGAATAACTGCAGCAAACAGGAAAAAACGGGACTACATCGTCCATCATGCCTGGCTACGAACACCTGTGGATGTCCACTAGAGGGCCGGCAAGGTTAAAAGAAACACCCACTGTATCCCGAGGAGAGTTCCTGTTTGCCTGGGCATACCTTTGAAAAAGTTTGAGGAAGCAAACGAAATGCGTCAGGTTACCTGCCCAACTGGTCTGAGACATTGCTTTTAGCAAGTTGTTGCATGTGCGGCTCTGCTTCCTTACCAAAAGGAGGAGAACAGTGGTGATATATATATATATATATATATATATATATATATATATATATATATATATATATATATATATTACCTACTGGCGATAGCCAGTAGGTATATATAGTTAGGATTTTTTTCCTATGGGATTTTTGAAAATTCTATGTCAAATAACTTTGGCGTTTGAGGACAGAATTGGCTGAAATTTTCAGGAAAATGGAACATTTTGTTTCTGAGCAGCCCCTGAAAATGTGGGGGGGTTTCGTCAAGGGGGGGCCGAGAAAAAAGGGGGGTCCCAAAACTTGTTTTTCCCATGCAATTTTCCATAGGGCGGTTGGCCTCACTTTTAGCCTGAACGGCTGAATGGATTTACACCAAACTTGGCAAAATTGTAGGGACTGGTAGCCCGATGTGCCTTTGCTATGTCTCAAGATATAGGCTCCAGTGGTTTTTACGAAAATTTACTTTGAAAAATATATATTGGGCTACATTGGGCTATATATATGTTGGAGCCCAAATGTAGCCCAATGTAGCCCAATGTAGCCCAATGTAGCCCAAAGATGGCCACCAGAGACAAAAAAAACAAATGTAGCCCAAATATCAGCCAGATGTAGCCCAACTATAGCCCAATGACAGAATGTCCCAGAGTGTTCTAAAGAACAACTAGAGTGCTAACAGTCCTACTTATTACAAAGGTATGGCACACCTGAAGCCATCTTGATTGGAATAAAGTGGTAACTCTTAAAACATTTAATTTAAAAAGGAACAAAATGAGTGGGTTCATTTTGCCATAGAAAGTATGATTAGCGAATATATGACGAAATCCCGCATACCATCAGTCCGCAAAAAAAATCCCGCATGTACTATTAGGCCGCAAATTAAAATAACGAAAACTTTTAGAACGAATATGCCTTTAGCATACACTAAACAACTAAACTACCCTAAACCCTAAAACACTACCCCCAGCATGACCCTACACTACACAAACAGTACAACACTACCCTAAACCCTAAAACACTACCCCCAGCATGACCCTACACTACACAAACACTACAACACTACCCTAAACCCTAAAACACTACCCCTAGCATGACCCTACACTACGCAAACACTACAACACTACCCAAAACCCTAAAACACTACACCCCAGCATGACCCTACACTACGCAAACACTACAACACTACCCTAAACGCTAAAACACTACCCGCAGCATGACCCTACACTACACAAACACTACAACACAACCCTAAACCCTAAAACACTACCCCCAGCATGACCCTACACTACGCAAACACTACAACACAACCCTAAACCCTAAAACACTACCCCCAGCATGACCCTACACTACGCAAACACTACAACACTACCCTAAACCCTAAAACACTACCCCCAGCATGACCCTACACTACGCAAACACTACAACACTACCCAAAACCCTAAAACACTACACCCCAGCATGACCCTACACTACGCAAACAATACAACACTACCCTAAACCCTAAAACACTACCCCCAGCATGACCCTACACTACGCAAACACTACAACACTACCCAAAACCCTAAAACACTACACCCCAGCATGACCCTACACTACGCAAACACTACAACACTACCCTAAACCCTAAAACACTACCCCCAGCATGACCCTACACTACGCAAACACTACAACACTACCCTAAACCCTAAAACACTACCCCAGCATGACCCTACACTACGCAAACACTACAACACTACCCTAAACCCTAAAACACTACCCCCAGCATGACCCTACACTACGCAAACACTACAACACTACCCTAAACCCTAAAACACTACCCCCAGCATGACCCTACACTACGCAAACACTACAACACTACCCAAAACCCTAAAACACTACCCCCAGCATGACCCTACACTACGCAAACACTACAACACTACCCAAAACCCTAAAACACTACCCCCCAGCATGACCCTACACTACGCAAACACTACAACACTACCCAAAACCCTAAAACACTACCCCCAGCATGACCATACACTACGCAAACACTACAACACTACCCAAAACCCTAAAACACTACCCCCAGCATGACCCTACACTACGCAAACACTACAACACTACCCAAAACCCTAAAACACTACACCCCAGCATGACCCTACACTACGCAAACACTACAACACTACCCAAAACCCTAAAACACTACCCCCAGCATGACCCTACACTACGCAAACACTACAACACTACCCAAATCCCTAAAACACTACCCCCAGCATGACCCTACACTATGCAAACACTACAACACTACCCTAAACCCTAAAATACTACACCCCAGCATGACCCTACACTACGCAAACACTACAACACTACCCAAAACCCTAAAACACTACCCCCAGCATGACCCTACACTACGCAAACACTACAACACTATCCTAAACCCTAAAACACTACACCCAGCATGACCCTACACTACGCAAACACTACAACACTACCCTAAACCCTAAAACACTAGCCCCAGCATGACCCTACACTACGCAAACACTACAACACAAAGCTAAACCCTAAAACACTACCCCCAGCATGACCCTACACTACGCAAACACTACAACACTACCCTAAACCCTAAAACACTACCCCCAGCATGACCCTACACTACGCAAACACTACAACACAACCCTAAACCCTAAAACACTACCCCCAGCATGACCCTACACTAAACAACCACCACAACTCTACACTACACTAACACAACAATACACTACACAACACTACACTACACTACACAATCACTAACCCACGAAAAAATTAACACAAACCCACTTACCTCTCTCGTCATCGTGGTTTTCACAACGCAAATGCATTTACATACATGCCTTTAAAACGTAATTCTTTGTAAAGGCATGCGCGATAAATGCACATGCGTTTTGAAAAAATGCGGAATAATGGTATGCGAGGTCAATGACCTTGCGGGATAATGGTATGCGGACTGAAAGTCTGCGGGATAAAAAATGCGGGAAAATGGCTGCAAACCATGATTAGCAGCAGACTTCCCTGGTGAGCACTAGCTTTACTACAGTGATCTAATGAGCAACTAGAGTGCTAACATTCAGAATTTATGGCAAATGTGTGACACATCTGAATGCCTTCTTGATAGAACCAAAGTAAACAAGCATTGAAAATGCAATAGATCTCGCCCTCGTTTAAGTTAAAGCCATTCTGTTTGTAATGAGGTGGCTTTTTAGCTTTGCTTTTTTTAGTGTTTTTAAAACTTTCATGTAAATAACATGCATATGTATGCATATATGTATATGTATGCATGCATTTATATTTATATAGATATGCAGATTATAAATGTTTATATATGTATATTACCTACTGGCGATAGCCAGTGGGTATATATAGTTAGGATTTTTTCTCTATGGGATTTCTGAAAATTCTATGTCTAATAACTTTGGCGTTTGTGGACGGAATTGGCTGACATTTTCAGGAAAATGGCACATTTTGTTTCTGAGCAGCCCCTGAAAATTTGGGGGGGTTTCGTCAAGGGGGGGCCGAGAAAAAAGGGGGGTCCCAAAACGCGTTTTTCCCATTCATTTTTCTATAGGGCGGTTGGACTCACTTTTAGCTCGAACGGCTGAATAGATTTACATGAAACTTGGCAAAATTGTAGATATGGTTTGCCCGACGTGCCTTTGCTATGTCTCAATATATGTGCTCCAGTGGATTTTGAGAAATTAACGTTTAAAAAAATATATATATCTGTGACAGCGCTCCGGTTAGCGCCCCGGTTCGCGTACCTGACGCGTAACGGAACTTCGCGAAGCGAAGCTGATTGGCTCTCCGGTGTCTGTCAACATTCTAAACAGTCCGGAGCGGCCGCCATCTTGTCTCTCGGTACGATCGAGAGACAAGATGTGGTGAAAAACGAAGGGGGAAATGAAGGAAAGGGGGCAAGGTAGACCACTCCTGACCCCCTAGGATTGATGAGGGGGATATTAAAGTGCCCCGCGGGGCAAAAAAAAAAAATATATATATTTTGCGATTTTACGCCGTAGAGGCGCGTCCCGGTACGCGAACCGGGCAGCTCACCGGGCAGCTAACCGGGCAGCTAACCGGCAGCGTAGCTGTCAACATTGTAAACAGTCCGGAGCGGCCGCCATCTTGTCTCTCGGTAGGTTCGAGAGACAAGATGTGGTGAAAAAAGAAGGGGGAAATGAAGGAAAGGGGGCAAGGTAAACCCCTCCTGACCCCCTAGGATTGATGAGGGGGATATTAAAGTCCCCCGCGATTTTTCGCGGTAGAGGCGCTTCCCGGTACGCGAACCGGGCAGCTAACCGGCAGCGTAACGGGAGTCCGCCATCTTGTGTTTTTGGAGCGTCCGGTTCGCGTACCGGGTAGCGTCCCGGTAAGCGTAACAAGGGGAAAACCAAGAGAAACAGTAAAAAAAAAATTTAAGGGAATAGATTTCCAGCAAACTTGGCAAAATTGTAGGGACTGTTTGTTTGATGTGCCTTTGCAAGGCCTCAAGATATGTGCACGTGTGGATTTTGTCTAATTAAGGTTAAAAAATATATATATATCTGTAAGCGTGCTCCGGCACGCTTACGTTACGGGTTTTGTTTGCGCTGCAGAGCCGATACGTCACGGTTATGCGACGCGTCATGAGGCGTCTCACGTGGCTACGTGATACGTCACGTAATAAAGAATATATTTTACAGCTATAGATATTAGCTTTTAAAAAACCATTGAAATTCACTGAAAAAACCATAGGTTATAGACCATATATAGTTAGGAATTTGAATTTACAAAACCTTGAAAATTCACTGAAAAAACCATAGGTTAGAGACCATATATAGTTAGCTGGACATTTTATTGACATAAAACCAATGAAATTCCATATATAGTTAGTTGCACTAACTATATATCGCGCACCCGCAATCCACTGCTGATGATGTCACATATTACATCATTCATGACATGGTCAGTGACATCACTGATGACATCACTGATGACATCTCAAATGACATCACTGATGACATCACTGATGACATCTCAAATGACATCACTGATGACATCATGACACACCAATACCAGTTACTACATACGCACTCACTGATTCCTACGTCTACACACACATTCACTCATTCACCCATACAATCACTCATACATACAGTCACTCATTATTACAACACTATCATATGCACTCATACACCTATGCAGACACTCACACACTGCCACTCATCCATGGAGTTACTCACACACCTAGTCAGTCCTGTAAAGAATCAATCACACTTCCATTTCCTCATCTATACAGTTAAACACAGAACACCATACTTCAGTGACATCACTGATGACATCACTGATGACATCTCAAATGACATCACTGATGACATCTCAAATGACATCACTGATGACATCATGACACACCAATACCAGTTACTACATACGCACTCACTGATTCCTACGTCTACACACACATTCACTCATTCACCCATACAATCACTCATACATACAGTCACTCATTATTACAACACTATCATATGCACTCATACACCTAGTCAGTCCTGTGAAGAATCAATCACACTTCGATTTCCTCATCTATACAGTTAAACACAGAACACCATACTTTTCACACATATACTAACACATACTTACTCTCTTATACAATCACTGATACAAGTACACATTGATATGTACAGAGTCACACACCTCCCAGCCAGCCACACACACACTCAGTCTTCCATACATCCACTCATTCTTCAATATGTAAAACATATTTAAACTTTACAAAAACACACAGACACTAGATGATGTCATCAGTGATGTCATTTGAGATGTCATCAGTGATGTCATCAGTGATGTCATTTGAGATGTCATCAGTGATGTCATCAGTGATGTCACTGACCATGTCATGAATGATGTAATATGTGACATCATCAGCAGTGGATTGCGGGTGCGCGATATATAGTTAGTGCAACTAACTATATATGGAATTTCATTGGTTTTATGTCAATAAAACGTCCAGCTAACTATATATGGTCTCTAACCTATGGTTTTTTCAGTGAATATATATATGTGTGTGTGTGTGTGTGTGTGTGTGTGTGTGTATTTATTAATTATTATGGGGCTCATTACGATGTTAAATACATACACACACACACACATACACAAAACTCTAACTAGGGATCAGACTCGGCAACTCTGGGGATTAGCTTGCCTCATCTCCACAACGGCCCCCCACATACGCCGGGGATGCCTGGTTTCACCTTGGAGATACCCAGTAGGGACCATCTCACAGGGAAAGCCAGGATGGGTTCCCCAGCGGTCTATAGGGCAGAGATACTCCTTCGGGAGTCGATTCTATCGCGTTCGAAACCCACAATTAATTAATATACTTTTTACCAAACCAACGAAGCAAAAATAACAGCCTTGCTTGACTACCTTGAAACCTTTCTCTTCTAGGCGTTGCTCTGGCTTAAGTTTCCTTTTTCCAAGTACACGGCGGGACACTCTGCCAAGTATCTGCACGCGATATAAATATATATAACATTACATAACTACTTTGAAGAAACCTGGGTAGGAAGGCTACATAGGTCAGGGCACCAAAGAGAATCAAGGGGCTGCTTACGATTGCGGGCAGACTTAAGTCCGCCCGCCATCATAGTGGATATTGGAACTGCCCGCCATTCATGCAGTGGTCCTGCACTCCATATTACGATGCGACCGCCACCATAACTGTCATATTTTGCACTTTAACATTGCGGCGGGTTGCCAAAAATGCATGTCATGATGGTCAGTCAGTCAAGAATACATTATTCGGCAACTTAATGTCATAAAAGAAAACATTACATTCAAAAACTGCATTTCATTTAAAAAAGAAGCCTATCATAGTATTAAAATAGTGACCAAAAATGCATGTCAAGCATTTCACTGCACTACGTAGCAGGAACCACGCAGTGCAGTGAAATTATAGGGGGGTACCATGGGTACCTCCTCAGTGCACCAACACCTCCTCCCAACACCAGGAGGGCCGCAGTGGGCCCCTTAAATCAATCCCCATCAGAAGGGCAGCATCAGAGAGGCAACTTCATAATCTGGCAGACGGTGCCTGCTAGGCACCACAAACATTTTACCCATCATGACCACTCTGCCAGGCGAGCGAAACGATTGCCTGTAGTGAATCGGCGGTGTGCATTCTATGCACCCTCCACGGTACTGGTCCGGATTCCCTTGCCCTCATTATTCGGCGGGCGGAGAATCGTCGTTCAATGGCGGAGGGCTCTCCACCACAAGGCTGGTGGTGGCGGACCTTCCGCCATCGTAATCAGCCCCCAAAGTTCCAATTCCCCTGGTGGAACGTCTATGATAGCACCCTAACACAAAAAGCTAACACAAATAATGCAGGATAATGCCTTCCAATCCTCAATAGGAAGAGGACAACCAACTTTGCACAAACTAATAGACGCCATCAAAAAAGAACAGAGCTATCAAGAACTAAGACTCGATCAATCCCTCACTAAAATAGGTCCCAAACTTAGTAAGTATACAAAAACAATGTGCGAATACTTCCAACACAAAACTCAACTCTAGCCAGACACCAAAGGACTAGAATACCTATAAAAAATTAGCCAAATCTATACATAACAAAAAACAATAGAAAACAATGCAGCAATTTAAAATTACAAAACATTTAAACAACATATTTCTACTCTTTTTTAAATTAATAATTATAATTATGTCATTTAAATTTTTTAAAGTGCATTAAAATATATGACATAATTATTAGAATAAACAAGAAACAAGCAAACCAAATATTACCAAAAACATTTCCCACCCATAATAATAAAAAATTACTTACAGTTGTGTTGCAGAAGATAGTCCTCAAAAACAAACAAATCCGTGGTAGATAAATCGAAACACGAATCCATTCACAAGGAAAGCCCCCCAAAAATACAGAAATGCAACTATAGAAAAAAGGCTCCAACAACGCAATCCTCTCAATTACAAAAGCCTCAAAAACTTGCTTAAAAAAGCACTAAAACAAACCGAAAAATAAAAGGAAATGTAAAAAAGTAACTTGTTTCAAAGAAACAAAATACATTTTCCTTTAAAAAAAAAAAGTGTCTTCTGCACCATCCCTTAACAAAACGGGAAACCTGCAAAGAAAAACACCCTCCCGCAATAATATACAACCACACATATTAATTACAACATTAAATACAAAATATCTTAAATAAACATCACATAACTAACACTATAGAAGACTCTTCAAAACTAAGTTAAACACATCAAACACTAAACTACCAAAAAACGAACATTTAACACCCTAACAAGTCTAAGTACACTGCTACTAACTCCTCTCTGCTCTAAAACTACCTTAAAACTAAATTTAATTAAATCAAATTTACTAACACTTCCAATATCTCACTCCCTGATATTTCTCGAGAGAGAAATTCTTGACTAGCCTCTGTTAACTGCGGCAATAGTTTCTCCTTGAGTCAGCTATCTGTAAGGTCATCCACCCCATGGAGATCTTCATGATATAGATCTTGAAAGAACCCTGTGAAAACCTGTTCTATTTTGTCTTTTTCCTCCTTTGTGTACCCATCTTAATCTTACTGATATACATATTGGCTCTATCAGATCTTGACTTCTTGGCAAGAAGCTTATCACAGTTCTCCCCTTTATCAAACTCCCTCATCTTGCTTAACTCCCACTTTTGGTGTAAAATTTCTTCAGTTTTAAGTTTAAATTTTAGTTGACACTCCTCCACTTTTTTTACCCACTGCTCTTTCTCCTGGTCTTCAGGGGGTCTCGCCCTCAACTCAGCTTCGGCCCTCGCTATCTGCTGTTCTAAGTTGGCCAATTCTTCCCTCTCTGACCTGGCCCACGCTGATACTGCCCCTTTTAGTGTCCCTCTCAGCCAAGCCTAAAAGGCATCCCAGACAATATACAGTGGGGCAGTCCCAAGATTATTATGGAAGACTATTCCAGTTTCAAACTTCAAAAAGCTTGGCATAGAAGATAGCAGGAGAAACCTCCTATTCAGTCTCCATCTTCTTAAAGAGAAATCCGGAGGAAAATCTAGTTTAAAAACCATAGCACCATGATCCGATAATCGAATGGGCATGTATTTGATTAAGAGGACCCTGTGTATATCCACATGCTCCATAAAAACATAATCTAACCTGGAGTAATGAGAGTTCTTTTTACTATAAAAGGAATACTCCTTAACCTCACTATGTTTTTTTCTCCACACATCACATAAGTTGAAACTTTTTAAGATGTTCAGGAGATGTGCTTTTACACGAGGGGCTGCTATCTGAGTGCGAGGGGAGGACCTATCTAGCCTATTATCTAAGAGTACATTAAAATCTCCGGCCAGGATCAGAGGAGCTTCAAAGTCGGCAAGGGCCAAACAGACACTATTCAGAGGGGAGATATCATCCTCGTTAGGCCCATAAAAGCTAACCAGGGTCTGTTTAACCCCCCTAAACTTAATCTCAACAATGAACCAGCGTCCTCTGAAATCTACCTGGAACTTAGTTACCTCTACTCCAGAGTTTCTTTTTAGTAGTATCGCAGTCCCTTTAGAGCAACATTGCTGATCCGAAGCTACAATTGTGTCCACCCATTTATATTTACTGAATAGTGCCTTGCACTCTGCTTGTAGGAGGTGGGTCTCCTGAAGCAAAAGGAGTTTAGCTGAGCTAATGCTTAAATACCGAAGAATCAATTGTTGTCTTCTTATAACTCTCAAGCCATTAACATTCCAGATAAGACATTCAAGATGTTGATTTCCATCCTGGGTGGGCCTATCCCCCAACATAGATCTGATTCCACCTTCTACAGTAGCTAATAGAGGTTGTAATGCCACATGCTTTTACTATATATTTTTTTTATTTTTTAGTTTTTCCCAATGCTCCCCACCAAACAACGTGAACGTTTTCCCAACACCCCCCAAATCCCCCCCAACCCGCCGGAACCCTCCCATGCTACCTATCGGCAATGAGTATTACCTGTTTGAGCCTAGAGCCTCTAGCCTCTGTGTATCTAGTATAGTGTTAAAAATAAAAGTGGATGCTTTTTCACTGACCCCCCACCTTATACAGCTGCATTTTATTGTGCCAAAAAGCTGTCTACCTCCTCGGGAAACCTAAAGTTATGCATTTTGTTTGCTAGAACCACTTTTAAGAAGGCTGGAAACCGCAGCTGCTCCTTGGCCCCTAAATCCTTCAACGCATCCATTCGTTTTCCCAGCTCCCATCTCCTATCCTCTGTGACCCAGGAAATATCCAAACGGATTCTAAAGGAGGCGCCTTGCACTTGAATAGACTTAATTTTAAGAGCCGCCCCAGTAACTTCTCCTTAAGAGTGTAAGACTTTATGTAAACCAAAATCTTTCTAGGTTTTTTCCGAGCCGAGTTTAACCTGATGGGTTCTCTGCGAATTCGCTGTATTTCTGCCTCCCAGACTGAGGTAGATGCAGTCTGTGGAAAGGCATTGGTCGGCATATTAATGACATAAGATTTTAGAATATCTCCTTCCAGCACTTCTTTTAGGTCTAAAATCCTAATGTTGTTCCTCCTTGACATATTTTCCAGTCTCTCCAATCTCTCTGCCATTTCCCGCTCTCTCTCTTTTAATCTCAATACCTCTTGAGCGTTGTCCTTAACCTCCTTCCCGAGGCTCCCTACTTTTTGTTCAAGGTCATCCATCCTGTGAGTGAATGCCAGGAGGTTTTCTTCTAGGCAGGTACAGGTGTCTTGTATTTTTGTTTTATTCGCTTCCGAGGTAGAAAAGCGTGCCCCCATTTCCAGAGTCAGCCGTTTTAGTAGCCCCTGAACCGTTTCTGCACTTTGGAGTTCCTCTTCCAACGGGGCAGACCCTGCCTCCTCAGGTTCTTCTTGTCTTTCCTCCCCACTCAGTACTCAGAGGTGCAAAACGATTAGAGAGTATGATAGAAGAGTCCACCACCTCTCTACTTTCCTCTACTGTGACAATAGTACCACTCCGCCTTACGGGGTAAGGATTGCCCTGAGAATTGGCCATGAAATAGGACCGAAGTGATGGGACTACCTTTATGGGGGCTAAGTTCTTAGTTTTCTTTCGGCAATGTGCAGGCGTAAGCTTGACTGATTTATTAGCTGGTTTGTTAGCTTTGTTCACTACCTGCCTCTGTTTGGCTTTTTGTCTGGCTTCAACTTGATCATGCTCCGTAACTTGGTGTTGCTGTAGTGGTTGGTGCCCCCCCAAGAACTTGCGTCATCTTAATTTATACTTTCTCCCACCGGGTCGACTCGGTGTATAAGATAGAGGGAGAGGTGGTGGCGCTAGGAGTGACAATAAAGGTAGAAATAGGACCTAAATAGGGTGAGAAGTCAAAGTTTGCTGTATATAACTGCACCTCTCTTACATCCTCCACGGCCTTTGGTACACCGAGCTGTTGAACAGATTGTAGACTAACTACCTCCATGGGATAAAAGTGTGGTACATATCTTAATTTTGAAGATTTTTTCCGGCACTCCAGAAGGTAAACAGAGGAGTCGGAAAAGGGAAACGATCTTAGTCTTGCCACTCTAAATGGGTCTGTACCTAGCTGTAAATAGGAGCCCTGCTTTGACCCGAACTCGCCCTTGCTAGTTGTAATATGGGCGGCGACCCTGGCTAAGCCCAGGCTGTAGAGAATATCTCCCCCACGATGCTCCACAAGTGGCCCTGCAGCTCTATGGAACATGACAGCCGGATTTTCAAGCATCAAGAAAAAAGGCTAGTATGACTTATAATACAATGCGGAGGTCTAAAACACTTTTTCTTTCCTCTCCCAGTATGTGCAGCTCAAATACAGTGCGCTCAGAGTTAACTCCAGCCTGCTCCTGGAGACAAACTTTTCAGCAGCTTTTCAAAAAACAGTTTCCGCTACTTTTCATGCACTCCCCCACCCAGCTTACCTCGAGTGAACTCATTCTGTCTCCCTTTCCACCCCGCGAGGTCTTCTCCCCCCAACCAAACTTATGGCAGCTCGCGAACAACGGGAGCCCAGGAGGGGCCAGAAGTCCTCAGAGGCACTCCCCGGAAGGCCAAACGAAGACCGCAAACCGCAGACAACTCTGAGCGGCTCAGAGGAGACACAAAAGCAAACTGAAATGCCGAAGCTAAACACGGGCGGGTGGAAGCCTCCAACCAAACCGTGCCAGTCTCCGCGCTCACCCGGGGGTCAGCAGCAGACCTTGGCGTCGGCGTGCACAGACTCCGCGGTCACCGGCGGTCTCTGGCCTCTGCGGTCCCCGGTCTGGGTGAACTGCACCTCGGCAGCAGCGGCGGCAGTCAACACAGTGAGGGGAAGGAAAAAAAAAAAAAAAAAAGTCAATATCGCATCCCGGCAGTGGAGGCTATCTGGGCGCACGACTCGTGACCGGCTCCTAGCTGGCCACCATGTTCCCGCCGGTCTCTGGGCTCACGACTCGCGACCGGCTCCTAGCTGGCCGCCCGATGTACTCACCATTAACATATAAAATTACAAGAAGACTATTGTAAATGTGTAAACAATATAACAATGTTTAAGAAAAAAATATGATACAAAAATATATTTGTGAAACAAATTTGTAAATTATTTAATATAATAAATATTACTTTTTAAATCAATATTTATTATACTAAATAATAAAAACAAAATGTACAAACTGTAAGTATAAAATACATATTATATAATGTTATGATTTTTTTTATCTAAAATGTATTAAAAAACATGTAAAAACAAATGTATTGCAGTGTTTTTCGTTTTCTTTAAAATATATATTAAATAACAAAAATCAAAAAGTCTATAATGAAAGAACTGAAATATACTTTACTACAACATGACTATGCTTCATAAAAATGTATAATTTTTCAAAACAGTTAAAGATATGTTTGTACAAATATATTTGTAATGTTGCAAATGTGCATTAAAAATATATGGTATGGTAATCTTTATTGCTTAATTAATTAAAATGTTAGCAATCTGTACAAAAACACATATTTAGAACAAATTCATATTTCATTTAAAACTAAAACTCTATATTCTTGGTCTTGGAATTTCCTATTTACAATACACACACAATGCAAACAACGGAAAAATAATGGAAAAATAAAATAAAAGGGTTGTGGGGTAACGGGTACTACTTGGCAGAGTCCACCCGTTAAAAGTCAGTTACAGGCTTGTTTGATTTGGCCATTAAAGCTATTCGAGCATGATAGATGAATTTTTCAAAGTTGGCCATATGCTTCACTGTGTCCAGCAGGTATAGTTGGAAAACAGCCTCTTCTGCCGTCCGTACTCCTATTTGGAGGAGGATAGGTCTTAGATAGATTCTTCGAACTGTCAGGAGGACAGGATAGCATAGTAAAATATGAGATAAAGATTCCCGCTTATATTGACAGAGTCGACATTCCTTGATCTCTGGAGCAGCTTTAACAGATGGATATAGCTGTTTTAAGGGGAGCGCATGGAGTCTTGCAGACAGGATCCTTTGAAGGGCTTGCCGGCCCACCGACTGTACCAAGTGAGGTTTTAGACCATTTAAAATATGCGGGGAGCTTTGAGTATCGTGGAAGCCTCTGATTGTGAAGGCTTCGATGTCCAGGTTTCGTGAACGAGTTCTTACTTGTTTTCTCATGACTGCTTTTATGTTTGTGTATTTTATTATGTTGGGATCCCAGTTTTCTATTGCTAGTTCCAGATGTTCTTTAGCTAAAGTCAGGCAGTCCGACCAGGGGTTACCAGATTTTGTGAATATTTTATTTATTACTTGCTTCATCGAATTCTCTGGAGCTGCTGTCGTTAGATAAAAGTATTTTGCCATGCCTGCCAATTCTTCCAAGAATTGTCGGGTAAGATTAAATTCAAGGCGAATTAGGGTATTTCTTGTACATGCTGGTAGACAGAATAGCTTTTTATATGCTGCGCAATTAAGCTTTTCAAGGTCTTGCGACAGTTTTCCTGGAAACGCCTGTATACCGTAATTGACTGAAGGTAGTAGTTTAGCTTTCAAGACCCGTTGGATTGCCACGGTGGTCGGGCTTTCCAAGGTTGCGTTTAATTTGCAAATTGCATAGGTTACCATTTGGCTTTCTGCATAAGCTTGAGTCGATGAGCGTGAGGCCTGCCGGTTTCACTAAGCCATACTCCAAGGTAATTATATGCTTGAGTCGTGGATAACGTGAGCGATCCCAGTCTCCATTTTGTTAATTACTTGTTTGGGTATCTGCCAAAAATCAGTATTTTGGATTTTGATTGGTTTGCCACCAGTTTATTTTTGGCGTTGTAGATTGCTAGGGCAGTTAGCCCTATTTGAAGGCCGACTTTTGTATGATCCAATATGACCAGATCGTCGGCATACTGCATCAATTGAAGTCTGGTTTCCCCGATCTTCGGAGTCACCAGGTTTGCTCCCTTAAGGGCTTTGCCCAAATCAGCTGTGTATAAATTGAAAAGGTGCAGGGCAAGGACACACCCCTGCTTTAGGCCTTGATCTGTGCCAATTTTTTCCGTGGCTGATTGGCTCGAAAGTTTGACTCTTACCCACGTCTGGGTGTACAGAGATCTGATGGCTTGTAAAAGTTTCGGACAGATGTTCCAACCTGCCAGTTTGGTCCATAGGATGTTCCGGTCGACACCATCGAATGCTGCCGTGTAATCAATAAAGCAGGCAAACAGAGGTTGGGCACCCTGGGCCGTTGATTGTTGAGCAAGGTATGAGAGCACTATGATATTATCTATGGTTGAGCCTCCCGGGCGGAAACCCGTTTGGTGGAAGGGGAGCAGGTTTTCCTTGGTTGCCCAATTTGTTAGTTCTGTAAGGAGAGAGCTTGCATATGCTTCACCTTCCACATCCAGTAGGGCGATCATTCGATAGTTCTTTGGGTCGACGCATGCCCCTTTTTTGTGGATTGGGTGTAGCAGGGATCCCCTCCAGGAGTCCGGGACGTCCGTCATGAGTCTGCACTCCGCATACAGCAGACTCAGGCTCTCAGTCCAAAAGTTGATGTCCTCTCTGAAGAGAGAGCCAGGGAGGCCGTTTGGTCCAGGTGCCCCATCGGGGCGTATTTTTTTCAAGATTGCTCTCAGAGCCTTGTTTCCAGCTGGTGTTGCATTGGCATTAAGGGGCGTTGGTTCTGTTAATTTGTCAATTAGCCGGTCATCAAGAGAGGATTTTTTACTTGGGTTTGTTTCCCAGTCGTTAGTATAGAGGGATTTTACGTGGGCTACCCACGTGCTCGCATCAATCGAATTCTCTCTATTGCAAGACCCCTGGCTGAGTTTGTTTATATAATGCCAAAATTCTTTGTCTTGGAAAGAGCGAGCAGTTTGAAGATTGTCAGCCATTTTTGCTCAGTTGCCTCATGTTTCACTTGCCAGACGATTTTTTTATGAGCCTTGGCCGCCTCCTGTAAACCCTTTTTGTCGATTATTGTTCCAGTTGCCCTGTAAGCCCTGCGTTTGGAATTGAGCACTTTTTTGGAGCCCTTTATTGCAGGATGGAATTCCAGTTTGTGTACAGTGTTGTCACGAGCTCTTTGATTAGTGTTCCCTCGGAGCTGTTGGGCAAGGTCGTATGCCAGGGCACCCCATTCTCCAATTCTTCCCTGGTCCTTATGGTCAGTCTGCCACCCTTTCCATGATGATTTCCATTCGGCAAATTTATGGATCGGGAGCAGTCCCCATTTGATTCTTTTGGGCATTTTGTATAGTTCGTCTCCATTTGAGGATCCTATGTGTTGAATAGGCTGTCTAAAGTTTGCGCTCATGGACAGCTCTAACAAGAGTGCAGCGTGATCACTGTCAGACCGAGGTTGGACGGTGTAGCGTATCATGTGCTTTTGTAAGTATTCGCTTAATAAAATATAGTCAATTGTTGTATGATTATTAAAGGTCGGGGGTATCAATACTGTTGGTTTGTACTTCATGGAAATTTGATGTGTTGTTCCCAATTTATAGGCTCGCATTAGGGCATTGAGTTTTCTTGTGTTTCCGCTATGGTGTTTTTCATCAGTAGGGTGCCCTATGTCATGCAAGTTAAAGTCGCCCAAAATGATTGGATCCATGGCCGCGTGACATATCAATAGGTTTTCGATCTGTTGTAGCAGGTCGGAGAATTTATCGTTTGACTTTGACCCGTGGTAGTTGTAATAAATATTTATAAGAAGAATTGAAGTCTGACCCTTGGGCGTTATTAAGCCTTTCAAGATCCCTGCCAGAAACATGTCTGAGTCATGCTGTATTACTTCAAAGTTCACCTGTAATGCGTGCCTGATATAAGTTGAAATACCCCCTGATGGTCTCCCAAAGATATTAATCTTTTTTGCGGGTTTAAAATATTCAGCGTAGTTACGTAATGGTGTTGCTGAGATGGCCCATGTTTCCTGAACACAAACTATGTCTGCTCTAACCATAAGAGCTATAGCGTCGGAGCTTTGCAGGCCTTTGTTTAACCCTTTAACATTCCAGGATATTATATTGATGGTTGGATTGTTTGTTGAACTGATTTTCGAGTTTCCACATGTTTTGGAATTTGGTTGTGCAGTGTGATATCTGGTCTCTTGGTCAGAGCTGGTGGTATACGAAGCAGGTACGATGCGCCAGCTAGTATCCTGCATGTTCATTGTTGTGGGCAGAGGGTTATTTAACGGACGCCCTCTAATGCTGTTAGGAAGTGGAGTTTAAAGCCTGGGCCAACCAAGACCAATCTTTAGGGCCCTGCCCCAATATTGAGCAGGATCGATGACCACCTGCTGTGAGTTTAAAGATTTGTATTGAGTTACTGACCAACTCGGTTGCTTGTGTGCCTCCTAGTGAGCCATGTAAGATAGATCCGCAGGAGGGTGTGGTTAAACGAATGGTATGCGTGGTTTTCCTCTCCTTCTTGTCTTCGTCTCCCTGTTGTCTTATTTTTCCTTTCAGGATTTCCGGATATTTCATCGATGGTGGGGTTTTGATTTTTATTCCCCAGTTGTCCAGCTGTATTTTGTGTCCCTTCAGGGCCTTCGCCATGTTGGAATTGGCGAAGGTTATCTCTGTAGTTTCATTGTGTTCGCTAGGCCCTGGGCCAACGAATGTCACCCTCTCAATGTCCGTTGATTTTATGCTCTCCAAACCTGAAATATTTTTGCAGAGTTTCAAGAGATTCCCTCTGTTGAGGATGTCCCAGCTCCCTTGTGAGTTATATTCTGGGTATAACCATACTTTTTGATTTTCTGACTCAAAGGCTAGTGATTGGGGGGGATTAGTTGTATTTAATGGCGCCGTGGAAGCTACAGTGGGTTCTCTTGGGTTATGAGTGTAATTGGCCCCTGGAGCCCTTTCCTCGTCAGACCCTTTTGTTCTTGTGGCATAATTATACTGGATGGACCCAGAGGCGGTTGTGTGTTCCCCCTGAGATCGATCGCCTTAATTTCTAGCTTGGGTGGCGGTTTGTTCCCCTTGTGCTTTGGATGTTAGTTCCTGCTGGCGGCCGTTATCGGCGTCAATCTGGACTGTTTTTAGACTGTTATAGTCCTCAGCATAGTGAGCCGGCATGGTTGGTGCTTGATTCAGTTGGCTACGTGGCACAGGAGCTCTGTCGATTAAAGTTTCGGGCAAGTTTTCCCTGGGCAAGTTATCCCTGGGGGCGTCTGTTAAGCTTCTGTTAGCCCTTCCTATGGTGGTTATTTCATTTGTTTGTTTTTGGATGTCTTTATTTTGATCTATCGGGCTTAAGCCATGGCCCTTCTCCTCCCCCATATTCGATGCTTTGTGCACGTTGTTTACAGGTGTGAACCAGTGATCAATTTTCTCTTTTGCATAACTTTTATCTTTTTTTGTTTTGTTGAGTTTTTTCAATTTTTTCTTGTTTTTCCTTGATATGGGTTGTTGGGCTGGAAGTAGTGGAGTTAAATCGTCCAAGGTGCTGGAGCTGGTGTTAGTTGTTTGATTGGATTGAGGGTGTAAGTTTGAGTTCAGAAGGTGGAGGCTCCGTTGGCTGTTTGTTTCACATTTGGTATAGCTGGGGGTTACTTTGGGTCTCTCTGGGCTACTCCAGGCAGTCTTTGAGCATTGGTTTGGAGGCGAATTATTCTGTGAGTTTGATTTTTTCGTCCTGTTCACCTCTTGCTTAAGATCCATAACTAAGGTGTTCATTATTTCCGGAAGTTTTTCCAGGGATTGCAGTATCGGAGAGCATCCGCAGTCCATAGTTTTCATCGTTATTTCTGTGTCCGCCTGCGCTCTGCGTATTAAGGAATTTAGGTGTTCCAATTTTAAGTCCACTCCAGAGATAGAGCTTGCTATTGACTGCAAGATATTTACTTGGATGTCTAATTTGTCTGCATGCATTAGTGCCGCATTTCCCATTGATATCAAGGCCTCGTTAATTACCGCAAGGTAGTTTTCTATCCTTTGTGAGGCCAGAGTGGGTTCCCAGGCTGGCAAATGGGCATTCGAGGTTGTTATGCTTTCCTCCGACCCGGGAACCGAGTATTTGTTTCCTTGGGGTCTCGCCTCTGCGTCTTCTACCCCCAGGTTGATGGGCGTCTGCGGGGTTGTTGGGGTTATCGGATTACCCGGGGAAGCCCCAGTAGGTTTGGAGTGGGCAGGGGTTTCTATTTTAGTGTTGAGTTGTTTATTTAATTCTCTACCCCCAGGGGCAGTAGTGTTTAATTGTTTTTCTGATGGTACATCAGGTGAGCTTTCAAGTACCAGAGTGTGAGCTCCTATATCATTAGCTCCAATTGGGTTGTGCTCCTTTGCGGATTCTTCAAATTGTTTCATATTGCCTTTAATAATCAGGATGTTTGGGAAAAGAGGGGCTACTGGTACAGAGTTGTGGTTGTGTGAGGTCTTTTCGGCACTGTCTGCAGTTTTGATGTTGATATGGATATGGGTGAGGCTGTAAGGCTGTGGGGCTGTGAGCGGAGCACACGGGGGAATCCTGCCGGCGGAGGTGGACCTAGTCACGTCTGCCCAGGTCTTGCCCCCCGGCTCTTACTTAGCGACCGCCTCTATCGGCAGTCGCGCTCACGTCCGTCGTTGCCGCCTGTCCTCACCTCCTTGCTGTTACTGAAGTTAATGGAAAGAGAGGTGGTATGGGCCTTCTATCATGTGTCAATGTGTGGGGCAAAGTGGCTGGGGCAGAGGGAGAATCAGGGGCAGAGGATTAACAGTCTAACAATTTGCGGCAGCACTGTTCTACCGCCTTCTGCCTTCTGTCTGAGCTCACCTGTGGTCTGTTGTCATGGTGTGCTTTTCCACCTGCCGTCTTCTGCTTTAGCCTCCTGCCCGCTCTTAGCCCGCACCCGCTTGCACCATCTGGGGACGACCGGAGCCCCTAGTGTAATTTTCGCGGCCGTTATTTGACTGGTTTTGGTGGTTCTCGGAGGACCGGCGGCGCAGTCTGGGGGCCCTGGGTTTTCCCGGGTTCTCTCCGCTGCTGGCGGCACCTGCACTGACGGCGCTCGTGCCGAGCAGCTCTAATGCGGCTCTGCGGCTCCGCGGCTCCGATTGCCGCTGCCGCTGCCTCTTGCCGCTTCCTGCTCGCTGCACGCCGCTCGCCTCCTCGCTCCTTGCAGCTCGTTCTCTCGCGTCTCGTATCTCACGTGATGTGGGCGGTCTCACGTAAACCGGTTCAGTATAAATATATGTTAAATGAATTCTGAACAGCATCACAATTTGTTAATCATGTTTTTCAATATTTTCAAAAATTGTATAACAAAACTAAATAAACACATTTTAATTGTGAGCAACTAAAATAAATGTTTTTGTGAATAAAAATGTTAACAATAAAAACTCCATACGTCTCCTTTCTTATGTTTAATTTACATATAAAGTCTACGAAAATGCTACGTAATGAATCATAAAAAATTAAAAAATTACTAGTCCAACTCCGAACCAAATAAACTCAAGGAAAGTGCTGAATATAAGACCATAAAAAATTACTATACCAACTCCAAACCAACTAAACTCAGGGAAAGTGCTGGATAATAAACCATAACAAATTATTATTACAGCTCCAAACCAACTAAACTCAAGGAAAGTGCTGGATAATAAACTAAAACAAATTACTATCCAAACTCCTAAACAAATAAACTAAGGGAAAGTGCTAAATAATGTAAAAAATGTAAACATAAAAAATACAAAACTATAAAAAAATAAATTTATAAAAATATACAATTTTTTTCAACTTAAAAATCTAACACAAACATTTCCTAAAAATTGGTAAAAACATTTTTTTTAAAACGACATATTATAGATTACAATATTTTTTTTTAGATTGTCAATAAAATTTGAATTTGTCTCTTACAAAAATGAAATAAAATGAAATTTTTATTTCTAAATTTCCATTGATTTTTTATAAAAAATTAAGGGGGTCATTATGATGGTGGGCGGATCGCAACCGCCCGACTGGCGGTGGCGATCTGCCTGCCATAACTCCCCACCTGCCCACCATTTACCCCCGCTATATTACCATGGCGGGGGGTACCACGGTAGACGGAAAGTCCATCTGCCGCATTTCTGCCGGTCGACAATCGTCACGATTGCCGGCCGGGCAGAACTCATGCATTATATGATGGTGGTGTCTGGAAGACATCGCCATCCATATTAAGATGGGTGGCGGTGACGGCCTTTCCTTGGCGGCGATGCTGCCATTGAAAGGCATGTGGGAATTGCTTTGGGGGCCCTAGAGGGGGTGGGTGCGTAGGGGCAGTACTTGGGGGGTACCACAGCCATACACAAGGTGGCAGGCACCGCGCGGTGCCTGTCACGTTAGGCATGGCTATGCACAACATGCCTATTTAACATTGAGGCAGGTGCTGCTTACAGCACCGCCTGCCGCAATATTAAAGTCCAGAATCCACCCGCCATTGTGGCAGGTGCATCCTAATTGGCCTTGTGGGACCACCGCACCTCTGGCGGTCGGTCCCGTTTTCCGTTAGGGTGTTCGCCCGCCTTTGTAATCGGACCCTAAATCTCTTCATTTTCCAAATTACAAAAAAATTTAACATTTAAAATATTTCAAACATTTGTGAAACAAATACAATAAAAATACATGTATACATAACAATAAACATATGGTAATAAGAGTAATCAAAAAAAGTTTTTTCCTATGATCAGATTTTAGCTTCACATTGGGAGAATAGCCCAATAATATTAAAAGTGGGTCATTGGGAAAGTTGTTGGTCTGCAATTCTCCTGCATAAAAGTCCAAAGTGCCATTATCTTAGGAAACTGCCAAATAAAATGGATCCAGCTCCCTAGAGCTTCCGTTAGGCACCTAAACTAATTAGTTAATACCTGAGGATTGTTTTTATGCAAATGGCCAGCGTCCTATAGAGCAGCCACTTAGTATAGAGTTGCAAACAGCAAAAATTCTCCTCTGTTAGCAGAGAGAAATTATATGAATTTATCTTATACCGGGTGGGCGTGGCTTGGAAGGCCAACATGACTGCCGCTCTTTAATGAAGCTCCGTGCTGAAACCCCCTAAATCATGCAATCAGCCTGTCCTGCACTTACCATTGACTACTATATAGCAGCCCTGAAACTATAAATATTGAAACAGAGGTAAATCCATACCAATACAACCGGGGACGTGCTGGAGAGCAGCGGAAGGGCTGCGTGGCTAGACTGTGCAGACTGAAAGGGGAACGTTGCTTTGCGGGGGGAGTCATTCACTCTGAGATATTCTGCCTGAACCCGAAACGTGTGAAATGCTGCGGGAGCAGTCTTCTGGTCCCCCAGTGATGACGTCTCACAGGGAGAGGGCCCTGACCACCTCCGCTGTTGCTGATAAGTAGGCCCTTGGCATAAGGGCCACATAGGGTTGCTTGACCCGCTTCTACTTGGCAGGCATGCTGCCAGTGACTTGTCCCTAGTGGTGGGGGGGCTTACCCCTCAAACTTCTGCCTTTGCAGGATGGTCTCTGGGGAGGTCCAGGACAGTGGAGTACCATTTCACCAACACGGCTGAGGGAGCCCGAGCTACGCCAGGCTCAACTAGGTGCCCCAGCCTGTGAGATCTGAGATGAGACGCCATCTTGCTCCTGCGGGGGTGGGCCGAATGTTGTTGACCCTGTGCCTCCAATGCGGCCGGCGCCTGGGTCAGTGGTGGGGGTGTGAGGTGTGAGGCTCTGTGGTCCCCCACTGAGCCCCAGCTGAACTCGCTGCCAAAGATTGGAGAGGTGAGGAGAGAGCCTTAAGACTGCATGTTGGCACTGCTGATTGACTGGTGTTTCTGTTGTGGCCCAAGCACGTTCCCTCCCCTCTCCTTCACTGCTGCTGTGGAGCCTGGACAAATGGGCCTCTGTCCCCAGCTGTTCGGGTTCCCTGGAGCCATAGACTTGTATATGGTTGCTGTCATGGCTGGCCTTATAGAGGTATACCACACCTACTACCAGGAACTGCAACACAACTGGCACATAGCGTGTGCTTACTGCTTAAGGCTCATGCTGCACAACGTGTAGGGAGACTTCTGTGTGTGTGCAAGCGGGCCCTGCCTCTCGCTGACTCTTTTGGTGATTGGGCCAACTTGATAACTTATAGAATACTGCTATAGAGATTCTTAACTATGACTCTTGCTGCAGCCCGGTCACATTGTTTTCACTAGATGTCCTTCTCTCCTGATGCATGCTAACTGACTTATATACCTGTCCACTCTAAACACAGCTCTGCCTACCTTTTAACTACTCCCTTTTTTTTATATACTACTCACCCATTGAAGTGCCTACTCTGCGGAGGAAATTGGAAGTGTAGCAGCCTCTGGAGCTGCACGTGCTTCGTAGTCTCTGGTATGCAAGGGGGCACCGGCTGTCCCTCTACTCTGGCTGTGATCCCTCACCGCCAAACCTTCCATTTCACAAAACTACAGCCCCCCCTTGAGACTCTTGAGGGTGCACACAGCCCTGGGACGACCACCCCAAAGCCTCTAAGGAATGCCACACTAGAAGCCCTCAAAAGACTGTGGAGACACACACAGAAGAGTTGGGTTTGTTACCCTTGCGGAGTGCCCCACATGATCCCTCCTGCGCTCCTCAGTGAAGTGAAGAATGGTGCCAACTGTGCGATAAGTCATGGTCAGAGATAAAGATTCTAAACCTCGTAGACAGGGAAAATTGGACTGCTTCATGAAGGTGACGCCGCCCCCACCAGAGACAGAGTCGTCTCCCCAGCAGTGCCAGAAAATGCAGCCCTACAATTGGCTATTCAGTTGTCTCAGGAAGCCCTGGAGGGGCAGATTGGAGAAGTCTGATTGAAAGTATCCCTCTTGTGACAAGAGTTACAGAAGATGTCGAGGCGAGAATCTCGGAAGTGGAAGACACAACCTATAGTTTGTGAAAAGAAGTATCAGTTATTGATGATGCAGAAAGGATCTAACTTGGAGAGTGGACAACGCATAAAATCGTGTCAGGGGGAACAACTTGCAATTTGTGGACTTTCCAGAGGGAGCTGAAGTTCATGACATAGTGGCCTTCCTGAGTGATTGGCTGCGGACTTCTGTTCCGTCAATATAGCTCTCCTACTGTTTTGTAACAGATCGCGCACAAAGGGCATTAGCTCCTAAGCCACCTCGGGTGCTTCACCACATCCGGTGATAGCCTGTTTCTTGAACTTCTTGAACATGGACATGATATTGTTAGAGGTCCAATGTCTAGGAGAGGTCTTTCATGAAAACACTAAAAATTATGGTATTTTCTCATTATTCCCACGAGATGCAAAAACAGAGGTGCACTTTTGTTTAAGTTAAACTGAGAGCCTCCAAATGAAATACATGCTGTCTCCTGCAAAGCTCAAACTTACATTTGAGGGCAAAATGTTCTTTTTTCATTCTCCAGAGTAGGTTTGGACCTGGCTTGAGGAATGCCCGCCCCTACAAAATGTTAGGGATGGCCAGGACGGTGGAGCTACTCCTCGTCCAAAGGGGACACGACCAAAGACACGCCGATAGAACAGAAGGAAAAAAAACAGACGTCCACCCGGAGATCTCAGAGGCCTCTGGGTGCTGTTAGTATTTACTGTATTGTTACTGTTTTTATTTCTTGGAAAGTCTTTTTCATTTTTTCTCCTGCCGTAGCTTGAACATTGAGTACAGTGTGAGAGTATAAATCAGCGAACGCTTTTTCCTGTACGATTGAGGGTTTTTGTGGAAGTCTGAGTGTGAGAAGTGACAGAGGTGCCTGGGGATTGCAGTATAGTGCCAACACTTAGAAAGAGAGTGTGGGAGACTGCTGTGTTTATGTGAATCATGAGAAGAAGTGGATAAATGGTACATAGGTAAGTATAGTTCAAGCTATCATTTATTGCTGAATTGTTTGGGAGGGGTGCTAGAACTTCTTCTATCATCCAAGTGGTCTGATTGCCACAATAGACATGTGGATGTTTACACTTGGGGTGAGAGGAGATGGGGGAGTAAGAAGGGTATTGTTAGATGTTTATTAGAGGTGTTTTCTCTACAGTCACAAGAGCTGTGCAATGTTTAGTGATGATATATTCTGATGGGGATCAGGGAAGTTGGACAGACATGTTTAGGAAGGACAGATGCTGAGAGACTGGATCAGGGGGAGCTCTCCATATTGTCATGGAACTTCAATGGACTAGGCAACACAGTAAACAGAGGATTGGTAACCACCTATGAACTGAGGCTTAAACCAGATGTTGTCTTGTTACAAGAGACACATCTAATGGGGTCCGGAAGGCGCCTATACCACTCTGACACAAGCCAACTTTACCTACGAGTCTCGGGGAGTAGCAATCCTGATTCAAAAATCATCCCCCTTCAAAATACATAGGCAATGGGTGGACCCAGATGGGAGGCTTCTGACAGTGCGGGGTATGTGGGTTTGGCGGGGTGTCATGCTTATGAGGATCCATACTTCCCACGGCTACAGCAAGGTACCCTAGTCAAGATCACAGAGATACTCCTTGACACTGACTCTTCTTTGCCCATACTGGAGGGGGTGGAGGGGTTCAATTATTCTATGTGCCCTGATTTAGATACATCGAGGCCTACCCCAATTTTGTTTTTTTAAGGGAGACTCAGTTAGCTTGCTTTGCACACACCCTAGGATTAGTGGACCTCTGACGGAAGCGTCACCTGAACAGTCATAAATACTCATATTTTTCGCACTCAAACTTTTTTCCCGATTGGATTATGTCTTTGCCCTAGCGGGCGTTACAGCCATAGTGACGAAAGCCATATATAGAGCTAGGGAGGATCACTGACCACTCACCACTGTGGCTTACCCTGGGACTCCAAATCCTTTCCATCCGGTACGGGGTGGAGATTAAACACTTGAGAGCTACGAGATCCCCAAGTATCCAGAGAACTGAGAGCAGAACTGAATTATATTTGAAAGAAAATTAAGAATCTGCGGTTATACTTTGGGAAGCACATAACACTGTAGTCCCAGGTAGGGCCCAAAACGTCTTAGCAGAAAAACATAAGAAAAAAACACAAGACATGGATGAAATAGAAGACCACCTGTTGGCACTGGAGGAGCCAGCAGGATCTGGGCAGAGCCCCTTAACTCTTCGTACTATGGCGCTCCTCCGAGAGGAACATTGTCTCCTAGCTAGCAAAGAAGTTAGAACTCAGATACTGGCTACACAACATAGACTATATGATGTGGGTAACAAGGCTGGCAGGTTGTTAACCTGGCTGGGGCATAGAGAGCTGGAGGCGTGCTGGTTGCATGCCATCATAGACGACACGGGAAAATATATTTTTAATACTGACAAAGAGGTTGCTCAATCGCTTGCACGCTACTATGCAGCTTTTTAGGAAGCGTGACCGTTAGGAACTGCAGCACACATAGAAGCATATCTGGCAGAGTGACAAATGCTCACCCTCCGCTGGAGTATCGAATGACATTGGAAAAGGGACATTGGAAGAGGACATCACACACAAAAATACGCAAATCCATCTCCCAACTTAAACCAGGCAAAGTCCCCCAGACCTAATGGGATACTGGCTGTGTTCTTTAAGAGTACTGCTCACCTTCTCAGTCCACACCTCCTCTGGCTCTATCAAACAGCCAAACAAGAGTCAAGGTTACTGTTAGACCTCTGAAATGCCTCGATACTGGTGATTCATAAACTAGGGAAACCACCTATAAATTGCAGCTCCTACTGCCCAAATTCTCTGTTGAATGTGAAGACCAAAATCCTGGAGTCCATATTGACCTCCATACTGGTAAAACGTATTCCCCCCCCTTAATGTACAGTGACCAGCCCAGCTTCGTACCTGGGAGGTCGACCAGATTTAACCTCGACAGATTATACAATTGGCTAGAGACGGTCCGGCACAGACTAGATCCATATGTCTTCCTCTCGCTGGATGCTGAAAAATCATTTGACAGTTTATTGGCCCTTTTTAATGACAACACTTTCTAGATTTGGCTTCGGCCCTGAATTACAGTCATGGATAAGCTTGCTCATCAAGGATCTAATTGCTCCAGTGCGGGTCAATGGAATTCTGTCAGAGGAATTCCCAATTGGGAGAGGCACCAGGCAGGGGTTCTCCCTGCACACCCTCCTATTTGTACTGGTTGTGGAAACCTTGGCTTACCCAATTCAGTGACACCCTGATGTTTGTGGGATTCCAAGTGGGAGAATGTTCAGGCGAGAGTGAGAAGATCTTACTGTACTCTAACAACATCCTTCTGTATATAACCCTGACGACTACGGCTCACATTCCAGGTACTCAATTGACTGGGATAAGTCTAGCCTCTAATACACAGGCAAAAACATGATCTACACACCCTGCCTCGGAGACTGAGAGTAGAACAAGAGCGTAGGAGACACTACATTTCTTGGTGGGACAAGGATAAACGTTTGAACTTTCCAGTGACACTATACAAATCGCCCATTGTATGAGAGCCATACGCTCCGTTAACCGAATACAATTGCATAGTTTTGTAGTAAAACATTGATAAAGGCAGGTAAGTATGCTTTAATTATTAATTGCATCTACCAAGCAATTAGACCAAATCTGAAAAAAACATGTTTTTGAATCTTACATATTCATGCATCAAGCAAACAAAGGGGGGATGAAAAAAAGGAAGAATAACCTGAATGCTCTTTACAACATTTCTAAACCTCAATATGCAATTGGACTAATATTGGAGTGTATTGAAGACAGGCTACAGGTACACAGAGCTATAAGAGCAGAGAAATGTCCACTTACTAAAAGTGATATATGTAAAATAGTAATATAAAATTCAACCTTACCATTAAGGAGGATTTATCATTGCCATCACAAAGATAGAAAACATGACACAGCTACTCCTTTCTAACCAATAAATACAGGTTAAAAGAGTAGTGCAAAACTAATATAGGTGTTTTCACTACAAGGACATGCAAGGACATGCAAATCTTAAAAGTACATGTCCTATCTTTTGGTAACATAGCACCCTGCCCTATAGGCTACCTAGGGCCTACCTTCAGGTGATGTTTAATAAAATTGAAGTTTAAGGCTTGGCAAGGGGTTTTTAATATCAAGCTGACATGGCAGTAAAATTGCACACACATGCTCTGCAGTGGCAGGCCCGAGATATGTTTAAAGGGCTACTTGTGTGGGTGGCACAGTCAGTGCTGCAGACCCACTAGTAGTATTTTATTTTCAGGCCCTGGGTATATGGAATACCACTTTACTAGTAACTTCCAAGTAAATTAAACATGCCAGTTGTGCATACACCTGAGTTACCATGTTTAGGGGATAAGCACATGTACTTTGGCACTGGTCAGCAGTGGTAAAATGCTCACAGTCCTTAGGCCAAGAAAATATTCAGCAAAACGAAGAGATAAGCCAGCAAAATATATGGCAGAGACCAGCCTAAGGCTGTCAGGCTTAATAGTATGGTATAGGATTCTGTGTCTCTGAGTATTGAAGACAGTCAGATCCCTTTTGGAAACCCCTGATTTAGCAGGGCACAAGAAGGAGAGAGGGAATAGTTTCTCAAACAGTGTAAGTTTATTGCCTGCATTCCTGTGGCTGGTGGGTGGAGAAACCCTTAATGCATCACAAAGTATATAACACAATACAGAAACGTTTGCCACTGGAGTCAAGCTATCCTGGCTGATGAGGGGTTAAACCGGCCCTAGGATGCTTGTTTTCAGTCCAGGGAAGACCTGGCCTGGCAGTTCAGGGTGGAGTGTTCCCATTGGGTGCAGGGTCAAGACTGATTTGAATATGGCTGAGTTCAAACTGGAATGGAATGGGGAGCAAAATTATGCATTTAGTCCCAGATCTCTGTACTGGGGCGAATGTATGACATTGTTCTGCATTCTGTCCATCAATTGTTCTTTTTGTATTGGTCACACCGGGTAGGATGGGTTTGCCCAGACCTGGGTCCTGTGCTCTCTTGCCACTGGAGTTAAGCTATCCTGGCTGATGAGGGGTGGAACCCCGAAACCGGCCTTAGGATGCTTGTTTCAAATCCAGGTAGGACCTGGTCTGGCAGTTTGGGCTGGACTGTTCCCATTGGGCACGGGGTCCAGACTGATTTGCATATGGCTGGGTTCAAACTGGAATGGCATGGGGGAGCAAAGAAACAATGGATTTAGGCTGAGAGTCCTGTACTGGGGTGAATGTATGACACTGTTCTGCATTCTGTCCATCAATTGTTCTTTTTGCGATAGTTCTATGAAGGCTCTGGAAGGATGGTTTCATGGAAGTAACATGCATGATTATGAAGGACTGTACAAGTTACTTGTGAGGGAGCACAACCTTAACTGTCAAAATCAGCAATTGCACCAGTACCTGGTGGACTCGGATCTGACCACTCCCCAAGAACTGGGAAAGAAGGCAGACAGGTTGGTCTGCACCAGGGCGAAAAAAAAGGCTCATGGTGATGGTGACCAGAAATAGCAAGATTCTTCTAAGGCCCGAGAGAAAAGTGGGGAGAAATCTAAAGAAAAAAAAGAGTCTTCTGAAGGTCCCCAAAAATCTTCCTCTGGGGGATGGGTCCCAATCCTCTTCCTCCTCTAACAAGAAACATTGGTGCTATTTGTGTAAGAAAAACGTCCATAAGGCAAAGGATGCCAATTTCGCTAAGTCTTACACCAATACTGCTACTGCTACTACTCCTAATCCTCCTAGTGCCCCTAGAAATAGCATTGGTAGTTGTAGAAGCCCCAAGAGTTTAGCTGGGTTAACCTTGGGTACTGAATGCATTCTGGTCTAGTCAGGGCATGCACTCGGGCTGTTTTGGTCTGTGATGGTGGCACTGAGCTTGCCACCCTTATTTTAAGTCCACTAACTTGGGCAAATACAGACAACAGCTTCTCACGAATGGTCATGAAGATTTTGTTCACAGGGACACAGGTGCCAGTATCACTATGGTGACAGAGAAGCTTGTGTGTCCTGAGCAGATTCTACTTGGTTAGATTTACCAAGTGACCAATGTTAGCAGTGTCAGGGCAGATCATTCCTTGGTAGTTGTCAATTTCAGCTGGGGAAGGGTAAAAGGCCCAAAGAGAGTTGTGGTATCCTCAGACCCACTTGTGGACTGTCTACTGGGCACTGATTTGGAAACTTCAGCCTGGTCTGAAGTGGAGTTCAGGACTCATTCAGAAATTATGGGAATTTCAGCCAGTGTCTTTTCTGACACTAGGGCTCAGGCCAAAAATGTATGCCCCGAGTGAGCCCTGAAAAAATGGACCAGCCAGCTCCCAAGAGAATGAGCAGGAAGGGTAAAGATGTATCCTTCTCTCAGACTCCCAATGAGAATCAGCCTCCTGGGCTAGATGATCTCAGTACCTGTGAAGGAACGGTTCCAGAGGAGCTTGGGCCTGACAAGGCAGAACTACCGTGGCCAGGGAAGACTTCAGTCTGGAGCAGAAGGTCTGCCCCTCTCTTGAACAACTCAGACAGCAAGCTGCTGCTGAGGAGGGAGGGAATGTTGGTGAGTACAACAGGACTTATTGGGGAAATGAGCACCTGTTTTCTGCAAGTAGAGACCCCAAGCCTAGTGCCACCAGGAGGATGGTCATACCTCAGAAGTTATGGGGTTTCCTATTGACCCTGGACATTCTCCTTGCAGGACATCTTGGGTAAAGCAACGACTTGGGACAAGCTTGTCCCTCATTTTCACTGGCCCTACATGTCTGAAGACACCAAGGAGTTTTATCAAGACTGTGTCCCCTGCCAAGCCAGTGGTAAGTCAGGTGGCACTACAAAGGCCCCCTTGATCCTACTACAAGTGGTTGGGTTTCCTTTTGAGAGGGTAGGGGTAGGTATTGTAGGTCCCTTAAACCTTCCAATAGCATCTGAACATAGTTTTATCTTAGTAGTAGTGATGCCACTAGATATCCAGAGGCTCTTCCCTCTAGTACCGCTACAGCTCCTGTAGTGGCCAGGGCCCTCTTGGAACTCTTTTCCAGAGTTGGGTCCCCTAAGGAGGTCTTGTCAGACAGCGGTACTAACTTCATGTCCAGCTACATCACTGCTATATGTGATGTTAAGAGGGCAATGAGCTTGTTGAAAGGTTCAACAAGACCCTCGAAGGTATGATCATTGGACTCCCAGAAAAGCTGAGGCTAAATGGGATGACTTACTACCTTGCCTTCTCTTTGCCTACAGAGAGGTTCCTCAGAAGGAGTGGGCTACAGCCCATTTGAACTTCTGTTTGGACATCCAGCTAGGGGTCTATTATGTCTAGTCAAAGAAGGATGGGAGCAATCTGTCAAGCTTACGAAACAGGACATATTAGTAAATGTAAATGTAAATGTATTTCGATTTATATAGCGCACGAATCACCCAGGGGTCTCAAGGCGCTTGCTTAGGGAACCCGTCCTGGTATTCCCCTGTGAGATATCCCGGCAGGGTATTCACAAGGTGAAAGCCAGGCATCCCGCCGCGAGGGGCCGTAGTGGAGATTAAGCAAGCTATTGCCCAGAGTCGCAGAGTGTGACCCCGTGAGTCGAGTAGGCACCGGAGCGAGAATTGTCGAGTCCGTGGAATTTTTGAGCCCGAGACCCGCCAAGGCGGGGAATCGAACCCTGGTCCACGGCTGATCTCAGCTTCTGGGTCTGCCGCCTCTAACCACTGAGCCACGCTTCTCCACAATATTAGACTATGTACTCAGCCTGGGTTCTTGCATGGCTGAGTACATGAAGAAGGCCAGCAAAAATATTGAGGCCAGTCAGGAGTTTCAGAAAGCTTGGCATGACCAAAAGGCTGTCAGCAGTTTACCAGCCAGGACAAAAGTGTGGGTGTTGAAGCCTGTGGCCGCGGCAGCTCTCGAAAACAAGTGGAGTGGCCCCCACACTATAGGGAAAAGAAAGGTGAAGTCACCTACATAGTGAATCTAGGTACTCTAAGAAGTCCCCATAGTGTCCTTCATGTGAATCACCTGAAACCTTTTGTTGAGAGGGCTGACATGAGCGTGCTTATGGCCACTGATGAGAGACAGGAGGAAGAGAGTGACCCTCTCCCTGATCTCCTTTCTCAGGACTCTGTTGATGGATCAGTTGAAGGAGTAGTCTTGGCAGACAAACTGATCAACAGCAAGTTGATTGCAGATAGGTTTTCGATCAGTTTCTTGGGCTATGTTCTCTGACACCCAGTCAAGCCACCGGGTATACCCATGAAGTGGACACAGGTGACAGCCTGCCTGCGAAGAGCATCATTTACAGATAGTCTGACTATGCCAAAGATTGCACCAGAGCAGAGGTCCAAAAAACGCTGGAGTTGGGTGTCATTGAGCGTTCAGATAGCCTTCGGCTAGTCCTATAGTCCTCCTTGTACCAAAACCTCACAACCAGGATGGTAAGAGAGATATGAGGTTTTGTGTTGACTATAAAAGCTTCAATTCAGTCACTAGGACTAATGCCCATTTAGTTCCAAGGGCAGATGAACCGCATGATAAGTTTGCCTCTACCAAATATCTCAGTGCATTTTACTTGACTGCTGATTATTGTAAATCAGATTCTATGAGAATGCCAAACAAAAAACTGCATTTCCAGCCCCCAGAGGGCATTATCAATTTATTGTGATGTTGTTGGTTTATAAAATATACCTGTCACATTTCAGAGGCTGGTAAATAAAGTCTTAACAGGTCTTGAAGCCTAGAGTGAAGCATATCTACGTGATATAGCTGTGTTTAGCTTCACCTGGCAGTATCAACTGGTCCACCTCAGAAGTGCATTTGAGGCCCTGTAGAAGGCAGGCCTCACTATCAAGGCCACAACGTGCCAGATAAGGCAGAGAAAGCTTGTGTACTTGAGCCACTTTGAAGGTGGAGGCCAAGTTCAACCATCATGGACTGGATTTCTCCCACTACCCAGACTCAGGTCAGAGCTTTCTTGAGCCTGACTGGGTACTACCCAAGGTTTGTTAAGGGCTATGGATCCATAGTGGCACCCCTTAATGATCTCACCTCCAAAAGGAGGCCTAAGAAAGTTCGGTGGGCAGTTAGCTGTCAGAAGGCATTTGATGACCTGAAGCAAGCCATGTGTTCTGCTCCAATTTTGCAAAGTCCTGACTACTCCAAACCAGTCATTGTCCAGACAGATGCTTCTGAGATACGGATAAGTGCTGTATTTTCACAGCCTAATGCAGAGGGCCTGGACCAACCCGTAGCTTTTATAAGCAGATTGTTGACCCCGGGGAGAAGCATTGGTCAGCTATTTAGAGGGAGGCATTTGCTGTGGTCTAGAACTTGAAGATATTGAAGCAATACCTCTTTGGCTGAAACTGGAGAAAGGACAGGGGAGTATTCTCCCTTCTGTACAGCCCCTCCTCTTGGAGGGACCCCTGAGGCATTCTAACCCTTTCCCTAGTGTACTTAATAGCACCCCTATGGGTGGGTCCTCAGATTCATCGTGGAACAAAACACTCCTCTGAAACCAAGACACTCTTCGACTTTTGGAATTTGTTGGACTTCGACTGGAACCGAGACTGCATCAAGGAAGACTCCTGCCGCTCCTGGTCTCGTCTTCTGCGTCACCTGTGTCTGTGCTTTATCCAGGTTCTCCAGAAGGCCTGCGGGCATCAAGGACATCCGTAGTAATCTGCTTTGGAGTGAAAGAGTCACTCCACTTCATCTGCCACAAAACTGACTGGTATGCAGCTCCTGTTGTCCTACGGAATGCCAGAGGCCCAGCTACACAAGTGGTGGTTCTGCATCACCTCAAAGGCCTGACCTGTCTTCTCGGCAGCTTTGAGGACAGTATCCATTGTCGGAGCTGCTGGGACAAAATCCCTGTGTACAGTGTTGACTTGCCGTTGCCAAGGCTTGTTGTCGCTGCACCCCAGAAATCTTCGGGTTACAAGAAGTTCCAGCCTTCTGCACCTCATCCCTTGAAGATCAGCATCCTCACTGCATCCTCTGCACCTACATCTTTGGTGAGCTGCCTGAGGTTCTCTTGCGATTCCTGTGTCTTCGGCCTGTGGGTCCTCTCTAGGGTCTTCCTTTACTTCAGTGGAGAAGCGTGGCTCAGTGGTTAGAGGCGGCAGACCCAGAAGCTGAGATCGACCGTGGACCAGGGTTTGATTCCCCGCCTCGGCAGGTCTCGGGCTCAAAATTCCACGGACTCGACAATTCTCGCTCCGGTGCCTACTCGAATCACGGGTTACACTCTGCAACTCTGGGCAATAGCTTGCTTAATCTCCACTACGGCCCCTCGCGGCGGGATGCCTGGCTTTCACCTTGTGGACACCCTGCCGGGGTTTCTCACAGGGGAATACCAGGACGGGTTCCCTAAGCAAGCGCCAGGATGCCCTTTGGGTGACAGGTTTGCGCTATATAAGTACACCTACATTTACATTTACATTTCAGTGGGCTCCCCTGCTTTCTCTGGACCTGCGCTGACTCTCCTGCATTTGGTGAGTCCCTTGGACCTTGCTGGCTCCAACGGTTACAACGTTTTACTTTCCATGGCATTTGCAGAAACCAAGGCTTGTTGGCGCTCCCACCGGACACCGACCACCTAGACACTGACACCCAATGTGGGACAACTCATGCACGGCTCCTGGTCTTCCTCAGTATCGCCTGGCCCTCACAGCTGCAGCGCCAAGGTCACTCTTGAACCTCCCCAGATCGGTGGGCCTTGTGCTTCCGTGCCTCCTGGTCACTTCAGAGTGGCAAGCACTCTGTCCCCTCTGCTTGCAGGTCCTCCTCTCCAAGAATCCAGTCTTGTATTCAACCGTACACCTTCACAGGCTTCTCCAGAGGCGTCTTCTTTGAAGTCTTCCATTGTCGTCTACGGCAGGTTCTGACATTGCTTCACCCCCATGCACCCGGCTTCCCTGGTGCAGATAACCTAGTTCTTCGGACATCCACAGTAGGGGTTGCTATCCAACCTCCCATTTTCCAAAGGGTTTCTTCAGGGTCTTCAGGGACGGGTCCTTCTTCTTTAAAACTGCAATGCAACTTCTCCATTAACTTCCATTAGTCACGTGGCTGTATTTCCACTCTGTACACATCCTCAGTTGGGTTCCTGGATACTTAGTGTGAGAAGTTAGCCTGGTATATGATGTCCACTATCCTAGTGGGCACCTTGCACCAGTCTAAACGACCCTTATGGTGGTTGGTTGTAAAATCAACCTTATAGATCAGATATCCTAGTGGTGGCATGGACCAGCAGTCTTAGGCTAAAACGTCAGAGAGCATGTGAAGCCAGATGTTTTACCATATATAATCCCTTGAATACCAACTGAAAGGACACCACACAAGGAATATATCAAATATATATGTATTTATTACTAACAGAACCCCTCTGCACTCTTTATGAGGTCAGAGATCGAAATACATTACAAGTTACTCATTTAGCATACTTTAAGTTGCACAAATACAATTCTGCCCTAGGGGCCTTGTTGGACTTGGCCCTCTTGGCAGGGTCATCCCTGAACTTTTTGCCTTCCTCCAATATTCTCTCTGACCTGTTTTTGTTGGTTTAATGACTCTGGGCTGTAGTGTAGTTCCTATTATCCCAATAGGCTCTGCGCATTGGAATAATACCTTCAATAGTATAGACCTAGGGCCGAGGTTAACTAGGTCTTCTACTGACGATATTAGACTTAAAGTTTTGGGTTTGCCAGCTAGCTCAGAGTTCACTAGAAACTTTCTCGAATAGGCAAGGAGGAGTTTAACCTCCCTGGATAGACAAGAAGGGATTTAGTTTCTGACAACCATAGAACATGACAACTTTGCTCTCCCCTAATCAAGAGTGTATCTCTAGAGTCGTGTGAAAACAAAAGACAACTTATTTTACTTAGTCAGTTCAGTGCATTCTTAGTTTCACCAGATTGTAGAGAAAAGGAAGAGACGGGCGTGTTCAATAAAAGATGTTATTTATTGATCAGTCTCTTTTCTCGTACAAGAGAAATGAATTGATATTATTGTAATACTTATGGTTAAGTAAAGTGCATACAATAAAAGCAGAATTATAAAATAATACTGTAAAAGCATTGATATGGTTTCTAAGCCATAAGATATTTAAAATGGATAAAATAGATACATACATATATACATTTGACTAATCGTACTCAACTGGTGCTTCTAACTACGCCTACCCCGGTGTACCTGACCTAAGCCTAATACGTGGGCGGGAGTAGATAAGTAGCAGTTTAAGTTAAGTTTGTTTTGCCAAGAAACTGACTCAAGAATTCTCTGCAAGGGGTTATTCAGTTCTGTACCTGAGATCTAGAATGGTTGAGGGCTGGTATCTCTCGTCTTTGGTCTTGATATTCCAGCTGCCTGCAAGGGCTGCTTGGAAGCGCCGGAGCTGGATTTCTCGTCAGGAGAAAGGCAGCGTTTCCTTCTCAGCGCGTCAGGAAGGCGGGGCAGCGACAGTGGGCTTCGCTCTGTGCTGGGCTCTTCGGCAAGTCACGCTGCTCCGATCTCGTCACCACCGCGTGTGTTTGCTTAAGGCAATGTCGGTAATATTTATACCTGTAAGGTGCCGAGATTGACGTAAGGATGAACATATATACATCAATAAGGATGTCATACGAACTGGTCGTTAGCACATTCTTTACTGAAGTTCTCGGTGAAATCAAAACAATGGCTGTAGGAATTTTCCCAGGTTGTCATAGGTTTGATTTGTTTAGAGAACTCCGTATGCCTTATCAGGGGCTGGAGGAATAGTGCTTGCCTAATTAGATGGCAAGCGTTATGACCTAATCAGATAACGCGTTCCTGTGCCGTGGTGTGGCTTAATCAGATAACGGTTTTTGCACCGTGGGATGGCTGCTAGTTAATTATGAACCAGACCAGGGTCAGGAATAGGGGGATCGATACAGAACCAATAGGAATACATCACACCCACTCCACGCAGACTATGTCCATAATTACAAATCTAGGCATAGTAAATATACTAGTAGAGCACGTGTATACCGTACCACCCCAAAATACATTCATATGCATTTTGAAACCATGAAATATACGAAAAGATAATTATATGCACCATATGCACTCAAGCAGTATAGTAATGCTAAATCAATTACGCATATTCATACATCATTATTAATAAGATATGAAAATAACACATGAAATGGCTCTTAATACAGAAGAAAAGGTGCGAGTCCATTTCATCACAAAAATAAAATATTTATGAACATGCCAGAGGGCAGCTAATGTCTCTAAAGTTCCTAAAATAGAATTTTAGTTCTCTAAGAATAGTTTCTACTTTAAGCAGAAGATAAGTGTCCCGAAAAATTGCAAAATATTTTGGGGCCGCTGAAAAAATTATGTTTCGCTGTCCGTAAACGGGAGAAAAATTGTTCATGATACTTTATTATCAAAGTTGAAGGCCAAATTCAGGGTGTTGGGAACGCCGTGTGCTAGCTTGCTCAAAAGTCATTATTTCTGCTCTGGTGAGAACATCATATCATTTAGACTGTCGAAAAAGCTGTCAACAGCTTCCTGTGAAAGTTCCACTAACTCGGAAAAGGTGGTTACCATGCATTCATGAGCATGATTGCCTTCATTGATGTTTTGATCAGCATAGCTGACAGAAGGTCGTACCTGATCGATGCTGCTTTCATCTTGAACTTCACTACCCCTCAATCGTAGTGGTGAAGTCTCCACGAATGCCGTCATCAGGATTGGTAGCCGCTGGGGACAGCACAATGCATGAGCCGTTACCGTACCCAACAAGGTTTCTGAGTCCATTGGCACATCCGATTGTAGTGTCAGAAAGGTGTCCAACACGCATTCTTCTCCGCATAGCAAGCACCTTAACCCCTTCGACGCTCATGACGAGCTGGGCTCGTCATGGCGTAGCCTCCTCGCACGCTCATGACGAGCCCAGCTCGTCACGTAAAGTGCGATTTTTAAAAACCCAGCGTACGGGCGGAATTCCGCCCGCACGCATGCGGTTAATACAGGTAAAACACATCGTTGCCACATCGGTCTAAATGAAAGAAACCAAGTCAAGTTTAGGTCTCTAAGCCGGGATAGTCCAAGGATTTTAGATATCCGGTCCCGGTATCCAATGGCTAGGATTGTTTCTTCCCTTGTCGCAGGTGTTTTGTCTGTGACACGGTTTGCCATAGCGAAATAACAGGATCAAAAATAGGATTCCTGCAACTAGTCCCAAAAGGAGAGGAAGTCCGCCAAAGATGGAGTGGACAAAGTCTGGAAAAATACCCAGAATGGCTTTGAATGGTGTTAAAGCCCCCGAAAACACTGTCTTAAATACATTTGAGACTCCACTGGTATCAGAAATATTTAAGATTTCGTTCAGGATTTCTGCGAAATGTATGGGGGAATTAGTTGATAACAATGAATGAATCTCTGCCGTTGTCCTTGCAACTTGGAGATCATACGTTTCTTTTGATGAAGTTAGCCTGGTCGGCGTCTGGAGGAGCACTGTCTTCATTCTGCTTAAAGTATCAATTCGAATAGAAGTAATTTTCAATTTGGGCCATAACCTTGCCTCCCTGTCTGGTGAAGCACTGGGGAACAATACCCGTTCACAGCACATGACCTTCGCAGTCGTAGTTATGAGATAAGGTATTCCGGGCAGCAAACTACAACATCTGCGGTCTACTATTAGAATGTAACTCCCGTTCGATAATCTCCTAAAGAATGGTTCTATTTGTTTTGCAGGTGTGCCTAGCTGGTGACATGAAAGGTTATTTGAGGACCCTTCACAGGCTCCATGTAAACTAATACCATTACACAGAAGTGTACCGCTTAGTGACATCGCACAATTATTGCCACTAAGAAACACTTTCTGGCCTTTATTACTGACACATGCATGTGAATAGGGCAAGTTCCATGTTGACTTAATGTACCCTTTTCCCAATTTCTCGTACATGCCAGCCTGTATATATTTTTGGCAGTATTGAAACCTGAAAGTAGATATTGGAATATTAATTATCCCATGTATTATCCATTCAATGACAGGTCGTTCTGACATTGTCAATGGTAATCTCTCGAGTTTCTCAATGCTCAGGATTGTATAATCAGCACCCTTCTGTGCCATACTGATTTGTTTATTAGTAAGGTTAAAGATATTGAATAGTGACGTTGTGTTGATTAAACGCCAAGGCACATAGCCTGAACGCAGATTTTGTAACGTCCAGCCAAGCTGTACAATAGAACGCAATTGGGACTGACCGTGTTGTAACAACAGTAAGTCTTGCGATATTATGTCGATTGCTGAAGACACAATGCTGTCCAAAGAGTATATTCTGGAGGACAGAGTCATTAACCCATTGTCCACTACAGAAAGTGATTTTTCCAAATTAATACGGTCAATTTCCCGTATTCTCTCTGCTGTCTCAATTTGAGTTATTTTCGAGGCTTCATTATAAGCTGCCTATACAGAGGCTGCTATGAAGCGTTTTTGACGCTGTTTACGTGGTCCCATAATGAAATCACGCAAGTCAGCACCATCAGTAAGTAAAGTTAGGTGTTGCTTAATTTCTGCCAGTGTGGATGTTTGTAGCCATTGAAGGCAGAGCTTGCCCACACTGTACGTGGTAATTATCCCTGGGTGTTGTCTTTGGGAATATCTAGGGTCTGGCCTGGTCAATGTGAACCCCTGTATTTTGTTCAGGAATCTGTCTTGACAGTTATTAGTATCTGTGGGCCAGATCAACCATTGTTTCCAATCAGGATGTGTTCTGTTTTGGCTTAATACATGGTTTACGTCTATCTCCTCATCTATAGAGCTATTACTGTTCATTGTTGGCTTTGGAATAGACGGTTTGTTAAAATCTTTGATTTTGGCTAGCCCAAGACAGGTAGTTTGTTGAATAGTGTCATTCAAAAATATAATTTGTTCTGGGATCATGCAGGCTCTAAACAATGATTCCATACCTTGTACTTGCCATTCTTTTGTACCCCAAACACTTTTTACTTCAACATTTTTGTCCCTGTAATCAAAACCAAATGTATTCATTTGCTCAAAAAATGAGTCTGAATATATCAATTTAGTGTTTGTAAGCATGGTCTTCGTACCTGTCTTGTTTGACAATTTGAAATAAAATGTTTCTGCATTACTTGTGTTGAACCCTGAAAACTATGAATATTTGTCATAAAAAGTTCTTGAGCTACCTTTTGGAGGGGTTGCACAGTGTTCCCATTGATTATAATGTAAAACATTTCTAGGTTGTGCAGATTTATGCAGATAATGGTTACCAAAGTGATTATAGCAGAACATCTTATCATAATTAGATGAACCCTGCAAATAATCATGTTTTGTAAATTTAGCAGACATCACTAGGTCAGACATCATATCATTAATACTTTCAAAGTCCCAATCATCAGCAAATGAGCTTGGTTTTACAAAGTCACTCAATGAGATCTTAATTTGATGTGGATACTTCAGGATTTCAACCGGACCATAGATTTCATAATCAGTATTGTCCCATGCTACCCCACCGGGTATAGGATTGGCTGTGAAGTTGACTGAAGAAAGTTCTCTTTTCTCGACGTGTGAAGATGTGTGTGGTTTGAGGACCAAGTTGATTTTCTGGCTTGCTGTGTCCATTTTAGCATATTTTCCTTCAATGAAATGTCCCAAGCATAGTACCATGATGAGCCAAAGTATGAGGATAAATGCACCTAAGGCCACCCAAAATTCAATCCATGGAGAAATTAGATAGGTTTCTTTCAGATGTTGAAAAAGTTCCTTAGCTTTATTTTTAGAAGTTTTTGTTGATGTCTGTTTCTGTGATTCACTCAGATCTTCAGATGAATCATTGAAGTTGATGAAGTAGCCGGATGCTGTTCTGTCTATTGTTCCAATTGCTTCTGGATTCTTTTTTGTTCTAGAAGTTTCCTTTGTTTCATCAGCATAGTCATATGTTACTTCATTGTAGGTTGGTGTGTCTCGACTTAATGTTTTTATTTGGGTTTTTAGAGGTTTAAGTTCAATTGCTTTGTTGCATAGTCCTTGTTGATGTTCTGTAGGCATTTCGAATGTGATTAGCCTCTTAGTTTGAACCTCTGTATTTGTAGCAAACCTTGGTGTTTTACTACTTATCGGGAGTCCACTTGGCCTACTGTTTGTTATCGGCCACATGATTGTGGTTTTATCAGGTCGATGGATACAACTCTGTTCTCCTTTTTATCAGCAAGAGGCGGTAGTACTACTGATCTTGTCCCGTTGATAGACAAGACAGGAACTGCTTTTCTGTAAGAAGGCCCAAATTCCTTCTTTACCGCGATCTTTTCTCTGACTAGATCCCCGACTTTTGGAATCCAGACAGGTCTTGCTGGGACAGGTGGTTTTTCTTCAGTGGTTGTTGGCTGTTGTTTCAACTTTATGTTGCTCAGGTCTTTCCTTGTTTCGTTTAAGTCCTGCAAAATAGCCAAACGATCTTTGATATCAAAGCTTTTTTCTTTAACCACTGAAGTCTGACTGTCAAGATCTAAGATCATCATTCTAGTCCCAAACAATAATTCTTATGGACTGAATCCCCTCAGAGAATTTCTTGGCAGGTTGTTTAGACTACGTTGGACACTTATTAGATGTTTGACCCACCCAGCTCCCGAACCTAATACCTTCGCTGTTATAGATTGCTCTATGCCTTTGGTTTTTTCTTTACACCATCCCGTATCCCTCAGGTAGGAAGTGAGAAGAGTCCCGCTATGCTATGCTCATTTGGCCATGTTTTTCCACACGCTTTAAGGCAAGAGGAAAAAACATTAGCCAAACGTAGCATGCTTCTAGCGTATATGCCATTATAGACTCGCAAATCTTTTTATAACAGTCCAGACGTCAGCCGAGTGCTGGGGTCTACATTACAAGTGGAAACTAGTCTTTATATGTTAATTGGACGCATTATTTTTTATTGTTGATCCATTCTGGAGTGAAACGCCATGGTAATATACCGTTTCTCTCGCCACTGCGATCTCTATTGCAGTCTGGGCAGTTCTTTACAAAGATGTGATGATGCAGGCTCATGCCTGGCCACCAGTACACTGATTGTAATTCTTCCAGGGAATCTTATAGTTTGAGGTGTCTGAGACCCTCACCCATATGTGCATCTGCTATTAACAAGCCTCTCCTGTCCGTGTTTGGAATTACTCTATCCCCCACTCCAGGGATTCGAGCAAAAGGGACGGAGTTTGCATCGATTATGTATGTATAATTGAGTGGATAGTTGATCTGTAGCGCTGAGCAGTCGCCTTTTGATGACGTTTTCACCGCCAGCACTGTTTCACCGTCAATGTAGTTTACTGCACGCTTTTTTCTAACTACGGAAGCCGATTCAGTTGCTACCGTTGTGGCTGTCTCAGCCAATGAATTCCCTGCAACGTGAACGCCATCACGCTGATGACTCAGTGAGTGTATCACGTGAGTCTTTGGTAGTTCTTTCTGCAAAAGAACTATTTGTTTCCAAAGCACTTTTTGCTTTATTGTTGCACCTGTGTCATCTTTGTAACCGTTTTGAATCCATTTCTGCAAATCGTTGTTATATGATTTGACGCAGTAATATGAATCGGACACTATAAGTGTCGGGAATTCGCGATCTGCATTATCTAGCGCCATTTTCAATGCTATTATTTCAGTTTGTTCTTCTGAATCAGTTTCTACTGAGTGTGTTTTTATTAGTAGAGGTCTCAGTTTCCCTCCGTGCCACACTTCTTTTGTGATTTCACATGTGGGGTTGTACGCTTGTTCTCCCCACCCTGGTGGTTGAGCATGGCCGTTTGTATAGATTACACAGGCGTACTGTCGTAAGGGCAGAATGTCGATTGGCAGAGGGTATGTTATTTCATATTCTAGATATTTTAATTCCTTTAATTCTGGATCAAAGTAGTATTTTACTCTGTCCGTTGTAATTGAATTCACCCATTGTATCCATTCTGGATTCAACGCTGTTGTTGGTAAATTACATGGGGTTGTTAATGCCTCAAAGGCTGATTCTGCTGTTCTGACTGTGATACGTCTACCGTCAGCTTTGTCTTTTTCTCTTGCTATAGCCGTTTGAACTGCATGAACAATGTTTTCTTTAATACTGAACTTCTTTTCAGCTTCTGTGTACAAGTGTGATTTGTATGCAATTGGTACCTTTTCTCCCTCATTAGAGGTCAGGTATGTGAATCCGCATCTTCCTGGGATGACTCGAATCACAAGATTGCGTGTGTTATCACGTGTTTCTAATTTTGTTTTAATTAACATGTCTGTTTGTAAAGATCTCAAAATTTCTGTGTGTTTTTGAGTCCAATTGATTCTTTTAAAATCTGGTTTTATTAGATCATAAAGGGGTTTGACCCTTTCTGCATAATTTATAATGTAAGTTCTTCCGAAATTTAGGAAGCCTAGAATTGATTGTAAGTTTTTTAGTGTTCTAGGTGCTTGGATTACAGCACATTTCTCTAGGAAATTGTCTGCCAGACTTTTGCCTTCACTTGATAATTCATATCCTAAAAACAGGACTGTTAGATGGGCAATTCTTGACTTTTTAAAGTTGAATTTGTAACCCTCTGCTGCGAACCCAAGTATTATGGTGTTCACTCTCTTCAAGTGAGTATCCAAGTCATCATCTGTTAGGTAAATGTCGTCGACATAGGATAATGCCTCGTCATCATATGTTTGTAGTAACTCTGTTACTCTCGCTGAGAATAATCCTGGGCTGTTCTTGTGCCCCTGGGGTAAACGGCAGAAACTTTTTTGCGAGCCATTTACCGAGAACGCAGTCAAATATCTGCTCTCTGGTGCTATATTCTGACAAAAGAATCCATTAGAGATGTCTAATGTTGTTTTGTATTTTTTGCGCACTATGTTATTCATTAGCGCAGCACTATGCGAGTTTTGTACTGCAAATGTTTTGCAACATGAGTTAAGGTGTCTGTAATCCAAAACAAGACGATATGAATTGTCTGGTTTGGAGACAGGAAACAAAGGATTGTTCATTTGTGAGGTGCAAGTTTCAATCACCCCCTGGTATTCAAGTTGATCTAGGATCTCTTTTACCTGTTTTTTAACTTCTTGCTTAATTGGGTACTGCCTCTGTGCAGTAGGTTGTGATTTTAACTGGATTTTATGAGGAGGAGAGTCCTTATCCCATCCTACATGATTTCTATATAAAGCAGGAGCTTGAGCTACTGCCCACTTTCTTGCAAGTGTATATTTTTTATGAATTGGAATATGATTTGAGAAGGCAGGCATAATTATTTCTTCGCCATGTGGGCACTCCTTGACAAACTCGGGTGGCCAGTCTCGTTCAGCTAGAAGGATGTCATAGCCCTTGGAGAGATTATCCCAAAATAAACCCCTTATTTTTCTAGTCTTATCCCCCTCTATACGTAATGTTATTTCATATATTTTGTGAGGTTTGCTAACTCTGGTATCGGCAGTTTACACCTGAATGTATTCATTCGTGTCCACTGTCTCCAGATGATTCATAAGGACTTTGCGAGCTATGCTCACTTCTGCTGCGCTGTCTAGCATTGTCTGAGCCCATTCTCCGTTTTTCAGCTGTGTCCTCAGTATTCTCGGCATCTTTGATTACTTTAATACTGGCTACCTTCTTTTTTGGAAATTGTAACTTTTTATTTGGATGAGCAGGCTCCTTGTCTTTGGACTTGACGTGCTCTTCCCTGTGTTCTGATCGTCCTCTTCTGTCCGATTTCTGCGAGGAAGTCTGAAAAGATTGAGAGGGACGTGTATCATTATCTTGATATCTATCAGGTTTCTTTATATTATCCCTATTTCTAAGGTTGTATTTTTTCACAGAGGGCTCCCTTTGGGGAGACTTGCGTCCTTGGTCAGGAGATCTTTCTCTCCGCCGAGGAGACCTTCCTCTGGACTGGAATCTTTTTTCTTTAGGATTGGATTGTTTGTTTCCATCCCAGTTCTTTTTTTGAGTGAATAGAGTATTTTTAATAAATATTTTTTCTGGACTTTCAATTAGTTGGGGTTTTACCGGTATTCCACCCAAACTATCTCTACCTAGTTCTTCATAGGATTTTTCAATAATTCTGGCAATTTCAGCAGGTTGGTCTGCTATATTTGTCTCTTTTAACCTCTGGCGGATCGCCACATTCGCTGCTTCTCCCTTTATGTTGGCTAGTAATATTGCCGAGACCTGCTTGAAGTCTTTCAGTAATTTCATACCAAGAGTTAAAGCGGGTTCTGGACCGTATTCATCTTGAATTTGTTTTAGCACATCTGGTATTACTGACATGGATGGAACACTATGTGTTTTTGTGTAAATGGAAGCAAAGACTGTACCCCAAGTGTCACAGTCCTCCACGTGTGGTGCGATTCCCATTGGAAGACAGATAGTCAGAATCCTGTGTTTCTCAAGAGGAGTGGTTTCTGGAAATACCGCCTCTATTTGAGTGATTTGTTGTGCTAACCAGAATGGAATTTGTTCCCGTTTAGCTGGTACTTTACCTAGGCAGGACTGTATGTTCTGTGGTGTAATTTTATTTGTGTTCCCCTGTTGAGGGGTCAGCTGTGGAATTTTGGTTACTGGTTGGACAGTAGAAGTCCGCATTACATATTGGACTAATTGTCTATGTATTTTTATTAATTGTTTTAGCTGTATTAAAAGCTCTGCTGCAGGCATTTCTTCAATGTCTGGATGTGGTGTGTATCCGGCTAGGACCGGCCACGTTGCTCCTGGTCTACCTAGTGGACCGAGCCTGGTGATGTGATTATTATGTTTTAGGGCGCCATTAAACAAGAGCAGGTGCTCTTGGAATTTGAGTGGTACTTCCACCTCCTCAAAAGGAGTGTACTCATTAGGAGGTTCCTCTGTTTTGTAATAGTGGAAGTCCTTTGTTACAGCGTTTGCTGCTGGAAAGTTTATCCATGAATAGAATACCTCTGTCTGCCGAAATTGTGTGCCTCAATTACGAATATGACTGTACCACCTATCGATGTCAGTCCATTTTCTATAAGTTTTAAAGTTATAGATTTTCTTATGTTGACCGGGATGAGTATTATATCCGGGTCAATTTCCTGCATAGTAGTATCAGCTGCTAAGAGTTCAGCTGCTATTCTAGCTGTCTCTCTTTCTTCATCACTGTCTACCATTTTACCGACAGGAAGGTTATTCCGTTTGTTTGCAGATCAGGTTTCTTATGGAAACAAAGATTAGATGCACAATATTTTGGAACAGTGTATCCTTCAACGTTGAATAAACCAAGAACCATACATAGGAGTCTCCCCCTGCGAGGTTTGGCGGATATGACCTTTCACCCACTCCAGACGTCTTTGGAGTATTATGGGAAAAAAGGGTTCTGAGTGAAAAAGCACGACTGAGTTACTCTAATGTCTTGCGTTAGTTTTATCGCCTATCCAAACGTTTGGGCGCCATGTAGTGTAGTTCCTATTATCCCAATAGGCTCTGCGCATTGGAATAATACCTTCAATAGTATAGACCTAGGGCAGAGGTTAACTAGGTCTTCTACTGACGATATTAGACTTAAAGTTTTGGGTTTGCCAGCTAGCTCAGAGTTCACTAGAAATTTTCTCGAATAGGCAAGGAGGAGTTTAACCTCCCTGGATAGACAAGAAGGGATTTAGTTTCTGACAACCATAGAACATGACAACTTTGCTCTCCCCTAATCAAGAGTGTATCTCTAGAGTCGTGTGAAAACAAAAGACAACTTATTTTACTCAGTCAGTTCAGTGCATTCTTAGTTTCACCAGATTGTAGAGAAAAGGAAGAGACGGGCGTGTTCAATAAAAGATGTTATTTATTGATCAGTCTCTTTTCTCGTACAAGAGAAATGAATCGATATTATTGTAATACTTATGGTTAAGTAAAGTGCATACAATAAAAGCAGAATTATAAAATAATACTGTAAAAGCATTGATATGGTTTCTAAGCCATAAGATATTTAAAATGGATAAAATAGATACATACATATATACATTTGACTAATCGTACTCAACTGGTGCTTCTAACTACGCCTACCCCGGTGTACCTGACCTAAGCCTAATACGTGGGCGGGAGTAGATAAGTAGCAGTTTAAGTTAAGTTTGTTTTGCCAAGAAACTGACTCAAGAATTCTCTGCAAGGGGTTATTCAGTTCTGTACCTGAGATCTAGAATGGTTGAGGGCTGGTATCTCTCGTCTTTGGTCTTGATATTCCAGCTGCCTGCAAGGGCTGCTTGGAAGCGCCGGAGCTGGATTTCTCGTCAGGAGAAAGGCAGCGTTTCCTTCTCAGCGCGTCAGGAAGGCGGGGCAGCGACAGTGGGCTTCGCTCTGTGCTGGGCTCTTCGGCAAGTCACGCTGCTCCGATCTCGTCACCACCGCGTGTGTTTGCTTAAGGCAATGTCGGTAATATTTATACCTGTAAGGTGCCGAGATTGACGTAAGGATGAACATATATACGTCAATAAGGATGTCATACGAACTGGTCGTTAGCACATTCTTTACTGAAGTTCTCGGTGAAATCAAAGCAATGGCTGTAGGGATTTTCCCAGGTTGTCATAGGTTTGATTTGTTTAGAGAACTCCGTATGCCTTATCAGGGTCTGGAGGAATAGTGCTTGCCTAATTAGATGGCAAGCGTTATGACCTAATCAGATAACGCGTTCCTGTGCCGTGGTGTGGCTTAATCAGATAACGGTTTTTGCACCGTGGGATGGCTGCTAGTTAATTATTAACCAGACCAGGGTCAGGAATAGGGGGATCGATACAGAACCTATAGGAATACATCACAGGGCACTTTACCACTGCTGACCAGTGCTACAGTGCATATGCTCTCCCTACTGTAAAGTGTATATGTGTTTGGATTCCATGATTGGCTTATTTGGTTTACTGTCAGTCCCCAGTAAAGTGCACCAGGAGTGTCAGGGCTTGTAAATACCAATACTACTAGTGGGCCTGCAGCGCTGGTTGAGCCACCCACAGAAGCAGCCTTTTAAAATGTGTCTAGGGTCTGCCATTGCAGAACCTGTGTGCAGTCTGGTACTGTCATGCTGGCTGGGCAAGTGCACACACTTGCCAGCCTCTAAACCTTCCCTTTGCTTCATATTAGTCACCCCTATGGTAGGCCCAAGGGCAGGGTGCATTGTAAGTGTAAGGTAGGACAAGCCCTGATGTATGTGGCATGTCCTAATAGTGAATTACAGCCAATTTCGTGTTTCACTATTGTAAGGCTACCAGTTCTCTTAGGCCAAGATGGGCTGCTGGAATTATTACACCCTATAATCCCAGCAGGCTCAGGGAGCATGGTAGGAGGTCAAGTTTAGTATGCCTGAACTCAGAATAATAAAATTCTTCTGTTAGTAAAGTTTATTTTAATATTATGTGTGTGCAAATGCAGCATTTAGAAAGCTAGCATTTGTTTGCCTAACCATGTCAGCCCGCCTCTGCTAGGATGCGTATCTGCTGTCTGGGTTGTGTGAGTGACAGGGAGGGGGGATGACAGGTGGTGAATGCAAGGATTACACCTAGGTGGGTGGTGGGAGTGCCCCTGGACTCAGAATAGGGCTGTCCTCTGCCACCACAATGCTGGCTCCACCTCCTGGGGAGCGACTGATGACTCAGCCCGACACCTGGCCCAGGAAGAGGGAAGCCTGTCAACAAAGTACTCCTGGCTGCCCCTGTCCCCACAATGCTGGCTCCACCTCCTGTGGAGCGTCTGATGTCCCTGCCCCTCACACTGAAAGGAAAAGCCAGGAACAGCACAACAGAGTGCTTCAAAACTGAAATGGGCTATGCAAAGGCCCCCCTGGCCTGGAAGAACAAAATAAACTGAGTATAAGTATAGGATCCCTGCTCCCAAGACACTAGATCCTGTTTCCCACAACAAACCTCTGCCCAACTAGAAGGAAGAAGAAGAAGCTGAAGGACTGATCTGATGTCTGCATTGCTGAGGAAGGAGAGGAAAAGACCTAAGAAGGACTTTGCTGATTTGTGCTAGAAACTTTCTCCAAGGGCTTGATTGAGCTTGCCCCCTGAACTGAACCCCAGGACTAGTGGGTTCTCTGTGCCTTGGCTCGCCTGCAACTGAGCCGTGTGTTCCTCCCGCTGGAGGCAAGACTGCGTCCCCCTCGTCCCCTCCTAGAGTTGTGGCACTTGGGAGAGGCCTGCCCTTTTACCCGTTGAGAGACTCGCTCTGCCCAGAGCCGCTCTCTGCCCCTCGGGTCAGGCCGCCTGCTCCTCTGCCCCTGCTCGCTATTTGGAAGGACCTGGGGTGCTTTCTTCCCCCCTCCTGCCGGAATCCTGGTCTCCTGAGTGCACTTGAGAGCTTGGACGGCCGCCCGTGCACTGCAAACGCACCAGGCCGCCCCGCTGTGTCCTCTGACCTGTGGAGAGGCCGCGCCACACATCCAGGGAATCCGCCCCCAGTACGGACCGTACCGGAGGCCCCCGTGCCGCGCCCTGCCTTCTGGAACCCGCCCGCTGCTTTTCTAGACCCCAAGGTGCGTCCCGTGCTGCGAAGCACACCCACGCGTCTGCCTGCCTGGTAGACTGAGGACCGTCGCGCTCAAGCACGAATCTGCACACAACGGGCTCGGGGCCCGCCACGTTTTCTTTCCCCCGAGTTCTAACTGTGTGCTGATTGCCGTAAGAGAAACTCTATGCTGAGGATTGTTAGTTAAAACTTGTACGCCCCGTATCGTCTGGGAGCGGTACGCTTCCCATTGTCCTTTATTGAACGCCTGGGTTACTGAGGAGCTGTACGCCACGGACCCCTCTAAAGCGCCTTTGAAAGCAGAGCACTTTACCCGGTCCGTACGCTCACGCCTGCCAGCTGGTGCTTGTGCGCTGACAGGAGGAGGCGCGTACACGGGCTCCCTGATCGCCTCAAGGGCGAGTCGCACGGAAGAGGTACGACGCGTACCACAGGTCGGGGAATCGACGTGGCATACGACGCGCACCGCTAGAAGCGTGAGGATCGGCGAGGCCCGTTCCAAAGGCCATAGACGCGCTCAGAAGCGCACCGAAGCCTCCCGCCCTCACAAACTTGGCCCCAGCATAGTAGAACTGTACCTGGAAGTGAATATTACCCCTTACAGATAATAAGGAGAAATAACTAAGCAACTTGCAACCAAGACGAACCATTGCCAAACACTTTAACTCTTGTGGCCAAAGCTAATGAAACGTTATAGAAGGTCTTGTGATAATTTGCACTGCATAGCTATATATTTTTAAATAATGGAATCATATTTTTTATATAACCAAAGCCTGGAGTCCATTTGTGGGGGGAGTCAGTCTGTTTTACTGTGAAAGGTTACAAATGCTTAACTAACTTGTCCCTCCGGAGTTTAGCCTTGACTGCTTGCGCCACGCAACCTAAAGGGTGAGCAGGGGTTATTCTAAGGGGGATAATTCGCACCCTGATTAGAGGAGAGGGTCCCTGTTTGTCACAAATGTATACCTGTGCCAACCAGAGACCCCCAATTCTATAAGAACCACTGCACGAACAGTAAATAGGCCTAGGGCCTAGGGAATCGCTGGGGCTACACTACAGCACCAAAGGTTAGGAAGTAGGAGACCCACGGGCGGCGCCTGCAGTGTCTAAACACAGGCGCGTGTTCTCATTGCCTTCAATGGAGAACGAAGGAATCACAAAGTTATTGATTAAGGGCACTTCCGAGTGGACTACGATAAAACTCCTTTAAACTAGGACACTTGGATAGTCAATATCCCCGGGAGCACCGGAGTACTCGAGTTACCTCACCCAGGGAAGCTGGGTGCATAGGTGTCTATTCGTGTTGGGTTTCGCCGATGCTTTCAATGGAGACCTGCAAAAGAAATGCTGCAGGCGGCCGAAGGAAGAGTGTCCGGGTGGATCCAAGAGTGGATCGAAGCAGTGAAGAACCTGAAAGCAGAGGGGACAGAGTCTGGGTCACTAGCCAGTGACCAGGATGGAACCAGGATGGAACCAGGTGATGTCGCGATGCAAACAGGTGAAGAGGTGAAGCTTGTCTCTGCAGCCACGAGGACCAGGATGCGTCAACGACAACCAGGAGCTGGAGTCGAGCTGTCCCACAAAGGATCTAGTTGACTGCGGTGTCGGTATCCGGATTGGACCCAACAAACCTTGGCAACCGCAACCCACGCAGGAAGTGAAGATTGGCTTCAGGTCAGACCAGCAAGGTCTGATGCGCTTCTCTTTTGGAGGGAAGCTAGAGCAAGCTCAGAGCAACCAGGCAAGCATTGGAAAATCAAAGGATCATCTTCAGAGGGCTCACTAGCCAACGGGCTAGCAACTGGGAAGACGCATCGAGCTGAAATGCAGGAGCGGGCCCCACGCGGCACTCGTGAAGTGTGAAGGGCTGAGCTCTGGTGCAGATGTTGCTCGGGTCTGGGGCTTCTCTTACCCCAATGCACAACTGCCAGGGTGCCTCGGTCGTTGCACAATTAGCAAAGTGCAGGTATCCAGGATAACCAGTCCCACGTCTCTCATGTCCGCCACGGGTCTCAGCTTTGCTGTGGATGTGGATCAAAGTCGGAGAAGTCTAGAAGTCCAGTTTCTGAGTCGCTGAGTTGTCGGGTTCCCGCTGGAGCATCAACAAAGCAAACCGGCAAGTTACTGGTGGAGACTCGCTTGCCGGTGGCAGAGGCAGGCTTCTTTCCGCTTGTGTACGCTGGATATTACTCTGTTTAGCGCTGTAAGAGCATGTGGACGGCAGCTATTTAGATGTTTTTAAACTGCACGGAGTCAACTAGGACTACTAGCATTTTTAAACAAAATATCGCACTGTGTTTTCTATTTTTAAACTGCAATTTCTTGTGAGGGCATGCACACTGTAGGGGCTGATTCGAGAGCCCGGTGAGGTCACCTACCTGCTGCACTTCCGCCCCGGTCCGCCGCGCCCATTGTGGGCCTTTGTTGCGGAGGGTGAGGAGGAGCCCAGCACTTCCGGGCTCACTGCAGCCAGGTCAGCGCTCTAGTTGGCCCGCCCCTCTCCTTACTTAATGTGGGCCGGACGACGTCCGCGCAGCGGACGCGCCGAAGGCGTGCCCGTCTGCGGCCGTCCGGGGGCCGGGGCCACAACCCCTGGTCAAATTAAGCCGGTTCGCATTGGATATGGGAGAGAGGAACTAATGCAGCTCCGCTTACTGGCAGGAAGAGACTGTGAACATTTAATGGAGGCGCTGCAACTGCGAAGTTGCCCTTTCTGCCCTTTTAGAGGTAATGGAGAGCTGGAATGTGAGGCAGTCTGTAAACCGCTGCGGGGTGGCCTACTTAACTGTAGATCATTAGTTAAACATGGTACACAGATCTGGGAGCTTCTTTCAGATGATGGACTAGATGTACTATTTTTAACTGAGACATGGCTTGGTCCTAATTCTGATTCCGACATAGTAGAGGCCCTTCCCCCGGGATACTCTATAGCTAGAGTTGACCGAGCTAAGTGCAGGGGTGGCGGGATTGCAATCATCGCTAGGATGGGGTATGAATGCAACCTAGAACCTCTAGTGGTGAATAACTGTGAGGCAGGCTTATTTGGGCTGAAGACGGGTACCAGGTCCTCAGTAACGGGGATCCTTATATATCGCCCTCCTGGAGGGCTTGGTAATTTCAGCACGAGCCTCCAGGAAGTGATTGTCCACCTAGCAACCAGGCGGAGTAGGCTCCTTGTTTTGGGTGATCTGAACCTGCATTTGGAGGACCCCCAGCATAGGGAAGCTGCAGAGACAGGATCTACAGGCGATGAAGTTGGAACTTAAATCTTGTGTCCCCACCCATAAGTTGGGTCATTTGCTAGATCCCTTGTTTGCCAGTTGAGAGGGGGTGGTGGTGAGCTCGCCACTGCCCGTCCCGTGGTCGGATCACTTTTTGATACCTTTTAGTATTGACATTATGTTGGAGGAACCACGGAAGGAAGGAAGTAAAACCTACCCCTGCAGGAAATGGAGGAACTTCTCGCAGGAAGATTTTAGTAAGGTGTTGAGAGAGGGAGGGCCGCCAGGCGGTTTGGATTGTGAAAGCACCAATTACAACCTTGAAGAGCGTATCTTGAAGGCTTTCAATGAGGTGGCGCCTCTGCGGCTGAGAAAGTCTGACAATAGAGCTGGGAAATCCGCACCTTCGTTCACCCCCGGCTTGCAATCGGTGAAGACTGGCTGCAAGAGACTAGAAAGGAGTTGGAGGAAGAGCATGGGCAGGCAGGAAAAGGAATTATATAAGGTAGCCTATAGGAAATATCAAGTTCTTCTGAGAGGGGCAAAATCCACCCACTACAAAAACAGAATAGGAAGGGCAGAGAATTCAGCCAAGGAACTCTTTAGAATTTTTAAAGAGATTTCCGTGGTAGCTGGCTCGAATACGCCTGGCAATGATTCTGCGGCTGAGTGCAGTAGAGTTGCGGAGTACTTTGCGCAGAAAGTCAGAAAGATATATGATTCATTTTCTAGCTGTCCTGAGAGTGGGGTGGCATTTGAGGAGACGTCGGGAGACAGTAATGAGGGTTTGAGATTAGAGCAGTTTGTGGTCCCCCCTCCAGAAACACTGAGTGACATCTGCCTCTCGATAAAATCAGGGTCCCCCAGAGACCCCGCCCTCCCTCAAGTGCTAGCCGGCAGTATGGCGGTTATGGAGCCTTACATTAGATATGTCTTGGAGACCTCCTTTGAGTCCCAGACACTGCCTACGGCATGGAAGAGAGCAGTGGTTTTACCTATCAGGAAAAAATCTAACATTAGCCACGATGTCTTAGAAAATCTCAGACCAATCTCTCTGCTACCCTACGTAGCAAAGGTTGCAGAGAAGGTGGCTAACTCCCAGCTGATGTCTCATCTGGAAAGGGCCAACCTCCTACACCCCTCCCAATCGGGGTTTCGGGCAGGTTACTCCACCGAAACGGCCCTATTAAGAGCTACTGAGACTATCAGGCAAGGAGCGGATGCCGGGCACACTATAGCACTAATTATGCTCGACCTTAGTGCGGCATTCGACACTGTGGCGCACTTCACCTTGCTGCAGTGTCTGAACAAGGGAGGTGTGTCGGGTGCCGCTCTGGGATGGCTGAAATCCTTCCTGACAGGACGGAGCTTCCAGGTCCAGCGGGGCTCCTTTCAATCTATTGAGATCGCGCTAGAACAGGGGGTGCCCCAGGGCTCTGCCCTGAGTCCCACCCTGTTCAACCTGTACATGGCCCCTCTGGCTGAGGTGGTGCAGGCGTTTGGAGTGGAGCTAGTATCTTATGCAGACGACACTCAGCTGCTTATATCCCTATCCCAGTCTCCATCGGTTGAGGCCGCCAACTTTAGGGCATGCATGCAGGAACTGGCCTCCTGGATGAGTAAGAACTGCCTAAAGTTAAATGGAGGCAAAACCGAGGGGCTGGTGGCGGGGAGCAACAGGCTGAGCTGGACGGATGCCTGGTGGCCGCCCTGCCTGGGCCCCACCCCTATCCCGTGTGAGGAGGCAAAGAACCTGGGGATCTGGGTGGACTCTACCCTCTCCTATGAGGGCCAGATAAGGTGGCTGGTAGGGAAATGCTTTGGTGTGTTAAAAACATTAAACAAAACACTGGACCTGCTCCCTCTAGAGGCTAGGCAGACGATGATTAAGGCACTCATTACGTCCCGTTTAGATTACGGGAACGTCTTATACTTGGGAGCGTCGGAAAAGATCTTAGGCCGCCTGCAAGTCTTACAAAACGCGGCAGCAAGGCTAGTGTTGAGACTATCTAGAAGAGCGCCTTCTAAGCCTACGCTGACTGCTTTACATTGGCTCCCTGTTAAGAAGCGGATTCTATTTAAATCCCTTCTTATATGCCATCGTATCATTTGGCATAAGGCTCCCTGCTATTTAGGAGATTTGGTTTCCAGATATGTACCAGGTAGGGCCCTGAGATCGATGGGGTCAGGACAGCTGGCTGTCCCCAGGTTTCATAAAGCCAGGATGGGCTCAACACTGGAACAACCTCCCGCTCTTTCTCAGGTTGGAGCCCTCGGAATCCAGATTTAGGAGCCGACTAAAAACACACCTGTTTACTATGTAATACCAAGCAGAAATCGGGGGCTTTCCTTATTCTATGGGTAGGCCGATGCTCTCCACAGTGCGGGGACACGCCGGGATGGCGTTACCATGCGCTCTATAAACTGCTTTATTATTATTACTGGTGGCGCCTGTTTGAACTGGGTGGTCACTCCTTGACCACAAGGGAGATCTTCTTCAGTCTTCTAGTCAGCATAGAATGTCGAAGTCCAAGAGTTCTGTATCGTAGTTTCTTTCCAGGGTAATCTAATGTCTCTAGACACAGCTCCTAACTTTATACCAAACTATGGGGCTGGATTACCTGCTAGGTCCCTCCTATGGGTGGAACCTGGGAAGGGACCTAGCAGGTAGAGGAGAGGAGTTGGCCTAACGGCTAGGGCGCTCGACCTCGGACCTGGGTTCGAGTCTCGGTAACGACGCCAAAAACCTCCTGTGATTCTGGGCAAATCACTCAATCTCCCCGTGCCTAAAATGAAAGTGTGCCCTCATGTAACGTAACTGGAAAATATGTAAAGCGCTCTGATACCTGATTTGGTTTGGGTCTAGTTCGCGCTATATAAAACTCTGCAAAAAACAAAAAAAAAAGGGGGTGGTTACACCCCTTTCCCTTTGTCCAGTTTTGCGCCAGAGCTGGGGTTGGAGTGCCCCAGCAACTGTTTTGAACCGGGCTATGCATGGAACACCTTGTGTGCCCCAGGCAGTGTCTGGAAAAGCATCTTTCCATTCAACCTACCCGGCCCCAATACACTACTGGCTGTCTGGGGAGGTGCTGGCACCTCCCTCGACAGGAAACCTATTGTCCAGGCCTCCCTTGCTGGAGTTTCCCCCAGCTGCAGGAGGTCAGACTCGTGTCTGTGGCAGCAGCATCCATTTTGTGATGCTGAGGCTCTGTTTAACTTAAACCTGGTAAAGCAGTAACATACATGTCTTTTCCCTCTAGAAGGGTGGAAATCTACCCCCGCCGCCAGAATTGGCGGGGGGGGGGGGGTAGTATTCCAAAGCGTTTGACACCTTACCCGACATGTTTTGATAAAGCCAAACCAAAGTTAGCATTTAACCACGAGGATTATAATGCACTTAAGAGTATATGGTATGGCTATATCATAGAACAGCTATAAGGGCATGGTTCCGAAAGCTGCAGAATGGCTCAGCTCAAGCTAGAGCACCCTCTCACATAAAACCAAGCACTCTGCCTCCAGGATTTTCGAGGCCTGCCATAGAAGTGACTTATAGGTGCATATGCGTCTATATATAAGGTTAGATATAGGAATACTATATCTAAGTAAGGGGTAATTGCACCACCTTACCCAAGCTAAGTGATCAGCCTGTGGTGTCAGTTTGGTTTGCCAGCCAGGGGTGGCATAATACATGCTGCAGCCCCTGGTAGGCCTTGTATGCACCTGGGTACCTATGGTACACTATACAGGGGCTCACAAAGGTGACACAATACCCAATCTGGTATGTACCTAAAGTACATGGTATCAATTTAGAGAGAGAACAGCTGGGCTGTGGGTCTGATTAGCAGGCCCACAGCCAAACTAAAGTCGAAAAAACAATAAATCACAGCAAAAAGTGTGGGTGACCATAGGAAGCAGACCCTACTCTCCTACACTTAGCATGGGTGGTTCCTTATGTCTCCTGCTCTTTTGAGTCTTCTGGTCCATGTCCTGTTCTCCTTTGCAGTTTACATTCCACTTTCTTAGTATATGGTTTGGTCTCCCCCCGGAGACCAGTGTATGTTTGTGCTACTTACCTGATAATTTTGAAGTATATTTATGTGTAATGTTGATATCTCCAAGTAGGAGTGTGCCAATGTATTGCGTTGCATAATAGACATATGTGTAACCACTGTGTGGTTCTTTCTCACTTAATCTACGCTGTTGACTATATTTGGTAAAACAAGCAGCTTTGCGCTCCTTCAAGATAAGCCTGAAGGCTGCTCTCTACAGTTATCACTTTGAGAGCTTTCTATGGGTATCAAAGACCACTAAAACCCCCATAAGGGCTGCCTGAATTAGTTCAAGGTGCATCACTCCTGAGAGTGTACACCATATACTAAGGCAGCCTCCCACAACTACCAACACCAGTATTCCATTATACTTCTTTCACCAGGGCACAAGTTCTAAAATAAGTGGGGCACTAACAAAGTTATGCAGCATGTAAGTGACATCACAGTATGTTTACTTCACAACCTATGCCCTCCGAGGAAGTGATATCATGTGGTCTAATGTCTAGAGCAGTCAACCTCGGAGCTGGGGATCCCGGTTTTAATCTAGGCACAGAGAGGCTCAACATTCTGTGATTCTGAACAAATCACTTAATCTCCCCTATGCCTACCAAAAATGAATGGGGAAACATCGGTTACATCGCGGTCTTCACACCGCAATACCTTTACAACGCAGGCATTACAACGCAAGTCATTAAAATGACTTGCGCTGGATGGCGCTCTAAGCCAAGGAATAGTATGATTTACTATTCCAACACCTTCCCTACTGTAACAAAGACTGGAGTTGGAATAGTAAATCATACTATTCCTAAGTCCAGTGCCCTCCAGCCCAAGTCGTTGTAAACTTGCGTTGTAATGCCTGCGTTGTAAGGGTATCACGGTGTGAAGACCGCGATGTAACATCGTATATTGAAATGAATGTGTAAGCATGCAGAGTAACCGGTGCTCATTTAAAGCGCTCGGATACCTTAGGGTCGAGTCCTGCTATATAAAACTCTTTTTAAAAAAACTCACATATGCTAAGCAGGTCTATCATGAGTACATTTGAGTGCAATACAATATTTAACAAATTAGATTTTGGGTCGCAGTTGTGCCAAAAAAGATATGCAACCTAGGCCTCTACTTATACATTTAGCTATTGAAAGGCTGCCTGGATGAAATTGGCTACAAGGAGAAACGGCAGTATATCTGTTCTGCCTAATTCGTTGCAAAGTCAGCATTAAAAATATTTTATGGGGGTTAAGGCACCTACTGCGTAGGTCTTTATGCATCCAGTAAATCTCAGGAAATAATAAAAATGGTAAGCTTACTCTGGAGGTTAATGAACTTGCTGGAGAGACAGGTGTTTTGTCTAGTCTCAGTTTTGAATTAAAATAGCATAGAGGGTTAATATGTCTACTGCAAACCACCACATCATGTCACACACAGATGATGGAATTTTATGAAGATGGGTAAGCAGGTTTTTGCTTTTAACACAGAGATCCTTTGGTTACTTGCAGTTCATAATTTGTAATCCTTCTCATAGAGCACAGAGAATTATAAAGGAAAGGACATGTGACTCCTACACCTTGTTACCCTCACTATCTTATGTAACACATCCTGTAAATTGATTACACACATATGGTTTATTGTCAATGTATAATGTGTATGTGTGGTGTAACGTGCTCCGACACCCTGGATTGGGTTGAGTAGCGCCATAAAAGAAATAAGACAAACGAGTGGTATTTAAATTGTTTTGTGTGTTTATATTAGGACAGACCAACACATCTGACACACTGTTACCCAAGATGTGTGCTTAGAGTATGTCTGATGCTAATTTGAGGTTTCACTTCTCAAAATAAACATTTCAACATTAGCCTTTGAGTGGCTGAATTGCGCAGTATGAAACAGTCAAAGAAGGTAGGGTCAGCCTGAGAAGGCGCAGGATCCAGACAGCAATCAACAAACTACCTCAAGACTCTTCCTTTGTCCTGCAGGTGAGAAAAATATCCTGGAGGTTTGCAGCACAACAAAAACTCTGACATTGCTTGGCCGTGCCGCCATGTTCAAGATGCTCACCTAAGTTCCTGTATGTACTCCCAAAAAGCTACTACCCTAGCCGACCAGAGATGAATGTTTTGTGAGGATTAATGGAGAACTCTGCAAATTATTGTGGGATGGAGGACACCCTTAGATAGCACTGTCGGCCCTGCAGAAAAATAAATATGATGGTGGGATTCCTCTCCTAGACATCAGAGCGTGCTGTTGTGCTGCCAGACAATGGTTATCAATGACTCGGAGCAAGCTCCTGAAACCACCCCACCCATTTACTCGAACGCACCCAATTTGACTTAAAATCATACATACACTACTTAAACGGGAGAGGGGGAGTTGGGAAACTCTTACCAGTGACCAGGTGACCATCGCCGCTTGGAATAAAACACAGAGATATCTAGGCTGTGAATCACGATACACTAGAGGGACTCCACTGTGGTTGGGCAAAAGATTTAAAGAACTGGGTAAATTGAGAGGTTTTAGTCTTTGGGACTCAATTTGGATTCCTAAGTTAGGTGCACTCTTTTAGGGAGGAAAGTTAATTCCATTTAATTCCTTACAATGGGACTATCACCTTCACGACGCACAAGATTAGAAGTATATACAATTGAAATATGCATGGGATGCTGAGGAGCTTTATATGACGGATATCCCTGAATATGCCCCTATGGAAGAGTGATTACTGCAGGGGTCTCCTGTACTTATAAGGCCATCAATAATAATATGCCTGATACATGAAAAACAATTGGGTGAGAGACATGGGCAAAATAGAGGACAAGGGTTGGGAAGAAGCTAAGATACATCCAAGGGTGGTGGTTCTTAGATCAAGACTGTGATTAGTACAATACAAGACTCTTCACAGGGTCTACTATGACCGGGCTCTACTATATAAAATGGAGAGGGCTGATTCACCTCACTACTTGCGATGTAGGGGGCAAAACGGCACATTCCATTCACATAATGGGAATGTCCAGCTATTACAATATTCTGGAAAACAATAATAAACGAGCTGGCTAAAATCCTCTCTGCACTCCTTCAGGCCGACCATAAGTATGTCCTTCGTGATAATCTGAACAAGATGAATCTCCCAGAAACCCAGCTTCTCTTCAACCTGGGCTTGGCAGTGGCTAAAAGAGTCCTGGCCAAGCACTGGGGAGCGCCCACCCTGGAAGAATGGAAAAGAGGGATGGACTTTTACATGACAGCATGTATATAAGACATGGGGCGGCCCCAAAGGTTAGCTAAGATCTGGGATCCTTGGTGAAAATATCATGGACTAGACGTGGTAGATGGAGAAACAGAACTTTTAGCAGAATGATATAAACTCCCTTCTGTACCTTTCTGCATGCTTACACATATTATATTGATTACAAGAAATTTTGAAAAACACTGTACCTGTGCTGTATTTCTTACTGGAATAGTGATTCAATACCAGCTAACTGACTAATTGTTATGGTTTTCAAACGAAAAATTGAAAAGAAATTTAAAAATAAAGAATTGATCTCATACCATGACTCTTTCTCTATTTGCAATTCTTCCCTGGACAGCCATCTCTGCTGTATTTTACTAAAACCATCAGGTTCTTTATAATTGACCAGTTTCGCCTTAAAGTACTTCGCAGCATACACGTGTGGGTCTCCATTACACCTTTCATTACGCTCAAACTCTCCCTAATGGAAATAAGGTCAGGTTGCCTTAAATGGTGTGTGATTTGGATAAAAGACCATTGAATAGATGTTTTCATGTATCTGATACCAGGTTCAATATTGACCCAGATTTTCCAATTCTCAGAGCTTAAATAATACCCAACGCATGATACCCATTCATCTCCTGACTGTGAACCATTTTTGTATCTAGTACAGGAATGGGTCCTATTGGAATATTTGCCAATTTTGATGAACCATTAATTGAACGGATAGCACACTATATTAAAAACTGCTCCTTCTGCTTCAGCAGCCATTGTGAAAGTTTGTACCAGACTTTTTGGGGGGATTTGCTCAAGCACGGAAAATTATTCATCTTATATTTCGGTAAGATTAGTCTAAGAAAAAATTATCTATTTTGCCTCAACACCTGGGGATTAAAAAATCCATACATCACACATACACCCACGATCACAGTGTCTCCCCATGAATCATTTCTCCTCCAACATTCGATGATTCACCTAATCCATCATCTAACCATTGGAAATGATCTCTTTCATCATATTTTAAATCTTTCCATAATTCCTTTGAACCCAAATCTACTCTTAAAATGCCGCACTTTCCACTCTTCACTTTGACTGCATTTCGAAAAAACGTTCACAGCTTCCTCTGGTTCAAAGAATTGTCTTTCCCCTTCATCAACCTGAAAAGGTTTCTTAACACAAACCCAATCACCAAGTGTAACATATACAGGTTTTACACTATACGTGTCATCATAGTATAACTTGTTTTTCTTGTGCACTACTACCAGCCTTTTCCAGCTCAGGTAACCATTGTTTAACACCAGTGTAACATAACCTACCTGGGTTACACTTAGTTCTGGGATTCCTTCCTCTCATGACTTAAAAAGACAACAAACCTGTGGCTTTACTGTTTATTGCTAGGGTCAGGTGGCAAGCTCTGCCCTGGCTGTAGAGTTCACAGAGTTTTTGTCACTCGGCGCCTCACTGAGGGCATGGAGTTCAGCAAAAAAACTCCGCCTACTACCAGCGGAGTTTACAGCCGCGCTTGCCACGCACACCTATTTACATGCACATTCGTGCAAGCGTTGCATATTTCCATTCTCAACATTTCTTTCAGCACAAATGTATCACAGTTCTGTGCAGATTTTGAAATAAATAGGGGGTTTAGAACAACCGATAGTCACTGACATCACCACGCACGTGCAGTGTTTGGTAAGAGGACTAACGTACAAGGAGTCACCACACCTGCTGGGTTCACAAACCAAGCAGCAGGCCCGAGAGGAATCCAGAACAAAAAGCGACCATCTTAAATTGGCGGCAGTTATCCTACGCGCATAATAAATGCGCACACGAGATAAAATAAAAGTGATATTACAAATGAAAATAACTTTGTGATATTTATATTTTGTCATGCAGAGGTGAAAAACATGTATGTAAATGACATTCCAAAAAATATAATTATTTACTTTCTAGAATGCTTCGCATTGCAAACATTGTCCCATTTTAATTATTAAAAAATATAACAGTTACTAGGAAATATCATTTTAGTGTTCAAATTTGCAGGATAGTCCTTTCACAATCTCTCAGCAGTCTCAATGAAGACACAAACAAAATATTAGAATGCAACGGTGTAAAGGGCAAGTCCTTGTTTTAGTTAAAAAATCTCAATAACCACTCACTGACGGTAATCAACGTTTACTCCGATTCTTTTTTTCCGCAGACTTTGAGTCCACATACCATTACTCCGCGAGGTCTTTGACCTCGCATACCATCACTCCGCATTTTTTCACAACGCATGTGCATTTACCACGCATGCCTTTACAACGAATTACATTGTAAATGAATGTATGGTAAATGCACATGCGTTGTGAAAAAAAACAGACTTCATGAAGATGGATCCAGGAGGAGAGGTGGGTCGTGCTGGGGTAGTGATTGTGTAGTGTAGTGTAGTGTTTGTGTAGTGTTGTGGTGGTTGTGTAGTGTAGGATCGTGCTGGGGGTAGTGTTATAGGGTTTAGGGTAGTATTGTAGTGTTTGTGTAGTCTAGGGTGATGCTGGGGGTAGTGTTTTAGGGTTTAGGGTAGTGTTGTAGTGTTGGTGTAGTGTAGGGTCATGCTGGGGGTAGTGTTTTAGGGTTTAGGGTAGTGTTGTAGTGTTTGTGTAGTGTAGGGTCATGCAGGGGGTAGTGTTTTAGGGTTTAGGGTAGTGTTGTAGTGTTTGTGTAGTGTAGGGTCATGCTGGGGGTAGTGTTTTAGGGTTTAGGGAAGTGTTGTAGTGTTTTTGTAATGTATGGTCACGCGGGGGTAGTGTTTTATGGTTTAGGGTAGTGTTGTAGTGTTTGTGTAGTGTAGGGTCATGCTGGGGGTAGTGTTTTAGGGTTTAGGGTAGTGTTGTAGTGTTTGTGTAGTGTAGGGTCATGCTGGGGGTTGTGTATTAGGGCTTAGGGTAGTGTTGTAGTGTTTGTGTAGTGTAGGGTCATGCAGGGGGTAGTGTTTTAGGGTTTAGGGTAGTGTTGTAGTGTTTGTGTAGTGTAGGGTCATGCTGGGGGTAGTGTTTTAGGGTTTAGGGTAGTGTTGTAGTGTTTTTGTAATGTATGGTCACGCGGGGGTAGTGTTTTATGGTTTAGGGTAGTGTTGTAGTGTTTGTGTAGTGTAGGGTCATGCTGGGGGTAGTGTTTTAGGGTTTAGGGTAGTGTTGTAGTGTTTGTGTAGTGTAGGGTCATGCTGGGGGTAGTGTTTTAGGGTTTAGGGTAGTGTTGTAGTGTTTGTGTAGTGTAGGGTCATGCTGGGGGTAGTGTATTAGGGCTTAGGGTAGTGTTGTAGTGTTTGTGTAGTGTAGGGGCATGCAGGGGTAGTGTTTTAGGGTTTAGGGTAGTGTTGTAGTGTTTGTGTAGTGTAGGGTCATGCTGGGGGTAGTGTTTTAGGGTTTAGGGTAGTGTTGTAGTCTTTGTGTAGTGTAGTGTCATGCTGGGGGTAGTGTATTAAGGTAGTGTTGTAGTGTTTGTGTAGGGAAGTAAAGTGCTTTATGGTAGTGTTGGGGGTCGTGCTGGGTAGTGTAAATGTAGGAAAAAGACTGTGTGTCGAGGGTGGGTGGTGCAGGGGTACTACATTAGGGTGTAGGGTAGGGTAGGGTAGGGTACTCTCACTTAACTTTAAAACTTTTACAATGAGTATACCTTTAACATGCATGCCTTTGCGTTGTAAAGACATGCGTGGTAAAGGCATATTCGTTGTAAAAGTTTGCGTTGTGTTAATTTGCAGAGTGATAGTATTTGCGGAATTATTTTTGCGGAGTGATGGTGTGCGGGGTATTTGTATGCGGAACAACGTCACATATTCCACGTCACATATTCCTCACTGACTGCACAAGCGCTCCTAGGAGTATGTCGGATTGGAGTGACGTCACATAGGCAGACATCAGTTCGGGATGAGGTGGCCAATATTGTTACTGACCCACACAAACCTGCCATTCAGCACTAAGGCCCGCCTTCTTAAAACCAAGAACACCCCTGCATCAAGTGTGGAATTCCGAAGAACCGCGCTCACTCCTGATCCATGGTACCCTTAGCTTTCCCCGTCCTGCTGCTGTCCTTGTTGGAGGCTGGTGGCTCCCTGCTCCATGGCACCATGGAGCAGGTGGTGGGGGCAGCCAGGCATCCCGGGTCCTGCTGCCCTGCACCTTCCTCCTTAGCCTGTTGTACCTGGCCAGGCTGGCCTTCATGCATCTGCAGCAGGACAAACAAGAACCACGCGGTGCGTGTAAGTAAGGCACTTATACAGAAGTTACGACGAGAACGATTAAGACTGCTAATGATTGTATTTGATGCTTGGGTGGGTGTTGTAGCTCCGTGGTCGAGCTGTGCTTCCTCCAGCATGTATCTAGTCCATACGGAGCTGTCCTTGCGGGCTGCGTCCTTCCATGCACATGCCTATACCAAGTATCCTGTGGAGTGCCTGCACATGTGTACTAGTGAAGACCTTTTCGAGGTGTTGAAGGCAGACTTGGCAAGTCCATAAACAGATAAGCCTGTTTACAACAGACAGATGTGCACAACAGCATATTAAAGGTGGATGGTGGATGACGGAGCAATGCTCCGCCCACCCACTGATCTCCGTGGAATCCTGCAGAGTTTTCCAGTGATTCCACAGAATTTCTCAAGCTCCGCAAAGCCCTATTTGTCACCTCATAAGCCCAAACAGCTTTCAACAACTGAACTTCCCAATCACTATTACTGGCAATAGTTGATTAAATAACTCCTTTAATCACACGATTGAATCTTTCAACCATATCATTACCACTGTGATTGTAAAGGGATGTAGTTGTGTCTGAAACACCAACTTTCTCAAGGTATTTCTTAGATGCATTAGACAACAATTGTACTGCAATATCACTTTAAAGGGTTGCTAGAATAACATCAAACACAAAAACTCTATCAAAGAATCTCAGAACAGAAACAGTATTAACCTTATCAATAATGTCCACCACAGGCCATCTTGAAAATAACTCTATCATGTAGGAAAATGGGTTAATATCTGTGTGGCCTGCACGAGTAATAGATCCACAATTACTGGAAACCAAGCACCCCATTATAGTGCTTGACACTTTCAGAGTAGCGAGGCAAAACAGTTCATGGCCTACTCTGGGAAGGTGGTGTGAGCTAGTATTCACCATTCAGTAGCACGCAATAATAACAATCAGTGAATGATTGGCCAGTCAGTACTTTTTCTTCAGAGAAAGAAGTAATTTTTTTACACACACACACACACACCACTAAATACTATGCAATACTATGCAATAATTTACAAATATATACATTGGCAGATGGGAAATACCATACATAACATTGTGTAATCACTCGTAACCCCTTAATGGAGTCACACAAACATATCAAGTGAGTCTGTTGGTTATATCAAGGTTTAAAAGCAACAAACCACATCATCAATGTGTACTTAAATGCAATTGTTAAAAATAATACTCCAGCATGAATGCACTTCTTAATAATACTGACGAAACATATATACGGTGAGCAGAAATATTTGACATCATTATGGTGAACCAATAAAGAATTTAGAATGAGTAAATCCTGTGTCTGTATACTTTTTATACATTTTTCACCATCAAAGTACAATTATAAAAGAAGTCCCTAGAGAAGGGGGGCATGGCTTGTCAGCCAAGCATGGCGGTCCCGTTTGAGTAGAGCTCCGTCTCTCGGCCCTTATTATCCTGGCACTTACTCTACAAGAGGTGCTTTTCGGATCCGCGCTGTGCGGAGCTGGTGTGGGGCTGCCGCGGAGAACCTGTGGAACCCGGTGGATCCCAAATCCGGGCAGCTGAGGCGGCAGTGAGACCGAAGAAAGTGTGGCGCGAAGGTATCCAGCAGCCGTTGACGCGGGCGCCTGCTGTCACAGGAGGCCAGGCGCTGCTCCGAGCCTGTGGGAGACACCTGAGCCCTGTTGGGGGACCGGCGCTGCTGGGAGGCGTGAGCGGCTTGGCAACCGGCTGCGATAATTGCCTCAGCGCCCCGCACGAGTGGGGGATGAGGAGATCCCCGCGTCCGGCGAGGACCGGGGCCTGGCGCCTCCCCCTTGGAGCTCGCGACTGGTGACTGCGAGCGGATCCCCCTGACTCAGCAAAGCGGCTGCCTGCGTTGGAACTTTCGGAGCTGCTGCCCGTTTAAGAACCCCCCCACGGTGAGGAGCGGGAACCCGAAGCTGCTGGGGGAGCCCCGCGGAGATGACGCGGCTTGGTGGCTGGTGGCGGCCTGGGGCGCCCCGGTGGTGACTGTGCAGCCAGGAGGCCTTGGACGGTGGATGGCGCCCTTGGGGACTGAGGCCCGGCCTAGGCGTGTGCAGTGAGGTGGGGGCAGACTCATGTGCCAGTTGGACAGTGTGGGAGATCATGAGCTGCACGGCCCTTGCAGCATCAGTGTGAGTGCAGGCCTGCGACTATAGTGGTGAAGTACTGCCCTCAGAATGCGGCCGGAGGAGGGGGCTGAGTCAGAGGAGGCCGCCGGCGCTGACCGTGAGCCGGGCAGATCCTCGGTAGCCTATTTTGCCAGCAGGACGGGGTGACAAGCGGAGACGTGGGCTGATGCCTGAGGTTACCTTTTTGGAATGGGCAGCGCACACCATAGGACATTTTAAGATCTAGGTGCCATTTTGGTGTTGGCGCCATTTCGCCGCTGCTGCCCCGTTGGCGACCTGCGCTTGGAGATCTGACAGAGCGACAGGTGGCCAGGACTGAGCGCGGTGTGCTGCGTCTGCCCTGTGTGGCGCTGTGGCCTCTGCTGTCGGGGACTATCGAGGTGAGGTGGCTGTGATTCCTGGTGGAGGGGGCACTGGCGGAGAGGACTCCTGAGACCCAGCGGGCGAATTCCTGTGAAGGGACGCGGTGGCAGTCAGCCAGTTGTTGAAGGCGCCCGTGGGACTTATATACCCTGCTCCCGACACTGGACACCAGGCGCTGGACTTTGGCAGCGGAGGGCTGCCCTGTGGGTGCTGCTGGAGCTACACGGACCCCGGAAGGTGGGCCGCGCAGGAGGTTGGGGGCCGAAGGCAACCGGGCTCCCGGATACTGGAACGCCGTGCCGCTGCGCCGAGTTGGGCGTGTCAGTGGAGGACACAAGGCACTGGTGGAGACTGCTACAGCAGTCTGGGTGGCGGCGACATCGGGGCACAGTGGAGAGCGTTGCTGGTGCGCACGGCCTGGTGGAGGCCTGGCACACCTGGGCTTGGGTGCCATTTTACACCGGGCGCCATCTTAGACCCTGCCATAACAAGCGGACTCAGCCCTCGAGTCAACTCAGGCACCGCGCCTGGAAGCCAGGATATTGAGGCTTTGCAGGGTGCAGTGGACCCATCCCTCTGCGCTGTTGGAGCTGCTGCAGCCATAGGTGTGGGACATTAGCGGGAGCTGCTCACACTCAGGAGTCACGTGCATACGGAACTTGGAGCTGGGCTGGGCGGCGACCCACCCCTGGGACTCTTGGCGGGACCCCTGGCAGTGATAATCCGCTTCTTCAATTGGCTCCTTCCTGGTACTACCACTGCAATATTTGAGTCGATGAGGTGTCCCTTCCAAGGAACTGGTAGTCCGACGCTGCGCGCTGATGCCAACAGCCCAGCAGTTAGTGATGGGCAGGCTCAGGGACAAATCCCAATTGAAGCAGCAGGCGGCGGGCGACTCAGGCTCCACACAAGAACGGGGACGGGGAGACATGGAGCCCACAGCAATTCTGGCAGCCAAGATGGACTCTGTTTTGGCGGCGGTGGAGCGCACGGAACCACTCTGGAGCAAACCAAAACGTCCCTTGAAGCCACGATAGAAAAAGTCACCCCTGACATCACGCTACTCCATGCGGACCATTGTAAGCTGTCAGAATCAGTTGCCATGCAGCGCCTGTCGGTCCAGGAACTACAACCTGTGGTGCAAAGCCATGCCTCAGCGCTGCAAGACTTAATTGACAGGGTTCACGCACTGGAGGATCGCGTTGAGGACGCAGAAGGGCGCTCTCAGCGCAACAACATCCGGGTGGTCGGACTACCGGAGGGAGAAGAGGGGACGGACCCTGAGCAATACACGGAGACCTGGTTGCGGACGCTCTTGCCACCTGGGATGCTGTCCCGGCACTTCGTGGTGGAAAGGGCACACAGAGTGCCGACACAGGTTCAGCGGCCTGGGGCTCGGCCCCGCCCATTTCTTTTCAAAATCCTCAACTACCGAGACGGGGAGGTGGTGCTCCGCAAAACCAGGAAGCTGGGTGACCTAAAAGTGGGAAACAGCCGAGTGATGTTTTTCCCAGACTACACGGCAACGGTGCAGAAAAGGAGAAGCACATACATGGCCGTAAAGAGGCAGTTGCGAGAACTGGAATTGCCTTACTCCCTGCTGCACCCCTTTCGCCTTCGGGTAGTTTCCAAGGACGGCACACACTTCTTCGAGGCCCCGTCAGACGTCTGGGACTGGCTGGAAGAGACGGGGCAATGGTCGGGCACGAGACCCACGGGCCCTGAGGAGGGCGGATGGCAAGAGCAGCGCTCAAGGAGGCGAAGAAAGAGGGGGGCTTGCCGGGGCGCAGATCGGAGCCGGGTCACACCCAGCCTCGAGAAGATGGGACAGGAGCGGCAAGAAACGCTTGTGGCGGTTGCGACACTGGAAGTGACGAACAATGCTCGGTAACGACGCCAAAAACCTCCTGTGATTCTGGGCAAATCACTTAATCTCCCCGTGCCTAAAATGAAAGTGTGTCCTCATGTAACGTAACTGGAAAATATGTAAAGAGCTCTGATACCTGATTTGGTTTGGGTCTAGTTTGCGCTATATAAAACTCTGCAAAAAAAAAGGGGGTGGTTACACCCCTTTCCCTTTGTCCAGTTTCACGCCAGAGCTGGGGTTGGAGTGCCCCAGCAACTGTTTTGAACCGGGCTATGCATGGAACACCTTGTGTGCCCCAGGCAGTGTCTGGAAAAGCATCTTTCCATTCAACCTACCCGGCCCCAATACACTACTGGCTGTCTGGGGAGGTGCTGGCACCTCCCTCGACAGGAAACCTATTGTCCAGGCCTCCCTTGCTGGAGTTTCCCCCAGCTGCAGGAGGTCAGACTCGTGTCTGTGGCAGCAGCATCCATTTTGGGATGCTGAGGCTCTATTTAACTTAAACCTGGTAGAGCAGTAACATACATGTCTTTTCCCTCTAGAAGGGTGGAATGCTACCCCCGCCGCCAGAATTGGCGGGGGGGGGTAGTATTCCAAAGCGTTTGACACCTTACCCGACGTGTTTGATAAAGCCAAACCAAAGTTAGCATTTAACCACGAGGATTATAATGCATTTAAGAGTATATGGTATGGCTATATCATAGAACAGCTATAAGGACATGGTTCCGAAAGCTGCAGAATGGCTCAGCTCATGCTAGAGCACCCTCTCACATAAAACCAAGCACTTTGCCTCCAGGATTCTCGAGGCCTGCCATAGAAGTGACTTATAGGTGCATATGCGTCTATATATAAGGTTAGATATAGGAATACTATATCTAAGTAAGGGGTAATTGCACCACCTTACCCAAGCTAAGTGATCAGCCTGTGGTGTCAGTTTGGTTTGCCAGCCAGGGGTGGCATAATACATGCTGCAGCCCCTGGTAGGCCTTGTATGCACCTATGCCCTGGGTACCTATGGTACACTATACAGGGGCTCACAAAGGTGACACAATACCCAATCTGGTATGTACCTAATGTACATGGTATCAATTTAGAGAGAGAACAGCTGGGCTGTGGGTCTGATTAGCAGGCCCACAGCCACACTAAAGTCGAAAAAACAATAAATCACAGCAAAAAATGGGGGTGACCATAGGAAGCAGACCCTACTCTCCTACACTTAGCATGGGTGGTTCCTTGTGTCTCCTGCTCTTTTGAGTCTTCTGGTCCATGTCCTGTTCTCCTTTGCAGTTTACATTCCACTTTCTTAGTATATGGTTTGGTCTCCCCCCGGAGACCAGTGTATGTTTGTGCTACTTACCTGATTATTTTGAAGTATTCTTATGTGTAATGTTGATATCTCCAAGTAGGAGTGTGCCAATGTATTGCGTTGCATAATAGACATATGTGTAACCACTGTGTGGTTCTTTTTCACTTAATCTACGCTGTTGACTATATTTGGTAAAACAAGCAGCTTTGCGCTCCTTCAAGATAAGCCTGAAGGCTGCTCTCTACAGTTACCACTTTGAGAGCTTTCTATGGGTATCAAAGACCACTAAAACCCCCATAAGGGCTGCCTGAATTAGTTCAAGGTGCATCACTCCTGAGAGTGTACACCATATACTAAGGCAGCCTCCCACAACTACCAACACCAGTATTCCATTATACTTCTTCCACCAGGGCACAAGTTCTAAAATAAGTGGGGCACTAACAAAGTTAGGCAGCATGTAAGTGACATCACAGTATGTTTACTTCACAACCTATGCCTTCAGAGGAAGTGATATCATGTGGTCTAATGTCTAGAGCAGTCAACCTCGGAGCTGGGGATCCCGGTTTTAATCTAGGCACAGAGAGGCTCAACATTCTGTGATTCTGAGCAAATCACTTAATCTCCCCTATGCCTACCAAAAATGAATGGGGAAACACCGGTTACATCGCGGTCTTCACACCGCAATACCTTTACAAACGCAGGCATTACAACGCAAGTCATTACAATGACTTGCGCTGGATGACGCTCTAAGCCAAGGAATAGTATGATTTACTATTCCAACACCTTCCCTACTGTAACAAAGACTGGAGTTGGAATAGTAAATCATACTATTCCTACGTCCAGTGCCCTCCAGCCCAAGTCGTTGTAAACTTGCGTTGTAATGCCTGCATTGTAAGGGTTTTACGGTGTGAAGACCGCGATGTAACATCGTATATTGAAATGAATGTGTAAGCATGCAGAGTAACCAGTGCTCATTTAAAGCGCTCGGATACCTTAGGGTCGAGTCCTGCTATATCAAACTCTTTAAAAAAAAACTCACATATGCTAAGCAGGTCTATCATGAGTACATTTGAGCGCAATACAATATTTAACAAATTAGATTTAGGGTCGCAGTTGTGCCAAAAAGTGATGCAACCTAGGCCTCTACTTATACATTTAGCTATTGAAAGGCTGCCTGGATGAAATTGGCTACAAGGAGAAACGGCAGTATATCTGTTCTGCCTAATTCGTTGCAAAGTCTGCATTAAAAATATTTTATGGGGGTTAAGGCACCTACTGCATAGGTCTTTATGCATCCAGTAAATCTCAGGAAATAATAAAAATGGTAAGATTACTCTGGAGGTTAATGAACTTGCTGGAGAGACAGGTGTTTTGTCTAGTCTCAGTTTTGAATTAAAATAGCATAGAGGGTTAATATGTCTACTGCAAACCACCACATCATGTCACACACAGATGATGACATTTTATTTTATGAAGATGGGTAAGCGGGTTTTTGCTTTTAACACAGAGATCCTTTGGTTACTTGCAGTTCATAATTTGTAATCCTTCTCATAGAGCACAGAGAATTATAAAGGAAAGGACATGCGACTCCTACACCCTGTAACCCTCACTATCTTATGTAACACATCCTGTAAATTGATTACACACATATGGTTTATTGTCAATGTATAATGTGTATGTGTGGTGTAACGTGCTCCGACACCCTGGATTGGGTTGAGTAGCGCCATAAAAGAAATAAGACAAACAAGTGGTATTTAAATTGTTTTGTGTGTTTATATTAGGACAGACCAACACATCTGACACACTGTTACCCAAGATGTGTGCTTAGAGTATGTCTGATGCTAATTTGAGGTTTCACTGCTCAAAATAAACATTTCAACAGTAGCCTTTGAGTGGCTGAATTGCGCAGTATGAAACAGTCAAAGAAGGTAGGGTCAGCCTGAGAAGGCGCAGGATCCAGACAGCAATCAACAAACTACCTCAAGACTCTTCCTTTGTCCTGCAGGTGAGAAAAAATCCTGGAGGTTTGCAGCACAACAAAAACTCTGACATTGCTTGGCCGTGCCGCCATGTTCAAGATGCTCACCTAAGTTCCTGTATGTACTCCCAAAAAGCTACTACCCTAGTGTAGGAGAGTAGGGTCTGCAATCCTATGATCACCCAGATTTTTGCTTTTTGCTGCACTGGTTTACGACTTTCCCTGGCTGTGGGCCTGCTAATCAGACCCACAGCCTAGCTGTTCTCTCTATCCAAATTGTACTCAGGTACTGAATTGGCACTGGGCCCTCTCCAAGTCCCTGTACCCAGGGCTGAGGTGTACCCAGAAGTCTCCCAAGGGCTGAAGCATGTATTATGCCACCCCTGGGCTGACTAACTAAACTGACACAACTGGCTGCACGACAGCTGGGGCAAGGTGGTGTACTCACCCTTTGCTTTAGATATAGTATACCTATATCTAACCCTAAAATGGACACACAGATCTCCTATCAGTCACTCCTATGGCAGGCCTTAACAATCCTGAAGGCAGAGTGCTGGGAATCGTGTGAGATGGTGCTCTGGCATGAGCTGAGCCTGTCTGCGGCTTTCGGGATCCATCCCTTAGCCGTTTCCATGATATCGCATACCATATACTCTTAAGTGCATTATAATCCTCGCGGTTATATGCCAACTCTGGTATCGCTTTATCAAAACATGTCGAGTAAGGTGTCATACGAATTGGAATACTAACCCCTCGCCAATTCTGGCGACGGGGTTAGCATTCCACCCTTCTAGAGGGACACGACATGTATGTAACCCCTAACCCCGGTTAAAGTCAAACAGAGCCTCAGCTCCACAAAATGGATGCTGCCACCGAGACACAAGTCTGCCCTCCTGCTGCTGGGAGTCCTCCCAGAGCAGGAGATAAGGACAAAGGGTTTCCTGCCAGGGGCGGTGCCAGCACCGTCCCAGACAGGGTTTTGTGTATTGTAGGTAGGCAGGGCTTTAGAGGAAGGTGACTGCACGTGGCACCCCGGTGCTCACTGTGCATAGGCTGGCTGGAACCAGTTCCAGGGTCACTCCAGACCCTGTGCTGGGGAAAAGCCCACCAAGGAAGTGGGTGTAACCACCCCCCTCCTAGTCCCACCCATAGGGCAGGACTTAGTCGCGTGCCAGCCCCTTTTTACAGGATAAAGGTAGGAACTGGCCCCCTTCCAAATCAGATCATCTTTGAATCCTGAAACTACTTTCCACGAAAGGAACTCAAGACTTCTTCCTCAAGATTCTCCCTTGTGACTAAGGAGTAGTCACCCTGCATCCGCAGGCACCATCTAAGAACACTGCGGTCTGCTGCACGTCCTTCCTCCGGAATCCGACTGCCCAGCTCGACGAGACCCGGCTTCCCTGGCACCTCTGACCTCTACCCACCTCTACAGCACAGCTGAGAACCGTGGGTGCGACGAGACCTCGAGGGACCGGCCATCGCCAAGACTGCACGACTTCTGCACAGCAAGCCCACCGGGTAATTTCCTGGTGAGTGCTTTGGGGTCCGAGAAGCCCCCACCCTGAGCAGCTCCAGCACCGAAGAGCCGCCCCCCAGCATCTCCACGATCGGCGTGGGGCCCTTCTGCTTTTGCTTTGCTCACCGCGTTGTTTGGCTACTAGCCCGCTGGCTTGTGGCCTTCCGAACGACGCCCGACGACAACACTGCTGCCGGTCTGGTTGCTCCAGACTGGCCCTTGCTTCCCTCCATCGGAGAAGTACCCTGGACCCTCCTGGTCCGCCCAAGACGCCATTTTAGGTCCACCGCGTGGGCCTTGCATTTGCCAAGACTTGTTGCCCAATCCTGGGTCCAGCGACGTCGACAGCAAGAACCTTCGTGGGACAGCTCGCACCTCCATCCTGGTCACCGACAACGCCTCCTGGTCCGAGAGACTGCAGAGCCCAGCAGCGCCCACTCACCTGACTGCAGTGACTTCGCCCGGTGCCATCCTGGTGCCCACTTAATCACTGGCTAGTGATTCAAGAACTTGGTCCCCTCTGCTTTCAGGTTTCCTTCTTCCTTGATCCAGGCTTGGATCCATCGAACTTTCCTTCACTGGTCGCCTGCCAGCAACTTCCTTCTTCCAGGCTCCTGGTCCGGCAACGAGATCCCCGACGTCTTTTCAGACCTATGCAGCTGCAGCCCCTGGGCTAGGTAACTTCGGCACTTCGGTGTCCCAGCATAGCCTCACTATCCAAGGGTCAGGATCCACTGTCGTTTTCTCCCTACCAGGTCGGGTTCGCCCGTGAACACTAACTTTGCCTTTACTAGCCTCCATAGACTTTGTCCCGCATCCCGCGTGAGAGTGCACACTCTGCACCCGAGTCCCCTAGGTCTCCTAGAAGTAATCTAACGATTCCCTAGTCAAGTCCTAGCGATTCCAAAGCCTATTAGTACTGTACTTACCTGCTAGTAATTTCGCATTCCACTTTTAACGTATATGGTTTTTCGTGCCCCTCGGGCATTTGTGTATAACGTGCTAACTTAAGTATTTTCATAAGAGTTTTGTTGTGTGCTTAGCACCCTGTCCTCATAAAGAGTACAGGGTTGTTGTGATTCTAATAAATACATTGTTTATTTTCATAACACTTGTGTGGTGTCCTTTCACTGGGTGTTCAAGGGGTAATGTGATGGTAAAACAGCTGGCTTAACACGCCCTCTAGAGTCTTAGCCTTAGACTGCTCGTATCCATGCTACTAGGATAGCTGGTCTATAAGGTTGACTTACAACCAATCATCAATAAGGGTTGTTTGGACTGATATATAGTGATCACTAGAATAGTGAACACTGCACATCAGGCCAACTTCTCACATTGGTGAGCAGCGGTTGGGATTTGAGCTTGCTGTTGTTTTACCACACATGCCCTAAGAATATCTTGTGAAAGATCACATAAGTACTAAAGGTACATATAACTTAGCTTAGAATACTCTGAGTTCTACTGAACCAGCTGTTGTAGCTCCTAGGGCCTAGCACACCCTAAACTACAACTCTAGCAAGGGATCAGTAGGCAAACACATAGTGTAGGTAAGTGCACCACTTACACCTCACTAGAAAAGCATGTCTACCCAGGGAGAATCTACTGAGACTCCCCTGGTCAGTGTTGACCCTCCACAGGTCACTTCAAGATATGCAGCTCTCAGTTTCCAGGAGATGAGACAGATCTGTGTCTCCAGAAAACTGAAGCAGGGGTCTAACCCCACCATTCCCTTTCTGATAGGTCTCTTAGAGACATATGATGCCAGAAAGCTTTCTCAGTTACATGAGAACATGCCAGCCTTAGAGGGGACCTCTGGGGATCCAGACCTCCCCAACACTGCTACTGCAGTTGAGGAGGAGGAGGATCAGGAGGAACTCTCTGGGGATGAGGTAGACAAAGGTCTTGAGGTAGTCAGAAGGCTAACCAGGGCCAACTTAGACTTACTTGGGCTAGGATCTGGGGGACCCCCAGTACTAACCCGAAGTGGGCCTAACCTTGGAGTTAGGAGAGACAGATCTCTTTCTAGGGACTCCAATAGATCTCTGCACTCTAATGCCTCTTCTCAGGGGAGAAGGAATCCTCCACAGAGGAGATTTACTTCCCCTCAGAGAAAGGAGCATGAAGCTAGGATGAGACAAGCTGAACTGAGGATTGAAAGGGAAGAAATTGCCCTGGCCAAAGAGAAGCTTGCCCTGGCAAGAGAGCAGCAGATGAGTGGGTTAGCTCCCACTGGTGGCAGCAATCTCCCAAGAGATAGAGAGAAGGGTTTAGATACTAAACACCTGACTAAGATAGTGCCCCCCTTTAAGCAAGGGGATGATATCCAGAAATGGATGGCTGCTCTGGAGAGGGCCTGCACTGTGCAGTGCATTCCCCAGAGTCAGTGGGCAGCTATACTGTGGCTCTCCTTTGATGGTAAAGGTAGAGATAAGCTCCTCACTACAAGAGTGGAGGATGCTAACAATTACCAGGTCCTGAAGAATACACTGGTTGATGGGTTTGGTTTAACCACTGAGCAGTACAGGTTGCTGTTCAGAGACACCCAGAAAACTCAGTCTCAGGACTGGTCTGACTTTGTGGATTGTGCCACTAAGGCTTTGGAGGGCTGGTTGCTGGGTAGCAAGGTTACAGATTACACAGGATTGTATAATCTAATGATGAGAGAACACATTTTAAACAATTGTCAGAACCAGTTGTTGCACCAGCACCTTGTTGATTCAGATCTGACCTCTCCCCAAGAATTGGGAAAGAAGGCAGACAAATGGGTCAGGACAAGGATCAAGCAGAACCAGAACCAGAACCAGAACCAGGGTGGTCAGAAGAAAGCAGACCAGAAGGGTAATGTTAAGAATGAGCAAAATGACCAGAAGTCTTCACCAGGTCCCCAACAAACCAAAGAGGGTGGGGGTCAGGCTTCCCAGAAGAAGAAGACTCAAGAAGGCCAGTCAAAAAGGTGGTGCCAGTACTGTAAAAGTAAATCTCACTGGTTTAGTGAGTGCACCAAAAGAGGAGGACAAACTCCTGCCACTACAGCCCCTAAGGCAACTGCACCCCCTAGTACAGTCAGTAGTGGTAGTGTACCTCCCAAGGCATTAGTTGGGTTAACCTTGGGTACTGAGGGGTCTGACAACTTAGTTGGCACACTCACTCAGGCTGTCCTTGTCTGTACAGGGGATATGGATATAACCCCTGAAATAAGTCCCAATACTTTGGGCAAATACAGGCAGACACCTTTGATAAATGGCAAAATGGCTCAGGCCTATAGGGACACTTGTGCCAGTGTCACCATGGTGACACCTAACTTTGTGGACCCTGGACAGATCATGCCAGGTACTGATTTCCTGGTGACCAATGCCAGCAATGTCACTACTAGTCATAGTGTGGCAATTGTGGCTTTCTCCTGGGGTGGAGTGAAGGGACAAAAGAAAGTTGTAGTCAGTTCAGACCTCCCAGTTGATTGTTTGTTGGGCAATGATTTGGAGTCATCACAATGGTCAGAAGTGGAGCAGAGGACTCACATGGAAATGTTAGGCTTGCCAGCACATGTGCTTGCTGTGACTAGGTCACAGGCCAGAAAATGCCCCACTGAACAGGTGCTGGATCCTGAAATGATGGACCAGACACCTTCCAAGAAGAAGAGCAGTAAGGGTAAGGCTTTGCCTTCCCCCTTGCCCCAGGTTGAGGATCAAGTCTCTGAGGAGGCTGATCTGGAAGAGCTGAGGGAAACTGAGCCTAAAGAGCTTGAACTTGATCAAGTTGAGTTTCTGGGCTCAGGGGGACCCTCCAGAGCAGACCTGGGGAAGGAACAGTTGAGCTGCCCTTCCCTTGAACCCCTCAGACAGCAGGCTGCTGCTGAGGCTGCAGGGAATGCCACAGGTGCCCACAGGGTATACTGGGAAGATGGACTCCTGTACTCTGAGTCAAGAGACCCCAAGCCTGGTGCAACCAGGAGGCTGGTCATCCCCTTGTCTCTGAGAGGTTTCCTTCTCACCTTGGCCCCTGAGATTCCCCTTGCAGGTCACTTAGGTCAGACAAAGACTTGGGACAGGCTTGTCTCACACTTTCACTGGCCCCATATGAATGAGAATACCAAGGAGTTTTGTCGCTCCTGTGTCACTTGCCAAGCCAGTGGTAAGTCAGGTGGCACAACAAAGGCCCCCCTCATACCACTACCTGTGGTGGGGGTTCCCTTTGAAAGAGTGGGGATTGATATTGTTGGTCCAATGGAACCCCAGACAGCATCAGGGCACAAGTTTATACTGGTGGTAGTGGATCATGCCACCAGGTATCCTGAAGCTATTCCCCTTAGGACCACTACAGCACCTGTAGTGGCAAGAGCCCTAGTTGGAGTGTTCTCCAGAGTGGGTTTCCCTAAGGAGGTCGTTTCTGACAGAGGTACAAACTTCATGTCAGGATATCTGACTGCAATGTGGAAGGAGTGTGGTGTGAACTACAAGTTCACCACACCCTACCACCCACAATGCAATGGGCTTGTTGAGAGATTCAACAGGACCCTCAAAGGGATGATTCATGGGCTACCTGAAACTCTTAGGAGAAGATGGGATGTCCTGATCCCCTGCCTCTTGTTTGCTTACAGAGAGGTCCCACAGAAAGGGGTTGGCTACAGCCCTTTTGAGCTTCTGTATGGACATCCTGTAAGAGGACCCCTGTGTTTGGTGAAGGAAGGATGGGAGAGACCTCTCAAAAAGCCTGCAACCAACATAGTGGACTATGTACTTGGTCTCCGCTCCAGGATGGCTGAGTATATGGAAAAGGCATCTAAAAACCTTGAGGCCAGCCAAGAACTTCAAAAAGCTTGGCATGACCAAAAGGCTGTTCTGACTGTGTACCAGCCAGGGCAGAAGGTGTGGGTGCTGGAGCCAGTGGCCCCAGCAGCTCTGAAAGACAAATGGTCTGGGCCCCACACCATCATTGAGCAAAAGGGAGAGGTTACCTACTTGGTGGACCTTGGAACTCCCAGGAGCCCTCTCAGAGTGCTCCATGTTAACAGGCTCAAGGCATATGTTGACAGGAAGGACATGAGCTTGCTCATGGCCACAGATGAGGGACAGGAGGAAGAGAGTGACCCTCTCCCAGACCTGCTCACTCAGAATCCTGATGATGGATCAGTTGATGGTGTTGTCTTTTGTGGCAGCCTCACTGAACATCAGCAACAGGATTGCAGGCAAGTTCTGCAATCCTACAGACATATGTTCTCTCTGACACCCAGCCAAACTGATTGGTGTACCCATGATGTTGACACTGGAGACAGTCTGCCTGTCAAGAGTAAAATCTACAGACAGCCTGATCATGTTAGAGACTGCATCAAAACTGAAGTGCAGAAAATGTTGGAGTTGGGAGTCATTGAGCCCTCAGATAGCCCTTGGGCTAGCCCAGTAGTTCTAGTGCCAAAGCCTCACACCCAGGGTGGTAAGAAAGAGATGAGGTTTTGCGTAGACTACAGAGGCCTCAATGCAGTCACTAAGACTGATGCCCACCCAATACCAAGAGCAGATGAACTTATAGATAAATTGGCTTCTGCCAACTTCTTAAGTACATTTGATTTGACAGCTGGGTATTGGCAAATCAGGTTAGCTGAGGAGGCCAAACCCAAGACAGCATTTTCTACCCCTGGAGGGCATTATCAATTTGTGGTAATGCCCTTTGGACTGAAAAATGCACCTGCCACCTTCCAACGGTTGGTGAATCAAGTCCTCACTGGGCTGGATGACTTCTGTGCAGCTTATCTTGATGATATTGCTGTCTTTAGCTCCACCTGGGAGGATCACCTGGTCCACCTGAGGAAAGTGTTAGAGGCCCTGCAAAAGGCAGGCCTCACTATCAAGGCCACAAAGTGCCAGATAGGGCAGACACAGGTTATGTACCTGGGCCACCTTGTAGGTGGAGGCCAGGTTCAGCCACTGGAGAGTAAGATACAGGCCATCAAGGACTGGACTCCTCCAATCACCCAGACTCAGGTTCGAGCTTTCTTGGGCCTGACTGGGTACTATAGGAAGTTTGTCAGAAATTATGGGTCCATAGTGACCCCTCTTAATGACCTGACAAGCAAAAAGATGCCAAAGAAAGTTCAGTGGACAGCAAGCTGTCAGAAAGCATTCAATGACCTAAAGCAGGCCATGTGCACAGCACCTATCCTAAAGAGTCCAGATTACTCCAAGCCATTCATTGTCCAAACAGATGCTTCTGAGTTGGGTGTGGGGGCTGTTCTGTCTCAACTGAATTTTGATGGTAATGATCAGCCTATTGCTTTCATTAGTAGGAGGTTGACACCCAGAGAGAAAAATTGGTCAGCTATTGAGAGGGAGGCCTTTGCTGTGGTCTGGGCCCTGAAGAAGCTGAGGGCCTACTTGTTTGGCACTCACTTCACCATTCAGACAGACCATAAGCCCCTCTTGTGGCTAAATCAGATGAAGGGTGAAAACCCCAAACTGCTTAGGTGGTCCATTTCCCTACAGGGGATGGATTTTACAGTGGAGCATAGACCTGGTACTGATCACAGCAATGCTGATGGGCTCTCCAGGTATTTCCACTTAGAGCAAGAAGACTCACCTGGTCAAGGTTAGTTTATTGTCCCAAAGTTTGGGGGGGGGGGGTCATGTAGGAGAGTAGGGTCTGCAATCCTATGATCACCCAGATTTTTGCTTTTTGCTGCACTGGTTTACGACTTTCCCTGGCTGTGGGCCTGCTAATCAGACCCACAGCCTAGCTGTTCTCTCTATCCAAATTGTACTCAGGTACTGAATTGGCACTGGGCCCTCTCCAAGTCCCTGTACCCAGGGCTGAGGTGTACCCAGAAGTCTCCCAGGGGCTGAAGCATGTATTATGCCACCCCTGGGCTGACTAACTAAACTGACACAACTGGCTGCACGACAGCTGGGGCAAGGTGGTGTACTCACCCTTTGCTTTAGATATAGTATACCTATATCTAACCCTAAAATGGACACACAGATCTCCTATCAGTCACTCCTATGGCAGGCCTTAACAATCCTGAAGGCAGAGTGCTGGGAATCGTGTGAGATGGTGCTCTGGCATGAGCTGAGCCTGTCTGCGGCTTTCGGGATCCATCCCTTAGCCGTTTCCATGATATCGCATACCATATACTCTTAAGTGCATTATAATCCTCGCGGTTATATGGCAACCCTGGTATCGCTTTATCAAAACATGTCGAGTAAGGTGTCATACGAATTGGAATACTAACCCCTCGCCAATTCTGGCGACGGGGTTAGCATTCCACCCTTCTAGAGGGACACGACATGTATGTAACCCCTAACCCCGGTTAAAGTCAAACAGAGCCTCAGCTCCACAAAATGGATGCTGCCACCGAGACACAAGTCTGCCCTCCTGCTGCTGGGAGTCCTCCCAGAGCAGGAGATAAGGACAAAGGGTTTCCTGCCAGGGGCGGTGCCAGCACCGTCCCAGACAGGGTTTTGTGTATTGTAGGTAGGCAGGGCTTTAGAGGAAGGTGACTGCACGTGGCACCCCGGTGCTCACTGTGCATAGGCTGGCTGGAACCAGTTCCAGGGTCACTCCAGACCCTGTGCTGGGGAAAAGCCCGCCAAGGAAGTGGGTGTAACCACCCCCCTCCTAGTCCCACCCATAGGGCAGGACTTAGTCGCGTGCCAGCCCCTTTTTACAGGATAAAGGTAGGAACTGGCCCCCTTCCAAATCAGATCATCTTTGAATCCTGAAACTACTTTCCACGAAAGGAACTCAAGACTTCTTCCTCAAGATTCTCCCTTGTGACTAAGGAGTAGTCACCCTGCATCCGCAGGCACCATCTAAGAACACTGCGGTCTGCTGCACGTCCTTCCTCCGGAATCCGACTGCCCAGCTCGACGAGACCCGGCTTCCCTGGCACCTCTGACCTCTACCCACCTCTACAGCACAGCTGAGAACCGTGGGTGCGACGAGACCTCGAGGGACCGGCCATCGCCAAGACTGCACGACTTCTGCACAGCAAGCCCACCGGGTAATTTCCTGGTGAGTGCTTTGGGGTCCGAGAAGCCCCCACCCTGAGCAGCTCCAGCACCAAAGAGCCGCCCCCCAGCATCTCCACGATCGGCGTGGGGCCCTTCTGCTTTTGCTTTGCTCACCGCGTTGTTTGGCTACTAGCCCGCTGGCTTGTGGCCTTCCGAACGACGCCCGACGACAACACTGCTGCTGGTCTGGTTGCTCCAGACTGGCCCTTGCTTCCCTCCATCGGAGAAGTACCCTGGACCCTCCTGGTCCGCCCAAGACGCCATTTTAGGTCCACCGCGTGGGCCTTGCATTTGCCAAGACTTGTTGCCCAATCCTGGGTACAGCGACGTCGACAGCAAGAACCTTCGTGGGACAGCTCGCACCTCCATCCTGGTCGCCGACAACGCCTCCTGGTCCGAGAGACTGCAGAGCCCAGCAGCGCCCACTCACCTGACTGCGGTGACTTCGCCCGGTGCCATCCTGGTGCCCACTTAATCACTGGCTAGTGATTCAAGAACTTGGTCCCCTCTGCTTTCAGGTTTCCTTCTTCCTTGATCCAGGCTTGGATCCATCGAACTTTCCTTCACTGGTCGCCTGCCAGCAACTTCCTTCTTCCAGGCTCCTGGTCCGGCAACGAGATCCCCGACGTCTTTTCAGACCTATGCAGCTGCAGCCCCTGGGCTAGGTAACTTCGGCACTTCGGTGTCCCAGCATAGCCTCACTATCCAAGGGTCAGGATCCACTGTCGTTTTCTCCCTACCAGGTCGGGTTCGCCCGTGAACACTAACTTTGCCTTTACTAGCCTCCATAGACTTTGTCCCGCATCCCGCGTGAGAGTGCACACTCTGCACCCGAGTCCCCTAGGTCTCCTAGAAGTAATCTAACGATTCCCTAGTCAAGTCCTAGCGATTCCAAAGCCTATTAGTACTGTACTTACCTGCTAGTAATTTCGCATTCCACTTTTAACGTATATGGTTTTTCGTGCCCCTCGGGCATTTGTGTATAACGTGCTAACTTAAGTATTTTCATAAGAGTTTTGTTGTGTGCTTAGCACCCTGTCCTCATAAAGAGTACAGGGTTGTTGTGATTCTAATAAATACATTGTTTATTTTCATAACACTTGTGTGGTGTCCTTTCACTGGGTGTTCAAGGGGTAATGTGATGGTAAAACAGCTGGCTTAACACGCCCTCTAGAGTCTTAGCCTTAGACTGCTCGTATCCATGCTACTAGGATAGCTGGTCTATAAGGTTGACTTACAACCAATCATCAATAAGGGTTGTTTGGACTGATATATAGTGATCACTAGAATAGTGAACACTGCACATCAGGCCAACTTCTCACACCTAGCCGACCAGAGATGAATGTTTTGTGAGGATTAATGGAGAACTCTGCAAATTATTGTGGGATGGAGGACACCCTTAGATAGCACTGTCGGCCCTGCAGAAAAATAAATATGATGGTGGGATTCCTCTCCCAGACATCAGAGCGTGCTGTTGGGCTGCCAGACAATGGTTATCAATGACTCGGAGCAAGCTCCTGAAACCACCCCACCCATTTACTCGAACGCACCCAATTTGACTTAAAATCATACATACACTACTTATACGGGAGAGGTGGAGTTGGGAAACTCTTACCAGTGACCAGGTGACCATCGCCGCTTGGAATAAAACACAGAGATATCTAGGCTGTGAATCACGATACACTAGAGGGACTCCACTGTGGTTGGGCAAAAGATTTAAAGAACTGGGTAAATTGAGAGGTTTTAGTCTTTGGGACTCAATTTGGATTCCTAAGTTAGGTGAACTCTTTTAGGGAGGAAAGTTAATTCCATTTAATTCCTTACAATGGGACTATCACCTTCACGACGCACAATATTAGAAGTATATACAATTGAAATATGCATGGGATGCTGAGGAGCTTTATATGACGGATATCCCTGAATATGCCCCTATGGAAGAGTGATTACTGCAGGGGTCTCCTGTACTTATAAGGCCATCAATAATAATATGCCTGATACATGAAAAACTATTGGGTGAGAGACATGGGCAAAATAGAGGACAAGGGTTGGGAAGAAGCTAAGATACATCCAAGGGTGGTGGTTCTTAGATCAAGACTGTGATTAGTACAATACAAGACTCTTCACAGGGTCTACTATGACCGGGCTCTACTATATAAAATGGAGAGGGCTGATTCACCTCACTACTTGCGATGTAGGGGTCAAAACGGCACATTCCATTCACATAATGGGAATGTCCAGCTATTACAATATTCTGGAAAACAATAATAAACGAGCTGGCTAAAATCCTCTCTGCACTCCTTCAGGCCGACCATAAGTATGTCCTTCGTGATAATCTGAACAAGATGAATCTCCCAGAAACCCAGCTTCTCCTTGGTGAAAATATCATGGACTAGACGTGGTAGATGGAGAAACAGAACTTTTAGCAGAATGATATAAACTCCCTTCTGTACCTTTCTGCATGCTTACACATATTATATTGATTACAAGAAATTCTGAAAAACACTGCAACTGTGCTGTATTTCTTACTGGAATAGTGATTCAATACCAGCTAACTGACTAATTGTTATCGTTTTCAAACGAAAAATTGAAAAGAAATTTAAAAAATAAAGAATTTATCTCATACCATGACTCTTTCTCTATTTGCAATTCTTCCCTGGACAGCCATCTCTGCTGTATTTTACTAAAACCATCAGGTTCTTTATAATTGACCAGTTTCGCCTTAAAGTACTTCGCAGCATACACGTGTGGGTCTCCATTACACCTTTCATTACGCTCAAACTCTCCCTAATGGAAATAAGGTCAGGTTGCCTTGAATGATGTGTGATTTGGATAAAAGACCATTGAATAGATGTTTTCATGTATCTGATACCAGGTTCAATATTGACCCAGATTTTCCAATTCTCAGAGCTTAAATAATACCCAACGCATGATACCCATTCATCTCCTGACTGTGAACCATTTTTGTATCTAGTACAGGAATGGATCCTATTGGAATATTTGCCAATTTTGATGAACCATTAATTGAACGGATAGCACACGATATTAAAAACTGCTCCTTCTGCTTCAGCAGCCATTGTGAAAGTTTGTACCAGACTTTTTGGGGGGATTTGCTCAAGCACGGAAAATTATTCATTTTATATTTCTGTAAGATTAAGTTTAAGAAAAAATTATCTATTTTCCCTCAACACCTGGGGATTAAAAAATCCATACATCACACATACACCCACGATCACAGTGTCTCCCCATGAATCATTTCTCCTCCAACATTCGATGATTCACCTAATCCATCATCTAACCATTGGAAATGATCTCTTTCATTATATTTGAAATATTTCCATAATTCCTTTGAACCCAAATCTACTCTTAAAATGCCGCACTTTCCACTCTTCACTTTGACTGCATTTCGAAAAAACGTTCACAGCTTCCTCTGGTTCAAAGAATTGTCTTTCCCCTTCATCAACCTGAAAAGGTTTCTTAACACAAACCCAATCAATAAGTGTAACACATACAGGTTTTACACCATGCTTGTCATCATAGTATAACTTGTTTTTCTTGTGCACTACTACCAGCCTTTTCCAGCTCAGGTAACCATTGTTTAACACAAGTGCAACATAACCTACCTGGGTTATACTTAGTTCTGGTATTCCTTCCTCTCATGACTTAAAAAGACAACAAACCTGTGGCTTTACTGTTTATTGCTAGGGTCAGGTGGCAAGCTCTGCCCTGGCTGTAGAGTTCACAGAGTTTTTGTCACTCGGCGCCTCACTGAGGGCATGGAGTTCAGCAAAAAAACTCCGCCTACTACCAGCGGAGTTTACAGCCGCGCTTGCCACGCACACCTATTTACATGCACATTCGTGCAAGCGTTGCATATTTCCATTCTCAACATTTCTTTCAGTACAAATGTATCACAGTTCTGTGCAGATTTTGAAATAAATGGTGGGTTTAGAACACCGATAGTCACTGACATCACCACACACGTGCAGTGTTTGGTAGGAGGTCTAACGTACAATGAGTCACCACACCTGCTGGGTTTACAAACCAAGCAGCAGGCTCGAGAGGAATCCAGAACAAAAAGCGACCATCTTAAATTGGCGGCAGTTATCCTACGCGCATAAAAAATGCGCACACGAGATAAAATAAAGGTGATATTACAAATGAAAATAACTTTGTGATATTTATATTTTGTCATGCAGAGGTGAAAAACATGTAAGTAAATGACATTCCAAAAAATATAATTATTTACTTTCTAGAATGCTTCGCCTTGCAAACATTGTCCCATTTTAATTATTAAAAAATATAGCAGTTACTAGGAAATATAATTTTAGTGTTCAAATTTGCAGGATAGTCCTTTCACAATCTCTCAGCAGTCTCAATGAAGACACAAACAAAATATTAGAATGGATAAACAACGTTTACAACGCAACTTTTACAACGCACTACCATTACAACGAAACTTTTACAACGCAAAAACTTTTACAACGCATACATTTACAACGCATGTTTTTACAACGCAGATACCTTTACAACGCATACCATTACAACGTAAGTATTGGTAAGTATATTATTTTTTAAATGTTATATGTTTGGGTTTTTGGGTAAAGGGGTATTTTAGGGTTCAGGGACAGTTTTCAGTTTTTGGGTAAAGGGGTATTTTTAGGGTTCAGGGTCAGTTTTCAGTTTTTGGGTAAAGGGATATTTTTAGGGTTCAGGGTCAGTTTTCAGTTTTTGGGTAAAGGGGTATTTTTAGGGTTCAGGGTCAGTTTTCAGTTTTTGGGTAAAGGGGTATTTTTAGGGTTCAGGGACAGTTTTCAGTTTTTGGGTAAAGGGGTATTTTTAGGGTTCAGGGTCAGTTTTCAGTTTTTGGGTAAAGGGGTATTTTTAGGGTTCAGGGTCAGTTTTCAGTTTTTGGGTAAAGGGGTATTTTTAGGGTTCAGGGTCAGTTTTCAGTTTTTGGGTAAAGGGGTATTTTTAGGGTTCAGGGTTAGGTTTCAGTTTTTGGGTAAAGGGGTATTTTTAGGGTTCAGGGTCAGTTTTGGGTTTTTGGGTAAAAGGGTATTTTTAGGGTTCAGGGTCAGGTTTGGGTTTTTGGGGTACAGGGGTACTTTGTAAAAATAAAGTAAAATTACATTTAAATAAAATTAATTAAATGAAATTAAATAAAATTAAAATATATTATAATAATTTTATATAATTTATAATAAAAAAATTATTATATACTTACCAATACTTACGTTGTAATGGTATGCGTTGTAAAAGTATATGCGTTGTAAAATCTTGCGTTGTAAATGTTTGCGTTGTAAAAATTTCGTTGTAAAGGTAGGCGTTGTAAAAGTATGCGTTGTAACGTCATACATCCATTAGAATGCAATGGTGTGAAGCGCAAAGTCCTTGTTTTAGTTAAAAAATCACAATAACCACTCACTGACGGTAATCAACGTTTACTCCGATTCTTTTTTTCCGCAGACTTTGAGTCCACATACCATTACTCCGCGAGGTCTTTGACCTCGCATACAATCACTCCGCATTGTTTTACAATGCGTGTGCATTTACCACGCATGCCTTTACAACGAATTACGTTGTAAAGGCATGTATGGTAAATGCACACGCGTTGTGAAAAAACCCAGAATTCATGAAGATGGATCCAGGAGGAGAGAGGAACCACGACGAGAGAGGGGTAAGGGGGTTTGGGTTCTTTTTTTAGGGGTGGGGGGGTCGTGCTGGGGTAGTGATTGTGTAGTGTAGTGTAGTGTTTGTGTAGTGTTGTGGTGGTTGTGTAGTGTAGGATCGTGCTGGGGGTAGTGTTATAGGGTTTAGGGTAGTATTGTAGTGTTTGTGTAGTGTAGGGTGATGCTGGTGGTAGTGTTTTAGGGTTTAGGGTAGTGTTGTAGTGTTTGTGTAGTGTAGGGTCATGCTGGGGGTAGTGTTTTAGGGTTTAGGGTAGTGTTGTAGTGTTTGTGTAGGGTAGGGTCATGCTGGGGGTAGTGTTTTAGGGTTTAGGGTAGTTTTGTAGTGTTTGTGTAGTGTAGGGTCATGCAGGGGGTAGTGTTTTAGGGTTTAGGATAGTGTTGTAGTGTTTGTTTAGTGTAGGGTCATGCTGGGGGTAGTGTTGTAGGGTTTAGGGTAGTGTTGTAGTGTTTGTGCAGTGTAGGGTCATGCTGGGGGTAGTGTATTAGGGTTTAGGGTAGTGCTGTAGTGTTTGTGTAGTGTAGGGTCATGCAGGGGGTAGTGTTTTAGGGTTTAGGGTAGTGTTGTAGTGTTTGTGTAGTGTAGGGTCAGGCAGGGGTAGTGTTTTAGGGTTTAGGGTAGTGTTGTAGTGTTTGTGTAGTGTAGGGTCATGCTGGGGTAGTGTTTTAGGGTTTATGGTAGTGTTGTAGTGTTTGTGTAGTGTAGGGTCATGCAGGGGGTAGTGTTTTAAGGTTTAGGTTAGTGTTGTAGTGTTTGTGTAGTGTAGGGTCATGCAGGGGTAGTGTTTTAGGGTTTAGGGTAGTGTTGCAGTGTTTGTGTAGTGTAGGGTCATGCTGGGGGTAGTGTTTTAGGGTTTAGGGTAGTGTAGTAGTGTTTGTGTAGTGTAGGGTCATGCTGGGGGTAGTGTAGTAAGGTAGTGTTGTAGTGTTTGTGTAGGGAAGAAAAGTGCTTTATGGTAGTGTTGGGGGGTCCTGCTGGGTAGTGTAAATGTGGGAAAAGGACTGTGTGTCGAGGGTGGGTGGTGCAGGGGTACTCATTAGGGTGTAGGGTAGGGTATGGTGGGGTACTCTCATTCACCTTTAAAACTTTTACAATGAGTATACCTTTAACAGGCATGCCTTTGCGTTGTAAAGACATGCGTGGTAAAGGCATATTCGTTGTAAAAGTTTGCGTTGTGTTAATTTGCAGAGTGATAGTATTTGCGGAATTATTTTTGCGGAGTGATGGTGTGCGGGGTATTTGTATGCGGAACAACGTCACATATTCCACGTCACATATTCCTCACTGACTGCACTAGCGCTCCTAGGAGTATGTCGGATTGGAGTGACATCACATAGGCAGACATCAGTTCGGGATGAGGTGGCCAATGTTGTTACTGACCCACACAAACCTGCCATTCAGCACTAAGGCCCGCCTTCTTAACACCAAGAACACCCCTGCATCAAGTGTGGAATTCCGAAGAACCGCGCTCACTCCTGATCCATGGTACCCTTAGCTTTCCCCGTCCTGCTGCTGTCCTTGTTGGAGGCTGGTGGCCCCCTGCTCCATGGCACCATGGAGCAGGTGGTGGGGGCAGCCAGGCATCCCGGGTCCTGCTGCCCTGCACCTTCCTCCTTAGCCTGTTGTACCTGGCCAGGCTGGCCTTCATGCATCTGCAGCAGGACAAACAAGAACCACGCGGTGCGTGTAAGTAAGGCACTTATACAGAAGTTACGACGAGAACGATTAAGACTGCTAATGATTGTATTTGATGCTTCGGTGGGTGTTGTAGCTCCGTGGTCGAGCTGTGCTTCCTCCAGCATGTATCTAGTCCATACGGAGCTGTCCTTACGAGCTGCGTCCTTCCAGGCACATGCCTATACCAAGTATCCTGTGGAGTGCCTGCACATGTGTACTAGTGAAAGGGCGAGATTTTGATCGATACCTTATATCTATTGATCCAAACCTCGATCTGGTCGACTGAACCTTTATTGCCTGTCTTGGAAGGAAACAGTACACCTATCTGCAAATTAGTTCACCCAAGAAAGGACTCTACTCTCAAAGATCACGGACAACTTCTAGGTTTCAAAAGTTTATTGTAAAGATATAATGAGCTGCAAATACAAGCATCTCAGAATGAGATTCACGAGGTACACAGGTCCAATTACATACATGTGCTCTCGAAAAGCCCTCAGACGAGCAACAGAAATCACTAACACAAGTTCTAAAAATAGCAAAGCTATCAGCATAGACGCATATCTCTCCTTCATTTAGGTTGGAGGAAAACGAACACAGGTTAGGCGTCCCTACCCTGTTCTAGATGGTATCCCTACTTAACCAAATCCCAACCTAACAAAGGTGTCAGCAATGAATGACCCCCAAGGGAAGTCACCCACTCTAAGTCTCTTGGTGAAAACCTAAAGTTCTCCAGTCATGACCCCTCACTGCCTACCCATCCGCTCTCTAAAGGGTCCTCAGGTCTCTGCTCTAACTCCACCCAGGGGTGCTGTCCCTAATACAAAACAGTCAACAACATTTGAGACGCCCCTTGCGAAACGCCTCTCACGTGGTGCAACTTCAGGCTTTTTCCATGATGCTTTGTATTGGGCCTCAGACGTTAGAGTTGACCTTGCTTCTCAGTCTCTTCTCCGGCCCGCTGATACCCCTTAAACATTCCAGAACCCTCCTCCATGTCTGGGCCGTCTACTGAACAGATCTCTATTCATTCACTTATAATTGGATCCCCCCTTTCCTGTTGCAGACAGATATCTGCCGCCAAGAACCCAACTCTCATAGACTTCTAAAAAAAAGGCTTGCAACATTTCTCAGCCCAGACATGTACGTGTAAATCAATGCTAAAACATTTCAGGCCTACAATATTTCACATTATGATTATAGCATTCAATTTCTTCATTTAATTAAAGCATGTTAAAACTCTTATTCTATTATTTAGAAAACATTACTCTAAATCATGGCCCATTAATGCAATGACCAAAAACGTTAAAACAATCTGTGTCGTGAAAAGAAACACCTTCCCTTTTAGCTCCAGCTCTGGCCCTGAGGCCTACCACGTTCTGCGTTTTACCACAGACCATCTTATATGTTAACAGCTACACGACATAGATTCAAAATAATCACGTCTACTAAAATCATATAATGTCACACATTTCTGTATTAGTTCCACTTCTACTTAAATCTCTATATTAGCTATACATTTAGAATATAATTTCAGATACTATTAGCACTCATGGCATTTCTCTTCATGAATTATGCTCTCTATAGGTAAGTGTGATGTACTCATATATTTATATCAGTTTGCGCTCTCTCAGTTCCCCCCTTTGATGACCTCTCGGGGTCATCACTAACATTTAAACTGCAGTTATTGCTGGCATTCTCTGCGCTTCCAGAGCTCTCAGGCTCCTGTACTGATTATCTTGTATGGCAGCCAATCTCTGCAACTGTTCTCTTTGGGCCCTTTCTGACCTTCTTGCTCTGTACCATTTGAATACCCTCACCAATCCCCACAATATTATCCCACAGATCAATATTATGATGATAGGCTTTAGGATATACCAAATAAAGCTTTTGCCCAAGGTGGAAAACCACCCTCCAACTGTACTCATTCCGTGGCCCACCTTTTCCCAGACATTTTCTCTACTCAAGTCTTCGATCTCTTTGTGTATATTAGTTATGTTCTTAATAACTTTCTCAAGGGGTTTTGAAAGGTCTGGAATGTAAGTGCAACATTCCTGAACCTTCAAAGCCTTACAGACTCCGCCCTCTTTTGCTAATAAGACATCCAATGCAAGCCGATTTTGAAGAACCATAGCCCTTATCGATTGCATCTCTCCTTCTACCAGCATTAAGGACTGAGCAGTGCTGGCAGACAACCTGTCGACAACTGTTGCCAGTCGTCTAATTTTAACATCATTAAGGATTATTCCCAAAAGAGGGAACATAGCTCCAAAGACATCTCCAACCATTTCTGCATCTCCTAAATCTCTCCTTCCCCTCGATGATGTCTGGCCCTCAATGATCAATAAGTCTTGTGCATGATATATTTTGGGGAAGACAATTGCCAAGTAACATGATCCATACCAGTTGTCAGGTAGTCTCACGTACGCATTTCTTCCACATACAAAATACACATTTGGAATCACTTGCATTCCCTTCAGGAAATCCTTAGTGTAGTACTCTAAATTAAAAGCATGTTCACAGTCAACTTCACCCACGTATACATTTTCATAATACGTTTTGGCTCGGTGAAGACATAACTTTCCTTTCTGCGCTTTATCTAAAGCTATTGGACCACTACTACCCTTTCTCTTGTGTGACTTCTCTTCCTCGGTCCAATCTAATTTCCCTTGTCCTGATTTTTTCAAAATCTTTTGTCTCCTGTAACGATCATCCACCTGCCCTATGAACTTTTTCTCGACTTCTGACACCTTGCATGTCAGATTATTTCTACGGGCATGTGAAGTATCTAAGGTAATCCAAGGAATGAAGAACTTGGCCAATCTGTCTTCACTCTTCCAGTAATCCCATTTATTCATCTGCTTATAATTCGGGACTTCTGGCAACACAGAATCATAATTGGAGAAATAGTATTCAAAACTATCTCTCTCATAAAATATACTAAGCAATAAGCTACATGTAATGCCATATGTCAGAGGGAGGTGATGATATCGAATTCCTTCATCTACAGACGCAGGCAACTGCATGCAGACGTAGCAATCCTTAACCTCCATGGCATCCACGTATTCATACAAAAGTTTAGCATAAGCATTTGACCTAAAGTCTCCTTGGGACTCGTCTACATGTAACCTGCGGGCTTCTGCAGCCAATAACGCTTTCTCTTGAGTGTTTTCCCTTTTCTCACCTGCAACAGTGGGTGTAAGTGTTACTACAGAATTCGCATCAGTTACCTTTACCTCTTCCTCATGTCCCTTTACATAAGAAATTGTTACCACTAAAGCTATTAATATTATCACTCCTACTATTAGTGTACCTATTATACATTTAGCTCTGCGGTTCGGGGTGCCGGCCTCCATTTCGTCAGACAATCTAGCTTTTCCCTTTCTCTTTGCAAAAAGTTCCTTTCCTCTCGTTCCTTTACAGTCTCTTTCAATCCTTTTTTGTCTTTAGAATCCACACAGCTGGAGGCTGACAGCCTTTTTCGCAAAAAGTCCTTCCACAGTTCAAAAAGACAACCCTAGCCCTTCTCCATCCACTCAAGGGGTTCCCTAAAATTCTCTGCTTCCTGGGCGCTAGGTAATCTTCTTTTCTTCTGCTTGCTTTATTTACAAAGTCCTTTAACAATCGACTATTAGATTTGTGGTTGCAGCTTCAATAGCATAGTTCAATATTTCCATGCGAAGAGTATGCTCTTCATGTGCTGTTATCGTGGTACCAAAGTCGGGGAATTTCAATTCTGTAAGAAACATGTGTTTTAACTTGCTGAGGCGGGGAGGTCTGGGGAGCACGAATGTTAGTGACCCTTCTTGTTCGACACCGGGTACCAACAGTTGTATTTCCACGGTGATAATGGGCTCAGAACTGGACACCACCACCGCTCGGATCCTCCCTGTCTCCGGTTTCACAGACATTTGTCGCCAGATATGTCCACTCAGGTGTGGAGTATCTTCTGTTAGGCACACGCACTCTTCTTGACCCCCTTCGGTTCGGTGCCTCAGCGCCCTGAGCACCTTCTTCTGGGTCTGAGTCTTCTGATATCGGAGGAAGGGTTGCTTCTGGAGTTGACCTCAGGCTAGAACTTCTTCTTTGCGGCCAATTTGCTTCTCCACGTGCCCTTCTACTCCTTCTCCTTCTGGTCTGTTCTCGCTCTCTTTCAGACCTGTCAGGGTCAGACTCGTACTCCCAGCTGTCTTCTCCTTCTGTAGCGTCTTCTGTTTCGCTGTTGTACTGACCGTCCTCAGCTTGGTCAGACTCGTTCCCTGCTTCCACTGGCACCTCTACAGCTTGGCTAGCCCCCTCTATGGCTTCTTGGTCCTCAGCTGGACGTCCATCCGAGAGAGGAGCTGTTTCCAGAGGTGCTGGAACCCTTTTCGTATGCGACGCGTGTATCCAGTTGGGCAGGCCTCCCACCTTTACAGCTGTACTTGTGATCAGGATGACCTGGTAGGGCCCACGCCAACGAATATCCAAGCAGCTTCTTCTCACATGTTTCTTCACCAGGACCCAGTCCCCAGGATACAGGTCATGGCAAGGGCCCTGGCACGCTGGAACCTCTGCAGCCTGCACCTGAAGGGACACAGAACGCATGGCGTCAGACAGCCCCTTACAATAGTCCAGGATCATATCATCTGTGATATTTAACAGTGCAGTAGCTGGAATAGATGGCAGTCTCATTGCTCTCCCCATTAACACCTCATGTGGTGACAACCCTGTTCTTCTGTCTGGGGTACTACGAAGGCTCATGAGTACTAATGGCAGGGCATCAGGCCAACTCAGGGTCGTTGAGGAGCAAACTTTCGCTATTCTGGACTTGATCGTGCCATTAATTTGTTCCACAATTCCTGAGGCTTCTGGTCGGTAACTGCAATGGAGCTTTTGGTCTATATTCAGTGCAACACAAATCATCTTCACAAGCTCGCTGTTAAAATGTGTTCCCCTATCTGATTCCAAAAAGGCCGGCACCCCGAACCGAGGGATAAGTTCTCTAAGCAGTAACTTAGCCACTGTGAGGGTGTCGCACCTACGTGTAGGGTATGCCTCAACCCATCTGGAGAACACACAAACAACCACCAGGACATAGCGGAGGCGGTTGCATCTTGGCATTTCAATGAAATCTATCTGCATTCTGTTGAATGGACCTCCAGACCTTCCTATGTGACTTAGTGCAACTGGTGTTCTTTTCCCTACATTCAGCTGCTGGCAGGTCACACAACGCTGGCACACTGCTTCTGCTGCTATTCTAAACTTAGGATTGTACCAAGTCTGTCTAAACACTCTCAGCATAGCATCTCTCCCTAAGTGTACTGGACCATGTATGAGTCTAGCCATTGGACTCACCATCTCATTGGGCAACACTGCTCTGCCGTCTGCTGAGACCCAAAAATGAGTCTCACCCATTACACATCCTGCCTTTTCCCATGTTTCTTTCTCAGAATCAGGAGCATTTTCTTGCATGGTTGACAGTTCATCCCAAGTATCAACAGTTTCCAGTATCATGGCTAATTCAGTTCTTACATTTATTCCACCCACATCCACCTCTGTGAAAGAGTAACCTTGTTCTGCGCAATACCGCGCAACTTCATCAGCATATCTATTGCCTTTTGAAACAAAGTCCTCATTTTTGGTATGTGCGATGCACTTTACAACTGCGATACTTGCTGGACATTGCAATGCTTCTAACAACAGGCGCACAAACTCTCCATTGCGAATGGGAGAGCCTGAAGAAGTCATGAACCCTCTTTGAGACCATAACTGCCCGTAATCATGAACTACCCCAAACCCGTATTGGCTGTCGGTGTAGATGGTGACTCGAATTTGATTGCCTGCTAAGCAAGCACGTGTTAGGGCAATAATCTCGGCTACCTGAGCGGAGTTTACTCCTTCCAGGCACCCTGCTTCCACAACTCCTTCAATTGTACAAACAGCATAAGCTGCTCTCAACTGCCCAACTTCGTCTCTTACACATGAGCCATCGACAAAGAAAACTTCGTCTGGGTCGGTCAGTGGCTCATCTACGATGTCGGGTCTGGGTTTGGTGCATAGTTCAGTCACATCGAGACAGTCATGGTCTGTATATTCATCATCATCATCAATATCATTTGGAAGTGGCATTAAGGTAGCAGGGTTCAAAACAGAGCATCTCTTGAGGGTCACGTTCTCTGCAGCAAGAATAACTTGCTCATAGCGCGTGAGCCTGCTATTGGTCAGATGCTGTGTTTTGGTCCTGGTCATCAACAGTTCAACAGAATGTGGCACGCACACCTCTAACGGGTGCCCCATGACGATATTTTCACATCTCTCAATGCTGACACCCGTTGCAGCAACGGATTTGAGACATCCGGGCAACGCTGCGGCTACTGGGTCTAAAGTAGCTGAGAAATAAGCAACTGGTCTACGGGCATTCCCATGGATTTGGACCAACACAGACAACGCACAACCTTCTCTCTCACAACAGTAAAGAAAGAATTGTTTATTGTAATCAGGCATTCCCAATGCCGGAGCACGACACAGGTCCTCTCTCAGCTGCAAGAATGCCATCAAACAGTCTTTGTCCCATGGTACCGGATCACTCACCTCCTTGTGCGTCAGTTTTTGCAAAGGTTTTGCTTTCAGTGAAAAGTTCACGATCCACTGTCGGCAATAACCCACCATCCCTAGGAACATCCTGACCTCTCTCTGGGTCTGAGGCGCATTCATTTTCATGATCGCCTCTATCCTATCTGGTGACACTTTTCGTTTGCCTTTCTCAATTCTGTGTCCCAAGTACTGCACTTCTGTCAGGCAGTACTGCAATTTTCCCGGGGATACCTTATGCCCATTGGCAGCTAGGTGATTTAACAAAGCAATGGAGTCTTCCCTGCAAGCTTCTTCTGTGTCTGACGCCACAAGGAGGTCGTCTATGTACTGGACCAGAACTGACTTCTGGGGCAGCACTAGACTTTCAAGATTTTTCTTCAGAAGCTGGTTAAAGATCGATGGACTCTCTGTATACCCCTGAGGGATACGACACCATGTTAGGACGCGATTTTCCAGCTTAAATGCGAAAAGAAAATGGCTATCTTCGTCCAAAGGGATCGAAAAGAAAGCCTGACAAAGATCGATCACAGTGAACCACTCAGCTTGGAATGGAATCTGAAACAGTATCACTGATGGATTCGGCACCACTGGACAACATGAAACGACTATGTTATTAATCTTTCGCAGGTCCTGTACTATCCGAAATTTCCCATTGGGTTTCTGCAGACCCATAATCGGGGAGTTGCATGGACTACCCACAATTTCTTTCAGTATTCCCTGTTTAATCATGGACTCGATCACGGGTTTTATGCCTGCAATCGTTTCTGGAGTCAATTTGTATTGGGGTGTTCTTGGGAACTCAGCATGCGGTTTCACTACTATTTTCACTGGGTCCACCCCTTTGACCAATCCAATTTCTTCCCCAGTGAAATCCCATACTTCTGATGCCACTGTCTCTCTCAAATCCCAGGGAAGCTCGTCTACTGTCAAAGTAGGGTACAGCTCCACACATATTCTTGAGTTTGCAACTTTGAAATCTGCATCATCATCATTAGTCAATACCTCCACTCCCTGGGGTGTACAGTATATAGTACAATTCAATTTGCACAACAGGTCTCTTCCTAGCAGACACACAGGGCTTGAATCGCAAACCACAAATTGGTGCTCATCGCTGTACTTCCCTATTTTCACCTGTACCGGTTCTGTCAATTGGCTGGTTATTCTCCTGTTTGCGACCCCTACCACCTGTATGGTCTCTCCAGACATGGGCAGGTCTGGAACTGCAGCTGATCTGATCGTGGATCTAGTGGCTCCTGTGTCCACCAGAAATGTCGTAGGGCACCCTGCTACTTCTGCTTCCACATAGGGTCCCCTCTGATCTACCTCTAAGGCTGCCCCGAGGGTGCAGTCTTCTCTTTCCACTCTCTGTCCGGTTAATGGGTCCACATAATAGCATTCTTCACCTTCCACAAACAGGGGCATTTGTCTATAGGTCTTACCCATACTCCCTACTCGAGGAGGTTGCGGGAACTGGGCTCGGGGAGGAGCCCCCCCCCCTTTGAGCACCTTTCCTTGGTATGGCGTCGCCCCTCTCATAGGTGCGCTCTGGACCTCTTCCTCCTCTATCTCTTGCTCTCCGATCTCTACATTGTAAGGGCACTCGCGTTTCCAATGCCCCAACTCGTTGCACTGGTGGCACCTAGTCGTTTTCTTCAAGGTAGCTATGTCTACTCTGGGTCTAAAGGTAGTACTCTCCTCATTACCCTTGTTCTGACTGTACTGCTTCTTACCTCCTGTACCTGTCCCTTGCTGCTGTTGTTGCGGTCCCCCCTTTCCTGCTGTCTGCAATTGTACCACCATCAGCTTCTCTTTTAGTTTCTTAGCCTTGGAGTCTACCTCATCACAGCAGTACCTAGCATATCTCAGTATTTCATCTAGGGGTCTACTTTGCCAACAAATCGAGTGTTGCTGAATCATTAAACTAATATCCGGTCTCAGTCCCAGGACGAACTTGGACACGAATTGCCCTATGTCCTTTGGATCCATTACATCCAAGCCGCTATACTGTTTAAACGCCTTCAGCAATCTCTCGTAATATTCATGGACTGTCTCTTTGGGTTCCTGTCTCGTTCTGTCTATTCTGACCCAATCTATGTCTTGCATTGGCACTTTTTCTTTCAGCCAAGTCATCACTCTCTCGAATTTTGCCATCACGATCTCGGACGGCCCATTAGTCCTAGCATCTCTCTCTGGCTCCGTTGTGGGCCACTCAGCGCTAACCTTGCATGCTGTCCACAGATCTCCTGGTACTACAATGTCAAACAGCGTGTTCAGATCTATCCATAGGACTTTTGAGATCTTTACAAACCTCTCGACTTGCTTGTACCACTCCACGGGGCTCTCTCGTAACTTGGGGAAAGATGTGGTAAAAGCAGCTAAATCTCCCCTACTCCAAGGGACATGTACATAGCTCCCATTGGCAACTTCACGCAAAGGGTAAGCTTCTATTCCCTGCTGTCCTGGTGTTATACCAATCATGCTTCTTCTGCCGGTCCCTTTCTTGGACCACCTTTCTTCCCATTTATCTAGTGCCCTCCATGTCCTTATTCCAGTAATCAGTTCCCTTATGTGTGTTTTCAGCCCAATCGTTCTCCTCTCATCTAGATCTCGATCTGAGTAATGTAGCCTGTGGTTACCCTGTAATGCTTTGGTTCTTGACAAGTCCACCATATATTTGCCTGCTAGTTCGACTAACTTCTCATGGACTGCTCTCGCCTTTCTTGTGATGTCCTTTGCCATATACAGTATTTCATCCTGTTCATACATTTCCATTCTTTCTAAAGGCAGGGTACCATCTACCATGTCATCCAGATCTGACCTTAAGCTGGAGACATCAAGTCTCTTGGCTTTTATCTCAGCTCGCAATATGTCTTTCGAAGGGGGCTCACTGGTCTCCCTACCATCCCAACTTCGAGCTCTGCGTTTGGGCTCAGGAGAATTAATGGGTGGCCTCCCTTGCTCCCATCTCTCCAGGTCCCATGCTCGGCCATCCAATCTTGGAAGGTGATGGAACACGGGCCTTTTATCCCTACTCTCTCTCTGCCTACTCTCGTCTTCTTCTCTCCTCTCACCGCACATCTCTCTGTTATTTTCCCTCTGGTCGCTACACTCCCTTTGCCTCGTATCGCTCAGTATCCGATACGATCCTTCCTGGTTCCCCATATTCCCTGGGCTGCGCTCATTTCTGTCATCACAGGGACTATGGTGCGACCTCTCACAACTCCCATTCTGTTCTCTGGTGCCGGGCACACAGTGTGGACACTTAAAGCTGTTCCTGTACTCTTGCGCTCTCCTCTCCCCTTCACTGAGTATTGGGCACGCCACCCCTCCACTCCCGGGGCCCCCGTTCTCCAGGTCTGTTCTACCTCCACTCCGGGCCCAATGGGTGACTCCCCTACTCCCTCTACAGTCCCACTCCGGGCTACTCTCCCCAGCCCCGCAGTGAGTTCGTGCTCTGCTGTCCTGACTTTCTCTTTCTGCTTCCGCAGCATTGATGCACTTTTGAGCCTTCACTGCCTCATCCCACTGCTTCATGTACTCATTTAGCTCTTGAAAGGATTTTCGTCCAGATCCCCTCAGATCCATTGGCCATCTAGGGCCCCCAGGATCTCCTCCTGGGTCCCCTGCTGTGTGCATCGGGGTGCTCCACTCTCTGGGTATCGGCATCTGACTTGGGGAATTAGTGGTATCGTTCCTCCTTGCCTGCTCTGCTCTTTCTCTGTCTTTCCGTTTCCGTTCTTCCCCTTTTGCTCTCTCTTGGTCATATATCGATATTATAGGACCTATGGTAACAGGTACCTGTAGTGCATCTGGTAATGGGTAGGATGTGGCGCTTTCCGTTTCCGGCGCTCTTTGTACCACAAACCTACCGACTACCTGTTGCACCTGACTAGGCTGGAGCAACTCTTTCTTTGGCTCAGGATCCCACTCTGAACTGGGAAGCGGTCTATGCTCTCCTGCATTGCCCCCCTTTTCTCCTTCAGTATTCTCGACCTCTCCCCCTGCTCTATTATACGGGGGTGGCCTGTCTGTCAGTAATCTGTTTATCAGGCTGTCCTCTGTTTCGCTCTCATCATCTTCTTCTAGGGGGCTTTTATTTACTGGCGCCTCTAACACTGGGTACAGTTTATTTATTTCCAAATTATGCACTCTCCATCTTTTAGCATCCGCATCCCACCTGGCATCCTGTACTGCCCTTACCGAGCGTTTCACCCTTTCTTGTCGTCTGTTCATATTCCTTTCATGCGCTGCCCTAAGCCATGCTTCAAGGGCTTCAAACTGGGTTGGTCTAGGCAAGGGTCTCTTTGAGGTCATGACTGATTTCAATCGATGTAACACCTCTAATCTGAACGTCCCGTACTTCGGGAACGTCAGTTCCTCGTTTCCTTCAGTAATCTTACTCCACTCTGATATCCAAAGGATCGTATGCAACCCAACATTTACTGCCATATAACGAGCTGGCGTACCCTCCGGCGGGGCTTCTTCCCCTTCATACGATCCTCGCCTCTCTTTCTTAAACAGCGCTTTCAACCATTTAAAACACTTCATAATTATGCGCACAAAATCCAGCCTCGCTACTCTGTTTACTTCCTGATGACAATCCACCAATCCTGTCGCGGCTTTGCTAGCTTGGCCTATCACAGCGCGGTCTTTCTCCTGTCAGCCAATCACTGCGCGACACCACCTGACGTCTCTTTTCTCCGCTTCGCAGCAGCACCCCTCCTTTCTCAACTCGTCTCCCGGTTATGCATGCGTCCCATTCATACACTGAAAAATGACTACTTCCGACCAAGCGGTCACTTCTCTCGACTGTACGTCCACAGTCTATCTGTAATTGTCAACACAACTGACGAGATGTCTATCGTCTCTCTGATAGGTTACTTACACACACAGTAACTTCCGACCAGCGTCCGTTACTCACGCACTCACTCTTACGTTCCCCCTATCTCGGTCTCTCGGGTGATCAATGGTACCTCATGACCCCCTTCACACTAGTTGACAATTACTCTGGGTGTCCGATACACCCGAACCACTTAAGCTCTCCTTGAACTTAAGATTTCCACCGGTTGCGCGCGCTCACAACCTGTTCCACAGTCACTCTACAGACATTCAACTCCGCCAGACATTACAACATAGATACAATACAAAAACACCGCAATCTAACACGCATAACCCTTTATACTCACTCTCGACCGATACTGCTGCTTTTTCTGTCTCACGTCATCCGGATCTTCATCTGCGGGCTGTTCTTCCGATCATCGATTGCTGGGGCCTTGGGGTAAGCTAACCTGGCCTAGGTCACCGTCCTCAAGAAGGCAACCATCCTCTATAGCTACCAACTGAAAGGGCGAGATTTTGATCGATACCTTATATCTATTGATCCAAACCTCGATCTGGTCGACTGAACCTTTATTGCCTGTCTTGGAAGGAAACAGTACACCTATCTGCAAATTAGTTCACCCAAGAAAGGACTCTACTCTCAAAGATCACGGACAACTTCTAGGTTTCAAAAGTTTATTGTAAAGATATAATGAGCTGCAAATACAAGCATCTCAGAATGAGATTCACGAGGTACACAGGTCCAATTACATACATGTGCTCTCGAAAAGCCCTCAGACGAGCAACAGAAATCACTAACACAAGTTCTAAAAATAGCAAAGCTATCAGCATAGACGCATATCTCTCCTTCATTTAGGTTGGAGGAAAACGAACACAGGTTAGGCGTCCCTACCCTGTTCTAGATGGTATCCCTACTTAACCAAATCCCAACCTAACAAAGGTGTCAGCAATGAATGACCCCCAAGGGAAGTCACCCACTCTAAGTCTCTTGGTGAAAACCTAAAGTTCTCCAGTCATGACCCCTCACTGCCTACCCATCCGCTCTCTAAAGGGTCCTCAGGTCTCTGCTCTAACTCCACCCAGGGGTGCTGTCCCTAATACAAAACAGTCAACAACATTTGAGACGCCCCTTGCGAAACGCCTCTCACGTGGTGCAACTTCAGGCTTTTTCCATGATGCTTTGTATTGGGCCTCAGACGTTAGAGTTGACCTTGCTTCTCAGTCTCTTCTCCGGCCCGCTGATACCCCTTAAACATTCCAGAACCCTCCTCCATGTCTGGGCCGTCTACTGAACAGATCTCTATTCATTCACTTATAATTGGATCCCCCCTTTCCTGTTGCAGACAGATATCTGCCGCCAAGAACCCAACTCTCATAGACTTCTAAAAAAAAGGCTTGCAACATTTCTCAGCCCAGACATGTACGTGTAAATCAATGCTAAAACATTTCAGGCCTACAATATTTCACATTATGATTATAGCATTCAATTTCTTCATTTAATTAAAGCATGTTAAAACTCTTATTCTATTATTTAGAAAACATTACTCTAAATCATGGCCCATTAATGCAATGACCAAAAACGTTAAAACAATCTGTGTCGTGAAAAGAAACACCTTCCCTTTTAGCTCCAGCTCTGGCCCTGAGGCCTACCACGTTCTGCGTTTTACCACAGACCATCTTATATGTTAACAGCTACACGACATAGATTCAAAATAATCACGTCTACTAAAATCATATAATGTCACACATTTCTGTATTAGTTCCACTTCTACTTAAATCTCTATATTAGCTATACATTTAGAATATAATTTCAGATACTATTAGCACTCATGGCATTTCTCTTCATGAATTATGCTCTCTATAGGTAAGTGTGATGTACTCATATATTTATATCAGTTTGCGCTCTCTCACTAGTGAAGACCTTTTCGAGGTGTTGCAGGCAGACTTGCCAAATCCATAAACAGATAAGCCTGTTTACAACAGACAGATGTGCACAACAGCATATTAAAGGTGGATGGTGGATGACGGAGCAATGCTCCGCCCACCCACTGATCTCCGTGGAATTCTGCAGAGTTTTCCAGTGATTCCACAGAATTCCTCAAGCTCCGCAAAGCCCTATTTGTCACCATCTTAAGCCCAAACAGCTTTCAACAACTGAACTTCCCAATCACTGTTACTGGCAATAGTTGATTAAATAACTCCTTTAATCACACGATTGAATCTTTTAACCATATCATTACCAATGCGATTGTAAAGGGATGTAGTTGTGTCTGAAACACCAACTTTCTCAAAGTATTTCTTAGATGCATTAGACAACAATTGTACAGCAATATCACTTTAAAGGGTTGCTAGAATAACATCAAACACAAAAACTCTATCAAAGAATCTCAGAACAGAAACAGTTTTGACCTTATCAATAATGTCCACCAAAGGCCATCTTGAAAATAAATCCATCATGGCGGAAATAGGTTAATATTTGTGAGGCCTGCACGAGTAATAGATCCACAATTACTGGGAACCAAGCACCCCATTATAGTGCTTGACACTCTCAGGGTAGCGAGGCAAAACAGTTCAAGACTAAGGGGCAGATTAGGATACCGGTTTTTCCGTATCCTCCAGGCCGGCGGAAGCCTCCGCCGGCCCGGAGGATACGGAAAATCCGCAGCGGACCCACCAAAGACCCACCGCCACATTAGGATGGCTGGTGGGTCCTGGTTTACGTCCGCAGCTTTTCCGCCGCGGTTGGCTCACAACCGCGGCGGAAAAGCCCTAATATGGTGGCGGTGTCTCTCAGACACCGCCAGCCATATTAGGATGCCCAAAAAGAAATGCTTTTCCACGGCGGGCTTTCTGCCGTGGAAAAGCATACGGAGCTTCACTGCGGGGTCCTGTTGCGGGCCCCCTGGGTGAAGGGGGGGTGGGGGATGCACATGGGGGGTACCTATGGTACCCCCTGCATTTGTATGCAGTAATCGGCAGGCACCGCGCAGTGCCTGAAGTTTTCTGCATACAAATGCAATGTATGCATTTTTAACATTGCGGCGGGTGCAGCTTGAAGCTGCACCCGCCGCAATGTTAAAAATAGAGGATGTGACCGCCAGGGTGGCGGTCACATCCTAATTGGAGAGGAGGGAACTCCGCAGGCCATGCAGAGGTTCCCTCCTCCTCGATGGTCGCGGACGGACTTGAGTCATAATGAGCCCCCTACTCTGGGAAGGTGGTGTGAGCTAGTATTCACCATTCAGTAGCACGCAATAATGACAATCAGTAAATGATTGTCCAGTCAGTACTTTTTCTTCAGAAAAAGAAGTAATTTTTTTACACACACACACCACTAAATACTATGCAATAATTTACAAATATATACATTAGCAGATGGGAAATACCATACATAACATTGTGTAATCACACTTAACCCCTTAATGGAGTCACACAAACATATCAAGTGAGTCTGTTGGTTATATCAAGGTTTAAAAGCAACAAACCACATCATCAATGTGTACTTAAATGCAATTGTTAAAAATAATACTTCAGCTTGAATGCACTTCTTAATAATACTGACGAAATATATATATGGTGAGCAGAAATCATTGACATCATTATGGTGAACCAATTAAGAATTTAGAATGAGTAAATTCTGTGTCTGTATACTTTTTATACATTTTTCACCATCAAAGTACAATTATAAAAGAAGCCCCTAGAGGAGGGGGGCGTGGCTTGTCAGCCAAGCATGGCGGTCGCGTTTGAGTAGAACTCCGTCTCTCGGCCCTTATTATCCTGGTACTTACCCTGCAAGAGGTGCTTTTCGGATCCGTGCTGTGCGGAGCTGGTGTGGGGCTGCCTCAGAGAACCTGTGGAGCCCGGTGGATCTCAAATCCGGGCAGCTGAGGCGGCAGTGAGACCGAAGAAAGTGTGGCGCGAAAGGTATCCAGCAGCCATTGACGCGGGCGCCTGCTGTCACAGGAGGCCAGGTGCTGCTCCGAGCCTGTGGGAGACACAGGAGCCCGTTTGGGGGACCGGCGCTGCTGGGAGGCGCGAGTGGCTTGGCAATCGGCCGCGATAATTGCCGCAGCGCCCCGCACGAGCTGGGAATGAGGAGATCCCAGTGCCGACGAGGACCGGGCCCTGACGCCTCCCCCTTGGAGCTCACAACTGGTGACGGCGAGCGGATCCCCCATACTCAGCGAACCGGCTGCCCGCGTCTGAACTTTCGGAGCTGCTGCCCGTTTTAAGAACCCCCCACGGTGAGGAGCGAGAACCCGAGGCGGCTGAAGGAGCCCCGCGGAGGTGCCGCGGCTTGGTGGCTGGTGGCGGCCTGGGGCGCCCCAGTGGTGACTGTGCAGCCAGGAGGCCTCGGACGGTGGAGGGAGCCCTTGGGGACTGAGGCCCGCCCTAGGGGTGTGCAGTGAGGTGGGGGCAGATTCATGTGCCAGCTGGACAGTGTGGGAGATCGTGAGCTTCACAGCCCTTGCAGCATCAGTGTGAGTGCAGGCCTGCGACTATAGTGGTGGAGTACTGCCCTCGGAACGCGGCCGGAGGTGGGGGCTGAGTCAGAGGAGGCCACCAGCGCTGACCATGAGCCGGGCAGAGCCTCGGTAGCCTATTTTGCCAGCAGGACGAGGTGAAAAGCAGAGACACGTGCTGATGCCTGAGGTTACCTTTTTGGAATGGGCAGCGCACACCGTAGGACATTTTAAGATCTAGGCGCCATTTTGGTGTTGGCGCCATTTTGCCGCTGCTGCCCCCTTAGCGACCTGCGATTGGAGAGCTTACAGAGCGATAGGTGGCCAGGACTGAGCGCGGTGTGCTGCGTCTGCCCTGTGTGGCGCTGTGGCCGCTGCTGTCGGGGACTATCGAGGTGAGGTGGCTGTGATTGCTGGTGGAGGGGCCACTAGCGGAGAGTACTCCTGAGACCCAGCGGGCGAAGTCCTGTGAAGGGACGCGGTGGCAGTCAGCCAGTTGTTGGAGGCGCCCGTGGGACTTATATACCCTGCTCCCGACGCCGGACACCAGGCGCTGGACTTTGGCAGCGGAGGGCTGCCCTGTGGGTGCTGCTGGCGCTACACGGACCCCGGAAGGTGGGCCGCGCAGGAGGCTGGGGGCCGTTATGCAACAGACCTAGTTGAAGTCAACCGGGCTCCCGGATACTGGAACGCCGTGCCGCTGCGCCGAGTTGGGCGTGTCAGTGGCGGACACAAGGCACTGGTGGAGATTGGTACAACAGGCTGGGTGGCGGCGACATCAGGGCACAGTGGAGAGCGTTGCTGGCACACACGGCCTGGTGGAGGCTTGGCACACCCGGGCTTGGGTGTCATTTTACACCGGGCACCATCTTAGACCCTGCCATAACAAGCTGACTCAGCCCTCGAGTCAATTCAGGCACCGCGCCTGGAAGCCAGGATATTGAGGCAGTGCAGGGTGCAGTGGACCCATCCCTCTGCGCTGCTGGAGCTGCTGCAGCCATAGGTGTGGGACATTAGCGGGGGCTGCTCACACTCGGGGGGGGCACGTGCATATGGAACTTGGAGCTGAGCTGGGCGGCGGCCACCCCTGGGACTCTTGGCGGGACCCCTGGCAGTGACAATCTGCTTCTTCAATTGGCTCCTTCCTTGTACTACCACTGCAATATTTGAGTTGATGAGGTGTCCCTTCCTCTAGGAACTGGTAGTCCGACGCTGCGCGCTGATGCCAACAGCACAGCAGTTAGTGATGAGCAGGCTCAGGGACAAATCCCAATTGAAGCAGCAGGCGGCGGGCGACTCAGGCTCCACACAAGAACGGGGACGGGGAGACATGGAGCCCACAGCAATTCTGGCAGACAAGATGGACTCTGTTTTGGCGGTGGTGGAGCGCATCGGAACCACTCTGGAGCAAACCAAAATGTCCCTTGAAGCCAGGATAGACAAAGTCACCTCTGACTTCACGCTACTCCACGCGGACCATTGTAAGCTGTCGGAATCAGTTGCCACGCAGCGCCAGTCGGACCAGGAATTACAACCTGTGGTGCAAAGCCATGCCTCAGAGCTGCAAGACTTAATTGACAGGGTTCACGCACTGGAGGATCACGCTGAGGATGCAGAAGGGCGCTCTCGGCGCAACAACTTCCGGGTGGCAGGACTCCCGGAGGGAGAAGAGGGGACGGACCCTGAGCAATACACAGAGACCTGGTTGCGCACATTCTTGCCACCTGGGATGCTGTCCCTGCACTTCGTGGTGGAAAGGGCACACAGAGTGCCAACACAGGCTCAGCGGCCTGGGGCTCGGCCCCGCCCGTTTCTTTTCAAAATCCTCAACTACCGAGACCGGGAGGTGGTGCTCCGCGAAACCAGGAAGCTGGGTGACCTAAAAGCGGGAAAGAGCCGAGTGATGTTTTTCCCAGACTACCCAGTAACGGTGCAGAAAAGGAGAAGCACATACATGGCCGTTAAGAGGCAGTTGCGAGAACTGGAATTGCCTTACTCCCTGCTGTTCCCCTCTCGCCTTCGGGTAGTTTCCGAGGACAGCACACACTTCTTCGAGGCCCCGTCAGATGTCTGGGACTGGCTGGAAGAGACGGGACAATGGTCCGGCACGAGACCCACGGGACAGGAGGAGGGCGGATGGCAAGAGCAGCGCTCAAGGAGGAGGAGGAGAAAGAGGGGGGCTCCCCAGGGCGCAGATCGAAGCCGGGTCGCGCCCATCCCCGAGAAGATGCGACAGGAGCATCAAGAAGCGCTTGAGGCGGTTGCGACACTGGGAGTGACGAACAATGCTGCCTGCTTGGACTCCCGACCGCAGAGTGACATAGACGTGAGCGGTTCGTCCTCTCCATCCACTGAGCTGTCAGAGGACGTGGGCCTGCCCGTGGTGAATCCCCAGACAGCTGACCACATTGTGTGACTGGATGATAAGACATGGTGGCCTGGCTGAAGACTCTGTTCTTAATGCTCTGTTTCTTATATCCTTTGTAATACTGTTGCTAAGCGCGCTGCTAGAATACGTCATTAGCCTCCGATGCTGGCGCTGCCTTCAAAGCATGTACCGCCTGGAGTATGCAGAGGCGCTTCCAGGCTCGCAGTTGGATGGCGTTGAGTGCCTGGCGCGTGCAGTGGCCCACTATGGATAGCTCACACTAGCTCTGCGTGATCTTCATCCTTGCATTCCCTATGCACCTCTTAGATGTCCAAGGGCCTGGGTAGGGGTGTACCTTGGATTGATTGTTGACTGTCCGCTCCACCGCATATCCATTGCACTGTGACAATACATTACTAAGTGGGAATCTATTTTTGGTTTGGACGTATGCCCCGTTGAGAACTCGCCCAAACTGTTACACAGTTAGTTGTTGTTTACACGTTTCAGAAGCGGCACGTTAATTCCTCCCCCCGAGTGGCTACCCATAGGCTCCATCTGGAACGGCAACCTGACCCCAGGCGGCTGCACTGCAACCTGACACATGGCGTGCACTAACATCATGACCTGGAACATCCGCAGCATGCATACTCCATCGCGCCGCTATTCTGTCTTCTCCTATCTGCAGTGTCACAGGGTGGGGATTGCACTCCTTCAGGAAACGCACATGACCCAGGTGGAACACGACAGGCTCCACAGATGCTGGAGAGGGCAAATATATGGTACGACCTTCTCTGCGCATGCGCGTGGTATGCTAATTTGGGTGAGGGCTGGTGTCCCCTTTGTCTGCGAGGGCACTCAGGTGGACCCGGAGGGTAGATACTCCCTAGCGATGGGGAGGCTAAACGGTCAGGAGGTCCTTTTGGGATCCTTGTATGCACCTAATACGGATCAGTCATCCTTCCATGGCAAGTCTAAATCACATCCTCCATCCGTATGCGGGCCTCCCATGGTTACTTGGCGTGGACTTCAACATGGTCCTTGACACACATCTGGACCGCTCCTTCCCCCCCTCCGAGCTGCAGCAGTGACATCGAATGCACAGGCATTTCGAGACTGGCTCTTGCACTGGGGGATCCTTGATTTATGGCGCACACAGCACCCTGCAGATAAAATATACTCCTACTACTCACCTGTCCATGACCTGCACTTCCGATTAGACCATATATTAGGCTCCCAATCGCTACTCCCGCTCCTGGCTAGGTCAGAATACCTGGGCAGGACACATTCCGATCACAATCCCCTATGGTTCCAAATTAGCTGGGAGGCAGACCGGCCTCCTGTGCCCACGTGGCGGTTGCAGCCAGCCGCGCTCGAGGACTCCGAGTTCCGCTCCTCACTGGGTACTGCCATCTTAGCATATTTCGAGGGAAATGCAGGGACGGCGAGCGATCTCATGGTGGAATGGGATGCACATAAAGCGGCTATTCGTGGGCATTGCCTGGGGGCCACGTGGAACCTCCGTAAGACAGTGTCTGCTTCCCTGATGCACCTGGAGTCTGAGCTCTTGACCTATGAGAGGGAAGGTGAAGGGGCTGGCAGGCACTCGACCAAGCTAGGCGAACTTTGCGGTGAGCTTGCGGTTCTCATGCAGAACCTGAGATGTCACAACTATGCAGCCCACATGGCCAGGACCCTCGCCAAGGCAGATAGAGCTGGTCGATTGCTGGCCTGGTTGATACAAAAGGCAAGCCGAGGTGCCCCGATAGGTGCCATTCGAGCAGGGGGAGGGGAGATGGTCTATACGCAGCGTGAAATACATCGGGCGCTGACTGATCACTACCGGCAGCTCTACACGGCCCGAGGCACTGGCCCTAGACACGTGCTGCTTGAGTTCCTGGGCTCGGTTGCACTGCCCACAGCCTCTGAATACCACAAAAATGCACTTAATGCCCCACTTACCCTGGAGGAAGTGGGAGACGCGATTCAGGCACTGGCGACTGGGAAAACCCCAGGACCTGATGACCTGCCAGCTGAATACTATAAAGCGAATAGTGACATTCTAGCGCCCCGACTCCTTCAGCTGTACAATGCAGCGATAGATGCAGGTTTGTTCCCGCCATCTCTGCGAGAGGCATTTTTGGTATCACTACCTAAACCAGACAGAGACCCACGGCCCTGGGCTCCTATCGCCCTCTGGCAATGCTTAACGTTGACTATAAAGTCTTTGCCAAACTACTGGCGGAGCGCCTGGTGCCCGTGGTCCCCCACTTGATCCACTCAGACCAAAATGGTTTTGTGCCAGTGCGGTCCACGTCCCTGAACCTCAGGAGATATTTCAGGGTGGCGGCTGAGGCGACGAGGGATTGGCCTAGAGCAGGGTGCCTGGTGTTAGACTTGGAAAAGGCCTTTGACTGTTTGGAATGGGGTTACCAGTCGTCGGTGCTGGAGAAATATGAGCTAGACGTGGACTTCCTGTGGATGATAGACCATTTATATAGAAATCCAGTGGTCCGTGTGAAACTGGGGCCATCTGTTTCGGAGGCAGTGGTGGTGGGCAGGGGCACCCGGCAGGGGTGCCCTCTGTCCCCACTACTCTTCGCACTGGCCATGGAACCCTTAGCCGAGGCCATGAGGTGAACCTAGGGAGATGGCATCCCCCTAGGCAATGCCACCCATCAGATATCACTATATGCTGACGATCTGTTGGTATTCGTATGGGACGTGGGACACATACTGGAGCAGTTGGCCCACTTGCTGAGCCGCTGAGCCGCTATCTCGGGGCACAAAGTGAACACCGGCAAGTCCTGCCTCTATGCATTTAGCAGCAAAGTAGATGATCCAGAATACCACCTTCATGGTACAAGAGTCCAATGTCAAGCAGACACATTTAAGTACCTGGGGATCTAGATTTATCATCAGCCGGCTGACCTATTTGATGGGAACCTGGGACGAGCGGTGAAAGCGCTCAGGTCCCAGATCTGCTTCTGGTCCACTCTCCCACTGGCGCCCACAGGCAGGGTGGCTCTTGCCAAAATGGTCATGCTCCCCCGCCTTCTGTACCACTTTGCCAATCTGCCCTTATTTATACCGGCATCCTTTTTCTCCATGCTTAACTCGGTCCTGCGCGACTTCATTTGGGGCAAGTCTCGGCACCGGCTGGCACTTGGGAAACTGTTTCTACCCACAGACAGAGGTGGACTAGCTTCTCCCTGTTTTGAGCACTATTACCTAGCTGCGCAGCTCCAATGGATCACCCGCTGGTTAGCAGACAGGGGGAGAGAGGACACTGCCACGGATGAGCCGCTATACACTCTGGAGGGGTCACCACGCTTTTTCATCCGCTAACGGCGCCGGCGCGCCCCGCTCCGTTGCTGCTAGCGGTGGCATATAAATGCTTCCGTAGAGCATTGCTTCCCGCACAAAAAGTGCTCCCCTATGCACCTGCGGTGCCTTTAGAGGGCTCACCGGGAGGTGAGGGGGTTCTTACGCGCCACTTGTTAGTGCAGTGGCATGAGGCGGATGTCCGGACGGTGGGTGACTTATACAGGGATGGAACACTGACAACATATGAGACACTAGTTGCTGAGGATGAGCTTCCTTCTGGGGGGTTCTTACTACATCGCTCCCTTATAGCGCACATGTCGGCTAGGTGGGGAGATATCACGGCGGAGCCCCAGCAACACCTGACCATGCAATATCTTCATGTCATGGGTAGGCGTAGGCACTTGATCAGATGGTTTTCCGCGTCCTTGAGGGCACACACGGAGCTGGATTTGGCCCCACTGAGAGGCAAATGGGAGCGGGATATAGGGCGGGCACTCGCTGATAAAGAATGGGAGAAAATCCTCAAAAGCCCTGTGCCCATTCCTAGAAATTTGTGCTTTCGCCAAATCCAGCTCTATATTGTGCACAGGGCCTATCTCACCCCTGACCTAATAAACAAATACTTTCGCAGAACTGACGCATCCTGCCTCAGATGCGGTGAGGTGGATGCAGATCTTCTCCATATCCTGTGGAACTGTCCAGGACTGGGCACTTACTGGAGGGACATTAGTGAGCTACTTAGGCACTGCACTGGGCGCGCCATCCCCTGCAACTGGCCTGAATACCTTTTACACCATTTCAAGAGACCACCCAAAGATAAGGTCTCGTCCCGCTTCCTGGATTTGGGGATGATAGTGGCAGCGCGCCTCCTCACGAAGAGGTGGAAGGCGCGTGACCCACCCAGCATACTGGCATGGACCCTGTCCCTCCAAGCATGGGCCCGGGCAGAATGGACTGCCATACGATGGGAGGAAACGGTGCGGCTCCGCAGGAAACCTATTGCAGAGCGCTGGGAGCACATGCTTAATGCCCTACAACCAGTAGGAAGCTCTATGAGCGACGGGGCAGCAGGGGATCATATAGGCACACTTGGGGATGGGGGTGCACTGCGGACAGTACACCGGGCTTGATATTGCATCTCTTGTTTGGTGCGATGCATAGCGCTGCAATACAGGGAAGGCAGAGGCTGGAAGTGCGTGCGTGCCGGGGATGCGGTGGGGTCGTGGGGGGGCCGGGTGGGGAGGGAGTTAACACGCAATGTATATCTGTGCTCATGCCGCTGTTTGTTCTCTTGATTTGATTTGTTGTTCTACAGTTGTTATTTAAATATCATTTCTGTGCACGGGGCCGGGGATCATGAACCCCCCCATGTTGTGGACACACCCAGACGCATACTCTAAACCTTGTGGCACTTATATGAAACATTGCAGCGCCTAAAAGACATGTTATTTTGCCTATGCACGAACGCTTGACGTAACCAATCAGCTGTGATGTATAAAGTGCTGCACTTATTGTAATGCTTATAATAAGACAAATGCCAATAAACAGATTTGACCAAAAAAAGAAAAAAAAAGGAGAAGCCCCCAGAGGGCATCACATTGGAATGATACTGCATTGCAACCGGCGTGGCTTGGACAGCAGTGAGGACGGGCGCCTGAGTCCGTTACCTCCATCAACCCGAGGGGAACAACGGCGATTTATTGAGCGAAACTAAATCAGCGTAACAGCCAAACTACAAGCACGGATGTCGGAGTATCAGGAGCACAGACTGAGGTACCCCACCACAGCCAAAGAGTGCCGCAAGCCAAGAAACGATCTTCAACACAAGACCAAGACAGACGCGAAGAGGGGAAGAAAATGGCGCCGCACCGATGCTAGCCCTGGTAGAGGAAGATCTGGCCCCGCGAAGAGGAGAGTGTGAAGGACCGACAACACAACACCCCCCTGAGCTACCAAGCCAGGTGAGTGCTAAAAAGGTGTCGAAAAGAGAGCACCAAACCACTATAAAAGGCTAATAAGCAATCGGGGGCAAAACGAAACCGAAGGCGCACACTGGCAGTGGCCATCTTGGCCAGCACACACCCGCCGGAAGCAACAAGGTTGGCGGAAAGGCACAGACGAACATATGTGCGCCTGCAACACCGGGTACAAAACGGAGGGAAACATCTAAAAGTACAGCGAGCCAGTGACCCTGAGAGTGTGAGCAAGTATTACGTATCAAACGGCAACAAGACAACGGGGAAAACGAAACTGAAGGTGCACACTGGAAGCATCCATCTTAGCCAGCACAGACCCACCAAGTATATGTGCGCTTGTAGCACTGGGGTCAAATCGGAGAAAAGCATTAAGAGGACGGCCCAGGGAGCTGGGGTGCCGAGGAGCCCGTGAGTGCGAACTAGTACAACGTGTACAACGCTAATAACCAATCGGGGGCAAAACGAAACCGAAGGTGCACACTGGCAGTGGCCATCTTGGCCAGCGCACACCCGCCGGAAGCAACAATTTCGGCGAAACCGCACAGAAGTACATATGTGCGCCTGCAACACTGGGGATAAAAACAGAGGGAAACATCTAAAAGCACAGCGAGCCGGTGACCCTGAGAGTGCGAATAAGTATTACGTATCAAACGACAACAAGACAACGGGGAATACGAAACTGAAGGCGCACACTGGAAACAGCCATCGCAGCCAGCATACACCCACCAAACATATAAGCCTGCATCACTGGGGTCAAATCGGAGAAAAGCATTAAGAGGACGGCCTAGGTGTCCACAGAAGTAGGCACACGAGCCCACACCAACCCACCCAGTCCCGACAAGTAGGCGAACAAGAGCAGAAGGCAAAACGAACGCCCGCACAAAAGGTGGAAAGCAGCTAACTGTCCGGTTCAGTGGGCGCAAGTAAGGAACGCAAGAAACGGCAACAAAACAACGGCGATTTCAGCAACAGACCCACGGCAGTACGAAACTGAAGGTGCACACTGGCAGAAACAAGGGCTAGCTCTGGCACAAGCAGAGGACCGCTTTAACACACCAGACCAGCAGCAGCAAGCAGAGCGTACTGAGGGGGGAAGCAACCAGAAAGAGTGGAGTAGAAGAAGCCACCCTGGCCAATAAACAACAAGTGGGCACGCACAGAACGAGAATACCTCAGCTAGCACCCTCAAGCGGAACTGGCGGGAGCAAAAACAAGGGCAAGGGCCATCCGTGAGCCTAGCAGATACAGACTAGACCGCCAGCACACGAGCAAAGCCACACCGGGTCCAAGAGGAGAACACTCTAGCTCGGCTACACAACGTAAGAGCGGCAGATTGGACAGCTACCTAGCCAGAAGGCGCCTCAGAGAGATGTCTACCCAAGAAGGGAAAGCAGCCAACGAAGTAAAGAAATACAAAAACAATCCTGACTCGCCCTTGAAGCTCAAAAATGACACAACTCTGGACACAATCCTCAGGAAAGTCAATGAAGGCAACGAGGTTGCTAGATCCACCAAACAAACAATCGACAACATGCAACTTGAGCTAGCAGCCATTAGAGCAGACCAACACAAGACAAACACCAGGATTGACGCAGCGGAAATGAGAATCAGCGAGATCGAGGACGCCAACACGCAATCAAGCAGAGCCCTGCTGTCAGTCTCCAAAGCCACCAACAGCTTACAGAAACAGCTAGCTGAGCAAGACGACCGCACAAGAAGAGGCAACAGAAGACTTTTTGGTGTACCAGAAGGGGAAGAGGACAAACCCGGATCCTGCTCAGCCCTCCTAGAGGAGCTCATCCCACACATCACAGGTCTAAGCTTTGACAAACACTTCGAACTAGACAAGGCCTATTGAGTACCAGCGATGAAACTACAAAGTGCACGTGGCCCCCACCCGATCATTTGCAGACCCCTTAGATCGCAGCAGACCGAGGCCATATTTGCAGTGGCCAGGAAAAATCAAACACTAAAGTGGAAAGATACCAAAATAATAATCACCCAAGACTTCTCGCGCCAAACAGTCGAAACAAGGAACGGCTTCCTTGTCCTGAGAGACAAAATGAGAAAGGACAATATCACCTTCAGCTTTGCAGGGCCGGCAAGACTGAGAATCGTGGTCAAGGGTCACCCACTGATCTTCGATGACCCGGGAGTACTGAGAAGACACTTACGCGGCCCCCCGGTGGAGGACAAGGAGTCGCAACGCACAGAGACTGCGAAGAGAAGAGCATCATGGGATAACATGAGGGCAGCGGACCAGGCCTGCAATGGACAATAACCATGCACACAAAAGAACTCAAGCACACGATCAACGTTTCTACCTCAACCAACACTCTACTTCACGGTACAGCCTTTATCTAGAACATGAACTCACAAAGAAGACGCTCCTCCGTCCCGGGGTGGACCCTGTCATTGATTCCACAAACTGACACTACCTCAAGGTAGCACACCTACCTCAGCCACCCTGGGATGAGTGGGAGCCCAACACGGCACCATCTTCTGCAAGGACCAAATATATATCCTTTAATGATGATCCGGGGCAAGCCCTGGGCCAATACCATAGAGAACTGGAAACCCTCGGGGGAGGAGTGGGGGGAGGGAACTTTGCTGTCGCACGCCCAATTTTTGAAATGCGGGGGGAGGGAGAGGGGGGGGTTTGGGGGGCAGGGGTGGTAGGCCGGTACAGACCATAAATTCCTTTTTCTTTCTTTCTCTACTTCTTACATTCTCAACGGACACACATTCCCAGCCATCACGCACTGCAGACAGACCAGACGGGGCACGCAGGGAGGCACTAGGAGAGGGGTGGACAGACCAAAACACATGGGAGCCAACCCCTTACAGACAGCACCAAACAAGAGCAATAAATGACACTTACCATGACAACGCACAGTGACCCCCAACTACTCTCAGACCTGAAAATAACCTCACTCAATGTCAAAGGGCTCAACCACCCAATAAAGAGGCGGAAGATAATGAACTATCCAACCAAACTAAAAAGCGATGTATATGTCCTGCAGGAAACAAAACTTTCCGAAGAGGACGCACAGCCCCTAAAGGCGAACTGAGTTGGACTAACCCTGTGCTTGCCAGCCATTCACAAAAAAAGAGGAGTAGTAACGCAAATAAATAAGAAAGCCAGACTGACCCTACTCGAGCACCAGGCGGACGAGGATGGACGCCTGCTAATAACCAGCCTGAAGCGGGGGGAGGAAACGATACACATCGCCAACATCTACGGGCCAAACACGGAGGACGAGTCCTTCTGGGGAGAAGTGGGAGACAAACTCGGCAGCCTCCCCCAAGAGGAGCTACTGATAGTAGTAGGGGACCTTAACCATGTTTTGGACCAAACTCTAGAGAGACACCGACAAAGGACCAGCCACCAAACACAGTCCCAACACACACTTAGGAACCTATGCGCCAAACTCCACCTCAAAGATCCATGGAGACTCCAGAACCCAGACGCCAGAGACTACACATTTTACTCCCACCCCCATAACTCGTATAGCAGGATCAACTACATCTTGATATCTGCCACCCACACTCACCTCATAGAACACACAGAGAATGCCCCAAGAACAGTGTCAGACCACTCCCTCATCAGCCTAACACTTAGCGGTCGCCACAACGAACAAACTAGCTGTAGATGGAGATTCAATAGCGATGTCATTAAGGATTCAACCAATGCAGCAGCCATAGAGGAAGCCATCAAAGAATATCTAGAAATTAACGACAAGCCAGACATAGACAAGGGAGTGCTCTGGGATGCTATGAAGGCCACAATAAGAGGGAAAATAATAAGCATCATGGCCAAAATGGACAGGGACAGGAACAAAACAATTGCAGAGCTAGAGAGACAGATCAAAGACCTGGAGATGCACCACAGTGTCAACCTAGCCGACAGGAACACACCAACTACCCTGACAAGGAAAAAATATGAGCTAAATAAGATTCAAAGCAAGAGAGCAGGCACATGGATTAACAGGTACAAAGCCATAAATCTCTGTTCAGCAAACAAAGCAGGTAAGGCCCTGGCCTCTTACCTTAAAAGCAAGCAAAGACAACATGCCATAGCAGCCATGACTGATGCCAACAAGAAATCCCAAACAACCAACAAAGAGATTCTCAGAGTTTTCAAAGAATTCTATGAGTAATTATAGAAAGAGGACAAAGACCTCAACCCCGATGGGGGGGCAGCCCTCCTGGGCAAGATTAACCTACCCAAACTAACAGAGTCACAATGTGCATTACTTGAGTCAGAAATAACAGGGGCAGAAATAGATATGGCAGTAGCTGCCCTAAAAGATAATAAGGCACCGGGGCCTGATGGCTACACAGCCAAATTTTACAAACACTTCCTCCCCCGAATTAGAAAGACACTGAAAGAGGTTTTCGCCCACTGCATCAAAGTAGCGAAAATGACAAACTCAATGGCAGAGGCCAATATCATAGTCATCCCCAAAGAAGGCAAAGACACGCAATTTCTGCAGAACTATAGACCCATCTCCCTAATCAACGTAGACTGCAAAATATACGCAAAAATACTAGCGGGAAGACTCAACGCACAACTTCCAAACCTCATACACAAAACGCAAGTGGGCTACCTGAAAAACAGACTATCCCAAGACAACACAAGACTCCTCTACCACATAATTAATTACGCCTCCTCCGACACTAAACCAGCGGTGACGATTGCGCTAGAAGCAGAAAAGGCCTTTGACAGAGTCTCATGGCCCTTCCTCGACCAGTGTATGCAGAAGTTCGGCCTAGGCGAGAAGTATAGGGCAATGGTGATGGCACTGTACAAGGCACCCAAAGCCCGAGTCGCGGTGAATGGAGGCACATCAGAGGACCTATGTCTGGAAAGAGGAACGAGACAAGGCTGCCCACTATCCCCGGCTCTGTTCCTACTGACCCTAGAACCCCTACTGACCATGATCAGGAACAATGCCGAGATTAAGGGGGTGGAGGTCAACGGGAATACGGTCAAACTAGCAGCATATGCTGATGACATACTCATCATGACAGAGAACCCCGAGCCCTCAATAGAAGCACTAATGAACACAATCGAAGTGTATGCCAATGTAGCAGGGTACAAGCTTAACAGAAGCAAGTCCGAATGCAAGCCACTCAACGTCCATACCACCAGGGGAGTGATAGGAACGTCCGGCCTACTCTGGCAGAAGGGGGCACTAAAATACTTGGGTATCTACTTTGACAGGGACCTCAGGTCAACACTTGAGCATAATGAAAAATCAGTAATAAACAAAATAAAAGACAGACTAGACACGTGGTCTCCCAAGTACGTCAGTTGGTGGGGCAGAGTAGAAACTATTAAAATGATGGTAACCCCCATGGTGAACTACCTGCTGAGCATGCTGCTACTGTTAGTCACGGAAGAATTCCACAAAAAACTGGACACAATGATAAACTCGTTCCTCTGGAGGGGTAAAAAAAGCCAGGATTAGCCTCCAGAAACTTAGGCTCAGCAAGGACCTAGGGGGGCTCAACGTCACAAACTTTAAGACTTTCCAGACAGCCTGCCTCACCAGGCAAGGCATATACTGGCTCACGCAGGAACAGGGATACACACCAGCTTGGCTAGAATTAGAGAAAGCTCTGCTGGGCATGAACCCGGCGGCCCTCCTCACGGCTAACAAATACCCGGAAACCAACAACACAATCCTCAGAAACACCAAAAAAGCTCTCCTGCAAGTAGACAAAAGAATGGGAAAGAGTATAAAAAACACAAAACACAAATCCATTTGGTTCAACACAAAAATTAAATACAAGAACAGCGTACTTAATAAAAAACCCTGGCTCCAGCGAGGTATCCACACCCCGTCCCAACTAGAAGAACAAGGATCCCCGTCCACCTTTTCCAACCTACAAAAAGCGCACGACCTCCCAGACATAGAATTATATAACTTCCCCATAATCAAGGCGGCAATCACTAGAGCAAAACTAAGCAAAGAGGTACCAACGATACACCAATACCTGTCAAATCTCAACAAACTTGGGCACCAAACATCTTACCTATACAAATTACTAAGGGCCAAAACAACCAATTTAAACAGGAAAGTCATAGATCACTGGGAAACACTAAACGCAGGGCGGTTTAGCGAAAAAGAAAAAGCCCTCCTCTGGACCTCGGCAAGCAGGAACAAAGTCACCTTCACACTAGCACAAACAAAATTCTGGCTCCTACACAGAGCGTACTGGACCCCGGCACGCTTAGCAGCGGTCGGGCTCACAGACAACGACTTATGCTGGAACTGTCAGAAACAGAGAGGTGACCTAGAACATATGATTGTCCAATGCCCCAAAGTTAAAAATTTCTGGGGGAAAGTAACGGATTTCATCCACAATGTAACTGGGTACACTCCAAACCCAGACCTCCTCGGCATAGCAAACGCATTCATGGTGCCGGAGATTCAATCCACCAACGATAGGAGCCTCATTGACCTGCTCCTCACGGCGGCAGCCAAGACAATCCTGCCTAACTGGAAGGATACAGGGAAGGCCACTTTCAAAGTATGGTTCTACTGGATCACCTTCCTAAGGAGAGCAGACAACATAACGAAAAATCGAACACCACAAGTTGGACGTGGCAATGAGATGTGGCTCTCCCTGGACAAATACCTTGCCTCGCAGAAACCGCCGTGAATGCACATTCTGGCCTTACACAGACCCCCCCCCCCCCTGGCGTAACCCGTCTGCAAAACTCTCTGGCCATACAAACCTCTATTAACCGCACCTGTGTCCGTCCTTTCTCTCTCTTCTTCTCGTCTCCATCCTACTTACCTCTACACACAATCACTTCCGACCGTAGGGGGCAATGCATATGACCGGTATGTAATGACAAGGACCCAAGGAGCCTGTGTATAACCAGCACACAAGCGCCGCAACATGCCCGTATGTATTATTACCGATGCGTATGTTTACATTTACCAGTGTTTCCTTCGACTGGCTTACTCTGTATTGTTTTGTAAAAACTTCTTCTAATAAAATCTTTTGAAATAAAAAAAAAAAAAAGATACTGCATTGCAACCATACACTTGGCCCCTAGATGGTGTTTCAACACATGTCCTGCTTTTAACCACCATTAGGCCTTTCAGGCCATAATGAATGCAACCAAACACATGGCCTTTAGAGAGAGCAGAAAACAACACTGGGTGTGGGCTTCCCACAGTAAGGCCTAGCCACTGAGTAACTAGATAACTAAACAAGTGCCAATACTGTTATCTCTAAATCAACCTTCTGAAATTCTCAACAAAAAGAATTAAACTTAGTGTGAGTACGAGACTTGGAAATCAGTCTGAATGAATCACTTTTTATTTTTTATATTTTTGCCGCATTCGTTGGTTAAATTTCACCAAATTCCACAATTAAAATACAAAAAGCAATACAAGAAACAATTTCATAATAAAAACTTCATCCTCTGTTTTCATACTTCGTTGATCAACACTACACATTCCATTCTTACACTCTCACACACACCCGACAAACATACTTTATTTACAATTTATTATACAGTGGTACATATAATTATCACCATAGACAGTAATTTGTTCAATTTTAAGAATTATATCGCTATTTTGAAGATCTTATGGTGTAGGAAAACGGTCTACGCGGTTCAAACCTCCATTTTTAGTGTGGAGTTCTCATCAGGACCTCACAGCTTACAACTGGAATGTGCTCTAATTCTTGAAGTGCCCGGCGTGAAATAATCGCTTCGGGGTTGCCAATGTATTATGAGGGAATTTTCTAGTTGTTCACCTCCCTGCACGTGTTAACGGTGGACAGCGGTTGTTTTTAGAACCTTTATTCTCGATGCGCTCTCTGTCACGCAGCCTATGTTTACAAGGACTTTTTACTGTGGGTGAGACTCAGTACATGTGTCTCACCCACAGTTATCATATGACAAATGGACTGCACGTGTTTACTGCCAGTGTCCCCCTTACCCTTCCTACATCGCACTGGCCTTATCATAAAAGGTGGACACTGGTGGTAAACACACGCAGTCCATTTGCCATGTGATTACTGTGGGTGAGACACATGAGTCTCACCCACAGTAAAAAGTCCAAAATCAGGTACTCAAAAAAGCAAAAAATCTATTTTTCCTGAATGACTTTCACTTGCCTGTGGATTGTTTTACACTTTGCTGCTGGATCCTGGGACTGCCATTGAGAACTGGAAGGAGAACCCCCCGACGCCCACTCAGGACCAAGGACTCTGCCCAGTTGACACCAGGGCCAGTGAGGCAGGCCTCTTTATGCACCCTGAGGACCATTTTGGGGAAAGCCCTGGACTTTTCTGCACCCAGAAACCAAGAGCAGGAGGAAAGCTTTCACACCCACAGTAAAAAGTACAAAACCAAGTGATCAAAAAAGTAAAAAATCAGTTTGTACTGATTGGTCGGAACCCAATCTCAACACATCAGTTCAATAATATGCTTCCGCAACTCACTCACAGTTTTGCACAGTACTCTGCCATGCATAAGAATGATCTGATGTCATCCTTAATATGTGCAGGAGTTTCACCAATTGCATTAATTAAAGATGGCTTTGGTTTCATAACACCCTCTCCAATCACATGCCCTAAATATGGTGCACTATTTTCGGCAAACTCGCACTTGGAAAACTCTACGTTTAAGCCCTTGTCTTTCAGAATACTCAAAATCTTCTGTAACCTGAGATCATGAACACTTCTGTTTTCCCCAAATACCAAAATGTCATCCTGGAAGAATGCTCAAATAAAACGAACATGAGTCTATTGAAGACAGAAATCACTACTAATATGAATGGCATTCCCTTGAACTGAAAAACATCTAAATTATTTAATGACAGCTCTAAGTTTTATGGAGTCTGGTGTTAATGAAATTTGGTGGTACCTAGATGACTGATCACTGACACACTATTGTGGTAAACAATATTGTTTACAAAATTATTGTGTCAACAATATCGTTTACCACAATTTCATGATCCTATACTCATAATGGTAAGTACAAAAATATCAGACAAAAAATATAATTGACACTAATATCGTACAAAAATGGACAAAAATATCAATTTGTTGATATAAATTGGGCTTAAAGTAGTAAATATTAAATATTTTAATATAATTTATCATAAGTAATACAAATATTTATATTCATGTTTTTATTCATTAAATGTATTACTATGAAAATATTTACATCAAAACACAATAAAACCAGGACAAGTATAAAAAATGGAATAAGAAAAAATATATTAATACATGTAGACAATACATAAAATATAAAAAATTGAAATATCAACAAACATATTTACAAAAATACTATAAACATTAAAACAAATGTAAAAATAAAAAATATTGTAAAATATAAAAAAAATACTCTGAACTGTATTTAACCAACATTACAAAAACTATTGGAGTCTTAGGGCCTGATTACGAGTTTGGTGGTCTGAGATCCACGATACCTGCAGATGTGGTCCGACTGACATATTACGAGATTCTCGGATTGCTTTTGCCAAGACCGCGGGTGAACCACTAACACCGCCAGCACACCGCAAACTGCTGTGCCTGTGGTTGGGGAAAAGTAGTGCCATAGGGCAGTACATCGAAATGTCGCCACTTTTCGTATTATGAGTTGGCTTGCCGACGAGCCGACCACGGCAGTGAGGCAGCTGGCTTTGAGTTGGTGGAATTGAAGTGTTTGGGGTTCATACTCACTCCTTTCTTGTTCTTCCCATCAAAGTTCAATGTGAATCCCTTTCTCCAGGTCCCCCCTAAACAGCAACATCTTTACCCCGAAGAATACGACTCAATTTGGGGCAAAATACAGGTAAGTCAGTTTTGTGTTCTGTCCCCCTTGACTGGACTGGCCATGTATGGCCCAGACACTGGTAATGAGTATGTGGTATTTTTTCACATGTATCAAACATGTGTGCACATTTGACACATTACGGTTGAAATATACACACATGCATCCATACATATGGAAAACTATTGACTAGCTCTGCAAGACCACTGTAGGCACACCGTGGGCCCCATGGTCAACTCGTAATACGGCGGTCAGAGGGCCGCCAGCGCTGTTATTTTTTGGCGCCCACAGCCATGATGTTTGAGCAGTCAGACTGCTAAACTCGTAATCAGGCCCTTAGAAGATTAGATATACTATTTGCACTCTAATTTATAAAACAGTAGGGAAAGTGCTGGGCTTTGGAGGGGTAAGATTTACTATTACCACTCCAAACAACACAACATTAGGGAACGTGTGTAGCTTCCATGGGGTTACATTTACTATTCTCACACCAAACAGGGCAACAGTAGGGAAAGCACTGGATTTCAGAGGGGTAAAATGTCACGATTCCCACTCCAGTCTGTGCAACAGTAGGAAAAGAGTTGGATTTCGGAGGTGTGAAATTATCTATTCCCACACCAATCAGTACAACAGTACGGAAAGTGTTGGATTTTAGAGGGGTAAAATGTACTATTCCCACTCCAGCCTGTTAAACGGTAGGGCAAGTGTTGGATTTTGGAGGGGTGAGATTCACTATTCCCACTCCAAACAGAGCAACAATAGGGAAAGTGTTGAATTGCAAACAGTTTAATTTTACTATTCCTACAACAGTCTAAACAACAGTAGGGAAAATACTTCACTTCAAACACAATACATATATATATAAGTAACACCATTAATGTATATATATACGTGTGTGTGTGTAACACAAAATAAAAAACATAATCAATAACATTTAATACATTTACAAAATAACTATTCAATAAAATAAATAACTATAATAAACTAACCTCCCACGCTAAATCCCTGCAAACCTAGCAACCTGCGCCTAAAATATTAAAAAAAGTATTCCATAATTTCCATATTTATAATCAATTCAATAATTACCAATTAATAATGAATTGTTACCTAATTATTACTTACTTAACTTCCCACCCTACATCCCTAGAAACCTAGCAGCACATATCTAAAATATAATTTAAACTAAGTATTGCATAATTCAATATATATAACTTCAAATAAATAATTATTCTTCAATTAATAATTTACTAACCTCCCACGCTATACCCCTGCAAACCTAGCAACCCGCACCTAAAATATAACTTTAAAAATAAGTATTCCATAATGTTCATATTTAAAACGAATTGAATAATTACCAATTAATAATTAATTGGTAAATAATTATTGCTTACTTAACTTCCCACCTTACACCCCGTAGAAACTTAGCAGCACACAACTAAAATATAATTTAAGCAAATAAGTATTTTATAATTCAATATATATATATATAACTTCAAAGAAATATTTAATATACAAGTGATAATTGGTAATTAGTTCATTATGAATAGATTAACTTCTTACCGTATACCCGAACAAGCCTAACATCCCGCAACTTAAATATTAGTAAAATAAAACAGTATGCCACATTTTACATTTGACTTTATAAATTATTAATTAATGATTACTTAATTAACTTCTCACCCTAGACCCCTAACAGCCCACAGCTAAAAATATAAGTAAAATAAATAAGTGTTCCATAAATTACATACTCAAAATCAGTTGAACAATCAATTAAAAATAACAATAATAACTGATTGTTAACTAATTAACTGATTAACACTTAACTTCCCACCCTAGACCACTACAAACCAAACACCCCACAAGCAAATATACTGAAAATAAATCAATATGACATAATTTGCATAATAAATATCAATCATATAAATAAATAAAATGTATTAAATAATTCATAATTATTATTAACTCCTCATCCTATCCCTCTACAAACCCAACAACCCGCTACAACATTATAAGTTACTATCAAAAATTAAATACAAACATTCTAAATCACTTAGAATTACAATCTGCAATAAAAAATAACCTATATGTAAGCAACACTAACACGCAACATTAATACATCAAATAGAACACATTAAAATAATTAAAAGCGATATTTTTAACCACTATGTTATTGAAAACAATTACTTGTATGTTTGGAATGAAAATAGGATCAATTTTGTGTGCTGCAAAAGTAGCAGATGATAAATGACAGTGGATGGTGCATTGCTCTTCCTCACCATGACAGAAGACATTTATAGTTGTTGTAATAGGTTATGAATTTGCAGCACCTACGACAGTTCACTTTACAAAATACTGGAACTTTGTAGTCAGAGAGAGATTGGACATGTACGATTGGTCTCTTGTGACGTGCAACATAACATGGCTATGAGAGGAGGAGGGGCATGCAGGTGAAGCACGGACAGATGTGGAGCGAAGCCGCTGTGCTGTCGGGGGCTGCCGAGAGTCACCAGCCACGACAGGACACAATTAGAGTAACTAGGCCAGCATCCTGGTCCCATGGATTGTCACCTGAAATCCTGCCTTTGCGGATAGTTGCAGATAGTTACTGATAGCTGTTAGCTGATAGCCTCTTTCCACTGCACCGCTACCGCTTATTGCTGACATTTCAACTAAGTTTCAGCAGATCGCAAGGAGGCAAGGCAGCAGCTTGACAGGTGGCTGCAGTTGAGGCTCTGACAGAGGCGTGGAGTGGAGCAATAGCTTTGTTATATTCATCTCGGCTCCCATTAGCTGCAGCATGAGGAACGGAAAGTGTGCCTGGTAAGGCTGAAAGCGGGGCGATGCAGAAGTGGACACAGTAAGCCTAGGTCCAGTTTCAATGGGTTTGCAGAAGCGGTTCGGGTAGGTTCAGATGGGGCCTGGGTGTGCTCCCTCCCCACATTGCCTCATATTGGTTTTTCTTATGCTTACACTCACTTCGCCTTGCCCTTGGCTGTCCCTTGGCCTCCCTACTACTCTTGTTACTCACTTGAAAGTACTACGAGTTCAACTTTTCTCGCTCCTTATCCATTCTCTTAGTTAACTTGTTGGAGTCTATAGACTGGTGACTGTTAGTTGGGCAAAGGGAGGTAAAAGACATAAGCACAAAACCTAAAGGATGAAAATACATAGCTCCCGCACTGTATTGCATTGTGCTGCCCAATTATTGACTCATGATCATCAGGTTCAAGGTCCAATAATGACAAACATCCAGAGGTAAACGTGACTAATTTTTGAAAATTCGACTCCTTTGGGGTCTACTGCTGTGCCTGCTTTTAATGCTCTGGTACCCAGCTGATTCATACGAGGTGTGGTTTGGCTAGTAAGTGTGTAGCCCAGACATGTGGGTCCTTAGTTGGCTCTACCTGTGCCTGGGTGTTGCTTCCGAGGAGTTTTAGGGAAAACAATGACATTGAAGAAACTATGCTCTTGGCGTGTCATTTCTTCTATTCCCTCACAAAAATCATCCAAACCAAAGAAGTTCATCTATGGAAATAGAAGCTCCCAGCAGCAACTTTGTAAATCTGACTCTGCTATCTCTAGTTTCTTTCAAAGAAAGCCTAAAGTTATCTCTCATGAAATGGTGGAAGCATCTAGCTCATGTCAGCCCATGTTTCCATCTGTGGTAGCTCCTTCTCTGCCCCCAGCCCAGTCAAGTGCAAGTTCAAAGCAGGCCAGTGATCCCCCAGGGTCTTCGGCAGTTGTCGGAGCCTATGAGAACATGGACCTTACATCCACAGCACAGTCTTTGGAGAAAATGTCAGATGCAGCTGCCTGAGTTCCCAATTCTGGGAGCAATTCTTTTGATTGTGACATTGAAGAGCACCTTACAACTCCCTCCCAGGAGGGGGAGGGGGGGGGTATTGTAGGTATCCCTGTGCAGAAATAGCAGCTTCTTCTGCAAGTGCAATTTGCAATAAAACCATTAAAGTTGTGGACAAGCAGGTGTTGTTTGATGAGGATTTGACCTATCTTGACATTGATTTTGACTTTCGAGTGGAGAGAAGGGCAGACATCTCAAATAGCTGTTCTCCCATGAAAGTGGTGGACAATTGGGGGTCAACCTAATATAAACCCATAGAGGTATGAAGACAGCAGTGTAGGCAATGAGGGCTGCACCATTATATTAATTCTTGTATAGACATAGAATGAGGATGCTCAGCTTCCTGTGACCCCACGGCTTAGAAGTCACAAATATAAGAGAAAGAACTTCTCTCCAAATGATCAGATATTACAAATGAGATACAGTAAAACATGATTAATTTATAAATGATGTACAATGTTTTCAAATCCATGAAATGCAAATAAAATATTTGGCATGGAGTCTTGAAATCTCTTTTTTAAATTATTCTTTATTTGCAGTCAAATGCATACACCTTCTCGGCCTTCATGGCCATCTCTACCTCCCATCTACTGTAGTTCTTCTCCTCAGGGAGGGATCCCTCTCCGATGGCCATGATTTATTTCCCCCAAGTTTCAATTGAATATAGGCAGTGGAGGTGTGGTGTTTCATCAGACATTTTTTCTATTGAACACATTACCTTTATTACAAAATCTGTGTTAAATTCTGACCATGTATCTATAATGATGTCAGCAATTTTATTGGAGGTGCAGAATGTTAATAAGTCAGGACTCTGTAAATTAAAACCTGTTGCGAGTTCTTGTAATGAGATTGTAAAACTCATGAGAAAAACATTTATAGTCGAGCCCATTGAAGGAGTACAGGATGCCTTTGTACAAGCTGATAAGCCAATCCAGCATGTGGTGCCCTCTAAAAATGGTGTTAGTCTTCATAATGAGGAGCTGTGCTTAAGTATGTTGTTTGGGGACTATATTAAACCCCCTTCAGAATCAATTACGAGAGAGATATTCCGAAGTTTCGAAAAAGGGATTAAAATAGTCATCAGAATACCTGGAAAGGAGAATGGAGTGGTGCCTCAGCCTGGAGTAGTCCAAAATCAATAGCACTTCTATAGTGTTGCAGAACTCTGACTAGGCAACATGTAGCTCTAAGATGGAGTCTAAGGTTGAGCCTCCCTTGGTGCTGTTAAGAAAAAGAGGAACAAAAGAATTAGAAGAATTTTCAAGCGTAAAATTAAAAAATTGCACTTCCCCAGTAACCTGGAGTTGGAGAGTCTTAAGGAGGAGGTGTCTATGAGGGAGGAAGTGCTTCTAACCGCTCCTCCAAAGCAGATCCTCTCGAACAAGTGCATCCTCAGGGTGGAAGAGTGTGTGGGACTAAGTCCAATGGATTGCCCTCTTTATTCTGTGCCCCAACCCCCACCCCTTCCTTTTTGGACTTTCAGAGATCTGTACCAGCATGTTGTTTGTTCTATCTGGAGTGGGTGGGGAATTTATGAGCATGGCTTCCTTATGTCTGTTAACTGTAGCATGGGTAAGAAGCACTCTGAGACCTATTTGAACTCTGTATGGGTGCCCAGAGATGAAAGAACCCTCTTAGGTAGGGTAAATATGGCAATGTGAAAAATAATTAAGCATTCATATTGCTTCTGCCATCAAGTATTGTCTCTCGTTTAACAATGGATCAAAAATTCCTGCGCCTAGGATCCTCAAATCTATGGGCCTTATTACAAGTTGGCGGTCCGCTAACCTCCGTACCCACGGTAGTAGTCCGACAGCCGGTAGATCAGCGGTCCGACTGCTGTATTACAATTTTGGCAGATTGCTATTGCAAATAATGCAGCTGGACTGGCAACACTGCCAGAAGTCTACAGAATGCTGGGATCGTGGTCGGGGAAAAGCAGCAGCCATAGGGCAGAACAGAGGAGTTTAACTGCATCCATATTATGACTAGGCTTTCCGATGAGCTGACCGCAGCAGTGGGAGTGCCAGCTTCAAATTGGTGGAAACAAAGGATTTAGGATGCATACTCACCCCTTTCCTGTTCTTCCCATCATAGTTTGATATGAATTCCTTTCTTCAGGCCCCCCCTCACAGCAGCATCTTCACCCAGAGGACTACGACCCTATTTGCGTCGATATACATGTGAGTCCTTTTTGACCCATGGACCAATTATCTGTACTGCCCACATATGGGCCAGACTCAGGAAAAGGGTATATGGAATTTTTCCACATGTACCATGTATATATGTGCATTCAACACATATGTAGTCGAAATGTTCACACAGGCTTTAATACACATGGAAAACGAATCACCACCACCGCAAGATCTCCGCAGCCACACTACCGGCACTAGGGAAAACTCGTAATAGGGCAGTCAGCACTGTTGTCTACTGGTGGCAGCAGCATTCAATTGATCGGACTGCCAAACTTGTAATCAGGACTTACGTCTTTGCCTTAAAATGGCTAGGCAAGATGGCGCCAGTGTGATTGGGGCTTGAAGCGATGAGGTGCTGATCCCGGCCTCTGCTCACCTTTCTGCGCCCTGTGAGCTGTTGTGAGTTGTTGCGAGGACAATGCTGCAGTTTACGGTCACTAACAGTGGCGTGATGGCATGATGGAAAGAAGACGAGTTTTCGAGATCGTGAAAAATTATCGCTGAGCTGTCATGGTCTGGTTGAGTAGCGCACAGAAACACGCTCTGCTCAGCTTGCAGTTCTGCTATTATTCGAGCTTGAACACAGCTCTGGTGAGAAAAAGGAAACATTACGGATATCGCAGAGCATTTACGGAGCATTACAGAACATCACCGGAACATCACCGGAACACTACCGAAAGATCTCTGTCGGAGCTCCAATGAGCAGGCCCCCTCCCCCTCCTGCATCGTGAATCGTGAGACATCGGAAAGGCAAAGGCAAAAGGCAAAACTTAAAGACAAGTCTGATAGAGAGTCGCCACAACGCGCTGCTGCTCTTGACTGTCCATCAGCTTACCGCCAGGCAGGCATCTGACATCTGACAGGCTCAGGCTCAGCGGGACTAGTGCTTTCATCTGCCGGGTTTGTGCAGCAACAGCGTCAGCGGTAATCAGAGGTCCGATCCGGCCTCGAGGAGAATCGGTAAGCCCCCATTTCCGTACTCGGCAGCCTGGTATCTCCGGCTTGAGCCCTGCGTCCTGCGTCGACGCAAAAGGCTCTACAGCCCCAGCACTGAAAGTCTTGAGGAGAGGGGAAGATGGACAGCAAGACATCAAGATAACAAGAGATCTAGGAGATCTAGAGGAGGCGATACCCGATGCTGCTTATTTCCCTCTACTCCTCCCACTACCCAGGTCCAAGGTCCAAGACTCATGGTTGCACATTACTAGTAGCTGAAGTGGGGAGAGTGCTCCGCATTCTGAATCAATCCAATAGAGGTGAGCAACAACAAGAGGGGGAACGGTGGGCACGGGAGCTTGTGAAATTAAGGTACAGAACGATAAGAAGGATTAATATGGAGGGTGAAGCTGGGGGCGAGGCTGATCCGGAGTGTGTGGGTGCATGGAAGAACAACGTAACAACCCAAGGGGGCAAGGCAACATTGACATTGACAATTGTTACGTTGTTCTTACCCAAAGAACAATCAGACGCTCGGGGAGATGGTGGGCCCACTGTCACGGATAAAAAGATAACTAATAAAACAAGAATTCCTAGCGTCAGCATAAATAACCCCCCTCCGCACGCAAAAGCAGGAAGTCAACTTGATGGAAAAAATAAGGACAATAAGGACAATAAGGACAAAGTGGCCTCTATGAACAACAACAACACGAGTGAGCCGAACTCAATTAATGGAAAGACTAGATCAAAGTCAGTTTTAGTACCCACACAAACAGAAGCACCAGTAGGGGAGGCAAAGGAAGCGAAGGACGCAGCCACTGCATCAGGAACGGAAGCGGTGGTCAGCCACAAAAAGACCACAAAAATAGATGCCGGCTTAGGCTCACTGTTCGAAGAAAATGGTCAAACAATCGAGAATGACACAGGCAATATACGTCAGGAAAAACAAGCACAGCAATGGTCCGACCTAATAGGTGAGCTAACGGCTGATAGTGGCACAGGAGAAGATGTCAATGAAGAGCAAAATCCAACTTCAATTAATCGCTCTCAATGTCCGGGCGTGGCCAATGATCATTTTTCCCAGTCTAACTCGGATTCTGGCTCAACTTCAAGTGAGCTACAAAAGGTGGCACATACGAGTATGGGATCTCCGGAACCTTCGGCCCTTGAACTATCGGAAAACGAACTATCAGAACCAGAGATAAAGAAACTGAACATAACATTAAAGAACAGTGCCTCAAGAAGAAAACAAGAAAGGAAAAGAAAAAGGCAAAAGAGACAGATCAATCCTGCTTATGACAATACCACAGATGAAGGTAGCAACACAGATCAGACAGGTCACCGACCCAGAACCACTGCATCCCATGATCACATCGAGTCAAATTCCAACCTAGGTCTTGCAGCTGAATCAAAAGCATCTACGACCTCGCAGTTAGATACCGGGGATGGAAAGAAAACACAACTAGAACCCTCCTTGTTTGGTGTGCTTAAATCGATTTAAAACTTCCAGGAAGATGTCAAACAGGATAACAGGAAAAACCACATTGCCATCCAGAAATCACAAGGAGCGGTGCAAAAAGTTGGGGTGACCTGTCTTGAGATCTCAGAAAGAATGACTTCTGTTGAAATACGTACGGCAAATATGGAGAAAGATGTTTCCGCTCTACAAACAGTCGGGAAACAACAGGAGGGGATAGTCAAAGATTTAATGATGAAGGTCAAAGACCATGAAAATCGAGCAAGATGCAACAATTTACGCTTCCTTGGGATTCCCGAGAATGAAGAGGGGAATGATCCAAGGGGCTTCATAATCGCATTGCTGAAAGAAACATTCCCAGAATTACAAACCTGGGATCTCGCCAAAGAAGTACAACGGGCCCATCGCTTTCCTCTGACCCTCTCAAAAAGACTACAGGCTAACGCACAGTATCCACGAGAAATGCTCGTAAATTTTGGCAATTTTCTATTGCGTGAAGCAATTTTTGACCTTACCCGACCAACAAACAAAAAATAATATAAAGGCTTCTCATTCTTCTGCAGACCACACTTTGCCCATGCAAAAGTTGAAAGAAGGTGGAGGATGAAGCAGTTATTTACACCCTTTGAAAAAATTGGTGCCACCGTGTACTTGCAAAACCCTGCCGGACTAAAGGTCATCATTAATGGTACCACAAGAAGCTTCATCAGCGAGATACAGGCAGAAGCGTACTTAAACGAACTCACAAACTCAGACAAAAACAGGACAAAAAATAGTGTACTTTGCAAGTAACGATCATAAAAAATCATTAGAAAAATGCCAGAAAATGCTATAATATGTAACTGATAATATTGGCCAATGAAAACCACGGGAAGTGAAGCGATAGGGCGAAATTACAGTTCAACAGGCAGGCGCAGGGGTCAGGGCACTCAGTCGCTTGGAGCTACCAATTACATAGATGCCCACAACCTGGTTTAATCCGAACCAGGCAACATCTTTAACCGGACTCTTAAGGAGTCTATGCGCCTTACTTTGGGGAACAGGGAGGGGGCCGCGGGAGTCGAGGGCGAGGGAGGGCGGGGGGGGCACAAGGGAGGGGGGGAAATCACTTAAACAAGCAACCAAATTAATGTACCGAAGAAAAAAATATATCACTATGTTAGGCATAATCTCAACCAAAGCAAAATTCAGAAAAAAATACATAAGAGCATGTTATCTTCGAAGCCAAAAAAAAAAAAAAAGGGATTATGGATAAACTGAAAATATGTTCTTGGAATGTGGTGGGACTTAATGACAGTAACAAAAGGGCCCGGTTATGTGGGGTAATTAATCAAAACTCATTTGATGTACTTTGTCTTCAGGAGACCCACATTCCGTGGGCCGAAAAAGATTTATTAAAGATCCCTGGATACAATATATTGGCAACCACAACTCAGACATCCAGAAACCGGGTGTTGTTATCCTAGCCAGACCTTTTTTGGGACAGGCAAAATGCAAGTTAATTGACTCCTTAGGTAGATGGGCAATTATAGAGTTAAACATAGGATTAACAATATGTGCAGTATACGCATCTAACCAGGATGACCCCTTCGTATTTGAGGAACTGGAAATGGAACTAGCTTCTTGGCCTGGAATATTAATAATTTGTGGAGATTTTAATATCTCTCTGGGGCACACGGCGATACGACCAGACCAAGATACTTATACATGTGCTGGACGAAAGCCAAAAATGTTTAAAGCCATCTCTCAACTTAAGGAAAGCTTAGGCTTAATTGATATTTGGGACGTAAAACATTCAACTGATCCCGGTTACACATACTTTTCACACCCACATAACAAATATTTCTGGATCGACTATATTTTGATAACTAGAGAATCCTCTGACAAAGCACAAATAATCAAACTTCCTAAAACACTTTCTGATCACAACCCGCTGACCCTCACACTTGATACTGCATATCTCAATAGACCACGCTCAAGCTGGACTTTTGACAGAAAATTACTAGTAAATAAAAATTATGTTGAATATATAAAAACATGGACTCAGGGCTTTTTTGACTGTAATCGATATAGTGCCTCCAGGGGCACTGTCTGGGATTGCTTCAAAGCCGCCCTAAGGGGAGAAACAATTAGCTTTGTAGCTAAGCGCAGGAAAGATGGCGACAATGATAATAAGCGACAGATGCAAGAGCTAGCCGATATCGAGGAGGAGCATACCAATTTAATAGGGAGGGGAGAGGATGGGGGACCTACCTTGAGGAAAATGCTGATTCTAAAAGCCACGCTAAATAGCAGGCTTACTCAGAAAGCAGCTGAGACCTTCCAGGCAAATCGTACCAAAATCTACGAAGATGGGGAGAGAGTGGGGAAGCAGCTAGCTCTACTTGCACGTGAGAAGCAATCTCATAACACAATTACTAGTATTGAAGTAGAGGGAAAGGAATACACAACACCTGAAGATATCTTAGACACTTTTAGGCAATATTACCAGAAACTATACCAGAATGAGGATAATGCTGATCAAGAAGTAGTAAGAGATGCCCTCAATATATGGCTAACCGAGATTGGATCAAATAAGATTAGCGACGACGATTCAAGGGAAAACTTCAAAAAAATATTACACACACAGAGGTACTGCTGGCCCTGTCAGAGCTAGCCTCGGGAAAAGCTGCGGGCACCGATAAACTACCATTAGAACTATATAAAATTCTTGAAGAATGTATAACACCATATTTACTAGATCTATTTGTAGGGATTCAAGCAAGCGGCATCCCGGCTGACTCATGCAAAACAACAAATATAGTCATCTTCCCTAAAAAGGGAAAGCCCCCAAACTTACCTTCATCGTATTGCCCAATCTCCTTAATAAATACAGACTCAAAGATATACTCAAAAATGTTGGCCAATCGGCTCAGGAGGGTTATCGAAAACCTTGTCTCCCCATGGCAACACAGATTTATTACCGGGAAGTCCACCACAGACCATACTCGTAGAGCTATATCGCTGTTTGATATCATAAAGGCGAAGGGGGCCGGATTTCGATGATCCTACTCGATGCTGAGAAGGCGTTCGACCGCGTTTCCTGGAGTTTCCTATGGGCGGTGCTCAATAAAAACAACTTTGAGCCCTGCCTCTCTAAATCGATTAGGGCAATGTACCTCGAACCAAAGGCAAGGGTTCTAGTTATGGGACAGGAATCAAAACCGTTTGAAATATTGAGAGGAACTAGACAGGGCTGTCCGTGTTCTCTGATCTTGTTCGCTATGTACATCGATCCGTTGATTCTCAAATTTATGGCAAGCGATGTAATTATACCTGTCACAGTAGGCTCTTACGAAACTAAGGTTATGGAACATGCTGATGACGTGGCGGTAATAACACCCTACCCCTCCGAGGCTATAGTTGAAATTGAGGCTATTACACAAGCCTACGGGCAGATCTCAGGATACTCTCTCAATCGCGATAAAACCATGGTAATTTGCACTGGTAATATTCAGTTTGATGACCCAAAGAAGGTGGATAACGCTGTATATTTAGGGATATGTATATCACCTAATGTAGAGATCATTAACGATTTAAATTATGTACCACTACTAAAAAACATTGAGAAAGATCTAAAAAGGGTCGACAGTCTCCACCTCTCAATTATCGGGAGAGGAAACTTTCTAAAAATGAACATCCTACCAAGGCTGTTGTATTTATTTCGCGCTATTCCTCTAATAGTTGAAGATAAAACTATTAAAGCAATAGAATATCAAATGAACAAATTTATCTGGAATTACAGGAAAATCAGGAGGGCCCTTAACTATCTATCCCTTCTGGTATACAGAGGTGGGCTAGCAATCCCCAATATAATGCTCTATCTATGGGCCACTATGCTCCAGCAAATGACACCCTTGTTCAATACACATACGGCAAATCCAACACTAGAGGAAAGTGCTATACCATCGATATATGAACTAGCCTTAGGAAACAAGGCAAAAGATTTGCTGCTAAAACAATTAGAACCCTCATACTATAAAAAGGTAAAGTTCAAGGTTATTAAGAGTGCTTGGATAATCTGGAAGAAAACAGTAAGACAACTTGAAATCCCAAAATTGAATAAGTACACCCCATTATGGAACTCATCTGTACTACAGAGACAAGCTAATGATGCTATCTCCAGGCGATGGGAAAACTTGGGGGTTTTAACTCTAGGGTATTTCCTCCAAGGCGCCTCAGAAACTAGGTTTCAGTAACTTCAAGATACATTTTTAATCCCAAACTCAGATATTTTTAAGTTTATTCAAATCAACACAATTCTCAATACAAAAACTGCGAATATTTCTCTGTTAAATATCCCTTTATTGGAATGTATAGGGAAATCAGCATCCAGGATAGGTACATTTTATGATGTGCTGCTAGAAAGTAAGAAAGATGATTTAGAGCACACTGAATCTGCATGGGCAAATAAACTTAACAATCCTAATGTGGATATTGACAAGTCACTACAGCTTCTATCAGAATTATTTATTTCGTCCAACTTAAAGGCTCAGCTGTACAAAACAATATATAATCTATACTACACACCTGCCAAACTGTATACCTGGGGGAAGAGAGCAAACTCCGAATGTCCTCGGTGCGGTACTAGTCCAGCACATGTGATACATATGTTGTATGACTGTGACAAATTAATACCTTTCAGACAAATGATAGCGGAATTCTGGAAAGAAGTGTTCGGCCATGTCATAGCTGAATCACCCACTCTATATCTACTTGGGTATGACAATTTTCTCATGCTTAGCAAGGAGGAGGAAACATGCCTCTTTCTAGGGACAGCGGTGTACAGAATAATCTTAGCAGCACAATGAAAGGATGCAGATCCCTCTAATTTTCAAATATGGCTGACACGATACTTAGGGATTTATAATCAAGAAAAGGCAATCTATGCATGCAGAGGGAAAAAAGTCAGTATACGAGGGGAAAGAATCTGGGAGCCAATTGAGGTCTGGAATAATAGGACTAGATAATTTAAATAAAACACCAACTATCTATTTCTATTTCTGTTTTTTTTTTTTTTTTAAATAACCGCTATGTTATGTTCTTATGCCTCCACGACTATATGACCTGTATTAACAATAAGAAGTATTAATGTTGATACATGCATAATTCATGCATATGAATATGTCTTTAATATGTACAAATCGTTTTGTGTTGCTAAATAAAAAAAAAAAAAAAAATGGATATTTAAAATGTGTGTGGCTGTCGTTCCTGTTTTCTATTTGCCAATATGTACATTCCTCCTGGGAAGTCCTGTGATTACCTGGTGAGCTAATTCTTCGCTTTTGTTTATGACATTGGTGTTAAAGAAGATTGCCCTCTTGTGATAATTATGGGTGTCCTGCAAAGGTGTCTAACTATGCCTCCTCCAATTTTGCTAATGTTGATAAAGTAGAGGTATGAGCTATTCCAGAGAAGAAAACATTAGAACAGATAATCAAGGTTTCCTATTACTGAAAATTCTTGGAAAATATGATTTAGTTATTCTGAATGGAAGATCTCTAGTGGGTGAAGTCACCTCTTATACTTATCATTCAGCTTACACGCAGAGTCTCCTTGTTCTGATAGTGTCCTTTCAAATGTTTTGAGCTTGCGAGAAACTGACGGTAATCCCAACTGGTATCAATGATCACAGCTTAGTTGGTACAAGCGTAGCCTTTAAGCTCCAGGAACTAGTTCCTGGTAATTTCTGTCTGGGCAAGATTAGCTTTAATAAGTCAAATGGTCATTACTTATGAGTAGCTAAGAATATTGTGACCTTAAGTGCCAAGATTAATGGAGTCTGTGCTCACCTTGAGGAATCTATAGGGGATGACCCTATATCTTTTTATGAATCCCATTAGGATGAATTTCGTAAATTGAGCTCTAGGTCTGATGACCTTCGGCAGTCGGGAAAATGTAACCCTAAGTGGTAGGCACTAATTATATAAATAAATTCCCTAGTTAGGAAACAGTATTCGCTGTTTTCTTCTATAAGAAATTGATTGCTTCAAACATGCAAACGTCACTTTTGCAGGAGGGAATGTGATCCAAACTAAATTAACTTAAGGAGAGAGGCTGTGAATTCTGGAGATTCAAAGAAATATTAGAAATTTGACTGCCAAATATTCTGATGACAGGGTGAATGCTAATGCAATTCTTATCCCAGAGAAAGTCTGGGTGGGTTATACCACTGAGTTGTATGCAAGTTTTATTGAGGCAGGTGACCCTTTGGTGTTTTAGGTAGAGATGTTCACTCTGCATCGTGCTTCCTAAGTAGATGAAATTATGCGGTTCATAAAGAATGCTAGATCTTTCAGGCCATGGGGTCCGATGAGATTCCCATTGCGGTCATCAAAAAATAGGCTGCAGAAATCAGGAGCCTTTCTTGGCTCATTGTTCGTTCATTGTTACTGCTCTGAAAAAATTGAAAAAATCCCTTCAATATGGAATGGTAGTGTTATTGCACTGTTGTATAAAAAGAGTCTCAAATCTTCCCTGGCAAGTTTCAGACAGATAGCGTTGTTGGATGTGACTGGTAAACTCTTTGGCCGGCATGTGCTATGTCATTTACAACAATGGGCTAAAGATCATAACATCATTCCTCTGGAACAAGCTGATTTTAGAAGGCATTATAACACTCTTGCAAACATAGCTTTTCTTCAAGAGATTTGAAAATATTCTCTCTCTTGAGGTATGCCTGTATATATGGTGTTCATTGACTTCTCCACAGCGTTTGATTAAGTAGATCATCAAATGCTGTGGAGTAAGCTCTCTTCTCTGGGTGTTCCGCACCATCTATTAAGGCTTTTTATGAAATTACACTCTAATGCCTGGTCTAAAATTTTCATGAGAGGGACGCAGGGGCTGATATTTGAGGTGAAAATGCAAAATGGTCTGAAGCAGGGCTGTTTGTTGTCCCCCCCCCCCTGTTGTTTTTCCTGTATATCCATCACCTCCCTAGTACCCTTAGTCTGGCGAAAGGAAGTCCTCCAAGAATTGGAATGATGTCTATTAGTTCCTTGTTATATGCCGAGGATGTTGCCATAATGGATTTAACTCCTATTGGCTTACAAAGCAGCCTTACTGCATTGACGAAGTACGCAGAGGCTCACTTCCTGTACATAAATATATCTAAAGTAAAAATGTTTTAGGAACGAAGTGGAAGTTTTATTGGTACCAAGGCATGCATACATTAGAAATAGTTGACTCGTATCTTTATCTTGGTAAGTTTTCTCTATGAGTGGGCGAGATAATGATCATTCAACATTTTGTTCAAACAGGATCCTCTCTCAGTCAAAAAGCCTAAATAGATTTTATAACATTTGTGGGAGGCGTCATTTTGGGCATATATCGTCAATTTACAGGGTTAAAATTCCCCCTACACTTTGCTATGCTAGCGAAGTGTTGGATATGAGACTTTTGGACTACATTGAGGGGATTGAAGGATGAATTTTTTGATATATAAGTAATTTGAATACTCTGACACAGTATATATGTCTGGTATTTTATAACCTTGTAAATATAATATGTTTTTATGTTTATTTTTAGATGAATGCAAATTTCAATATGTACAAAGATCTGTCGCATAAGCTTTAATGATTCTTTGAATCGAATAAAGATTTTTGATGATGATGATGATGATGAATATTCTGGCAGTCCCTCACACTCTCTGCTTAGAATTCGGTTTATTATCTTCTTATTCCTTATCTTTGGATGCTGTCCTGAGGTGGGGAAAAGCGCTCCTGGAAAGGAAGGAATTCTGCAGGCAGCCTTGAAGTGTGAAGTTTGTGAAAATATCTCCCTTCATAGGTCCTTTGAGCAGGCTAAATAAATTGTTGGTCTCGATTTGAATGTACACTCCCCTATGCCTAAATCTATTTTAAATAAGTATATTAAAACACTTTGGGCCCGATTACGACCCTGGTGATCTTTAAACCACTGTCGCATTTTGGGGGCCCGACCACCTGCTACCCTGGTGGTCACACTGGCGGATCACAAGCGGGGAGGGTGGACCGCCACAAGACAGCTGCCGCTGCTAATGTGTCTTCTACCGTGGCGGTAGTGTCAGTGGCGGCCCATAGAATGCGGTGCCAGCATTTCCACTACCGGGCTGATCATGACCTGCCCTTCCGCTGACCTTTTCATGGCGGGGACACCGCCATGAAAAGGCTGGCGGAAAGGCAGGTTTTGGGTGCGGGCATGCTTCCAGGGTGAGTGTGCCCTTGAGACGTGTTGTTGGTGGCAGCTGTTTCTCCTGTAGAGGGGGCTGCAGGGAAACAGTGTGCCTGAGCGCCCAGGGGCATTGCAGCATGACCGACATTGGCTGCAGGCTCTTTCCTAGAGCCACAGCATGCCGCCGCCTTGACTGCGCCACAGAGACGGTGGCGGTTGGGATGCAGTTGGCTTGGCAGCCAACGGGCTGGCGGCGTGTCCACCAGGGTCATAATTGGGACTTTTTGGTTCAAATAAGTCAGGGCAGAGAAATATTCTTCATGCCAGTCAAACCAGTGTAATTTAGTGGTTCACAAGAGGTCTTCCTTGGGGATTACACCTCAACTTTATTTAATCTGAAATTTACCTGGTTTGCTAAGAGTATTGGTTACAATTGTCTTTTTTATTTCTTGATATAGCTACTCCTTCCCAACTCACCAGGTTGCCTGACAGCAGCCAAGACCAGGCAAAGGAAGCTGGAGGCCATCAGGGCAGAATATTGACAGCTGGTGGCTCTTGCGGAGGAGAAGGAGGCGGCAGCAGTGGTAGCCTCCAATGCCCTGGGCCTTAGCCAGGTCCCCCAAGTGCATCCAGTGGTACAGCGCCATGACCGGCACCTGCGTGCTGCAAGTCAACCATTGCTGCCCAACCCCGTTCATGTAAAATCTTTCAGCGCCGCATGCTTCTCCGGATGACATGTCTAGAGGCTAGGACAAAGGAGCGCTTCGACCATCTTGAGCGAAAGATCCAGCTCCTAGCCCGCCTGTAGATGAAAGACCTCTCTTGCCCCTTTTTTAATCTTTTTTGAGTGGGTGGGACTTGTTGGGGAGAGGGTGGGAAATGTGGGAGTTGGGAAAATTTGAGTGTTTTTTTATGGACATTTGGATATTTTGGGACAATTGAACTTTTTACTGGACATTGGTTGGGGTTAGGGAGAGGGGTGGGTCAAGTGTTGTGGCTTTCTTTCATTCTAGTTTATTTGTTAGGGGAATAACTTTATACTTTTACATATAATGTAAATCTTTTTTGTGGGGGTTACTCTTTTACTACTTTGTTGCAGGGCCGAACCCATTTTTTAAAGTCTGACGATTGTGTAACACACCAACAGATAGATGCGATACCCTCACTTGTCCTACTACTGCCATTCTCTCCTAGTCTATGCAGTCTGCAACTAAAACTCCTAGGGACTCAGAAGGGGTGTGGGTGTGTGAATTAATTTCCATGGTATGTACATAATGGCATGTTGAATGAACCCCCCATACTTCTTCTCTCTTACCTTACTGGCATGAAGTCATTAGGTTGCATGCTGATGGTTTCCCAAGGTGCCAAGGTGATAGTAGTAGTAGACAGTGGGAGCATGCTAGTGGACTAGTCGAAAACTAGAAGCACCAGATTCTGCAGCGAGGTTCTACTCCCTCCTAGTCAAACTCAAACTGTAGGGTGAGGAATATTCATCACAGGGAACAAAATAATTACATTTACAAACTGAGTTAATGCAGTCATATATGCAAGCTTTTCAAAACAAATGAGACAGTCATGTGAGGGAGACTAGATAGACTGAGTAGAGTATGACTAGCAGTACACAAGAAGAAGACTGCCAAACAAGAAAACATAGTAAGCAATGCTAAAGTAAAATAAAAAATAATCAAAATGGTTAGCTGGTACAAGTTACAAACTGAAGTCGACTTAAGCGATGAAGTGGAGTGGACAAGTGTAACCTTTAGGGCTAGAAGGGTAACATTTCTGGCAATTATGATAAATCAAGTTTCTCTGAAACGAAATTTAATTTTGAATACTGTCTGTGCATGGGTGGATAATCTAATATGTATATATTGCAAGTGTGGGCTATAGTTATACTTAGAGCAGTACTTAAGATCCTCGCCCTGCCTGCCCTCCTTGATTTAATGTTGCTTTCACCACATCTGCCCCACTAAGTGTGTGATCAATGAATGGTGTATATTTTATTTAGTCACACCAATAAATCACACAGCTCAGGGGAAGAGAGTTAGGGATTTGATGAATGGATAGGAAGGGGGATTTGAGGGAAAGGTTTGACAAAGACAAACACTACCACATAAGGACAACACATTCATCTTGGCGGACGAATATCATAAATCTGTTATGGGAGGAAAAGGAAATGCATACATGATGATGAGTACTACTAGACTAGTAAAGGTAAATTAATTTTACGTCTGCCTCCAGAGAGATCCAAGTTACATTATGTTCTTGTAGCGGGCTTTGGAAGATAGCAAATAAAATTAAAATATCTATAGGAGTCAAGTAAACAAACATAAACAACACACACAGTTGTAATGATGGAAGAGACAAAATTATATTGTATTGCCAAATTGGGAGTTACATCTGTGTGCACTGCATTCCTCTCAGACTGTCCCTTAATCTTGGGTGCCTGGCAGATGCGGTTCTGTAAAGTAAGTGTGAGTTCTTTTTCCAGTATGGCGCAGGATAAGGACCTGTAGATGGGAAAAAAAATATATGGAATAATCAAAGTGAAAAGTTAAATTGCATAAATAAGTGCAAAAAGAAGACTTTGTTTCAGTTAAGCAAAAGAAATCAATGTACCGCTATCATTCAGTCACAGCACACTCCCCACCACCACCAATACACAGACATGTGTAGGTCTGGTGTTGTTTACCTTTATTCCACTTCAAAGTCATCATCATCCAAATCGTTTAGTTTCAGTGAATTTTAAAACTTCCATCTTCTTCTGGTGGCAATTCTCGAAGTATTCACACCCAAGCCCTGAGTCATTACATCATCTCTGATCATCCTGAGTCTGACTCCGACTCCGAGTATGTACCAACAGTGTCCTGAGTGAGTCCAAACTCAATGCAATGTTTCGGCCTGTAATAGTACAATTTTGTTACTGAACAACAATAGGGAAAGATTGGCTTGACTGAGTCAATTTTTGTGTGTAGAGTAGACTAGAGTAGACTAGATTTGTGTTTGCTGGCTTTGCATTAAATGAGTGACTGATCAGGTCTGAGTGTTTGAGTAGTAGAAGTAAGCATGAAACAGTAAAAAAAAGCAGTCGGGACAGTGGGGAATGATCCCAGTGAAGGAATCTCACTATCCGATCTTTCAAATGAAAAAGGAAAAAAATAACCTTCAGAGGAAAATTATTGATCAGCCGTCGGCAGGCCACCACAACATTGTGAATTTCAATGATCATCATCACTAAAACATTAAGCGTAACAAACAATCACCCAGTCCCACACTGCCTGCTGCCACCACATGAATCATCTCTTCTTCTCCTTAAGTCTCAACTCAAGCTGACAGACACATGATTGATGATGATGACATATCATCAATCATTCACAAGTTGACATCACAACAAACAACAATCACTCAGAGTGCAATGCATGCCATCATTTACCTGTTCTTCCAGTGTGCTCACTGTGATCGATTGGTGGCACATTGCAGAATGCATATCGTCCATTGATTTGCTGTAAATCAAATTATTAATAATCTCACATGTGGGGCATTCCCTCTAGGCTAGAAGGAAAGGATAGATAGATAGTTAGGGCCCAGGGTTGGACGCAGCAACAGGCACACATTTGTTTGTATTCTCCATCAAATGTTTGGTTTGAGGGGAATGGCTTTCGGGCGTGTTGGGACTTCTTCACTGCACTGCACACAGTTGCAACTCCAATGAGCAATAAAATGTGCCTAAGAGTAAGACGGTGGGGATGGATTGGTCAACTAGACACACACAAATAAGGTAAATAATGTTCCCGCCATCTTGGGTGAGGAACCCGATCACCTGTGCTAGGCCCCTCCCACCCCGAGGCACTCGCCACTAAAAAATGATTCCCCTTCCAAGGATTTTTTTCAAAAAACAAGGGGACCCAAAAAGTATCAAGGACCTTGGGCAATAGATTATTAAGGAAAACAGTGGTCCTTAGAATAAGGGATTTAGCAATTCAAATAGCATATAGACTCCAATCAGTACTATATCTGAGAGTTTTTCAGTGCCCAGCCGGGCCTGAATTTTTATTCAAGTATAAAAATAATTACAGTGACCAAAGGGTCTGATTCAGAAGTTGATAGGGTACAAGCCTGCACCTATCTAAAGCACACTCGAACAAAGTTCGGGGGTAGAAAAATAGAAGGAGAAAAAGAAAAAGCAAAGATAAAGAAATTCAGGCAAAAAGAACGTGGGAGCCAATTGTCCCTTGCATCATTAATACAATTCAAAAGCAAGTTAGGACAAACAATAGCTGCAACAAAAATAACATAATAGACAGGTTACAGAATTGTCAAAAAGTGTCGATGGCGTTTCGATCCCCTGGCTCCTATTGAACTGGGATCATCATCAGGACTTTCTAATTTTTTGCCTGTAAGAACTTTTGTCATAAGCCTTTCAGAGCCTTGATTACTCTGTTGCAGCAAGTCAAGATCTTGGGAGTGTACAATATCTCGGTTTCTATTAGGTCGACATAATGTCACCAGTCTTTTATTATCATTCCATGCCGCAATTGTATGGATAGGTTCCGGGCTCCGCGAGGGCAGAGTTTCGAATTTGCGCACTCTTTCTGGTGCAGACGATGCTGCCTTGCTCTATGCCCGGCTGGGCACTGAAAAACTCTCAGATATAGTACTGATTGGAGTCTATATGCTATTTGAATTGCTAAATCCCTTATTCTAAGGACCACTGTTTTCCTTAATAATCCCCTTCCAAGGAGGCGCAGCGGACGGGCGCAGCGGACGGGCGCAGCGGCGGCGCCGGCGGGGCGCCGAAGGCGCGCAAAGGCAAGCCCGTCTGCGCCCGTCCGCGACCAACCGGAACCAGGGGCCACGACCGCTGGCCAAAATACCCCCACCCATTACTCCTCCAACACGCTACATCAACTACGAGGCTACACTAATGATCTTTGCCTCACATCTTGGGATCCCACCACAAAACACTTCAACTGCCCACACTGTAAGTATCAAAGCCACCCAGCCGCACCCCCCCCTCGTTCCGCATGCTTCTGCTTAACTGCAGATCCCTCCCTAAACATGCCACAGAATTATTCCTGTTGATCTCGGACAAAGACCCCGACGCCATTTTCCTCACGGAAACATGGCTCCAAACTGACTCCGACCCCGATGTCATTCAAGCTCTCCCTGCAGAATACCAAATACTTCGAGCTGATTGCTCCTCTGGAAAAGGCGGCGGCATAGCTATCATTTATAAAATTTGCTACACCTGCCGCTCCTCTCCAACAAACCTATCCAGCTGCGAACACCTCACTTTCTCACTGGACTTCTCGCCCACCTGCACATTTTCAGGGATCTTATCTACCGACCACACGGCACTCCGACTAACTTTATAAACCAGCTCGCCCCAGAGGTAGCCAGTGGTATCTGTTCCTCACCTAATTACACCCTATTGGGTGACTTAAATGTGCACCTGGACGACCCCCTGGACTCGGCGGCTGCCGAACTACGCAATAATCTACTGGCACTAGATCTCTCCCAGCTAGTACTGCAACCCACACACGAAAAAGGTCATCTTTAGTAACTGTACCCATCTCACAGTTAGTCCACCCATCACCCTCCCATGGACGGACCACTTTCTGATCCCAATTTTTTGGGCACCATCAGGATCTCGCCCCTCACCACCCCAAAGCAGAGACCACAAATGGTCACAGCTCAATACTAACTTGTGGACATCCACACTGGAAGCCTCTGCTCCAGAGAACAACCCCGATCCGATTGTCAGCAACGACAACTTTAATAACTGGATCACCTCCTCTCTAGACCTACCTATTCCACTCAATGACTTCAAATCTAAACAGAGACCAAAAAATGCCCCTTGGTACTCACAGGACCTGCGCACTCTTAAGAGAGAATGCAAAAGACTGGAACGGAAATGGCGCCTTGACTATTCACACACCAGCAAAATTGAATATGGGGCGTCCATAAAAATCTATAAAATCGACATAAAAAAAGCTCAAGCCAATTTCTTCGAAAATAAGATTAATGAAGCAGCATCCAAACCCAAGGAGATTTACCAGATCGCAAAAAGCTTGCTCAAACTCCCCGACAAGCTACCAGATCCTACAACCGCACAAACCCGCTGCAATGAACAGGCCGACTACTTCTATAACAAAATAGCCACGATCTACTCCTCCTTCACCCCGCCCCCTCACCCCCTATCAGAACAGCAGTACACCAGACCTACCCCTCCTTCCTCCCTGGAAACCTTTCCACCTCTGGAGCCTACTAGCCTAGAAACCATAATACTACAGGTAAAGTCTGGATCCCCCAGTGACCCAGCCCCAGCTCGTTTCCTAAGAACAATTACCCCCACCATCCTCCCCATCATCCAGAACCTGATCAACAACTCTCTCTTAGCAGGGCTTGTCCCCCCGAAGTGGAAACAAGCTACGTTAAGGCCCTCCTGAAAAAACCCAATCTAGATCAGATGAACCCGGGGAACTACCGCCCGATCTCCCTGTTACCGTGGACAACTAAAATCGCGGAAAAACACGTAAATCAATGCCTCACAGAATTCCTGGAAACAAACAACTCTCTGGACACCTCACAGACGGGGTTCCGCCCCACGCACGGAACCGAAACTGCTTTATTAGCAGTAACAGAAGGAGCTAGAAAGATCGTGGATCAGGGCGGCACTGCGGCCATTATCTTATTGGACCTCAGTGCCACCTTCGACACTGTGAATCATGACATCTTACGCCACAGAATGGCAGAGCTAGGGATAACCTCCACTGCTGCGGCCTGGCTACATTCTTTTCTTTCAGACCGCTCCTTCCGAGTCTGTGAGGGCAATACCACCTCGCCCAGCAAACCTCTCAGTTGTGGGTTCCCCAGGGCTCGTCCTTGAGCCCCACACTGTTTAACATTTATATGCTCCCCCTCGCAGAAATAATACGCCCCTTCGGCGTTCAAGTTGTGTCCTACGCCGACGACACGCAACTGGTGGTTACCCTGACTCATCCCTCCTCTTACTCCAGCGATCTCAGAGGCTGCATGGAAGCAGTATGCACCTGGATGAGCCAGTCCTACCAGAAGCTGAACGGCGAAAAAACAGAGCTAAGGGTGCTGGGCAACTCTCCCCAAAAATCCATTGACTCTCTGTGGCCGCCAGCACTAGGCCCTGCACCCCCAGCCAGGGATACCATCAAGAGCCTGGGTATCTGGCTGGACAACGCACTAACCTTCGGCCACCAGGCAACAAACTAGCAGACACCTGCATGGGCATTATTAGACTCATACGAAAGATCCTACTGCTCCTCCCTTTCAAGGCCAGACGGATCATGGTCCAGGGTCTAATCCTCTCCTGGTTGGACTTCGGAAATGCCCTATACCTAGGAGCCCCCGAATCCACCCTGAAAAAACTGCAGGTCATCCAAAACTGTGCTGCTCGTACTCTCCTGCGCATTCCCCGCCGGCAATCAGTGAAATCTGAACTAAGAGCCCTTCACTGGCTGCCAGTAAAAGATAGAGTCAACTTCAAAAGCATGTGCATCGCCCACCGGGCTTACTGGAGGAAAGGAGCAATTTTGAATCACACCTTGATCACCCACTACGACCCCAATAGGCAGCTGAGGTCGACCCTCGCCTTCCAAGTCATCAATCCCAGATTCAAAAGAGAAAGAAGTGGAGGAAGAATGTTCTTAACTAACGCGGCCAGGCTCTGGAACTCCCTTCCACTCTCTATCCGCTCAGAGCCCAACATCCTGCTCTTCCGAAAAAAACTGAAAACCTTTTTCTTCAGCAGATAACTTTGACCCGCTTCACCCACCTGTATTCTGCTAAAGCGCTAGGACGCCTGCGGGTAGCTATCGCGCTATATAAAAACCCATTCCATTCCATTCCTTAACTATATCTTTTTTTTTGGGCGTCAAAGAAAGAAAGTAACTAGAAACTAAAGTCTAGTTGTCAGGGAAGTAGAGCTTGTCCTGTAAGAACGTGGCTCTATATATAGTGGACCCAAGTAAGGTACAGTGTGTATAGAGTTCACAGTCCCAAGAGGTTTGGCAGAGGCTAAAGTTAGATATAACATTACTCTCTAAAGTGGTAGCTTGGTCGAGTAGTAAGGCAGTACCAGAGGACAGTGTATAGCATTTGTTGTACACACTCAGTCGGCAAATGGTCTCACACACTCAAGAACTGAACTCTAGGCCAATTGTTTTGTATCAAAATATATAGTTGTTTTATTTTAGAACCAACAAGGTATCAAAATATACTTTCTCAGGATGAGTTATTTTAGTAAAATACTTTTCAAATAGGCAATATACTTTTTGATTACAATAGTGACAGTTGTTGCAATGGGCAACACAATTTCAAACACAATGCAACATTGAGCTCAGTGGAAATTTCTAGATAAATGCAATTAATTACTTTATGGATTACGTTTCTAACCACAGGACTGGATCCTAGATTCAGTCCTGGGACATCTCCTGTAAACTGTTAAGTAAAAGCGTTTTGGTTACAGTAGTGATTTTTAAGTAATATTATTGTATTTTAAAAGTTGACACTTTTTCTCATAGAATCACCAATGTTATCCTATGGAGGGACATTCACTTAGCAATTAAGTAGTGTTATCGTTACTTTTTCGAAGTTGGATACTGGATCCAGCCCAGGTGTATCTCCTGTAAACAATTGAAAGAATGCGTTTAAGTCCTACAGGCGATTTTTAAGGAATATTTGTAGTTTTTGAAACTCAACTCTTAAAAACTTTTCTGGTGAAAATCGTACAATGGATTCCTATGGAGGGAAATTCAAGTTACTGGTAAGTACGGTTAGAATTACTTTTCAGGGTCAGTGCTGGGCTAAAAGATGTAGCACTGGGTTCTCTCCTAAAAACAGGTAAGTAAATTGAAACTCGTTGTTCAGCTGATTTTAGATGAATATTTTAAAGTTTCAAAACTCCACACTTAAAAGACTTTTTGAGAGAAACCAGTCAACGTTACCCTTTGGAAGAAAAGTGAGTTATCAGCTTTTGGGTAAGTACTCGACTGGCAGAGTTAAGGTTCTGGGCATAGACTATGGGGTCCCCCAGGGTCAGGTACATACAGTTGGTACACCCTCAGCGACACAGGAGCAGCCGGGTGCAGAGGTAGTTAGGCCCAATGTTATCCAATGAGAGGCAGGGGGCCTTCGGTTGGTGGCCCCCTCCTGGTCATTTGCTCAGGGCAAATGGGGAAGTAGGTTTGGACCAAGGTTGCACTGCCAGGGGCGCTCGGGCAGCTGGGTGCAAGTGTGCTTTTGAGCAGTCAGGCGCTCAATGTTATGCAATAGAGAACTTGGAAGATGAAAAAGGACTGCAGCCTCAGGGATGGAGATTCCTCTAGAGCGGCCAACACATCGAGAGGTAAGTTGGGATCTTGGAGGATAGGTAGGCACCCAGGAGTTCAGCACATGGGACCGTGGGGGCCGGGTGCAGGGGTGTCTTTTGGTGTCTGAAAATCTTACCCTCTGCTGATCGTGGTTGGAGGCGTCCCTTGCTGTGAGGCTGCTGGCGTCGTCTGGATCTGTCGAGGAGGGTCCTTGGGCACTGGATTTCAGGTCTGACTCGCCGTGGGGATGTCCTCAGGGTCTTTGTCCAGTCAGGCACAGGCCGGGCTTGGCGGGTGCAGAGTGTGCTGGATTCACAGTTCCTGGCTGGCACCAGGGGTATTGCTGTTTGAGCAGAACCACTGCTCATGGGAGTCCCAGTGTTTAAGAGGTTCAAGGCAGGCAGGTCCTCCGGGGTTTTCGAGGTTGCTGTCCGCAGGAGTCGCCGGATTTAGCAGGAGCAGGTTCAAGGATCAACAGGCCTGTAGGCCTCGCGCCAAGTCAGTTGGTTTCATCCTCTTGTTAGCAGCTGCATGGCAAGTCTTCTTCTTCTTGATCTTCTTTCTTGTTTTCAAATCGGGATCTGAGGAAGGAAGGTTTGGGTGCCCCAAATACTAATTTTAGGAGCGTTACAGGTAGAGTAAGGGCAGGGACAAATAGGTCCCTGTCCTGGGATGAGTACACCCCCTATCCTGATCCTTTCCTGTGGGAGGGGGGCAGGAGCCTATCCCTGATTGGGCAGGGCTCACCATCCTCAAGATGGCCGTAGCCCGGAGTTGTGCTTCACCTCGCCTCTTCCACGTGAGGGGTAGAGTTGGCAAAGGCTGGCACACCCCCTTTCCTTACGTAGGGTTTCCCACCAGTCTTCCCGCCAGAGTGGGGGTCAGAACCGGTGGGGGCCAGTTGCTGACTACAGCAAGTGGCCTGGAGAAGCTCACAAAGGCAGCATGCCTTTGAAGATTCCCCTGCCCATCCTGGGGGAGGAGACATAGCACCTCGCCCAGGATGTGCATTGTTGCAGGCCCAGGAGAGCGGAGGGCTCTCTACCCAGGGGTCCAGCAACATGTCTGCTGTGTGGCAGCCTAGGCAGCCTCTCAGACAAGAGGTGGATTGTAGGTTAGGTTTCAGGGGGCATCTCTAAGATGCCCTCTGTAGTGCATTTTACATTAAATCCCACACTGGCATCAGTGTGGGTTTAGTGTGCTGAGAAGTTTGATATCAAACTTGTCAGTCTTCAGTGTAGCCATTATGGTGCTGTGGAGTTCGTAATGACAATCTCCCAGCACCATATACTCTTTAATGGCATCACTGCACTTACAGTGCCCAGGAATGGCCCTGGATACTGAAGGGGCACAGGGCTCATGCACCTGTGCCCACACCACTGGCATAGTGCACCCAGATAGAGGGATGACTGAGGTATGCCAGGGCAGTGGGTTTGTGTGCATGGCACACAGGGATGTGTGCCATGTCGACTCTCTGTTTTGTTCTGCACCTAGTCACTCAGCCTGCAAAGGCAGAGTGTGGGTGTCAAGGTACAGGGCCCCTAAGGGTGGCACAATAAGTGCTGCAGCCCTTAGGGGTCTTCTCTGGTCACAGTGCCCTGGGTACCTCGGGTACCATTTACTAGGGGTTGACCTGTGGCCAGAGATGCCAATTGGGTTTAGGTTTCAACACAGTTTTAGGGAAGGAACACAGGCCCTGGATACCTGGTTGGCAGGAACCCAGGGCACACTCAGTCAAAGTGCATCAACCATGCAGCAAAAAGTGGGGGCTTACCATGCAAGAAAGATGGCACTTTCTCACATGTCTTCAAACTCTGGTTGTTCGCACAAAAGTAGGTCACTAAACACACTACTTCCATCACCTGAGTCGCCTTCATCATCTTCCGGCTGTGGAACTTCAGGTATGGTGTAATCTAGTGGTATGAAGTGCTGATTAATTTTGATCATGGTTAACCTCTCCACGTTTTGCAGGAAAGAGACTGGTCCTTGTCACTGTCAGAAAGGCACCAGTAGCACTGAAAACATGCTCAGCAGAGACACTTGCTACAGGGCAAGCCAAATAATTTATCTCAAGCCTTCGGAGCATTGGACATTGGCACCTTTTCCCATACCAATACAGCAATGGATTTTGATCAAAGTAGACCTCAGTGTTTTGGCCGCTAAGGTGCGCCTCCCACCTGGATCAAGTGGTGTTTTCTCAGATGGGTTGTTTGGGCTCCGGTACCATAGTTTGTACCAAGCTTACTGCAACTAACACCTACTCCACAAATAGAGCAAACTGGGGAGGTCAACTTTCTGACGCTGATGGTGCCACTTGCAATGTCAGATGAACTGGCAGGTGGGTGTGACATTTGACTGTCTGCAGTACCTACTTCTACTGAGGTGGTTGTGGTGAATGTAGGTTGCTGACTTTTGTAAATATGGAAGCTGGAGGTAGTGTTGGTTGTATCTGTGCCACATCCCTCACAGTAATTTGGAATGGGGCAATGTTGGTCTTCACTGGGGCAGGGTTAACATCCATGATGTTTGGCTTGTCATGATCCTCCTCTTCTACATCTACCTCCATAACTCTAAGGCTTTCTGGAACCTTCCTTTTCCCTAGCCTTGTCTCATGGGAGTGGCGAGTCTCACTCTCAGACTAAGTGGTATCTAGATCATCAGAAGAGGGCTTGGAGAAGAAGTTGATGGACTAACCCTCCTTTTCCTTGCTGGGGATCTGGAGGACAATGGATCTTCTGAAAGAGTGGCTTGCTCTTCTTCCTCAGCAGGAAGCTCGATCTTCTGAACTGCCCCTACTTCGAGAGGAACGACTACTTTGGTGGTGGTTGCGGCTTTTGTTGCCACTTATCTGAGTTTCCTGCATTGATTGTGTACTACTTTATGATAAAGATAAGTCAGTTTCAACTTTGTCAGTGTTGTCATGATTAGACTAGCTGCCTCTGCGACAGACATGGGCTTAGGCCTAGGTTGGTGGAGTGGGGCTGCTGATGCGTGGGTGCTGCTCTTGGCTTGTTCCCTGGACACCGCTGCTGCAGGTGAAATTGCGGTCTCCCAAAAAAGGTACTGGGTGACATATCGGCGATGGTAAGTGGCAGTGCCATCTTTTTTTTTAATCGAGTTTTATATAGCGCAAACTTGACCCAAAGGTATTGGGTATCAGAGCTCTTTACATAGCACCAGTTGCTATGTTTCTTCTTTTCACTGGCAGCTTTGACTTTCTTGGTACTGGTACCTTTCTTTAGTGCCATCTTGAAGTTGTCAGTCAGCACGCAGCAGCACTTGTCTTAGATTCACAAGTTGAAAAACAAATGTCTGTGGTCACTCCTCATGTGACGTCGAGAGCATGTCTTCTGTCTGGCAGTACAATGGGTGATGTTGTTGTCTCTTCCCCCTGTGCACATACAATCAAAGAAGCAAGAAGAACATCAGTGAAATGTGGCATTGTTGTAGTTAAATAATTATTACTAGTACAAAAACAAACATAATATATATAATTCAGTGTGTGGTCACACTTGTTAGTGTTACCTCAGTTATTAAAAACATTAACAATACAGTGTAACCAATTGTGAGACTTTGACAACAACAAGGGCTTCACGGTGTACTGTACAGAACTTAGTACAGTAAACTCCGGAAGGATAGGAAAGAAGAAGAACAACAAAAATACAAATGTAACAGTTTGGCATTGTGCATCATATGGGATGCAGCACTCAGTGAGTTCCAGTTGACAAATGACAATGTAATGGAACAAGCCCTAGACAATGAATACTATTGTGCACGTCATATAGCAGACATGAGGGTTAATATTAATGGTTCATTGATGCCAAATCATGTTCCTTTGAAACTGGAAAAGAAAATAACTAAAAATAAAATAAAATGAAAATAGAAAAATAGAAACACATATTAAAACAATAAACTAAAAAAAGAAATTAAAATAAACAAACAAAATATTTTATTTTAATATGTAAAAAAAATTATCCTCAAGCGTCAAATTATTAATTTATTAAGCCTTAGCTATTATCTCTTTGATCAACCATCCATGCAAGCATATGGGAAAGGGGCACACTGGCTGAACATACAAAATGACTGCCAGCCACATGGCCAGACCACAACAAGAGTCAATAAGTCAAGAGGAACAAAGGGAAGATATGCAGGCCTTTGGCAAAAGCACGCTGACTGCCTCCACAAAATGTCTGCCAGCCACATGGCCACTCACACCAACAAGCAGGAGGCCTGGAAAACATTGAATAAAAGCAGGCCTATTTTATCTTTTGAGCATTTATTGAGTGCACGGCTAGCTCCAAAGGAGGTGTCCCGGCGCTAAGGAGGAAGATTAACACAACGGTACAGAAAAGGGCTATGTGCGGTTGAATAGCCAGGTCTTCAAAGCTTTACTGAAGACTGATTCAGATTCCATCATATGGAGATGAAGAAGCATGGTATTCCAGAGCTTCCCGGTTCTAACCACAAATGCTCTTCTTTCTATCCTGGCCTTACGAAAGCGAGGAGTAGTGAGCAAAAAGTAGTTGGATCTGAGGACCCGCACGTGTTGGTAGATTTGAAATCTGAGTCTAAGATATGTCGGGCCACGACCCTTGGTGGCTTTGTATGCCATAGTGAGTGCCTTACATTCAATTCTTCTACTGACAGGGAGCAAGTGAAGATTTTACAGATGGGGAGAAATGGAATGACGGAAAGGCACTTTGCAGATCAGTCTGGCCGCAGCATTGTGAACCATTTGTAATCTGCTGATCAGAGATGATGGGAGACCTAAGTAGAGACTGTTAAAGTAGTTCAGGCAAGATGTAACCAAAGCATTGTAGTGGGACTGAGCCTTGCATTCATACAGTGTTAAGTTAGCATGAGCTTATTAGACGTTTAAACACCATTTTACCCTTTGCTTTCTTTAGCAAACGGCACACACATTAGCTATTGTTTAGAGCTAAGCTGAGTGTTTTGTTCACATGAGAATAACTTGTTTTTCTACATTGCTAGACTTGCTTCGTAAGCTTAGTCTAAACAGTGAGTGCCGAGGCCTTCACGGTTATATCAACACTGTTGCTGTTGTTCGAACTGATCAGCACACGTTCTAGACATAACATATATGCAGCTGTAGACATCTCAGATACTGGCGCCTTTAATAATACACTGTGTAAGCATGATTGAACAGACTTGGAGAACATTCGTATGCTGAGAGCTTGTATTGAACTCAATGTGATTCACTCCTGCTAATCTCTGAGGTATGGGGTCCCCTATGCAAGCCCAAGAGACCTTCTTTAGATATAAAATAACCTACTAGCAAGGGAGGGTGAAATATAGGTATATATTTAATCTGTTTCCATTTAGCATTATAACATGCTTTCTCCCTTTGTATTGTATGGAATAGTAACTATGCTGACAATCTTATTTCTTATCATATGTCTGCTTGTAGTAGCTAAGATGCTGCACCTGAGATCGATCACGGCGTTGAAATAAACATTTTAAACTTGCTCGTGTCTCCCTTTACTCCCTGTTCTGGACTGGTATGAGAGTATAACGAAAGAGTGCTCATGTTTCCCACCTTACCTGAGGTATCCTAAGTCGCATGTTCTGGGTTGTCTAATCATTGGTAACTTTGCTATAGGACGAAGAGCTAATGAGACACTGATGCTAGTCTGGTAGGGGATTTTGCGTACTAAGGTGAGTTTTTGGCACACCCTAATTCACTGAGGTCCTGAGTCTCTGTGCACAGTTCTGTGTCTGAGCAGAATCCCTGCAACAGCATAAAATACAGTCCTCCTTCAATCCAGCTGGAGAAAAGGGAAGAATTTCCTCAGGGTTCGCAGATTCCAAAAGCATGAGGAGGAGACCTTACTATTCTGGGTCTTACAGGAGAGAACATTGTCAAACTTAAACCCTAGGTTCCTTACCGACTCCACAGAAACAAGAGGGGGGGTTACAGTTCTGGTGGCCACCAGAGCTTGGAGAGAGGTGGGATTGGTTGGTTAAAGAAGAGCATCTCCATTTTCTCTGTGTACAACTTTAGGCAGTTTAGAGTCATCCAGGCCAAGATGTCACTCAAGCACCATCTAAAGTTGACAATAGCAACCTATGAATGTTCTTAGGAAGAGAAAATCAGCTTGGTGTCATCAGCATAGGAAATCACTTTCACCCCAAGTGTCTCATTCATGGTCGCAAGAGGGGTGAGGTATACGTTGAAGAGTAGAGGGCTCAGTGCAGAACCCTGAGAGACCCCAGACCCAAGAGGCTTCCAAGCAGAAACAAAGGGGCCCTGTTGTGTGTGGTTCTCCAGGAAGGGCTGAAACCAGGACAGAGCAGTATCACGTATTCCCAGATGTTTAAGTCTCTCTAGCAGAAGCGGATGGGCCACGGTATTAACGGCCGCGGACAGGTCGAGCAGCACCAGCATAGCTGCAGTGCCCTGATCTATGGTTTCACGGACACTCTCCGCAACTTCCAGGAGTGCGGTCTCTGTACTGTATCCTGTTCTAAAGCCAGATTGGGAGTCATGGAAACGATTCTTAGATTCCGGAATATCAGACAGTTGTCTTTGAACTACGTGCTCCAGAATTGTAGCCCGGTGCTGGCAGAAGAGAGATGCGTCTAAAGTTTTTAAGTTCTGCAGGGTCGGCATCCGGTTTCTTGAGGATCGGCAGTAGAAATGCTTGTTTCCATGCCTCTGGATATACCTGAAATCAGAGAAGAATTGAAAGTATGGTTCAGGTGGGCATTAAGACAAGGGGCCAGCAATCTGAAGAGCTGAGCCGGGCAGGGATTACCCGGAGAGCAACATTCACGGGTCTGTGGTTTCTTAAGGGATACATCAAGGGGAAGAGGGTGAAACTCAATACAATCAAGAATAAAATTAGGCTTGTTAGATGGGAAAGTTGAGTAGATTGATTAAATCTTATCCTGAAAGAAGTCTGAGAGGCCATCACAGAGGGTAGGGGATGGAGTCACAGAACTATCAAGAGCCACTGATTTGGTGAAGCATTGAACAAGTTTGAATAGAGCTTTGGCTGAGTTGGTAGCCAACGTGATCTTATGAGAAAAGTAGTCTTGCTTAGGATTACGCTTGAGTCTGTGGAACTTTTTTAGGACTTTTCTATATGAACACTTGGCCGCTGGGTCATTTGAGTGTTTTCAGGAGCGCTCCAGTTTTTTTTACAAAGACTTTTCTCTGCCCATAGTTCCATTGAAAACTACGGGGCAGATGGTTTTGTCCTGGAGGATGTCACTAATCTAGGAGGTGCTACATTTTCTAAGATGTTGGTAACCCAGCTACTAAAGCTGCATATATCTTTGTTAAGGGTCCCGGTCAACTGGAGTGGGGTATCTTGAAACAAATGAGTCATAGCGTCAGTAGTGACCTTGCTCCATTTTCTCCTTATCTCGGGGAAGAGCTTGGAGCTATTGCTGCAGTGCATGAAAGCTGAATGGTATAAGTAGGTGATCCATCCAAGTCAGAGGTTAAGAGGTCTCTACCATGAGGTTGGGGTTCTTTGAAAAGATAAGGTCCAGCATATGGCCAGCATAATGAGTAGGGCCAATGACTCTTTGCGTCAAGTTAAGCTCATCAAGGGTTTCAGGCAGCTGGATAGCTTTAGTGCATTTTTCACGGCCAATATGGACATTAAAGTCACCAAGGATAGTGAAATTGGCATGTTTCAATGATAGATCAGCGGCTATGTCGCAGAATTCTGATAAATAGGAACCTGGAGTGTTGGGAGGTCTGTACACCAAAATCCCGGCCATCGATAGCAAGGACAAGACCATGACACAGAAAGACATAGCTTCCATGTTTCCTATATTTTCAACCCTTCTACAGGAGAATTCCCAGCCCTCTCTCAGAACAATAGCCACACCACCTCCAAGCCTGTTGTCTCCCATATTGGCACAAGTCATACGGAAGCCCGCAGGTATAGCCAACATCAGATCAGTATTAGAACTCTTCTTCAGCCAAGTTTCAGTGAGCAACATTAGGTCCCAAGTGTTGGATTCCAGGGAGAGCCAAATGTCCTCAGCATGTTTGGGTAGGGATCTACAGTTAATTAAGCAGGCCCTGATATAGGTACCCTTGCCTGGGCCTGTTTCGGGGGGTGTTCATGTCAATGGACAATCATTTGACTTCCCATTGCTCGCAACTAGTTGAAAAAAGCAGGAGTTACAACCAACCCTGTGGTATGCTAACATGGGGTCTATCTCTAACTTACTGACACATGCCTCACTGTACATCTTAACCAATTGCTCTCTAGACCAAGTAATAGGACTCTCAGAGGAAAAACGGGCAGCATGGCAGGCACTGGCCCGTGGTCCGGACGGGGACAAGCTCAGACGTGCTTGCCTTTGGCACAGAAACACCGCAGCCTAGCTTTTATGATCACCCATGAGCGAGGAGCTAGAGCGCTGCCCCAACAATTGCACAGCTTCCGGTGACTCGAAGTGACTTCCTGAACATGCAAAACACTAAACAGGAAATACTAACTAATTGTATGGCAGCTTCCCTCCTGACTCTTAGCAAAGAGTGAGGTAAGTCAGCCGGAGTCGATGCTAGAGGTTTTAAGTCGGAGCAGGAATAAAAATGCAAATTCAAATGCAAACAGTTGTAAATGCAGACAGTTGTATCTAAGTTTCACAAAAGTAAAAATATACACAGCTAAAAGTAAAGTGCTTGTCTGCTAATTGGCAGCCTATGGACACAGGGTTTACAAAATTCCCCCTGGCCACATGGGGAACCAAGGCAAATGCTGGCCTACTATTGCAAAAAACACACTCACCCACTGGCCAGACAAAGGAGGCATGCATAACAACGTATCTATAATGGAACAATGCCAAAAACTAAAATCAATTGTCCAAAGAAAGATCCCCTTTGGGTAAATATGACACATCAATCAACAATTTTGGCATAGACACTTATTGCACATTGGTGAGATGAACAGAGAGGAAATGTAACAATAAAATAAAAATGTATGCAACTTATTCAAAGAGTTGTTAAAAACATATCAGACAAATTATCCGAAAATGATTGTTCCCTGTCACAAATACAATTCTAATCAATTTAAAAGAAAGCAGTAGCAATACAAAATGAAGCCGAGACATATATAAAAACATTGCAAAAACCATATAATTGGGAATACAATAAGGAAATGATGTAATTCCTGTTTGAGGAGACAAAATACAATAGTCAAGCAGAGATCAATTCTGATTTATATTCCAACTTCATTCAGATAGATTGTCTCCTCAGACTTAAAGTAGTTTCCACTCTTATGAGCATCAACGCGATTCCGTGGGCAACTAATCAACAGCCAACACCTTCTTCAGGAAAAAATAGTACATTCCCAGTTAACACATTACAGTCTGCAATAAATAAATTAAAATGTTTGTTTTAAAAAAGAACCTATCTTATACCTACTAACATTTCACAGTAAATGCACAGAATTTTTATTACATAACCTCATTGTTCAATAGATGTATATCCATGGTAGTGCTACAAAATATAATACGATGGCAAATTACAATCATACTAACACAACATTTATTCAACACATATATCAAATAAAATGGGGTATGAAAACCTCCATATGGATTATGTCTAAAACCTTTTTTCATTACAATGCCATATATATCAATTCTTACTCCACATTATGAAACTGGGCCTTGCATAAGACAACACGTGCAGATAGGTCTAATCAACAGGCTTTGACCAGAAAACCCTGCAGACCATGTGCCTTATTGTTTTAACACTAGGGCCACATATCTATGTAAGATCTCTCCCGCTTAAAGAAGGCCTCCACAGATCAAATTGATTTAAAAATGTGGTCAATGTCTGTATCTAGGAGGTAATAGAGAAACAGACTCCCATTTATTGACAATATATGATTTTATCTTATTTTGTTTAGTTGTTAGTTTATATAAGATGTCAGACAAACCTCTAATGAACTATCTGTTCTCGCCGAGTTTTAATCAAAAGAAGGTCACACAATATTCAATTTGCTGGCAACCTTCAGGTTCAGTCAACAACTGAAACCAAAAGAACAAAAAACAGCGGCTATGAATGCTAATCAGTGACCTACAGACCGTGATTAAGATAGAATTACCTTTTGGCTTTACATCCTTACCTATCTAAGGCAAAATTCTAAGCCAAAAGAGAGGAATAAGACTAAAAGATATTGTCCTGAAACACCCACTTAGTCGAATTGAAAAATGGCCATCACATTGTGTATAAAGCCACAAATATCAGTCCGCCCATCGTTTATTATTTAAGAGCTAATATATATTTCATTCTCTACTATATAGTTATACTCCCTCAAACAAATTACCTTGTGGTACAATGAAATGGCAAGAACTACGCAGTCCAAATTACTCCCACGTCATGGTTTAGTTAAAATCCCAGCGCGTATAGAAATAGTACCGATAGCGGTAAAAACAAAAAAAGGAAGAAGAGAGGGGCATTTGCATTATCCATCCCAGCCGACTGGCTGTATTAAACAGTTGCTATAGTTCAAAGTGCCCGCCTCACATACCTGTATATCCTGAATTCGAGTACGCAGGGCATATGCCACCGATAATCTTCAAAGAAAGCGGACCAATCCCCAATTCCTGAGGCATCGTTTAAATACCGCGAAATCACGGCAAAACTGCCCGAGCATCACATATCAGTTTCTGGTATGTGAAAACAAAAAACAACTAGAGCAGCAAAAAGCTTGTGTATTCCGAACAACACACATCTGTTTCCGGTATGTAAGGGCAAAAAACAACTACAGCGGCAAAAGGGCTTGTGTGTTCCACTTGTAATAGAGAGTGAAGATAGACTGAACGTTCTATCCACATCCCAAGCCTCCGATCAACAAACCCAACATTAAGGCTATTTGACGGTGTAGCAAGAAGCATAATCATAAAAATAATATAATCACACTAAAGAGATTCTTATTCTTTTTGATTTAATTCAAATACAATTCTAAAAAGCAATTCTAAAAAACTGAAGAAATGCCATAGTCCTCACATATCCCTAGAGTGTACTTCATACTAACAGCTTATAGTCAATGCCACTCTGATCATAGCCCTAATCTAGGATTTAAATTTTATATCCAAGCCTGACATATTCATTGAAAGAGCCTGATCTTTTATTTAGCATGTATGTCCTGTGATAGTAAATCAGGACTAAATCGGGTAGCATGAGGCCCCGTCCTCCCTAATTATAACCATGTGTCACATCAAATATTAAAGGCATCAAAAGTAGGAAGCAACTGTAAAGGTATTTAGGTGCTGGCTAGTCATATACTGCGACAGTCACACCATACCTCTCTCATGTGGCCCCTATAAGTCGCTCCCACTATTCCTTAGAATTAAGACCATTGCGAACCGTATTAAGAAAGAAGATAACAGATCACGGAGGTTTTTGTTTCTTTTAAAATCAAACAGAGGCCTCTGAAGCTTAACTTCCTCATCATGATTAAGTATGTGCCAGTTCTTATTCACTACATTTTTAATTTGGTTACTCAGATTTGAAAATGTACTAACAAAAACCACCTTGTTAAGGGGTTCCTTGTTGCTAGCCGATTTATTGATAAGGGTATCTCGGTCATAAAACCTAGCTCTTATTAGGGAGTGGGTCAGGAGTTTCTTGGGATAATCCTTGTAATTGAACTTCCTTTTTAAGACCTCAGCGTGTTTCTAAAAGTCTTTCAAAACTGAACAATTCCCCCAAAGCCGGAGAAATTGGCTAAAGGGGATACTCTCCCTCTGTGACTTAGGATGAAAACTAGAGAAGTGGAGAAGGGTGTTCTTGGCCATAGGTTTTGTAAAAAGCTCAACCTCCAAAACTCCATTCATTCCCTTAATGGAAATATCAAGAAGGTCTACCCTGGATTTGCTACATTGTGATGTAAACCTGAGATTGGGATCACCCAGATTCAACCAAGTTAAAAACTCATCCAGAACTTCAGTAGTGCCTTCCCATATGAAAAAAATATCGTCAATGTAGCGGTACCAACCCGCTACATTTTCGAAAAAGGGTGCCGACTTGTTATAAATATGTTTAGCCTCAAACTGTCCCACGTAGAGACAGGCCAGACTGGGGGCACATGTGGCCCCCATGCTGGTCCCCTTCATCTGCTTAAAATATTCATCTTTAAAGAGGAAGACATTATTCATTAGGATAAGTCTAACACATTTAGCTATAAAATCTTTATTTGCCCCACACAGATCCTGATCTTCAAGGACATCATGTATTACATTGACCGTGTCCACCTGTGGGATATTTGTATAAAGAGACGCAATGTCCAGAGTAACCAGACATTGAGTCTCCCTACAAAACTCCCTTCCTTCAATAAGGGAAATAATGTGTGCCGAGTCTCTCACATATGACTTCAGGCCACACACAATAGGCCGCAAAAAATGGTCAACATATTTACTTATGGGCTCCAAAAGAGAGTCAATACTGCTGACTATTGGTCTCATAGGTGGATCAGTGTCAAGTTTTTGGGACCTTAAGTACGCCATAAATGGCCGGAATTCTAGGTTCTAGGTTATTCAGGAACTTGACCTCATCATCACATATCCAATTGCACTCTTTGGCTTCCTCAAGCAAAGCCTGACACTCCCTGGATACCAAAGATATACTATTGGCCTTAGTCCGTTCATAATGTTCTTTCACATTCAGCAGTTTGTACATCCTTTCCACATAGCCAGAGGTGTTGAAAACTACAACACCACCATCCGTATCAGCAGGCTTTATGGTAAGGGACCTACCCTCTTTAAGGGTAAGCCAATCTTTCTTCTCTATTAATATTAAAAGTACTGGGTCTATCCATCCTGCCTAAAATATTCTGAATACCACTCTTAACAGCTGTCTCAAATGATTCTATATTTTTACCAACCATTGCAAGGGTTGGAGTGAATAATTATTTGGGTTTCAATCCTGACACATTATCTTGCTCCCGAGTGTCACAAATCTTGAAAAATCTCCTGAGTCTGACTTTCCGAAAAAAAGAAAAAAGAGCGCATATCCTTTTCTAATTGAATTTTATCCGCACTAGTGGAATGTACAAAACTAAAACCCCTACTTAAGATACTAATTTAAATGTCACTAAGTGTTCTGTCTGACAAATTCATTACTGGTACTCTCTCAGTCACCAGTACCGTTTGTTCCTTGTCCTCATGTATTCTTGCTGTTGTTGTGGAGGGCCCCGGTTGTACTGTCCCCTCCCCATATTTCCATTGAATCGCTGGGATCTCTTTGGGCACGAGTCTAAAAAAGACCCTTGATCTCTCATAATACCTCTACAAAATTAATCAGTGAGCTACAGACTGTGATTAAGATAGAATTACCTTTTGGCTATACATCGTTACCTAAGACAAAATTTCAAGCCAAAAGAAAGGAATAAGACTAACAGATATTGTCCTAAAACACCCACTTAGTCGAATACAAAAATGGCCATCACATTGTGTATAAAGCCACAAATATCATTCTGCCCACCGTTTATTATTTAAGAGACGATATATATTTCAAACTCTACTATAAAGTTATACTCCCTCGAACAAATTACCTTGTGGTACAATGAACTGGCAAGAACTACGCGGTCTAAATCACTCCCACGTCATGGTTTAGTTAAAATACCAGCACGTATAGAAATAGTATCGCCAGCGGTCTAAACAAAAAAAGGAAGAAGAGAGGGGCATTTGCATTATCCATCCCAGCCGACTGGCTATTTTAAACAGTTGCTATAGTTCAAAATGCCCGACTCACATACCTGTATATCCTGAATTCAAGCACGCGGTGGATATGCCTCCGATAATCTTCAAAGAAAGCGGACCAAGCCCCAATTCCTGAGGCGGCTTTTAAATGCCGCTAAATCGCGGCAAAACTGCCCTTACATACCGGAAATGGATGTGTTTTGTTCGGAATACACAAGCCTTTTGCTGCTCTAGTTGTTTTTTGTTTTCACAACGGATATGTGATGCTCTGGCAGTTTTGCTGCGATTTCGCGGAATTCAAAAGCCACCTCAGGAATTGGGGCTTGGTCTGCTTTCTGCCCCACATCGTAATGAGCCCCTATTGTACATTTTTCATATTTATTATATATATTTATTGGAAAGAAACTTTGTGAGATTTGTATTTATTATATAGCACACCTTTTAATATATGTTAAGGAAAAAAAATGTTGAAGATGTTTTGAGTAATACACACATTCATATTTTTTAAACATTGTAGATTTTCAAATATTATTCAGAAACATATCTTACATACATTTTCATACTGTTATTTAACAGAATTATTTTTAAGATATATTAAATAAAGTTATATATGTTCTATTATTTACAATATAATACTTCTTTTCATAGTTGTTAAACAAATACAGAATAAATGTTTTGTATACATTTTCAGGAATGTACATTTTATATTTTTTTAAACATTGTACATTTTTAAATATTTTCACACACATATTTTAGATACATTTTCATACTTTTATTTAACATAAATATTTCTATATATATAAAATATTTTTTATATTGATACTATTATTGATTATATACTTTACAATTTCTGTATTATTCTTTGGAACATTGTTGTGCATGTTTTATATTTGTTAACATTTTTAAACATTTTACTTTTATTAGGCAGCCATTTTTTTCTACCGCTAACTACATTTTTGTGTTTTTTGGTGTTATTTTTGGTTCGTTAATGGAAAAAAATAGTCACGGTTACGGACTGCTGTTCGACAGTAAAGGTAAGTTAATTCTTACCTATTTTTAATATATTTTTCAGGTAGGAGAGTTGTTTATATGATATGGGTGGTGCTATTGGTGAGTTTGAGTTTTTTGGATACACTTTGGTGTTGTGTGCTTTTCTTGTGTTGTAGAAATTGAAGTGTTTTTTAATGTAAGTTTGTGTAGTGCATATATTACTGACTAATTTGATAAACTAATTTAAAAAAACAGATTTACTTGTTTTACGGTTTTCCTGGAACTTTTTTTCTTTTTAAACAATATTTTGGATTTTTTATGGAAATTACGGACTGGATTGCTTCAAAGGATTGCTATTTTTTTAAGCAACATTTTTGCATTTTTGGAGGGCTTTTTACTAAAGTTTAAACAACTGTTGGGTGGATTACTTTTTGAAACTGTGCAGATTTGGACATAGATCTGCAGCAACAAAAACACAAGTTAATTTTTTTAATTTAATGTGGGTAGGAAATATTATGTGTAGGTAGTTTGTTGTATGCATTAAATAATGTAAATGATTTTTAAAGAATAGTATTCATATTTTTATCTCGGTGAGTAATGCAAATTGGAGAATTATTTTTAACTGACATAATTATATTTTACCACTTTTCCAAACATGTGTTTCAATTATTTTAGCGTATTATGTTGTACTTTCTTAAATACCTGGTACATTTTTTGTGTGGTTTGGCAGATAGATTTGGCTATTACTTTTAAGTAATCTAGGGCCAGATGTAGGTAGCCAAATACCGGTCGGTAACGGCCGATTTCGGCCGTTACCAACCGGTATTTGGCTTTTGAGATGTAGGGGGCAGGAAGCAGGCCATTTCGGTAATTTTAACGATTCTGTAAATATACCGGTCGGTAAATTTACCGACCGGTATTTTTACAGAATCGGTAAAATTGAGATGTAGGTGGGACTCTTCTGAGTCCCACAAGCCCTACAAAATCGGTATTTTACCATCAAATTCAATTTGATGGTAAAATACCGATTCAGGTGTGCATGCACATGTGTGCATGCACACCTGTGCCATATGACAGGCAGACCTGCCCTTAGGGCAGGTATGCCTGCCACATGGCCCCCGAACCATTTTTGGGGGTGCTAGAGGGTGTCAAAGTGACACCCCCTGCACCCTTGTCAAAATCGGTATTTACCGATTCGGTAAATACCGACCGGTAATGCCCCATTCATTCCTATGGGCTTCAAAACCCATAGGAATGAATGGAGCATTACCGGTCGGTATTTACCGAATCGGTAAATACAGATATTTACCGATTCGGTAAATGGAACATCTGGATGTTCCTACATACCCCCCCTTCTTATTTACCGATTCTTAATTACCGAATCGGTAACATTCGGTAATTAAGAATCGGTAAATAAGTTCTACCTACATCTGGCCCCTAGTTCTTTGTTGTTTACAAATAGTCTTACTTTGAATTGGAGATGTTCGTAAATTTTTCTAGATTGTTTAATTAGTTTAGGACAGATTTCTATAACAGATTGTTCTAGTCTAAGTTTTTGCAGCTTTGCTCCTTTTGTAAGACTTCTAATAATTTGTTTAGTGTAGGTTGAGTTCTGCCTAGGTTAGATTGAAAGGCATTATGCCATCCTTCCACTGTGTTGTTTTCTTTGCCTTCTGTGCCAAGGTGCTGTATAGATATTCCGCCATGGTATGTTGAATTTTGGCTGCCATCTGTGTCCTGACCTGTGTAGTCTAACAACCCATGTGTCCTCAAAGTAGTCCCCTAGGGGAGGTTGTTTCTCTTCATTATTTTGGTAATAGGGACTTTCTATTAGGATGTTGTAATGCGTGGCTACTTCTGTCACAGGGACATAGGCTAGTGCAATCGTTTTTTACCATTTTAAACTTTATTACAATCTCAGAGATTGAAAAAAGTACATCACAGCACAGGTTCCATAAGAAAAAGCTAAAATCCTTGAAAAGAGTCAATTTCATAAAAATGTTACACTACACAAGATACAGCAATTCATTTTCCTATTAATACAGAGTCATACATAAAAGAAGAAAATATCTAAAAATTTCAATGCATTAACTTTCCCTGCCTGATCCACAGAGCACAGAAAAAGAGAGAAATACCAAAAACTATTAATCTGCGGGTATCTGTAGATAATAGCCTCAAAATTTCAAGATAATGACCCGGAACAACAGCTCTGCAAAAGGGTATTATCCATTTCTTTCTCAGTAGTGCATAATAAGGACAAACAAAGAGTAAATGAACAATAGATTCTGTGGAATCTTTACATGCAGGGCATAAACCAACTCCTGGGGGAGACATGCACCACCTAGAGCAGAAAAGGTTAGTAGGTAGGGTCTTACTGTAGAAAAAAGCTTGCGAGCCAGCGGAGGGATAATTTACTCTATAGATGTCTCAAAACGTGGGACACTTTTGAAGGATAGAAAATCTTTTGTTAGATCTGAGAAATGATCTGTCAATTCCATTTGAAATATTTTTTCCCAGTACATTTTTATCAACTTCTCTCTCGAAATGCTACTGAAGTTTCTGGGCTAGACCTGAAGCTTTCCATCCCCAGTCTCCCCAATAAATCATGCAAGCAGGAGAACCACCTTATTGATGCAGCCTGGGGAATCTTAGAAGATCCCTCAGGGCATCACAATAGGGATCCAACTCTTCTATCATCCACAGCCTAAACCAAAATGATAACATTTTATAATTTACTTTATGCTTTAGTTGTTTGTAAGCAATGTCAAAGTAAAAGGGAATCAGAGTGGAACTAACAGGAAGGTCAACCAGTGATCTAAGAAACCGATTTTCAACTGTAGTTAAAGATACTAGGGTACTAGCGCCCCAGAGCTCAGCACCATACAGTACCCTGCCCAAAACCTTAGTATTGTAAATTTGGAGGGTGGACGATTTGCCTAGATACAGCCCTCCTATGAATTTTGCTTATGTGTGCACATTGTTGTATTAGTTTGATATTTTGATTCTTCCACCTGTGGGCACCAGTTAATTGATGGAGTCAGTTTTTTCATTTCAAAGACAAATTCGCTATGGTGACATGTTCCACATTAAGGGGCCGATTACGAGTGCGGCAGTCCCAAGAAAGCTTTGCTTGCGGTGTCGGTCTGACCACCTGATAAAGAGATAGGTGTTTCAACTGCAAAAAGCCCAAATCTAGCATGCCACCACTGCCCGGATCCTGGATCTCGATAGGATGGCAATGGGGAAAGCGGCAGGGAATGGAGGCAGTGCAGATACCGGCACAACTGTTATGTTATGTTATAAAACACCTATAGCACGCATGGATACTCAAGAGTGTCCCAGCGCGAAAGCCAACTGCAGAAAACAAGAAGTACTGAGCTAGGAGGAGCTGTGGATTAGTTAAAACGCAAGTTCTTTAATTGCTTTTTAAACAGCCTAAGATCAGGAGTGTTTCGCAATTCATATGGAAGGGCATTCCAGGCTTTGGCCGCCTTAAAAGAGAGAGAGCTGCCCCCCGTTCGTGTAAGGTGATATCTGGCGATAACTGCAAGTTGTTATGTAGCTGATCGCAGTTGTTTTCAGGGAACGTAGAAATCAAAATGTCTCCTGAGATATGGAGGACCGAATTTATATAGGGCACTGTGGGTAAGAGAGAGTGCCTTGCACTGGACACGTTGCACCACGGGGAGCCAATGCAGATCCCGAAGATGTTGCTTTGTGCTTGATCTGCCAGGGATACCAAGCAGCACTCTTGCTTCCGCGTTTTGAATAGTTTGCAGCTTTTTCAGCTGGTATCCAGGTAGGCCAATATATAATGCATTAGCGTAATCAATAGCGACAAAATGAGGGCACGAGTCACCATTTCCTGGGCCGGTCTGGGATGCAATGGCAGGAACTTCCTAAGTGATTTCTGTGTGCCAAAGCACTCTCCGTACAGTTTTTTTTATCTGCACAGAAAACCGGAGGGCCTCGCTAAACCAGACCCACAGTTTCCGGACCAGGATGCCAACTGAGTTAGGCCTGCGATTGTCTGCAGGCCAAAGATCTTCCCTGAATTGAAGTGGGAAAAGACCCATACAGAAGAATCTCAGACATGTCCTCATTACACTTGAGCTGAGCCCTTGCAAGCCAGATAAAAATGGCTGAAAGAAAATTTTTGGTTACATCCGGGGAAAATATTTTTCCTTCCACGTAAAGAGGAGCTGAGCGTCATCTGCGTGCCTATTCCGACCTGCCTTTTCACTGACCTTTTCATGGTGGGGATCCCGCCATTAAAAGGCAGAGGGAAAGGCAGGGAAGGGGCCCCAAATAGGGACCTAGGACGAGTTTGCCCATGAGGGATAATGCAGGGAGGCACATTTTGTGCCCCCCTCTGCATGCACTGTTGTCTGTGCACTGTGTGCCATGCACGGCACGGTGCAACACTGCACAGTCGTGCAAGCAATGCTGCCACAGCCGCGGCATACGTTGCAGGATTTTTCTATGAGCCAAAGCATGCTGTGGCACGGCCGACACAACACCGTCAGTCGACGTGTTCTCGGAATACAACTGTAATTGGCCACTTACTGCAGATTTCTGTAGGTGATTCCATATGCTTTGATGATAGTAAAATTCCAGTATGGCTGTGTGGGGGTATATTCTTTAGTATAGATTGGATCATAACTTGCTCAAAGTCAATAATATTTTTGGGGGGATAGTAGTTGTTGGTCTGTTGCTTATTGTGGTTTAGCAATTCCACGTATGTGCTGCCTTGTTTGTTTGGCAGTAATGCATACCCAAACAGTTTTTTTTTTAATTCACCATGGATGGTGTATAGTTGGTAGAATGATTTGGGACAAGTTTTAAATGTACAATCCATCAGCCATATTCGGCATTTGGCTAGTTTGCATACGTTTGTAGGGGTAGCAAATATGTTGTATAACAGGATTTTTTCCTCCTTGTGGGTGATTGTTATCTGTGGTGGGATGTCAATATCTCTGAATGTTTCAGAGAAGGCGGGGTTTCACTGGTGGTCTTTTAGTTCTAGTAATAAGGTGTTTTAAGGTGGGTATTGATGATAACTGCCCTGTTAAATGTTCTGTTATGTGGGGGCAGTATATAATTAAGTATTTGTGGTATGTGTTCTTGGGTAATAGTGCTTTCTTCCCACACACTTTCTAATACTTCTCTCACTCCTATTTCTATTACATTGGGAGAGTGGTTATGCTCATTTACAATACTACAGTTTCTCTGGTAATTGCCCTCCCATCACATTGATTAGAATAATATTTGGTTTATTCCAATTAATATGTTTTGAAGAAGCATTTTCTTGACTGTACGTGTATACCATGTGACAAAGTAAAAGTTCCCCTTCTGTGATGTTATAAATTTAGCATCTTCTATCAGTATGACGGTGGCAGAGTCCACGAGCCGCTTGCTTCTACTTTGGTTCCTCAACAGCGATCTATGCTGCGCTATGAAAATTGTATATTTAATCTTATTGACCATTTTGTGTATCGGCTAGTCTTTTAAAAATCCTGCACACACATTACATGCTGTTGACATCACGCGTGTAAATCGTGCCGAGCTTTCCCTTACCTGAATCGATAGGAGGGGAAGCAGCTTTTTAGCTTTACATTTCTCTGGGCAGCAAGTAGTGTTTGGCTCAACGTTTCTTCCTGTCCGCCTTGTTCCGACAGGGTAATTAGTACCGTTGTGCGGAGGGCGGGCAGGTGAGAGCCAAGCACTTCCGGAACTTCCGGCAACCACTGTAGTGGGTAGCGCTCTAGTGGTTTTCTTCTGGGGCTATTTAGGCGGAGTACCAGTAACAGTGAAGCTGCGGTAAGTGACGGTGGCAGAGTCCACGAGCCGCTTGCTTCTACTTTGGTTCCTCAACAGCGATCTATGCTGCGCTATGAAAATTGTATATTTTATCTTTATTGACCATTTTGTGTATCGGCTAGTCTTTTAAAAATCCTGCACACACATTACATGCTGTTGACATCACGCGTGTAAATCGTGCCGAGCTTTCCCTTACCTGAATCGATAGGAAGAGAAGCAGCTTTTTAGCTTTACATTTCTCTGGGCAGCAAGTAGTGTTTGGCTCAACGTTTCTTCCTGTCCGCCTTGTTCCGACAGGGTAATTAGTACCGTTGTGCGGAGGGCGGGCAGGTGAGAGCCAAGCACTTCCGGAACTTCCGGCAACCACTGTAGCGGGTAGCGCTCTAGTGGTTTTCTTCTGGGGCTATTTAGCCCTCATACCCCACCAAGCGCGCAGCGGAAGACATGCCGAAGAGCAGCCAAAGAGCTGGCCGTCTGCGCCCGTCCGCGACAGGACGCGACCATAGCCCATGGTCTCCATGCGCTCGTACTGCTCTTCTATGGAGAATTCCACAATCAGGTATTCTGCCCAAAATTTATTAAAACTTAGACAACCCTCATTGCCTGACTGTGTTAGTGATAAATGGCCATGCCCAGAGGGCCCTTTTTCTTTCCTTAAATGTCAATTTCAAGCATCCTATTTAAAAACCACTAGTAAGGTAAATACTGTAACAAACGCACCAACAAAAGGGATAAAGTGTTTACTTTTAAATGTCCGTTCTATGCCCAAGCACCAACTACAAATATGGGACTTATTACACACATCACAACCTGATCTGGTTTTTTTTACAGAGACCTGGCTCAAACCCCACACAACACCTCCCATAGCTTTAGGGGTTCCTCAAGGGTATACGTTTTTAAATATGGATCGTCCAGATAAAGTAGGCGGTGGAATAGCCATTGTATATAAAGATTATCTGAAAGTCACTGTCTTAGAACAAAAATGTAGTCCACATATGGAAATAATTGTTTTCAGAGTATTTACTGCCACAAGAGCATCCTGGAAGGGAGCGCTAGTTTATCGTCCACCAAGACCTAGCTCAGGTTTTACCCTTTCTCTTCTGGAGCTTTTAGCTCCTCACCTTAGAGCTAATGAAGATATTTTGCTCCTTGGTGATTTTAACATTCACACAGATATCCTAGAGCTTCCTGAAACTAAGTCGTTACTCGCTGACCTGTCCACCTTAGGTCTGGAGCTACAGAATAATGGACCTACACATAAGGGAGGCCATTCTCTAGACCTGCTTTTCTCAAACTGCACCAAAATTCAGTGCCAATCCACTACCCAGCTAGACTGGTCAGATCATTTTTTGCTGGATTTCTGTTTATCAGAAGTGGGCAAACGCCCAAAAAAGAACCTTCTCCCATCAGTATGGCGTCGACAATGGCACAGGGTTACGGTGGAGGAGTTACAAAGGGTCTGGGAAAAACCAAACCTTATGGCAACAGATGATGTGGAGGGTGCCCTAGCTAAATTCAATGATTCCATAATTGTAGCAATATATAAACTGGCCCCCCTGAAGCTGCATAAACAATTTTCTGCAAGTAAACAAGAAAAATGGTACACTGAGGCACTGAGAGTAGAGAAGCAGGGCTGCAGAAAGATAGAGAAAAAATGGAGGAAAGCACGCACTGAAGAAAATAGCAGAGCACACCGTGAAGCTCAGTCCAATTATCATAAGAACATAAAGTTGGCGCGGAAGAACAGCATCATTCAGCAACTCGCAGAGGCGGGCAATTCCTCCAAGGAATTCTAAAAATATTACAAGCTTTTGTAAAACCGACAGCCTGTGACAGCCCAGATGACTATTCCCAATCCTTATGCGACGATATTTCTCTATTCTTTGAAAACAAAATTAACTCGATTTACGAGAAAATCTTGAACGCTCCCTGCCACCAAAGTAGTATTTGTGCTCCCATTCCTCCACCTATACAAAGAAATGTCTCTTTGACAGCCTTTCCACCAGTCGGTGAATCAGACCTTTCTTCCCTTGTCAGCTACATTAAGTCAGGATCCCCCGACGACTTCCTACCAGCTAAAATGATGGCCCCCCTGAGTACTCTCCTTGGACCACAAATCCAAGATATAATAAACCACTCTCTCAGGGAAGGACACGTGCCTGGGGAATAGAAAAAAGCGGTGGTGAACCCAATCGGGAAGAATGCCGCACTTCTGTGGACAGACCTCTCCAACCTCTGACCCATCTCCCTTCTGCCATACCTCAGCAAAATGACCGAGAGGCATGTGAACACCCATTTGTCGAATTACATCGAGACAGCGGAGGGCCTGGACCACTCTCAATCTGGATTCAGGCCCAATCACAGCACCGAGTCGGCCCTCATCTCAGTGACCGATAACATCAGGATGTCACTGGATGGGGGGGATCAACGATTCTGGTGCTGCTAGATTTATCCGCTGCCTTCGACACGGTGTCGCATGAAATACTTCTCGATCATTTGCAGGAGGTGGGTATAGGAGGCACAGCTCTGTCCTGGTTGGAAAGCTTTCTTTCGGGTCGTTTACAAGTAGTCAAGTTGGGCTCCCATAATTCCATCCTAAGGGAGCTCACCAAGGGAGTGCCACAGGGCTCATGTCTAAGCCCCACGCTTTTTAACGTGTACGTGGCCCCCTTGGCGGACATTGTAAGAAAATATGGGTTCACCCCGGTGTCGTATGCTGACGACACCCAACTCCTATTCCCCTTCAAGACCCTCACGCCCGCAATTCAAAAATCTTTTGCAGATGGGATGAGAGCAGTGTCAGACTGGATGGCACGAAACTGCCTCCAGTGTAATGTAACCAAGACGGAAGTCAGGTTGTTCGGTGGGGCTACTCTCCTTTTTGCAGCACAGGGAGCAAAGAGTCAAGCTTGGTGAATTCCTTTCCCCTGCTATGTCCTTGCAATGTGGGGTGCCACAAGGGTCTGCTCTCAGTCCGACCCTATTTAACATTTATGTTGCCCCCCTTGCAAGGCTAGTAAAATCTCAGGGTATGGAATTGGTGTCATACGCCGATGACACCCAGATTATGGTGTCACTGGCCCACTCAGTTTCATCATCTGCCACCAACTTCAGGATCTGTATGCAGACAGTCTCTGACTGGATGCTTCAGAATTCCCTGAAGTTGAATGGCGATAAAACTGAGATCCTGGTCTTTGGCAAGGACCAGGATATTTGGTCGGATGAGTGGTGGCCGGCCTCACTGGGAACCTGTCCATCTCCCTCCCAGTCGGCAAGAAATCTCGGGGTAATCTTTGACACCTCCCTATCCATGACTCTGCAGGTCAACCGTACGGTGGCTACCTGCTGGGGTGTGTTAAAGATTCTCAGGAGGATTCTTCATTATCTTTCTCTCTCAGCACGTAAACAGGTGGCAGTAGCATTGATAGGTTCAAGGTTGGACTACTGTAATGCGCTCTATGTAGACTCCAACAAGGGGCTCATTCAGCGATTACAGGTAGTCCAAAATGCGGCTGCTCGTTTTGTCTTAGCACTTCCCAAAGCCTCATCCGCCACCATGGCCAGAAAGAGCCTTCATTGGCTGCCCATTCATCTCAGGATCTCCTTTAAGATCCTCTGTCTTGTCTATCGAGCTTTGGCAGAGGGCTCTTTTGATCCCCTTGGTGCCCTGCTGACCCGCTACCAGCCTGGTAGATCCTTAAGATCTTCAGAGATGAATTTGTTGGTTGTCCCTCGTGCCAAAAGGGTTCGTTGGGGAAACAGAGCTTTTTCCATTGCTGCTCCCAAACTATGGAACTTGTTACCTCTTGAGATTAAGATGCAACCCTCTCTGTCTTCTTTTAAAAAGGCGCTCAAGACCTGGTGTTTTGTCAGGGCATATCCGTAATTAGGATCAGTCTCTGCTATCTGGTATCATTTGGTCAGGCGCCTTGACGCCCACCCGGGCTTAGTTGCGCGTTAAAAATCGTTTTTCATTTCATTTTTCATTTCATTCATTTCTATGGTCCCCAGAATGGTGGCCCTTGGAGTTGGGACCTGTTCCCAGCCCGAAACAAGTTGTCAAAAATCTTAGAGTACGTCTGGATCAAGCACTCCTACTTAAAGAACACACCAACCAAGTTACAGGAGCATGTTTCCGCGTTATCGGGCTGCTACGGCGTGTTTTTCCATTCTTGCCCGATAACTACAGGAAAACACTAGTCCAGACATTAGTAATCAGTAGGATGGACTACTGCAATGGCCTGCTTATTGCGGCCAACGAGGAACAACTAAAAAAACTGCAAGTGGTCCAAAACACTGCGGCGAGGCTGATTCTGAATGCTCAACCTAGAACCCCCTCTCGTCCTCTCCTTCACCAGCTCCATTGGCTGCCGATAAGGCAACGTATAGAATTTAAGACGTGTTGTACAATACACAAATGTCTGTTTGGCACAGGACCCAAATACCTGAAGGAAAAGTTTGTGTCATACACCCCTGGACGCACTTTACGCTCAAGTAGTCACCAGTTACTACAGGTCCCAAGGTTCAAAAGAACCAGACAAGGAGGTCGCGCTCTCTCCTATAAAGGCCCTGTTCTCTGGAATTCTCTCCCCCCTATGCTGAAGCAAACCACCAATTTGGAATCCTTCAGGAAAAATCTTAAAACCTATTTATTCTCCCAGTCTTAAGAAACAATTTTGATATCAGTATAAAACTGTGATTGAGTCTATCAGATAGGAGCACAAGCGCGGAGATATCCCTCCGGGGATCGATTCAGGCGCTATACAAGAATATAAATAAATAAATAAATATGTCTTTATTTACAGTACTAATATGAATATAGAAAAAGTGTTAATATTAAATGTTTTTATAAATATACAGTTAAATATACATTTAATTTTTTTAAACGTACTTGCCTCTTGTTTAGCAAAGTTTTGTCTTCCTGGAACCTTTTTCTTCTGCAAGCTTCTTCTTAAAATAGGTGCATTTTTCTGTTGGTAGAGACAATGGGCCTGATTACGATGGTGGTCTGACCGGTCCGACCGCCATCTCTTGCTCTGGTCTGCCCGATGCTTTTCAATACGTGCGGTTGTAGGCAGCAGTCAGCGGGACCGACCTCATCATTCCGACAGGATCAAGGAGCCTGTTGGTCAGTCGGAAATGCACCATAATCCCTCAAGGACGGCGTTTCTGCCGCTGGGATTATGATGTCAGTTTCCAACAGCCATTACATATTGGCCTTTCCGAAGCTGAAAGGCTGACGAAAAGTGACATTGGGGGTCCCTCATTGAGGGCCCCTAGCAGGGCCCCCTTCCTTCCTGGCCCCCTGCCTTTGTGCCTGGGGCACTGACAGTGCCTCCCTAAACATCCCTGCACCGTGTGCTACTCGGTGCAGGGATGTTTAAAAACATGTATTTTTCGAAGGATGCTTGTGCTGCAGGCTGTTTCCGGCTGCTGCACCAGCTTACATTGAAAAATGGATGTTTCCAAATAATGCGGTCGGAACCGCCGACCTGAGGTTGGTCAGTTCCCAATCCGCAACAGTGTCACAGCCGCCCCACATCGTAATCAGGCCCAAAGTAGTTTTATTTATTGAATATATTATATTTTTTTTATGTTTAAGAATGCTTAGTTTTATTCAGAGTTTTAACTGTTGCTGTTTTAATGTGTTTAGAGCAGGTTTTTAGATATATTTAGATATATTTACTTATTTTTGTGGTCTTTGTTGTGTGCTTGTCAATTAAGTTTAGTTGAAGGTTGAATAATCTTTAGTAAAGGATAGACGTCAAAAGCTGCTAATAATTGTTTAATCATAATTGTTTCTTGAAGTTCAAATTATTTAAGTTCTTTTTTTAAATAAAGTAGTTACTTGAAGAAGTGGATGCATGGTTGTATAGGCTGGAAGCTTCTCTTTTGAAAGGAAACCCCAGCAGAGATTTCTCCTCTTCAAATGTTTAGTATTTTCTGTGCTATTTTTTCATTAAATTAAATTCGCCTTTTATATTGTTTGTTTAATTGTTAGGCTATTTTATTGGTTATAGTTTTGTATAGTTAAATAATACTGTTTGTTTTAGCATACTTTAAATTATTTTTGCAGTTATGTCCTTAGTTGGAAAACGCCAATTAATGCTTTTTCATGCACATATTAGATACGTTTTTATACTTAATAACATATGTATTTATTCCAAGTAAAGAAATTATGTTTTTCATAAATATAAATATGTGTTGTACTTAAGTGGGATGTAAATATCTGTAATATATAATTTTGAAGACTTTTATGTTGATATGTTTTAAATTCACCATTTATCGAAAGCTCATAAACAATATGCAACACTCCTTGGTGAGGCTTTGGGATGTATGGGCCAGTGACATTGGTACCTTAGATGATGATGCCTGGCAAGACGCCATACAGAGCCCGTGCAAAAAGCAATCCACCCCAGGTTTAGGCGGGTCTAATTGAAAATTCTACATCATGTGTATTACCCTCGCACACATCTATACGCGTGGGACAGGAGTCAATCAGCCCTTTGAGTGGGGGGGCTGCCTGGGGAGGGCACCTTCTACCACATGCTATGGGAGTGCCCTGAAGTGGTTCCTTTCTGGACCAAGGTTACGGACACTATGTCCACGGTTGTGGGTGACAAGGTTCAGATGGAGCCAAAGTGGCTGCTATTGATGATTAAGGGGGACACAGACTGGACGAGGCATTTTGAACTTTGGCTGGCTCTGGCCGCAGGGGTAGCGAAAAGAAACATCGCCAGGGGGTGTGGTTCCCAGACGCTCCCGCAAAGGGAACAGTGGAGGAGGGACCTAGATTGGTGCCAAAGAGCTGAGGAAACCATATACAAGAGCAGGGGTTGCATCAAGAAATGGAAGAAGATCTGGGGGCCTTGGCAGAAATATAGAGGGTCAGGGAGGGAATCGGGGGAGTAATTATGAAATTGAATATCCCACTTGTGTACTGATGTGCTTGTATTTATTCACCACACAATTTTCTAATCGGCTTCTTGGACATTGTCTATTGTTTTATGGTACTATGAGCTATGTTAATAAAAAGTTTTTTTTTTAAAGTACATGTAGCCTTTGAATCAGATTGTACGCTATCACTTTCTAAGAGCTCTGATACTTAAATATAGCTTATGCACTGCCTGGGAGGTCCGTAATGCTCCCATCCAATGGAATATTTTGTAGACACATTTATTAGTGATTCTGGGTTCATCTAATGGTTTTATTTTCATGTTAGGCTGGGTTTCGTTAGTTAAGTATGGATGTGATCAGACTTTAAACTTACATATTTACGCAACTTATGTTACACTATGTATGACATCCTTCTCTATGGTCAGGACTATACATTGAACAATACATGTCCCCCAAATCTTCAGATCCCTGTTGTTCAGATGCTTTGGGTCTTGTTCTCTCCATTAATTCTGGATTTTAAATATGAATTATTTGTACATCTCATTTTGCACTATGCACTATGTCACTTTTTAAGTATTCAATGTTTCTGCCTAATGAAGTGTTTTGTAGTAAGATCTATCAACTCTGTAATTACTTCTTAAACTCTTTAGGAACTTTATTTTATAATACCAATTTCCTTACTACGTAGAGATTTCCTCTACAACATAAATTTATATCTGTGAGGAATATGATTTACCACATGAATGTGATTGTTTGCGTCCTAGATACTCCTAAACAAGAAATGTGTTATGAGTAATCATCTACCTGGATGTGAAGAAGACATTCAACCATGTGTAGCAGGCCTTATGCTGGCTAGTTTTGAAGAAGATGAGCGTTCCAAAAATATTTATCAACTGTTTGTTCATTATACAGTTCATCCATTAGACCTGGCAATGTAAATAGCAAGTGGTTCTTTTTTTCTCACTTCAGTATCCATGGGGAACCAGACAGGGTTGCCTGCTTTTTTCAGCGTTGTCTTTATTCTACTTGAAACATTGTTTTGAGGAAGCTGCAGTGATAAAATAGTGGCCTCCTCTATATGTGGACTAGTTGCTTGCCATGTAGCAGTGTTTGCCGTTCAACATAGCTAGATACTCTTGCAATCCACAAGTTTCCCTGATGTTATAATGCATGTACAAAGATTTGGTGAGGCATCTGGCTACTTAATAATTGTCAGCAGTATTAAAATATTAGCTTCTGCTCTCACCTAGTTTAGTACTCAGTATATATGTAAGAAGGTTGCCTTTCCTGGCATCAGAATTAACACAGCAATGGGAACGCCACACAAGGTTCCTGCATGGCATGGCATTGACTGTAACGTTCATGCTGTACAGGAACTGGGGGTGCATGCACACGGGGGGCATGTGTTCCCCCCATTGCGCATCCACATGGCGCGAGGGCATGAAAACCGTGGCAGAGAGGAAACTTGTAACATGCTCGGTGGCACCACTGGGGTCCCACCGGGCATATTGCGGCCTCATTACCGCTGCGGCACTGAAGGGGCATCACACTGAAGGGGCATCACATAACATAGTTATTGAGGGGGGCCTCAATTTAACTTTTGAACCCCTTGAATTAACCACAAAATGTAACCAACGAAGAGGATGCTGAATTAGGCATCTCACGCCTGAGCCAGGGAAAGTTAGTCAAGAATGTGAAGGTAGAATTCCAAGTATCCTCTCTCACCTTCACATATGGGTTGAGGGCTGCTAAATGCCGCTCTATTTCTGACCAAAAGCTCGAACACACATATGAAAGGGTCAACTGCAAAACTAGGATCGACTATTTCTTGCTTGATGTGCAATTCTGGCTTAATTTGGTCGATATGCGGATTCAATAGCGACCACAACGCCCAATCCCTAGAATTATTAGATGTGTTTAATTTCCTTCAGTCATCTCTAGAGACCATTCTACCCACTCCAACTGTCCATGTAACTACAAAAGGAGGGTCAAATGGCCCTCAATTGAGAGTAGTGCTGATACCCTAGTACACATTTATAACATAGTTGTCCACACACTGGTCAATATGGCCACCAGAGGATTGGATAAGCAATCTCTGGTGGACATATTTATGAATCTTCTAAACAACATCAACAATTTTTAAATAATATTAGTAGTGGAAAGAAAATGGCCAGGAACTAGAATGAGTGGTTTGATAAGACATGCAAGCGAATTTGGCAAACTTTGATGGGAGCTATAAAAGCTTGTTCGAGAACAATGGTAGCTATAGAAACGAAAGCTTACAGCAATGCCCAATTTGAGACACAAAGGCAATGGCACATAGGGTTCTGTTATTAGTCACGGCGTAAACAAAAGATTGCAAACAATTCTGGCATTTGATTTCTAAAGGGTCAAAAAGCTTAATTACAGAGTAAAATTTCCATATACTGCCACAGATGTGGGAAGACCATTTTGCCCAATTATATTCAGGACCAAAGGACAGTAGTTGAGTTACCATTGAGAATCCCGATCCAGAAATTGAAATAGACCAACATACCTTCACTGTAGAAGAAACTATAGACACAATTGCAACCTTGTAATGGGTTAAGGTACCCGGCATAGATAAAATCCCAGGGGGATCTTTTTCTTTCTGAACCCAAAATTTGGAGTGTGATTCTAAATTACACCTTTAACGCTATATTAAAAGTGGTAGAAATTTCGGATTCTCGCTAGGTGCAGAAGTAGTATACATATATAAAAAAAAGGACAAAAGCAACTCTGCGAAATATAGGTCCATCAGTCTTATTGCCATCTCTCAGAAAATATTTTGCCGGCACTTGCTGGAGAGACTCCTTGATTGGATGAGGGCTGCAAACCTATTATCACCTTTGCAGACAGGATTTAGAGGTAATACAAGCACTATAGGCCAGTTGTTTTGCTTCGTACTGATCCTAAGGAAATACGTGACAATCAAAAAGGATCACCTAGGGGCATGGCTTGACCGCTAAGCGCCATGGCTGCGATGCGTTGAGGCTTCTGACGCCGTTGGACTAAAACCGCCCTAATATCCGCATAATGATCCAACCTAACCCCAAACGTGCAGCGGAGTGCCAGTAATACACCCACTGGAGGTATACACTCCAACAATCACTGGCACCGATGCTCCGAGGAGAGAAGGAGCCATGGAGAGATCGGGCCTGAAGTCTCCGGGCTCGAGTTTGTCAGCAGCCGGCCGGGACTTCTGTGAGGGGCGGCTGCAGTTGTTCGGTCTTGGTGGCGCCCCGGAGGACTGTGACCATCATTGTCCAGCCGGACACCCCAGGGCAAGTGGTTCAAAGACGATATCCCGCCCGCCCCCCCCCCCCCCACCTGGATTGTGAAAGGGGTAAGCTGCAGAGACCGGGAGTGCACCAGTGAGTTGTTTGTGGTGCAGCATCAAAATACTCCGATCCGCTGGACATCCAGTGGGAATATCGGCAGCCTGAAAAACATGGCTATGGGGTGAATACCCAGTCTAATTGAAGGCTGAAATTCTGCCTACATGAACAGACCCGGAGTGGGAGGCTGAGACCGGGACAGTCGGCAATCTGTCCTGAAGCTGAGGCGAAGTGGCATACAACAGCTACATTGGACCATGGCGAAGCGGGATTAAAAGTCATGGGGGCAAATAATCTTGGTTTAACTCCTGCAAGGCTATTCTAAGCATATGAAGGGCACTGATTCCACACCACAGTGTATTCAGGGCACAGTGAACAGCGACTGAGATTCAGAACCAGTGGTTTATGGTCCACATTTCCTTCACTAAAGGGAAGGGCATTCTGGAACCAAGGCGTCTCTGGGGCATGTAGGACAGTGTGATTAACGACTGGTAACCCTAGTGAGCAGGCGATTTGGGAACATCCAGTGTACCCTAATCAGAGTGAAGTGAGAAGCATACAAGATACCAGAACAGAGTACCAGAGCGGGAGACTCCGCGTGAGATACAGCGCCATGTTTAGGCCGAAGGGACAAAGAAAGACACTCAACACCAAACTGGATAAATACACCACCAAAAAGCAAGTGAGATTGAGGGAGCAAACAAAGGGGAGGCGGAGGAAACGCCGAATGCATCAGAGAAGGATCCGACGCTGATGGATGTTATGGCAGCCATTGCAGGGGTGCGTTCCTCGCTGGAACACCGAATGGACACTATATCAATTGAAATGGCGCTGATTGGAACTGATCTACAAAAAATTAGCGAGAAAGTGAAAACCATAGAAGTGGTAACCAAGGAAATCAGTGGCTTCAAACTGCAGAAAAGACTAGATGCCCAGCTGGATGATTCCAAAGGTCGCGCGAGATCTAACAACGTCAGAATTATTGGGGTCCCTGAGCAAGCCAAGGGACCGGTCTCTGACCTAATTGTGGAAGATTTAATCGTGAATCACCTCCGACCCAAAACTCTATCAAAATTCTTTACAGTTGAAAGAGCACACAGAGTGCTGGGGGGAGACCCAAGCCGGGAGCCCCTCCAAAGCCCATTCTGGCAAAACACCTCAACTTCAGAGACCAAACAGCATTTTGAAAACAGCTCATGCTAACCCTCCTCTAACAATTGAAAACAGTGAACTTTCCTTTTTTTTAGACTTCATCGCGGTTCAACGCCAGCGGCGCACCTTCTTGGCTAGAGTGCAGGAGACAGGCGAAAGATCACAATGCACAGTGATATTCAGACATTCGAACCGCCACGTAAAGCATTTTACCACAACAAGAACTGTTGACTGCGAAAGTCCAGCGCCGAACTCAAATTTCACAGCATCGGAAGCATCGAGAGGACACATTGAACAGGCCAAATGGACATTCTATGGGCTAGGTGATTGTATTTGTATATGATGCATGCTCAAATACTGTTTTTAAGTTTTAAAGAATAAGTTTATTGAAAAATGGATTGCAATACATAAATCATAATATTCTTAATGCTAAAGAAAAGCAATCATGGCAAAATAGGAAAAGAAGTAGAATATAAAGGAAAAAAGAGAAGAGGAGAAAAAAGAAAAAAGGAGAAAGCAGAAAATAGAACAACGGAGACAGAAAGAGGGGAAAGCAGGAAAAAGAAAAAGGAAAAAGAGGGAGAAAGGAAAGAAGAAGGAGTCACAGAACAAAAGTTCCAATAAAAAATGCAGTAAGAATACAAAATAAGTAGAACTTCAACCAAAGCTGTTACATAATAAAGAGAAAAAATCCATGAAATATATGAAACTGGAAAAATAGAAACAGATCATGGAGGTTTCAAAACTTCTTCATGAGAAGGGGTATGTAAGGGATAAGATTTAGCAGTAACATTCAAAAATTCAGTAACAGGTAACCATAATAAATCTCGTTTGATGGCAAGTTGAACAGGATAAACGTAAGCTCTGTCAAGTCTATGGTTGTAGCAAACACCATACCACCAAGCTTGGAAAGAGACATTTGCAGTATTCTTCCATGACTTAGTGATTTGTTGAAAAGCAACTGCTAAGAGAAGATCTATAATGGAAACATTGGAGGTGTGTGAGGACCATATATCTGCTAAACTACCCAGAAAAATGTGGGATAGGGAAAACGGAAAGTGAGTGGAGAAAATCAAATTGATTTGTTGCCAAACTTTAGACCAAAAAAGGTGAATCGAAGGACATGTAAAAAGCATATGTTTAAGATCCGCAGATGTATGAGGACAGGACCAACAGGAAGAGGAGATAGAGGAATCAATAGTATGTAATTTGGAAGGAGTAATAAGAAGTCTGTTATAAACAAAAAAGAGCGTTTGAGTGGTGTTGGCTGCTCTAGAGGACTTCCGTAATTTATTCCAGATATCATGCCATAAAGGGATATCAAAGGAAACATTCAAATCAGATTCCCAAGCAAGCTCAATTTTAGATTTATCACGAAAAGGAGAAACACTCTGTAACTTCAGATAAATCTGAGAAGCTGAAGAAGAAGATAGAAGAAATGGAATATTAAGAGGAGAAGATAATGAAGGAGGGGGAGGAGAGACAGAGAGAGAATTATAACCAGATTGAAGAGCCACACACAATTGGTTATATTTAGGAAGGAAAGAATCAGGAAGAGAAAAGCGAGATTGGAGAGAAGAAAAAGGAAGACAGGAGCCATCCTGAAAAAATTGATGAACCCAAAAGAGACCAAGAGAGTGCCAATCACTCCAGAAGACCTTTCTATTGTTTATTTTAATCAAGGGGTTATACCAAACGGAGGAGTGGAAAAAACGATCACAGACATCAAGACCATGAAGAAAAAGAGGAAGAAAGAGTTTTCTAGAGTTTTTAAGAATAGGTAGAGACAATTTCGGCGGAATATATTGTAAAGAGACAAATTCTTTCAAAGGTAAAAGGATGAAAGAAAGAAGATTCAAGTGTGACCCATAAAGGAAAAGAGGAAACATCAGCGGAGGAATGCAATAGACAAGGAACAGAATGAGAGAGAAAAAAGGAAGTATGATAAGACGAAAAATCCGGGAAATTAACTCCACCTAAACATTTAGGGCCAGATGTAGGTCAATTTTATTTTACCACCTCTTAAATACCGCATCATACCGACTCGGTATTTAAGAAGTGGTAAAATAAAAGTACCGAGATGTAGGTAAATACAGATGTGCATTTACCGATTCGGAAACAATCGGTATTTACCGATGCGGTAAATACCGACCGGTAAATGCCCATGCATTCCTATGGGCTTTGAAGCCCATAGGAATGATTGGGCATTTACCGGTCGGTATTTACCGCATCGGTAAATACCGATTGACACAAGGGTGCAGGGGGTGTCACTTTGACACCCTCTGGCACCCCCAAAAGAGGCTCGGGTGCCATGTGGCAGGCAGGGCAGGTCTGCCTGTCATATGGCATAGGTGTGCATGCACACATGTGCAAGCACACCAGAATCGGTATTTTACCATCAAATAGTATTTGATGGTAAAATACCGATTTTTTAATGCTTGTGGGACTCAGAAGAGTCCCACCTACATATCAATTTTCCCTATTCCGTAAAAATACCGACTCGGTATTTTACATAATCGGTAAATTTACCGAGTGTGTAAAATACAGGGCCCTACATCTCAAATTGCATACACCGGTCGGTAACGGCCGAATTCGGCCGTTACCGACCGGTATATGCCTACCTACATCTGGCCCTTAGGGCGTTTCAATTTGGCAAAGGACATCCTAGGTTTTTTATTTTGCCATAAGAATTTTGACAGAATAGAGTAAATGGATTTATAACAAGTTTTAGGGATATTAATGGGAAGATTAGAAAGAAAGAATAAAATAATTGGGACCAACATCATTTTAATAGAGTCTAATCTACCCCACCAGGAAAGAAACAGAGGATGCCATCTATTAGTGGAATCAGTCAAAGTAGTCAGCAAATTTTTAATATTTAGGGCAACGGTGTCTTTAATAGAGGGAGTAAACCAAAGACCCAAGTATTTTATTTTAGAAGAGTTCCAATGAAAAGATGAGGTTGAAAAATCAGCTTGAAAACAAAATTTATTGAGCGGGAGAATTTCACATTTGTCAACGTTAAGCTTATAACCCGAAACTTCTGCATAGGACGATACTTCGGATAAAAAGGATGGGACAGAAGTTTGCGGATGGGAAATAAATAAAAGAATATCATCCGCATAAGCAGATAGCTTCAATTGATCTTCACCGTATGGGAACCCAGAAATGTCTTTGTTTATCCTAATCCGAGATAAAAAGGGTTCTAACGCTAAAATAAAAAGAAGAGGAGAAAGAGGACAACCTTGCCGAACACCGCGAAGAAGAGGGAAAGAAGAAGAAACTAGACTGTTTACAAAAATAAAAGATCTAGGAGAGGAATACAATAACGATATATAAGAAATGAATTTAGGACCAAAACCAAACCAAGATAAAGTAGATAGCATAAAAGACCAGTTGACTCTATCGAAAGCTTTCTCAGCATCTAGTGCGATAGCAGCCAAGGAGCGGGGAAAGGAGGGGGATTTACTGAGAACATTAAAGAAAAGACGAGTGTTATCCGAGAGATGACGACCTTTTATGAAACCACATTGTTCACGACCAATGAGCTGAGGGAGAATTTTATCTAGACGTAAAGCTAAGATTTTTGCCAAAATTTTGTAGTCTAAATTAATTAAAGAAATAGGCCGATAGTTTTTGCAAAGAGTAGGATCTTTATTATCTTTGGGAAGAAGACAGATTAATGCTTCTTGAAATGTTCCCTCAGATCTTTGGGAGGAAATAAAGGAAGAAAATAACTGATGTAATTTAGGGATAAGGAAAGAAGAGAAATGAGAGTAAAATTCTATCGAAAAGCCATCCGGACCAGGAGCTTTGCCTCTTTTAAGAACTCGGATTGCCTCTAATATGTCTTGAGGAAGAATATCTTTGTCGAGGGACGAAAAATCAATATCGGACACTGAAGGAGGAGGAATAGATGAAAGATAAGAGTCAATAAGGGTAGAAGTGGGAGGAGATTCAGGGGTATAACGATTTTGATAAAAATTAGAGAATTCTTCCAAAATGTCATCATCTTTATGCAAAGATACATTAGAAGAAGACACGATGGAATAAATTTTCGTACGTTCTTTTTTAACTTTAAGGTAATTAGCAAGAACATTACCTGCTTTATTTTGCGAAGAATAAAATTTGGCACTAGATTTAAGTAACAGCAAATTGGCGGAATTTGTAGAAAGTTTATTAAAGGAAAGTTTTGCAGAAATAAGTTGAGTTAGAACAGAAGAAGATTTGGAGGAAAAATATGAATGCTCAAGACGTTTAATTTGAGACGTCAGAGAAGAAATAGAATTAGAAACCAGACGACGTTTCTTGGCAACGTATGAAATAATGAATCCCTAGAAGCAGCCTTAAAAGGGTCCCAGAGTAAATGAGGAGAAGTGTGAGGAGATTCATTTTCAGTAAAAAAGCGGGAGGCAAAATCAGGGAAAGCAGTAGTGAAGGAAGGGTCCCAAAGAAGAGAATTATTAAATCTCCAACGTCGTGTACCCGTAACAGGAGGGAGTAAATCAAGACCTAGGGAGACAGGAGCATGGTCGGAAATTAAAATAGATCCAATGTCTGAGTGAGTAATGTGTTGAGTCAAAGCTTTAGAAATAAAAAGGTAGTCAATTCTAGATTGAGAGGAGTGAACGGGAGAGAAAAAAGTGTATTCTTGTAAAGTAGGGTTACAAAGCCTCCATGAGTCAACCAGAGCTCGTTGAGAAATAGTGTTTGTAAATTGAGTGTGTGAGTGAGAAGGAGAAAAACGCGAGGAAGATTTCCTGTCAAGAAACTGGTCCATAACCATGTTGCAATCCCCACCAAGAATAAAATAATCATCCGTATACTGCATGGAGGAGGAGAGAATTTGGGGCCAGAATAACTTATCAGGAGCATTGGGAGCATAAACATTGAAAATAGTAAGAGGTATTTTATCAACCAATAAAGATACAATCACCCACCGACCCTCAGTATCCGAATGTTGGGAAATCAATTGAACATTCAAACGTTTATGGCATAAAACTGCAACCCCATTACGTTTACCCGAACCAGGGGAAGCAAAAACATGGCCCACCCAATTACGGGGCCGTTTAGGAATTTCAACATCTTTGACATGAATTTCTTGTAACAGAGCTATATCAGCTTTCAAATGAGCTAAATGGGATAGAACACGTTGTCTCTTAATAGGAGACCCCAAACCTCTAACGTTCCATGTAATTACATTTATCGACATTTAAAGTAAATAAGAAACATATGCAAAATGCAAGAACAATGAAATAAGAACATGAGCATATAATAACAAATTAACCACAATAAGTGAAGATAATAGAAGTAAAAGGAAATAGGAAAAGATGGTGAAAGGAAGAAAAGAAAAAACTGAGGAGATAAGTTAGAAAATACTGCAAAGGAAGGAAAGAGAGAAGAGAGGAAGACTGAAGAAAAAGAAAGGAAAGAGAGGAAGGAGAGAGAAGAAAAATACAGAAGAACAGACAGAGAAGAAGAAAATACAGAAAGAGAAAATAGAACATACGTAGAGGAAAAATAATGTAACAAAAAACATACCAGAAGAAAACGGAGAGAACAGGGGTGGTGGAACCACATAAGGGAGACGAAACGCTGAACTGGGAACTCCAAAGTGGGACCATGAGGAAACGAACAACGGCCAGGATAAACAGGTGAGGTAAAAATGGAGAAGGGACCACAACACATCACAAAAAATGAGAAATATGAGGAAAAAGAACAAGTTAAGCATTGAAACGCATACTGCAAGGGAAGACAAGAAAAATCAACAAACGAATAAAAGATAAGTCCTCACACCGTACAACAGAGAGAGAGAAACAGTGATAAAAGATGACAAAAATTTGTAGTGAAGAAAGAGTAAGTCTTCATGGTCGAGGAACTTCCATAGATTCGCCATTGCAGTTGTCCAAACATTTCTGAAGAGGAGCAGGGTCTTCGTAAGTAGTAGTCTTATTATTGTAAGTCACTCGAAAAAGGCAAGGATGGAACAGGCCATATCGAGCATTCAAACTGCGTAGAGCAGGTCTCAGGTCCAAAAACTTTTTACGACGATCTGCAGTGACTTTAGCATAATCTTGGGCAAAAAAGAGAGTAGAACCATTCCATATTAGTTTCCCACGTTGTTTCGCAGCATGTAGGACTTTGAGTAACTCTGTGTATTCCAAAAAATAAAGAATAACCCCTCTGGGCTTCGAAGAGGCGGAAGGTGACGTAGAAGCTGAACCAAGACGATGAGCGCGCTAAATATTCAAAGGAGGAGTATCAGGAAGACCCAAAAGGGTTGGTAGGAAAGACTGAAAAAAGGATATTGGGTTCGGACCTTCAAGACCTTCAACCAAACCATAAATACGCAGGTTGTTGCGTCTATTTCGGTTTTCCAATTGCTCAATCTGCTGTTTAAGATGAGATATCTCCTTAGACATGAGAGGGACCTGAGTAACCAGTCCTTGAACTGAGTCCATACGATGTTCCAAATCCCCAACTCGTTGTTCAGTAAGGGACCATGAGGACTCCAAATTTTGTAGGCGGGTATTCGTCTCTTCCATATGCGGCTTAAGGGCACGAATTTCCTCCAGAAGGAGCTCCATCGATATTGAGGAGGAGGAAGGAGTGGGAGATGGCGGGTTAACTTTCACTCTTTTGCCCGGTGTAGTCGGTGACGTCGAGAGTGCTTTAGTATTTGATTTCGAGCTGGTACGAGAACTAGAAGAGGATGTGGAACCCTTAGACACAGAGGAAGCAGTGTTAGAATCATCCACAGTCTCTTGAAGAACAGTAAACGGATTAAAATCCTCCAATCCAGCTTGTTTAGAGGAAAGAGACGAGCCTCGAGGATTGCGAGACGCAGCCATGAAGAGACGTACAAAAATAAGTGCGTCAGAAAAATTATGAGGAGAATCTCATAATTGTGGGTAACAATGAAAAAATGAGTCAGTCAGCAGAGAGCAAATAAAGATTCAATGAGCAGAAATAAAGGTCAAAATCACCCAATATAAGAGGAAAAGAGTCATAAATGCAGAGAAAAATGTTTCCTGAGGGAGAGAAGCATCATACACAGACTGGAGCGAAAATTCGCGTTAACGCCGAAAACAAAATGGCGGCCGCGACGTTACGTGAAAAGGAAAAAACAAATTGAAGAAAAAAAGGTCGTGGAAATCACCATGAGAGCAGAAATTCGCTGCAATGGAAGCAGCTCAGGTTCCGACGTCCGGGAAGGAGAAATTCATGGTCCGGAGTGAAGAAATAAGACCTGGAACCGTGCCGAAACCTCACGTCTCGGCGGAGCCCCCAAGGACAGCGGCCATCTCCGACGGCTCCAAAGCCACGCCCCCTTGCTCAAATACTGTTGATTGGGGACACATAGTGATGGAATGGGGTCCATTGGGTGGGAGTCTGCAACCCCTTCCCCTCCAACTTCTAGTTGGTTTCTTAGATAGTGAAACAGGCACTCTGCACTATCAGGGTTAAGGGCAGTTTCGAACCTAGAGAGCGGGGGAGCAGGGAGAGCAGGGAGAGCCACAGGGTGGGGGGTATTGTGTTTTTTTTTCTTGTGTTTTTTTTTATTTTGTCAAAGATTCACATACAGCGAGGCTAGGCATGGGAAATACAGTGACTGGGAAGCTGGTGTCAAGAGCGTAGTAGATAGCATAGTAGATAGCAAACAATTCTCTTGGGTAATGGCTGGTGTTAAATGGGACACAGCTGGGAACCCCCTCTCAGTACGGATACTGCATAACCTCATGGACGTCAAAAGTGTAACTTTTCAGTGAATTTCAAATGTTTTTTAAATATTAAACTACTATTCTGCTATTTGTCATTAATACTGATTTTTCTAACTTTTCCACTACATAAAAGAAAATAAACTGTAAAACTGTTGTGTAATGTAATATATTTGACAAATTGCAGTGTTACTTATCAAATAATACAACCTAATTTTACATTTTGAAAACATATTTTTCTCCCTTTATTGCTGTTATCACATTCTACTTAACTTCACTATTCACAGTGATGTTAGTGTAGTATCATCATAAACAGCTGGGAAAAAAACAATTAACTAGACTGTTAAAAACACCAAATAACAAATTCTTGCAAGCACAATACAAATTAACAGAAATAACATATCCAATACTATTTCCAATTTCTATGTTCATATTTTTCCTCAAAGCCAAATACTGTGTAGAATTTTTTTTTTTTTAAATCATCCAGTATGAATTCCTTAAAGCATCTTCACATTTTCCCTCTAGGCTGAATAATGTATCTAAAATTTTTGTTTCAGAAAAATAAAAATGAGTTGGGTAATTCATAAGGCAATCTCAGTTTTATTTCCAAGTGTGTATAATTGCAGTGACTCCAAACATTATTGCATTTTAAATATACTGTATAATGTCCACATGTGGCAGTAGCTCCAGAATGGAAAACAACAGCCAGTTTTGTGAAAGTTCTTCCAGAAATAGATACTTGACTAGCAACAACATTTTTAATTTTCGTTTCTACTTTTCTTCCATTTGGTCTACAGCGTTGTAGCATAAAATTACATATTTTCCAAATCTGTGTAAGCATAATGTAGATAACATTTCTGATTGACGAGAACAGTTCATGTCTGATTTGCTTCTTTTACTAATTTAGTAAGGTACAGATTTGCACTCAGGTATTGTTAAATATAGAAACCGTTCTTTGTCAATTATAATGCTTGAAGTAAATTAACACTGTTCACATTTATGATCCCATTTGTAACTGAGTCCAAATAAACTCTCAATCTGGATTCCTTCATATTCTAATACTCCAAGCATAACCATCGAAACTCTTGTATATCTTGTTCTATGTTAGTGCTAAACATTAAAGATGCAGATATGTATCCAAGAGTTGGCGAATACCAGAAGCAATATGGATCTTACTTCTGTCAGTTCTCAATTGTTGAAATAAAGTATAAAGTGCAGAACATAGTCTTTTTTCCTGACTTTCCATAATTTCACCATAAAGATCTTCTAGATAAAATATATAGGGCCATATGTATGTCATTTCTATTTACGATTCCTAAATACCGAATTTTACCAATTCGGTATTTAAGAATCGGTAAATAGAATGTAGGAAAAGAATCGGTAAATTTAACAGATTCGGTAATATTCGTTATTACCGATTCTGTATTTACCGAATCGGTAATATGGAATACTTTCCTATTCATTCCTATGGGCCTGGAAGCCCATAGGAATGAATGGGAAGCCATTCACTATTACTGATTCAGTAAATACCAAATCGGTAATAGGGGGAGCATATTCAAACGTGGCAGGGTGTCACATTGACACCCTGTTGTACCCCTGAATCATGCATGTGTGCACATGTGGCGCACAGTATGTATGTCTGCTTTTTTAAAGGTATTCGGTATTTACCACCAACTTGTAGGTGGTGGTAAATAACAATTCCTGAAAGCAAAAATGCACTCACTTGAGTGCTCCATACATAGGATTTAAGGATTCGGTAATTTACTGATTCCTTCAATTAAGGAATCAGTATTTTACCGATTCCTTAAAATAACAAATCAGTAAATTACCAAATCCTTAAATCCAGCCTCCTATATCGCAAAGGGCTAAATACCGGTCGGTAACGGGAGATTTACAGATTTTCGGCCGTTACCGACGGGTATTTAGCTACGTACATATGGCCCATAATGTTTAGAATAACATTACCATAGCAGTTGACACCAGAAGCATTTTCTAATTAGTATCCCACAACATCATCACTTGTTTGTATTTTCTGTTTCTTTACATCTTTTCTTTTCTCTTGAATTTTTTTCTGCTTTTGGACCACACTTGATACATTAACATGTTTGCGTTTTAAACACAGAACAGGTTTTTCATAAATAGGATATTCACCTAAAGTTGGTGCATCAAGTCTTCTTAAACAGTTATATTCTCTTACACAATTTACATCAGCACTAACCTTGTTTTCATCGAAATCAATTACATATAAACCAGACAATGTTCTAACTCGAAATAATGCAACATATGCCATTCCCTCTTTAAATGCAGTTCTTCCAACATTTACTAAAGCATTATCTACACTTAAACCTTGAGAGTTATGAATGGTTATTGCATATGCTAAACAGAAAGGAAACTGTTTTCTACAAACATAGAAGTATTTTACCAGCAAAAAAAGTACAGAACAACGCCCAATCTGTTTTACCTCTGTAACCTGATCAAATTTAATTTTCAAGAATTCAATTGCATTTCTGTTTTGATATTTTACAAATTCAACAACTTTCTCCATTGCTCCATTCACTAAACCTTCTTCAATATTCAAATTACGCCTCAAAATTACCCAACAGTTTATTTATACATCTACATTTTTTTCTAAGTCAGCAGTTTTTGATAGACTTTTCCAAAGAATCCAATTTAGTCTGTAGTTTATTTGAAAGAAGAATTGTTAATCCTTGATTTTCGATTTTATCAAAAGCTTCAATGTAAACTGTTTCTTGATTTTCCAATTTCAGAAGCTCTTGATTAAATGTAGAACACTCTTGCACTGTAGGCATTAAGCAAACTATAGACTTTATTCTGCAATTTTCTTGTACATTACTACTGCTGGTGTGTTTTCAGTTGTAAAAAAGTTCTGTAGTAGACGACTTTGTAAAGCTTGTTTACAATGTTTGCTTAGAACACCAATTCTTACATCTTTCAGAATACTACCATAATCTTCATCACTTGCTTGTCGCATATTGTGAGTGAGTTCTTTGTATTAAAAATTTAACCAGAGATTCACATTTCCAATACTTCCCAAAGATTTCCTAGTGTCTTCATGTAGAAGAGTTTTAAAGACTGGTTCTCCTTTTACAGGAGTTAGTTGTAGCAGATCTCCAAATGCAATTAAATGTCTTCCTCCAAAGAGAACGTCGTAATCTGTTTTTAATACCTGTTGCATTCTTAAATGTATGAAAGCAAGCATTAAGTTTGAGACCATGCTCGCCTTATCAATAATTGAAAAGTTTCATCTTCTTCAGTACTCTTGACACTTCATAAGAAGCTTCTCTAGACAACTTCTGATATTCTGATTTATTATCATGCTCAACCGGTAACATCAGTAATCTATACAAAGTAATTCCGTTAACATGGGGGGCGCTAGAGAGCGCACTGCGGAATGGCTGCCTCGTGAGACAGCTCCGCCGGCCGGAGACAACTAACGGGGAACAAATAGCGTACAGCTGGTGATACCACTACTAAAAACACCTGTAGTGCACCCGGAGAGTGTGGAGAACATACTGGCGCACTCATATAGATGAACGGACTGCTGGTGAACCAGAAATCGGCCCTTGAGACCGGAGTGCTGCAGATTGCATTCGGCCAAGATGGCGGCCCCGTGTAATCAATAGGAGGAGACATCGGCCGAAGAACTACAAAGAAGGACGGCGCAAGCAAATATTGGGTAACACTGGCGGGATACGCAACCTGTGACTGTGTAGCGGCATAACGTGAGGCATCGCATAATTAATTGGCGGGGGCTGTGTAGTATCGATACAGCGCACGACCCTGGAAGCTGCGCTGCTTCTGTCAAATAGACGAGACCCCAGTGCTGCCGCGGCGTTACTCCCCATCTGCTGCCATGCATGCTATGGAGAAAAGTGATTAAATACCTTCCCTCGGCTGGTGACACACATTCCTTGTGCTGAAGCCGCGCTGAGATGGCGCGCGGACTGGCGGCACGAGATGGCGGCGCCCGCAGTGTAGAAAGGTGCGGAGGACACAGGACGACTGGTGACGGGCAGCGGAGTGCCGCTGTGAGGACGTCCAGCAGAGAGAACCTGCGGGAGGCGTCTCGGCTTACGGAGGGCGAGACCCAGCTGCGGGGGGACTGGCAGTTATTGGGTGGAGGCATCGGGGCCGGCAGCGCTCATAAGCGGCGTGAAACAGTGAAGTGGGGCAGCAGAGGGAAAACACAATGGAGGCGATGGTGCACAGAACCTAAACGGCACTCCTAAAATATTGGCACCCCGCGTGAGACAAAACCGGGCTGACCAGCAGGGCATGGAGCTGCGCCCCTGAGAGCCTTACCATCACATCTCCTAACAGAATACCTTCCAATTGCATACCATTGTTATATCTGGCTGACTGGTACTGTGCTGCAATACATACAGCTATATATACAACGTTCTCTCTGCAAGGCACCGCGGCTCCCGCAGACAACTAGACTAGAAGTGCGCTACTGAAGGTAGATAAGCGCGAAGTGTTTAGCAGCGGCCCTCGCAAGCGCCCTAACGTACAGAACTTGGAGATCGCTGTTATATCTTTGTCAGGCATCATGGGTAAACCAGAAAAGGTGCAATCCAAACTGCCCTTTGACAATAAAAAAACTACAAAAGGGGCTACGGCGCCAACAGACGCTGGCATGGACACTGATGCCGAGGCGCAAAATACCATGGAAACGACACTGAGAGCCATCCACAAAAGCTTGCAAGATGTGCATAGTAAATTAGATTCCATCACACAGAGAGTCGATAACATGGCTGCGAAACTCGACAAGCATGGAGAGCGGCTAGAGGAAGCCGAAACAAGGATATCGGCTGTAGAAGATGAGTCCCACACGACGACACAGAAGTGCGCCGAGATGGACAGAGTATTGGAAGTCATTAAAAATAAGTCCGAGGAGTTGGAGGCGAGATCCTGCCGCAATAACATACGCATAGCGGGGGTCCCTGAATCAACCAACACTGGGAAGATAGAGACGTATGTGGAGGACTTACTGAAAACGATATTTGGAACTGATCAACTATCCACGGTGTTTATTGTCGAGCGCGCACACAGAACGCTAGCGCCAAGACCGAAACCAGGAGCCCCTCCACGCCCAATAGTGGCACGACTACTCAACTATAGGGATAGGGACGTGCTGCTGAAACTGGCAAGGGAGAAACAAGAAATCGAACATCAAGGTAACAAGCTACAATTCTACCCAGACTTCACCGTCAATGTACAGATGGCGCGGAAAGAATACGCGTCGGCGAAACAGAAACTGAGCAAGATGGAGATCACCTATGCTATGCTCTACCCAGCTAGGTTGAAAATAACTAAAGATGGTAAATCAGTGATATGCCAAACCCCCAAGGAAGCAAATGACTATATCAAACGATTGGGACATCGTCAAAGGGAACAAAGGCGTCAGGAGCGTAATCATGACTCTGACTGAGTGCACGGAAACAGCAAATCTCGAGCTATATTGGAGTCGACCCTGCCCATGACCTGAAATACACGGAATGCGGAAATACATTTTATGTCCTATGTGATAAAAGGAATAAACTGTTGAGTGTAGACTTCAATTGCAGACATCTCACTGGTGCGAAGAAAGACAGGCTCTCATAAATGGGCGCAGCGGAGGCTGTGCAAATTATTACTGGTCTACTTATTGTTGCGACGCTGGCGACAATTACTACTGTGCTGGGCTGGTGCTATATCACACTGTGCCCGGAAGATTCGGGGAAAGGCGGTGAAGAGCGGTAACGTACTGTACCCATTCCTGTGCACGCGGGTGTTTATACAATGTATGGGACATGCAGAGGGTGAGGGGTACCATGATTAATCACCCTAAAAGGGTCAATGGCCGCCTTTCAGAACTGTCTGACATTAAGTGGGAAATGCTATGCGCTACTGCTGTGGCCACGCATGGGTGCTAGACTTCACTAATTATGCACACAGGTATGCCTGCACTACACACGGTACTCTGGCCACATCCACTATGCTGGATGCAGTCGTGTGACCCAAGCAGACCCCCACATAGGGTGTCCCCCTACGATGGAACTGTTTTGTTAGTTGTTAAACCTAGGGTATGTCTTTGGCATGATTGGTGTGCTGAAGTGGGTGGGGGGAGGTGGGGTGTGGTTGGGGAAAGTTGGTTTGTAGAACTGTATTTGAGAAACACTGCTAAAATTCATGTGAGTTGTGTACCGGTTCGTCCGATGCATTAGCTGCAGATTTCACACATCACATCCCTTAAAGCTGTTGTCATCTGGCAAATGTTAGTATTAGAGTTAAGACATGATAGGGGACAAACACACCAGTAACTTAAAACTGTTAACATGGAACTTACGTGGCTTGAACAACCCCAAGAAAATTAGGCAAATACTAGCATACCTGACACGATTGCACATTGACATAGCCTATCTTCAAGAGACGCACATTGATCCGAATGAACAGACGCGCATTGGTATTAGGTGGGCGGAAGCATCATATAGTGCGGCCTACTCCTCATATTCCAGGGGGGTACTCATATTGATACGGCGTGGGTTGAATTTCAAAATGGAGCAAGTGCATACAGACAAGGAAGGGAGATATGTAATTGTCACAGGCACCTCTAGGGGACACAGACTCCACCTACTGAACATATACGCCCCTAACATAGACGACCCTCAATTTTTCAGAACTATATGGACGAAACTGTCTGAACTACCAGATATCCCGGTACTTTGGGGAGGAGACTTTAACATGGCTTTAAACAACGATATTGACAGATCGGAGGCATCGACAGAGACACACAAAAAAGCGTTGCAAACACTACATGACATAATGATAGATAGACACCTAGTGGACTTATGGAGAATACAACACCCAGACAAACGTGAGGCTACACACACGACAGCGGCCTACAGCAGTTGGTCACGGATAGATTACTGGATTGGGTCACCAGAGGTATCACAATGGATGGTGGAAGTAAACCATCTTCCAAGGACACTGTCTGACCACAACCCGGTGCTGCTCACACTTAGGATGCCTAACTATATACCCCCCCCCTTCAGTTGGCGATTCAACTAAAAAGCCCCACAAGACCCGTGCTACAGTGACACAATCAGTAAAGCAATAATGGATTATTTTGAACTGAATGTGGCCACCACGGACGATCCGGGAATCCTGTGGGAGGCCTTTAAGGCCACTATTAGAGGGGTCTGTATTAGCACAAATGCAGGAATATTGAAAGATCTAAGACAGCAATTGGAGAAAAGAGAAGCTGACATCAGGAGACTTGAATTGGAATATGCTGAGTCACAAGACCCAGACATCTTGGGTAAAATTAGACTTGAACTGACAGAATATCAAAAAAATGCAGAAGCGGAACTAATGTATGTGCACAAACGGAAGTTGGCAAGGAGTTATGGGGAGGCGGGAAGACCTGGGGCTACATGGCAGCTAAAATTTGTGTACACAAGCCGCCGCAAGTTGTAGAGGCAGTGGGAGAATAAGATGGGGTGTTGAAACATGACACGAACGGCATATTGGAGGCATTCCGGCATATGTTCGGAAGGCTATACGAAGCTAACAAGACCGCCTCGGCGGAAGAAATAGCGCAATACTGTGACACGGTTGCACTGGCTTGGCTGTTGGATGCTCAAAGGCAATACCTTTCCCAACCAATCACAGTAGAGGAGGTAGCGGAGATAATAAAGGCGCTACCAAATGGTAAAGCACCCGGCCCGGACGGGTTCACGGGGGAATTTTACAAAGCATTTGTGGACTTGCTGGACCCCCCTGTGGTGGCTATGTTGGGCCATGCACACGAAAAGGGCACACTGCCGGCCTCCATGCGGGAGGCTATGATTATAGCGCTGTTGAAGCCAGACAAGGACCCGGCGAAGTGCGACTCGTACAGGCCACTATCGCTTATCAATGTTGACACCAAAATACTTTCTAAGCTCCTAGCGACAAGACTGCACATTTTAATGACGATACTAGTCCTCCCAGACCAATCAGGCTTTATCCCCACTAGATCGACCTCCCACAACACGAGAACCCTGTTCGCACAGTCTCACTATTTAACCCCAGAGACGAAAACGGCAGCGGTACTATTAGACGCTGCAAAAGCATTCAACACCATTGCCTGGGTATATCTGCGCGCGATACTAAGTAGAATGGGTTTCCCACCAATGTTCATGCAATGGGTTGCACTCCTCTATAACAAACCTGTAGCATGTATTAGAGTTAACAAATATGTTTCGGACCCCATAGATAAAGAATGGGGCACACAGCAAGGATGCCCACTCTCCCCCCTCTTATTTGCCATTGCAATAGAGCCGCTAGCGTGCTAAATTAGACAGAAATATCATCACTCGGCATTACAGTTCCCTCAACGGCCACTTCACATTACCCTCTACGCGGACGATGTGCTGCTGTATGTACGGGATCCGAAGGAGAATTTGAACCCGCTCTTAAGGGAATTTGTTAAATTTGGATACCACTCTGGGCTTAATGTTAATTGGTCAAAATCCACGATACTACCCCTCACTGATAGTACTCTACCCATCCCACTAGATTACCCCTTGGACTGGCAAACGGACCCAGTAAGATATTTGGGAGTGTGGTTCCACAGAGACCCTGAAGAGGTGATCCGCACGAACTATGGCAGAGTATTAGCGGGACTGGAACAGAAAATTGACCGGTGGATACAATTGCCATTATCGATGGCGGATAGGATAGCAATAGTTAAAATGGTGCTACTACCAAGACTACTTTATCTATTTAATAATATCCCGATAAAACCACCGAAGCCTGTATTTCAGCGCGATAAAATCAGCTACTCTAAAATTGATATGGGCAGGAAAGACGGCTAGAATAGACCTCCACACTCTGACACTACCGTATGCAAAAGGGGGATTTAAAGTCCCAGATTTTCTACTGTACTACCTTTGTGCGCAGGCGCAATATGCACATTTTTGGTATCACCCCATCCCATTCCTCACACATGTAGCGGTGGAAGAAGGTGACGCCCTCCCTGTACCACTAGTTGCAGTTCTGACGCATGTGCTGCCACCATTGCACAAAAAAGATATTAATACAGTGGATGCTACATCGGCAGCGTGGCAGATCATAGCAAAAAAAGTAGACAAACAGCCGCTTTACACACCAGAATTGCCACTGCACCATCACCCGGCGCTATCGGTTACACAAGAGAGAGTGGGAATGGAACTACTTAAAGAAGTGGGGTTTGAAACACCAGGGGATTTATAACATGAGGGTACAGTTAAAAAGTTAGAAGACCTGGCATATATACAGAATCAATCCTTGCTATTTACATTTATGTACTATAGACTACAGTGTGCACCGAAGGCACACCTACCACCTACCCAGCAGAACCTGACATTCTACTGACACTGCAAATGCTCATCACGTCACCTAACCCGAGACACCTCGTGTCTAAGCTGTACGCTGCGCTGCAATCTGAATTAGGGGACACTGCGGGTAAAGCGATCCAGAAATGGAATCTGTGCCTAGAAGCACCGCTGACTGATGAGGAATGGAATGCAGCAGGAACGATTACTGAAATACTACCACCAAACGGGAACTTAAGGCTCATACATATTAGATATCTACATCACACCTACCACACGCCCCAACGTCTACACAAATTCGGCCTGCGGGAGGACTCTAGGTGCCAACGATGTGGGATGGAAAATGCGGATTTTATACATATGGCATGGTATTGCAAAGTGGTAGCTCAATATTGGGCAGTGGTAACGGAAATGCTGGGTAAGATGGTAGGAACGGAGATACAATGTACTATAAGATCGTGCCTTCTAAGTCTACTACAAAATGTTAAAGCGGGAAAACGCAAATTTTGTGTACTGGCACTACTACTGGCCAAACGTAACATAGCAATATGTTGGAGTGGTAAGAAGACGCCACAAATAAAACAATGGGTAAGTGATATGGTATATTGCAAGGACACTATCAAACTGTATGAGGAAGAGCTTCCACTACGAGCACGACCTAAGGACTATTGGCATTATCTAGTGGATTATCTATCAGGATTGGACGAACAGTTGGAATAACATTGCGGTAAATTGTTTTAGATGTGACATAATATATATGTAGTGAAGGGTGCCCTAATGGATATTTAGTGTTGAAATGCAGTTCTGTTGTATGGGGCGGATAAGCCTCAATGTTGGACATTGTATGTCCTATGTTGATTTCTTTTGAAATGCCAATAAAAAGAAATTAAAAAAAAGTTTAAAAAAAGTAATTCCTTTAACATTGTGCGCAGCTAATCCAGTTGGAGCTGTTACCACACAAGATAAATGTGAAGCAGTAGTTTTTTGAAGTACCTGGTCAAAACTTTAATTAAAAAACTTTTACTGTTCCAGCTTGACCACTGATGTACATCAGAATAGGTTTAAATGATGAAAATACACATTCTTTTTTTTCATGTAACAAACCATGTTCTATCTGTTCTCTCACTTGTACATATATTTCTTTCTGTTCAATATTTACTTGTTCTTCTAACTTTTCTAATGTAGAATTCTTCTCTTGTGCTTGTTGCACTGCAATTTCGACTTCATGCATAGGAACCACAGCTTCATTTTCTACTTTTGGTTGTCCAAGTGGATCTTGACTACATGGACCAGAACTTTGACTATCTCAATAACTTCCACTAGCAACTTCAGCTGTAATAGTCTTTTCCTGTTCAACTTCATCAGTCAACATTTTTAAATATGTAGGGAAAATTGAACATGCAATGCTATCTTTACATGCATTAAAAGAATCTTCGTAGCAGTCGGAATCTCCAAGTAATTCACTTTCGATACCCCATGGTTTGAAGAGTTGGAGAAGTGCTAAATAGTAAAATTCTCGCTTACCTGGAGTTTCACAACTGAGTTTCTTGTGGTTGATAAGGTTACCTTTTGTATGTTTTACTAAACATCAATGAGATCCAACTACTGCATATTTTCCTTCTTTTAAATTCTGTTTAACATTTCTTTTAAAGCTGTAATGTTGAAGTACTTCATACAGACATAGCTGTTCCAGATGTCGACTCCTTTTAGGACAGTATGTATCCAACATATTAGTCTTAAGAATTTCTGTACTGTCTGGTTCATTTACTGCTAAGTATTTAATTTCTTCTAATGATTTCAACACTCTATTTCGTGAGCAGGCAAGACCTAAACTTACCCAAATGATCCCTCGTGATTTTGAATATAAACTTGAAGAGCACAAGCGGTCTGAACATTCATAGGATCCAATTTCTCTGTGGGAAAGCATTTTCAAAGTAAAGCTGTACAATTTTTTGCTAAGGCTCTTCACTTGTGCAATTTCTTCCCACATTTGTTTCATCTCTGTTTTTTCTAATTTTGTTATATACGATGTAATGTAGCGTGCAACAGCAATTGAGTTGTCTGCAACATAATGATGTCCATGTTTGCATTCCACATTTTTAAAATAACTGGATTGTGGTCATTAATATACTTTGACACTTCTGTTCTTTTTAAGTTGTAGGTATTCTTTGGAGATTTGCTAGATATTGTGTGCCTTACAGAAGAAAAAAATTATTTACTCTTCCTTTAGAAATTACTGGATGTGGAAATCCAAACCGATACTTGGTATAACATTTTCCTTTAGACTTGTATTTTCGCCGGCAGTACTTTCCACAACAGTGACTTTGGAAACGTAAAACTTGCTGTCTCAAGCTTCTATCTCCTCCTTCTATTGGAATCTCACATGTCACATACTGTTCAATGAAAGACAATACTATTTCATATGAATCAGTTCCATAATTTAGGTGCATCCTTGATCCATAATAGCATATGTATATGAGGAGCACCTCTCGCTTGGTTCTCCTTTCTCCAAAAGAATTCAGTAACTTCACCAAGAGGTGGATTCTTTTGATTGCAGATAAAATACATGGATCACTGAAATATTATCGACGGTCACATTATCGACTACCAATAATATCGTTGAATAATTATCGACTACAAAAATATCGACTTTGTATACTTATTACACAAAATACAAAAATATCGACTACAAAATATCGAGTACTTAGAATATCGAGTACATAAATATCGTCTTATTAAATATCGACTACTAATATATCGTTGTTCATGAAATTACACCTAACACTACCAAAATATCGACTACTAAAATATAGAGTACAAAAATATCGTTTCTAAACAAATATCGAGTTATATTTTGTACCCTTTCATGTCTAAAATACCATATTACTCGTCTATAAAAGTCATTGTTCTATACAAAAAACATTTTACATATAATACCTGTTACTTTTATAACATTACTATTTATCATCATTTCCTATACATTATATTAAATTTGTTATATCATTTGAAAAAGATTCTTTACATGTAACTCAAATTTTCATAATATTTTTAAACTTACACATCTATTTTATTTAACAACTAACCTGCTTTAATGCGGAAACCACCACATACCACCATTCTCACATCACCAAACACACCAATTAACTTAAAAAAAAATCAAACTAGCCTATACAATTCTTGCTTTCATCCTACAACCAATCAAATTCAAGCACACAAAATACACATACTATAAAAGGGATAAATCCATTCTACCATTTGCTGCTGCTAACTCTATAGAAAGAAGATGCCAACACTATGAAGATTTTGTTCCTGAACAAACATCTTTAAAGATCCAGCTCACTAGCTAATCATTCAAGTAAGTTACATTGCATTATTTAAAAATCTAAATTAGTAGTCTACTATTTTACTTATATCTCCTAACTCTTCCACTTATGTCATTTTTATCTCCTCCTACTTTTCTGATAGAAACTACTAAAAACAAAATCCTAATACCTGCTCCTATTTCTTCCCCTGCAAAATAAGATAGTAAGTATATATTAATGCTCTGTTCTACAACAACAGCTGTTTTTAAACACTATTTCACAAGATTCATACTTAACTTAAAACATTTTATTCACAGATATTCAGCGATTTTCCTATTTCAACACTACAAATGTATAGAACTACACTAATTAAACATGTAAGTATATATGTTTTTGTTATTAAACAACCAAATTTAAAAATGCTAGTTTCTAAAGCACATATCTTGCATATTACATCTTCCCTACAGATCCAATAAAAACATCCTACATCAACTATACCAAAAGACAAGACTACCCTTGTAAAAAATGTAAGTATACATCAATTAGTCTAAAACTTCAGAAAAAAAACAAGAACTATGTTCTTAACACCATGTTATGTATTTTATATTTCCTCTACAGATATTGTGAATACATCATACATCTATTCTACCTACAGCAAAGAAAAGTACATATTTAGAAGTTAGTATACTTTTAAATATTTCCAATTTCCCAACGGTAAAAAATAAAATTTATAATATGTGACATGTATTTATTCTATCTTCTCTACAGATCTAAACTTGACTACCTTGATGTACTCCACCAAATACTACAACTCAACTATTTAAACAAGTAAGTATATGTAATGTTCACATCAAATGTAGTACTAAGCAAATTAAAAAACTGCTTTCTCCTAGGAAAAACGTGTGTTATGTATAAACATTAACTTAGCATTTCTATATTTTCATACCAACAGAATATAAAGAAATACATACAAGAAAGTCCTTCAAAATACAGTTCTGCATTTGTGATTACTACTTTTAGTAAACGTAAGTATAAATACAACATTAATTATGTTTGCACCACTAAGTGAAATATATGTTATTTGATTTTGTTTCTTTGTACTCTTTCCTAGAACAAGTAAAACAAAATGACAGAAGGTGCAGAATTTGTAATGTCACAGAAAAATAAATTACTGTTATGTTATATGGGTTATGTTTATAGTCAGGAAAGACAAAGTGGTAGAAAAGTTTTCTGGAAATGTACAAAATATTACTCTAACAAATGTTATGGAAGGGCTACTACAGAGGAAACTAATGTGCTATTTACCAGGGAACACAATCATCCCCCCAATGTCACAGAAATTGAAATAAGAGATGCTTTAGAAAGTATAAAGACTGCTAGCACACAAAGTGATAGACCAACAACACAAATCCTTAAAGAGGAACTGTTAAAAGTCCCAGCCCATGCTTCAGGTCAACTACCCTCTATTGACTCACTAAAACGCACAATAGCATACACTAAAAGACGCACTTCCACAACTCCACCCAACCCTACTACTTTTGAGGAAATTATTATTTCACCAGAAATGTCCATCACACACAATAAAGACAAATTTATCCTGTTTGACAATGAAAGCAGTACAAACAGAATCATAATGTTTGCAACTGCAAGTAATTTAAGAAAAATCCAACAGTGTCCCCAATGGATGATGGATGGAACATTTAAACCATGCCCAAAACCATTTTATCAACTATATTCCATCCACGGGTTATATCATAACTATAACATCCCTTTCATTTACTGTTTGCTACCAAACAAACAGCAAAACACTTACACAGAAATATTAAATGTTCTCAAAAATGAAATGAATAATTATTTTCCAGAAAAAATAATTATTGATTTCGAATTAGCTATGATTAATAGCATTTTGAAAATATTTCCCCACACAGCAATCCAGGGTTGTTACTATCATTTCAATCAGAGCATATGGAGACATCCCCAAAAATCAACATTAAGTATTTTGTACTCAACAGATAGCACCTTTGCCTATCAAATTAAAAAATTGATAGCACTGGCCTACATTCCTGTTACCGATGTAGCGGAACACTATAATTTATTAATTGACAGCACATATTACAAGAGAAATGAAGATAAACTAACCCCATTACTGGATTATTTCGAAGATACTTGGGTGGGAAGGTTGCACAGATCTGGACATCGACGCCAACCCAAATTCCAAATCCCTTGGTGGAATGTCTATCTTAGTACTTTAAACCAAGAGGCAAAAACCAACAACAGTGTAGAAGGGTGGCATAATGCTTTCCAAGCTACGACAAGCAGAACCAGACCCACATTCCATAACCTACTACAAGCTTTGATAAAAGAACAAAGCTATCAAGAACTAAGAATGGAACAATCAGTGACCCAAATTGGTCCAAAACTAAGTAAACAAACTAAACAAATGTTCTGACAACTGCAAAGTCAAGTCACACTATACCCTACAACTAGAGGATTAGAATATCTGTCAATAATAGCTAAAACCCTACTATAAAAATGTCTACAAAATATACTAATATCTTCTTACAATAATGGTACATATAACAATCATAAACATTTCAAAACAATTATAAATAATACATATTTGTTTTACTAACTTATCAAAATGTTGGACATTATTTCTGAACAAATATGCAATATTTATAATTACATCACACATACACATTACATAAAGATCGACATTTCCCACCCAATAAATAAAAATATAAAATTACTTACAATTTTTGTAGATGACAGAGACGTAATGAAGCAAAATACAATCCATACAATCCATTACAAAGTAAGAGAAATCCAATATGGGAAACCATCAAAAACCCGAAAAAAATGTTAAAATAAAATAAACGATCCAGGAAATCCCGAAAACAGTAGTGTGGACACTTTATTATTTAAAGTGATATACACACAACTTAAAAAAAACCTTGACGCATACCAATGTATCAATCCAATACGAAACCCTCAAAAAACCCGAAAAAAGGTAAAAATTAATAAAATCAGCTCCTTGCAATCACGAAAAATAGGAGATACACGTAAAAATATAACCATAATAAGTCATACATTAGTATCTCCAAAAAAAAAACACGCTTCCTTCCATGTAGTTTTCATGCGAGGAACCGGAACCTGTAAAAAAACATACATAACGAAACCCACCCACAAATAGCCTATAACATTTGTAAATACACTCACAATTAACATTAAGCATGTAAGAAGACATTTCTTAACAATTCAAATAACACTAGAACTAAAACATACACGACGCATCTATAACGACGACATTACACCTAAACGCTACATAAACAAATCATACATACACTCAAAAACACTACACAGTTCGAGTATACCCTCACACATTACCACTCAGTCATAAATAGTATATTAAATTTACCTTACCTCTCTCCACACGAAGCAACACCCAACCGCGAGCTTCTCCAGTCCTGAATAAGCACAATAACCTTACGCGGTAAAAAAGTAGTCCCCTTAAACCAATTTTGAGAAGGTATCATAGAAAATACAATGTTATGGTCTAAAAATATAATACATACACATTGTTATTGTAACAAATTAATACAGTAGACTCATTATAATTTAAACTGTTTAAAAAAAAATGTTTTATTTAATATTACTTAATATATAGTAATTAATATATATTAATAATATTAAATAAGTATGTAACACTTGAAGTAATATATGTAAATAATTTATTTTTGTGTACATTTATAGGAAAAATTTAGTGTTTCTTTATAACTAAACATGAATAATTGTTTTGTTAATAATTAATAAGTATAACCATTTACTATATAAATAATTGCCTTAAATAATGTATTTTTATTTCTCTGAATGTATGTATTTCTGAAAAGAAAAGATAAATGTTTAAGTTAATTAATTAATAATAATAATAATAATAATTATATTTGTTATTATTTTTATTAATTAATTATAAATTTTTAATAATAATTTCTAAGTATTATAAAAGTATATAATTGCATAAATAATCTTTTACCAATACCAGATATTATTATTATACATATTATTCCCCTTTACAGTTCTAAAGTTAACAACATAAAAAATTTATATGTATAATTTAAAAACAACATTGTCAGAAATATGTGTAAAAAAATGTCTTTATTAGTATTTCCATATCTTGAGCAAATATAATAATTGTCATGTTACTTTATACAAATGTAAATATAAAAATTAAATATTTAATAATATTAATATATGATATTAACATTATTAAATATAAATGGAAGAAACAGAAAAATAACTGGTATATTTTTTATTTCAATATAAATACTTGTAACAGAAAGTGATTGATAATAAGATTTTGTTTTGACATAAAAAATGTTGTGAAAAAATTTTGTGTCACAAATTAAAACATGTACATAAATGATAATGTGTTATTCTGCAAATACAACATTTCCAAAAATCTTTATGTTATATTTGATAGTGATTGTATTGTATTACACATGAAAAAAATAAAAAAATTGTAATAAAGTTTTGTGAAAACATCCATTTTGCATTGTCTTGTAATATAATAACACACTAAATACATTTATATGCAAATGTGCTGGACACAGACCAATTAATAATTGCTATTCCTACTGCAGTCAAAGTATTATCAGAGAAGTTGCTGGACACTGACCAATTAGTATTTACTATTCCTACTCAAGTGAAAATAATATCTTGAAAGGTGCTGAAGACTGACCATGTATAAATAAGAATAGCTACTTTAGTATAATGTTATTGAGTAAAAATTGTCAAATATTTATATATATTGTATAAATATTATAAACATATTTTTTTAGTATATTTTTTGCTGAGTAGTTCAAAAAATTATTATTAGCATAAAAAATAGCAAGTATTTGTCACTGAAAAATTTCAAATATTTGTAATATTTATATAAAAATTTCTCACACTTTATATACCCAAACAGACCCTGAACCCTAAAAATACCCCTTTACCCTAAAACTAAAAAGTGTCCATGAACTCAAAAATATACTCCTTTACCCAAGAACTGGAAACTGACCCTAAACCCTAAAAATACCCCTTTAGCCAAAAACTAACAACTGACCCTGAACCCAAAAAATTCTCCTTTATCCAAAAACTGAAAACTGGCCCTGAACCCTAAAAAATACACCTTTACCCAAAAACTGAAAACTGACCCTGAACCCTAAATATTCCCCTTTAGCCAAAAACTAAAAACTGACCCTGAACCCAAAAAAAAACCCTTTACCCAAGAACTGAAAACTGACCCTGAACCCAAAAATATACCCCTTTACCCAAAAACTGAAAACTGACCCTGACCCATTAAATATACCCCTTTACCCAAAAACTGAAAACTGACCCTGAACCTAAAAATATACCCCTTTACCCACAAACTTAAAACTGACCCTGAAGCTTAAATAAACCCCTTTACCCAAAAACTGAAAACTAACCCAGAACCTTAAATATACCCCTTTACCCACAAACTGAAAACTTACCCTGAACACTAAAAATACCCCTTTACCCTAAAACTGAAAACTGACCCTGAACCTTAAATATACCCCTTTACCCACAAACTCAAAACTGACCCAGAACCTTAAATATACCCCTTTACCCACAAACTGAAAACTTACCCTGAACACTAAAAATACCCCTTTACCCAAAAACTGAAAACTGACCCTGAACATTAATTATACCCCTTTCCCCAAAAACTGAAAACTGACCCTGAACCTTACATATACCCCTTTACCCACAAACTGAAAACTTACCCTGAACACTAAAAATACCCCTTTACCCTAAAACTGAAAACTGACCCTGAACCTTAAATATACCCCTTTACCCACAAACTCAAAACTGACCCAGAACCTTAAATATACCCCTTTACCCACAAACTGAAAACTTACCCTGAACACTAAAAATACCCCTTTACCCAAAAACTGAAAACTGACCCTGAACATTAATTATACCCCTTTCCCCAAAAACTGAAAACTGACCCTGAACCTTACATATACCCCTTTACCCACAAACTGAAAACTGACCCTGAACCCTAAAAATACCCTTTTACCCAAAAACTGAAAACTGACCCTGAACCTTAAATATACCCCTTTACCCACAAACTCAAAACTGACCCAGAACCTTAAATATACCCCTTTACCCACAAACTGAAAACTTACCCTGAACACTAAAAATACCCCTTTACCCAAAAACTGAAAACTGACCCTGAACATTAATTATACCCCTTTCCCCAAAAACTGAAAACTGACCCTGAACCTTACATATACCCCTTTACCCACAAACTGAAAACTGACCCTGAACCCTAAAAATACCCTTTTACCCAAAAACTGAAAACTGACCCTGAACCTTAAATATACCCCTTTACCCACAAACTCAAAACTGACCCAGAACTCTTAAAATACCCCTTTACCCTATAACTGAAAACTGACCCTGAAACATAAAAATACCCCTTTACCTAAATAGAGAAAAATGACCCTGAAAACAAAAATTCCACCTCTACCCAAATGTAAATATTATTATTTAATTAACTATTAATGAATTATTAACTATAAATAATAAGTTCATATATTAGCAAAGTAGCTGTAATTAATTGAATGTAATTATTTATACTATTTATTCCCAAACAAATATTTAATGATAACAAATAATTATATAAAATAATTGTATAAATAATAATTTAATTAACTAATTAATAATAATTAATTTATAATTATTTACTAATGATAAATATGTACCAAATTATATGAATTAATTAAAATTAAAATATTTACTAGTTAGCAATTAATTTATAATTTACATTTCTAAGAAACATATCATAATTAATTATTTCATTTAAATTACTTCCCACCCTTATCCCCTATTAACCCAACATCCCGCTCCTAAACATTAAGTACAATTTATACCAATAACAACGATGAAAATATTTTTGCACATTAACTGTAATTAATTTCATTTAATTATTAATGAAATTTTCACCAATTATGTAACAAACTATAACAACTTTTTTATATATAAATATTACTCTAAATAATGTAATTAACTAATTAATATTAATTATTTACCAATTAATTAGTAATACAAAATAATTTTTTTTTAATAATAATTAATTAACAAATTAAGAATATTTATTTTCCAATTAACTAATTTATAATAATTAATTACCAATTAATTACAACTTAAAATTTTATTACCAATTATATTAAATAAATAACCAAATAATATTCTTCAATTTCCAATTAAGTAATTAATATTAATTAATTACCAATTAATGACTAATTAAAAATGTATTACCAATTACATTAATTAATTAGGTAAATAATAATATTCTATTTCCAATTAACTAATTAATAATAATTACTTACCAATTAATTACTACTTAACATTTTATTTCCAATTATATTAATTAATTAACTAATTAATATTATTTATTTTCCAATTAACTAATTAATAATATTTAATTACCAATTAATTAATAATTAAAAATGTATAGAAATTTAATATAAATTAATTAGCTAATTATTATTAATTATTTCCCAATTAATTTAAATATAAAAATATTTACAAACATATATAAATTAAATATTTATTTTAAATTACTCCCCACCCTTATCCCCTATTAACCCAACATCCCGCTCCTAAACATTAACTACAATTTATATTACTATTAAAATTTATTTATATTTTTTACTTTTTTTCAACATAATATCGATATTTTTTCCTTTGACTATTATTCGATATTTTGTCATGTCGATATTTTTGAGTCGATATTTTTGTACTCGATATTTTATTATAATTATTGTAATCGATATTTTTAACAACGATATTTTTGTTATCGATATTTTATCATATTCAAAATTTTTAACTCGATATTTTGTCCATTCGATATTGTGGAGTCGATATTATGTCTGTGCACCAAAATACATCATAGCTTGAAACCTATGATTAAAATATCTGCACACTTTTACAGGATCCAAAGAACACGGTTCTCCAAGTGTCTTCCTTTCAACATTTTTTATATTGGAATTTACTTCTCGTAGAAATTCAAGCAAATCTTTCCAAGCATACTCTGCACAGCTAAGTGTCACAAACCATGTTGGTGTACCTAAGTTCCGTAACATACACTTCAGTTCTCCATGACGATGATACCAATACTCATTTGTTCCTCATTGACATGCCATCAAATTAATTAACTGTGCTTCTAAATTTTCATCTGTTTATTGAACTTTCTTCATAAAATCTATCGCTGAAAGAACTGATTGATGAACTCCAGTTTTCAGTATGTGGTTCACTGCATAGGACAGAGAAGTCAGATCACTTTCAAACAAAAGGTGAAATATATATGGAATACACTGTCGAAACCTAGGATCATCAGAGTATAATCTTGTTGAGCGATATTCTGAAACTGCAATCCATACAGGTCGGTCATCATATCTTCCACCTTCTCCAGTAGGAAACAGCTGTAGAAAAATCGAGCTTCTAAGCTTTTCTCATATACACTCAATGGAGTTCCCTTTGCTTTTTTCATTTGAAACAACTCAATGTTGTTTCCTATTACTTCTTTTGAATGTAGAGGCCAGATTGTGTAATGTTCATAAATCTCTTCACTCCTTGACTTATCCACTTTCTCTATTTGCCCACTTGAAATTTCACATTCATCTTCGAAAGTTATTACCTGTTCTTCCACATTTACACTTTTATATTAAATATTATTCTCCACAAGATATAACATAGCTTTTGAACTTTTCTAACATCCACAAATTCTTGCCATATTTTCTGACTCTTTGTTGGTACTCCATTTACTAGAATAACTACTGCTTCATTTTCCTCTTTGTCTCCACCAACAATTTCAATATTTTTCTTAAAATCTAAAGGTAAGTACACCACTCTTCCTTTCAGTCCTCTTTGTAAGTCTGTTGGTGGGAGTGTACCTGTTTCAGGCTCCATGCAAATTATAGTTTGAAATGTATGAACAGTTTGAATTAGAACTGACTCATATGTTTTCAAATCTACCTGTTCCTCCGGAATAACTACTAGTTCTTACTTTTTATGTACTGCTCTAGCGGGCATTTTGTCCTCTTCTAATTTGTTATAACAATATTAACAAACACGTTGGTCACTGAAATTGACCTTCCACTAACAATTCATTTGCAAATTCCTTCCACTTATCATTATTCTCCTTTTCAGATTTCAAATACAAATCAACATTCCTAGTTTGAGTTTTATAATTAGTACATTGACAACAAACACAAACTAGGGGGTCGATTAGGATGGCGGACGGATTGCTCCCACCGGGCTGGCGGTAGCCACCACCGGCCCGTAGGGGGCAATCCGTCCGCCATCCTCACAAAAATGACCCCCGCCATATTAGGATGGCTGGGGGCTCCGCGGCGGACGGGAAGACCGTCTGCCGCTTTTCCGCCGCGGTCGCCTTGCGACCATTGCGGAAAAGGTCTAATATGATGGCGGTGTCTATCAGACACCGCCAGCCATATTAGGATGTGCTTGGGGGATTGCATACGGTCTTTGCTTTGGGGGCCCGTTGCGCATTTCAAAGTACAACATGGCAGGCACCGCGTGGTGCCTGTCATGTTGTGCTTTGAAACGCACAACATGCATTTTTGGCATTGTGGAGGACGGTGCTTTCAGCACCGCCCGCTGCAATGTTAAAAATGCGGGATGCACCCACCACTGTGGCGGGTGCATCCTAATTTGAGGCATGGGACCTCCGCCCTTATGTCCGACGGTCCCTGCCCTCGACAGGATGGCGGACGGACAAAGTTCGTCCGCCATCCTAATGCCCCCCATAGTTTGGCATTTCAGAGCACACTATGTTAAACTTTCCAATTTCTTCTCCTACTCATATTCCCATCTTCTTCAGTATCTGTAATTGTCAAAGTTTCACTTTCTGTGCACTGCTCTTCAGAACCAAAATATCGCAACTCAATACCATCACACTTTTTCTGTACTTCTAATAAAGAGCCATGTAAAAGAGCTGTATTCAGTTCACTGAAACATAATGCAGGACTTTTTACACAGTCCACATTCCTTACAAACGTCAGCATTTCTGAATGGTGTACTGCTAACATCCTCAAGTGATGAAAAACACTTTTACACACTTTTCTTGAAAGACAAGCCAGAGACTGCCCATGTTTCTCCGGATATTTTCTTCCACTACATGGATCTAGTCTGTTTAACACTTTTCTGTGTATATTCTCGTAACAAATTTTGCATTACATCAATAAATTCCTGTTGAATACTACAAATACTGCTACAATCGCACTTATACACAGGAGCTTGTGTGCGTTTCCCTTGCACTTCTTCAGCTATTAACTGTTCTGCACTAATCCTAACCATTTCTTCTTTTGGAACAGGACAACCATTCTTAACTTCGTAGCACCGACCTCCAGTATCAACTGTAAATGGTAAACTATTTTCTTGAAAGTAACTCGCTTCATTAAAAAAAAGGTTCACTATTAGACATATGTTTCCATTTACCACTGAAGATTTTACAAAGGTTCCTTCTGCTCACAAGTCTTTTTTTCTACTTTTGTTTTTTAGAATCTTCATTGTTTTATCCAACAGTTTCATCCTCTTCAAAATCAAAATGAATATATATTTTTTAACTTATAAGTAGTATCCACTATGCTTTCAATATGCTGTTTCTGTTTCAATTGCAGCAGTTTCTTTTTATATTTCCAGCATCCTTTTATTAAATTCTGAATTACTCTATTTCGAAAAAGTCTTTGATGAATTTCTTGAAATTGTTTTTGTCTACGGGTAACAAATACTCTTTCCTTACCACGATTTTTTTTTCTTGCAATTTGAAGTCAAAGTCTTCTTCTCCTTACTTCAAAAATTCTTCTTTTTCGTGTGTGTGATGTTATTTTCATTAAAAGTATGTAATACTTTTTTAAAAAATTGTCTCGTGTTTTTACCAGAAGAAAATCTTTTTTTAGTACTCTCATTTACTTGTAATCCACATTTTTTACTTTTCTTTAAGTAGATTGCCTTTATGTCTTTCCTTTTTTCTCAGTTCTTCTAGGCATTTTCAACTTTTAATCCAAACAAAATCATTTTCTGAGAAAGAAAAAAAAGTTTCAATTATTTGGTATATCTGTACAATATGTCAAAATAATCACATACAATTAGATAAGTTCCACCGACTGCTTGCAGAGGGAATGCTTCATGGTAGTGGAGCTGATTAAGGGAACAGTAAGATGACAGGTAGTGTCACCAGCCATACAGCACGTATTTATTGAATTATTTAGATTCACATTCCCATTTTATATGTGACTCTACTTCTTCTTCACTTTCCCCTCTCCTCCCCCGCGCCCCACCTCACCATTCCACGCACCCCACTGTCCCACAGCACTTCCTCTGCATCCCACTACAGATAACTTTGTAGATACTATTTTGAAAAATTGCTATCTGTATACTTAGAGTAATATTGTCAACTAAATGGTACATGTAAACGTTACCCTTATTAGCTTAACACTTCTATCGGCAACTTAGCAAGCATAACACTGCTCCATATCAACAAAGTTATGGTACAGGCTTCCATTTCATTGAGGATGTACATAACCAAAAACAGATCAACTTTTAATGACCAACAAAAACGACCGACATGGGGGATGGAGAGGGGGGAGAGATTAAGTAAGATGTCATTCCCATTTTGGTAATGTGCCAGCCCACTCGTGGACGGACCTTTAACACCAGCAGAAAACCTTGTAATTACCTTAATTAACATTTACTTGTGCTTTAGTACTGTAACCAACCCCTGAAAGTACTGTTTATAAAAGTAAACAAACAGAGCTTTATCTAGTATAAAAATAGCAAACAGTGGGAGTGAGATGCCCCCCCATGAGCTGGCTCGCAGAGGGAGAACTGCGGGCCGTCGGCTCCTAGAGGGACAGCTGCATGCCGAGTCCCAGAGGGAGAGCTGCAGGCCGGCAGGTTGGCTCATAGAGGGAGAACTGCTGCCCGTCGGCTTGCAGAGGGAGAGCTACGGGCCAGCTTGCAGAGGAACAGCTGTGGCCGACTGCTATAGGGAAAGGCGCGGGCCGTCGCCTTGCAAAGGGATAGATGCGGGACGGTGATGTTGGGAGAGGGAATGTGAAGAGTGTATCTTGCAAAGAGAGAGCTGTGGTATATTCTAGTGTTGGCTTGCAGAGGTACAACCGTGGGCTCGACGGCTCACATACAAACAGGTGCGAGCCGACCGATGGTTCACAGAGGGAGAGTTGCGAGCCGGCTCATAGAGGAGCAGGTGGGGGCCGACTGCTATAGGGAAAGGTGCGGGCTGTCGACTTACAAACGGATAGGTGCGGGATGGTGATGTGGGGAGAGGGAGCATAAAGGGTGTATCTCGCAGAGAGAGACCTGCGGTATATTTCCAGTGTTGGCTTGCACAGGTACTACTGCAGGCCTGACGGCTCGCAGACAAAGAGCTGCGAGCCGACTGATGATTCAAAGAGGGAGAGTTGCGAGCGGGCAGACTGGCTCATACAGGAAGAGCGGCGAGCCGACTGCTTGGCTCATAGAGGGAGAGCTGTGGCTCGTCGGCTCGCAGAGGAAGATCTGCAGGCCGGCTCGCAGAGGAACAGCTGCGGGCCAACTGCGATAGGGAAAAGTGTGGGCCGTCAGCTTGCAAACGGATAGGTGTGGAATGGTGATGTGGGGACAGGGAGCGTGAAGGATGTATCTCACAGAGAGAGAGCTGCTCTATATTTCCAGTGTTGGCTTGCAAAAGTACAACTGCAGGCCTGATGGCCCGCAGAGGAAGAGTTGCGAGCCAACCAATGGTTCGCAGAGGGATAGTTGCGAGCCGGCGGGCTGGCTCGTACAGGATGAGCTGCGAGACAATTGGCTGGCTCGTAGAGGGAGAGCTGCGGCCCGTCACCTCGCAGAGGGAGAGCTGCGGGCCGGCTCGCAGAGGAGCAGCTGCAAGCTGAATCCTATAGGAAATGGTGAGGGCTTTCAGCTTGCAGATGGATAGGTGCGGGACAGTGATGTGTGGAGAGGGAGCGTGAAGGGTGTATCTCACAGAGACAGCTGCGGTATATTTCCAGTGTTGGCTTGCAAAGGTACAACAGCGGGCTCGACAGCTCGCAGACGAAGAGCTGCGAGCCGACCGGTGATTCGCAGAGGGAGAGTTGCGAGCCGACGGAATGGCTCATAGAGGAAGAGCTACGAACTAACTGGCTGCCTCGTAGAGGGAGAGCTGCAGCCTCGTCTGCGAGCCGACTGGTTCGCAGAGGGAGAGTTGCGAGCAGGCTGGCTGGCTCGTATGGGAAGAGCTGTAAGCCGACTGGCTAGCTCGTAGAGTGAAAGCTGCGGCCCGTTGGCTTGCAGAGAGTGAGCTGCGGGCTGGCTCTCAGAGGAACAGCTGCAAGCCCACTGGTATACGGAGAGGTGCGGGCCACAGGCTTGCAAAGGGATAGCTGCGGGATGGTGATATGGGGAGAGGGAGCATGAAGAGGGTATCTCGCAGAGAGAGCTGCGGTATATTTCCAGTATTAGCTTGCAGAGGTACAACTGCGGGCCCGACGGCTCGCAGACGAAGAGCAGTGAACCGACTGGTGATTCGCAGAGGGAGAGTTGCGAGCCGACGGACTGGCTCATCGAGGAAGAGCTACGAGCCAACTGGCTGGCTCGTAGAGGGAGAGCTGCGGCCCATTGGCTCAAAGAGGGAGAGCTGCGGGCCGACTAGTATATGGAGAGGGTGCAGGCCGTCCACTTGTAAAGGGATAGGTGCAGGACGGGGATGTGGGGAGAGGGAGCGTTAATGGAGTATCTCGTAGACAGAGAGCTGCGGTATATTTGCAGTGTTGACTTGCAGAGGTACAACTGCACGCCTGAGGACTCGCAGAGGGAGAGCTTATTCCTAAACCCATGTAATCTTTCAAACATATGTCACATCCCTTTTGTACCACTGAAACTGATTACGACCTTCTATTTACACTACAGATCCCACGAACATGCCAATAAAAGTATAAGTGCTATTTTCATACTAGATAAAGCTCTATTACTTAATTTTTACAAACACTACTGTTGTGTGCACAAAATGGGGGAGGGAGATGAGAAAAGTAAACGGAGGTGTAATTCCTAAACTGTTATTGAACCATTCCTTTAATATATGTATATTCAGGGCTTTAAGTGGGATAAAAAAATGGCGGGTGTCTGAAAGGGGTAGCAGTGTTCAGCACCGCTAAGACCCGGCGCATTTAACGGCCTACGTATATTCACCACAGAGACACAACCTAACAATTCTTATCACTTATAATCACAGTTAGCTTACTAGTGTGAAAACATTGTACAGAAAATATACTAAGAACATTTTTTTTTCTTTTTTAACTCTTACACATTTATAAAATATCTCTTGTAAAGAAATGCCCCCTTCACCTTTATTTCGTAAGAATGAGCAATAAATACTCTCTTTAGCAGCATCTAGTCACTAACTACTAACACAGTGCAGTGCACCCAATCGTAAAGCACAAACACTGTTTAGATTATATCTCAAAGTATCATCAACTGATTCTAACCATGCATACATACAGAAAGCAACATGCACGTTTACTTTGTCCATTTACTCTACATGTAAACTGTGCACATTCTGAACGGATTCACAGTATAATACCTGTCTTCACTTATATTCAAATGTACCTCAGAGTGTAAAATGTGACATCACAACCTATGCATATGTAATATTTCCAACATGACACAGTGCAGTTTTATACCATTGAAACTGATTGCAACATTCTCTCTATAGTACACATCCTTACCAATATGGCAATAAACGTAGAAGTGCTATTTTAATAATACAATGAGCTGTATTAGATTATTTTTATAAACAGTACCACTGGGGGCACACAATGGTGGTGGGAGCTTGGCAGACTAAATAAAGGTGTAATTCCCAAACTTTTTATGTATTATCCCTTTATTATACTTATATTAACAGCTTTAAGTGGGATGAAAATTTTCAAAACCATACAGTCTTTTAGAGATGAAATTATACACCTCTTCTTTGTGAAAAGCTCCTAAACATATATAAAGTACTTGTTTAACAACTAGTCACATTTTATGCATATTTTTGAGCCAATGTGAAACACCACACTTTACTAACACTATGTTATTTAGAAATAAAAAATACTTTCAAACTTAAAAATATTGCTTCAACTACTTATCCACTACTACCACACCTTCATAATTTCTAACTTACCTTCGTAGTTGGTATGCAGATTTCAAATGTCAAAAACGCATGCAATTCTTTGTTTGTCACACAGTACATGTAATGTACCGCTTTCATCAAGAATGGATCCAATAATGGCACAATTTCTCTGTTGCTCCACACATAAATACATGTAAAGAACAAATCGGAATAGTTCCTTGATTTTTTCAAATTGCAAAACTTCTCTCTATTGGTTATTTTGGAACTTTCCGTATAAACAGTTTTCTTAATAGTTAATGACACGTGCAGGTTAAATGTTCATCAATTTTTTTAAGTTCCAACTGTGCCTTCCAAATGCAAGTAGCAGGTGGGATTGAGCTGAGAAAATTTTATCCCATGATATGTACTCCACGTTCAAACTGCTGTTTATTAACTAATGAAAAAGATGCTTTTCCTCAAATCTAATATGCATCCAACTTTTCAGAAAACAATGCTTTTCATCTCCTAATCAGTAATCGTTTTGTATGGGGGAAAAAAGTAGTTCCCCATTTTTAAAGCTATCTCTTATTCTACGAACGGACTGCATGAGCTACAGACATCTATCCATAACTTCCATACAAAGGGCCCGATTACGATGGCGGTTTTCCCGCATCCTCCGGGCCGGCGGAAGCCACCGCCGGCCCAGAGGATGCGGGAAAACCGCAGCGGACTGAAAAAGACCCCCCGCCAGATTAGGAAGGGTGGGGGATCGTTTTTCAGTCCGCAGCTTTTCCGCCGCGGTCGCCTCCCGTCCGCGGCGGAAAAGCACTAACATGGCTGGCGGTGTCTATCAGACACCGCCAGTCATATTAGGATGTCTGGAGGAACATGCCTTTACACGGCGGCATTTCCGCCCTGCAAAGGCATACGGATTTTTGTTTGAGGGCCCGTTGCGGGCCCCCAGGGGTGAAGGGGGGTGGGGGGTGCACATGGGGGGTACCTATGGTACCCCCCTGCATTTGCCTGCGCAAAGCGGCAGGCACCGCGCGGTGCCTGCCGCTTTGGGCATGCAAATGCACAACTTACATTTTTATCATTGCGGCGGGTGCTGCTTCAAGCAGCACCCGCCGCAATGATAAAAATACAGATGTGACCGCCAGGGTGGCGGTCACTTCCTAATTTGTACGGAGGGACCGCCGCTGCCCCTGCGGACGGTCCCTCCTACTCTATGGTGGCAGACGGACTCAGGTCCGTCCGCCATCATAATCGGCCCCAAAATGTGGAGATTAAATGGTTTGCACAGAGAGGACTGAAGTGGTACCAATTGTTGCCTTTGGTTAAAACCTGTTTGCATCTCCAACACCCTGACCTTATGATTGTGCACTGCGTTGGTAACGACCAAGGTACGTTGACTGGGGTAGATTTGGAAAAGCTAATGAAGGACACCTTTGGACAACTGATGTTGCTTTTGCCTCAAACTGTCTTTGTATATTCCAATATAAGCCAGAAACAGAAGTGGAAATGGTCAAACCAATTTAGTCCTCGGATTGAAAAACTAGGAAGAATGTCAACAAAGCTGTGTCTGCATACCTCAGAGACCATAGAATGGGGTCCATCTACAACAGCAGCATACGTTTTGATATGGCTGATATCTACAGAAGAGATGGAGTACACTTCACAGATCAGGGAAATCGAGTTTTTCTAAATAACCTGACACTGTGCATCCGCACTTATATGTAGCTCCAACTAATAAACACAAAGGCTCTTTTTACAGCCGCCTTGTATTCCCAATATCGGTTCGCAGAGTGACAGCTGCAATCCGGCTAGCACAGGGAGACCTGCGGGTCATTGGGCAGGCTCACAGAGGGAGAGCTGCAGGCCGTGGCCTTGGCTCGCACTGGGAGAGCTACGAGCCATCGGCTCACAAAGGCGCAGCAGCGTACTGGCTCCCATAGGGAGAGATGGGGTCTGACTCGCAAAGGGAGAGCAATGGGTCTGCTAGCAGAGACACAGCTATGACCTAACGGGCTGGCTCACAGAGGTAGAGCTCAGGGCCCGTGGGCTCACTGGTAGAGGGAGAGCAACAGGCCGACAGGCCTGCCAGCAAAGACACAGCTACGCCCTAAAGGGCTGGCTCGCAGAGGTAGAGCTTTGGACTCATCGGCTCTCAGACGCAGAGCTGTGAGCCGACAGACTGCTACTGTTTTATGGTTTAGGGTAGTGCAGTGATGTTTGTGTAGTGTAGGGGGTTGTGGTGCGGGTAGTGTTTCAGGGTTTAGGGTAGTGCAGTGGTGTTTGTGTAGAGTAGGGGGTCATGCTGGGGGTATATTTAGGGTTTAGGGTAGTGCAGTGGTCTTTGGGTAGTGTAGGGGGTTGTGCTTAGGCGTAGTGTTTTAGGGTTTAGGGTAGTGCAGTGGTGTTTGTGTAGTGTAGGGGATCGCACTGGGGGTAGTCTTTTAGGGTTTAGGGTAGTGCAGTGGTGTTTGGGTAGTGTAGGGGATCGTGCTGGGATATATTTAGGGTTTAGGGTAGTGCAGTGGTCTTTGGGTAGTGTAGGGGGTCATGCTGGGGGTAGTGTTTTAGGGTTTAGGGTAGTGCAGTGGTGTTTGGGTAGATTAGGGTGTTGTGCTGGGGTGGCATTTTAGGGTTTAGGGTAGTGCAGCGGTCGTGCTGGGGGTAGTGTTTTATGGTTTAGGGTAGTGCAGTGGTATTTGTGTAGTGTAAGGGGTCATGCTGGGAGTAGTGTTGTAGGGTTTATGGCAGTGCAGTGGTGTTTGGGTAGTGTAGGGGGTCGTGCTGGGAGTAGTGTTTTTAGGGTTTAGGGTAGTGCAGTGGTGTTTCCGGTAGCAGAGTGGTGTTTGTGTAATGTAAGGGATCGTGCTAGGGGTAGTGTTTTATGGTTTAGGGTAGCACAGTGGTGTTTGGGTAGTGTAGGGGGCTGCGCTGGGGGTAGTGTTTTAGGGTTTAGAGTAGTGCACTGGTGTTTGTGTAGTGTAGGAGATCGCGCTGGGGGTAGTGTTTTAGGGCTTAGGGTAGTGCAGTAGTGTTTGGTAGTGTAGGGGATCGTGCTGGGGTAGTGTTTTAGGGTTTAGGGTAGTGCAGTAGTGTTTGGATGGTGTAGGGGATCGTACAGGGGGTAGTGTTTTAGAGTAGTGCAGTGGTGTTTGGGTAGTTTAGGGGATCGTGCTGGGCAGTGGTGGTGCGTCCATTGGGGGCGTTGTGGCGTTGCCCCACTAGCCACATGGACGACTGTGACGCTAACATTCAATTTAGTAACAAAATAATCTGAGCGCACTCGCAGTCTGTTCAACGGCAACGCTCTAGCTCAGAGAGCTCTACCGGTACAAGCCCGACTGAACCGGACATAGTTGAAGGATGTGGAGGCGGGGCTGCGGCAGTGAGTGACAGCGCAGCAGAAATAGCGCAGCAGCAGTGTGCGCATGTCAATTTTGGGCTAGTCATTTTTATGACTGGCCTGCACATGCGCACACGCACAGTAGTACCTTCCCTCCTCCCCTTAATACTATGACTCAGACTGGCGAGGGACCCAAGGGTGCTTCTTCATACCGCAGCCCCCGGGTCTCATTATGGGCAGGCAGTAACCCTGCTCTTAGCCAATCATGGCACAGTGGCGCTGCTAATGCAGCACCAGGATTGGCTGAGACACCACGAGCATGCAGGATGGTGCCGCGCATGGGTGGTGGCACTGCCCAGTGCCGCACTTGTATGGCCAATCACACTGTGGCTTATGTGAAGCCATGCAGTGGTGAGGGGCCATTTCCTCTATGCTGTCGGCATGTCACCGCGCCAGTACGAGTCAGAGTCACAAGAGTCATCGTACCTCACACAGACTGTAGACCTCGTGCTGCCGGTGTGTCTACACAGTCAGTCGAGTGAGTCAGTCGACACACTTCCCCTCATAGATAATGTAAGTTTTTAACACAAACAGTCAGTGACTGTGTACAGTGGTGGCATGAATGATGTTCCTGTGTCAGGGGCCCAAGTGCAAGCAAGGAAAATTGTCCACGTATAAGCCTGCCTCCTTTAGGCCTTGGGATACGGGATGCTGATTGATGCAGAATTCCTTCAGTTGACTCGCTGAATTGAACCCGGTAGTATTTTAAAAGCGCGCTCCTAATGCCTTCCCATCTATTTTATGTGACCTGGTCGGGCGCTGCGGAGCAGCCTCTGGCCGGCCCTCGTAATGTGATGATAATTAAGGTAACTAGACATAATATTGAATCCAAAATATAGAATAGCCATAATATTGAAGTAAAAATATAGAATGAACAAAATATCGAATAGACAGAATATAGTGGTGAAAAATATCGAATTGAAGATAAATCATATAATATCGATTTTTAAAGGGAAATAGGGTGGGAAGTAATTTAATTATATTAAATTAAATATTCATTTTTAGAAATTACTAATTATTTGTAATTTAATTTTGCATTTTAGTTCTGAAGCGGGTTGTGGGTTTATAGGGGAATAGGGTAGGAAGTAATCTAATTGTAATTAATTAAATATTTTTATTTATTTATTGGTATTCATTTTGAATTCATTGTTAATTAATTTTTCATTGATAATAATTTTTATTAATTGATTGATTGATAATTATGTTATTGTTATTAATTTATTTTCCGTTGTGGGTTGTGGGTTTATAGGAGAATAGGGTGGAAAGTAATGTAATTGTAATTAATTAAATCATTTTTATTTATTTATTGGTATTGATTTTTAATTTATTTTAATTAAATGTTAATTGGTAATTATTTTATATTAATTGTAATTCATTTGTATTAATTCATTAATTGATAATTACGATAATTGTATTAATTTATTTTCTGTAGCGGATTGTGGGTTTATAGGGGAATAGGGTGGGAAGTAATTTAATTGTAATTAATTACATATTAAAAATAATTTTTGTGTATTGATAATTAATTTACTGTTAATTAATTATTAATTGGTATTAATGTTTATTATTAATTATTTTTTGTTATTGAAAATTAATTAGTTAATTAATTATGAATAGGTAATTAATTTTAATAACTAATATTTATTTGTATTTCTAATTGATTAATTATTACATAATATTAAATTGGTAATTAATTTTTATTAATTTGTTTTTGGTATTGATATTTAATTTATATTCATTAATATATTAAATCATTACTTTCCCTACTGTTAAACTCACTAGAGTGGGAGTAGTAATTTGTGTCCCTACGCTAGCCAACGCTTTCCCTACTGCTGCACTCTCTGGAGTGGGAATAGTAATTTTTACCCCTACACTATCCAACGCTTTCCCTACTGTTGCACTCTCTGGAGTGGGAATAGTAATTTTTACCCATACGCTATCCAACGTTTCCCCTACTGTTGCACTTTCTGGAGTGGAAATAGTCATTTTTACCCTCCCGCTATGCAACGCTTTCCCTACTGTTGCACTCACTGGAGTGGGAATAGTAATTTTTACCCTCCCACTATCCAACGCTTTCCCTACTGTTGCACTCACTGGAGTGGGAATAGCAAATGTTACCCTCTCACTATCCAACGCTTTCCCTACTGTTGCACTCACTAGACGGAGAATAGTAATTTTTACCCCTACGCTATCCAACGTTTTCCCTACTGTTGCACTCACTGGAGTGGGAATAGTAATTTTTACCCTCCCGCTATCCAACGCTTTCCCTACTGTTACACTTACTGGAGTGGGAATAGTAATTTTTACCCTCCCACTATCCAACGCTTTCCCTACTGTTTCACACACTGGAGTGGGAATAGTAATTTTTACCCCTACACTATCCAACGCTTTCCCTACTGTTGCACTTATTGGAGTGGGAATAGCAATTTTTACCCCTACGCTATCCAACTTTTTCCCTACTGTTGCACTCGCTGGAGTGGTAATAGTAAATGTTACCCCCCCGCTATCCTATGGTAAAAATATTGTATATGTGTTTATTAATATTACGTTAATACATATATATATGTATTAAAAAATTAAATTGTATGTTTTTTTTATAACTTAAATTAATTATTTAATAATTTTAAGGTTATTTAAGTATTTTTAGGTATATTTTAGTTAATTATATGTATTATTTCATTAATTTTAAATTACTTTTACGACATTAAAAAAAACGATATTTTGACTAACTATATTTTTTACAACGATATTTTTGATTCATTATTTTTGTACTTACCTGATATTTTTGCATTCTATATTTTTTCATCGATATTTTGGTAATTCTATATTTTTGAATTAGATATTATGTCAGTGATCCGATAACTAATATGTATGATTACATCATCACTTTTATGAGGTCCCGGCCCGTTGTGGGGGAAGTACTGCCTTTCAGAGGAGGGAAACAAACCAGTCCTAAAATCCGGTATTTGTGGAATATCCAGCGGCAACTAGATAAGGCCCAGGGCTTTTTACTACAATCACATTAAAGTACAGCAGCCCTGCTGACGCTGCCAGCGGCGTTGGACTTCAACAGGCGCGGTGCGTCCATTGGGGCGTAGGGGCGAAGCCCCACTAAGCCCCATGGACCCACCTCGTCGTCACTAGAAGCCAAACACAATTATTTAAAAAAATCGCGTTATCTGCCGGCCGGGAAACCGGGAGACACCCGACCTTCCCGGAGTGCGCAAGGGGGGGGGGGGAGGATCGGGCTGCTGCAGCTGCGCAAGTGTATTTTTGGGCACAAACATGCCCGCGCATGCGCAGATCGTTTTCTTGTGAATTCCCCCTTAGAGAGAGGACCAGGGGGCGGGCCGCAGCCCCCGGGGTTACACAGGGCGACTGGGCGAGGAGTCATGGTGCCCCTCCAGCCAATCCTGGCGCAGGATTGGCTGGTCACTACATAGCCCGGTTACATAACCCCTGACGGATAGCACGGCCGACTTTGGTGCTGGGAAACCAGGTTCGAGCCTCTTATCAAACCATATAAATGTATACATGACTTACTTTGGTGTTAAATAAATAGATATTTTAAAAAACAAATAAAAATGATGTTCCCACTAAGGTGTGAAATTGGTGTCGAATAAATACATGTTTTTAAAAACAATGAATATTAATCATGTATCATTGGTGCTGGAGTACAAGGTTCGAGACTGGTATTAAACACTGACAAGCTGTGTGCAAGTTATATGGTCATAAAAATACATGAATGATGGATGCAGGATGGGTGGATGGATGGATGAATGATGGGTGGCTGAATGGATGGGTGGATGCATGAATGAATTATGGATGCAGGATGGATGCAGGATGGGTGGATGAATGAATGATGGATGCAGGATGGATGCAGGGTGCATGAATGAATGATGGATGGATGGATGGGTGGATGCAGGAATGGATGCAGGATGGATGATGGATGGGTGGATGGATGGGTGGATGGATGCATGAATGAATGATGGATGCTGGATGGGTGGATGGATGGGTGGATGAATGAATAATGGATGCAGGATGGGTGGATGGATGGATGGGTGCATGAATGAATGATGGATGCAGGATGGATGGGTGGATGGATGGATGGGTGCATGAATGAATGATGGATGCAGGATGGGTGGGTGGATGGGTGGACACACGAATGGATGCAGGATGAATGATGGGTGGATGAATGGATGCGTGGATGCATGAATGAATGATGGATGCAGGATGGGTGGATGAATGAATGATGGATGCAGGATGAATGCAGGGTGGATGGATGGGTGCATGAATGAATGATGGATGCATGATGAATGGGTGGATGCATGAATGGATGCAGGAATTGATGATAGATGGGTGGATGGGTGGGTGGATGGATGGATGCATGAATGAATGAATGATGGATGGATGCTGGATGGGTGGATGGATGGATGGGTGGATGAATGAATGATGGATGCAGGATGGATGGTTAGATGGATGGATGGGTGCATGAATGAATGATGGATGCAGGATGTGTGGGTGGATGGATGGGTGGACACATGAATGGATGATGGATGATGGATGGGTGGATGGGTGGATGGATGGGTGGATGGATGGGTGGATGGGTGGATGGATGGGTGGATGGATGGGTGGATGGATGCATGAATGAATGATGGATGGATGGGTGGATGGATGGATGGGTGGATGCATGAATGAATGATCGATGTAGGATGGATGGATGGGTGAATGCATGAATGAATGATGGATGCTGGATGGATGGGTGGATGCATGAATGAATGATAGATGCAGGATGGATGCAGAATTGGTGGATGGATGGGTGGGTGGATGGATGGGTGGATGCATGAATGATGTATGGATGGATGCAAGGTGGTTCGGGCTCGCTCGCTGCGCTCGCTGCGGTGCAATATGCAAATTAGTTTACGCCTCACCACTTTCAAATGTCACCAGCCGCCCCTGGACTTCAAGTCCAGCAACTAGGATGAGAAATGCTCGCACCGTTAGAGTGAAAGTATCAGGAACTGCAGAGAGTGCTGCTGCTACGGCCCAGTCCTCATGGGTATAGCATCTAACACAGCCCTGCTAACAAGTGCCGATACTGTTCGGTTGCCAGCCCTACAAGCCGCAGCCTTTCTGTAGCACAGCCTGATAATTTCTCAATACGCCAGGCCAGCCAGCGAACGTGTGTGGTGATTTGAGGGTCTCGGGCGATTCGCAAGAACTAGGGGACGACACTTGCCCTGGGGATAGACCGGTCTGAACAGGTAGGAAATACCAGGAAAGCTCTGCTGTCACCCGATATCTGGGTGGAGTCAGGCATACTGCCCCTTAAGAAGAGCTGGCTCATCTGGCTCATGGTTCCCCCATATAACCTTCCAGGGGTCATTTTGTTTTATTGATGGAAAGCACTCGGATCTTTCATTAAAACCTCTATCGCTCGTCACATATTTTCTATGTAGATGGTTTCGCTTACCAAAACGTGTCTGTGGATTGCTGGGAGGCCACTCTTTTCCACCCTTCACTAGCTACTTGATTGTGCCTAATTTTGACTCCATTGGGAAAGCCGGCAAATCTAAATTGTGTGATGTTCTGTTCCTGACCCTAATGCAGAGCTGAAGGCTCCATCCTGTGGTATAATTTATTTCCTATGGCTTTCCTTTGATCGAGCACTCACTCGTATAATGCTCTCTTTGGTCTGTCTTTTAGCGGTGCTCCCTCTGGGGGAGTTTAACTGTTCTTTGCCGGTTGACTGAGCATGTCGCGCTCTAAACTGAAAGTCAGTATTTTAAATGGCTGCGCAGGGAGGAAGTCACCATACGGTACTGTAACGTAATGATCTAATAATGCATGCCAGTGGGTTTGGTTACTTGAAGAACGATCAGTGCTGTGTACAAAAATAACACAGTTTACCTCAGTTAAGTCAATAGAGCAGGTTGGAGATTTAGCTCCAAATGCTGTGTTCTTTTTAAGGCAAAACTTAAAAAATAGTTGACGTGTTTAAGAAATTAGCAGAACGTTGGCCAAGATGCCTGCATGCTTTGGAAAAATCTGAGAAAAAATAAATATTATAATTTATTATTATTTTGCACATGGAATGGATAATCACATCGCAATGCCAGCTTGCTCAGCCATTCAGAGGAATATCAGGCTTTGCTCACAGTGAAATGTTGTGGAATGGAATGCTACAGGTACACACACATGCACAGAAGTAAATACACACTCATACAATACTCACACAAACACGGAAATAAACACACACAGGCAGACACAGTGGGACCCCAGTGGGACGCTCACAGCCCCATTAAGAAATGGCAGGCTGCCATTAAAAATTATCCTTTGCAAAACAACAGTTGATGGACAGAATGCAGAACAATGTCATACATTCACCCCAGTACAGAGATCTGGGCCTAAATCCATCGTTTTTTGGCACTCCACACCTCCCCAGTTCAGACATGGCGATATGAAAATCAGCCTTAACCCTGTGCCTCATGGGAACAGTCCAGCCCGAACTGCCAAGCCATGTCTTTCCCGGACCAGAATCAAGCATCCTAGGACCGGTTTCTGGCTATCAGCCGTCTTCAGCCAGGATAGCTTGACTCCAGTGGTGTGAAGAGCATGGGACTCACGTCTGAGCATACCCATCCCACTCCGGGTGACAAATGCAAAACAACAGTTGATGGACAGAATGCAGAACAATGTCATACATTCACCCCAGTACAGGGATCTGGGCCTAAATCCATCGATTTTTTGCACTCCACACCACCCCAGTTCAGACATGGCCATATGCAAATCAGCCTTGACCCTGTGCCTCATGGGAACAGTCCAGCCCGAACTGCCAAGCCATGTCTTTCCTGGACCGGAATCAAGCATCCTAGGACCGGTTTCTGGCTATCAGCCGTCTTCAGCCAGGATAGCTTGACTCCAGTGGTGTGGAGAGCATGGGACTCACGCCTGAGCATACCCATCCCACTCAGGGTGACAAATGCAAAACAACAGTTAATGGACAGAATGCAGAACAATGTCATACATTCACCCCCCAGTACAAAGATCTGGGGCTAAATCCATCATTTTTTTGCACTCAACACCACCCCAGTTCAGACATGGCCATATGCAAATCAGCCTTGACCCTGTGCCTCATGGGAACAGTCCATCCCGAACTGCCAAGCCATGTCTTTCCTGAACCGGAATCAAGCATCCTAGGACCGGTTTCTGGCTATCAGCCATCTTCAGCCAGGATAGCTTGACTCCAGTGGTGTGGAGAGCATGGGACTCACGTCTGAGCATACCCATCCCACTCGGGGTGACAAATGCAAAACAACAGTTGATGGACAGAATGCAGAACAATGTCATACATTCAGTTCGGGCTGGACTGTTCCCATGAGGCACAGGGTCAAGGCTGATTTGCATATGGCCATGTATGAACTGGGGTGGTGTGGAGTGCAAAAAAAAATGATGGATTTAGGCCCAGATCTCTGTACTGGGGTGAATGTATGACATTGTTCTGCATTCTGTCCATCAACTGTTGTTTTGCATTTGTCACCCCGAGTGGGATGGGTATGCTCAGACGTGAGTCCCATGCTCTCCACACCACTGGAGTCAAGCTATCCTGGCTGAAGACGGCTGATAGCCAGAAACCGGTCCTAGGATGCTTGCTTCCGGTGCAGGAAAGACATGGCTCGACAGTTCGGGCTGGACTGTTCCCATGAGGCACAGGGTCAAGGCTGATTTGCATATGGCCATGTCTGAACTGGCATGGTGTGGAGTGCAAAAAAACGATGTATTTAGGCCCAGATCTCTGTACTGGGGTGAATGTATGAAATTGTTCTGCATTCTGTCCAACAACTGTTGTTTTGCATTTGTCACCCCGAGTGGGATGGGTATGCTCAGACGTGAGTCCCATGCTCTCCATACCACTGTAGGCAAGCTATCCTGGCTGAAGACGGCTGATAGCCAGAAACCGGTCCTAGGATGCTTGATTGCGGTCCAGGAAAGACATGGCTTGACAGTTCGGGCTGGACTGTTCCCATGAGGCACAGGGTCAAGGCTGATTTGCATATGGCCATGTCTGAACTGGGGTGGTGTGGAGTGTAAAAAATCAATGGATTTAGGCCGAGATCTCTGTACTGGGATGAATGTATGACATAGTGCTGCATTCTGTCCATGAACTGTTGTTTTGCATTTGTCACCCCGAGTGGGATGGTTATGCTCAGACGAGAGTCCCATGCTCTCCACACCACTGGAGTCAAGCTATCCTGGCTGAAGACGGCTGATAGCCAGAAACCGGTCCTAGGATGCTTGATTTCGGTCCAGGAAAGACATGGCTTGGCAGTTCGGGCTGGACTGTTCCCATAATGCACAGGGTCAAGGCTGATTTGCATATGGCCATGTATGAACAGGGGTGGTGTGGAGTGCAAAAATAGATGGATTTAGGCCCAGATCTCTGTACTGGGGTGAATGTATGACATTGTTCTGCATTCTGTCCATCAACTGTTGTTTTGCATTTGTCACCCCGAGTGGGATGGGTATGCTCAGACGTGAGTCCCATGCTCTCCGCACCACTGGAGTCAAGCTATACTGGCTGAAGACGGCTGATAGCCAGAAACCGGTCCTAGGATGCTTGATTCCGGTCCAGGAAAGACATGGCTTGGCAGTTCAGGCTGGACTGTTCCCATGAGGCACAGGGTCAAGGCTGATTTGCATATGGCCATGTCTGAACTGGGTTGGTGTGGAGTGCGAAAAAACGATGGATTTAGGCCCAGATCGCTGTATTGGGGTGAATGCATGACATTGTTCTGCATTCTGTCCATCAACTGTTGTTTTGCATTTGTCACTCCGAGTGGGATGTGTATGCTTAGACGTGAGTCCCATGTTCCCACACCACTGGAGTCAAGCTATCCTGGCTGAAGACGGCTGATAGCCAGAAACCAATCCTAGGATGCTTGATTCCGGTCCAGGAAAGACATGGCTTGGCAGTTCGGACTGGACTGTTCCCATGAGGCACAGGGTCAAGGCTGATTTGCATTTGGCCATGTCTGAACTGGGGTGGTGTGGAGTGCAAAAAAACTATGGATTTAGGCCCAGATCTCTGTACTGGGGTGAATGTATGACATTGTTCTGCATTCTGTCCATTACTGTTGTTTTGCATTTGTCACCCCGAGTGGGATGGGTATGCTCAAACGGGAGTCCCATGCTCTCCACACCACTGGAGTCAAGCTATCCTGGCTGAAGACGGCTGATAGCCAGAAACCGGTCCTAGGATGCTTGATTCCGGTCCAGGAAAGACATGGCTTGGCAGTTCGGGCTGGACTGTTCCCATGAGGCACAGGGTCAAGGCTGATTTGCATATGGCCATGTCTGAACTGGGGTGGTGTAGAGTGCAATAAAACGATGGATTTAGGCCCAGATCTCTGTACTGGGGTGAATGTATGACATTGTTCTGCATTCTGTCCATAAACTGTTGTTTTGCATTTGTCTCCCCGAGTGGGATTGGTATGCTCAGACTTGAGTCCCCATGCTCTCCACACCACTGGAGTCAAGCTATCCTGGCTGAAGACGTCTGATAGCCAGAAACCGGTCCTAGGATGCTTGATTCCGGTCCAGGAAAGACATGGCTTGGCTGTTCGGGCTGGACTTTTCCCATGAGGCACAGGGTCAAGGTTGATTTGCATATGGCCATGTCTGAACTGGGGTGGTGTGGAGTGCAAAAAAACGATGAATTTAGGCCCAGATCTCTGTACTGGGGTGAATGTATGACATTGCTCTGCATTCTGTCCATCAACTGTTGTTTTGCATTTGTCACTCCGAGTGGGATGGGTATGCTCAGACGTGAGTCCCATGCTCTCCATACCACTGGAGCCAAGCTATCCTGGCTGAAGACGGCTGATTGCCAGAAACCGGTCCTAGGATGCTTGATTCCGGTCCAGGAAAGACATGGCTTGGCAGTTCGGGCTGGACTGTTCCCATGAGGCACATGGTCAAGGCTGATTTGCATATGGCCATGTCTGAACTGGGGTGGTGTGGAGTGCAAAAAAAGATGGATTTAGGCCCAGATCTCTGTACTGGGGTGAATGTATGACATTGTTCTGTATTCTGTCCATCAACTGTTGTTTTGCATTTGTCTCCCCGAGTAGGATGGGTATGCTCAGACGTGAGTCCCATGCTCTCCACACCACTGGAGTCAAGCTATCCTGGCTGAAGAAGGCTGATAGCCAGAAACCGGTCCCAGTATGCTTGATTTTGGTCCAGGAAAGACATGGCTTGACAGTTCGGGATGGACTGTTCCCATGAGGCACAGGGTCAAGGCTGATTTGCATATGGCCATGTCTGAACTGGGGTGGTGTGGAGTGCAAAAAATCTATGGATTTAGGCCCAGATCTCTGTACTGGGGTGAATGTATGACATTGTTCTGCATTCTGTCAATCAACTGTTGTTTTGCATTTGAAACCCCGAGTGGGATGGGTATGCTCAGACGTGAGTCCCATGCTCTCCACACCACTGGAGTCAAGCTATCCTGGCTGAAGACGGCTGATAGCCAGAAACCGGTCCTAGGATGCTTGATTCCGGTCCAGGAAAGACATGGCTTGGGAGTTCGGGCTGGACTGTTCCCATGAGGCACAGGGTCAAGGCTGATTTGCATATGGCCATGTCTGAACTGGGGTGGTGTGGAGTGCAAAAAAACTATGGATTTAGGCCCAGATCTCTGTACTGGGGTGAATGTATGACATTGTTCTGCATTCTGTCCATCAACTGTTGTTTTGCATTTGAAACCCCGAGTGGGATGGGTATGCTCAGACGTGAGTCCCATGCTCTCCACACCACTGGAGTCAAGCTATCCTGGCTGAAGACGGCTGATAGCCAGAAACCGGTCCTAGGATGCTTGATTCCGGTCCAGGAAAGACATGGCTTGGGAGTTCGGGCTGGACTGTTCCCATGAGGCACAGGGTCAAGGCTGATTTGCATATGGCCATTTCTGAACTGGGGTGGTGTGGAGTGCAAACAAACAATGGATTTAGGCCCAGATCTCTGTACTGGGGTGAATGTATGACATTGTTCTGCATTCTGTCCATCAAGTGTTGTTTTGCATTTGTCACTCCGAGTGGGATGGGTATGCTCAGAAGTGAGTCCCATGCTCTCCACACCACTGGAGTCAAGCTGTAATGTAGTTCCTACATTCCCAATAGGCTCTGCGCATTGAAATAATATATTCAGCAGTGTAGACGTAGGACTGAAGTCGACTAGGTCTCTACTGACTATATTAGACTTAAGTTTTGCCAGCTAGCTCAGAGGTCACTATAAACGTTCTCGAATAAACGAGGAGGAGTTTAACCTCCCTGGATAGATAAGAAGGGATTAGCTTCTGACAACCATATAACATGACAACTTTGCTCCCTCAGAATAAGAGTGTTTATCTAGAGTCGTGTGAAAACAATAGACAGCTATTTCACTTAGTCAAGTGTGCATACTTAGTTTCACCAGAGTGCAGAGAAAAGAGAGATGGGCGTTTTCAATAAAAGATGTTATTTATTGAGCAGTCTTCTTTCTCATGCAAGAGAAATGAATTGCCAAAATTGCAATACTCATAGTAAAGTAAAGTGCGTACAGTAAAAGGAGGATTATAAAATAATACTGTAAAAGCATTGATATGGTTTCTTAGCCATATGATACTTTAAAATAGATAAAATATATACATACAAATATACATTGACTAACGTACTCAACTGGTGCTTCTAAATACGCCTACCCCGGTGTACCTGACCTAAGCCTAATACGTGGGAAGGAGTAAGTAAGTAGCAGCTTAATTTAAGTTGTTTTTTGCCCAGAATCTGACTCAAGAATTCTCGTTAAGGTTTTAGTCAGCTCCGTACCTGGGTAATAGAAAGCAGGAGGTCTTGTATCTCTCTTTCAGGACTCGATATCCCAGTAACCCGCGAGCGTATCTGGAAACACCGGAGCTGGATTTCTCGGCAGGAGAAAAGACAGCGTCTCTCTCAGTGCGCCAAAAAGGAGGGGCGGCATCCGTGGGCTCTCGCATCAGCTGGGCTCTCGGGCAAGTAGATAGCCGCTCTGCTCCAAAACCATCACCGTGTGTTTGCTTAAGGCAACGTTGGTATATTTATACCTGAAAGGTGCCGGGTTTTGACGTAAGGTTGGACATAAGACGTCAATAAAGATGTCACCAAGAACTGGCCGTTCTTAGAGTACTCACAGGAGTTCTAGGACGAAATCAAAACAGAAGCAATGGGGAATTCCCAGGTTGCTGGAGGTTTGGTTTGCTTACAGAACTCGTTGTACTTTCTAGGAGCCTGGGGAAGTAGCCTTGCTTAATTTGGACAGCATGGGCTATGAATAAATATGGATATGATTTGTATGCCTTTATAGGGATATTATTTATTATAACCACATAAGGGCATAAATCAGGAATATCGAATTAGGGTCCTAGATAGAACTACAACACCCACTCCACGATCTAATGTCCCTCATTACTTAAAACTATGCAATAGTAAACATATAAACATATAATGATGCATGTGTTTTCCAACCCACCCCAAAATACATAAATTTGCATATTGAAATGGTATATGGTAATACACGAAAATGAGTATTAGTACTGTATGCCTTTCAAGCAGTGGTTTCATTCAGTTAAAAATGCATATATATATCAGCTGAATGAATTGCGAAAATGTACACATGTAATTGCTCTTAATACAGAAAAGAAGGTCAAGACCATTCCATCACATATTAATACAAAATGCTGTACATGTGCTAGAGGCTGAGGTAATATATTGTCTCTAGAGTTCCTAAAATAGAAGCTCTGTTCTCTAAGAATAGTTCTACTTTAAGCAGAGTAAATGTGCCTGAAAAAGGTAAATATTTTGGAAGTGGAAAAAAAATAATTTTGTTTTCAAGGGAAAAATAGTTCCAAATGTTTTCAGTAGCTTTTGTTTATCAAAGTTGAAGGCCGAATTCAGAGTTCAGGGAACGCTGTGTGCTCGTTGCTTCAAAGTTATTCTTTCTGTTCAGGGGAGAACATCATTTCAGACAGACTCTCAAAAAATTGGTCTACGGCTTCAGGTGAAAGTTCGACCAAGTTTGAAAATGCCGCAACAATACAGTCGTGAGAATGATTGCTATCATCGATGTCAGGATCAGCAATGCTCACAGAAGGTCGTACCTGGGTGATGCTGCTCTCACCTTGTACTTCACTGCCACCTAATCGTAGTGGTGAAGTCTCAACGAATGCTGTCATCAGAATGGGTAGCCGCTGGGGACAACACGATGCATGAGCCGTTACAGGACTTAGCAAAGTATCTGTATCCAATGGTACTGCTGATGGTAGTGTAAGACAGACGTCCAACACGCATTCTTCTCCGCATAGCATACATCGAAGCACAGGTAATATGCAATTCTGCCAGATGGGTCTGAATGAAAGAAACCAGGTCATATTCAGATCTCTTAGCTGGCCTAATCCAAGGACTTTAGTTATGCGGTCCCTATAGCGTATAGCTAGGATCGTTTCTTTCATCGTTGCTGGAGTCTTGTCTGCGACTTGGCTTGCCATATCGGAGCAGAAGTATCAAAAATAAAATTCCTGCTACGAGTCCCAAAAGGATCGAAAGGCCGCCAAAGGCAGAATGGACAAAATTAGGAAAAATGCCCAGAACTGTTTCGAAGGGTGTTAACAGTCCCGAAAAAATTGTCTTAAACATATGTGGGATGCCACTGGTATCTGACATATTTAGGATTTGGCTTAGCATTTCTACGAAATGCACGGGGCAATTTGTTGATAAAAGGGTATGTATCTCTGCCGTTGTCCTTGCGACTTGCAGATCATACGTTTCTTTTGATGACGTTAAGGGCACAGTTGTCTGTAAAAGAACAGACTTTATTCTGCTTAAAGTATCAATTCGAATAGAAGAGATATTCAAAGAAGGCCAAATGGTTGCCTCTGTATCTGGAGTGCTGCCTGGATACAATACTTGCATACAGCAAGTGACCATGGAACTCACGCTGACGAGATAGGCTTTCCCTGGCGCCATGCCACAACAGCTGTGGTCCACTATTAGAATATAGCTCCCTTTAGAAAGCCGTCTAAAGAATGGCTCTATTTGTGTTGCAGGTGTGCCGTGCTGGTGACATGAAAGGTTATTTGAAGTCCCCTCGCAGGCCCCATGCAGGTTAATACCATCACAAAGAAGTGTACCACTCAGTGATCTTTTACAATTTTTACCACTAAGAAATACATTCTGTTTCTTTTCACTGTAACATGTGTGTGTATAAGGTAATTTCCATGATGACTTGATGTACCCTTTACCCAACCTTTCATACTGGCCCGCTGGTATATACTCTTGGCAGTATTTAAATTGGAAAGTTGTTATCGGAATTGTAATTATTCCGTGTATTATCCATTCAATGACAGGTCTTTCTGACATTGTCAACCTGGTTGGGAAAGCGATCAGCAAACTAATCAAAGAACTGCCTACTGCGGATGCAGGATCATATATCAAAGTGCGAGATGCTCTGAACAAAAAGTTCCTACATAAGAAAAATGTAGACTATGAAAGATACACTTTTAATTTAGCCTGTCAAGAAAAGGAAGAACCCATGAGGACTTTCATAACAAAACTTCGACGACCCTCCCGATATTGTGAATTTGACAACTTTTCCATGGAGGATGCTATCAGACTGCGAATCATCGAAGGATGTCAGTCTGAGACTCTCAGAAGGCATCTCCTAAGGAAGAGTCATACACTAGATGAAATCGAAGAAATGACCAGAGTCCATGATCAGGCAGAAGAACATGCCAAGAAAATGGAGGCGGGACGTACCGAAAAACGGGAGCAAGCATACCGACTACAAGCAAGCACCACTCGTAGACACTCCCGAGACAGGCGACGGACATCCAGACCCAATGCCCATCAAAATTATACAGGGCACAAGCGCCACGAGTCAAGCAGAAGAGACAAGAGACGAGAACGTCCACTCAGGTGCTATCGATGCAGATATGATTTTCCACACACAGATGCCTGTCCGGCGCTTGGACAGCAGTGTCGAAAGTGTGGGAGAGAAAACCACTTCGAGAACGTCTGTGGGGATTATCGTAAGGACAGACTGAAGGAGCAAACATGATCTTCTCGCCCCATGACAAAGCGCCATCATGCCAAAGCAGTTCAAGACCGTCCAGGGTCTTCCTCTGGCTCATCACAGTCGAGTAGAGAATCTCGCAAATCGCAATATATGAGAAGATCACCATACTGAGAGTCAAGGTCGGCGTCTTCAGTGCCGCCGTACAGTGACGAGTATATCAGCATGGTAGCTGATCCAGACCAATTAAAGAAGTACCCACGATTAGACATTTGCATAGGACAACACGCAACTAAGTTTGTACTGGATAGTGGGGCATCACTAAATTACATCCCAGTAACTGAATACAGGAAAATGCAGTCGCCACCCACTCTGAGCCCGGCATACATGCTGGGAAAGTTCGCAACCACTCTCTCCCACAAACGCATATCTGTACCAGCACACATCCACGTCATCGAAGGACCAGAAGCTGATTGCCTCCTCAGTCTAACCACGGCTGAACGTCTCCGGTTAGCTGAAATCTTATATCGAGTGAGCGACAACCCTGACATCATCCACAAATTTCCTAAGCTATTCTCCGGACTCGGGAAGATGGCAAGATGGCAGATTTGTTTCCACATCGCACAACATCACAGGCGAGTCCCTTTCCATCTTCAACAGGCCGTGGAGGATGAAATTCAAGAACTGCTGTGAACTGACACCATCGAGCGGACCGAAGGCCCAACCCCGTGGGTTTCACCCATGGTGATCGTGCCGAAGAAGGGCACCCCAGGAAAGGTGCGCCTGTGCATAGACATGAGGGTCTCAAACACGGCGGTCAAGCGGGAGCGTCATCCGGGACCCCACTTAAGTGACATGATTTCATCCCTCAATGGTGCGCTAATCTTCTCCAAGCTAGATCTGAACAAGGGGTGCCATCAGTTCGAACTGCATGAGACATCGCGATATATAACTACTGGATTTGGCAACATATTGTCTTTGGTGTTCAAAATTTATTTTAATTGCAAACCTACTTGTAGGGACACTCTGTAGGGCCGCACTTGTACCCTGGACACCGCTCAGCCGATTAGGCGCTGTTGCGGAGGTCCGGAATTGTCGAGCCGCCATCTTGGGGGAACTGGAGGGTTGGCGCTCCAGTAGCCTGGCCCCTCCTCCCCTCACCGGTACTTAATTCGCGCTCTTGACACCGTGCGTTTGGATTTGGCAGCAGAGCTTCCTGAGGCGGAAAGCCTGGAAGTCTGCGGCGCTTCTTTTGAAAAAATTACCGATTATTAACATTTTTAACATATTGTCTTTGGTGTTCAAAATTGTATTTTAATTGCAAACCTACTTGTAGGGACACTCTGTAGGGCCGCTTTTGTACCCTGGACACCGCCCAGCCGATTAGGCGCTGTCGAAGAGGTCCGGAATTGTCGAGCCGCCATCTTGGGGGAACTGGAGGGTTGGTGCTCCAGTAGCCTGGCCCCTCTTACCCTCCTCTCCCGCCTTTACTTCCTAGAAATGGCTAACCTTGCTCGCCTGCGCAGCGGGCGGGCGCAGCGGGCGCACCGGCGGCGCGCCGAAGGCCCGCCAAAGGCAAGCCTGTCTGCGCCCGTGCGCGCCGGGACCGGGCCCAGGGTCACAACCCCTGTGCAATTTCTACAAAATCAGAGGAAGTATAGGTACTCTAGTCATGAACTTCGCTCGATGAGACCTAGAGTCAGCTGCCCTCTTATTGAGCTACACCAGGAACCCAAAAACTGTGCTTGTTGTCTGCAGACCTTTGCCTTTTCACATATCGAGGGGTTGAACGTGCCTCATATTCAGTCTAATAAATCAGATTGTAAACTCACTATTATCAAGGCCGGTCTAATAAACGCAAGGTCACTGGTAAAACATAACACCCACACTGCAGAATTATTTGATAGCCAAAACCTGGATCTACTGTTTATTACGGAGATCTGGGCCGTTGTAGCCTCTGACTCTGATCTGGCCCTGGCTGTCCCAGAGGGTTTCTCTATATACAGAGCGGACAGAGAGGGGAAACACGGGGGTGGTCTAGCAATTATAGCCAGAGACAGGTTTAGGGTTAAGAGTTCGGATAAAGGCAGCAATTCGAACTGTGAAACGTTAATGTTTCAAATAAAGACCACTAATAACTTTACTTTCAATTGCCTATTAATTTATAGGCCTCCTAGTGCCAAGATACCATTAATTGAGTTACTTAGTCCTTTCCTAGCATCAAGTCTGATAGGTCCCGATTACACTATTTTGGTGGACTTTAATCTACATCTGGAGAAAAATGCCGACCCTAAGGTAGCCTCCTTTAAGGATGCTCTGGCTGATTTCTCTTTAGAAAAAAAGGTTTTTCTAGACACGCATTCCGCTGGCCACTCCTTGGACGGTATTTTCACCTCTTGTCAGGGCTTAAATAAGGTTGCCACCCTCCAGATCCCATGGTCTGACCATAAGGTGATGACTTTTTCATTAGAAATTTAGGAAAATACCGGAAGACCCGTTGAAATGCTGAGGAATGCCACCTATCCTGACTGGTCAAAGATTAACTCTCAGACTTTCCTACATAATCTTCATGTATCTTACCCAGATCTTGCCTCAGACAACAATAGAGCCTGTGAACAACTTAACGAGTGGATAAACGCTGCAGTTCAGGTGGCTATCCCATTAAGGAAAGTCACTTTCAAAAGGAAATCCCCCTCACAGCCATGGTTTTCGGAAGCACTTAAGGCTCAAAAACAGAGCTGCAGAAGAGCGGAGAAAAAATGGAGATCAAACTATGACGCTAGGCTTAAAGAAGAGTATAAAGTGGCATTAGGCACCTACAAAAAATTAATTATTATGGAAAAAAGCAATTATTTTGTGCAAAAAATCAATGACTCAAAGGGATCTAGCAAGGCACTGTTTTCCACCGTTAAGAAACTAGCAAAAATTGATAATAATAGTTCAGAGACAATGACATCAGAATTCTGTAACACATTGGGTGAGTTCTTTGTTAATAAAGTATCCTCGGTTTTTAACTCCTTTAAGAGTCACCATTCAGGTAACTTAGATCAGGCCTCTTCGGACCAAATAAAAGCAGTTGAGTGGTTGACGCAGATCCCACTGTTCCAATTCACTCCACCCACAATAGAAAAGATTGTGCAGGAAGTGAATGCCATCCGCTCAGGTAGTCAAATGGACCCCTGTCCACCCAAAGTAATGCAGCTCTTCCCTGAGTTGTTGAGCTCACTATTGGAGAAACTTTTTTCACAAATCCTAAAATCTGGGATCTTTCCAGATGTCTGGAAAATTATATCGGTAAGGCCGCTCCTAAAAAACCCGAATTTGGATAGCGAGGAGCCTGACAGCTATAGACCTATAGCCAGGATTCCATTTGCAGCAAAAATCCTAGAGAAACTATTAAACAAACAGTTGTCCAGATATCTGGTGGAGGGTAACTGGCTAGATCATTCTCAATTTGGATTCCGGGAGGGTCACGGGACGGAAACAGCTTTGTTGACCGCGGTGGAAGAACTCAGGAGTGTGATGGATGATGGAGGGAAGGCCGCCTTGGTTCTATTAGACCTATCGGCGGCCTTCGATACGGTCAGCCATGAGACACTCCTGACCCGTTTGACAGAAGCAAGGGTCCATGACTCGGCTTCAGCCCTCCTTGCCTCCTATCTGCATAATAGAACTTTTTCGGTTGAGTTGGGAGAGGCAAAGTCCAATTCATTTAGTTCACCTTGTGGGGTACCCCAGGGGTCCTCCTTGAGCCCTACCCTTTTTAATTTATATGTGGCTCCTTTGGCTGAAATTATAAGGGAATGTGGTTTCACTCCAGTGTTGTATGCCGAAGACACCCAGATAGTGGTGTCCATCAGTAAGGAGGTGAACGAGAAGGCAGAAAAATTCAAATACTGTATGTCACAGGTCAGCCAGTGGATGCTGGATAATTGCTTGAAGCTGAATGGGGATAAGAGCGAAGTACTGCTGCTGGGAGGCAATTCTAACATCTGGTCCCCAGCCTGGTGGCCCGACAGCTTGGGCAGTTGTCCAGATCCAGCAGAAAAAGTGAAAAATTTGGGCATGACCCTTGATACCAAACTCTCATTTGACGCCCAAGCTAGCAAACTGGCATCCTCAGTCTGGTATATCCTAAAGATGATTAAAAAATTACTACCTTACATACCAGATGATACTTGAAAGACGGTAGTGACGGCATTAGCATTATCTAGATTAGATTATGGGAATGCTTTATATGCCGGGGCGAGAGTACAGATTTTATCTACGCTACAACGCCTGCAAAATGCAGCTGCAAGGTTGGTACTTGGTATTCCCAAACATGAGCCAATTGCACATAAACTAAAAAATTTACACTGGCTTCCAATTGCAAAAAGAGTGCAATTTAAATCACTGTGTTTGGCATACAAGGCTGTTCAGGGATCAGGCTCAAAGTTCTTGAGAACCAATCTGAAATTGTATGAACCTTCCAGATTGCTCAGATCGAGCCAATTGAAACTAATTAGAGTCCCGAAAATCAGATGGGCCAATTGGGGTGGAAGGAGCTTTTTTGTACATACAGCACGGGCTTGGAACCGGCTGCCACTCATTATAAAAAATAGCCCAAACTCTAGGCTCTTTTAGAAAAGCAGTGAAAACTTGGCTCTTTACTGCGGCCTGCTAGGTGGACCATCCGAGAGGCCTGCTGTCTGTCATAAGCGCCAAGATGCCTTCGGGCATTCGCGCGCTTTATAAATTGATAAATCAAATCAAATCAACTTTCGCCACTCATCTCAGACTTTTCAGATATAAGCGACTCAGCTTTGGAGTCTCGTCTGCTGCTGAGATTTTCCAAGAAGCCATCCGTCAGACCATACATCACATCCCAAATGCACTGAACTACAGTGACGACATCTTGGTGTATGGTGCATATATCCAGGAGCACGACAAGGCGCTAGATCGGGTGTGCCACGCCCTCCTTGAAGCCAACCTCACACTCAACAAGGAGAAATGCGAATTCCACAAGTCCACCTTAAAGTTCTTTGGACACATATTTTCTGGAGCTGGGATGAAGCCTGACCCTGAGAAGGTGATAGCTCTAAATGACACAAAAAGCCCACAAGATGTAAGTGACATCAGATCTTTCCTGGGCATGGCGAGCTACTGTGCCAGATACATAAAGGACTACGCTACCATCAGTCATCCGCTGCGAACTCTCACCAAGCAAGGGCAGCCGTTCATCTGGACACCCCAATGCAAGCATGCGTTCCAGGAAATCAAAAGGGCTGTGGAATCCGCTGACAATCTGGCCTACTTCAGCCCCAAAAGGAAAACAGATATCACCGTCCATGCCAGCCCAGTCGGGTTGGGTGCAATTCTCGCACTATTTGACCATGATCCAGATCAGAGACACATCGTGGCGTATGCCAGCCGAAGTTTAACGGACACTGAGAAGGCCTATTTCCAGCCAGAGAAGGAGAGTCTTGCCGTTGTGTGGGCTTGTGAACACTTCCACATTTTTGTATACGGCAAACATTTTACGCTGGTAACCGATCATCAAGCACTAGTTACCATATTCGGAAATCCCAGGGCCAAGATGCCACCTCGAATAGAACGCTGGGGTTTACGATTGCAGGAGTACACTTACACCATAGTGTACAAACCCGGGAAGTCCGTTAACCCTGCCGACTACATGTCGAGGCATCCCCAGGTGTCGCACGTGTCAGAACCGTCCCTGGCGGAAGAGTACATTCACTTTGTGGTGGATCAAGCTAGACCGCCGGCGGTCCCCCTAGAAGCTATATGTGAGGCCACAGCCCAGGATGCCATCCTGCAACAGGTGAAGCGACGACTGAAGATAGACACTTGGCGTCATTCCACTGAGGATGAGAGTGAAGATCCAAACATCCGACAAGAGATACAGGCTTTAAACATGTGAGTGATGAATTATCGGCCACCGAAGAGGGACTCATACTGAGAGACCACCGTATAGTCATCCCTTTGCAACTCCGCCAGGGCGTAATCAATCTCGCACACAAAGGCCACCGTGGAGTGGTAGCCACCAAAAGAGCGCTCCGAGAAAGGGTATGGTTCCCCTTACTGGACCAGATGGTTGAACTCACTCTAAAAGATTGTCCTCAGTGCCAACTTGTGAATCAAGGAGATCCTCCTGCTCCTCTCCAAATGCCAAGATTACCCAGCAGTGTGTGGCAAGAACTTGCTCTAGATTTCTATGGACCTCTTCAGTCTGGAAAATACGTCCTAGTCCTAATGGACGAATACTCAAGATTCCCCATCTTACAGTTTGTGCCGTCCACCAACGCCACCAGCACCATTGCTGTCCTGGACGAAGTCTTTGCCGCATGGGGCATTCTGAAGGAAATTAAGACAGATAATGGACCGCCATTCAATGGTCATGAATTTGGGGAGTTTGCAAAACATCTCAACTTTAGGCATCGGAAAATCACTCCCTTATGGCCTCAAGCCAATGGAATGGTAGAGAGGTTCATGGCCACCCTGAAAAAGACATTACAGCAGGCCACCCTGGACAAGAAAGACTTTCAAGTGGCTCTGAGTGAAGTTCTGCGAGCTTACCGCACAACTCCCCACGCTACAACAGGGAAATGTCCCACCACCCTCATGTTGGGACGATCAATTTGGACACGGATACCTACCTGGGAAGGCATATTACTCCCAGCATCCTCCAATGACGCGCATGAGGAGTTGATCATCACTGATCGTGAGAACAAGAACAGGATGAAGTCTTATGCCGATGCCCGGCGTAGAGCTAGATCCCCGTCCATTCAAGAAGGGGACTGGGTGCTGGTCAAGCAGGAACAACAAAAGAAGACAGATTGTAAGTTTAGAGCTGAACCCTTGGTAGTCATACAGCAAAAAGGAACCATGATAACTGCAGAGTCAGAGAACAAGAGAATCACACGAAATGTCTCACACTTTCAACGGTGCACTCCGGCAGTCAAAGACGCCCTTACTAAGGTGACTGAAAGACCGAACAAAGAGATGCCCGAGACCGACTCCGAAACACGGATGACTGAGGAACAGACAGGAGTCGAGGGCAGGAATGAAGATGTGTTCCTGCGGCCCAAACGGACTGTCCGCCGACCTACACGGCTGATTGAAGAAATATGACCAAGTCAGAAGTTTGTTTTCATTTTGTTAAGAAAGGGGGAAATGTAATAATGGGAGATGCAGTCTAGTGTTTGGGGGGTGGAGTAAGGGGAGTAACAGGAAGAGGAGGAGTGGAGACAGGAAGGGGTTAGTTAGAGTAGGGACGAGGTACTGAACAGACATAATTAATAAAGCTCCTCTAAATGAATATAGTGTCTGTCTCTTATTTGGTAGGACGACACTACACTTGGGATCCTGATCTCCTCTGCCAGATTCCTCCTCACTCTCCCGTAGCCAATAGTTCTGATCTCACCTCTAGCAAGAGGCCTTTCTTCCTAAATGATAGCAGCCAACAAGTGTTATTTCTTGTTCTAGACAGCTGTGTGCTCGAGTCTGCTAGATACTGTTGTTCAAGTCTGCTCTGAGAAAGAGGAATATTTGCACAACTTGGTGGCAGGGGTGTTAGTTTGTGCTTCCTGCTTCATCTTGCAGCTCACACATACCCTGGGACAGCAGAGCCTTTGCCTGCCTTTTCCATCACAGACATCTGGCCATGGGGCCCGGTAAAAACATTTTTATGGAAAAAGATCAAGCTACGCCCTAGTACTCCACGGCTGGTCACAATGTATTGGGCTATCCTTCCTGATTGCTGTGAATTTGATCCCACACTTTAGAGCCGTACCATCATAGAGATATCACGCTTACACTGGTACCACTGGTCCACCCTTTGATTTGGGTCACTGTAGAAGCTGAAAGGGTACTGCTTCTCAGGGGCCTTTCCAGATTAACCTCATTATAGAATGTAGTAGATATTCTATGACAAAGAGAAGTCAACTGGAGAACATCAAATGCCCCCTCCCAAATTTAGAGCAAAGCTGGGGGTTGAAGTTAAAAAATATATAATTACTTTTGTTTGTGTCCAAGGAAGTGTGAATCTGACAAATCTCCTCGCCTCTAGTCGAGGCAGACTGCAGAGGGGCACAGGTCACCCTCTCAGCTCTTAGGCACACTGAGAAGATACTGCATGGAGTCATTCATTCTGGCAATGTGTGGCTCTGGCCTTACTATCTAGAGCCGGTAATATTCATTATTGATTGTGGACACTGAGGCCAGGGCCAGCTTTAGGGTAGTGAGACTGGTGCCTCTGTGCTGAGCGCTGGCCTGGAGGGGGCGCTGACCTCAGGTGGGGATGCTGTGTTTAGCAATAACTTAGGATTTAAAAGCAGCTGATGCAAAGTTCCTTGTGCGTCCAGATTTCAGGTAGTAATAAAAATGTCAAGATAACTCTAGTGATTAATGTTCCTGCTAGAGGATCAGGTTTTTGCCTAGTGGCAGTTTGGACTCACCATAAACTAGCGCAGGAGTTAATACACCTGCTGCAAAGAACATATCTGTATTTAAGTGGATAGCTGAGTGGATTAGTAAAACCAGCATTTTCCAACGCTTTAAAACAAATTAAATGTATGCAGAGAGGGGCTACGGAGAGATAAAGGGCCCTTTGGCCAGGTGGTAGGGAGGGAATCTGAGGAGGAGGTCATGGGAGGGGTGGTAAAAAAGATTGTTGCACTGGTCACCACCAGCACTAAAGCCGGCCCTAACGGAGGGTCACTATTTCTGGGGCCATATAATCTCAATATTTCTACTGTCATTGGTACCATTAATGTTAATTACTGCAGGGGACCAGTGATACTCATGATTGCTTGGGGTCACTGAGGACGCCTAATGCTAGGGTATTTAAACCACTGGCACCAGTGACTCTCCTCATTGCTTGGTACCATTGATGTTCATAGCTGCATGGAGCCACTGTTGCTCATTAATATCTAGGAACATTCATGGTTGTTACTGTCTAGTTATAATAGGCATTAATACTTACTCCAACATTATTATTCATTATTAGCCGGGACAGTATTAATGGACCTGAGGGCTGGCCACGCTGTTCGCAATTACTGCACAAAGCAAATGAATCTCACTAATGTCTGACCACATTGCTGTTTATTGAGGCTCATTACTGCTTAGGGTAATTAAGGTTCACTATGGATCTTTATGCCACGGGCCATCCAGGTTTGTTAATATAATTGGCTATTATACCTCCTTGCAGGCTAAAGGGTCTAATATTTATTAACGAAAGAGGAATTTCAAGGTCCTTACTTACTGACTCATTTTGTACTCAAAGTGAGGTGCGTTAATGCCCAAATAACACCAGAGACCATTGACTATTAATAATGCGGGGGCGCTGGAGGGCGCCTGGCAAGATGGCCGCACCGTAGTGCAACTCCGCTGGCTGATCGCCCATCCGCCTAGAATCTGCTTCTAACCACTGCATCACCGTTGGAAAAACGGTTGCCCCGTGCAGCGCAACACCCCCATGCTCGGTGGGGGCCCCGAGGACTGCTGGTGTCGAACAGATTGGGCTGAAATCCAAGCTGCATGGCCTGCCTAGTGTGGCGAGTAAAATGGCGGCTGCCACTGCTCGGCACTGAAATGTGCTGAGGGCCGCGGAGAGTGACGACGCTTGTGAGCGCAATTGGCTCTGGAGCATAGCGAGCCTCATGTGTGTGTGGTGGTCCGACGCATGACGTCCCTTGCATAGCAGCTGTGTCCCGGGAGAGATGACCGAGCCTGCCTCCCGGACCCAGAGGTATCACCCCTCGGCTCGGAGGAAAGGAGCCCGGGGTAGGATGGTCAACAACTCACTCCGAATTGCAGAATGACAGTGGAGGTGCCGGCGGCTGACCAGGACATTGGGCGGCATCCCTGACCGGACAACCCATGGGGAGGGCCTGACACACAGCCTCACAATGCTACATATTGGGCGGTGGGCCTCCAGAAGCGTCGCCATTATCAAAACCGCTGGCCTTGGCTAACTGACTGAGGAGGCTGACGGTGATCTAAAGTGAAGCTGCCCCTCGAGAGCCCGGAATCGCCGCTGAAGATCCCAGGAGCCTATAGCGGGTGGCGATGAGTGGGTCATGGCCCTGCCTGGGCCTACCACTGCAGAGGCGAGTGTAGGCCTGGGCACTGGGTTTCAGCTTGCGAATTGCGGCCTGGTTGTACGGCATGTGGCGGGCTGGGGGGCGGCCTACATTCTTCTAGTACAGCGCCTGAGGCCTGGGGGCTGCGCCAAGCGCCCCATACTTTTTATCCTTCTTTCCTGACTTCACGGTCGCTGACCAGACTGCACGGCGGGACTTTGGAACTGTCAAGAAATTTCACCAATCTAAGGGAATTTCTTATGCCATGCTGTATCCTGCCCGCCGACGTATAGGCCAGGAGGGGGAGTCAACAATCTTTTCCACCCCCAAGGCGGTGATTGAGCACGCTAAACAACTAAAACAACGGAGACAAGATGTCCAAGCTGATCTTGATGAGGAGGAGCAGTGATTTGTCATGTCCTCTTATTCTTAATATTACCGCATGGTGCTCATTTTAATCAAGAAAGGGCTCCCCTTCACTGTTCTAGGCTCAGAGATTGACGATCAGGGCAGGCTAGCGTTAGTGCACCACAAGCTTGGCGGTGCGTAAGTGTTGTTGGTGAGATTTAATACCTGTCTGGATGTGCGTATGGATAAGTTGGGCGGTGGGGTTCCCGACATAGGCTCACGAAGAACGCATTACTAGGTCTGTTAGAGGAGGGGAACATACATGACGTGTGACGGCTGCAACATCCTGGGGCACAGGAGAACACCTTTGTATCTACAGTCCATGGTACATGGTCCCGTTTGGACTTCTGTTCCGAGGTCATCTGCATGTGAGTTACCGACGTAGGGCATTTGGCGAAGACACTATCCGATCATTCTCCAGTGTTACTCGAACTATGCATCCCTGAGTGTGAAAGCCGCTAGGACTTCCCCCTCCCGTTCACGTGGAGGCTGCAGCAGTCTTCATTGACTGATATGGTATTCAAAAATACTGTGGGAGAGGTGATTTGTAAAATTTTTAAGGGGAATGAGGGCACTGCAGATAGCGCAGGCATGCTTTGGGAAGCGTTTAAAGTTACAAAACGTGGCGGGTGTATTGGTGCGCAGGCTGGGGTTTTGACTGACCTCTATCGCAGAATTGGTGGGCTAGCGGCAGAAATATCCACTTTGGAGCATGACTATGAAAGACACCCGGTCCCAGAATAGCTGACTGTGATACAGGAACTGGTCATGGAGCACAATGAAACAGTTGACCAGGAAATGGCCCATAAGTTTGCGTTGCAGCAAGGCGTGCTATTATGGGGAGGGGGAAGGCCTAGCCACTCTCCTGCGCAAAAACTGGTGGCACCTCGGAGCCAAGACTACATTACTGAAATAATCGATGAGGAGGGTAAGGCACACTACACCACACCAGAGATAAGCAGAGTGGTGCTGGCGTTCTACTCTGGACTCTATGGCAAAAGACCGCACGCCCAGGAAGCAGATATTAACTCCAATCTCGATAATATCATGCTTGGCTGGCTATTAATAGACCAGCGCGAATGCCTCATGCAGCCATTTGATGTCGAAGACGTCAAACTAGCCATCATGTCGCTCCCAACATGTAAGGCTGCAGGCCTTGATGGGCTCCCGAGCGAGTTGTGCAAGGACTATGCAGAAGATCTAGCTCCAAGACTACCAGATGTCTTTGCTGAGGCATATGACTCGGGTACACTCCTGTCCCCCCTTTGGGAGGCCCTTATAGTGACACTCTTGAAACCAGACAAAGCAACCAATGCCTGTGACTCCTACAGGCCTCTCTCTATGATCAACATTGATGCCAAAATCCTGGCAAAAATGATTGCCAACAGGCTCCAGCCCCTAGTACCTAACCTGGTCCTACCCATCCTGTCGGAGTTTGTCCCTGCCAGATCAACCATGCACAACCTTTGCACTGTGTCTGCTACCCTGCATTACTTTGACTCAGACTTCCCAGCTCTGGCGGTCCTACTCGACGCCGCAAAGCCATTCGATTCCCTGCAGTGGGAATATATGTTCACCGTCCTGCTGCGCATGGGTCTGCCACCCTTCTTTCTCAAATGGGTTCACCTGTTATACTCTGAGCCACAGGCCCGAATATGTCAGGGTCTGACGGATGTGCCTGCCGAATATCCGATAACGGGGTAGACTACATCTCCCATAATGCTCAGCGTTAAGGGGAGGACCAGGAAGGCATTTAGCAACGCGAGAGACAGAGGTCCTTGCACGTGATTTTGTCCTTGGAGTTTGTTGGCGGTTCTGCGGACGCCGTGTCCCCGCGGAGCCATTTTGGGTTCTCAGTTTATTCTCCACGTATGCCTGGTTTGACTCCGCGGCTGCGGAGTGGAGAACGCGTTTATGCTCGGCTGAGCAAGAATGCCCGTGGCAGCGTGAAGTTAAGCCTTGTCTTGGTTTCCTGTGTTTGGTGCCGGGAGACGCTGGATTTGCCCCCTCCGCGCACAAACAGGAAAAAGCCTGCTGCTTCACTCGGCGGAGTGAAAGCGCCATAGAGCCTGATTCCTGGATTTAATGTATGCCTGAGAGAAGGGCTGGGAGCCGCTGGATTGCCCCCTCCTAGCCGTATCAGGTATTGGAGCCAGGGTGTGGTAACATTGGGGAACCATGAACTGGGAGATGCTGGATTTCCCCCTCCCGAGTTCGGCCTCGTCAGTCCAACCCCGGATTCGCAGTCCCATACCGGAACACACAGAGAGTTATTTTCTGAACTCCTACGGCTGCCGGTACGGCTGATTTTGTTTTCTTATTTGACTGGCATAGATTCTATGCTTTACGTGGCATTTCTCCACCGCAAGACATTACGGTTTATGATTTCTTTGTTTTGGAGCCACGTGGTGGAAGACAACTATTTCCCCCCAGGAAAAGAGATCCACAAAGATCTGATATTTTAAAGGCTTTTTGGGATAGATAGAGTGAATGGTATGTATGGTACTTGGGTGAATTATTGAATAACTGTGACAAATGTATGATTCAATCAATCAATCAATCAAGAGTATTTGTAAAGCGCACTACTCACCCGCTAGGGTCTCAAGGCGCTGGGGGGGGGGCTGCTACAGCTCGAAAAGCCAGGTCTTGAGTTGCTTCCTGAAGGAGAGATGGTCCTGGGTGAGTCGTAGGTGGGTGGGGAGGGTGTTCCAGGTCTTGGCCGCCAGGTAGGTGAAGGATCTTCCTCCGGTGGTGGTTCTGTGGATCCGTGGGATGGTGGCGAGGGCGAGGCTGGCGGAGCAGAGCTGGCGGGTTGGCGTGTAGAACGTGAGGCGGTTGTTGAGGTATTCGGGGCCCAAGTCGTGGAGAGCCTTGTGTGCATGGGTGAAGAGTCTGAACTTGATCCTCTTGCTGACGGGGAGCCAGTGCAGGTCCCTCAGGTGGGCGGAGATGTGGCTGTGTCAGGGGATGTCCAAGACGAGTTATGCTGAGGCGTTCTGGATGCGCTTGAGTCTTTTATGTAGTTTGGCGGTGGTCCCAGCGTAGAGGGCGTTCCCGTAGTCCAGACGGCTGGTGACGAGGGCCTGGGTGACCGTTTTCCTGGTTCCAGTGGGGATCCAGCGGAAGATCTTATGGAGCATGCGGAGTGTGTTGAAGCAGGAGGAGGTAACGGCGTTAGCTTGCCTGGCCATCGTGAGGGAGGAGTCAAGGATGAATCCCAGGTTGCGTGCATGGTCCGTGGGCTTGTGTGGGGGGCCCAGAGCAGGAGACCACCAGGAGTCGTCCCAGACGGAGATGGATGGGCCGAGGATGAGGACTTCCGTCTTGTCTGAGTTCAGTTTCAGGCGGCTGAGCTTCATCCAGTCTGCGATGTCTTTCATTCCGTCCTGGAATCTGGCTCTGGCGGAGGTGGGGTCGTTGGTGAGGGAGAGGATCAGTTGGGTATCGTCAGCGTAGGAGATGATGTTGAGGTTGTGCTTGCCTGCGATGGCTGCGAGGGGTCTCATGTAGATGTTGAAGACGGTGGGGCTGAGCGAGGAGCCTTGAGGTACGCCGCAGATGATGTTGGTGGCTTCTATGAGGAAGGGCGGGAGACGGACTCTTTGGGTTCTGTCGGAGAGGAAGGAGGTGATCCATTCCAGGGCCTTTCCTTGGATCCCGGTGTGGCGGAGGCGGGTTGTCAGGGTGCGGTGGCAGACGGTGTCGAACGCAGCCGAAAGGTCGAGCAGGATGAGGGCGGCGGTTTCTCCGTTGTCCAGCAGGGTCCGGATGTCGTCGGTGGCCGCGATCCGCACTGCGATGGGTCGAGGGAGCCGTTCGTCTCCAGGAAGGCTGTCAGCTGTTTGTTGACGGTTTTCTCGATGACTTTTGCAGGGAAGGGGAGGAGCGAGATGGGGCGGAAGTTCTTGAGGTCTGAGGGGTCTGCGGTGGGTTTCTTCAGGAGGGCGCTGATCTCTGCGTGCTTCCAGCTCTCCGGGAAGGTGGCTGATATGAAGGAGTTGTTGATGATGTCCCGAAGTTTGGGTGCGATGATGGAGTCGGCTTTGTTGAAGATGTGGTGTGGGCAGGGATCGGCTGGGGAGCCCAAGTGGATGGTGTTCATTGTGTGGGTTGTATCTTCCATGCTGGCCTGAGTCCAGGCGCACAGGGTGGTGGTGGGGGTGTAGGTTCGGTGGTGGGGTACGAGTTCTGAGCGCCGAAGCTGTCGTGTATGTCGACGATCTTACGGTGAAAAAAGGTGGCCAGAGAGTTGCAGAGGTCTTGAGAAGGCGTGATGTCGTTGTTGCTGGCGTTGGGGTTGGAGAGCTCTTTCACGACGTTGAAGAGTTCCTTGCTGTTGTGGGTGTTGCTGTCCAGTCGTTCTCTGAAGGATGACCTTTTGGTGGTGCGGATCAGCTGGTGGTGTTTGATTCCTCAAGACTAACAGGTTGTTGTTCTTAAATCTTAGGTCAACCGTGTTTTATGAGAGAAGTATCTCAGATAAGGGAAGGGTTCATCTCCTGAGCATTTACCAGGTACTGCTTTATAAAAGTGAGACAGTACAGGAGGGTAGGAAGAAGATTGCAAGTATTAATGTGTGCCTTCTTTTGTTACAGGTGTCCCTTCCACTGCAGCTTCTATCCTTACCTATCCCTCGCTTGACTGCTTTTGTGCTCTGTATGCTTATAGCTAGTCAGAGTGCAGGGACGTCAGGAGGTGGACCCCATTTGAGCATCGTTCCGATCCTGAGGAGCCAGCAGTCGTGACAGAATACGCGTGAATGGCTGGGTGTCTGATGTATTCCCGATCCACAGGGGCATGCGAAAGGGCTGCCCTCTATCGCCAATCATTTTCATTCTCGCACTTAAGCCTTTGGCCTGTAAATTGCACCAGCGGCATGATCAGGCAGCGTTGCGGTTCCATCAACGTCCGATGGTGGTCTCGTTGTATGCGGACGATATGTTGCTATATGTCTGCGAGCCGGCCACCTATTTATCTGAACTGCTTCAAGGGTATGTAAAGTTTGAAGGGTATTCTGGCCTGGGTATCAACTGGGCAAAATCAATGGTGTTCCCGCTGACGGCTGGTACACGTGAGGTGGACTTGGACTTCCCCCTTGCGTGGTTCAATGAACCGGTTCGGTATCTGGGTGTGTGGATGCATAGAGACCCCGAAATGGTCATTGCCATGAATTATGGTATTGCCATCACTATAGGGGGTTGACCTAGCGATCAGTGTTCATGTCTTCACTTATCTGTATCAATGGGTTCCACTGATTCATTAAAGTGCCGCTTTAGGGGGGAGGGGCAGAGGGATGGCCGAAATGTTTTGTTTAAATTTCATGTGAATTGCTTGTACTGCATATATGACCTAGCAGAACTGATGTGCCCCATACTGGGGTTTTACATTTCTACTGTTTCAAGCTGCACAATCAAAAACATTTTTTTTTAAATGTATTAATAATTCTGTGGGCCATTAGGGCTCTTTCCCAATTACGATATTAGTCCCAATTACAGGCAGTGCTGTTTGATGCTACTATACCCATGTGACGGGGTGGCGGGCTCTGGGGATGACGATGCTGTTATGCCCTCGGACTGGTGGTCCGCAATGCCGCTGACCCCCCTTTCTGTCGTCCCTGTACAGACTGATGCCACAGGACTAGGGGACTGGTGTGCGACGGAGGAAACCGGTGTGTGGGACTACCCTACGCATATAGAGCACGGTCCCTTTAACCCAGGACTACGGGTCGGCGAGGCCACGCCCACCAACAGCGTGGAAGAGCCAAAAGCCGGAAGAGCGAAGGAGAAGGCGGACGGCGTTTCCCTGGAGGCGGATGGTGTACTGGAGTGGAGACGGAGAGCGGTGCAGTCGGAGAGCGGAGGAGAAGATTACGGAGAGAGCCCAGCGGTCGACAAGCCAGGAGGCCACCGGTTTGGCGCTTCGCCCTGCCACGGTCCCACGGGAGGAGCGTGGCTGGACAAGACGGAGTCACGAGACAGTCAGCAGACCAACTTCCACTCACCTTACGACCGGAGCGAGCGGATCGACTGGTCTACAGCCCTGCTTCACTCTGGCTAGTCCCGGTTTCACAAGAGGAGTCAGAACGGAGACCTCTGAATTCGCAAGACTGAGAGTGACTACTAAGAGGAGAAAAGCCTATCTAAAAATAAAGCCTTCGCTTCGTGCACTATTTCCTGACTCTGCCTCATTTGATACTGGTCCTAGTGTTTCTGAATCGCCATCCCCTGTGGTCACCGACCCTGCCCCCTCACAACTGGTGTCAGAAGTGGGATCACAGTCCATCAGTGAATCCGAGATGGACGCCCTGCTGCAGCATCTTATCAAGGGGCAGGAGAAACTTGAATGGGCCGTCGAGCGGCAGATGACTTCGGCCCAAGCCGACAGGGACCTGTTCAAGAACACTATAGCAGCCCAGATGGACAACATGCAGGAAACAATGTCACATCCCACCGGGTTGGTTCCTGTAGAGAGTAGAGCCCATGTCCCTAGCCCATCCGGTATAGCGTTACAAAAATATGTGCACGGTGAAGACCCTGACGCCTTTTTGATGAATTTCAAGCGGGCGGCCAGGGCTCTGGGTTGGCCCGAAGAGAAGTGGCCGTTCTTCTTGGCCCCACTGCTGACTGGGGAGGCCCAGTTTGCATATCAGGTTGCTAATCCTGCTGGGAACGCTCCCTATGCTCTGATCAAGAACGTGATCTTGGACCACCTGGGACTGGACTCCGAAGCATACCACGTCAGGTTCCGCAAGGAAAAAGGGATCCCGGGAGAGAACCCAAAAACCCTCTTCTTCCGCTTGAAGATGATGGCCGACAAGTGGCTGAAATCAGACTCCAGTACAAAAGAGGAAATCTTGGCACAAATATACTTGGAGCAATTCATGGACGCGCTCCCCTATGGTTCCCAGAGGTGGCTGAGACAGCACTCGGGTCTCACGGTGGAACAGGCCATAGAGATGGCCGCCAACTATGCACGTGCACAGCCCAGGGGCATAGGATGGGAACCGGAGAAGGCCTCAAAAACACTGTCATTGGGAAGAGGGGAAAAGAAAGCCAAACCCACCCCGGAGCCCGTCCGGCCTCGCCCTATCCGAATGGAACCGCCCATACCCAGAGGCCCTCAATGCTTTGAGTGCGGCGAGTGGGGGCATATCGCCCGCCTTTGCCCCAGGAGAAGACCGCCAGAAGAACCTATGGAGGTGGGGTATCTACCCAAGGCCGTCCTCTACTCCGCTGAGCTGGGAACCTCATTTCATGTGAGTATAAAGGTGAACGGGTATAGCATCAAAGCCCTCCTGGACTCCGGGTGTAGGCAGTCAGTGGTGCAAGAAAGGTTTGTCCTGCCCGACCAATACGACCAGGATGCGATAGTACACATCCGTTGTGTGCACGGTGACATAAAGCCGTATCCAGTGGCCCAGGTGTCCGTTGCCCCTAGAAATCACCCCGAGAGTACGGTAAGGGTAGGAGTGTTGCCGACCCTCCCAGAAGAAATGATTCTTGGTGTAGACAATCCTGGCTTCCTGGATCTGTTCAGAAGAACGGTTTACGAACAGCCCCGGAACGAGCCCAAACCCCATTCGGCTCTGGTCACTGCCGAACCCTGGGTCCTCGACCGCAGCTTCCGGTTCGCCCAGTCAGAGGACCGTGCTTTGTTTAACGCATGGGAGGCTGCGCAGGCCACTCAGGAAGAGTCCAATAACACATATCCCAGGTTCGTCATAAAAAGAGAACTGTTGTACAGAGAAGCAGCGGCAGGGAAAGAGTTACAACTCTTGGTTCCGACGTCTTTCCGCGAACAGGTGCTGTTCTTTGCCCATGCTCATCTCACGGCAGGCCATGCGGGTAAAGAGAAGACCACTGAGAGTGTCATACGGCATTTCTACTGGCCAGGGATCTACAGAGATGTGCAGGAGTACTGCAGGAAGTGCGAAATCTGCCAGAGGAGGAACACCCACAGACCCCCGGCGGCCCCCTTACAGCCAATGCCCATTATTGGGGTGCCCTTTGAGCGTGTGGGGATGGACCTCATAGGGCCCCTCCCGAAGACCCCCAGAGGGCACCTCTATGCGCTAGTGATCGTGGACTACGCCACAAGATACATAGAGGCCTTTCCCTTGAAAACACCCACAACCGCCAATGTGGCTGAGAAGTTCGTAGAACTGTTTTCCAGGGAGGGCTTTCCAAAAGAGGTGGTATCGGACCAGGGAACACCGTTTACCTCACGTCTCATGAAAGAGATCTGTAAATCCCTGGACATACACCATCTGAAGACATCAGTGTACCACCCACAGACAGACGGCCTTGTGGAAAGGTACAACCAAACCCTCAAAGCTACCTTGAAAAAAATGCTGTCCTCCAAAGGACCGGCCTGGGACCGGTTACTCCTGTTAGCCCTGTACGTACTCCGGGCCCAAAAACAGAGCAGTCTCGGTCATTCGGCCTTTGAACTCCTATACGGGAGGATACCAAGAACCTTGCTAGAAATAACCAAAGATGCATGGGAAACGCAGGAAGACCAAGAGAGAAACACCCCCCTGGAATACACTGCACAACTGAGGTCCAAGCTGGGGAAGCTACGTAGCCTGGCCTATACAAACCTCGAGCAACAACAGAAGAAACAAAAGAAGACATACGACAGAGGGACACGGCTACGAAGACTGGGAGTAGGTGATTGGGCCTTGGTGTTATTACCCTCTATCACAAAGAAAAACGAGTGGGTCGGTCCTTACGAAGTAACAGAAACAATAGGAGAGACCACCTACAGGTTACGACTCTCTCCATCAAAAACCCAGACGTACCATATAAACCTACTCAAAAAGTGGATCGGTCCCCCACCCAGGAGTGCCCACTTGGCGGTCCCGAATAAAAGAACGGAAGATAACACCCTAAGACACCTCGTGGTAAACTCCGAACTGTCAGAAAGACAACAACAAGACCTGAGGGAAACCATGTTGCCCTTCCTGTCTGTGTTTTCGGATCTGCCGGGGAAGACACACCTGGTGGAGCACCACATCGAGACGATCCCTGGGAAAATAGTAAGGCAGCGGCCCTATAGGATCCCCTCCGCCAGAAGAGAGGCCGTAAGACAAGAGGTACGGGATATGTTAGAGCTGGGGGTGATCCGACCGTCCACCAGCAACTGGGCCTCCCCGATAGTGATGGTACCCAAACCTGACGGCACAAAACGCTTTTGCATGGACTTCCGAGCCTTGAACATGATTTCCTCTTTCGACGCATATCCCATTCCCCGCGTCGATGAGTTGATTGAGAACCTAGGGGAGGCAGTGTACATAACGACCATAGACCTGACCAAGGGGTATTGGCAGGTACCCCTTAGGGAGGAGGACCGAAAAAAGACCGCCTTCATTACTGACGATGGGCTATACGAATTCACCGTTCTACCCTTTGGGCTCCATGGCGCCCCGGCCACATTCCAACGGCTCATGAACCACATCTTGAAACCTTTTCCGTCTTTCTGCTCGGCCTACCTAGACGATATCGTCGTCCACAGCAAAACATGGAAAGAGCACCTACAACACCTCCAAGACATCCTCCGGGCCCTGCAGGAGGCGGGCCTGCATGTCAATGCAAAGAAGTCTCGGGCTGCATTTACGAGGGTCAAATACCTGGGCTACGTGCTAGGCGAGGGCACCATAGCCCCCCAGGACGAGAAGGTCAGGGCCATCAGAGACACGTGTTTCCCGGCAACGAAAAGGGAGCTCCGCGCGTTTCTTGGGCTGATCGGGTATTACCGAAGGTTCATTCCCCGGTTTGCTGAAGTGGCCTCCCCCTTGACGAACCTCCTACGCAAAGAAGTGAAGACGAAGGAGATACAGAAACCCTCTAGGGAGGCCCTGGAGGCTTTCGACCTCTTGAAGAATGCCATCACCTCGGCCCCCGTTTTGTCATCCCCGGACTTCAATAGGGACTTCCTCCTAGCCACTGACGCCTCTGAGACCGGCCTGGGGGCCGTTCTATCGCAGTTCGACGATGAGGGCATTGAGCACCCGGTCCTGTTTACAAGCCGGAAACTCTTCCCTAGGGAACAGAAGTACTCCACTGTGGAGCGGGAGTGTCTCGCCATCAAATGGGCGATAGATAAACTGCAGTACTATTTGGAGGGCCGGCCCTTCATTCTACAGACAGACCATGCCCCCCTGCGGTGGATGTACCGCAACAGGTCGCTCAACCCACGAGTGCTCAGGTGGTTTCTTTCTCTGCAGCCCTACTCCTTCACTGTGCTGCACAGGAAAGGGTCCGAAAACGGGAACGCTGATTTTCTGTCCAGGGTCCTCCCTCTCCCCGATCGGGAGAGTCCAGGGGGGGAGGTGTGTGACGGGGTGGCGGGCTCTGGGGATGACGATGCTGTTATGCCCTCGGACTGGTGGTCCGCAATGCCGCTGACCCCCCTTTCTGTCGTCCCTGTACAGACTGATGCCACAGGACTAGGGGACTGGTGTGCGATGGAGGAAACCGGTGTGTGGGACTACCCTACGCATATAGAGCACGGTCCCTTTAACCCAGGACTACGGGTCGGCGAGGCCACGCCCACCAACAGCGTGGAAGAGCCAAAAGCCGGAAGAGCGAAGGAGAAGGCGGACGGCGTTTCCCTGGAGGCGGATGGTGTACTGGAGTGGAGACGGAGAGCGGTGCAGTCGGAGAGCGGAGGAGAAGATTACGGAGAGAGCCCAGCGGTCGACAAGCCAGGAGGCCACCGGTTTGGCGCTTCGCCCTGCCACGGTCCCACGGGAGGAGCGTGGCTGGACAAGACGGAGTCACGAGACAGTCAGCAGACCAACTTCCACTCACCTTACGACCGGAGCGAGCGGATCGACTGGTCTACAGCCCTGCTTCACTCTGGCTAGTCCCGGTTTCACAAGAGGAGTCAGAACGGAGACCTCTGAATTCGCAAGACTGAGAGTGACTACTAAGAGGAGAAAAGCCTATCTAAAAATAAAGCCTTCGCTTCGTGCACTATTTCCTGACTCTGCCTCATTTGATACTGGTCCTAGTGTTTCTGAATCGCCATCCCCTGTGGTCACCGACCCTGCCCCCTCACAACCCAGTACACCGCTTTGCTGCTTTTTGACTAGGTGTGCCCTATACAAATAGAGCATACATATATTAAATGGACATACAAAGAAATTAATTGAAAACACAACTTTTAGTTAAGGTTTAGTTAAGGTTGCTGGGCGGTAAATAGTGCATATATTAACCATTGCATTGTCTCTCTGTGTTTTGTGTTTTAGGCACTATTCCACTATTCACAAATCATCAACCTTAATATACAAAAGTCAAAAAAGATTTATTGCATAATTAATAAAAATTATTACAATTTACACATGATAAAATATTAATTCGAATTTAATACATTTTACTAAAATTGTTTCTCCTCCCCAGTTAGGAAATATTGATAAAATGATATTTAAAAACTTTCTTCCAGGGATACTCCCCCTATCTAACGTTCTCAGATTAATTTTACAAGTTCATGCAAGCTTTTGCAATCCCTGGCGTTAAGGTGGCCAAGTGTCCTACCTCTTGGCCTACCCCCTGTTCAGCTTGACTCAAACGTTTTTTCACCTCTGCCAAAAACGTAGTTCCCCTGCACGCCATGATAATGGAACTCTCTCCCAACCAACATGTTACATCTTGTCTGCAGGAACGGATCTTTAGCTCATTAAAGATGGATTTCAGAAGTCTTTGCCTCTGTGCCAAAAGTGCCGGGCAGACGCACAGAAAATGGGCTAATGATTCAGATTTGTACCCACATAGTCTGCATTGCTCAGTCTGATGGGCTCCTTTCCAGGAAGGTAGTAGGTCCTTCGAGATGTGCATGCCCATCCTATAATCCATAAAAGCTCTTTTTAGATGCTCGTTGAAATGGGAAGATAAGTAAGCATGTGGTTTTCCTGCTATGAAGGAATTTATAATGGACCAGCCGTGTCGCCATTTTATCAATGTACCTTTGTCTTCTTGAAAAGATTTCTTTTTTGCTGCCATGTTGGCCAATCTACTTAAGCCTGCTTTGTCCATCCCGGCTTCCCATGCTGCTTCCAACTCCAGCTCTTTCACACAGACTTTCAAGTACTTTCCCCAGGTGCACGGGGTTCCAGACTCCCCTCGATTTTTTATTTCTTCCCAGCTCAGCCAGTCCATGGAATCTGAATCTGCAGATCTAAGTTTGTAACACAGTTTTACGAAGCCGCTCATGCTCCTGTATTTCTGGTTTTGCAGACCAAATTCAAGCCTAACTTGCGAAGCTGAGGCACATTTTGGGAGATTAAAAACAGCCTTGTAGATTTTAGTTTGTAGGTCATTGAGTACGTCGGCTTCCTTGCCACACCAGGTGACCAGACCATAGGACAGGGTGGGCAAAATTTGGGCCGACATGACTTTCAACAGATGCTTATAATTTGGCAATCCATTTTTGCTTTTAGTAAGCGGAAAGCGAAAATTAGGGTTTGAGCTTTTGCACGTATAGCTGTTTTGTGCTCCGTTTGTTTTGCTCCCTGAGATATTGTAATTCCGAGGTATTTGTAAGACCCTTGTTCTTCCACCTTTGCCCCGTTCGCCATCCATGTATACCTAAGTTTTTTAGGATCTACTAGGCGGACCACTTTTGTTTTTTCTTTGTTTAGGTCCAGACCTTCCTGTTTCAAGTATGCTGCTAGTTTATTTAGTGCTCTTTGTAATCCTATTGGCGTTTTACTCAGCAATACTATATCATCTGCGTATTGCAGACAAGGGATTCGATGATTAGACAATGATGGTGGGTGAACTTCGTCCGACTCCAGCACAGTTGAGAGGTCGGAAAGGAAAAGGTTGAAAAGAGTAGGAGCTAAAACACAGCCTTGTTTTAGACCTTGGTGCGTTGGTATTCTCCTTGTTGTGTAGGGTCCATTGCCCAGTTTCACTCTTGCCCAGGTATTTTGATATAGAGCTTTTATTGCCTTTAAAAGATTGTTCGACACACCCCAGATCTTTAGTTTTCCCCATAATCGCTCTCTGTTGACCCGGTCGAATGCCGATTTGATGTCGACAAAGCAGGCATACAGCTGTGTTCCCTTTGCTACCGCTCTGTCCATTAGTAGTGACAGGCAGGTCAGGTTAGTAATTGTTCCCATTTTCCGCCTGAAGCCTGTTTGGGTCCGGGGGATTCTATTTGTTTCTTCAATCCAATCTTGCAGGTTTAAAAGAATGCAAGAGGCGTAGAGCTTTGCCTCCACATCTATTAAAGATATTAGCCTATAGTTTGTTGGTTTTCGGTGGTCACCATGTTTAAAAATTGGGTGAATGACACTGCCCTTCCAGGATGATGGGACCTGGTCTTCTTTATAGATATGATTGAAAAGTGGCGTTAGACTTTCTGCCCAGAAGGCTGGGTCATGTTTGAATGAATTCATTACCACTCCAACCTTTATATAATATTAGTGTGATGCAGCTGTAAGGATCAAGACAGCAGAAAAACCATTTTACACATACAGGGTGATATCACAATTGTGTGAACATCTGGTGTGGTTATAGAGAATATTTTGACAAAGGCCCCAAAGTAGCAAACCTGTAAATACAGGATTTCAGTGAGTCGGCCCATCTTAGCACACGTTAATTAATGTATGTTACTGAAGAGAATGAATGTGACCGAAAAGTGGGACAGTAAGGAGTGTATGCTTAGTGTCATGAAACAAAATTAAGAGGCTCAATGAAAACCTTTACTTTCTTCGGTCCATGATCTCATCAGAGGGAAAATGGTAAAGACAAGGGACCGGAGGAGGCACTGCTGGCCTCAGTGAAATGATGACCTGTTGGGACGGGAAAGTTCCCTGCAAGGTGATGGATGTCCACCCCTGCTCTGAGTGCCACAGCTGCAGCGATAGCTGAATTCTTCGTACCGATTTTTCATCATATGCAAATACGAATTATGCATGTGCATAATGGCCTAAGCTATTCGCCCAGATTGTGGTCGTGTCAGACCGAGGGGTGCACTACCCGGGAGGTTTGTGGTAAAGAGCTACTGCCCTTACTAAGAGTTAAGTTGCACAAGTGCAATGGTAGCAGCATACCGGTTTTTCTAATATTGATCAGCGGAGTGAGCAGGTTTTTTTACCTGTGTCACTGGAGTAAGGCCTACTGGCTCACTCATGTAAAGTTCCTTTGCTGTGTACCTAACTTGTACTTGGTCTAAATCATTTTAGTATGTGGTGCTGTGTTTGCATCTGCGTGCTGCAAAGTACGTGTGTCTGTTTGTGATACAATATATGGAGGCCTGTGAGTTGCATATTTAAAGCGCAGGGCTTTGGAAAAAGCATATGGAGGTGGAGGAACCATCCCATAAATGGGAGCTGGTTAGGACACCACACAGGAGGAAGGGAGAGCAAGACTCTTTTGTGCACTCTAAAAGGATTCTTTGGCTTTGAGAGGTCACTGGTCAGTTGGACATGGGCAGATCTCAGGAAGGCGATGGGGCTGATAAGGGAATCATAAAGATTAGGGTTGAGGTCCTTTCTAACCATTTAATAAGCAAATATCAGTGAGGCTGGCATCCAGGTGTGATCCTCTAGTCACTCCCATGGCCTGTTTTACGGGGCTATCACGCTTGGAGTCACTCCTGCTGACAGACTGCTTCCTGGACAAAGGACAGTGAAATGGGCACTTCAAAGTGGGAAACCCCTACAACACATACATCAAAGACTGAAGGCCTGATTTATTAATTGGTGGACGGAGTAATCTCTGTTGGTTTAGCAGAGGAATTAACACCTGCCAGACTAAGACTACCCCCGCCATAGTTAAAAATGAGTTTCAAGTCGGTGGTCATTTCCAAAGCATTATGTATGAACATGCTTCATATTTAAGCTTTTAACCAGCACATGAATTTTTAGATAATTATGCTACTTTGGTAATTGTTTTAAGTAATCATACAATAAAGTTATACTACTACTAAAAAGAAAGAGATGGCAATGACTAGCATATCTAAATTTCACCCACCCAGGATGGCACAGATTGCCATTTGTGACTGTCTTTCATGGTGAGCAACAGCTTTAAATTTCACTCCCCAGCGTTGTACAGCATGAAATCCATACTACCCTGGGAATTATATGGTAATGTCAATTTATGTATAACGCTTCTGACCCACACAAATACTAAGGGCCTCATTTATGAGGCTGTGCGTCACTTTTACGCCGCTGGTGCGTCAATTTTTGTGACGCACCAGTGGCGTAAAAAATGTGCCTTGTTGCGCCATATTTACAAAGTGACGCATCTAGGTAGATGCGTCACTTTGTAAACCCCTGCGCCACATTATACCTCCGCCAGGTATAATGTATGCAAGGGGGCGTATTGACGCAAGAAAGGGTCATGGAAGTGACGCAGTGAAATCTATGAGATTTCACTGCGCCACTTCTAGGACTCAAATGGGTCAAAATCTTACGCCTGCCTCACAGCAGGCGTAAGACTGACGCAAGCCCTTTCACATGGGGCTTGCCCCATGTGAAAGGACACATTGCTGGAGTTGCGTCACTTTTGTGACACACTCCAGCAATGCGTCACTTTTGCACCTACAGATAAGTCAGAAATACTGACATATCTGTAACTCCTTGCAACATGATGCGCCATACTGTAAATATGACGCATCATTGGTGTCGTAAGGAGGGCGCAATGAAAAGTGACGCATCGCTGTTTTCACACAGCGATGCGTCACTTTTCATAAATGAGGCCCTAATACCATAACACTCAGTAGTTGACAGCTAAATGTAGTTCATACAGGCTACACTATAACTCCATTATACTGCTTAATCCTCTTACACTAACAGAAGACATATCTAGTATGGCCTCTTGTTCATTACCCCGTACTGTACCAGTCCATAAAACAGTCATCACCAACTGGGCAGTCATGTAATAACTAAGAGCTCAGGCCCATTCTCTCTTCAACCATGCCTGCTCATTACCATGATGAACTTTAACCAAAATATCAGGTTGAACATCTCAGTGAGGTCATTAGTTAAGTAGGCAATGATCATAAGAAATACCATCAAGGGACCTGCAGAACTGCTCAAAGCAGCCATCCTACTGAAAAGCATTAACTGCGTGCCTCTCTCTCACACCTCTTCATCCGCCACACTGCAAAGTGCTGTGTTCCATAACACGATACCCACACCTCACTGGTCATCACGCATGTCATGGAAATGTAACCACTCCTCACTAGTCGGCACGCATGACATGGAAATTGTTTCCACATAGGATGAAAAAGCAAAGCCAGCACACTTTCAACCACACACCCTACCTGGTGTAGAATGTAACCTCAGCGCCTCACAGAAGGGTACTAAGCGCTATATGAATGCTGCAGTTCAATACAATTTCACTCCCCGTGGGAGGAACGAGCCAGCATTTCTCGGATTTCACTGGACTTTAGCCTAAACTGTTTGTCAATGATCCCACTGTTGCAACATATTTCTACAGTAAAGGCTGAGTGTCGTTCACAGAGTGGCACAGCCTCTTATCTGCATTAATTTCGGACTCATTGGAATTGGCCGCCTGCCGCCACTCAGTCTCATTCATAGGCTGCTGCATATGCTCGCAATTCTGATACAGTCGCTTCTCGGGTATGACCTGGGTTAGCCGGCCAGAGGGTCTCTCATGGCACTGACTGCCAGCACTGATCGTCACAGGTAGGGATTGAACAGACTGACTGCCTCGACTGTCGATGTTGGAGGATGGCACAGAGTGCAGCTCTGCGGGCAACATTTGCAGCGTAGCAGAATGGCAGCTCTGAATTTTACTCGTGTATGATGCCACTTTTGGGCACCTCGTGTGTCACTCTTAAAGGGTGGCACAGACTGACAGCCCGAGTGTCTCCCAAAGGATACTACAGACTGCACAGCCCCGATGACACAGACTAATAGTGCCCGAGTGTCTCTCAGGTGATGGCCGCAGACTGGCAGTCTTGGGTGCAACTCTTGGAGGATGGCATATGTGGGCATCCCTAGGTTTCAATCAGAGATTGGCACAGACTGGCAGCCCTGAGTGTTTCTCAGGGGATGGCACATGCTGACAGCACTAAAGCCATCTGAAACCTATACTTTAAGGTTTCTCCCGGAGCCGGTAAGACGAGGACGTGACCTTCCTGTGTGTGACGGTTGCCACCAGCAACGAAGATCCTCCCAAAAAGAGCAGGTGAGCGAGAGAGAGCTCCACTCGCCAGAGACGCTCCCCGTTGGTGCCTTCACAGCAGCACTGCAGGACACAGGTATGTTCCGGCTCAGCGGGATCTTCCATGTGGGAGCAGGGCAAAGGGTCATTATCAGCGCCATAAATACGCAGTTGGCGAATCCGGGTTAAAGTCCGCATCCGCCCCTCTCGACTTATCAAAGGGTGAAACGGAGAGCAATGCAACGAAGTCGGTCCCCAGTAGCGTGCCTTGCTTGTTTGAGGAGTAAAAGACAGCTATCATTGGGACCCGCAGTTCCCTCTGCTCGGCGCCTCTGCGCCACAGCTGGACACCTAGCAGGGAGCAGGGGCGCAACACTTCAGTTGGGGGCTAAGACTCCACAGCCTGGCCCGCTCGGGCACAGGTGGCGACCGTTACCACAGTCTTTTTTGGCGCTCTCCTCCCGATAACCTCCTCCATGAATTCATTACCACTCCAACAGTGCACCTCATCTCTCCGTAGCCTCTCTCTGACATACATTTCATATTTTTATAGTGCTACTCATGGTTCACTCACACTCAGTTCTGTGATCTGCATGGTACACGTTCTTTGCAGCAGGCACATTAACCAGCTGCGCTAGTAGAACCAAAACTGCCACTTGACAAAATTCTGAACTCTCACTAGTAGGAAAATTAATTACCAGAGTTATTTTGACTTTTTTTTGGTTGCCTGAAAACTACCTGAAGTACAAGGAAGTTCATGTTCTTTTCACACCTTGGTTGTGGTGCGAATTCTGCCACGGTGCTAGACATTCCATTCTTGGGCGTGGTTCGGACGGCCCCTGGCCGTCGTGCCCACAGGCCCACCGTGACTCATGAGAGCCGAGAGCCGTCATGAGCATGGAAGGGGTTAAGCCAAAAAATATTTTTAAACAAAGCACCCCGCACCAAAGTCAAAGCCAGGCGCGGCTGTACAGGTCACACTGCCCTAAAGTAAATCCTGTTCCCAGCAATGGAGCAGGACTAGCAGCTAACCTCATAGCCGTTATATGAGGAAAAGGATCCATGTAAGTGGTGTGGTGTGGTACTTTCCCCAAATTCCAGCAAGCAAAACAATTTAACCAATTTCTTGTAGATGATTTAAGGGAGAGTAGACTTCTTCCCTGAGAATTTTTTTTAAATTTGGGATCAAATTTCTAAAACGCTGCAGACCCTCATAAGGCATTCATGAAATATTCCAGTACTTTCATGGTGCACCAGGGAAGACTGGATTTTCTACGAGTAGTTCTCATTTTTTTCAAATGTCTTAAGTCAGGAATTACATCCACTATACAAAGGTCATTATTTTCTCATGGGTGAGCCCCTTATGCCAAGGCGTAGATTCAATATGACAGTGCCAGAAATTTACCATGGATACTTACGCCACAGTCATGGGTACCTCTAGAAATTTTCTTCTGTATACAAGGGTCAGCGTTTTGCCATTGACACCCCCTATTAAATGAGTACTAGTAGGAAAATTAATCACCAGAGTTATTTTGCCTTTTTATGGTTGCCTGAAAACTACCTGAAGTACAAGGAAGTTCATGTTCTTTTAACACCTTGGTTGTGACGCAAATTCTGCCACGGTGCTAGACATTCCATTCTTGGGCGTGGTTCGGACGGCCCCTGGCCATCGTGCCCACAGGCCCACCGTGACTCATGAGAGCCGAGAGCCGTCATGAGCATGGAAGGGGTTAAGCCCAAAAATATTTTTAAACACAGCACCCCGCACCAAAGTCAAAGCCAGGCGCGACTGTACCGGTCACACTGCCCTAAAGTAAATCCTGTTCCCAGCAATGGAGCAGGACAAGCAGCTAACCTCATAGCCGTTATATGAGGAAAAGGATCCATGTAAGTGGTGTGGTGTGGTACTTTCCCCAAATTCCAGCAAGCAAAACAATTTAACCAATTTCTTGTAGATGATTTAAGGGAGAGTAGACTTCTTCCCTGAGAATTTTTTTTAAATTTGGGATCAAATTTCTAAAACGCTGCAGACCCTTATAAGGCATTCATGAAATATTCCAGTACTTTCATGGTGCACCAGGGAAGACTGGAATTTTCTACGAGTAGTTCTCATTTTTTTCAAATGTCTTAAGTCAGGAATTACATCCACTATACAAAGGTCATTATTTTCTCATGGGTGAGCCCCTTATGCCAAGGCGTAGATTCAATATGACAGTGCCAGAAATTTACCATGGATACTTACGCCACAGTCATGGGTACCTCTAGAAATTTTCTTCTGTATACAAGGGTCAGCGTTTTGCCATTGACACCCCCTATTAAATGAGTACTAGTAGGAAAATTAATCACCAGAGTTATTTTGACTTTTTTTTTGGTTGCCTGAAAACTACCTGAAGTACAAGGAAGTTCATGTTCTTTTAACACCTTGGTTGTGGCGCGAATTCTGCCACGGTGCTAGACATTCCATTCTTGGGCGTGGTTCGGATGGCCCCTGGCCATCGTGCCCACATGCCCACCGTGACTCATGAGAGCCGAGAGCCGTCATGAGCATGGAAGGGGTTAAGCCAAAAAATATTTTTAAACAAATCACCCCGCACCAAAGTCAAAGCCAGGCGCGACTGTACCGGTCACACTGCCCTAAAGTAAATCCTGTTCCCAGCAATGGAGCAGGACAAGCAGCTAACCTCATAGCCGTTATATGAGGAAAAGGATCCATGTAAGTGGTGTGGTGTGGTACTTTCCCCAAATTCCAGCAAGCAAAACAATTTAACCAATTTATTGTAGATGATTTAAGGGAGAGTAGACTTCTTCCCTGAGAATTTTTTTTAAATTTGGGATAAAATTTCTAAAACGCTGCAGACCCTCATAAGGCATTCATGAAATATTCCAGTACTTTCATGGTGCACCAGGGAAGACTGGAATTTTCTACGAGTAGTTCTCATTTTTTTCAAATATCTTAAGTCAGGAATTACATCCACTATACAAAGGTCATTATTTTCTCATGGGTGAGCCCCTTATGCCAAGGCGTAGATTCAATATGACAGTGCCAGAAATTTACCATGGATACTTCCGCCACAGTCATGGGTACCTCTAGAAATTTTCTTCTGTATACAAGGGTCAGCGTTTTGCCATTGACACCCCCTATTAAATGAGTACTAGTAGGAAAATTAATCACCAGAGTTATTTTGACTTTTTTTGTTGTTGCCTGAAAACTACCTGAAGTACAAGGAAGTTCATGTTCTTTTAACACCTTGGTTGTGGCGCGAATTCTGCCACGGTGCTAGACATTCCATTCTTGGGCGTGGTTCGGACGGCCCCTGGCCGTCGTGCCCACAGGCCCACCGTGACTCATGAGAGCCGAGAGCCGTCATGAGCATGGAAGGGGTTAAGCCAAAAAATATTTTTAAACAAAGCACCCCGCACCAAAGTCAAAGCCAGGCGCGACTGTACCGGTCACACTGCCCTAAAGTAAATCCTGTTCCCAGCAATGGAGCAGGACTAGCAGCTAACCTCATAGCCGTTATATGAGGAAAAGGATCCATGTAAGTGGTGTGGTGTGGTACTTTCCCCAAATTCCAGCAAGCAAAACAATTTAACCAATTTCTTGTAGATGATTTAAGGGAGAGTAGACTTCTTCCCTGAGAATTTTTTTAAAATTTGGGATCAAATTTCTAAAACGCTGCAGACCCTTATAAGGCATTCATGAAATATTCCAGTACTTTCATGGTGCACCAGGGAAGACTGGAATTTTCTACGAGTAGTTCTCATTTTTTTCAAATATCTTAAGTCAGGAATTACATCCACTATACAAAGGTAATTATTTTCTCATGGGTGAGCCCCTTATGCCAAGGCGTAGATTCAATATGACAGTGCCAGAAATTTACCATGGATACTTCCGCCACAGTCATGGGTACCTCTAGAAATTTTCTTCTGTATACAAGGGTCAGCGTTTTGCCATTGACACCCCCTATTAAATGAGTACAAGAACTCTTATGAGTTACCTCGAATATCATTCCAACATTTTGCTATGGATCCACCCCATATGCTAATAATTGCGTGCATAATGTCAGGGACTTCGGCCAGGTGTTGTGACATGTTTTCTTTGTCCCTGCCGCTGGGTATGACTGGGTTAGCGGCTTTCTCAGTTAGACAGTTTGAGTCCCCACAGCCAAAGATGATGTCTTCATAGAAGCTTGTCAGGGCCTGCAGTTTGCCATAGACACCTCCCATCCATATGCTGTTCATGCCCTAGACCATAAGGCAAGAATAACCCCTAGTATGCCAGACCAGCAGCCCACTTGCACGCATAGCATATAAACACTCACACACACGTTCTCTCACACACACATTCTCACTATATTTCTTGCACTCTTTTGTACCTCTAAACTCTGTGTATGTGTGACAGACACACCGCTATTCACACTTCAATTAGTCAATGGGCTTTTATTGTGTTAGAAAAGCTTGCCCTGCTGCTTCTGCTATACCTCTTTTGCCTTTTAGTGAAGCTTAATAAAAACATATTCTCTATAGGCTAATAAAAATTATAATATATTGCCTTGTCAATGTTTGTTACAAGTATTATGTGAAGGAAAGTGCACTTCTTTAAAATATCTGTACAGGGCTTATATTTGGATTCACATGAGGATCAAGCAGTTACAGTATTGGAAATGAACTATATCCACGTTCTAACATATGATATCACAGCATCCAACTGATCTTCTGAAATGCTTGTCTTCTTTGGCAACTATGGATTTCATCCAGTAACACTTCGCATTTTGGGGTTTTTGAGACCCAACTTACAATGTAAACATTTCTGTGTGTCCTGGAATAAAGCATAGTGGTTACTGCAAAGCCAGGAATGGCTGAAGGTGTCACACGATCCTCAATCCAGCACCATACACCAATGCCTCAGCCTTTGTCTCCCTCCTTGTGCCATCCCGCATTCTGTCCACTCTTCCCTCTTGCACCAACCCCGTTGTTGAAGTTGGAATTAAGTAGGCATCTAGAACCATGGAAAGAGCAAGTATTCTGTGGGTGCTTTTGTAGAAATATGTGCATGTTCACGAGAATTGTTCAATTTTTATATGTGCAGAGTAAGAGGTGTGCTGAATAGTGTGAGTGAGTGCAGCGTAAGTGGCGCAAGTGCAGGGTGAAAAATGTGTTGATGTGTCAGGTGAGCTGCATCAATGTAATGTGAGTGGAGGGCCCATGTCAGTGTAGGGTGAGAGGAGTGCGTGCAGAGTGAGAGAACAGGGTGCAGGATGATATGAGCGGTGTAAATGCACTGTGAGTGGTGTGCCTGTGTGTGCTGCAGGATAAGCAGCGAGAGTGACTGGTGAGTGCATGGTAAGAGGAGTTAGTGTAGAATCCCTATGAGTTCCGGCAGACAATTTTCTCTGTGTTCAGGCAGGATGAACAGAGTGTCTGTATGAATGCAGGCTGAGAGGTTTATCCCTGTGAGTGAAGGAGGAAGTGCATGGTGAGTGGTGTGACTCCAGTGTGAGTGCTGTGTCAGTTTATGTGGTGTAAGTGCAGGGTGAGAGATGTGCCAATGGGAATGAAGATTTGCATGAAGGGTGAGCTGTGTGAGTGACAGAGGAGGCTATGTGAGCACACAGTGAGCTATATGGCAGTGTGAGAGTAGGGTGATAGGAGTGACTTCAGTGTGATTGGTGTGGTGACAAACGAGTTTAGGTGCAGGTGAAAGTGCAGAGTGGAAGAAATGAATTAATGGTGAGTGATGTGCTTGTTTGAGTGAATTTGCAAAGTGAGTAGTGGGAGTGACAGGTGAGTGAAGTGTCACCTGAGTGCTGGTAAGTAGTGTGCTCTGGCGAGTGCAGGATGAAAATCATCAGTGCATGGCGATGGGTATAAGTGCATTGTGGTCGCTGTGAGTGCAGGGTGAGCGGTGTGCTCATATGACCTCAGGGTAAGTGGAAGTAGAACAGTGTGAGTGTAGGGTAAAGGCATGAGTGCAGTGTGATCACTGTGAGTGTAGGGTGAGCGGTGAAAGTGACAAGTGAGTGGAGTGTCATGTGCCTACAGGGTGAGCAGTGTGCTCATGTGAGTGCAGGTTAGGAGAAGGGCGGACGGTTTGTGTGCATGGTGAGCAGTGGGAGTGCAGGGTGAGTGATGAGTATGAGGAGTGAGTTGCCTGAAGGCAGGATGTATACCGAGACATCTGGATTAGCCTAGCATTGTATTGACGGCTGGCGTAGGGATTCAGATATGGCAAACTATTGCTGTTATGGCAGCAATCAGGCATAGAAGGTGGAGGAATTAAATAATGTGCTGATCCTGCAACTAACTTTCAGTCTCCTGATGAGCGTTGGCAGCTGACTAGTTTTCTACACCACCAGTATTATTGTCACCTACACACTCATCACCAGCAGACTGGACTATGGAAACGCACTCTATGCCGGCATCAACAAATCTCTACTCTGCAAACTCTAGACAATACAGAACACCGCCGCCAAACATGCCCTCAGCATCCCCAGCACAAACTCATCAGCCAACACCTACGAAAACTCCACTAGCTTCCCGTGGAGAAAAGAGTCACCTTCAAAATCATTACCCACACCTACAAATGCCTACACAACAACGGACTCAGATACCTCAACGACAGAATCAACTTCCAGGTACCTAAAAGAAACCTCTGATCTTTCATCCTCGCACTGGCCGGAACCCCGTTCATCCACAGAGCCAGAGCAGGCGGAAGATCCTTCTCTCACATTGCAGCCAAGACCTGGAACGAGCTACTGGCAGACATCAGAAGCGCCCACTCCCTGAACACCTTCAGGAAGACCCTCAAGACCTGGCTCTTCGGCTAAACAGTTCTGCTGACTCCCTGCTCACCTCTCAGCACCTTGAGACCCTCATGGGTGAGTAGTGCTCTTACAATTTCAATGATTGATTGATTGATGTCCCAGCCAGTACACAAATAAGCAAAATCACATAAAGGTGGTATTTTTAGCACTTACCTATGCATACTTCAAAAATCAAATACAAAGCACTTTTAAATGTGTTCTAGGGCTACATTACTGATGTATGACTAGTAATTGCAATTTAAGTTTAATTAAACAAAAGGAGACAAAGACAGAAAAGTCATGTTACTAATGAATACATACCATTTTATTTACAGCCCTATTTACTTCCATAATACAGCTCCTGATCTAAATTCTACAGCGATAGCGCCGCTGCCTGAGACCTAGGCCTGTAAATTCTGCATTTTTTTTTTTTTGTGGAGTTTTATATAGCACGAACTAGACCCAAACCAAATCAGGTATCAGAGCGATTTACATAGCACAAGTTACGTTTTTTTTATTTTACATGAGGACACACTTTCATTTTTTTTTTTTAGGCACGGGGAGATTAAGTGATTTGCCCAGAATCACAGGAGGTTTTGGCGTTGTTACCGAGACTCGAACCCAGATCCCCAGGTCCGAGGTCGAGCGCCTTAGCCGTTAGGCCAGCTCCTTTCCCTCAAGTGTCCGGTGGACAGCTGTGCAGGCTCAGACCAGGTCTTATAAGTTCTACAGCACCCGGTGGAATGCTCTGCTGTCCAAGAGCTGGGGACATAAGTACAAGGGGATTACGCCACAGGAACGTCATTTTTTTTCGATGTCCCTGAGGCGGAATTCCCTGCACCATATTAACAAATTGGCTTCGAGCCACTTTGCGTGGCTTAATGCCGCTTTGTAAATATGGCACTCTTTCATGCAGGTATCTGTGTGAAAGGCCGTGCAGTTTGTGTTGCTATTGGCACAACAAGGATAAATACTTTTATTTCTCCTCATTTTTAGGTCTCGACCTGCCAAAGCGCATGCCGGCGAGACATATAGAGGGCCACCATCAAATCCTACCAAGAGGTTTTGGATTGCGGATTCTCCCCAATGCATGTGAGGCATGCAAGCGCGAAGCTTCGCCAGAGCGCGCTCAGCCTCACTTCTCACTCACACCCCATGCTCGTTCCCTCCCACTCGCTCGCTCCCCTGCTCCCTTACCCCCCCATCCGACTTGAAAGGAAGCCGCTTGCACACCACCATTCCACCATTTGTCTGAGCTTAGGCATCAGACTTCAAAGGAATGCCTCCCGCTCCCCCGCCCCCTGACTCACCAGATGCTTCCGAGGGTGCCTGTTCCTGTTCAGTGCACTTCCCCCTCTTTTTTTTTAAAACTTTGAGCTTATCCCGCTTCTGCAACCCACCCCGCAGTTTAACTGCACGGTGATGCTCCACACGACCGAGCATCTTTAGCAATGAAGGTCACACCTTTCTTTTCATTTGCATGGCTCACGAAACTCATTTTTTCAACATTCAATTTTTTAAGTACCGCAGCACACCTCTCTTAATCTTAAACAATGGCGGCCGCGCGGCTCTCCCAAATCGTTTTCTTAATTATTCAAATTTTTTTTGAGCAGCGCAGCGTGCCATTTTTCTTTTCTTGTTTATATTTGCGTTGCATCGTCCCCCTACACATAGTAGCCATCTCCGGCGTAAACGTTTCATTTCTGTGGTACAAACATATGGCAGACTTTGTACACAACACAAGTGCTTCATGGCCGCCGCTTTATTTTTTGTTTGGATTGGCAGCGCGTTCTGTATTACAAACATGGAGTTAGTTTGCTCCCACTTTACTTAAACTCCCCGTGCGGAGCCGTCCCCACACCACCACCTCCTAACCCGTCGCTTTTGTTTGTTTGTTTTTAACATTGTAAGTGCTGGCTCAAAACATCCCGACTGAAGTCATCATGTATGGCATTCTATGTTTGAATTAGCGGAAGAAAGAAGCCTGTATTCCATTCCAAGTCATTCGCCTTAAATAGTGAGGTCCTTGGTGAACCATGTCACCACCGCGCAATGACTCGTATACACCTTATTTGAAACATTTTGCGTGTTTTCAGAAATGCCGGGCCTTTGTCACCCATTTAAATCCGGATACTGACATAAACGCACTTTAGGCAGCCATGTTGTACGTCTCTTTCTCTATACGCCAATGTCTGCGTGTCCTCCTCGCCTTCTCTGTCTCCTTCCCCTCTCATTTTGTTCCCCCCTGTCACCCTCCTCTCTCCCTGCCTTGTTTTTATAATGCTCTGTATTTATTACGCCAATGTCTGCGTGTCCTCCTCTCCTTCCCCTCTCATTTTATTCCCCCCAGTCACCCTCCTCTCTCCCTGCCTTGTTTTTAATGCTCTGTATTTATTACATTGGGTTGTGTAAATCAGAGTTAAAGCCTGGCCGCCTGCTCTGGATTCTGTCACGCAACATCGCACATTCTGCACACAGAGACACAAAAAACTAATAAACAGCACACAGAAACCTTTACATTCATAACTCTTCTACATGGGTATGGAAAGACATCAAGTACATGTACTTCCGATCACTGTGATGGGGTGCTCCCATGAACGTGTCACGCATCCCACTAAACAAGTTTGTGTCTTTGTTTTTGGTGATGTTCTTGCACAATATATCCAGTTGTCTCTCAGCCAAAGTAACCAAAATGGTTGTATGTCTCATGCGTACACATTTAAATGCCATTTGTATATTACACGATGATTAAGCTGTGTGACTTGCTTAATGTGGAAATTTTTTCATTTTGAGGTGAATGGCGTTCTTGGCAGTGTTCGTGTCTACTAGTTTATTTTGTGGGTTTACGTGAAGGGAGCTAAAATATCCACAGACTTGGGTGAGATGTCTTTAGTGAGTACCGGTAAGTAGCAGGAGCTGCGTAATGTGGTTGTAGTTCCTCACCCACCTGCAATGCTGGGAACTGGAGCGGTGCATAAACACGCACTTTGTACGTATAGTCCTTGCTTACGAGAAGCAAGGCTGTCAGTACCAGAGACTGCCAGGTTTGCTTCTCATAAGAAAGGGCTATAAGTACAAAGTGCTTGTTTATGCACACCTTGTTTGAAGTGCCACAGAACCGGTTTCTAAACCCAAACAACATTTGACAACAACTGACAGAGCAACCGGCAGCTCTGTTGTGTAAACACAACTATTGCTGCATGAAGGGGCCAGTCCCCTCTGAACATTGGGCACCACCACATCCACCACCACCGCGTCCACCACCACCGCGTCCACTATGTCCACCACCACCACCACCATGTCCACCACCACCACCATGTCCACCACCACCACCACCATGTCCACCACCACATCCACCACCACACCCACCACCACCACCTCCACCACCATGTCCACCACCACCGCGTCCACCACCATATCCACCACCAACACCACCACATCTACCACCACCACCACCATGTCCACAACCACCATTTCCACCACCACATCTACCACCACCAGATCCACCCCATCCACCACCACTACGTCCACCACCACCATGTCCACCACCACCACGTCTACCACCACCAACAACACACCCACTACCACCACACCCACCTCCATCACCACCACGTCCACCACCACCACACACACCACCACGTCCACCACCACCACCACGTCAACCACCAACACCACATCCTCCACCACCATCACGTCCACTACCACCACATCCACCACCACGTCTACCACCACCATGTCCACCACCACAGCCACCACCACGTCCACCATGAGGCCACCTCACTCTATCTATCTATCGCCCTCACTCTATCTATCTACCGCCCTCACTCTACCACTCTACCGCCCTCACTCTACCACTCTACCGCCCTCACTCTACCACTCTACCGCCTTCACTCTACCACTCTACCGCCCTCACTCTACCACCCTCATTCTACGACTCTACCGCCCTCACTCTACCACTCTACCGCCCTCACTATACCGCCCTCACTCTACCGGCCTCACTCTACCACTCTACTGCCCTCACTCTACCACTGAACCGCCCTCACTCTACCACCCTACCACCCTCACGCCCTCACTCTACTGCCCTCACTCTACCGCCCTCACTCTACCACTCTACCACCCTCGCTGTACGGCCCTCACTCTACTGCCCTCATTCTACCACTCTACCGCCCTCACGCCACTGCCCTCACGCCCTTACTCTACTGCCCTCACGCCCTCACTCTACTGCCCTCACTCTACTGCCCTCACTCTACTGCCCTCACTCTACCACTCTACCACCCTCATGCCCTTACTCTACCATCCTCACTCTACCACTCTACCGCCCTCACTCTACCACTCGACCGCCCTCAAGCCCTCACTCTACCACTCTACCGCCCTCACGCCCTCACTCTACCGCCCTCACTCTACCACTCTACCACCCTCACTCTACCGCCCTCACTCTACCACTCTACCACCCTCACTCTACCACTCTACTACCCTCACTCTGCCACTCTACCGCCCTCACTCTACCACTCTACCGCCCTCACGCCCTAACTCTACCACCCTCACTCTACCACTCTACCACCCTCACTCTACCACTCTACCGCCCTCACTCTATGACTCTACTGCCCTCACTCTACCACTCCACCGCCCTCACGCCCTCACTCTATTTCCCTCACTCTACCACTCTACCGCCATCCCTCTACCACTCTACTGCCCTCACTCTACCACCCTCACTCTACCACTCTACTGCCCTCACTCTACCGCCCTCACTCTACCACCCTCACTCTACCACACTCACTCTACCACTCTACAGCCCTCACTCTACCACCCTCATGCTCTCACTCTACCACTGTACCGCCCTCACTCTACCGCCCTCACTCTACAGCCCTCCCTCTACCGCACTCACTCTACCACTCTACCACCGTCACTCTACCACTCTACCACCCTCACTCTACTGCCCTCACTCTACCGCCCTCATTCTACCACTCTACCGCCCTCACTCTACCACTCTACCGCCCTCACGCCACCGCCCTCATGCCCTCACTCTACCGCCCTCATGCCCTCACTGGACTGCCCTCACTCAACTGCCCTCAAACCCTCACTCTACCGCCCTCACACTACCGCTCTACCGCCCGCACTCTACCATCCTCACTCTACCACTCTACTGCCCTCACTCTACCGCCCTCACTCTACCACTCTACCGCCCTCACCCCTCACTCTACCGCACTCACTCTACCACTCTACCGCCCTCTCGCCCTCACTCTACTGCCCTCACTCTACCACTCTACCGCCCTCACTCTACCGCCCTCACTCTACCACTCTACCCCCTTCACTCTACCACTCTACCGCCTTTACTCTACCACTCTACCGCCCTCATTCTACCTCCCTCACTCTGCCACTCTACCGCCCTCACTCTACCACTCTACTGCCCCCACTCTACTGCCCTCACTCTACCACTCTACTGCCCTCACGTCCTCACTCTACCACCCTCACTCTACCACTCTACCGCCCTCACTCTACCACCCTCACTCTACCACTCTACCGTCCTCACTCTAGCACTCTACCGGCCTTACTCCCTCACTCTACCGCCCTCACTCTACCACTCTACCGCCCTCACACCCTC